>NC_053042.1:40460761-41710761 GCF_003473485.1 Medicago truncatula | reverse complement strand
TAGATTTGAATATGTTGAAAACTGACCTGAATGATGATGATTTAGATGACTTCCTTTGATTGTTTCCTCCCATTTCACTCACTAGTTAGGAGAGAGTGATGAGTGGTGACTCTTAGTGACTAGATAACAATTGAATGAAGGAAGTGTGTTATGTTGTGCTACAACTTGGAAGCTAGGGGGTCTCAATTTATATAGTACTAATTATTACTAAACACCCCTTTTGTTAAACTAAGACAAAGGGAATCTGATTCAAACAACTGGGGTGAGTCCAATATTCATGGTTCAAACTTTGTTAGAACAATAACTCTCATTCAAAAGTAAAAAGATTCAAAAAAACATAGACATATAGGATATTTGACTATGGGGTTCGGTCAATTGTGTCTGCCTCTCTTACAACAGGGCAGATATCTTATGTAGTACAACATGTTTTTAAATACTACGGTCCAATTTATAAGATTATCCTTGACTAACCCACTCGAATAACCTTTCCACTTATCAGTAAGCTACGAGACATAACCAAAATTCTTCAAAATTCAAACAAGATCACATGGAACAGTGAATTATGATTCAACTTTTAGAAAAGGTACATTTTATGTGGCCCGATGGTTTCTTGCTTGACTTGATAGTCATGTGATTGGTGTTGGTTGTGTTTTTTCGTTCAATGGTGCACATTTGTTGAGGACTTTCATTTCAATCGCCTCTGAGTTTAATGGTCAAGTTATTTTTAGTACTGTTTCTTTGTGTTTTTCTTTAATTATTATAAGGAACATTTTACTGTTTAAGAATGAATTTGTGTGCATTTTAAACTAGACAGCGCATATCAGATTTGATTTATAACTAATTGAGTTTAGGCAAATCAAATTCTCCTTCTTTCTTATACTTATTCATTCCTTTGCTAATTAAGTATTGGCAGCTGTTACTTTTTTTACTATATTAATAATTTAATGAGCTAGAACTATGATCTTTCCTTCTTTCTTTTTTTTTGTTACAAGGCTAACAAGAACTATGATCTTTCTAACTTTGAATAACTTTTCTAGAACTAAAATATCTGATAAATATCTAGATCATTCTTTTGAAATTTGAAGTATAAGACTAAACTAGACATTAGGTTTTATTATGATCTCAAAAGAACATCTCATATCTAGATATGAGAGCATATAATTAATATAAACAATTGTTATAGGAAAAAATAATAGCTTAAGAACCTGATTATGTTATTCAAAAAGATTAGTATACCTGTTCACATTGGAAGTGACAGGATACAATGAACAGTGAAACACATATTTATTCAATTTGGTTACTTGTTTATATTAATATAAACATATAAGAACATAATATATTAATATAATTTGAAGAATAAGATTAATGGATTTTTAACTAATTTAAGATTTAAGAATGAAGAAAGGCGGTCAAAAGATAACTTTATTGATATGGTTCATGTACATATCATACGAGCTAGATAGGTGGATGTTTTCCAAAATTTTAAAAAACAATAGAGTAAAGTTAAGGGTGCTTTAATTTTTATTTTATGTAAAAAATACAACAAAGATTGATTCTTCTATTCCTTCAAGTTATTCTTCTGTTCCCATAAAAAGCGTCGTTGGAGTGTCTTCAATGTATGTTCTTACTATATATAATTATATATAGTTCTTGAGTATAATTTTAAGAACAGCTCTTCGTTCTTACTATCGTAAGAAAAAGGACTCATAATTATTAAATTATTAATGTCTTAAAAATGACTCATAATTATTAATGTCTTTGGTTGGTAATCCTAGATCATTAGCCGGTTGTTGATCACGGTGCTTCTCAATACTCCTAGATATGGGTGCTCACGGTATGGTTTGGAATGTTGTGGGTCAAAAATTTATATGATCTATAAAGATAAAATTACTCGTAATTTGATTTGGTTTTCGATGAGTAATACAAAAAAAATTGATCCAATTTAATATGGTTTAATTTGGATCAGTTTTTGGATATTATGATTGTAAATTCTATTTTTTTTTATTAATATTATAAAGACATGGGAAAATAATATGTCTGATGCAAAATGTTAATATCATATATTAAAAATTAATATTATTGAATGATAATGATCGATTATGTTGCAAACATATAAAATATTGAAAAGAAAAAAAAAATATATATATATATATAAACTAATAAGTAATGTTAAAAACCGATGAATATTAGATTAATACAATATAGCATACTAATAAATAAAAGTATTATTAAAATATATATATATATATATATATATATATATATATATATATATGAGTCAGGATCCGTTAACATCAGGTGTCAACGGATTCGTTGACACCAAATTTTAGCCATTTATTTCTTTTAATCTAATGGTCCAAATTAATTTACTAAATACACCACATGAGTTTGATCACACCATCACTGCATTTTCCCCAATCTATGGTTCTCGCTCTCTTCTGTACGGTTTCGGCACTCTTGATGCACCTTTAATCTATAACGATAAGAAGGTTTTGCATTTTTTGTAATCAATTATGATGACGATGATTATTATTCAAAATCAAGGCACTGCATTTTTTTTGCTTATAAAATTATTATTGAAGATGTGTGAATATTCAATTTAACATTCAATATGCGGCAACTATTTTCTTTCCATCTTGCGGTAATTGAAAAATATCCATGTTAGAAAGCATTATCAAAATGGGTAATGGAGAAATAGAAAGAAAAAAAAATCAAGAATTATCCCCAGATTTGTGTAATGGAGATCATAAATTGTTGTATAAAAGATGGAAAAAAGGGGGCAGACACGGGAAGGAGATGGAAAACTATGGAATAAAAGATCATGTAGGTGATGGTTCACATGCATTATTAAGTGAATTAACAAGAGCCATTGGATTAAATTAAATCAACGGATGTGATTTGGTGTTAACGAATTCGTTGACACCAGGTGTCAACGGATCCTGACTATATATATATATATATATATATATACGGTTCGGTTCAATTCAGTTTTGAAAAATCAATCTGAAACTCAATCCTACTCGAAAGGTTGTCACAAAAGAACATTCATACCCATCCAATAATATTCGGTTCTGTATGATGTTTAATATTTTTGGATCGATTAGCGATTTTAATTTAAATTGGTTTAGATTTGAACACCCCTTCTTTCAGACAATTCAGGGTTCTTAATGTTTTTGTGTTTGTCTCTCTGCTAAGCAAGTGACACGTTTTTCTGCAAAAAAATATTCTTTAATATTTATTCCATTGGAGTAAAGTATTTTTTTAATCCTATGTGGCAGATGGCAGTGTATGATTCATATAGTGCTTTTACCTTTATTGCATTAGAGATGCTCTTAGTGGCTAGAAATCAGTGGTTTGCAGGACAAGTTATAATGATAAATTCACTAACATGCGCCTAAACCCAAATAAGAAACAAGCAAGGGCATTGCTAAGTGCTAGCAAGAAAATGAAGGAAATAAAGTTTTCTTTTTAAGTTTTGGAATCTGGAAAAACCCCAATTTTAAATAAGTTTAAAGGCCATAGTTCGGTATACCCAACTTGCACTCTTAGACACGGACCTCTATTATATTATTTCTTTGCAATTAAAACTGCTATTTTAAGTCATTGTGATTATGCTTCCTTGCTGTAATCACATTCAAGCTTTTAGAAATCAAGTTGAACAGAAGAATAATGTGATTTTTGTGTTGAATACTTAAATCACACGCTTTGCATAATTCTAGAACAATAAAATCAAATACTCTTCCTAAATGGACATTATATATAGATAGCTTAGAGAAATAAAGTTTCACCAAAACTGGGTGAATCTGTATATTTGTATGCAACAAAGAAAGTTACTGACTTACTGTCCATTAAATATATAATAAAGAAAATTTAGGAAATAAAGTTTTCTTTGTTATAATAAAGTTTCGCAACAATAGTAGTTGTGGTGAAAGTTATTTTGAATCATAGATTAATGTGTAAAATAGCCATCAAAGAAAGGTGGATAATTTTTTTCGATAAACAAGAAGGAAGGACAAGGACATGCATTGCATTAAAGGGGTTCAAACATCTCAATTAAGTTGGCACTTTCGAGGACCCTCTATTACATTTTAAATGCACAAGTTTAGAAATTACATATAGAATTACTTTTTTGAAAATGGCGCATTTAAAATTTTATCTTTTCAATATAAAACTGACTTTAAATTCCTTTATAAGTTTCTTAACTTGACTAAAGTAGAGAAGATTAAGGTGTGGATAATGTTTTTTTTACAAGATAATGGTTGTTTTAAATATTGTAATTTAACGTTTTCCTTTTGTAATTCCCTATCCAATATATCCAAGATCAAATTTGTACGGATCTTGAAGTTTAACCTTCAAATATTCGTACCTTATATCATAATCATGTCTGATGGATTTTTAAGATTTTTAAGCACTAAAAAATACTACAAGAAAAAACAGAGATCTGGTACCAAGTACTAGCTTTTGAAAAAAGATATATAAATGTAAAGTAAAAAGCGTGTACATAAAGGCCTAATTAATTTCATCGTGGCTCTTCACCAAAAAAAAAAAAAAAAAAATCATCGTGGCTCTTTTAACTAACAAGTTGCAACCAGAGAACTCAAACTAATCAAATCAATTACTAATATAAAATTTATGTACTTTGTGCCACTTAATAGGAAAAAAAATTGTATAGAAAAATCAAGGAATATAGTTACAACTGTTGTTGTGTGCAAGTGTGAGTTATATGTCCCACATCGCATAAAACAGTAGAGGTTGAACACCTTATAAGTAAGAGAACCCATAAACCTAATGTTTTAAGGTTTCGGATAAGAGTGTGGTGTCTCTCTCACTTGTGCGGTTGCTCTAGCCTCGATGTGGACGGTCCCCTAGCTCCCCTCATGATCCAACTCTGGTATCAGAGCCCCGGTTCGACAAAGGGTACGTCCGACTTCACTTTTCTAAAGCAAAAGTATAAAAGAAAAAGGTCATCTACAAGTTTAATCTACTTCATACTACCTCTGTCCCTAATTATAAGATCCTTTTGAGAAAAAAAAAATTGTCCTTTTTCATAAGACCCTTTTGGTATTTCCAAATAGATTAATTATTTTTTTACCAACATACCCTTATTTATTTTATATCTTTTTCTTTAATCAACAATAAATATTATATTGAAAACATAAATTAATTCTCTCTCTTAAGGATAAAATTGCAAAAACAATAGTAATTATACACAAATTTAATACTACAACCAACTTTCTTAATCTCCGTAATTTTTGCAAAAGGCTCCTATATTTAGGGACGGAGGTAGTATTAGAGATGTATAAAGCACCAATCAAACTCGAGGTAATTTGTTCCATGGAAAGTTGGAAACGTAATGCATTTTTACAATTTGTTATCATTCCCTGAATGCACATAACACATTTTAGATAAATAGTCGATGACATATATATAGAGTTGCTCTCATAACCCGATATGTTTGAGTTTGTTAATGCACAACAGTTACTCTTAAAACTATCTGGAACATAAAATAATACAATGTAGTCCAAAATTTTCAGTTTGACATAACTCATGTTCCTTACTTGCTTAATAATCAACCACTAAAACTTGTTCGTCACAATCAACCAACTTAAGAGGTAATGAAAATGTTACATCGGGAGTACTCTTCAGTTTTAGAAATTTAATATTTTCAAAATTCAGGTTAAGTACCCCTATGTTGGCCTTGTTAGTGACAACAAATATTATATTATGCAAAACCACAAAGTCAAACACCCTCTCTCGATCTTCCTTTGTTGAATAAGTAACCCAACCACAATTTCGAGAGTTCATCATGAGCTAAACCACTTTATAGTTAAGACGTGATGAGGTTCTGATTATATTTGCATAAGTTTGGTTAGTTGTGTACTCAAACTTCTTTTAAACAAGTTGTATAAATCAAAGACCCGAATGCTGAGATGAAAGACGAGTGCCAGAAAATGGTTACTGGCATGACGGAAGTGAAGGGGGAAAATATGTTAGACTCTTTGGCCAAGCAAAACAATGAGTGGAAGACTGACCACTTTGGTAAGTCAACATGAATTGAAAGAATGACACTCGTGACAAATTTGACAAGTGTACCAAATAACTCTTGGTTGAGAAAAACAATCAGTGGAAGACTGGTCGCTTTGAAAGTCAGCGGGAATTGAAAATTGACAAGTGCATCAAACTGTTCCAAATAGTAAGTAGTAAGTTATCGTTTCCACAAAGATTATTGTTGTTTTCTACTACGCAATTAACTAAACTAATGAATTAAAACAATAAATTGTGAGGAGTTTGCAGTTTTGATTTGAATGTGAAACACAAGTTGTTTGATTGCAAAATAAATAAAAGAGATTTGGTTCAGATTATAAGCGGCGACTAGGATTTTTCAAATCCCCTCTACCATTTTTTTGGACTAATATATTTTTTTTTTGAAAGGAGGACTAATGCAAATATGTCTACCAATTATGAACTAAGGATTATATAAAAGTGGTTAACTTCGTTGGACAAAATTCCTCCAATACATTTCCTAGTTTTCATCAATATTTTAGAACGGTTATAATTCACCTTAAAAAAAAAAAAGAACATGTATAAATCTCATTCAACTTCGAAATTTAATTATTAGACCAAACATCTACGATAAAAGTTTTAAATTTTACTTTCAAAAGTTCTCCAAACTTTGATATAATTGTTCTTTTGAGATCTCCAAACTTTGATATAATTGTTCTTTTGAGATATTTATCAAATTATTGCATAATAAAAAAATGCAAAGCTAATTAAATATTTAATATCTAATTGACATTAAAATAAAACCCCAAACATGGCAAAAGTCATAGCCATTGTAGTCATCAAGATCGGCCACTCTCTATTAATAAATTAATGATATTTGTATAACTATTTTGTAACAACTTTTGTGACATTTTTTTTTATTGGTCAAAAACAATAGAGAAAGCGAGAGTAAGACACGATGTGAATATAAGAGAGATAGTTATCGAAAAATTAACGCAAAATAATTTATAAATATCATTACTTTTATTAATATTAGAATGTGAGAGAAAAAACAAAAGGTCAATGTTTCAAATGGAAGACGAGATTAAAAAAAACCATCAATATCCAATACATTCAATTATAATACAGATGTGAATTATTCTTGATAGAATCAATGTATCTTGTATGTTAATAAGTTTTTCATACTCTACTCAAATTATTAGCAAAAAAAAAGGAAATAATACAAATGTCAATTATTCTCAATAGAATCAATGCATTTTTTTTAGGGTTAAATATGTTTTTGATCCTTATAAATATGTCAACTTTTTATTTTAGTCCCTCTAAAAAATTTCTTCAACTTTTAGTCCCTTTAAAATTTTTCATCTTCATTTTTGGTCCCTCTTTTAAATTAAATTCATATGTAGAATTTATATTTTTTAATGAAATTTTGCAGAAAAATTTATAATATTATAAGGATCTCTCCAAAAAAAAAAAGAATTTTTTAACATGAATATAATATGGATTTTTATATTTTTTCAAGGTTAAAAATTCATATTTAATTTGTGTTTTGTTAAAAAAATTCTAATTTTTTCTTGGAATTTTTTTTTACAATATTCTACACATTTATGCCCAATTTCATTTAAAAATAAAAAAATGGGTTAATGGTGCTTTACCCCCTGTAATATAGGTCATTTTTTGTTTTCCCCCTGTAATTTTTTTTTTTTGGAATACCCCCTTATAGGTCATAACGACTTTATTTTTTTTTTTTAGAATTTTTTTCGTTTTTTTATGACCTATTAGGGGGGTATTTCAAAAAAAAATATTTTACAGGGGGGAAAACAAAAAATGAACTATATTACATGGGGTAAAGCACCATTAACCCTAAAAAAATTAACTTAAAAATGGGGACTAAAAGTAGTGATTGAAAATTTTATAGGGACTAAAAGTTTGAAGGAAAATTTTAGAAGGACTAAAAGAAAAAATTGATATATTTATAGGAACTAAAAATATATTTAACCTTTTTTTTATATCAATAAAATTTTCATACTTCAGTCAAATTATTGGCAAACAAAAATGAAATGGATGCAAACACAAAGACCACAAGTAACGCGGTGTACAGTATTTAAGTTACTCAACTAGAAAATAATCTACTTCATATCGTACATGTCTAAATCACCAATCAAACTTGTGGAATCTTGTTCCATGGAAACCTAGAAGCGTAATGCATTTTTTTTTCTCAATTTGTTATCATCTCCTGAATACACATAACAGATTGTAGATGAATAGGCATATATAGAGTTGCTCTCATAACCCCACCCACTTGTTCGGGTTGGTTAATGCATATCTATTACTCTTAAAATTATCTAAAACATGAAATAATGCACGTTCAAAGTTTCCGATTGGACATAACTCATGCATGAGTGTATAGATGGATGGATAAATATACGGATAAGATGAATGGATAAATATATAACCATTGCACCTCTTCTTTTAATAATTGAGCATTATGTTCCCTTTTTTGAGGGATGCATTATGTTCCCTTAGCTAGAAAACCAGATAATAAGAAATGGTAAGTAGTGTAAGCATGCATGCAAATGAAATCACACCATCATACTTTAAAAGAAAATCCTAAAAAAAACATAAGTATTATCGTCATCTCTTAACTTAATTTCAGATAACAATTTAATCATTTATTTTCCTTTTTTATGTAATTTTTGTAACACTCCTATTTCTATTAAAGCAATTAAACATGCGAATAATACATTTATTCAAGAAATAGAGGCTACGCCACATTCAAAATTCAAAAATCAATAAACATGTATATAAACCTCAACAGTTGCAGCGGAATATAAACCAGAGTAATCCAAATATGTACATGTCATGAATAAATAAATTACATCACATAGATGCATCTCAAAAATCCCAAACAAACGGGTAATCTCCAACATAACAAAATCCAAAAATAACCTAATCTAGACCGACACAACAAGCCTATATCAGAGCCGACTCAACACCGATATCGGAGAAAGCTCCCGATATCACCAAGCACTACTCCTGCACAACGTCTACCCATCCATACAGACAGGTATGCGGTTAAAACCATTGGGGGTAAGTATTACATTATCATAATCCAAATAGCAGTTATCATGAATATTTCAATTAACATCATGATTTTGATCAATAATAACCACACATTAATACTTACATCACACCCCAATATCTCACATCAATGATCATCAATCATATGAACAATTATCAATTTTATTCATTCACAATCACCAATCACATTTATCATGAATAATCATTAATCACATTTCATGAACAATCACCAATCACATATATCAATAAGACTCATGCCATGATATGCACCTATTGACACATATATGCATGTGGTACCAAATCTCCAAAAGGTCGTCACCTTCGATGAATCAAACACATCGTATGTAAGGGTTCACACCCGCCTTACATAATCTCTGAAGTAAAAGAGCTCAGCCCTTTTACAACTACAATTTCAACATGACTATGATGCATGGACATGTAACAAGACTCGATAATGCGACAACAATCACAATTTTCTCCACAATATATAGGACAACACCCAATTATATTGTTCATCTCCGCATTATTTGCATTATCAAGAAAACATGCCCATTCACAATTAATTCATAGTATTCATCATCACACATCAACATGATTATCAATAATCAACAATGTCATTCAACATCAACTATCACATATAGTCTCACCTATTCAACATTTCTTACACATCTCATGATAGACATCATATCCCACATAATCATTCATTCATACAACTTCACTTAGTTATATAAACATAGCCACCACATTTCTTAAGATAAAACGACATAGATAAGTTGAAAACCTTCAAACAATCTTAATCGACAATGTATTCATGAAATTAAGTCGCCTCCGGATCATCAACATTAACCCAAGCACAACTTAAGTTCATATGAGAATCCCGTTTTCACAACCTTTCACTTTCCCACCCGAAATATCACTTACTACTTGATTAAGATGTTTGACCACTCTTGCAAGTATTACCTAAGTCTATATGAGCGATAGGTTTAACTTGCAAGCTTTATTAGTTTACAAAATTTGTTTTCAACAAAGTTTGGAATTCCCAAAATTCACAAATTAAGACTCAATTCAAAAATTTCAAGTATAGGCAAGCAATCATTGTTCCAGTAGGTTTTAGGGGATTAACAGTAGTTAAACATGCTTAAAGAATCATTTAAGAAAACTCGGATTGGCCCCTAAAGACCCAAAACAAAAGATCAAAGTGACTGAAACTGGAGTTGTTCGCTTAAGCGACCACCTGGTTCGCTTAAGCGAACAAGTTACAGTAGCAAACCACTTTGTTCGCTTTCTGGTCGCTCACCAGTTCGCTTAAGCGACCACATGTTCGCTTAAGGGAACGAGTTCCAGTAGCAACCAGAAATCTTCGCTTACTAGTTCGCTACCGGTCGCTCAAGCGACCCAACCCAGGAAATCCATATGAATGTTCGCTTACCAGGTCGCTTAAGCGAACCTCTAAGCGAACCTTCACAGGTTTGCAGAAAATGTTATGGTTTTGGACCCCTTTCCACCCAAAATCCCCAAATTTGATCCCTCATTACCCAAATGTGTTTCCAGAACATGTTTATAGGTCAATATGACTAAAAAGACTCACAAAGACACAATCAAACTTGAAAACACTTGACAATTGGACTAACTCATCATTTTCATCAAAACACCAACAACATTCAAATTCTCATCCTCAATTCATGAATATGCATACCCAAGCAATGACTCATCAACCACAACATCAATTAACAACCATAACATCAATTGAACAAGAATCATAACTCAATCTAACAACAACTTAGCAAAATTCATTAATTGAGCACAATTTTCACTATTTTATCATTTGTTCCTACTTGAACATGTAATTTCACCAACAATCATACAATTATCATCAATTCATGCATACAAACATATCATCATAGTTGGAGCATGAATTTAGCAACAATTATCCATTATGCAAAAATTCATACAACATTTGAAAATTCACAAAATGATGATGATTATGATAAAGACTAACCCCCTTACCTTAGATAAAAATTAATCCCAACTTAGGCTTCAATTTAGCTCCTAAGCTCACTCCAATCCTTAGTTCTTCAAGTTCTCCTTCTCTCAAACCCTTATTCTTCTCCCACTTTCTCTCTCTACCTCTCTCTAGAAATATCCTATGAAATGAATGAAGTGATATTTCCTAAGACAACTCATTAGGTGTAACCCTTAATGGGCTTAACCTAGTTTCTAGTGGGCTTAACCCATTTCTATTCAAACCAAAAATATTTCTACACTCCAAACGATATTTAACTAATAACGGTAAAATGTCACTAACGGTCACTAAACGGTAAAATCTCAGTTTATTCTAGTAACTTAACGAAATAACTAATCGCACTAATTACTAAAAGTAATTATCACCCAAAATTATAATTTTACCCGTTCTCACAAAATGACCAAAATACTCCTAAGTCTAAAATGACTAAAATACTCTTCTAACCCGGAAACCCATGAAAATGCATCCAATGAAGAATAATCACACACAACACATAAAATACATAATAAAAGTAATTAAAATAAATCTAGCTAAAAAAAATCGGGCTGTTACAATTTTTGTCTTTTTGATCAATTTGTATATAAATCTTCAAGATTTAAATATATAATTTTATTTCGATATGAGTTTTTTGTATTTAAATATACGATCCTTCACTTATGTTTTCATATGAATATTAGATTTGATGTTTGAAAATTCATATATAAACAGATAAAAAAACAAAATGGTATGAAAAATAAGATATATAACAAAATTGTTATATAAAATTAAATAAGAGACGAGGATATAATTTTGGTACTAAAAATTAAAAAAATTGGTAATAAAAATAAAAAAAATCAATTTTCTGTGTAATTTTGGTAAGAGAAATGATATTTGTACAACTACTTTTTGACAACTTTGTGACAACTTTCTCTCTCATACTCACATTATACTCTTATTATCTCTCTTCATTTTTCTCACTCCATTGTTTTTAACCAATGAAAAGAGAGAAAAAAATTGTCACACAAATTATATCAAATAGTTGTTCAAATATCACTACTCTTTTGATAATAAAAAATAAAAAATCAATTTGTTACAACAATCAAATAAAACGGTGAACCCATAAACACAAAATGAGTAATTAAGCATACCAAAGGAGGAACGAACAAGTCTTGGGTACTTACTTCTAGTCCAAATTCGTCACACGGCGCGGGAAAAAACAAATTTGAGCAAAATCAAAATCCCAAACAAACAGTAACCATTTCTTTCTTCATTCTCTCACCATGGAGAGAATTCACGTCACCGTCCGTGCAAGACCTCTCTCACCGGAAGATGCCAAAACCACCGTATGGAGAATCTCCGGCAACTCCATCTTCATTCCCAATCACTCCTCCAAATTCGAATTCGGTACTCTCCATTTTCTTCATCTTCATCTCCATCTCCATTTCAATTTCATCTTTCATATACAAATTATAATTTAAAACTATGCTTTTGTAGATCAAGTATTCAACGAGAATTGTAAAACCTCTGAAGTATATGAAGCTCAAACCAAAGATATAGTTGCTACTGCAGTTCGTGGATTCAACGGTTTGCATTTTTAGTTTTAATTGTTTTCTTGTTTTTTCGTTGTTACTTTTGCAAATTAACTTAGGGTTTTTGAATTGAAGGTACTGTTTTCGCATATGGACAAACTAATAGTGGTAAGACTCATACAATGCGTGGATCGAAAGCTGAGCCTGGAGTTATTCCTCGTGCTGTACATGATTTATTTCAAATTCTCGAACAAGTAACAATTCTGTGTCCTCTATTGTTCTATTTTTGTGTTTTCCTGGAATGAGTGAACTAGTAATTAATACCTGTTTCAATAAACAACTTATTTGAAGCTTATAGCTTGAATGCCTATGTATAAGCTATTTCTATAGCAAAAGATGAAATAAAGTTAAACTGTGTTCGAATAAGCTATAAGTTGTTTTCATAAGCTATCTTGAAGAACTTATAAAAATAAGCTGAAAACTGCTTATGAACATGTCATTAGATGTTTTCATAAGTTCTACTGAACAGTGTCACCAAACTTATATCAGTAGATAAGCTCAAATAAGCCAATCTTAGCAGGCCCTGATACTGTTGGGTGAAAGCTTATACTTGTTCGAACTGCTGTACATCATTTATTTCAAATTCTTGAACAAGTAATTACCAATCTGTGTTCTCTATGTTCAATTTTTTCGTGTTTTCTTGGAATGAGGGAACCTGTTTTTATGCACTAATTAGGGCCTGTTTGGATTACATTATTGGCATAAGCACTGCGACTATTTGGAAGAACCTATGGTATGAAAATAGCTTATGAAGTGTTCATAAGCTGTCCATGATAGCTTATGCGAACAACATATAGCTTATACGAAAACAATTTAACTTTATTTTATCATTTGTTATAGGAATAGCTTATACATGAGTACTTATCATGATAAGTGCTTATGCTATTAGCTGCAAATTAAGTTGTTTACCAAACAGGGCTAAATACTATTATTGGGTGAAAGCTTAAGAATGGTTTTATATCAAACATTTCTCTTCGTATTAGAGTGCTTAGGAATGAAATTGAAGTGTTGACAATGTGCATACTTATCTTACTTTGTGTTGCAATTCAACTCCTTTTTTGAATAAGTGAAGTACAAAGGAAATACAGCATGGTTACATTAGACTTTGAAATTATGTTATGAACTAACTATTTCGAGAGCTTGAGCTATTGGATAAAACATGTGAATGACTTTATATCCAACACTCTTAAGTTAATATGGTTTTTAAACGATTCTTCTGTTAGCAAATTAGGTGCAGAGATACAAATATTTACCAAATTTGTCATTTTGGTTCATTGCTCTAGTTATTTATTAGGATGGGTGTGGAATTTTAGAATGTTAAGGGATTAATTTAGTCATGCAAATCCTTGAAGGGCTATTATGGTGACTTTGTTATCTTTGACAGGCCAATTTATAGGCTGTTTCTTCCTAAAGCAGTTCTGTTATCCTATATCTGAAATTCCACATTTATCTACGCTGGTCGGAGATGAATAAATTATTGGTTAGCAACATGTATACATTTGTTCTCGAATTAGTAGTTTGTCTTAGCTTTTCAATAACCGATTACTTGTTTGATAACCAATTGATACGCATTAACTAATAATTCACCTATGATTAACTAGTTCAATGGTATACACATTTATTTGGGAGGCTGAAGCTTGAACTGTGCCAAAATTATTGATAAATTTGATATTAATAACTGATTTATATTTTTACAAGGTTACTGTTTAATTATTACAATAAGTATGGTCTTTTGGACGCCTCCTTTTAATCAAAGCTAATCGAGTTGATGGGAATGTACCTGGACTTGTAACTACTAGTTGCAACTTAGGAGAACTACTGGCTGTGATAACCGTTTTCTTAATGAAATTTTATCCTTTCGGCATCTTAAGATGATTTTAAAATCTCACCATCTATGCTGTTACATTATGATATCATAATGGTATTGTTAACTTTTTTTCCAAATTTGTAGTTTCTCTATTCAATATTGACTCTCATGCATGGTGTTTTTTATTTTAGGATGTTGATCGAGAGTTTCTTCTACGAATGTCATACATGGAGATTTACAATGAAGAGATAAATGATTTATTGGCTCCTGAACATAGAAAACTGCAGATTCATGAAAACATAGAGGTTATTTTAATTTTATTTTCTTTTTTCGGGTGAAATTTTCTCAGTTTTGGTGATATATTTGTACTCATTGATATTTTATATAATTTTTCTTTGAAATCACAGCGGGGAATATATGTTGCGGGGCTGCGAGAAGAAATTGTTACCTCTCCTGAGCAAGTCCTTGATCTCATGGAGTTTGGAGAATGTAATTTTAATTTTTGCATTTTTCTTGAGTGTTACTTTTATCTCCTTTATCAGTTTTTGTGTTGCTTAAATTTCCGTAGTATCATTTGAATACTCGCATGCATGTCTGTTACTTTGCATTCAATTCACTATTTGGTATATCAAATTGCTACTACTTCTACACAACTAACTTTTTCCTTCCATTCTTCGAATTTGTATCAGCTCATAGACACATTGGAGAGACAAATATGAATTTGTACAGTAGTAGATCCCATACTATTTTTCGCATGGTAATTAATATTCTTTCAGATTTTACCTTTTTCTTTAACAAAATTGCTAATGCTTGCCCCTCCACTCATTAATATCTTGTGTGTTCAATAGATAATTGAAAGCAGAGATCGAAATGAAGATGAAAGCACTGATAGCTCTTGTGATGCTGTTCGTGTATCAGTGTTGGTATGTCACTATTTCAACTAGAAATTTATATCTTATTGAAAAGATCTTTACTTATTGCGTGTGGGAATTTAGCCATTCACCTACATCACATGTGTATTTTCTCTCCTTTTGTTGAAAAATGAATAATTTGTGCAAACTTTCATATTTTTAATCTTTCTCCTTTTTTTTTTTTATAGAATTTAGTGGATCTTGCTGGTTCAGAGCGTGCTGCAAAAACTGGAGCCGAAGGTGTACGACTCAAAGAGGGTTCTCACATAAACAAAAGCTTAATGACTTTGGGAACCGTGATTAAAAAATTGAGTGAAGGCGTTGAAAGCCAAGGGTAAGTTTAAATGGTTATATTTTAGTTTTTGGCGTTTCAATGAGAAAAATTGAAAATATGATATTTGATGCAGGGGTCATGTTCCATATCGAGATAGCAAGCTTACGCGAATTTTGCAACCAGCATTAGGGGGAAATGCTAACACGGCTATAATCTGTAATATCACACTTGCTCAGGTAAGATATCCCTGCATTGTTTCTTATGCTTCATTCAGACTACTTTATCAGATATCTACAAGTTAATCTTTTTCTATCCATTGTAAACTATTTCTTTTCCAAATTTCTTAATATACTATAATGCACTAATGGATGTTTTTCTACTATGAGCTTTTATATAATTGCAAAAACTGCCACGTGTAAAATTATGTCCGTCCTCCATAGGTTACATGGATTGGATATAGTCCCAAAATTTCCTTCGCTCCTTCCAAACAACTAGCCATTTGTAAGGTGTCTAAGGAGTTTGTTACATTTCAAAAATATTTAGTCTTTATCCTTTAATTGAATATAGTGCTAGTTCAAACCATTTTCAGCTGCGATGTTATTCTGCTCTACATTTTAGTTGAAAAAAGCAGGTGGCTTCACCGGCAGGCTGATAGACATTGCCAGTTGTTTTGTATATCAAATATCAATGGATATATTTCTAACTTTGAGGCTTCCTAGCTATCAACGGGCATGCATATCAAACTTTTCTAATGCACAACCGATCTATTATATTTGTCATTTTTATGAAGGAATCTCAATATTTCTTTGATATTTTGTTCATCTAGTTATTTCATGTGGCAGATACATACAGATGAAACTAAAAGTAGTCTCCAATTCGCAAGCCGTGCTTTGCGTGTCACAAATTGCGCTAAAGTCAACGAGGTTTGTCCTAAACCATTTCCCTCATTTAAAGAGCTCTTTTATTTTGATCACGTTCTTTTAATTTTGGTATTACATAACATTTTGTTGTACTTTTCTGTTTGTTGTGTGTCCTATTGTCTGTGCTCTCTCTCTCTCTCTCTCTCCCATTCTCTTTGAAGAGTGTATTTTCATTGCATTATTTCTGCAGGCAGGTTCAATTATAGATGAAAAGATGTTCTTACTATCTAAATTGTTGTCTGATTACGCTTTTTGTCATATGATGTATGATCTGGTTCAGCTTTGCACTAAAGTGTATGTTTAAGTTTTTCCTCTTTGTTTATGCTGCAGATTATGACAGATGCTGCTTTATTAAAACGCCAAAAGAAGGAAATTGAAGATCTTCGTGCAAAATTGACGGTTGATCTAGTTTTCTGTTTCTTTTTTTGTTTGATTGAAAATAAACACAATTTTGTTTTCTTAAATATTGATAAAATTATATTTGACCTTTTTTTTAGGGTTTTCGTTCAGAGCATTTGGAAACGGAGATCCTGAACCTTCGAAATACATTGCTACAGGTGCATGGATTTTCCTTGGTTAATCATTACAAAATTCTAGTTTATTCATTATTTTACGAGCTTGCAATGCTTTTCTGACCAGACGGAACTAGAAAGGGAACGCATAGCTTTGGAATTAGAGGAGGAAAAGAAAACTCAAGCGGAATGGGAAAAGAGAGTACATGAGCAAGCCAAGAGAATTGAAAACTTGAGTTCAATGGTTTTGTTTTCAAATAGAGACGAGAACAACAAATATATTAAAAAGGTATTACTATTGCATATGCAAATCAAGTATACTTTTTGAGTGGGATGCATCCTCTTTTTTTTCTTTATTTTTTTCCTGGTCATCAAATCTAACCTTACTGTGTCTGGGATTGAAATATATTTACAAATAAAATATATTCATTGCTGTTGGAGTAGCTTGGTTTGTATTAGGCTCTTTATACAGCATGTACCTCAACTTGGGTGTTTGCTAGATCTCTAAATTGACACGTGTCGTTTTAGGTAGAATGAGCTTTAGTTAGAGTTACACTTACACTCACACAAGATATAACTTTCTCCCAAATCTTCTACTGTAATTTCTTTTTCTATCTCTCAGTTTCTCCTTGATCTTTGGAATCTTTTTTTTTCTTTCAAGAATCATCTTTGGAATCTAATATGGTATCAAGAGCTTAATTTGATCCACATCAGTGGCTTATCCTCAAAATAATGACTAGACTATGTATGCAGCCATTTCATGTAAATCTCAAATATTTGTAATCACAATTTAAGAGAATGCTATCAGAACAAATGACTTCTTCTAAAGCAGATGTCACCGATTGGCACCTTGCCCCAACACCTGGTTTTTCTAATTTTCTCTTGCATGCTTATTTTTCCAGTTGCCTTGATATAATTGTTGCCTACATGAGCATACTTGTTTGATATTTCTTTTGGCCAGTACTAACTCCTTACAACTAACTTGCTTTTGCCTGATCTTTTTGTATTTCTTGCATCCTACTTTCCTCATTACCATTGGTTGATGAAGTTTTTTCATGCATGTTCTGCAGGAGAAGAGGCGGGATACATGGTGTCCTGGAAATCTTTCGCAGACGCATCTAAAAGATGTAACATATTTCTTTCCAATAGTTCATTATTAGCTCTGATGGGTCTTATATCTATTATGATTTGGTGTTTGTTTGTGATACTTATCGAATTAGTGTAATTATTGTAATCATATCATTTCTCCCTTGTTGAGAAAAAATACACAAGCTTTTAATAACCTTTATTGAGGAAAACTACACAAATTGGTAGATGCTATGGCTGGACATTCTGAAGAGCAGCATTATCTGATATGATTTTTGTCTCTAGTTGTAGAAAACAATTTGGCAACTCAAGATACTTAAGAAAAAGTGAGCGAGAGGACATTGGAAGATTCTAATTCAGGATACCTTTATTGATAATATTAATATGATTCAATGTGGTTATGAGACATTCAACTTGTGTTGTATTTACTTAGCTGTTTGCAACTCTAAAGAATTCACGAAATACTTTTCATTTATTGACTTTCCTATATAAATAATTTTCTTATGTAAGGTACTAGAAATTGATATTCATAGGTTAGAAACTAATTTTATATACAGCATCACTGTTATCCTTGCTTGCATAATATTTAAAGACGTTAGGCTATGATAGCTATCTTGCTTCTTGTATGTCATAGTTGTAATCTTAACTCATTTGTTTTCTGCACTTCAGGTGTACTCTAGCATCGACACAGATGCTTCTCCTGCAGAACCTATTCGACCTAAGCTAGAAATGGGACCACTTCTTCCTTTCAATGAACTTATAAATGAAGATGACAACGTGGATGATTCTTGTAAGAAAGATGATAATAACGGTGATGCAAACGACAACTTCAATCTACCAAACCCCTGTGCTTTATTGCATGTAACAAACAGGAGAAAGGATCCATCATGGAAGAAATGCTTATCTATGGTTTGTTATATCATATGACTATAATTAATATTTGCTTTTCTTAAATTCTCAGTAGTTTGTATTCTAATATTTTGCAAACATAGCAGGAAGATAACAAAGATCTACAACTGCAAGCAGAATGTGAGAATTTTAGAGAGTCAGAGGCTATTCTTGTTATCAAGAAACTTCAAGAGCAGGTTTTTCTTTTCACACCTATTCTTTCTGTTACATATTAGTTTCAAAAGTTTATTTGATTTTTACATTTTTTATAACTGTTTCCTGCTTTGTGCTGCATGAAAATATGTTTAAGGAAGATGAGAATGAACGAAAGAATTTGAATTGTTGCAAACATCATATATTTGTAATTATTTGTTATCTGTAATTCTTGTATTCAGACCATTAGATTTAAAATAACATATTTAAACGATTTTGTACTTTTATTGTATGACAACTTTAAAATATATCAGAAATATTTTCTACATGATATCATGAACTCTGTGTTTTGAGGCTCGCTTCTGCATAAACCATAGCCTTGTCGCTGCGATAAAGCTTAGCCACCTTCATTGTGACCCTTTGTAGCCTTCATTGCAGTGTTTTCACCTCTTCTCACAACCAAACAGACCCTGAACAAGAAGCAAACAGCCTAGCAAATATTTTCTACACTGAGCATTGACTCTTAAACTAACACAATAATACTTCAAATACTGATCAAATATGGAAATAATGATGATACTATTACTCCATCTGTTCCTTTTAACTTGTCGTTTTAAAGTTATACACCCATACCAAAAAAAACTAAAAAATTTTGTTACTTTTAAATTTTTATAGAATTATTTGTCTTTTGCCTATAACACCTGTGACTACTTATTATCTCATTCCATATATTTCTCTCTTTTGCCAATAAATACTTAACGGTATTATTGACAAATCAACACTTAATGTTGCATTGAAGTTTGAAAATTAGGAACAATTTTTTTTTATAAAAGCGACAAGCAAAAAGGAATTTACTGAGTAGAGTTGTTATGTTTTATTATTTTCCTAAACATTTTTTTGGCCCTAGTAATAATATATACAAACTTTAGCCTAGTGTCTTATTAAAATATTGCCGGTTAAAATCTCTGAAACATGGAAAAAGATATTTTTTTTCATCCTCATTGTTTTGCTTTTAATCACACTATAATACTTGTCTAATATTGGAATTATTACCCATAAACAGGAATCAAATATTTTCTACACTTATCACCGACTCTTATTTATACTACTACAATACTTCAAAATATTAATCAAATATGGAAATAGTCATGATAACTACTAGAATCCTAATGTTTTGTTATTTACTTAAATAACTTTTTGGTCTTTGTAATATATACAAATTTAGCTGTCCATTAAAAAAATTGCCGGTTAAATCTCTAAAACATAGGAAGATACTTTCTTCGTCCTTGTTGTTTTGTTTTTAATCCCTATAATATTTGTCTGTGTTGGAACTAATCCCTATAATATGCGTACTGTTTTGATCTTACTCCTTGGAAGAACTATGTTGGGATTAATACTAATATGGACAAATATTATAGCGACTAAAACCAAAACAACAAAGACCAAAAACAAATTTCCTATGTTTCATTGATTAAAATAAAAAGGATTGTATATGTTTCAATCCTGGTAATTGTATAAACAACTTAAACTAATGAGATTAAACCTTAGTGGGTAGACCATCATAGGAAACAATTATACCTAAATATTCTTGCAACATTTTAGAAGAACTGTCATGACTTAAATTCTTCTTTCTGAATTCTGGAATCTTTTCATTATAGAATTTCTGTACAATTAATCTTGGGCAAATTACTTTTGTTTTCTTCTCTTTTCTTTGGCATTTAGGCCAGCTTGAGCCCAAAACATTTCAGTAGGCATCCCTGAAAATTGATGTTACATTTAAGCCTAAAATATTTTTCATATATTCTAACAAAATCCATTTTGTTTATTTTGTGATTTCTAGATGTGTCTTGCTTGCTTATATTTATTTCCTTTTTGTCCTTGTATTTTGAAGATTAACATTTTGGAAATGGAAAAGTCATCAAGCCAACAGAACCTGGATACTGTTTTTGATTTGGCAACTGAGCAGAACATAAGTGCCAGGGAGAAATTTGATGAGGTAGTCATTGTTTTAGTTGATAATGTTTTTCTACCGTGCCTTTTAATCTGATTGAAAGATATTGATATTAGATTATTGGTTACACATTGACTATCAGTAAGTGTGCTTTAGTTGAATTGTTTGAGGAAGTGATATTTTATTAATTCAATTGCATTGGACATAATATGAAGAGAGATTCTTTTTGAGGCCATCTAGATTTCCAGAATCACAAGTTGTCTGTTTTACCCCCTGAACTTCGGTCAAGCATAGAGATAAACTTTTTTCCCCTCTTAAAGATATCAAGTTAAATTCAACAGATAAATCAACCTCAGTTGATTGTGCTGCCTCTGACTTTCCCGCTAGGTAGGGTAGCTGGTCCTTGCTATCCACAAGAATGTTCATATGCCTTTGTTTTCCTCTTATAGAAATCCAAATAACTACATTACACATGCAAAAGTATGAAAAGTAAAATTAAGGAAAAAAAAAAGATAAATTAGTAAAAGTCACTTGCCTTTTTGTAAGGTCTATTGAATTTTTTTAATCCATATTAAGTTTATTATGTGAAAAAATATGGTAGTAAGGAGTGGTTATTCCATGAGCTCCATTTAACAACTCGAGTTATGTAGTCAACTCTTTAAAAGTATAAAAAATGCTCTTTTATAAATTTCTTCTTTTTGATGTTCTAAGGGCACTTGTTAGCATGGACCTCTATTTAATTATTGGAAAGTATTCATTGTTTATCTAAATATGGCATCCACAATTTATCTAAACTGTATTTTGCAGACACAAATATGGAGCTACTTGGTGATGTAGAAAATTGTTTCATATTTTCCTTATTCACAAGTTTTAATTCCTGAGTTTTGTTTCATGTGCTTAGCTCAATGAAGAGCTTAGAAAAGCACGGGAGGCAGCTCGGGTGGCGAGTGAACAACTTATTTCCAGTAAAACTGTGGGCAACGTTGATGTATGCATTTGACGCTTTGTATGAACTTTTAGATTCTTGCTTGATTATAATGTCTTCATGATTATACAAGTTAACAGTTTTATATGGTTATTATACATACTATAACCTATCCTATAAAACTGAGTCTTAAAGCTTCATGTAGGATGGGAATGTTGACTTTATAACAAGAGTTTCCATGGGGATTGAAGACATAATGTCCGAAGTACAAAACTCAAAAGAAGCTGTTCAAAGTGCTATTTTGATGGTTGATGATGCAACTAAAAGTTTCTCTACTCTCCGTAATATATTCCTTGTAAGTAATGTTCAGGCTGTATATTGGATAAATGTAATAAAAATGAAATTGCTGAGTGTTTATTTTAAATAACGTCTTGAGCAGCTATTTTTTGTTTTCGAACTAATTATTGTGTCCAAATAAATATGTGTAGGCTCTTTTCAATTTTGATTTCATTTTATGATTTGATGCAGGATTTCAGAACCTCAATATCTCAGGATTCTGTAGAACAAAAATTAATCTTTAGTAATCATCAGAAGTTGAATTCTTGCTTAAGACAAACAATATCCGATCTTGAGAATGAGAAGGTAAAATTGCCTTTCTATTATGATATATTTCTGGTTGTTTCTGGGTTCTCTGGTAGGTCTAATATTTTTGTTGCAGATTCTTCTGGACAGCCAGTTAGCTAATATTCAAAAGCTTCATCAGGAGTCAGAACTAGATGCTCAGAGCTCCCATAATTCTTTGTTGGTGGGCCTTTATTTGATAATATTGTATCTGTACTATCTCTTATTTTGTCTGATTGTGTAATGCAGCAGATGGTACGTACTAACTTTTTATTATTAATACAGGAACGGTTGGGACAACAAGAATTGGAAAATGGAGAGCTGATTTCTTATATCCAAACTCTTGAACAAGATATATCATGTTTAACATCATCTTCAGTGGCCAAGGAAAAGGAAACTTTAAGAAGAGATCTTGAGAAGACAAAAACCAGGTTGAAAGAAACTGAATTCAAGCTTAAGAATGCTATGCAAGAGAAAACAAAACTTGAGGTTGTTTTTGTTATACTCAAGGGTTTTTTGCTTTCATTGTAACCTATTACTTTTCAAAGTCGTATAATTTTATTCCGCAATATGATTTGTAGGGTGAGAAAGCCTGTGCTGAACGAGAGATCAAACGGTTGCATGGTCAGACCTCTCTTCTTGAACGCGATATCAATAAACGTGATTCACTTGCTAGTAGAAGACGTGATTCAACTGTTGAAAAGAGTTCAAAGATGTTTGATCCTCAAAAACCAAAGGGCCCTGCATTTTCTTTGGTAGATATATGTTTGCAGAAACTGTGGTTACTACTTATTATTTAAGAAGGGCCTTTAACTCCTTTTGTAGACAACTGATTGTAGCAAGAAAAAAGAACGTATGATCTGATGTTTTGTTAACAACAGCCTATGCAGTTAATTGTGGTTTTAGCGGCCACAGTTGCATCATTGCTTTTTAAGGTTGCGGCTGTAAAGCCCAAAAATGCGGTACAATGTAGCTGTCGCAACGCAACATTGAAGACGGAATGAAAACCCAAATTATTTTTTGTTTTATTGCTCCGTTCTTTTTTTGGACATTTTGGTCTCTTTGTATCCCTAGAAAAGACCACAACTCTACAAAAACAACCAAGCCTTATCCCACTAAGTGGGGTCGGCAAAAGACCACAACTCTGATTGGAGAAAATAGACTCTAGCAGCCCCACTGTTCTCGCTTGTCCATGAGAAAAACATAGCCCACTCTTCTCTTTGCAACAAAACTCATCCCTTCCCTCTGCATATTTTCTATTTTGCAATGTATATGGTTTTAAAATTTGTAATAATGACAACAATAGATTATGTGCAGTTATTGACAGCACCAACAAGGAATGATTTTTCTATTTAAACCTATAATATGTGATTATATATCATGAATTCTATGAAAAATGGTAAAATTGGCTAATACAGTCTTGTACTATTTTTCATACATGATAATTTGTCTTTATTTTTTTTTTTTCTTTCAAATTTTCGAGTACGATAACTGATTTTTCTAATATGCATGTATTGCCTACCAGGAAGAGTACAAAAAGCTGGAAGTTTTTGCATTTGAATCAGAAACAAGAATCACTTCGTTGGAAGAAGAGATAACAGCTGCGCTGAAAGAAAAAGAAGAGATGATATCTATTAATGAAGCTTTGAATTCAGAACTGGAAGATTTGACTGAAAAACTTAGTACATCAACCTCTGAAATATATGATTTGAAGGAGGAGATTTCAGCTCTTGTAAGTTGTTCTGTACAGTTTTTCTGAGGTTTCTCCTTTTAGGTTTCAACTTAGATGTTAAATGATTGATTGATGCTAAAGAGCAAGGAGAAAATGATAGCCAATGAAAAAAAAATTAGATAGGGAAAGATTCTGAATTTAAATGCATCGAGTGAAATTGACTATTGATATCTTTTGCGATCTTACATGCGGCATTTTTCTAACTGTATATGACTAACCAATCCACTTTTGTCGGTTCAAGAGTGCTAAATACTTTAACACAATGAGTTGCACATACTAATTAGAAACCAAGACACAGCGAAGTACTCATTTTCCCTTCAAACTCAGGGTGGATTAATTAGAATTGATCAAACATCTGAGTTCGTCACGTACTTCACATAATTTGTATGAAATACTACCATGGTCAGAGTATTTTCTTACTCATCGTGTGGGGATATATGACACACATTCCAGCTCTTTTTGTGTTGCACTTTTATTGAAATCTGGTTCCATGTACTTTTGAATAAATCAGTGGATTATATTTCTGTGAGACACATTGTGCCAAGGTTATTACTTATTACTAAAGAATGGAATGGTAATTGGCACTAACAACTCTATGAGCAGTGTGTGAAGCCACAACTGTTCAGCTGTTGTATTTGCCAGTTACTGCACTCCTCTAGTTTGCTTTTGTATTAAGCATTCCAACTGGTGTTTCTTGGACCACTGATAGATAAGGTTGTAATCTTTGGCATATTCAGGAGCCAGAGATCGACCTTCTGGGCTTACTTTATTGATTTTGAACCTGGTTGTAGGGGTAGGCCTAGTTATAGTAGCATAATGCAATGAACCAACAACCATTTTTCAACTACGTAATGGATCCACAATACACACTAAATTTTTGTTTGCAGCCACCAACCTTGGGAGTAGAGATAGATACCTTTGCTTTGGCCAATGAATCCTTAATATATTTGCTTGAGATAACAACAGAGAATCATTGGGATGATGTTTTGCTTTTACTCTTAGGAAAATCCAGGTTGCCAAGCTGTTTGAGTACAAACACAGGTTGAGCTTTATATTTAGCTGCTTAATTGAGTGAGATGAGCCGCGTGTGACAATGATGTCATTCAAGTTGAGAGTTGTTGTTGTTGTTATGCAGATTGGTAACTTTATTAGAACATGTATATTGACTGTAGTACAGCTGTAATATAGCTTTATCCTAGGGTAGTTTTATGAGCATTAGTCTACATATTGATGATTCTGATTGAACGGAAAATTATCAAGTACTACCTCCATGCTTATTTATAAATGCACCTAGTAATTTGCACTCGGGCTTATATTTAACAAAAAAAAAATTTCCAACTTGGTGTCACAACTCCTTGTATAAGAGACTCTACTGACTACTTCCAACTGACAGTTGTCACTTGTCAGTTCTAACAGAGTTAACTTCTCTATTACATAGTGCTAACTACTTTAACACTCAGATTACATTTGTAGATTAGAAACTGACACAATCAGCTAACTATTTTAACAAGGGTCGTGCTAACAAGTGCCCTAAGGGAACTTGTTAAGGATACAAAAAAAGGAAAGAATTTGTAAGTTTAATGTGCAAAAAGTTGATTTTTAAAGTTCCAGTGTGTTGAATACACAGATCCAAGATAAAATTTCTTTTTTGGGCTTCTTAACTTGTTAGCATTTCCCTTTTTAAAAATTAGTGTTTAATGACTGATATGTTTTCTCATTCCAACCATCAAAGCTGACATCTTATTCTTGTGCATCCAGAAACAAAGATTGGAAGAATCTGATATCAACCAAGAAAAATTTAAAAGCTCTATCAAAGTATTGGCGGAAGAAAAGGAGGAGTTGGCAATGGTAGTGCAATTGCAACTGTTCTTTCTTTTGATTGTGTTTCTTCCTTTTTCAAGCGATTTCTATTTATTAGTTTAAATTTGTTTCATTGTGTATCCGCGGTCTTGCAGCAACTCACAGATGCCCTATTGGAAATAGAGGAGGAAAGGGCAATTTGGTCTGCCAAGGAGAAAGATGCACTTCTGGCCATAGAAGAACAAGCTAGGTCAAACAATGAGCAACATACATCATTATCAACAGAATTAGCAGAAGTAAGAATCATGGCTTTACTATTTAGAGTTAGTATGGATGATTTCTTTAGCAAATAATTGTAACGGAAAAGTTGAAATGATTTTGCAATGATTATGAGTCTTCTGAATAACAGCTTTTCATATACATTGCAATTAGCTTTTGTACCTCAACTTTTTCAGAAATTGCATTTCATTCTTCACAGGCATGTATAAACAAATAATTAATTTTTTGCAACTTAAGAATCTAATAATTATCTCACTTGAGCACCTCTTATAAGGAAGAGGCTAATCTAACTCTAAACTGGTCCCTATGAAACCTTGATTAATTTCTTTTGTTTTTTTATTGATTCCTTGAAGCTCCATTATTTTTTAAGTTTACTATGTCTCCTTCCTTTATTGGAATGTGTTAATCCTTTCTTCCTTTTTTAATTGTTTTAGAATTATAACATGAATAGTTGCATGTAAGCTCAAATTTTTATTTTATTAGGGACATGTTTCTTTTGCTTCTGATGCACAATACAATATGGCTTGACTGCTGAGCATTAATTTTCTCGCAAATGCCCTAGTTTAAGTGTTTCAATTTCACCCCTTTTAAAAGTTCTACATTATAACCAAACAATAACTCTAAAATTACTAATTACTTTGGTAGAATTTGGTGGAAGGCACAATGAATTAGTATTGTTCCTGCATTTAAAATAGATGGCTAAATAGATGAATTTGCATAACACTGCAAAGACAAAAGTCCAAAATGAATTGAGTAAAAGATAAAGGATTGGAAGCATGTTTTAGCCTTTATTCTTCTTGGTTCCATCTTGTTATGTTCAATTTTTAAAATGCATCAAATATAAATGGAACTCGTGTTATTTTCTGTCCCATAGTGCATCAGGCAAGTGCTACTGTAAAAATATGCAAAGCTCTGTCAATTCTGTGTGTCTATAATGAGATCACACACCTTGTATTTATAATGGTTTTACAATAAAAGCATTCAATGCTTAATAAGTAAGCACTAGCCTAGGAAGTTGTATATTGTAGGAGTAATAACAATCGATCTAGGAAGTTGTACAATTAAATGAATATCTAAAGATTCTTAATTTTTACAGCTACTTTTGGTATAATTTTTAAGATATAACCCTGTAGCAAATAATTTCATGTATCATCCCATTTTCAAGCCCAAAATGTATTTAAATGGGATAGTCAACTGTGATACAAGCAGTTGAGCAATTCTATAGACAGTAGTGTAGTTAAGAAAAAAACGATTGATAAACTCCAGCTTTGTTTTTCCACGATGTCTTCAAGTTTGATTGCATCATTTACTTAATTTTATAAAATTTGTCTACAAATGTTAGGTAAGGAGGGAATTGAAATCCTGTAGAGAAGAATGCAAGATCTTCCGCGAAAGGTTGACTATTTCATATGAAAATATGCTTGGCAAGGAAAAATCCAGGTTTGTTAAACTTATATATATTACACCTGCAACTATCACTATGTTGAACTTAGTCAAAATTGTTTAAATTGGCCCAACTTTATGTATTGCAAGGCTTTGCATGAAGTGATCTTTATTCATTTGTATACTGTTTCCAGGTGATTTATTATTTTCTGATAATCTATGCTTATTTCGGTATTGTCATATTTTCTGGCTACAGGGAAAACGTTTTAGATTTTGATCACATGGAAACGAACAATGATACGAACAGACAATCCCAAGAAGTAAGGAATATTGATTGTTAATGATTTTATAGGCTTATGATTTAGTGCACGACATAGTTGTCACTGTATTGGCCTGCATTGCAGATATCAAAACCCAAATTTGAGTTGCAGTCTATCGAGCATAAGCTGAATGGCTGTCCTGAGAATGAAGATGGAATTCAGAGAGAGGTGCAAGCTCTTAATAAAGGAGATAATCTATCAATTCTAAGAGAATTAGATACTATGTCAGAATTTTTTATTGAGTTTCAGGTCTCACCTTCACTGCCTTTACCTGTACAACTGCCTAAGAAAATTGTCCATTATATATAACTTGGAACTAAGGGATAAAAGATGTATGTGAGAATCAGCACGATATTAGTTTTACTAATCATCTCAGGTGACTCTGCAGAACCTCAAGAGCAAGCTTTCCATTGTCGCAGAGGAAAGGGACAAATTGACGACCCGGATGGAAGATCAACAGAAACATCTTGTGGAAGTGGAATTCTTGCTAAAACATTGCCAAGATGAGGTACACTAAGGATTGTCTTATGATAACTTACCTTATAATTTTTTTTAATCACATCAATGTTTTACAGCTATCAGGGGCAAAGAACCATATTGAGGAATTGAGTCATAAAATTTCCTGCATTGAAGTCAAAATTCACGCGGTAAGTCAATCATAGTCGGTTATCGGGCCATGCATGTGTTTGTATGAACTCAAATATTCCTCACCTTAAGCTACATACTAGTTTCATTCTTGAACATTCAATTGGTCATCAGTAAAATCTTTTTACCTTCTAATTTTATGAACAGGATAAAGTTACAAACATGAATGAAACAGCTAAGCTTAGAATGAGACTACGAGGAACACAAGCGAAGCTAGATGCTTTTCGTTGTCGATATAAGGGAGCAATTGATGAATCAGTTTCGTCCAAAATAAAGTATAGAGAAGCTTCAGAGAAGCTGAAAGACATGTTGGCTTCGCAAGGATTAGAGGTGCTCAACCTAAAGAAACAGCTAGCTGCCAAAGAACAATAGGAAATTTGTATATATATTTTGTCGACACATTCATGTTCTCTGTAATATTTGAATGAAGCCACAAATGCACTTCGAAGAACATGATAATTTCTTATACAGGAATCATTATGGTTTCAACCCTTAAAACAATGTCCAAATCAACCACGTATCAGTTCAGTGGATAGCATTTGGATTGAACTGCATCTAACCAAATAATGAACAGAGTATCGCAGGAAAAATCCTTTCAAATCTCAAATAACACCATTGCCGATCAATAATTAATTTAAAAACATCATCCTGATAAAATGCATCATACCCTAAAATATCCTTAGAAATAATTAGTTGATCTTTATCCCTACAAATCACGGCCAAACCTACCCTGATATTACATCTATTAAATAATATAATTTTTTTAAAAAAGAAGTAAATTCTACACGACCTTCCAAGAATAATTCAAATAATTTCTCATTTTAACATAGATAGTAAACTTTTTTTTTCCTATTTTTTAAATCCAAATAATAGATAAAAATTTAAGTTATCTTCTACCAAATGTCATAAATTTATTCAATTGTTTATCACCCATGCTCTATAAATTTATTCTCATTTTTTTTTAGTAATATAACAGTTTATTGCTTAGGTCTTGGATTTGAACATGAATTTGGGCATAGAACATTAAAACTCATAAGAGTTTGCAACAGACTCCCCGTTCTTCCCTTCTCTCTTCTCTCCTTCTCAAACCCTAGCCGTCACTCTTTTCTTCTTCTTTTTTCAAAGGGGTGATTTAGGTCAATTTTGGTTGGAGTTTAGTATGGAAAAGGAAAGTTTTATCCCATGATGGGAAAGTTGTTTTTCAGCCATAGATATATTATTTTTATAATTCAATGGTTCAGATTTTAGATAGGATACCTTGCTAGTGACTTTTTGGCAATTGACATGGAAAAAAAAAATGAGACCCCACATCCAATCGTTTATTATCATTTGTTAATTATAATTTTAAAATTAAATTAATTGCATTAATTTTATTTTTTTTAGGGAAAATTAATTGCATTAATTAAATACTACTGAATCTCCATAAATTCAAATTTCAAAGATCAGTTTCTAATTGCTTTAACTAATTATCATTAATTACAATTATTTATATTAATTGTTGTTTTTACAGTTTTACCCTTCCATCAAACACTAAGATACTGTTTGTCCCTGCTTTTTTTCAGCTTTTCTACATTTTTAAGGAGAAGTTAGGCCAAACACAATATCAATAAAGTACCTTCGAAAAAAAGTACTTTTTTTAGAATGCATAAAATTGAATGGAATGAGCTTTAACCAAAAGTTGTTGAATGCTACTTCAAAAAACTACTTCTCTGTGATTTATTTCACAAACACTTCTCTTCAACTCGCGCAGGCAACCTTATCTTTTATTTTTTAATATTATATTTCAATTTATTTTTTTCTTCCATTTAATTATTTTTTAATCGGTCCATATAATTTTTTTTAAAGGAGAATCAATTTAATTTTATTATCTATTTTTGAAGGAATTTTATTATCTTTTTATCACTTATATATTTAATTTTAATATCGCTTAATTATCACAACCTCACAAATATTTTTATTCATGCTATCATTGAATGATCCCAAATATTTTTATTCACTTTCTTCAACCTCACAAATATACACACACATTAGCGTTTAGAATAATATTTGATGTTTGTATGTCTGTTTTTTTTGTTACGCTAATGTGTATAATTTTTTCAGTGTTGCGCAATACGTACAATTATTATTTTTATAAAATTTTAATTTTAATTAAAAGTACTAGTATAGATGCCTAAAAAAAATTATACTTATATATATTTTACACATTTATATTGTAACAAACTATACATATCTTTTTCTTATTAAAAAAACTAAACATATATTTTTCAATAACAAATATAATATCATATAATATAAATTTTTATCTTTTTAAATGACACCAAAAATATGATATTTTTATAACAAAATTTGTTATACAGGATGATTGGAAAAGAAAAAACAAACAATTCTCTAACTTAGCTCAGTTGATATAGAAAATGTATAAATATATGCAAGGTCGCGGATTCAAACTCCGGACATCACAAAAAAAAAAAAAATTCAAAATTTTGTACAAACGGTACCTAACTCTCCCTCACCTTCTTCTCAGCCTCTCCTCCCTTCATCAAACACTAACTATCATTTCTTTCATCAAACCTCTTAGATTTGTTTATTTTCTTCGCCCTAAATTCGTATCTCGTCACATATCAATCAACTAAACTCTTTTTTTTAGCATCAACAACAAATTATATGCATTTCTCTTTTGCTGAAAATCAAACAAAGATGTTGAAATATCATGAACACTCCAGAATCATCATCATCATCGATCCATCATCAACATCCTTAAAACAAAACCCCAAAATCCAAATTAAAAAATAAAACAATCTACAAAAAAAAAACACCAACCCAAGAAAGGATCCAAGGTTGAATGACTCGAATCTAGAAAACCCCAACTCTAAATCATTATTCAACAACATTTTAGCCAAATTCTAAAACTACCATTGTCGAAATTATCAAGTAATGGAACGAGAAAAGGATAAGAATTGATGTTCTGTGTTCTGTAATCAAATGACAGTATACTATATTAAACTTTTTTGTGGGTTTTCTTATGTTCTGTGTTTTGTAGTGTTAATGAAGAAGAAAAATTAAATGTTTCAGTAGGTGAGATGTGCTTCGCGTTGTTGTTAGAAAATAAGGAGGTGCAGTAAAATGTTACAAACAACAATAAAATAATATACATAGTTTTTTATTTTCTTTGTTCCGCCAGTTTTCAACTGACAGCTCTCTTGGGACCACCCCAATGGGGTTATTGAAAGTCATTTTCAACTTATTGAACCATTGGAGAAGGGTTATTGAACATGATGTGGATGAAAGAGATGATGAACCAATTCAATAAGTTGAAAGTTTGCCACGGTATGCCATGCAGTGCGTTTCTGTTGGTTCTTTTTGGCGCGTGTGCTGCACGCGCCGACAGGGCGCATGGACGGATGTTGGACGCGGAGAGAGAATATTTTGTGGATAATAAAGGGACACGTGTTGCTTCAGGATTGACTGCTTAGATTTTTATCTTCTTAATAATTTGGACTCAATTATTTCATTGCAAATAATTTTATTTTATTTTATTTTTACCAAAATTCGTGATTTTTTTTTCTCTACAAATAGAGACTTGGATCATTTGATTTGGACACAAAAAAAAACCAAATTTTTCACTCTCTTAATCTTATTATTAGCATTTCTTTTGAAGTTTTAGTCTTTGTTTAGTGAAATGGATCACGTGTTGTCTTGCATTTTAAGCTATTTGTGTGTCGCGTGCTTAGTTTGTTGTATTGCATTTTAAGTTAATAAAATAAAAATAAATTATTTAAATAAATTTTGTTTTTACAAAAAAAATGTTAAGTCTATCTTTATTTTAATTTAATTATAATTGATAATTGTAATTTTATATGATTATAAAAACAAAATTATAAAATTAAATAAGAATAAGAAATAAAAGGTGGTGGGGTAGAGTGTTGAAAGAAAAAATCATTGGAGAGGTAAAAATTGAATGAGTGTTGAATTAAGAGGAGAGAAAATGATGTGGAGTGTTGAGAATTGAAAAAGTGAGTGTTCAGGGTTATTGAAAATTTTCAACCATTGTAAATGGTCTAAAGGGACTTTTCCATGGTGGGAAAGAACTTTCCTTTCCCAGGTTAAATGACACCTCAATTTTGACCCAAAAATTACCCTTCTGAATTGTTTTTCCTTCTATCCTAATTGAATAAGTGATTTCACATATTTTCTATTTTCTTTCATTTGTTTTTGTGATTTCGTCGTCTCTGAACGACTTTGTTTGTTTTGTTTTCCTGTCTTTATGCGGTATGTTTTTTATTTCCCGTCTTAGTGCAGTATTTATTTGATTCAGGTTGAAAGATTACTTTGAGCAAGTGCAGATCCGATCAATGACAATGTCTTTGGTGTCGTCAACGTTGCAGATCCGGAGACATGAACATAGTTATATTAGTCATATTTGTAGGTATAGATACTTTGCCGTTTTATACTATTAACATGGATGCTGTGAGTTTTTTCACAGATTCATCATTTTTGTTTTTAGCGAATTTGGATTTGTATTGTATCGATGTACTCTATCAATTTGAGTGAATGAATATCGTTTATTTTTGTAAAAAAAAAAAAGAGTTTACAACAGATTTGGGTCCCACAAAGATCGAACGATTAGTCTTTATAGTTTACGCGCAAATGATTGACACAAAAAAAAAAAAAAAACCAAACTACTTTGAGCAATGCTATATATCAAGAAAGATTTTTTCAAGAAAATTTCAAGAATGATATGGCAGAATAATCACCCTTAGATTTTATCAAGAAATAGTCCTGAAATTAATGTTAACCAATAAAATCTCAGCCTGGCCGAAAATCATGGGGTGTTGGGTGTTATGTATCTTTTTTTTATGAAAGATTAATAAATGAGACTGAAATCTAAAGGTGATTATTGTGTCATGTCATTCTTGAATTTTTCTTATAAAATCATTCTTGATATCTAGCATTTTCCAACTACTTTTACAACATTTTTTAGAAGAAAAAAAAAATACACCCTTTCCTAGAGATAATTAACTCTTTGAAATTTATATAGACAAAACCAATATCATTTGACTCGAATTTTGTAGAATAAATTTAGATTATTATTTCAACTTTGAGATCTGAGATAGTATAGCTCAATTATTTTTTAGAGAATCTTTAAGAATATTAAAAATGCAAAATAAAAATTGATGATTTCATTTACATTATTATTTCAACTGAGATATATCATAACTGAATTAATTTAATCTAATCCATGATATACAATTTCTAAAGTTTCTTAAAACTATTTATATATTAAGAATATAAAAAAAGATCTAATTACTGTTGTGTTTTAATGATTAATTGTAATCATTTTAACGGAGAAGATAACATAACTACATGATACTTTAGCCTTTAACATTGATACATGATACTTGGATTGGTTCCCCTTTTAAATTTCAACCAATTTCAGTGTTCAAGAGAGTGTGTACTTGATACTAATGGATACATATATTTAATACATTAGACAACAAATACGTGATACTTTAATACAACATACATGGATACATGATGCTTAATACATTAGACAAATACATGATACTTTAACAGAGATAGCTTCACGTATAAGAATGCATCCAAGAATTCATAAAGTTTTACCTGCACCATAAAGTAGTTACATACGAGCTTATTTACAATACACACTAACAATGCTCATAAAAGAAATTCCTACATACTAGTAATAAACTACCACAAGTCTCACTAGGCAGCTTCAGCAAAACCAAGTTGGAGATTTCCATAGTCAAAGACAGTGTGATATACCCTCATGAAAACATCGCCAAGAATCCTTCAGAAAAGAAAAAGGACAAAGTTTAGAGCAAGATTTATTCTAAGCATGGTTGTTGTGTGCTATGCAATGTTAGTGTATGCATATAATTAATGTTGCAAGAGAAACATACCAGAGAGGACCCCTTGGAGGAGGAATGTCAAAAGCAATAAACCCACTAAGACAAACTGTTGCAATGCCTTCTCCAGTTTTCAAAATATACTGAAAAAGTATACATCATTTTCAGAACCAACAACAAATATACTATAAATCAACAAAATCAAGAGTGAGTTAGCCTTTGGATGTAGATACGAGTAACATCATTTAATGTAGTACAATATAATTTTCAAATCAATTATGCTGCCCATCTTTTGGAAAGGTATTTTGGCTATTGGTTTTAACTCAAATCATTTGGAAAGCTATTACTGTCAGTTTCTCAGTAATTCAATATTTCAACCCAAAAAGCTGAAATATTCACAAATTTACAATAGTTTGAAACATCATGACCCAATTGTTCTTTTCATGAAAACAATAAAAAATCATGAAAGTGTTAACCCTCTCAAAGCTGCATTGTAATATAATTTATCAAAACTTCAAAAGCTTACCTGCTCTGGACTGAGGACGAAAGATTTCTCTCCGATAGTGAACGAAATGTTTGGCAATTGATAAATGCTATTACAGTCTACAACCGACTCTCCATTTGGACTTGGCAAGCTCTCGCAGAGCTGCAAATAATCAAACAAACGAAATCAATCCATCAAAGCAATGGGATAATTCGAAACATTAACTCAGGTTTTTGAACAGGATCATTCAAAAGGCTTACTTGATTTACGTAGTTGAATATTTTATCCTTGGTTGACTTTCGTTTGAGTTGATTCTGGATCCAAATCACAAGCATCTGACAGGAAGAACACAAAGCAGTATCTTTAGCGGATAACTCTCCTTGTTCCTTTTCGGTCACCATCTCAATCCCCATGCTGCAGAGGATTCAAAGAAAAGTTAAGAGTCCGATTGAGCCAAAATCTTATGCTAGAGTAGGACCTAAACTCTCCGAGTGACAAAGAAAGAAACTAATAATTGTAATCAATGAAGAGTATAAATCACTGTCATCCAGCATCTTCAAATTATTACCAATCGAAATACAATGAATTAAAGGCATTCAACACATTGATATATAAAGATGCTCATTTTTATTTTGACAAAAAGAGAAAACTTTCTAACCTCTTAGATTGTACCCTCTTGCCACCACATAAACCAACTTGTGAACACACATCACCAGGTCGTACCTGAAAATCAATATTAAACTCATTTAGGTTCAAGGGTTGAAATTGCGTGACAGAAAGAGCAATGACTACAAGTCAGGGTAACAAGAAAAACACCGAAGGGTGGTCAAGAGAACATACCCCTGCTACCAAGAGATCCCATATCAATTCTCCATATTCGGTAACAATTTCCTTACATTCTACACTCAGAACTCCTTCAGCTCCAATAGCATGGTTGATTTCAGTCACAACAGTCTGAATTCACCCAGTCAACAAAAAGTATAAATGAAAAGCTATGAGTAAATAGTATATGGAAAGATACAAGTGCATACAGTTGGACCAGCAAGCAATGATGTTCCTGAATCTACAATAGCAGCACAGCCACCTTCACAAACGCCTAAAAATAACATCAACATGTTCCACAATTAGATGCACTCTGTAATCAAATTTACAATTACCAAAAAAATGTAAATATACACACTGTACATATGAGAGGAGGAAACAATAGAATTTAAGTTTTCTTCTTATACCATACCATATCTTAAAACCTTTCAACCACTAAATTACTCCCTTATTTTTCAGTATTCACTAAAATAAAACTATCTTATTATTGAAGAACGGTGAAGTTACCTGTTGAGAGACCTCCAATGAAAAAGTCGCCCATTTCAATCTGAAAAGGTATATATTCATGTTAAGTGTTTCCGCATTAAACTACACATTTGAAAAGAATTCCTGATCAAACTAAATTTTGTTTTTCTAACCTGCCAATAGCCCTTTTGAGTGACTGGAACATATGTATGTTTTCCTTTGAAGTGATTTGGATCAACACCCCCAAGAATTAGCTCACCACCCTTTTTCGCTTTTGGATCCCCATTGAGCCAAAAAGAGAACACCTGCTCATTTACAAGATCTTGCTCCACCATTTTGTACCTGTGATGTATAATGGATCACTAAAGGTCTGTTTGAATTGGCTTAATTGAGCTTATGCATGAGCAGTTGTGAGACTGTTTGCAAACAGTCTCACAACTGCTTATGTGTAAGTTGTTTTCAGCTTATTTCCATAAGTTCTCTAGGATATACGAAAATAGTTTGACTTCGTTTTATCTCTTGTTATAGAAATAACTTATACATAAGCACTTATTTGGTAAGTGCTTATGCTATTGATGTAAAATTAAGTTATTTATCCAAACATGGCCTAAATTAATGGACATAACAGAATCACCATATTTAATTCTGACATGCAATCAGATGCAAATGAAATAACAGGATAGGTCGAAAAACATACCATACTGGCACAGCATTTTCAACAGAGATCTCCTGAAAGCCAAGCCCAAGTAATCCATCAAACTTTGCCAGCACAAAGGAAATACTTCCTTCACGGGTAGCCTCAATGAAATCCTACAGTTTCAAGGACAATATAATACTAAGTCTCCAAGATTTGCTGTATAAAAATTGTTCACTATATCTTGATGCACGAGCTCGTAGATAAAGAAACACTCACCACATCCTTAACAACAACATCGCCAAGTTTAACATTATCTTGACTGAAAAAACCAGATATTGCTCCAGATCCATAAGCTATTTTACATGATGTTCCTGAATTGACAAGTAAAAAAGGACATTTGAACGTATTAAATAGCATACAGCAGCATGTAATTTACACTTTGCGTGATTTCATAGGCCACTATAAATGAATATGAGTAATGAGAAGATGGCATTACCATTTTTGGTATATGTTTTGGATTTCTTTGCCTTGTACCAATGATGGGTGTAGCAGGCAATCTGTAAGAGAGCATTAGTCAATAAGACACGTGTATATATAAATATTTGTAACGAATGAAGCACGATAGTTAATACAAACTCACAGAAAAATAGCACTTTGACGATGGAACCCAAAGGTTCGAACTTCCGGTATCAAATATGACATTAAATGTCTGTGGGGGTGTGCCAATTCCAATCTCTCCATAATATTGTGCATTCAAATAATCCTTCAAAGGTACTATGGCATCGTCGGTTGATTTACCGGTATACTGATCATATGCACCCAACACAGGTCCGCTTGACTTTAGCTTTTCTCTTACCATCCTAGCAGCTCTAATGCTATCAAGATCTAGAGTTCTCTTCTTCAAATCAATTCTCATAAATCCATAGGAGAACGAAGGAAGAAGTGAGCATGTTAAAGCCCACAAACAGCAAGTCACCCACAGATACTTGTTCGCCATAGGGAAAATCTGCCAGGCAGGGTAAGAAGAACGTAAGTAGAGGCAAATATAGTTCCAAACTCCCAAATTTACATAAAAAGTAGCAATGAGGTTTTGTCCAACTTCGTTGAAGCTTTTAAACATAAAAGACTAACTTGATACTAAAAAAGACTAACTTAAAACGGATAAAATATAAAAGATTATATTGAACAAAAAATTAAGTTAAAGAACCATGTTGCAATTTTGCTAATTAATATCAAGTTGGGTGTATTGTTGCTTGATTAGAGTAATCTAACATCAATTCATCAACATCGTATATTGACTAATGACCATATGACCACCAAGAGACCGGGACACCACATCTTCACTGAAAACATTTAGTATATAGATGACTTAAAACATCTTTAATTTAGCTCAACTATATCTTATATGAGACTAACTGGTCACACCAAACCTGGATTCAAAACTTGTCTAATCTACTGAGTTAGGATATGGTCTCTTCTAAAAGTAGTTATTATTAAGTAATTGGTTTAACACATAAATAAATATATATAAAAGTCTTCCATGTAATAAGATCATCATATGGATTCACGCTATCCATATGGGGAATATTCAAATAGATGCTTGAAAACTAAAAGGAAGATGAATCATGCTTACAAACACGACTAAAAAATGAAAATATAACTGAAGAGAAATCAAACTTATAATAGAAATGAAACCTGAAACATAGGAAAAAGAAAAAGAAACCTTATGGTGTTATGGTAGGAGGTAGGGGATGGATGGTGTTACCGTTAGGAAGAGAGTGGAAGTAGTAGCTGAGCCTGAGGTAAGTTGAGTGCCAAAACAAAACACATAAACAACAAAAGTAGGAAGGTCGTTCACAAACAGTGGACTCTTTCCTTCTCTTACAAAACGTATACTTGTCTTGTCTCAAATACACTCATTTCATTTCTTTATATAAATAAATAAAATAATAATCCATATGAAATGAAACCAAAATATCTGCAATCATAATAGTGATACCCCATGTCCTCTCCCTCTCTCTCTCTCGTTACTATCTGTGACAAATAAATGTTACTATTGATTAATATGTTAGGCGCAACATTAAAGACCATTAGGCCAACGTCTTCAAATTCCGATATTTTTTATATATTTATTTTTGCAATGAATTTTAAAATATTACATTGAACCACGGTCCACGTAATTTTGCAAGTGCTACGGTTTAAATCATGTGTCAAATTTAGAATATGAATTTAGGAAGAATCTTCTAATCCAAAATAGAGGGCTTGTAAAGAAATTTAAAAGGGAAAATATTAAGTGAAAAAAGATAATATTTAAGGTTCTAAAATACTTTTTGTAAAACAACTAATTCATAAACTCTATTTTCACAGTAGAATATTTAAGATTTTTATTCCTTACTTTTTTTTTTTAGCAACGTTAAGGACACTTGCTCATACACTCTCTCTCAAACACTCTTTATGTGTATGGTGCACGTGTCCAAATTTTAAATCCTCACTTGTTTACCTGTTTTTAAATTAATATAAGGGAATTTTTTATTTTTTATTTATTTATAATAATTACCATCTGAGAGGTAGTTCGCAAACGGTTGGAATCCGACGCCGTCGTGTACAATCTCAATGGCTTTTGTGATGGAAAAAGGATTCCACAACCGCCATGTACAAATCTCACTTCCGTAATTTTATCCTTTTTTATTTTTTCAATATAAAAAGTATGCCTATCAATTTAGTACCATTAGCTTCACTTATCGGACTTGTCAATTGTCATCATCAGTTAGTAAAAAAATTATAAAAAGCAAGGCAACTATTGTTAAATCTTTCATCAATTTTGTTTTGAAATATCAGAATCACTTCAATTTTTTCTGTGCTGTACTGGTGGGAGGACGAGATCTACTATTGTAGTCAATCAAGCTCCGCCACAAACAAAGAATTTGGGCGGCGGTGGAGGCCATTAAAGTAGATCGAGAACCACAACAATGGAGAAAGATGTTCACTTGTCTTCCATTAATCTTACTTCAACTTCATCCCGTCGTCTTCCCTGCCATCATCATTTTCCATGACTGCTCAATCATCTTCCTCCACAGCTCCTCCCTCCTCTCATCACTCTTATCTTCTCCGGTGTGTTGGTCTTTGGAGCCGCCGTTGTTGTTTATATGAAGTGTCAAAAAAGGGGGAGAAAACGTGTAAAAAAGTAAAGGATAAAATAAATGTTGAAAAAAAAATGTTGAAAGTATCTCAATCTGCTGAACCGGTTACTAGGTAGAAATTGAAAAAGAGGGAAACGTGGCACCATAGATTGAGAGGGTGTTTGAGAGAGAGTGTATGAGCAAGTGTCCCTAGCATTACTCAGTGGTGATACATGTACCACCCCATGTGGCAATACACCCTTTACATCCATATAAAATTCTGACACGTGGCAATCTGGACCCCACATAAATAGAAGATAAAGTGTGGTTGTGAAATGAATTTACCAAAATATCCTTAATACATGGGGTGTACAATGAGATGTATGAATAAAGGGTGTTTATGTAACATTTTCCCTTTTTTTTTTGACAAAAGGATTTTTATTCCTTACTGATATACACGATGATTAAGAATGTTAGCAAAGTCTGTAACAGTTTTTTTTTTCATTCCAGTGTTGATCTTTCAAGAGTGGGAAAAATAGACCCTATACTTTATATTCAATCAAAGTTTCGGTATCCTCGTCGTGCCCCACCCCACCCCTACATGAACTTTGACCACATTTTGGTATTTTTTTTAAGGGGACTATTGCTTTATTTATTAACAATTTTTCACATAAGTTTTCTAATTATAATCCTATTAGGGTACAATGGTGCACTTAAGAGTCTAGTCCCATATTCAAATCATCTAAACTTGTTGGAATTATTTCACTCAAGGTCTTTTTATAGGGTGCCCCTAATATAGACCCTGAAAATAAAGGTTCATTGGTGGACATATGCATATGACCTACAACAACCGGTTACCCTCCATATTGATAATTTAAATTTAAATTTTAATAAAGTGAGATATGTCTCCTTTACAAAATGTCTCTCCCTTCCTCAAAGTATCTGTATTTTACATCTCCATTATTGGACCTTCATGCTTCGCCTCTCTCTCGTTAGAACATCACCTCACTGTTCCTCAAGTATTGGCCTTCATATCATGACAACCATATGCAACAAAATCACTTGAGAAGAACTTACAAACCACCAAACTCAATGATCTTGAGTTGCTTAATTTTTTATATTTTCCAAGCTAATCGTAATTTTTTTCTTTTCTTTCATATAACGAACGCTAAAGTTAAATTAACAAAATGTTGTTTAGGTTTTTGTTTTTCTCACGTAGCCAAGGGTCAAGGGATTACATCCAAAAGAAATATAGGACTGACATATATGGTAGCCAAAACAAAAACGAAATTACTACGATATATATGAAAGGTTAATTTACCTAAAGCAATTTTGAGCAACTCCAAAATAAGAAAATGGTTCAAAATTCTAAAAGTTATAGACAATTTATGTACAACATGCAATAATGATTGCTCAACCTTCACTGTAGATCCAAATCATAAGATTGAACTTGGAAGTGAAAAATGGGTTCAGATCCGCTATCTAGATTTTTGTAGAAAACCTTCGACTGTTATGTTCTGCTGATGGAAGCAAAACACAAGATTGAATTTGAAAAATAAAAACAAATGTAAATCCAAGATTTGTAGAATCAATGTTGTCAAGACACTTTTTTAGCTCATTCTCCTTCTATACCACCGACTCCAGAAGTGAGTTTCATTGCAGATCTAGCATGTTGAGATTATTAGAAGGATAAAGTCTGATTTTGTTGTCAACATATTGTGATATTATGGGTATTTATTAATTTTAGAATAACCCCCAAAAATTATTAATTGAAGTGATCGGATGTGGTAGGTCATTTGTCCAGGTCCATCAATGCACCCTTTTCTTTGGGGTCCATATTAGGGGCTTCCCTTTTTATAAGTTAAAAATTTATTTAAAAATAAATTAAAAAAAATTGGGGATATCAAATACAATTTTTGTTGTTTTTACAATACTTACCTTTTTCAAAACAAAAAAATCGAGTAAATAGTCAATTTCCCTCTGAAATTGTAAGTTTCATCAATTATCCTCCTGAAATTAACAAAACTTCAATTACCCCCCTGAAATTTCACAACGTTAGTCAATTTACCTCCTCCGTCAAATTTTTCTGTTAGTGAACATGATGTTTTGCAAATACCCCCCTGAAGTTTTGCACTTATGTGCAAATGCCCCCCAAACTTAAAAATTTATATTATTTTTTTCTTAAAAACAAACAATTAATAGTTAAATATTAAAGCTAACTATTAATTTTGGAGTTTGAAAAAACTACATACATATATACATCAAAATATGGAAAGATGTGTATTTTTAAAGTGACAATAACAGTTATTTCTAATAGACAAATTATTATTTTTAGAGGTTTATAAACAAATTAATAATCAGATTTAAATTTATATTTTCTCCTTCACCATCTTAGTCTTTTAACTCCTCCAACTCCTTCAACAATTTGCTCAAACCATTTAAAGTACACAACCCCCAATATTAATCCACAAATCATCCCATTATTGTCACTTTAAAAAATACATATTTTTCCCCATTTTGGAGCCTATTTTGATGTATATATGCATGTAATTTTTCCAAATTCTAAAATTAATAGTTAGTTTTAATATTTAACTATTAATTGTTTGTTTTTAAGAAAAAAATAATATAAATTTTTAAGTTTGGGGGGCATTTTGCACATAAGTGCAAAATTTTAAGGGGAGTATTTGCAAAACGTCATGTTCACTAACAGAAAAATTTGACGGAGGGGGTAAATTGACTAACGTTGTGAAATTTCAAGGGGGTAATTGAAGTTTTGTTAATTTCAAAGGAGTAATTGATGAAACTTACGATTTCAAGGGGGAAATTGACTGTTTATTCCAAAAAAAAAAAAAAAATCATCACTATAGCATCTCTATTTTCAGTGAGCACATCTTGCAACTTTCAAGGTTCTCTTCAACCGTACAATAAGTTACTTCCGTTGGCTTCAGCAGTCGTTACCGGTAAAAATATGTAACCCCTTAGTGAAATCGTTTCAATTTTTCCGATATGTGTGTTCTATGACTCTCTCTCATTTCATTTCGAGAGGCTGAAGGGGTGTAGCAAAATAGCCCCTTATGTTTGTCCATAAGGTGTTTGTGAAAATGCCTCAATGAGGTTTATTCTTTGATTGGAAATTTTATCTTAAACCTTTGTTTCATATCGCCCATTTTATTTCAAGGGTCTGTTTGTATTGTGTTATTTGAACTTGTCTAGTGGCACAACACAATCATTTGTGATACTGGTTGAGAGAACTTATGAAAACAGCTTATGACATGTTCATAAACTGTTTTCAACTTATTTCCATTAGCTCTCCATGATGGCTTATGAAAACAGCTTACAATTTATATGAACTTTATTTTATCCTTTGTTATGGAAATATCTTATAATAAATGTTAAGTGGTTATAGGTTGTAATGCTTTGATTGGAAACTTTGTATCTTGGCTAATTGGGTTTTTAGGTGATATTGTATCTCCTGAAGTAATGGCGGTGGTTTAATTTTTGGCTTGTTCTTTTCAATTTTAACATGCCAAGCCAGCAAAGTTTTTTTATGAGTTGAAATCTGAATGTTAGTTTTGGTTCTTTAGGAGCCTGACTTGAAGCTTGTTATCATTCAAGTGATTTAGAATTGTGTTTCTACATCCTCTAAGCATCCTTTGATGATAAAAACAAAACATCAAAGCCTTTGAGTTTTTTTATTTGTCAGTCATTTCATAATCTTCGTACGAATTACTTCCTCTTTATTTTTGTGCCAAATAGGTTCTCATGCCTTGTTGAACTTCTATTTTTTTTACCTTGTTTCTTACTTTTATTTTTAGTACCTGCTTGACTGTTGTAACTCAGTTCATATGCATGGTCTATTGCAGAGAAAGATATTGCTACCATCATCTGAATTTACAAGGGAACATTTGCCTTGTACGCAACTTTGTTCTTTTCTTGGTTAGTCGGGCTCTCCGAGGTAAACAACTGTGACTGTTTTCTATAGCTGTAAATTTTGTATTTTCATGATTTGATAAATCACTTGTTGTTAGGAACCCGAATTAAAGAGAAACAAAAGAAATAATATTATAGATTGAAAAGAAAATATTACAGAAGATTACCCCTCTGTAATCCCAGAGCAAAAGCTCCTCAGAGAAGAGACATTTCTGTCTCTGCCCAAAACCAATAAGGTTTCTAATTGAATAATTCTGAAATCCTCCCTACCGTTGTGGCCAAATGGTCTTATTTATACAAACTAAGGGCATAAACTGCCTAACTGCTCCTAATCAACACAAATACTGCATATTATACAAAATGCTAACTGCTCCTAAATAACTATATATTAAAATAACTGACTGCATCAGCAGTTACCCTATCAATACCACCGGATACCTAACACTTATGTTATACTTTTTTTGTCTTTAGCTATTAATAAGATTTTAATTTGAGTTTTTTGTTTAGAATGTTCTTGTAATTCAGAGGGTGATCATAAGATGAGAGGGTTTCCTTTCTGTATCTATTGCTGCAATTTTTCTGTCACAAAAAATCTAGTACTGCGATATTCAAACTAAATATTACATTTTCTTGAATTACGTTTTTTTCAAAAAAAATGTTTGAAGTACTGTTAGTTTATATGTTTATATATAGACAATGCATTATAATATATGCAAGGTACGGGGTTCAAACCCTGGCCACCACCAAAAAAAAAAATGTTTATATATAGAGAGCTTTTGGAGTGGGCTGGCCCATAGAATAAGTCAGGCCAAGTTGTTTTTACGAAAAAGTTTTCTTAAAAAGACACTTGGACTGGCCCTCACCCACAGAGATTTGTGGGCTTTTTGGCATTGACCCGCAGTTGGATGTTCTAATATAATGTCGCTGCAGGTAATTGATAACGATGTCACTGAGGCGTTTTTTAGGCTTTTCTGAAGGCGATGTCATGAGGTCTGATTGCAAACCTTGTTCTAGACTAATGAGACACACAGCCGGAATCTTTAGTGTTGGTGGAGCATTGGGATTTTGGGTCCTTTGCCGAATGCACTATGGTTCGTTCTACTTTTTACCCTTGCTTCTTTTCTGTTCTACATGCATGTCTGTTAGCCACATACAAGCTACAACTTTTGAAAGTTCAGTTCTAGTTTAAAAATGTCCTATAGTTCTTAATCTCCGCTTTTGATGCCTCTGCCAATGTGAATTCTTACTAATGCTTTGCATGTTTCCTGTTATTAATGTCTTGTTGGTTACAACTTTTGATCCCTTGAAAATTGCCACTTAACATTGCTTTCATGCGGATGATGGTCGATGCAAATACAGCATCGCAATCTCTCGAAACCAGAACAGTTTACCTATTTTTTTAATAATAAAATATGTATGACATCTTATTTTTCACAATCTCTCGGTCTTTCATTACAGTTCATGGAACTTTTGCTTTGTTGGTGATGTAGGTCCTCGAATTCAAATTCCTAGGAGTCTTCGTTGGGCAGCCTGTGGAGCTGTAACTGTAAGTTCAAGCACAGCTTTGCTGGTTCGTTTGTTTAGTCCTGAATGTGAGCCCCAGAACATAGCTGCTTATGACAATAAAAAGTAGCACCGTTAGTAACTCCCCTTTTCCATCCGACATACAGAAATAGGGAAATGATAAATTTGGAGGTGTTGCGATAATGAAATCGTGTTACTCTTATTACTTTATAATCTACATAATGAGTTTGATTACGAATATCTTGCATCTGTAAGTTTTGTGGTAAAAATGATCTTTTATGGCATCACTAGGGGAAATTAGGCTAGTTACTTTCGTAAATTGTGGAGCTATTGCACTTGCAAAAGTATGTTTTATACTTTTTTGTTTTTCAAACTCATCTTTTAATACTTCCAAACTAATTATTAGTAATTTAAATAACAAGTTCATCAAGGCTACTTTCTTTTAGTACAGTAAATAGAACAACCCTGATGACCGTAATTTAACATGTAATAGAACCCCAAAAAACTCTTACCTGAATAGAGAGTTGGGTAGCTCAATTGGTTTAAGCTAGAGAGTAACAACTAATTAATTACTACTAACTAACATTTTGTCTATCCAAAAAACTGTTAGCACAATGTTTTTATGGATCCAACTTGAATTATATCATCACATATAGGTTTGTATCCAGCTTTGAAAGCAAACAAGAAATATATTTCAGGATAATAGTTTTTCCTTGTTTATTCAGCCAACATCGAAGAATGAAGTAGTAATTCAACATTAAAATGTAGTATATCACAATGACAATTGACAGCGAGTGGATAATGAAGCCACAATCATTTTTTTTTCTTCATCTGAGTCTAGAATACATTGGTATCATCAATTTTCATGCCTCCATTTAAAAGCATTTATTCAACGTCACTAGAAATGGTCCAAAGGATAGGTCATGTAATTGATACGTGCAGGAATCAATTGGTCCTATTATCTTGTTTTATATGATACTGCTTGGTGGTTGAATAAAAGTGACAAAACAAGATAAATTATCTTGTTTTATTTTAATTTAGTTTGGCGAGTCAATAACATATTATATTATCTCCCTTTCAAAAAAAATATTAGGAAGCGATAATGTAACTAAATTATTCCGTGATAGTTTTTTATGATAAAAATAGCATATTAGAGAGGTTTTGAGTTGATACAAACTCCAATTCCTGATAGTTTAATCAAACTAGTTTTTAAAATTAGCCATCCACCTGGAACTTGTGACTGCATTTTGCACATGGATTCCCTCTATTTTAGAAATAAGAAAATGCACAATTGTAAAAAGCTTTTTTTTTTTTTTTTTTTTTTTAACCAAAAGGCGTTGTAAACAAAGACTTTTGACTCTTTATTATTACTTTCTTCATGATTTCCATTTGTGTTTTATCTTCGATTATTTAGTCTCAACTCTCAGTCATTTTCTGTTATCAAAAGCCATAAAAGTATGCACTGGTTCGAATGAATGCTGAATGCAGCAGTAAAAGAAAACCAATAATTATAGTTAGTGGTACACGACATCTAATACGAGGAAAGAATAAAACATTGCAAATGGATAGCAACATAGCTGTGATGCACTATTCGACACGAATAAGAAAACAAGCATTCTTAACTAAAAAATAATATAAAGAATAAAAAATGGTCACTACAAGATTTTTGGTTGGTTCTTCCGTCTTCATCAATTTTTATTCTTAACTCTGACTTTGATTCTCATTATTACTTTCATTCTCCAATGGCCTTCCATGATCAAAATAATAATCACACAAATGGTGAAGTTTCAAAGAAACCCAAGCTTTCTTTCTCTGCAATCACCGACACCGAAATACAATCAGAATTCTCCCACCACGACCCCACTGTAGCACGCCTCAACAACGGAGCTTTCGGTTGCTGTCCGTCCTCTGTCCTCGCAGCTCAACGTCAATGGCAGCTCAAATCCCTCCGTCAACCTGACCACTTTTACTTCAACCACCTCCAAAAAGGAATCCTCCATTCCCGAACCATCATCAAAGATCTCGTCAACGCTCAACATGTTAATGAAATCTCCATCGTTGATAACGCCTCCACTGCCACCGCAATTGTTCTCCAGCAAGCATCGTGGGCTTTCCAAGAAGGAAAATTCAATAAAGGAGATTCAGTTGTCATGCTTCACTATGCCTACGGCTCTGTCAAGAAAGCCATTGAAGCATACGTCACACGCGCCGGTGGAAGAGTCATTGAGGTTCCACTTACCTTCCCTGTCACCTCTGAAGATGATATCATCAGAGAGTTCCGTCATGTGCTGGAAAAAACAAAGAGCGAAGGTAGTAGTAATAAAGTTAGATTAGCGGTTATTGATCATGTGACTTCCATGCCAAGCATGGTGATTCCGGTGAAAGAGTTAGTTAAGATTTGTCGCGAGGAAGGTGTTGATCAAGTTTTCGTTGATGCAGCTCATGCGGTAGGGTGCACCCCGCGCGTTGATATGCAAGAGATTGGAGCTGATTTTTACACAAGTAATTTGCATAAGTGGTTTTTTTGTCCACCTTCGGTTGCATTTATCTACACGCGTAAATCGGTTAATTCGGTTGATTTGCATCACCCTGTTGTGTCTCATGAGTATGGGAATGGATTAGCTATAGAAAGTTCATGGATTGGGAATAGAGATTATAGCGCTCAATTAGTGGTTCCAACGGTTATGGAATTTGTGAATAGGTTTGAAGGTGGAATTGAAGGGATCAAAGAGAGGAACCATGATTGTGTTGTTGAGATGGGTGAGATGTTGGTGGAAGCTTGGGGGACACATCTTGGGACACCACATCATATGAGTGCAAGTATGGTTATGGTTGGTTTGCCTCCTTCTTTGGGGATTATGAATGAATGTGATGCTATGAATCTTAGGACACATTTAAGGGAATTTTTTGGGGTTGAAGTCCCTATTTATTTTAGAGATGGGGGAGAAGTTGGATGTGTAAGTGGATATGCAAGAATTTCTTATCAAGTGTATAATAAAGTTGATGACTATTACAAGTTTAGGGATGCAATTAATCAACTTGTAAGTGATGGCCTCACTTGTGCTTTTCTTTCCAGTTAAACTCCTGTTATGCTTTAGCAGTTACCATCTTCTATGGTGCCCAGTGAGTTGAAATTTTCATTGTGGATGAGTATTTATTTCGAAATTTTCAAGCTTTTGAGCAGCAGCTACTGTTATCTCAATAAAAAATTAATCTAGGATTTATTATTTATCTTTTTTACCTAAAACATATATTCATTCATTCAAACTAGACAAATACATGCATCATTACTGTTTCAAAATTGTTACAAATTGAAGCAACATCTGGATTAATAGCATACAACGGCAACATGATAATGCCTACAAATATGACAAAATAAAAGTAATTGAAATGTTTATACTTTCGGATTTGCAACATTGACACTTAAGTCTTCATTAAATCTGTAACGAGTTGAAATGAATATGTCAATCTAAATCAATGAACACCGTACTATAACGGAAATACCAACAAACGTCACTTAAGACGACGGCCAAACACAACCTCACACAAGTCCACGAATAAACACGGCACCATACTAAAAACAATGAAAACTTAAAAACACAACAAACAAATATACCTGGATGACCACTTATTCAAATAAAAGGAGAGGGTAACCAAAAAAAAAAAGGAGAGGAAAAAACAGTGGTGGTTAATTTCAAGAAAAAAAATAATAGCCAAAACATTATACTAGTACATATTATATTATAGAGAGAGTGAGTGTGTGTCCAATAAAAGGAGTGATTATTGTGAGTGATAAAATAGTTTAATATCAATCATAGGATCATAATGCTATTTTAAGATTAGAAGGTAAATTAAAAAAAGTTCGGTGCACGGGTTAAGAAAATCAAAAAAGAAAATTCTAAATTGAAAAAGACACTTTATTTATTTTTAAAAGATTGTTAAACAATTTTTAATACAATATATATTATATTTGTTTCTTTAATTAGTTATTTGGAACACCGGTTAGCATCTAAAGGTCGTGTGACTCCCTCCTTCTCCTCTTTTATACCAAAAGGTGTGACCTTTATTTCTTGGAGAAGCAAATAAATGGATTTGGAATAGACGTGGAAGCTTGTTAACGTGCAATAAACATTATGAGCCATTTGTTATAGTTTGTTTTTAAATAGATTTTTATAGTGTAACATCTTTTTGTTATAATTTTATTAACAAAGAATTTTTAAAGAAGCTTCAAATGAAAAATTTGTTTAAATAGCTTATCTTAGAATGTATTTTAAATATTTCTTCATTTTTCGTTATTATTTTTTACTTTTTATCTAGTATTTCATCAAACACTTTTGCTAAAATATGAGTCCAATTCCACTCATACCAGCATAATACAATGTTGGTTTTCTTCTCTCTATTATGAAAGGGTAGATAAAAAAATAAAAGATAAAAATAAAAGGTTGGCAAATATATTTAAACTGCTGTATTGGTGAATGTTGATCCACCAAACAAGAATGAACTCCAATTACAAGCAAGATTGTTTTGTGAGATCTATTATACGAGCTAAAGGGACAAATATGATTCATCAATGAATTTTAGAGATATGACAAACTTTAGAGACATTAATAATTATTCTAATTTTGAGTATGATTTAATTGAAATAAACATAGAAATATGTTTTTACTATATAATGTGATCAACGCATTTTATATATGTTACAAAGGTGGAAAAAATGGTTGCAACTCTCAAATTCGTTTATATTGTTATCTTTTTGGTTTCCTTGTGTCTTGTTGTCGTCGACAGCTTAAAGTCTAATAGTTAATATAATTATTCTCATTTTCTGTTTATTTTGTATACAATATTTCATTCACTTTTAGTAATATTTACAGGAGAGTGTATACTTACTGATGATTGCTATAAAAATGCACCTTTTGGAAAACTGGCATGTATTAAAGGTTATTGTAAAGTTCTTAATTCGTTAAGGTAGAAAATAATTCTCTATTATGCATGAACCTTTCACTTTCTTTAATCATGATAGTGTTCTTACTCTTATAATTTCTCTTACACTTTTATATATTTCTTAGAACTTGCAATTTCTTCAATAGCTCTAAAAACATGCTAAATATTTGTTTTCAATGGTAAAAAAAAAAAACACACACACACACATACACACACATATAATTAAAAAGGATTACAGAGATACACTAACTGGTAATAAAAAAATCAAGGATCGAAAAAGGATAAACATGTTAAATATATTATAAAGTTGTTGTTATAATTGTTTAATTAAAAATGATGTAGAGATGTTTAAGGACACATATGGTCTAGGTCTTGACATATAATCTAATAAAATTATCATTGAGTAATAGAGTTGAAGGGATGAGAATAGATGATTGAGTTTTACTCTTTGGGTGTTATCTTAAAGATCTCTTGGTAGAACTACCATCTAATCACCTAATAGTATTATCATAGTGATAGTGTAACACACCCCAACGCTCAAAGGTAAAACCTAATTAATTAACATAACTCGTATACATATATAATCACTCTCCATGAAAAGCATATAATTTTATTTCATAACATAAAAGTGTATTCATATCTAAAGCAGAATGTATAACACATCATACATCAAAAGACTAAAAGTATGTGACTTCAAAATACACATCGGTAATTCATAAGACTTATATGTACCTGGTAATGTTGTATCTAAAGTATTCCTAGAAGTTTATTACATGAAGATATCTTTTTGGGATGTAATTTTACCTCGTTTAATTATTTTTTTTATAGATGAACAGGTGGCGAAGGGGAAAGACAATGCGACTTAGCTCATGGGAAGACAGACTTGTTTCTTTTGTTATTTGTATTTGGATTTGGATTGGATTGGCCTGCCTTTATGTATTACATGTTGCTTGTGTCTTGTATTATTTCCTTTATTATTCAGTATCAGTTTATACTGAATCACAAACTACCCAAAAATTCAATAAACACTAACATTTGACCAAATTTTGAAGAAAAAAAAATTGTTATATTATTGATAACTTGTTTGCCTCTGAAGAAACAAATTGGATGGAGATTTGTTTGAGTGAGTTTGTGTAAAAGTGCGAGTTGCTGCTCTAGAATAAGACCAGAGAGAAATGAAAGTTAACGACATTAACTATCGTCGAAAGTAATTTCCTTTTCAAATAACAAATGGGATTCTGCTCCAAAGCCCAATCGATTTCGTTTTGAAAGGCCCATCACTCACTAAACTATAATAATAATAATAATAAATAATAAATAAACAATATTTTATGATCAATTAAAACAAAAAACATCAGCAGCATGTAGTAGCCGCAGCAATGAACTCAACTGCCCGGGAAACACAGCCGGAGTCCGTCGTCGACCGCCGTCAGAAACAGTGAAAAACTCATCCAATTATTCTCCGACGCGATTCCACCGTACCAGATAATTACCCATCCCCCATTTTGGCGCTAAAGCGGCGAAATTCACAACCTAGGTTAGGGTTAACGATATTTTTTGTTTTAATTTTCCATTAAAATCCCTAAATTTTTGAAATTTATGCTATCCTTTACGAACCCATTATCTTCTTATTCATAGTTTTTGAATATTTTTGATATTTCTTTAGTTTTTTTTATTCATCATTTGGTATTTCGGTAAAAAGTGTTTATTTTTCCAGTTTTAGGTCACAATGGATGCTACAAAGACAATTGCAATTTGTCAATCAGGAGGAAAATTTGAAACTGCAAAAGATGGTACTTTGTCATACAAAGGTGGTGATGCTCATGCTATGGATATTGACGATCAAATGAAATTTATCGACTTTAAGGTGGAAATAGCTGAGATGTTTAGTTTTAGTCATGTTAGTAGCATGTCTATTAAGTATTTTCTTCCGGGGAATAAGACCACTCTCATTTCAATTTCGAACGATAAGGATTTACAACGAATGGTTAAGTTTCATCATGGTTCGAGTACGGTTGAAATTTATATCTTTGTTGAAGATCCACTTGTCCTTGAAGCGTTGTCAACCATGCCTGCCAGTAGGTAGTTTCTTTGTTTCTATGCCAATAAATAATGTCACTTTTATTGTTGTCTTGTTAATTGAAAATAGCGGAAAATAATGTGAAAATGATGTTTTATTTGATTTCCGCTATGCAAAAGTGCTTTAATGCCATTATAGCTGCATTTTGTACTAAATAATAATGTATCATGGAACTATGGCATTTTGTTTGAATTCCGCTATGTTATAGCGCTATAGAGGCACTATAATCGTTATTTATAACAACAGTGTTATTTCATTTCGTGGTGACTTTCTAGAGTTTAATTTTGTTATTCTTTATCTTTTAGGTCAAGCAGAACAACTTTGTCTGAAACAGCGTTGCCTATCAATACCATACTGAATCCTGAAGGCGATTATGCTCCACCTGATGCTTCTCATGATACTATTCCGATGGATACAGATATGGACATACCTCTTTTGAGTCTTTCGTCAAACGAGGAGAAGCTTGCTAAAGGGGCACAGCAATGGCAGAATACTATCACTGGCGTGGGTCAAAGGTTCAACAGCGTACATGAATTTCGAGAGTTGTTGCGTAAATATGCTATTGCTCATCAGTTTGCTTTTAAATATAAAAAGAATGATAGTCATCGTGTGACTGTTAAATGCAAAGCTGAAGGTTGCCCTTGGAGAATTCATGCGTCGAGGCTGTCAAGCACTCAGTTGATATGCATAAAAAAGATGAATCCGGAACATACTTGTGAAGGGGCTGCTGGAACGACAGGGCATCAAGCAACTAGAGGTTGGGTGGCTGGTATTATCAAGGAAAAGTTGAAAGCTTGTCCTGACTACAAGCCCAAGGACATTGTCAATGACATCAAGCAGGAATATGGAATTCAACTTAACTACTTTCAAGCATGGCGTGGGAAAGAGATTGCAAAGGAGCAGCTTCAGGGTTCCTATAAAGAGGCGTATAGTCAGTTACCTTTTTTCTGTGAAAAATTAATGGAGGCTAATCCTGGAAGTCTAGCTATGTATACTACTAAGGAAGACTCAAGCTTCGATCGTCTCTTTGTATCATTTCGTGCTTCGTTGTATGGCTTTCAACAAGGTTGCCGACCACTGATTTTCCTTGATAGCATTCCACTGAAGTCAAAATACCAGGGGGCATTGTTAGCAGCAACAGCTGCTGATGCAGATGATGGTGTATTCCCTGTTGCCTTTGCCATTGTTGACGCTGAATCTGATGATAGTTGGCATTGGTTCTTGCTTCAACTCAAATCAGAGCTGTCAACATCTGTTCCCATAACATTTGTAGCAGACAGAGAGAATGGACTGAAAAACTCAATTGCTGAGATATTTGAAGGTTCATTTCATGCGTATTGCCTGCGATACTTAACGGAGCAACTTTTTAGAGACTTGAAAGAGCAGTATTCGCACGAGGTAAAGCGACTCATGATTGAGGATTTATATGCTGCTGCTTATGCACCCAAACCAGAAGGTTTTCAGAACTGCATGGAGAACATCAAACGGATTTCCGTAGAAGCTCACAATTGGGTTATGCAAAGTGATCCCCAGAATTGGGCGAATTCATTTTTTCAGGGTACTAGGTATAATCACATGACTTCAAACTTTGGGGAGCTGTTCTACTCTTGGGCATCAGATGCAGATGATTTACCGATAACACAGATGGTTGATGTTATTCGGGGCAAGATTACAGAGTTGATTATTACCAGAAAGGCAGAATCTGATCAGTGGTCGACTAGACTAAGTCCATCCATGGAGGAGAAGCTTAAACTGGAAATTCAAAAAAGCCCTTCACTTCAAGTTATATTATCGGCTGATAGTACATACGAAGTTTGTGGTGACTCATCTGAGTTAGTTGATATTGACAGGTGGGAATGTAGTTGTAAAACCTGGCAGCTAAGTGGGCTGCCATGCTGCCATGCCATTGCTGTCATTGTTGCGATAGGCCGGTCTGTTTATGATTTTTGCTCTAGATACTGTACATCTGAAAGCTACAGATTGACTTACTCAGAGTGTATAAATCCGATAATAAACATGGATGTGCCGGCTGCAATTGAGCCCTTGGTAACAGTAACACCTCCTCCCACCCGACGACCACCAGGCCGACCAGCTGCAAAGCGATACGGCTCTCAAGACCTAGTCAAGCGGGATCTACATTGCAGCCGATGCAAGGGACTAGGGCACAACAAGTCTACTTGCAAGGATGAGTTGTATCTCAGCAATACTTGAAAGTTGAAAGGAGGAATTATAGTTTTGGACTTGGTAATTGTCATCTTCCTTTGAGTTTACACCCCACCCCCAGATTTTTGGATGGCAAATAGTGGCAATTAACTAATTAGTATTATTATTATCATTTCCCCTTTTGAATTTTATAACAGAGTTTGAACCAAGGATTGGTGGCATAGGAAACTGTACAATGCATCTAACAGTTATTTTGAATGGACTGGGAAAAAAATGTAGACTAGAATAACCGTTTTGGTTGTGCAATAAGTTAATAATAATAGTACTTGGAGTTGAGAACAATAGTTACCTAGTGTATGTTATTCTTTTGCAGTTGTATTGCTGGTTTTAAGTTCGATGATGTAAAGGAACTATATTATTAGTTGTTATGCTTGGAAACTATTTTGGCACAACTTGTTTGAAATTGAACTAGTATGGATTTGATGGTATTTGAGTGGAAAAAATAAAAATAAACAAAGGACAACTCTATCCTCTTGTCCATTAACTATGTAAATACTGCAGTGAACCCAAAAGTCACTGCAGTCAAGGTATTTTTTAAACCATTAGATGGAGATCAAATGGTTGATAATGTAACTCCAGTTTTCTTATCAAAGCGTGGGTGGAGGAGATGATGACTGCAGTAAATTTTTACTACATGTATGTCAGAATCATGATGATTAACTGAGATTTTTCAAAAGCTTTACTTTATAACTTTTGTAAAATCATGATGAGTCATCGTGATTTTGACATACTCACCGTGATACCTAAACATACACTAGATTCATTTCCGTTATGTTCACACGTAACACGTATCATTTCGGGTTGTTTCTAAAAGTACGTAATCAAACCATACAAATTACTAAGAAGTACTGTTATCATGGTTTTTGGGTGCCAAGCCATTAATTGGACTTGTACCTTTCGACCGTTGATATCTCTCTTTTTTCTTGGGAAGGGAAAAATTGAGAAAAAACCCTTAGATTTTAAGTTCGGGGGTCGGTTTTACTACGGGAAGGTGTTAGGCACCCGGAGTAACTATAGTCCTCTATAGGAGCCGTTTTCCTAAGTTGATTTCTACGCTTATTTTTACTTACTTTTGAAAATGGGAGGTTTATTTAGTTAAGAATGAGGGGAGAGAAGTTGTAAGACTTTTTATCTTTTAGTTGATTTGAAGAAAATTTTAATGTGTTGCTATTTGATTTTTAAAGTTTGAAAATGATTTTTTGAAGAAGAGAAAGGAGGCCTTAAAGGCTTGAGAAGTAAAAATGTGAAGTTTGCCCAATTTTACTTAATAAAATAGTCTAAGTCACTTAAGGTTCATTTAGAATTTTCTTAAGAAAGTAAAAGGAAACATCAAAGGAGTGTTGACTCCAAAGTTCATTTTTAAAAAAAGCTAGAATTATGGAACTTGGTTTGCTTTATGAAAAAAATATTTTCTAAGTACTCGCGTTCCCTAATCATACATCTAAACGAATGTCATACACCGTGTGTGAGTGTCGGTGCTCGTGTCGGTGTACATCAATAGAGTCCATAGTCCCTTTTACATTGTCCTAGATACATTCTACGGTCTTTGCATGAAATATAAAAGATAACACCTACCTAAATATCACAATTCCGAATGAAAGTAAAAAAAGAATGCAAAGAAAATTAAACTATGTAAAGGAATGGAAATGGAATGCTAAATGATATGTATGAAGTACCAAAATAAACTTGTTAGTAAAAAAAACATAACAAGTACTAAGAAATAAAAGCATGCAAGATAGCACAAAAAGTTAACAAAATGACATTAATCCCTAAAAACTTAGGTATGAAACCTAATGCATTCTTGGCCTCTAATTCTCATGCTTTAACAAGTTTGGAAAGAGTTTTCTTTATCTCAAGTTATAGCATGGAATTATTGGAAACATGCAAGCATGGTTTCATGCCATATTTTCTAGAATAAACTTGGCATTTTATATCTTTCAAAATATGCATATATTGTTCATAAAATCAAGCACTCATGAACCAAATCAAAACAGCAAATCAACATGAAATTATAGGCACAAATCTCTCATATTAACACATCAAGTAGCTTTTATCACATATTCTCACATCAAGGACAAATGTGTGAAGAAGAATCCATAACAAATAATTCAAAGAGAATTAAAATGCTATGAATTAATTATACAAAAATTTCATAGATCCTTAATGTTCAAAAATGTCATAAAAACACTAAGAAAATATCAAGAAACATGTGATAATTTTTGGAGATTTTTTGGAGAAAATTTTAAGCATGCAGGGGTTCAAACAGCAAAGAAATATGGTGCAAATAGCAGGAAAACAAACAAAAACGTAAAAGATCAAAGCCCAAACCAAAGGCCCAATTCACAAAACTCAGATTGCACAGGAGACGTTAGATTGATCTAGAGGCTGAGAAAGAAAGGAAAAAACCGGAAATAAACCGGACCGGTTCAAAGCTCTATATAAATGCGTCCAGTCCGGTTTTTTTCATTTTTTTCTTTTCCTTCTCTCTTCTAGTGAGAGAAGCTCTCACTTCTCTCTAAGATTCCGGTCATCTTCTCCGGTTGGCATGGCTTTTCCGGCGCGGCGGACGGCGGTGGCGCCTCCGCGCCGGAGTTTGAAACTGCTCCGATTCACATTTTTTTTACGTTTTTAAACATCCTTTTTTATGTGTTACTCGAATCCGAGCTTAGATTTTTTTAAAAAAGTTTGAATCGGAGTAGATCTGAGTTTGAACTTCGATGAAACTTTGGAACAAAAACGGAAAAGGAAAGAGAGAAAGGAGTGAAGAGGATTACCTCTTTGTTGCTTTTGGCTCACGAACGTGATTCTTGGTTTTGGCTTGGCTTGTTGCGTTCGAATCCACTGCTTTCTTCTTCTCCTTGCTCACGACACGTTCGTGCTTGCTTCTGTTGCTTGCGTTGTTGCGCGTTGGCTTCCGTTGCTTGCGTTGTTTCGCACTAGCTTCTGTTGCTTGCGTTGTTGCGCGTTTTTCCTCTTCTTCTCCGATTCGCGTTTTTCGTGATCGTGCTTGAGTCCGTTGCTAACAGCGATGGATTCGCACTGGAATTGCGAAAGGAACGGTTCGATGATGACGATTCAAGGACGAATCACTGAGAACTGCAGAGAAATCTGAGAAATCTGAGAAATCTTTGTTGAATTCTGGTGAATTTGTGATGAATCTGTGTGTTAGGGTTTGGGATTTTTCTGTGTTCTTGGTGATTTTCTGTTTTCTGATCTAACAGAATAGAGAGAGAAATTGAGAAATCTGTTTGTGATGTGGCATATGATGAATGGATCCCTCTAAAAAATCTGACACTGTTCCCCTTTTATATGCTGCCATGTGTACTTGAACCAATAAAAGAGTGACATCTGGACTGGACTAAAATTTGTGCGAAAAATTGGACCAAAATGCCCTTTGGGGCGCCCTTGCAAAAAAAATGATAATAAAAGGACTGAAATGCAATTTTTAGAAACTTTTGGACTGAAATGCAATTTTGGGACCTTAATTGAGGGACCAAAATGTAATAAAAATAAAATTTGAATAAAAAACGCAATTTGATCAAACGTAAAGTGAAACCAAAATAAAATTGACAAAACGGACTAAAACGAACCAATGGCCTAAATGAGGTACTTCAAAGTAACCTCCCTATGCCGAAATTTTGTGTGAAATGACCAAAATGCCCCTAGGGCTAAAAATGACCTAAACTGACTCAAACAGACTCTGACACTGACTCAGATGCAAGTTTGAAATGAATTTAAACAGGGTTTACTGATGAAATGTTAAAAATGAATTTGAAAAGACTCAGAGACAGTCACAAGGATGAAAATGGGTCCCACTGCAGGAAATGACCAAAATACCCTTCTGTATGACTTTTTGCAAATTTTGAAATAAACTGTAGAAAAAGCAATGTAATGATTCAGAGACACTTTTGAATGACTTACAAGACAAGTAAAGACATTTTGAAAGGTTTTATGCAAGAAAAACAGAGGTAAAAATGTGATTGAAAACACTGCGTAGCAGAGACAATTTGAACTGTGCAGTTGAAATTTGATAATTGACAAAGTTTGAAATGAAATTGGGCCCAGTATTTTTAGGTCCAAAAACAGGGTATAACAGCTGCCCCTATTTAAGTTTCCTTGTCTGGAGAGTCAAGAGACGGAGTCTTTGGCTTGACAGGACGAAGATACTTAAATATTAGCATTTGCACTGTGTTTGGACGAAAAAATACGCCTACCCATTTTCAAATAACATGCATGCCATGCATCATTTGGATTATGAATGCAAGACCTCATGGGGATTGGAATTAACAAAATATGTCGTATCCATTGCGGGATTGGTAGACATTGACAAAGATAGTGGATAGCAGAGTAACGGGAAACTAGAAACAAGTTGGACAGGTACAAGCTGTTCTTGGATTCAAACTAGCCACTTGACCGGGGATGAAACAAACAGACAACTGCGAGTTGTTCTTATGGATTCGAACTGGTCACTTCACAGGGGATAGAGGTTACTGGACAAACATGAGTTGTTCTTATGGATTCGAACTGGTAACTCACTTGGGGATATTGGAAAGTGCGAGTTGTTCTTATGGATTCGAACTGGTGACCCGACTGGGAAAAAGAGAAAATTGACAAGTATGAGTTGTTCTTATGGATTCGAACTGGTGACTCGACTGAAAACATGTAAAATTGGCAGGTACGAGTTGTTCTTAAGGATTCGAACTGGTTACTCGACTGAAAGCAAGGCAAATAGACAGGTGCGAGCTTGTTCTTGGATGCGAACTGGTTACTCCACCGGAGACAAATACAAAATAGACATGCGCAAGCTGCTCTTGGATCGAGCTAGCCACTTGAGCGAACAGAAACAGATAGACGGGTACAAGCTGCTCTTGGATTGAGCTAGCCACTTGACCAAACAGAAACATATTCACTGGGGATTGGTTTTTTTTGACAAAATGTAGATTGAGATTGACTTGACGTCGATTTGAATTGAAAGGCAGAAATTGACCGATATTATTGGCTCACAAGGTTTTGACAAAGGACCTGTCATGAGTTTTGAATTGAGACTGATATTGATATTGGAAATGCGATATGCATGGATGATATAACAGTTTTATTAAATGCATGGGCACGTATTACGCATGATTATGCATGTATGAATGCTTGTAATGCATGACTGTTGGCAGTTTGTAGGCACGACTTTACGGGGAAGACAAGACATTAGAGTATTGGGCACGTAGTGGCTCGTGCTATATTACACATTCTTGGAAATCCTCTTTGGAGATGACGTCGTTGGGAGACGTGTCGGAACCATAGCTGAGGGCAGGTAGATATGCAACTTGCTGGAGATAGAATCTTGAGAGGCTCCACTGGGGAAAACGCCGTTGTGCTGGGCATTTCAGTGCTGGGTATGTTGTAGACATTGCATCTGTGGTCAATGCTTTTTGCATGTTATATTCTCAATTTCATTCATTCATTTTTTGCATCCCATTTTTGCCTGGATCGCCCTTTCGGGTTTTCGATCCACCGGGGAAATAAATTCTTTTCAATGCCCCATTTTTGCCTGAACTGCCCTTTCGGGTTTTCAATCCAGCGGGGTGCTCATTCTTGCCTAAGCCGCCCTTCCGGGTTTTCAACTTAGCGAGCCTTTTCATTTTCATGCATTTTCATTCTGTTTTTTCATTCTTGCCATTGACCACAGACTATCCTGGAGGAGAACCTGCTTGTAACACATATCGAAATAGACATCAACATACTCTCACTCATGCATGTTTCATTTGAATGTACCCTGTTGCTCAGGTTTGCTTTTCAAAATAGACAAAAAGTTTTCAATTTTCAAAATGTTTGTTTCAAGCATTGTCATTATCAAAATAGAAAGAAAATGTTTTGTATATAGCTTTGAAAGTAGAAGAAAAAATAGAGTTTTCAAACAAAAGCAAAGGCTCAAATTGATGTATAAGAGTGGTGGTCAGCCAAAGGCATGACTCCACGGATTCACAAAGCTTGGAAAATGGTAATTTTATTGGTTGGTGGTACATTGAACACAGCAATCATTACATTTCCTGGAAACTTTGAATTCGCAAGCGTAGGAGCTTTAGATGAAGATAGGCATTAACAGCTGCAGATGCCCCAAGGGAGACGGTGGTTGACTAGATATAGTTACTTGCCTTTTGTTTCAATCTCATTTTTGCATGAACCGCCCTTCCGGGTTTTCGGCTCATCGAGACGCTCATTCTTGCCTGAGTTGTGTACAATCTCAGCGAGCTTTTCATATTTGTTTCTTTTTTTGTCCCTTATTTTTGCCTGGACCGCCCTTTCGGGTTTTCGATCCACCGGGAAGCGCATTTTTGCCTAGGCCGCCCTTTCGGGTTTTCGACCTACCACGCTGTTCTTTTCATATTTCTAGGCAAAGTATTTCTTGACTATATCAGCATTCACTGGATTTGGAAGTTCTGCACCATCCATGTGTGTAAGGATTAAAGCACCACCGGAGAAGGCCTTCTTGACAACATAAGGACCTTCATAGTTAGGCGTCCACTTGCCCCTTGGGTCGGGTTGCTGGCTTATCCTCCTTTTCAAAACAAGTTCCCCTACCTTGAATTCTCGAGGATTGACTTTCTTGTCAAAAGCAGTCTTCATTCTGGCTTGATATGAATGTCCACGAGCCATGGCATCCATACGTTTTTCCTCAATCAAATTCAACTGATCATACCGGCTTTGGCACCATTCAGCCTCAGATAACTTTGCTTCCATGATCACACGGAGAGACGGGATCTCCACTTCCAAAGGAAGAACTGCTTCCATACCATATACAAGAGAGAAAGGGGTTGCCCCGGTTGAACTGCGCACTGTAGTACGGTAGCCATGCAGAGCATAGGGTAACATCTCATGCCAGTCCTTGTAAGTAGTTACCATCTTCTGGACAATTCTCTTGATATTCTTGTTGGCGGCCTCAACTGCACCATTCATCTGAGGTCTATAAGGAGAAGAGTTATGGTGCTCAATTTTGAATTCTTCACAAAGAGCTTGCACCACATTGTTGTTCAGGTTGGTACCATTGTCAGTAATAATCTTGCTGGGAACACCATATCGACAGATGATGTTGTTCTTGATGAACTTAGCTACCACTTGCTTGGTCACATTGGTATAAGATGCTGCTTCAACCCACTTGGTGAAGTAGTCAATTGCCACTAAGATGAAACGATGACCATTTGAAGCCTTCGGTTCAATTCTTCCAATCATGTCAATGCCCCACATTGAGAACGGCCATGGGGATGACATAACATTGAGAGCATGCGGAGGCACATGGATCTTATCAGCATAGATTTGACATTTGTGGCACTTTCTGGCGTATTGGTAGCAATCATGCTCCATGGCCATCCAGTAATAACCTGCTCGTAACAACTTTCTTGACATAGTATGCCCTGTAGCATGGGTCCCGAAGGTACCGTCATGTACATCATGCATTAACTGCTCTGCTTCGTGTTCATCAACACACCTTAACAATACCATGTCATAGTTCCTCTTGTACAGAATATTTCCATCTAACAGGAATCTGCCGGCCAATCTTCTCAGGGTCTTCTTATCTTGTTTGGAAGCACCCGGCGGATACTCACGGCTCAGCAAGAACTGCTTGATGTCATAGTACCAGGGTTTATAGTCAACCATATTTTCACCAACCTGATCGATCACATCCCCAATAGCAAACACATGTGAAGGTCTTTCAAGGCGTTGCATTTTGATTATTGGCACATCATTCCAATGGTTTACTCGAAACATGGAGGATAGAGTAGCAAGAGCATCAGCCATTTGGTTCTCATTACGAGGAATATGGTGCAGCTCAACCTTTGTAAAATATGTCAGCAAACGTCTCGCATAATCACGATAAGGAATCAAATTAGCATGGTGGGTCTCCCATTCACCCTTTATCTGATTGATGACGAGCGCAGAATCTCCATAGATGTCGAGGTGTTTGATTCTCATGTCAATTGCTTCCTCGATCCCAAAGATACATGCTTCATACTCAGCCATATTGTTGGTACATTCGAACAAGATTCTGGCGGTAAAAGGAATGTGATGCCCCTGCGGGGATACAATGACTGCCCCAATTTCCTTACCATAAGCATTGACAGCACCATCAAAGACTAAACCCCACTTGCTATTGGGATCTGGACCTTCATTAATCAACGGTTCTTCGCAGTCTTTGGATTTCAAATACATGATCTCTTCATCGGGGAAATCGAATTCAATTGGTTGGTAATCATCAAGAGGTTGGTAAGCAAGGTGATCGGCAAGAATGCTACCTTTGATTGCCTTTTGAGTTTTGAACACAATATCATATTCTGACAAAAGCATCTGCCAGCGTGCAATCTTTCCAGTAACAGCAGCTTTCTCAAAGATATACTTGATCGGATCCATTCTGGATATCAACCAAGTTGTATGATTCACCAAATAATGACGCAGGCGTTTAGCAGCCCAAGCTAGAGCACAACAAGTCTTCTCAAGCATTGTATACCGAGTTTCACAATCGGTGAACTTCTTGCTTAGATAGTAGATAGCATGCTCTTTCTTTCCAGTTTCATCTTGTTGACCAAGCACGCATCCCATGGATTCATCAAACACTGCCAAATACATAATCAAAGGCCTTCCTTCCACGGGTGGGACAAGGATAGGTGGTTCCAGCAGGTAATTCTTGATGCTATCAAAAGCTTCTTGGCATTCATCATTCCATACAACAGGCTGGTTCTTTCTAAGTAGCTTGAAGATCGGCCCGCAGGTTGCAGTCATATGAGATATGAATCGGGAGATGTAATTCAAACGTCCCAAGAAACCTCTGACTTGCTTCTCTGTCTGTGGAGCTGGCATTTCTCGGATGGCCCGGACTTTATCAGGATCGACTTCAATGCCCTTTTGGCTGACAATGAAGCCTAATAACTTTCCGGACCTGACACCGAATGTACATTTGTTGGGATTCAATCGCAGCTTGTATTTTCTTAACCTTTCAAACATCTTTGTTAAATATTCAACATGCTGCTCCTCATCTGCTGACTTCACAATCATGTCATCCACATATACCTCAACTTCTTTGTGAATCATGTCATGAAACAGAGTAGTCATTCCCCTTTGATAGGTAGCACCAGCATTGATTAGGCCGAACGGCATCACCTTGTAGCAGAAAGTACCCCATGGAGTGATAAAAGATGTCTTTTCTCTATCCTCAGGAGACATTTTGATTTGATTATAACCGGAAAAACCGTCCATGAAGGAGAACACCTTAGACTGAGCAGTATTATCAACAAGCACATCGATATGAGGTAATGGAAAGTTGTCTTTTGGGCTGGCTTTGTTCAGGTCTCTGAAGTCAACACACATCCGAACTTTACCATCCTTCTTTGGCACAGGCACAATATTGGCAACCCATTCGGGATACTCAACTGTCATGAGGAAACCCGCATCAATCTGCTTTTGAACTTCATTCTTGATTTTGAGAGCCATATCAGGATGAGTCCTTCTCAATTTCTGCCTGACGGGAGGACATTCAGGCTTGGTAGGGATCCGATGCTCCACGATCATAGGGTCTAGACCTGGCATATCTTCATAGGACCATGCAAAAATATCCGGATATTCCCGGAGGAGTTGGATGATCTTCTGTTTAACCCCTTCCTCTAGAGTAGCACCAATCTTGATTTCTCGCTTGTTTTCCTCGGTACCTATGTTGATAAGCTCAATCTCTTCCTGGTGAGGCTGAATGGCTTTCTTTTCTTGCTCAAGTAACCGAGTAATCTCATATGGTATATCATCACCTTCCTCATCTTCGGCTTCATACACAGGGAAATCAAAACTTGGAGGAACCGTAGGATTACTGTGTTCAACGGGTTTATTATGGTTCAACCTGCATATAATGATTGGATGATTTTAGAAAGAGTTTTTTTTTTCATGCAGATTTTTGAAATTAATAAGAAAATACAGACGTTTTGGTTTTTTCTGGCATTACCATTGTTTCCAAGGGAAAAAAGCACTAAAAAAAAGTAGTCGTGGAAGAAACGACAAAATTTTATTAATCAACGGCAATGCCGAAACAAACATGCCCTTACAGAAAATATCACTCTCGCTTTGGGCAGAGCGAGAGGATCGTTATTTTGAAAACAAAGCATTAAAGCAACAAGACACATTACTCAGAAACATGCATGATTGAAGGAATGTCAATGGCATCCCAATTTGTCGTAATGCCTCCTGGTGTAACAAACGCAGGCCTGAGACCAGATCCAGCGGCTTCTTCAGAGATAGCATTAACAAACCCTGCACTGTGGAAGACTCCCGAGGAAACCCTTGATGACGGGGAGAACCCGAGACCTTCTTTATGCTTGTTCTCACAGAGCTGTATCACCTTGCCCCAACCGGCAGTCTGACCTTCCTGGATAACCTTCTGAGCATCCTTCAATGAAGCCATAGCAGCCCCAGCTTTCTTAGACTCTGCACCTTCAATGGTCAAACCTTGGAAAGCAGTCCCTTCAGCAGACCCTGCTTCAATACAAGAAAAAGAAGACAATTGGCTGACTAAGTATGCTTCTTCACCATGGATTGTAACGAGTTTTCCATTCTTCACAAATTTCAACTTCTGATGTAAGGTGGAAGTAACCGCACCTGCATCGTGTATCCACGGTCTTCCCAGCAGGCAACTGTAGGATGCATTAATGTCCATCACTTGGAAAGTAACCAAGAAATTCTCAGGGCCAATGGTTATCGGCAAGTCTATCTCTCCCAGCACATTCTTTCGAGATCCATCAAAAGCTTTGACCAAGAAAGTACTTCTCCTCAACGGGGTCCCATGGTAGCTCAACTGGTCTAGAGTCGTCTTGGGCATTACATTGAGAGAGGAACCGGTATCCACCAACACATTTGATATCATGTCTGACTTACAATTCACCGAGATGTGCAAAGCCAGATTGTGACTCTTTCCCGCTTCCGGCAACTCTTCTTCACTGAACCAGAGGTTGTTACAAGCAGTAATATTTCCCACTATGCCACCGAAACGATCTACCGTAACTTCGTGGTCAACATAAGCCTGCTCCAGCACTTTCAACAGGGTATTCCTGTGAGCCTCAGAGCTTAAGAGTAACGACAAGACAGATATCTTCGAAGGAGTCTGCAGCAATTGATCAACGATCTTGTAGTCGCTCCTCTTTATTATTCTCAGAATCTCATCTAAGTTTGAATCCTCTATAGATTTGCCTGACTGATTCATATCTGTAGCAATGGGTGAAACAACGGTTGGAGTCGCTTCTTCAACTTGTGGAGTGATTGGCGTAGCTACCTTCTTCTGAAATAATGGCGGACGAACCTTCCCGCTTCTTAGTGCTGCAGAAGTCCCTTCGGCAATATTGCTTACTGTGGCAAAGGAGGCTAGAGGCACCTCTACTCCATTTTCTATCATAGTAGCATTGTACTTGTATGGCACTGCCTTGTCCGAAACATAAGGGATTGGTCCTGGCAACCTTATCACCAAAGGCTCAGCACACTTCTTCAAAGATACACTCTTGACAGGCGGATCGTGAAAAACCGGCACAATCACGCAAACATCACTGACAGTCAGAAGATTATCATTCATCAAGCTTTGGATGTCTTCTTGAACAGTATAACAACCCAAAGGATCACGGAGACATCCCAGACACTTGGCATGATCATGATTGAACAGAGAAGCTTTGCACAGCTTGATGTGTAGAGGTACCAGAGGAGTTGCGACGTTGCGGACATCAAGTCTAGGAGCTTCTTCACACACTTCGATCATATTCACAGCGGCATGATTTGGAAGCGGATTGTCGAGGACGTGTGGGACATTATTCTCAAAAGTCAGCTTCCCTTGATCGATGAGCTTCTTCACGATATACTTCAAAGCATAACACCCCTCGACATCATGACCTAGGGCACCTTGATGAAAGTCGCATTTGAGATCAGACCTGAACCTTGGAGGCAACGGATCAGGTGGGGGCTTACCCTGTCTAGTTGTACAATGCCCTCTCTGGAGTAAAGTTGGAAGCAACTCAGCATATAACATCGGTATCGGAGGGAAAGTAGGCCTAGCTTGCTGATTTTGTTGTTGTTGTTGAACCGGCATCTGCTGTTTCATCTGTTGGGCAATCGCATTGACGGGCACTTGAGGCTGGCCCGGCGGCAAAGGGTACTGATGATAAAACGGTGGGAAGAACGGATGCTGAGAATACGGCATATATGGGTATGACGAAGGCGTTTGAGCTGCATTGATAGGAGCAACAGTAGCCATTGATTGACCGGCTCCAGCTGACACCATCCCCACTTTCGTTTCTTTCTTCTTGTGGTGTCCATTACCGTACCTCTTCGACGCATTTACAGAGGATTCAGCTTTCTCAAACACAATGATTCCATCCCTGACGGCTTCCTCAAGACGGGTTCCCATAGTGACCATCTCCGAAAAGTTGTTCGGGGCAGCGATGATCATCCTCTCAACATAATCTTTCTTCAACGTCTTTAAGAACGTCTGGGTCATTTCTTCCTCATCTAAAGCAGGAGTGATACGGGCAGCCGCCCCTCTCCACCTTTGCGCATATTCACGGAAACTTTCCTCCTTCTTCTGAGATAGGGACCTGAGAAACTCCCTATTTGGCCTCAGTCGAGTGTTAAACCCATAATGGCTCTTGAAAGCGGTGGCTAACTCATCAAAGGTATGGATGTCATTCTTACTCAAACTAGTATACCACTCTGCGGCATCCTCCATCAGACTATCCTGAAAACAGTGGATCATAAGGGAATCATTGTCTTTGTAATTGCCCATCTTCCGGACGTATTTGATGATGTGATTTTGAGGACAAGTTAGCCCGTTGTACCGGTCGAAGTCCGGAATCTTGAACTTTTTAGGAACATCCACTTTTGACACTAAGCAGAGGTCTTGAGTTTTGACAGAGTCTGCATTCCCTCGATTGGCTTGGATCTCGTGACGGAGTTCTTTAGCAAGTTCCTCCATCATCTCTTCCATAGTCTTGGTTACGGGGATGCTTCTGTGCTGTGTGTTGATGTTAATACCTTGAGGCAGAGTGTGTACCAGAGGCTCAGTGACAGCTACTGTTGTTTGTGGCAAAGTAGCAATGATGGAGGCGGCATTTGTTGCAGGGATCAGAACATTGTTAGCAGTGCCCGAGGTGCTTGCTGTAGCAACGGGAGTGAAGAACGGTGGAAGCCCATACGGAAACCCCACTGGCATAGTAAAGCGGTTGTCTGCAGAAGTGGTAGGGAGCACGCTTGTAGTTACTGGTGCAGCTGTGGTTGTAGGGATAGCTGTAGCTGATTGCTCTTGAGCAGCTAGTAGAGCAGTCATGACGTCATTAGCTTTAGCCAATTCCTCCTTTAGAGAGGCTAACTCGGTGCGAAGCTGAGCGTTCTCTTCTTCCATAGCCCTTTTCTTTCTTCTGTATTCTCTGGTTCGATCAATTCTATCTGGTTCGTAAACTCTCTGAGCACGAGCCACTTTTCACACTGCGGCAGAGGAACCAGGAGATAGTGAGCACTTGGAAGCCTTTGTGACCAATGCATGATGCATATGATGCATGATATGCAAATGCGAATGCAAAAGACTTATTTTTTTCATCGAAGGATTTTAAAACAAATTAGAAATCTTGCAAATAAACAAAATTACACAACATTTTCAACAAGGTAAACAAATAGAGCTCTCAAGCATAGGAAGTAGTCGGAAGATCATCGGACTCGGAATCTGAATCACAGTATCTGTCAAAGAAATCTCGTCGTCCTCGAGCTCTCTTGGAATCCCTCATAAGCAGCTCGTCTTTCTCTTCCAACTCCCTCCGGGCTTTAGCTAGTTCTTTCTTCAACATCAGATTCTCATGAGTCTTCTGCTCATCTCTACCATCCAAAGTCATGATTAGATTCTCAGCTTGATTGTACCGAGCTTTCCACACTTGCTTCTCACGACTCTCCATAGCTAGATGCTCCTGATACATATCCTGAGTCGCGGGGAGCAAAGGTAGAGGCATAGATGGGGTAGATGAAGACACATATCTCATAGCTGGATAAGGCATACCAATCTCCTCAGCTCGATCTATCACCCACTGAGTATAGGCCTCATGAGCGACACCGGATCTCACACCTAGATGCTTCACACTCTTCCTTCGAACCTTGGACCAAGCGTCTATGAAAGCTTTCCTTTGTCCGGTGGGAGCATTCATGTAGAAGAAGAACTCTGGAGATGTGGCAAGATTGATGGGCTTCGATTTCATAGGGAAACCGAACTGTCTCATAGCAAGCTCGGGGTTGTAGTTGATTCCTCCACGGGTACCAAGAAGAGGTACATTGAGAAAGTCTCCGCAACCCATGATGATTTCCTTTACCTGAGCGGCCGGAGTGAGCCAGACGACCTCATTAGGAGTGAGAGCCATAATCCGCTGAGAGTAGGACCAATTTTCCGAGTTATCATGGAAGGAACTCGGAAGGTGCGAAATAAACCACCTATACAAAAGAGATGTGCAGCAAAGAATATACCCACGGCCCTTGAGAGTCCTGTCATGAATGGCGTGGTAGGTATCCGCTAGCAAAGTAGGAACCGGGTTCTTGGAATGAAAGATCTCGATAGCATTCATGTCCACGAAGTTGTCGAGGTTCGGAAAGAGGATGAGCCCGTAGATAAGCAAAGCAAGAATAGCCTCGAGTGTATCCTGACGAGTAGTACCGAGATTAGCCTGATCAAGAAGATACTTTGAAGTGAACCCCCGGATGTGAGACTTGGTAATAAGATGGTTGGAGACGTCGGAAGTCTTGAGGTAGAGATCCTTAGCAATAACCAGAGGAGTAAGAGAAGCCCCGGGACCGGTGAAAGGTGTCTTCTCGGCTATAGGTAAACCCACTAGACCGGAGTAAGCCTCGAGAGTAGGAACCAACTGGAAGTCCGGGAAAGTGAAGCAACGGAAGCTTGGATCATAAAATTGCACTAGAGTGTGCACTAGCTTCTCATCCACATCGGTTCGGAGCAAAGTAAGCAATCCCCCATACCGGAGTCGGAACCCTGTTTGACTCTTGACCTTGAGTGCCAACTCTCTCAAACCAACCAAATCCACTTCCTTGAACTTGTAGCACTTAGTCTTCTTCATACCTGTGATTATTTACAAAAATTCTCATTTGTTTAAACCCTTCGATGAATGCATGAAAAATGTTTATGCATGAATGCATGTATGCATGATTGTTTTGTTTAGTTACAAAGAACAGGGTGGGTTGAGATTCAAAGTAACAGATGGACACGGCGTCCGGTGAACTAAGGCTTTGGATAGTAGTAACCAAGGTTCTAACACAGTTCCCAAACTGCAACCTCTCTCACATATATCATGGTAGTACAGGACGACACCCGTTCCATGATTATTTGTGAGAAGGTCTAGTTTGAGTGTAGTATCGCGTGACGACTAAAGTTTGAGACAACACTCAATTTAGCCACCGCACTACGTCCTAAGAAGGCTAGGATGGGTTTGGTAACTACGGTTCATAGCTTCGTCGAACAATTGAAAGTGAAGTGCCTAAGCATGACAACACACGCCGACAATATCACCTTCAAAATGCCTCAGCTATGTGAGATTGATCGCATAATCCAATACACGAGGCAACCCCCGGATCGAATTGTCGATTATATCTCTACCTAAACATAAGTTCACTCAGCCCGGGTTAGGACTTTTGATATTCTCACCCCACACGTTGAATGAAAGTAAACAAGTATTCACATATGTAAGCAATAAAACAAAGCGTAAATATAAACTAAGGAAAACTAGGCGCGACCCGCTAAAAAGAGTCCCCAGTGAAGTCGCCATTTCTGTTATCATGGTTTTTGGGTGCCAAGCCATTAATTGGACTTGTACCTTTCGACCGTTGATATCTCTCTTTTTTCTTGGGAAGGGAAAAATTGAGAAAAAACCCTTAGATTCTAAGTTCGGGGGTCGGTTTTACTACGGGAAGGTGTTAGGCACCCGGAGTAACTATAGTCCTCTATAGGAGCCGTTTTCCTAAGTTGATTTCTACGCTTATTTTTACTTACTTTTGAAAATGGGAGGTTTATTTAGTTAAGAATGAGGGGAGAGAAGTTGTAAGACTTTTTATCTTTTAGTTGATTTGAAGAAAATTTTAATGTGTTGCTATTTGATTTTTAAAGTTTGAAAATGATTTTTTGAAGAAGAGAAAGGAGGCCTTAAAGGCTTGAGAAGTAAAAATGTGAAGTTTGCCCAATTTTACTTAATAAAATAGTCTAAGTCACTTAAGGTTCATTTAGAATTTTCTTAAGAAAGTAAAAGGAAACATCAAAGGAGTGTTGACTCCAAAGTTCATTTTTAAAAAAAGCTAGAATTATGGAACTTGGTTTGCTTTATGAAAAAAATATTTTCTAAGTACTCGCGTTCCCTAATCATACATCTAAACGAATGTCATACACCGTGTGTGAGTGTCGGTGCTCGTGTCGGTGTACATCAATAGAGTCCATAGTCCCTTTTACATTGTCCTAGATACATTCTACGGTCTTTGCATGAAATATAAAAGATAACACCTACCTAAATATCACAATTCCGAATGAAAGTAAAAAAAGAATGCAAAGAAAATTAAACTATGTAAAGGAATGGAAATGGAATGCTAAATGATATGTATGAAGTACCAAAATAAACTTGTTAGTAAAAAAAACATAACAAGTACTAAGAAATAAAAGCATGCAAGATAGCACAAAAAGTTAACAAAATGACATTAATCCCTAAAAACTTAGGTATGAAACCTAATGCATTCTTGGCCTCTAATTCTCATGCTTTAACAAGTTTGGAAAGAGTTTTCTTTATCTCAAGTTATAGCATGGAATTATTGGAAACATGCAAGCATGGTTTCATGCCATATTTTCTAGAATAAACTTGGCATTTTATATCTTTCAAAATATGCATATATTGTTCATAAAATCAAGCACTCATGAACCAAATCAAAACAGCAAATCAACATGAAATTATAGGCACAAATCTCTCATATTAACACATCAAGTAGCTTTTATCACATATTCTCACATCAAGGACAAATGTGTGAAGAAGAATCCATAACAAATAATTCAAAGAGAATTAAAATGCTATGAATTAATTATACAAAAATTTCATAGATCCTTAATGTTCAAAAATGTCATAAAAACACTAAGAAAATATCAAGAAACATGTGATAATTTTTGGAGATTTTTTGGAGAAAATTTTAAGCATGCAGGGGTTCAAACAGCAAAGAAATATGGTGCAAATAGCAGGAAAACAAACAAAAACGTAAAAGATCAAAGCCCAAACCAAAGGCCCAATTCACAAAACTCAGATTGCACAGGAGACGTTAGATTGATCTAGAGGCTGAGAAAGAAAGGAAAAAACCGGAAATAAACCGGACCGGTTCAAAGCTCTATATAAATGCGTCCAGTCCGGTTTTTTTCATTTTTTTCTTTTCCTTCTCTCTTCTAGTGAGAGAAGCTCTCACTTCTCTCTAAGATTCCGGTCATCTTCTCCGGTTGGCATGGCTTTTCCGGCGCGGCGGACGGCGGTGGCGCCTCCGCGCCGGAGTTTGAAACTGCTCCGATTCACATTTTTTTTACGTTTTTAAACATCCTTTTTTATGTGTTACTCGAATCCGAGCTTAGATTTTTTTAAAAAAGTTTGAATCGGAGTAGATCTGAGTTTGAACTTCGATGAAACTTTGGAACAAAAACGGAAAAGGAAAGAGAGAAAGGAGTGAAGAGGATTACCTCTTTGTTGCTTTTGGCTCACGAACGTGATTCTTGGTTTTGGCTTGGCTTGTTGCGTTCGAATCCACTGCTTTCTTCTTCTCCTTGCTCACGACACGTTCGTGCTTGCTTCTGTTGCTTGCGTTGTTGCGCGTTGGCTTCCGTTGCTTGCGTTGTTTCGCACTAGCTTCTGTTGCTTGCGTTGTTGCGCGTTTTTCCTCTTCTTCTCCGATTCGCGTTTTTCGTGATCGTGCTTGAGTCCGTTGCTAACAGCGATGGATTCGCACTGGAATTGCGAAAGGAACGGTTCGATGATGACGATTCAAGGACGAATCACTGAGAACTGCAGAGAAATCTGAGAAATCTGAGAAATCTTTGTTGAATTCTGGTGAATTTGTGATGAATCTGTGTGTTAGGGTTTGGGATTTTTCTGTGTTCTTGGTGATTTTCTGTTTTCTGATCTAACAGAATAGAGAGAGAAATTGAGAAATCTGTTTGTGATGTGGCATATGATGAATGGATCCCTCTAAAAAATCTGACACTGTTCCCCTTTTATATGCTGCCATGTGTACTTGAACCAATAAAAGAGTGACATCTGGACTGGACTAAAATTTGTGCGAAAAATTGGACCAAAATGCCCTTTGGGGCGCCCTTGCAAAAAAAATGATAATAAAAGGACTGAAATGCAATTTTTAGAAACTTTTGGACTGAAATGCAATTTTGGGACCTTAATTGAGGGACCAAAATGTAATAAAAATAAAATTTGAATAAAAAACGCAATTTGATCAAACGTAAAGTGAAACCAAAATAAAATTGACAAAACGGACTAAAACGAACCAATGGCCTAAATGAGGTACTTCAAAGTAACCTCCCTATGCCGAAATTTTGTGTGAAATGACCAAAATGCCCCTAGGGCTAAAAATGACCTAAACTGACTCAAACAGACTCTGACACTGACTCAGATGCAAGTTTGAAATGAATTTAAACAGGGTTTACTGATGAAATGTTAAAAATGAATTTGAAAAGACTCAGAGACAGTCACAAGGATGAAAATGGGTCCCACTGCAGGAAATGACCAAAATACCCTTCTGTATGACTTTTTGCAAATTTTGAAATAAACTGTAGAAAAAGCAATGTAATGATTCAGAGACACTTTTGAATGACTTACAAGACAAGTAAAGACATTTTGAAAGGTTTTATGCAAGAAAAACAGAGGTAAAAATGTGATTGAAAACACTGCGTAGCAGAGACAATTTGAACTGTGCAGTTGAAATTTGATAATTGACAAAGTTTGAAATGAAATTGGGCCCAGTATTTTTAGGTCCAAAAACAGGGTATAACAAGTACACATTCATCATGCACAAATTTGGTGATTTTTCTAGATGAAAATTGTTTTTCTGACATAGAATATTTCCTATTGACACAAGTAAATGACGCTTTTACCTCCAACGGCAGTTAACTGTCGTTGCTTTCTGTTATATGAACAGAACAACATAGGAGTTTACAAAACTCCATTGTTGCGGATTGAAGATCAAGAGGTGCCATTTTTTCCAATTGTTGCGGATTCAACGTCAATTACGCTCACAAAATCAAGTAAGTTGTTACCATCCTATTACATTGCTATTTTGTGATTGATTTGTTAGTTTTTTTTTTGTTGAATTGCGATTATAGAGGTTTATTGATTTTATGATATTATGATAGTTTAGGTTGTTTGAATTGTTAGGTTTAGATTAGAATTGTTTAGATTGTTAGAATTGTTATGAAATTATGGTAGAATTTTGAGGATTAGATGAATTGTTGTATAATCGTTGCGATTAATTTAGGTTTGTTATGAAATTTTGTTGTTATGAATTTGTGATATAATTTTTAGGATTAGTTTAGGTTTTAATGAATTATTGTAGAATTGTTACGCATGATGTAGGTTTTGATCGCCGATTTGTTTATGTAGATATGTCTCAGAATCAGGGAAACGTTGAGCTGAACAAAAAGGAGGGTGACGACAAGAAGAAAGAAAAATCGCCGATGACATGACACGAAATCACATGTGATGGATCCGTCAAAAAGAAGGATTCGAAAGTGCTGGTGTATAATCATTCGAGGTTGAGGAGGAGTGGGAGGACATGCTATTTTGGTCCTCAGCCAAAAGCAGGTGCCCCAGGGACTGTCGAGGACAACCCAATTGACTTGTGTGATGAGGAAGATGATTGAATGTAATGAGGTGTAATATCTAATTGTTTTGGATTTTTTTTATGTTTTTTTATGGTACATTTTGTTTGACATATTGGTACTTTGAATAAATTCGTGTTTTGAATAATATCAATTAAAATTGTGTTTTGAAAATTTTCGATTAAAGTCGCGTTTTGAATAATTGCGTATTCGAATAAAAACTAATTAAATCTAACGTGAATTCAACTAATTAAAATTGCGTAATGAATAAATAAATTCGAAAAGTGAATAAATAAGATAATTATTGTTCCATTCAAAACAACATGTATTATGCATATTCAACTATATATATATATATATATATATATATATATATGTTCTCACATTACATTACATTTTCGAATGCACCTTCCAACCACAACAATTATCTTACCTCTAAATAGGTAAATTCAAACTTGCTAAACAGCAGGACTCCAACATGCGATGATCATCTTGAATGATGGTATTCAACTGTCAAAAGAATGAGGTGCATTCCTTGACACTTGGATACCATTATTCAAGAGGCTCATCGAATGCTGGATTCCTGCCGTTTAACAAGTTTGAATTACCCCATTTTTTCTTTGGTGACAAATTACTCCATTTAGAGGAAGACAATTGTTGCAGTTGGAAGTTTGTACCTTCCAACTACAACAATTGTGTTACCTCTGAATGTGGTAAATTCAAACTTGCCAAGCAGCAGGACTCCAATATACGACCGACATTCCCAATGTTCCATTCAAAAGATTAAATTCTTGTTAGGCTTGGTTTAAATGATGGTATTCAAGTGTCAAAAGAATGAGGTTCATTCCTTGACACTTCAATACCTTAATCTAAACCATCCTAACATGAACTTAATCTTTTGAATGGAACAATAGGAATGTCGGTCGAATATTGGAATCCTGCCGTTTGGCAAGTTTGAATTACCCCATTCAGAGGAAGAAAATTGTTGTAGGCGGAAGGTGCATTCATTCGGTACCTAATGACGATCTTCTGGCGGAATCAAACTTTTGATGATATCTTCAGTTGATCTCAGCAACGTCACCCGCATATCGATCAACTGGAACATGTTGTTCTCCCAAAACATGCTCGTCACGTTTTCGTCGTCCTTTAATTCCACCCAAGTGAATGATACTCTCCCCTCGTCAAGCGTTGGTTGTTTTCCACCCTCCTTGTGTCTCTAGGGTTGACTCCTTGATTGAATTCAGTCAGTTCATCCTTGAGACATCTTAGCGTTACACCAATGCACCGAACCTTCAACCTCTGAGGTTCTCCGCCGTTGAATTGTGCATGAACGTCGATCCACCCGGCCATTGATTCAAATCTACACAATTAGAAATTAAAAACAATCAATGAAAAACTCATTCAAACACTTGTAGTGAAAATTTGACATAAACCCTAAAAATCCTAAACAAACCCTAAAAAATTTATAAAATTCGAAAAAAAAAGTATAAACTTAAGCAATATAACTTCATTATAACAGGTATTCATAACGTATGTTAATAGCATTTCAGATCTACAACATAACTATATTAAAAACAAATATTCAAACCCTACAAACTTTATAAAATTCGAAAAAAAAAATATAAATCAAGCAATATAACTTCATTATAACAGGTATTCATAATATATGTTAATAACATTTCAGATCTACAACATAACTATATTAAAAACAAATATTCAAAATTTAATAATTAAACAACAACTAAAATTATAAACATATAAACACATATACTAACTAAAATGTATGACAATAGCATAAGTGATAACTTACTTGTGATTTAGTGAAAGAAATTTTGGATGATTTGGTAGAGTTTTTTTAGAGAGAGGGAGTGAAAATTTGAGAGAAAGATGGTGATGCTGATAATGGAGTGAGTGTCTGGATTATGACTACTGACTTGAATATATCACGAACACAACAGTTAAATGCCGTTGGAAGCCAGCGGTTGTTAACTGCCGACGCGTAGCCTAACGGTTGTTAACTGCCGCTGGGGTAAAAACGTCATTACTTATGTCAATAGGAAATATTCATTGTAAAAACAGCAATTTTCCTTCTAGATATGCACTGGATTGATATTGGGGATGGAAATAAAAAAGTGATCATATGATAGTTTGACATTCACGAAAACCCAAATTTAAAACCTTCGCTTATTTGAATCAAGTTTCACTATAGAGATCATACGGCGGAAATATACTAGTACATGTGGTGGTATGTTTGGTTGGACATTTCGTAGAAACCCAAACCAAAGCTCTCTATCGCATCTTTCTTTAGAATATCATTAGAATAAACAAAACAATAATCGAAAAATAAATCAGGATTCATATGATAAAATATAATAAAAATAAATTGATTGCATGGTCTCCAAGTTAAAGCTCAAATAAGTTGATTGCGGTCTCCAAGTTAAAGCTCAACCAGTGTAAAAAAAAAAAAAAAGGTTTAAAGCCCAACCGATAAAAATGTCGAAATTGTTAGGTCGGATACTTTGATAGAGCCATAGAGGTTCGAATCTCGGCTCTTCTATTTATGTGAAATTCTAATGATTATTGTCATTTTGTCTATCTTTCAACCAAAATTGATTGCACGAATTGTTAATGTTTCGTTAAGATTAAGATTAATAATTTGAAGTGGATTGATGACGATGAATGGAACTAAAAAGTGTTAAGGAGGACTTTGCGCTCCGTATGGAGTGACGTATCTACAAGAACTTCAACGCTCGAGTAAGTGAGTGATTCGTGCTACTATAATGAGATAGTGTACCTTTCCCCATGGACTAAAGACCTTACATGTGTGAGGTGTGGAGAAGGTGAGACTCAAACAATTAAATGGTTGTTTGGATTCTAAGGTGATTCGTGGATTACTACATTATTATCATCAGAGGACGCTAATTTAATTAGGGTGAGACGGTTAAATGGTTGTTTGTATTGAATGTGTCGATTTTTCGTTGACCAAATTTTGTTTATATTTGAGATCAGATAGTATTAATTAATCATTAACGAAACATAGTTAACCATATATATAAAAAGTATTAACCATAAAATAAAAACAATGTTTTGTTTTGAAAAATCGGCGTTCAAACATACAAATTGTTCATTAACCGTCTAAATATAATTAACCACGTATGTTAACCATGTACTTTTTTTTTTAAGTAACCTAGTTGCCAGAATTTCATTTTTTAAAGAGAATAAGTGGAAAATCTTGAGTTCAAAGTTTGAATCATGGATCTTGCATATTATAATGTCTCAACCAACTAACTTATGTTCAAGGGGACAACCATATGTAGGGATGACTACCCGCATTGGACAGAGTAAATATCCACATTTATGGGTTCGAGCTTGGTGGATCGGAAACCAGTGTAAAAGCAAAAAAAAATAAATTAATGTAAAACATTTGGGTATATTTATTTGTGCAAACCAATATTTTACGTAAAATATTTGAAAAATGCTAACAATTGCACAACTTATTTAGAAGTTTAATGTGCAAAGTTTATCTCGAGAATTGTACATTCATTACCTTAAAACTTTGAAAATTAACTTTTATTTTATTAAATTGATCAATTAATATTAACTCCGCCCTTAATTACAAGATCATTTAAAACAAATGTTCATGAAAAAATTTTCCTTAATAAAAATGATATGTTTTTTGACTATTTTATTACATTTTTTAATATCTAAAAAAAAGACTAAAAAAAAAACCTTAAACAATATTCTTGATCTTAGTCAAAAGGTAAAAGGTATTTTAAACGATATTCATGCCAAAATACCGAAAAATGTATCTTAAACGATATTCATTTAAAACGTATTGGATATTTACTAGCCAAAAGATCAAAAAAGGTATTTAAAACGATAATATGGCAAAAGGCCGAAAAATGTATCTTAAACGATATTCTTTTAAATCATATTGGATATTTACTATAAGTACACAATTAACATTTATTTTGTCTGACTAACATTTATGAGAGTAAAAAAAAAATATTGGACTAAATTTACGATATTGATGAAAAGATAAAATAATGGTTTGCAGAAACAACAAAACAACCGAGTACATCATCAAATTACGATCATAGGGTATCCGTTTCAATCACTTCTTCTTCTTCCTTCGAAACCCTAGAAATTCTCAAATCCCAATTTCAAAACCCTAAAAAATTTCAAAATCCCCCAAATCACTCTCAAATCTCAACCATTACCATGAATCTTCCATCATCAAAACCCATTCTCTCTGAATCTCCTCCCAACATCTTCCCCTTCGTCAAAGGCGAATGCTGTAACTGCGGCATCAAAGACCGTTGGCTTCTCCACAACGTCGTCGTTCGCGGCGTCGATCGTCGAATCTGCACTTCCTGCGTCCTCCGTCTTCATCCATCATCATTCTGTCCTTGTTGCTTCGAATTCTACGAAAACCCTCTTTCCACCACTTCCTCTGCGCACCGTTTCGTTTCCTGCATCAAATGCTCTTCTCTCAGCCATATCCATTGCCTCTCTTCTCCACCACCACCTTCTTACCTTTGCCCACCTTGCTCTCAACCCAATTTCACCTTCTTCCCTGTTCCTGAATCCCCAATTGATGAAAAACTCTCCAAGATTTTTCTCTGTGCTTGCAAGGTTGCTTCTTCTTCTATGAAAAAGCATTTTCATTTGTCGAGGATTAGGTCTGAGAGAGCGGTTAGGGAAGCTGCGATGGCGAGGAAGAAGACTAAGGAAGCTATTGAGCATGTGTTTGCGCTTCAAAAGCTTCAGGGTTCAATTGGGTTGACTAATGGGAACAATGTTGTGGTTAAAAAAGAGGAGTTGAATGGACATTCACAATCGCCGAATGGTCCTCTCATTAGCAGAGTTGGGGCTAATGGGATTGGGAGTCCTGTGATTGGGAACAAAATTGGTGGGGGTAATGGAAGTGATGGACGAATAGGGAATAATGGCAGTGGGAAATTTGGTCCTAGTTTCAAAGCTTTTTAACATTTGCTAGTGGATGTGACAACAATTGAGACTTATCAAGGTTAGGGATGTTTTATTTATAATTTTAGTTTTAGTTTAAGGTCTTGCTTACTTTATGAAAATATTTTTCAGTTTTTGTATTCTAGAATTTATGTTGATTTTAAATTGTTAACAAAGAGATGGTAGGCACGCGTAGTTATAATTGTGATAGAGATGATATAGAAGACAAGCCGGAAAAAATGGATTTTCAAAAGTACTGAAAATGCTAGGGTTTTTTCAAAAAAGGGATGGTAGGCGTGCATAGGTATAATTGTGATAGTGATGATATAGAAGACAAGCTGGAAAGATTGGATTTTTGAAAGTACTCAAAATGCTAGGGAATTTTCAAAAAAGAGATGGTAGGCGCGGGTAGTTATAACTGTGATAAAGATGATATAGAAGACAAGCCGGAAAAAATGGATTTTCAAAAGTACTGAAAATTCTAGTTTTTTTTTTTTTTTTTTCAAAAAAGAGATGGTAGGCGTGTGTAGCTATGATTGTGATAGAGATGATATGGACGACAAGCCGGAAGAAATGGATTTTCGAAAGTACTGAAAATGCTAGGTTTTTTTCAAAAATTGTAAAGGAAAATGGTGAGAAATATAGTGTCTATATTCCTTTTATGTTTTTTAGTTTAAGTTAAAATAAAAACTGATAGCATTGGAAGTAATTAGGCCCTGAATTTCCTTTTCTGTGTGCAATTGTACTTATTTTGGGGTTGATACATTAACATGTTTGTTTTGCTTGGTTTGAATGCAGATAGACAAGGGCTTGGGTGTTTCTAGAGTTGGTGCTGCTGTGGAGTTTTGAGTAAGAGTACACATTTGATCCTGTTGTAGTTTATACATGATACTTTCATGTATCCATTCCATTCCCTTGTAAAGCTTCTGACCTAATGTGATTATGCAATTTTATGTACTTTAAGCGCCCGGCTGTAATTAGGTTTGAGCTTCTTTTTGTCTGTGTTAGAGTATCAGATGTTAATCCATTTTTATACTTCCCTCTTCATTTTCTTTGACTATCATGTGTCAAATAAGACTATGGTTATCTGGGATTTTCATAGCTGTATTCACAGTGGTTCCTCCTCTTCATTTTCTTTGACTATCATGTGTCAAATAAGACTATGGTTATGTGGGATTTTCATAGCTGCAATCACAGTGATTTTAGTTATCAATTTTATTGGTTGGATTAGGAATTCTTTTTCATTTGGATGTTTTCATACTTTGGCATAGCATATCATGATTAAGCAACCATGAGTTGCATGTTTTTAATTTGAGAGCTGCTATTTGGTTCTTACAGAGGAGAGCTAGCAACACCAAGTCTAACACTCTTTTGTTAACCATTAAGAGAATGAGTCTCATTTGCCTCATATAAAATGGTGTGACTTGTATGATATTAGTGTAGGAAAGAGTGTTAAAGTGTTTGTTTTTCTTACCAGGCAATCTAAAGTTTATGCTCTTCCAAAGCATTTTTATTTGTATGTATGCACGAAAGTTTCTTTCCTGCCAGACTTAGGGATGTAGCACTGCTAATATTGCATTCTTGTCATATTGGATTCAACATTTTGCTGGAGTGGTTTCGTTCAAATTGTGTGCGGATTCTGTTATCCTCGGTTGCTTGGCTATTTTCTTGTCTGTCTTTTCAAGTGAGAATTTTTACATGATGAATTGTAATATGAGTAATATGATGTTAATCCTGTGTGTTGAGCGTTTGATAGTCGATCGATACCATTGTTTGGGGGCTGTATGGAGAGACTGAAGTTCTTATGAAAAATATTTGAGATTGTTTGATAATTTGCACTTTTACAATAATACCTAGGCGGAGCTGGAATTTTGTCTTGAGAGGACCATAACTAAAAGTCTAATACATGAATTCTGTACTACTGGAGGTCTCTCATATGAGGTTCGAACGCTACTTTGTCATGTTGTGAGAGACTAAATTCGGGCAACTTTTTTAACTAACAACTCTTATGACTATTTTTGATAGCACATAGAAGTAGGAGAACATAATTTTCATATTAAGGATATACTTGTACAGTCATGATTTTTGTAGATGTTTGATCAATCTACAAACTCGCTGCAAAATAGGTTAATTAGCATCAAGATTCAATTATCTTTTGAAAAGAGAACAGAGTCAATAATGATTTTGGAGGTTTGTGTGTTTTAGAGAATTAGAGGTAGAACAAAATCCAGAGGGATGAAGCAAACAACAAACACGATGTGAATAGTTCTGCCCATGACCCTCTAAGACTTTGAAAACTCCTGTGCAGTATGATGTAGAGGATCCAAACATGCCTATGCCATCAATGAGGATGGTACACTTAGGCCTCTTAAAAGTCACGTTGGCATATTATCTCTTGATTATTTGCATTTATAAAAAAAACAAATCCTTTACAAGATTATTCTTTAAGTATTTATGTTCGACGAATCACTAACAAATAATGAAAAAGATATGTTAATAAACAAACTGCCTCGTCATACACAATTTTTCTACACTATCTTTGAAAAGTGTTTTTTACCCAAGAGTACTTGGAAATATTCTCTATAACTTTTGGATGTGGTACATGTATTTGTAACCAAAAAGTTTGTACTCGGTCACAAGATGAAAGATGCAAAATTCAATAGCTAAAAGTACAAGGTTGATAAAAATAGGAATTATGAATAATAACAAGTTGAGGAAAGAATTCCAAAAAGCTTGTTCCTATCTGTAGATCTCATTCCGTGGCCTTGTATAAAGTAGAAATAGTCTTTTGCAAGTGTTGATCTTCTTGTGATCATCACTGCCTCATCCTTCACCCCAAGCCTAATGTCCGGCTGCCTTAAATCATTCATATCAAGTACTAATAGTGTTCCTTCAAGTGTTCATCTAAGTGAGATTAACACTATCTCATTCATTCAATACTTTGACTTAGTTGAAACATGTTATGTTTGTAAGTGGAGAGAATGCGTACAAAAATACTCTATAGTGGAAGATCTCTGGTTTGATCCCTCGTTAAAGTTACTTCTCGATATAATTGTCCCGTTGTACGCTTGCAAACATGATTGTGTAAACATTTGTTCAAACTACAACACCTTTGTCAAATAGTTTAAATTAATTGCCATTTTTTTGGTAGATAGACGAAATATAAACTCACATACACAAATGGAGGTACCGGAATTCGAACCCCGATCATGATATCCGGCCTAACAATTTCGACATTTTACCAATTGAGCTAGGAAGATAGGACTTTTGGATAACATTAACTTTTCTGATGAAAGAGAAACCGTCAAAAATGATTTTAGTGGTTTGTGTGCTTTTTATAGAGGCGGAACAATTTTGAAGAACAAATCAAACAGCACATCTTCATGGGTCATAGCCCTCTCTCCTGTGCGCTATATCTTCTTCAAAGGATCTAGAGTCCAAACATGTATATGCCATCAATGAGGATAATAATAAGAAAATTGCTTTTCTGACATTGATAAGTTCACATTGACACAAGTAAAATATCTAAATGCCCTTAGTAGTAGTTAACTACCGTTGAAAATACCGGCAACAATTAACTGCCACTGAAATCTTTTCTTCAATTCACACTACCTACCGCTGACATCAATTATACATCATACTTTCACTACAATACTCTTGTTTCACCAATTATACAGCTTCACCAATTTTTTTTCCTCATCAATCTGATGAAGAGTTGCCTCTTTCCATGACCAAGCTTTTGTTTTTTTTTTTTTCTTCATATCATAAATAATAGAAACATTGGACTTTTGTTTTGAGTTCCTCTTTTCATTTGTATGTTGCAGCAATTCATATCAATTTGACAAGTAAATAACATAAGTTTTTGAATAATTAATTTATGATTGTTTTTCAACAAATCAACAAAGATGAAAAACAATTTTGAGAAATTGAGAAATTCATGAGTAATCTAGTTGTTTTGGAAGTTGTTAATATGCTCTAGCTCCTAGCTTCAAGAAATTGTTATGCGGTAGTTAACTACCGTTGAGGTCAGCGGTAGTTAACTGATATCGGATCCTCAACGATAGTTAACTACCGTTGGGGGCATTTAAGTATTTTACGTGTGTCATTGCGAAGTTTTTTATGTCAAAAAAGTAATTTTTTAATAATAATACACTTGATTCTCATCACCTCGCCCACAAAACTCAAGATCATTAGCCTGCCATGTAACAAGAATGGATCATCTCATGTGTAATTTACACACAAAAATAATTTAAATGAAGTGAATTTGAGTGGTGGTAGATTACACATTACTCATGTGTAAATTACACATGAGAAGATCCATTCTCTGCTTGAATATATGTACTTGTGAAAAACCACATCATCTAAAGATCATTCATGAAGCATGCATGTTCTTGCAAGATGAATCAGTAATTAATTAAAAAATAATGAAAAGTTAATATTAATAAACAAGCTTCATTAGCATCATACACAACGAGGACCTATTTGAATAAACAACTTATTTACAGCCTATAGCACAAGTACTTATAAACGATTATGTATAAATTTACATAAATTATTTTTATAGCAAATGATAAAATAAAGTTAAATTATTTTTGTTTATGCTACAAGTTGTTTTTATAAGCTGTCTTGCAGAATTTATGAAAACAAGCTGAAAAAATGTCATAAGCTGTTTTCAAAGGTTTTGCCAAACAGTCTCACAAAATTTACGGTAGTGGATAAGCTCAAATGAGTTAGTCCAAATAGCCCTTATTCTACGCTCCTTTGAAAAATTGTTATAAAAAGAGTATCTTAAAATATTATGTATAACTTTGTATGTCCATGTGAACTATGAATAATAAGGTCGATAAAAATAAGATTCATGTGCCTGTATGCTCATTATGTAGTCCATGTGTTTGTAACCAAAAAGTCTTTCCTCCTATAAGATTCTTATCAACACAACATGAAAATACAAAATTCAATTGTTAAAAATACAAGGTCGATAAAAATAAGAACTATGAATAATAAGGAGACAATAATTCCAAAAAAACTAGTCCTATCTGTGTATCTCAACCCATCTTTCCCCTCCATAATGAGCATGGAGTTTTAAAGGTGTCTTCTTCTCGAACTGTAATACGACCGCACCTAATGTCTTGCACAAAGTAGAAATAGTATTTTTTTTTTTCTTTCAAGGGCTGATCTTCCTGTTATCAACACCACCCTGTCCTTCACCACAAGCCTAATGTCTTGCCTTGAATTATTCATATGAAGTACTAATAGTCTTCCTTCAAGTGCTCATCTTATTGTGATGAACACCGTCTCATTCACTCAATGAGTTAACCTAGTGGAAACATGTTATGTCTGTAAGCGGAGAGAATGTGCACAAAAGATACTCTTTAGTGGAAGATCTCTGGTTCAACACCTTGTGAAAAATACTTCTCTTGGGATGAAGTTCTACTCCTCTTGTTCTGTCCGTCTCAAACGTGTTTGCCTGTGGGAGAGACACGTGAGTATTTCAGTTTCTTTTTGCATCTATACACAAAATAAGTTGAAATAGTTTGTTTAATCCCAGTTAAAGAAGTTAAGAAAGTGAATTTTAGCAAATTTTATTACAATCTCAACAGTTGATAATTCAATCTAAAGTTGCAACTCCACAGTTTCTCAACACGCACCCCTCACATTAGAGAGGGTCGAACAATGTGACAACAAAACAAGAAGAAAAAACAAACCATGCTTTTATTGTGTGCATGTGAGCTAGATGTATTATCCAAATGAATCTAAATCATTTTCAGTTGCCACACTAGTGGGCATAATCTGGTTATAAGCCAAATATGTGTAGTAAACTCTTCTAACTGACTTTGAGATCATTTAATCGCAACAACAGAGAAATTCTTATAAAGATTGCAAAATGATGGTAAATCTATAAGTAAGTGAATTTTATATTCAAATCTCAAGTTATTCCACATCTTACCTAGTGTAGCATGGCAAATCAATTTGATAAAACTAACATCTGCACAGCCGCATCTTTCAACCTCTTGCAAGAATTTTCTGTATGACAGCAGTTGTCATTGCTATAAGACTTGCTGAATAAATAACCCTTGATGGACAAATCAGCAATCACAGCGAAACTGGCATGTTAAGCAGTAAGATTCCTTTCATGTAAGAAATACTAAAATTTCATCAATTTCCAAGGCCTTCTGCAAGTATATCGTTAACAGAATCAGAATCATCAAACAACAACATTACTTGACTTCTTCCTTCTCTATCATCAGATCCAATCAATAATTTATGAGTGGCCGTATCAGGAAGCCAACCCTTTTTCAGCATCACATCAAGCAATCGTCGGGCCTCATGTTCCTTACCCTCTTTCCACAGGCCAGCTATGAGTAAGCTATATGATTTCGAGCTCAATTTTTCGCTGTCGGAAATTGTTTCAATGGCACTGGAAATCATCGATAACAGAGAATTATTGGCTATGAATGAAAGTTGATCAAATAGTTTGTCTGGATCAGGTATCAAACCTTCATTGACCATCATATTGAAAAACAAAACACATTCCTTTACTAGACTTTGTTTAATCATGCCATTGATAAGGATACAATATGCTTCTGTGTCAAGACTTCCTCCCACTATCAAGATTTGTGAGAGGAATGCTAACAGATTTTCTGCCTTATCTGATTTAGACAACTCATGCATGATAGTAGTTTGTGTGACATTACAGCAAGAAATACCACAATAATAAGCTAATTGCCATAGGTTTATGGCTTTGTTGGCCTGTCCTGAGTCGCAAACACATTTGATCAACTTGTAGAAGGAGAAGGAATGAAGAGAGAATTGCTTCTTTGACATATAGTAAAACACTTCAATGGCATGTTGACAACGGTTGATGTCATCACAAAGGCCATCTACTAGTTCTGTATAAGAGGTAATATCTAAACTCCAACATCTAGCACAAATTCGACGAAACAGTTCCATTGCTTCATCATACTCTCTCACTCTACAATTGCCAAGCACAAGAGCTGAATATGTTGAACCATCAAGCACAACTGAGAATTTGATCATTCTGCCAAGAAGTGTGTATGCTTTCTCCGTCTCTTCATTCTCACAAAGCCGTCTAATGACAATATTCCAAGATTGACAATCAGCAATGTTTCTATCTGTCATTGTTTCCAGCAGAACATTTGCTACCAGAATTTTACCAGCATTGCAACAACCTTCAAGCAATACATTGAAAGGAGCAGTTTCACTAACTTGCTTATCCTCTAAAAACATTATAGCCTCGTCTATTTTCCCTAATTCACAATAGCAATTTATCATATGAACAAAAACATTTTCATTTGGCAGTATACCACTTTCTATCATTTCATTTATGAGGTTTACCGCAGAATCCAACTTCAAGTTTTTGCACAAGCACTGTATTAGAGCCTCATAAATCAAAGCTTCTGGCACAAGATCAGAATCTTTCATCATTCTAAACAACCTCACTCCTTCCTCTACTTTATTTTCCCTGCAAAAGAGAGGTATGGTGCAGGTATAAAAGCTCAAATCCGGTTGACATTCTAGTTTAAGCATTTCCTCTAAAACAGCTACAGCTTCATCCACTTGACCATTTTCGATCAAACCCTTTACAAGTATCTCAAAGGTCTTACTATTCGGACTACATCCTTTATTGTTCATTCTTCTAAACTGATCCAAAGCAAGGTCAACCCGATCGATTGTAAACAATATCTCCAACAAACAATTCAAAGTATCGACTGTCGGCAGGACTCCTGCCTTCACCATCTCTTTATAAACAAGCAAAGCATTTTGAAAGTCTCCACTTTCTTCTTTCACAATAGCACCTAACAAAGCATTAAAAACTTGAATTGGAGGCTTATAACCCCCCGAATTCATGTTCACTAAAACTACTAACCCTTCTTTAATCCTACAATGTTCAACAAACGTGTGAATCAATGATACAAGTGCTTTTTCAACACCTTGAAACCTATTCTTCACCATGTTATGAACAAAATTCTCCATCTCCAAAACATTTCCAGCTAAACCCAGTTTCAAAATGATCTCAAAATAAGTATTAGAGGTGTGGTGAAAACTCTTCTGTATTGAAGCCCATATGAAAATCTTCACTGCTGAGTTTAAATCACTTGTACGGTTCAAAACTTGAATTAAACTATCTGGGCCAAGCTTATTTCTCAAAAAGTTAATATTTTTATCGAATTCAGATGAATATTTGTTGGGGTTTACAATTTGTATGGTTTGTGGAATTTGTTGAGTGCTGGTTGAAGAGAGGAAAACCCATTTGAGGAATCGAGTGTGGTGTGGCAAAGATGGGAACTTTATTGCCATAGAACGAAACATTGATTTCTACGGGTTAATGGAATGTGCAGAATCATAGAGAAGAAATGAAGAAAGAAGAGAAAGAGAGATGGAAATTGAAATCTGACCTGGGAACCATGTCTTTGTGCTTTTTTTGTCAAACAATGTAAAGGCATGAATGAGTGTATGTTACTTCATGCGGTTTAGAAGATTAATAGGTTTGAATTAATGGATTAAAGAATTAAAAAGTTAGAGATCCATTTAAATCTAGACTAAGAATAACAAAATAATAATCAAATAAATATAATTGTATCTTTAGCATTTTTTTTTTATCTTTCTTAAAATAATTATCACTCTGAAATATTAATTCAGTATTTTTTTAGGCAAATTCTATGGTGCACCCAATAAATTTGGATGTATCGGTGCACTAAGTCGTAAAATTAATAATAAATGAGTTGTTTTTTTTGAAGAAAAATAATTATTTTCTATCATTGACAACTAAGATAATTAAATTTTATATACCAAAATCTTCGACGAAATAAAATTTAATTTTTAAGAATTTTTATTACTCATAACAATGAATATTGATTATTTTTTACGATAAAATGTAAATTTTATAATATGATCCTTATAAACAATGAAATGATGGTTTTTCTTATGAAATGATGTTTTCTAAAATATAAATATTGACAAATACCTTTTTATTTCATTAAAATGATCTTTAATTTATATATTTTGTAAAACAAGAGTACCGGTACACTCAAAATTGTGAGTGTACCATAAAAGTTCCCATTTTTTTATGTATACTATTATTAATTGAATTTCATCCAACTGAACTACTTCACTAATAAAAATATTTTAATAAATTATATTAATTTTATCATTAAAAGCAACATAATTAATCATTTAAATTTTTTTTATGCATGATCAAACAAATTTATGCACTGATAGAACACAACAACAAATAGTGTTGAGCTAACAAATTTGAATTTCAAGAGAATCTTGCAAGGCGAATATTGAATGCTCGGTACATGTTAGTACTGGTGTGTGGTGTTGTACCATGTCCAAAAGATATGCATACATCTTCAAACTGCACTTGATTCATCCCTATACAGAGAGGCCTCATAAAACATTGTCACCTTTGTGTGCACCATAAGTACACAGTGCATTCAATAAAGCGGTTATCCATGGTTAAACCGCGATTAATATCCTCACTTCTACTAGAATGAAACATGCACATTATAAATGGTATTCGAATTCCAAAATCCAAAAGTATATAAGTTATTTTTGCAGTTTTAAGGAGGCGCAAGAAACATGAAAGTTGAGATAAGAAATTTCCATAATCATACTGGCAGAATTTTGGATTTCTGCTCTCCCCCAGCACAAAACATCCGCGTCCTGCAACCTTGACCAAAATAGCTCTGCGTTAGTTAATTAATGCAAGTGAAAAAATGTGACCTAATTTTTTACACATACGTGATTTAAGTCACACTGCATAGTCTATACATACTCGATATTATACAGTGATACACCGATTATATTGTGAATGCTACTTCGAAGTCCAAGATTATCATCACTACCTACTTGATTATGTTTTCTTAGAGCATGAAATTCAACTGAATAATATTCATTATCTTCAATCATTTAGCATCTTAGTAAGTATTTCAATGAAATCTATATGAGATCATTTTTATTAGAAAGATAGATCATGGAAGCCTGTAAATATAGATGTGAATCCTAAAGGGGAGATAATGAAAAGTGACAAATTTCCTTTGCATAATTTACTTCTTGTCCAATTCATGCACAAATTTGCAGTGAGAAAAACTGCCACTGCTGTAACATTAATAATCTTCAGCATAAAAGGAGAGAAAGGAAAATATGATCAGAATTATTTTAATGTAATTACAAGACTTCTGTCTTGGAATTTGGCTCCGCCAACCTTTCCTTGAATTTCTTGAGGCAAAGGGATGACACGCGTTTGATCTCCCGTGAGTTTACTATCTTCTTCATCAACATTGTGAAAAAGCAAAAACAAAACGTTGCGTGACTTAAGTCACGCATGTGTAAAAAATTAAATCACGTTTTTTACATTTGCGTTAGCTAACTAACACATGGATATTTTGGTCAAGGCTGCAGGGCACGAGTGTTTTGTGCTGGGGGAGAGCAGAAATCAGAATTTTATTCTTTTGGCTCCTCAAAATCAATCGGTTGTAAGTCCTAAATAGGGATGTCAAAAGAGCAACCACTATACTAAATAGGAGGGCTGCCTACTAGCAGCAACAAAGAAAGGCCCATTCATGATAAAAAAAAAAGGCCATGTTGAAACTGTGATCCACGTGTTGCAAAATGATTCGTTGATGCCGAAATTTGTATTTGCCGCGCTCATCATGGAAAGAGTCAACACCAATCAATCCTAGCTGTAGTTTTGAATTTTGTCAGCTCCCGAGGTTTTGAATCTCCCAACCTAACCGTTCCGAGCTTCGTTCTCCCGAACCTTAGCTTACAGGGAAAACATAGAAGAAATGAACAATCTAAACGTTGGAGCAATTATTTTTTTTCACTAACTAATGTGTGTGAATGCTGTAAATTTGGATGTATCAAATTCATTTTTATCCCTAAAAAAATTATATATTCTCTTTGGAAAATTCATAATTATTTAGATTAATTTAAAGAAATATTACTTTTTTGAGTGCTCTATCAAATAAATTATTCCTTTTTTCAATTGAATTTATGAACTACCATTGGTAATAAAAAATTCTTAATAAAAATATAAAATCTTATTTTTAAAATTTAATTTATTATTGTACCATTACAACAATTTTTTAACTAAATTCATTTTCAACATACATTTTCTTTTGAAAGAATTTTCAACATATACATTGAAAACTTTCAGTAATTATATACTAAATAAATACCCTTATGATATAAAGGTGCTCTATCTTTATAAAAAAAAAAAAAAAGATGTTAAATGGTAAAATGATTTAATTCCCACGACAAAATATATATTTTTAATATATAAAAAAAAAAACTTCGAGTAATAAGTAAGAAATACATTGAATTGAATCCAGTTAGTGAAAATGAATATATAAACTTTGTCTTTTTTAATATTCTACTCTATGAGAAACTACTATATTTACAAAAAAAAAAAAAAAAAAAAAAAAGTGAAGTCCGAAGCTAGCCTGTACCGACCCGAGGCAAGGGTTGAATGATGGATGCGTAAGACAATTACATATCATAAACATGTCGCGTAATCCCAGCCAAATAATACTCACACACATATAAGACAAAGAAAATATTAAAATAATTAACTAAAATTAAAAACAAATGAAGAAGTTACGCACGAGTCTATGATTCATTCCCAAACTCATCACATCACATCAAAACTCATTTCATTTCATTTCTCAATCTCAACTAGTTACGCTGCTGCGTTACACATTCATCTTCTTCTTCAGATCAGTTCTCTTTTTCTTTACACTTTCATCTTCTTCTTAAGACCAGTTCAAACGCAGAAACCGGTAAGTAACTATGCTACTTCCTCGTTTCACTATTTTTTCGCAACTGCTTCAAATTTTGAATTTTCACTTCCAATTTTTTTGATTTAATTTATTATTATTATTATTATCATCACGTCTTTCTCTTTACCATCTTCATTATTATTGGTGCCATTTTTTTTTTTTTTTTTTGTAATTTAATTTATTATTCGACAATGACAGATAGACACATGAAGGGTCATGCTAATTTTCTCTCTCTTTTCAATTATTATGATGAAACTGAATGCTTGATGCACTCTACGCCAGAAAAAAAAACTAGGCCATTGGAATTCAAATATTTAATTAATCAAATGAAAATTAAATCGCAGTCAACAGAAGAAAAGAAAATTAATTAGTTAAGAAAAGATAACTTTGAATTTGAATCTGAATCTATTCACTGTTTAGTACCCTTTTCGTGAAAACAAGTTATTGTATTTTCTAAGCTTCTTTATGATATTGTAGTTTATTTTTATATTTTTGCATACATGGTTGAATTGTAATTAAATTAAATGCACAACTACCATATGTAGGGAATGAAGTATATAATTCAAATGCTTTCATTTCAAGGACTTTGATCCCTGGTCCATAGGATCTGAGTTTGATGTTTACATAACATAAGAGGATAAGTTTCATTTCAACAAAGTTGGTCAAAATCTCAAATTTTTCCCATGTCAATTTCCGACAAACAAGCTTCAGTTGATCCTTTGTTAAAGGATTTGAATGATAAAAAACAAAGCTTTCGCCGAAACGTTGTGTCTTTAGCTTCTGAGTTGAAGGAGCTTCGGAGTCGTTTGGCTTCACAAGAACAATCATATGTTAAAGAAACTCTAACTAGACAGGTACAAATTTTTAATTTGTGTGTTTTGAATTATTACTTTTGTGTCTTTTTGTGTTGTTTTGTTTTTCTCCTTTTGGCCATGCTAAAAAAATTGTAACTTTGATTGTAGTATCAATCATTCTACTTTTGGAGTTTTTGTGGTTGTGGGGTCAAGGAAAATTTGATTATTTTTTAGTCCTGCAAATTATGAATTTTATTTTTCTCAGGAAGCAGAGACAAATGCCAAGGTTATGGAATTGGAAATTGGTAAATTGCAGAAGAAATTGGAAGAAAAAAATGAGCAGCTTCAGGTTTCAACCTCTTCTGCTGAGAAGGTTTCAATTTCATATACTGTACCTTATTATTATTATTATTATTCTTTTCATGGTTTATGAATATCTTGGTCGTATACAGCTGTTTGATTTGAAAATTGAAATGTTTCCACTTTTTGTTTTGCACGATTCTCTATTTTTTTTTGTCTTTTGTTTGCTTTTCTAGCTGAAATGGTGTTGATGAAATTGAATTGATTGTATATAATTTTTTCTCATTAAATTAAAGTAATATAACACACTAGATGCCCATTTTTTAGGATCTTGTTACTATTCAGTTGTCATCTTTCATTTTAGCATATCCCATTGGTCTTTGGAGAGAAGGCTGAGTAGGTGCTTTGGTTTTATTACCTTTTTTCTTTTATAAATAATAAAAAGTTTAGGTGAGATGGACCTTTACAAGGTCTTTACATTAATAGTGGAATTTGATCTCTTGTAAGATATGAACTGAATTCTTATCGACCTTTGATGGAAGGCGAGTTTTAGCATAGACCAATTGCATAATTTTCCCATCTTAGGCTCATTTGTTTTTACGGGTCACTACCTTGTTTCTTCCGGTTATTACCTTTACATTATCTTTTTTTTAAAATCGATTATACATATATATCACAAGTGTTAACAACATAATTTTTTCTTTTTTAATAAAAAAATCACATGTATTATCAACACAAGCCAGTTTTCCGAACCCGAGCATATATTTTTGTGAACAATTGCATAAGGGATTTATCAAAAACCGAAAATAAACTTCTAAGACAGATTAAGTGTGAAAATAAGGATCGTGTAAACAAAATTTATTTATAATTTGAATTCATTTTAAAATAAATTAATATAAAAAATATGATATTATATTAAATTTAAAATATTGGTCATAGTTGAGCTTAACTCATTTGAACATTGCGTAATTTATGTTCGAACCCTGGATACTCCACTTATTCACCGTAAAGGTAAATTTTAATTACTATACTATTTGACAACAAATGAATAGATGATGAGTACATACCCAAACAAAATTATTGAACAAATTTAACATATTTTTTTTAATATTTATTTTTTGTATTAACCATCCGTTATCAGAGAAAATGAACACTGATGATCCATAGTTTGACCAAGTTTGATCAAATTATTTCTTCACCAAACTATAATAATATTTATTAAAGACACGACAGAAAAATCTTAGCGGTGTTTTGTAAATCATTCATTACATTACATTATCGTTAAATCCATTTTGTAAATCTTTCATGTTTTTCTTTTAGAAAAATCATCCTAAAAAAGAAAAATGTTTTTCTTTAAAAAAAAAAATCATGTAATGTGTAAAATATGTACAAGTTGCAGGTCAAAATATAATAAGACAATCCTAGCCATTCGTATTATTTTATATTTAATCAACGGTTCAATCTAGATGAGCCTAAGTTGGGGAAATTTTGCAATTGCCCCATGCTAAAACATTGCCTTGATGGAAAACTCTCGTACTCTCGTGGTCCCTTTTTAACTAGGATGTTAATTCTTCAATTTTGTCTAGGCCACATTTTTCAGAATAATCACAAGGCAACTAGTTGATTTTACATGCATATTGGGATTGGTCCATCCTAAGTTGGAAAATCACTCATAAATTTTTGTATCAGTTTTACGGCAACCAGTTGATTTTACATACATATTAATTACTGATAGCCAATTGTACATTCAAATGACCCTTCCCGTGCTAGAGCGTTGGTAGTTTGAAAACTTTCTACATCTAAATGAAGCCTATGTGCCCATATTTGCACCATGCTACCCACTTGCCATAGATGCTGCCAGAATTCTAATTTATAAGTTCCTTCACTATTGAAGTCACTTATTGTACTGCAATATGGAAGGAAAGTCATGTGAGTATATTCAATAGGGACTGTGCATATTTATTTATGAATGAACATTTGACATAATAATTTTTCTAGCCAGTAATGGAGACGATCTTATCTTACATATTAAATGCTTTTGTATATGAATTCAGCTGTCACCTATGCATTAACCTTTAGATAGATTGTACTCTAGAAATAGTAAATATATGATCAAAGTATTGTTTGCAAGAATGGTATGTATCCTATGAAGAAAAAGATGACAATTCATTCTCACCATTACCAAAACTGCATTAGATTCTGATTGGTTCTCTATTGACCAACAGAACATTATGATACATAGTAACTTCAAGATTGTTAGCACATTCTTTGGTACTAAAGCCTTGGTGTCATTTACTCATGATATGTTGTAATATTGATACAGCACATAAAGGAGTTGGATGATCTTAGAACACAGCTCGTAATAACTAGAGCAACAGCAGATTCAAGTGCCGCATCAACTCAATCATCGCAGCTCCAATGTTTCGAACTTCAAAAAGAATTGGATGAGAAAAATAGTTCTCTAAGAGAGCACGAGGAACGCGTAATTAGACTAGGCGAGCAGCTTGATAATTTACAGAAGGATCTTAAGTCAAGGGAATCTTCGCAAAAGCAATTGAGAGATGAAGTTTTCAGAATTGAGCGCGATATTATGGAGGCTCTTGCAAAATCCGGGGAGAACAAGGATTGTGAACTGCGAAAAATATTGGATGAGGTTTCTCCTAAGAATATAGAGAAGATGAATAAGCTACTGGTTGTTAAGGATGATGAAATAGTTAGACTTAAGGATGAAATTAAGATCATGTCTGCTCATTGGAAGCTCAAGACTAAGGAGTTAGAATCACAGGTATTACCATCCTGATTTTTGCCCTGCTTTCTTTTCTTTATTTGAGAGCATAGCTAATCCATTTAAGTTCATTGATGGATTTCAAAACACAGCTGGAGAAACAACGGCGTGCTGATCAGGATCTGAAGAAGAGAGTGTTGAAGTTGGAATTCTGTCTGCAGGAAGCTCGTTCTCAGACACGCAAACTCCAAAGGGTAAATCTAGCTCTTGCACATGCACTCATTTTCTGTCATTTAGGAAATGCTTAAATGTTTGTGGTTACAGTGAATTGGGCTCTCTCACAGTTCTGCTTTTTGGGTTTTTGATGAATTATTTGACCATTTTTTGGGGCAAGAATTTATGCATTGAAATAAGAAACACTTGGACAAATAAAGTTTTCTTATACAAGTTTCCATTGATGGGCATGATTGGTTGACTCATATTATCATGCGATCATTTACTTTCATCATCTGAACCTACTATGGCCAAACTTAGTGAATTATATGTCCTTTGCTTAGTGTCCTATTGAAATCTGGTGTTTCATTGTATGTGTTTTCGAGCAGATGGGAGAGCGACGGGACAAAGCTATTAAAGAACTTAAAGATCAATTAGCAGGAAAGCAACAAACAGTTTCGGATGCCGAAAAGCAAAATCAGAATTTCTGGGACACCTCTGGATTCAAAATTGTGATGTCTATGTCCATGCTAGTCTTGGTGGTATTTTCAAAGCGGTGAAACCATTCCTTTGTCCACGAGGATTCATGTATATAGAGGAACCTAATACCTTCTCAAGTTTGTTGTAGGAGTAAAGAGAAGTTTTAGAAGGCGTTTCGTGCTGTAGAAACGCAGTTTTAGAGATAATCTAGCTTTAGCTTATGCAGTATGTAGCAGCATCAGGATCACAACACAATTTTGATGTGTTCTATGTGAAACTATTCTGTGTAGGTGCGCTTATATATTTTAGGATGTTTACAGTTTATCGCATCATTAAGCTGGTCAAATTTTTAATGTGACCATAAAGTTACTACCGGCACTTACCATACATATGCTGGCTTTAGTCGCTGGTGAACCTTGTTCACACTCATATCTAAAGAAAAATCATAAAATTTCAGCTGCTTAGTTATGTGTGTGCCTTGAAAGCATTTCACATGTGCGCAGGTTAAAAAGTCAAGGTGTTTGGTAGCTGATCGCTATCAGTGCTTTCTGGTTTTTCTTTGATAATTTAATGAATATTCTTAATTCAGAATCAGCATCCAATGCATTGGATTAAGCTACTCGTACGTGTATTCTTGTGTATATAGAAGTACCTGTCACAGGGTATAGAGTACCTCATCATTTGACAATTTTTGGTCATCTGAATCTTGATAGAACCTCAAATTATAACAACTCTGACCAATTTACACTGAACTACATAGACCAAGATTGTACCTTGAAAAAACAATAGAAAACCTAAGCTCTCAAAATATATGTACATGACCAATAATGACCATAATATATTGTACAACCTAAAATACTCTAAGCAGCTCATGGATGCACGTAATTTTTTCTTCTTTTCTTACTCTGCCTTCTTTCTGCACCTATAGACCTTAACACTGCAGCATGTAATGTTACAAACTCTAATGAATGTCTATAGAGTAGTGTGATGATCCGAATGGAAAACCTGTTTCTAAACTCTATAGGCGCATGCTGAGGCTTGCAGTGACAAATGGAATCATCAAGACTATACAGCCAGTAAAAGGTTTCAGAGCTCGAGGGTGTGAGGCCGATGTTGTGTTTACAATAGGAGGGCTATCAGACCCAAAATCTGGCATTGTACCTGAAGCTGGGTTGCTTGAGTTTAACACTGAAGGTGGGGTACCATAGCTACAAAAGACAGCATTGTTTATACAGAACCATGGTTAGTACATGCTTATTGGTATCACAGAATATAATTATTGAAGTCACTGAAAAACTTGCCATCTCACTCACCCAAAAGTGCCTGAAGATGTTGGTGGAGCTGTTGGAATTGATGATGGAGCTGTTGACATTGTTGGTGGAGCTATTGTTGGAATAGATGGTGAAGGTGTTGTTAGACTTGGTGGTGGTATTGAAGTTGAAGTTGATTGTGTAGGTGGTGCTGGAGATGATATCATTGGTGAAGTTGAGGTTGACGATGACGACGAAGATGATGACGGATAAATGCAAGAACCAGAACCTATAAAAAATGATCATCAATATTTTGAAGCATGAGATTGAAAGAAAGAAAAAACAAGGGTTATTTAAATGTTTAAATCTTACTTGGATTTGAGCTAACTAACATAGCAGCGCCTCCAAAGTCGCAACTTGTTGGAGCTGGCTTCTTTTGATAGTAACTGTTGAAGGCAAAAGAAGCATGGTTCTGCAAAGTAACAGGACTGTAACAACTTGCACCCTGTTGTATTTGAGAACAATCAGCACCATTTCCACAAGCATAATCCAATGCTGATTGAAGGGAAGCTTGTGGAGCACCTGTTTTCGCCACACACCAACTCTGTCCCTGAATAGAAGGAGCATTTGTGTTTGAAGGAGGTGGCTGTTGAGGGTTTACCACTGGAACATTTCCCAATGGAGGTGGATAAGATGTTACTGGAGGTGGATAAGATGTTACTGGTGGTGCACCTGGAACTGTTGTAGGAGTTGTAGCTGGATTGAAGACCGGTGCCGGTGTAATGGTTGGAGTTGTTGGAGCTAAAGGAACAACAGGTGTAGTTGAAGGAACTGTTACTGGCATTGCAGCTGGATTTGTAGGGGAAATTGTGACAGGATTTGTGGAAGGAACTGCTATAATGGTTGGTGTATCTGAGGGTGTAATAACCGGTGTTGGATTTGTAGGGTAAACTGTGTTCGTTGGACTGTTTGTGTTGTCTATAATTTTTCTTCTGTGGAATTTGCTTAAGATCTCTCTTCTAGACAAATGAAACATACCTTCCTCTTCCCTTTTGAGCTCTTTCATTGAAGAATCTTCTGTTGTATGCAGTTCTACATATAATGCAGCTATTCTTTTTGCTTCTAAATATTTCGATACTCTTTTACTAAATTGAGTTACTTCTATTGAACTTGGTATAACTGAACTCTTGATTGTAAGAACCAAAGGAACATCTTTGCAAGGAAGAACAGAAGCGGCAAGATTAGCGCGTTTGATAATAGTTTGAACAAAATGGTCATCCATTCTTAATTCTCCATCAATGTTGTCTTCTATCATCACAAACGATTTCGTTTCCTTTATAAATGAAAGTAATCTACGAATTTCGTGTTCTTGTGATGCATTCAACTTCCTTAAGACTTGAAGTGGAAATGCGACCGAGATTTTTACTTCTTTACTTATGTGAAGATCACTGAGAATTGAATGAATTGATTTAAGAGCATGCATAATCAAAGGCAGCTCATTTTGTAATAAGCACTCACTTCCACAGCTAACAATGATGCTTTTGATGTTTAAATGTGGAAGAAAGTTCACTAGTTGAGCTTTTAGCTCAGAAACTGCTGAAGGTTTTGAAGTAATGAATTTTTCAACTTGGCTTTTGTTTAAGTAGAGATCAACTAACAGTTTTGAGTTGGTAAGAGTGCTCAAAATCCAATGATCTGTGACGAAAGCTCGAATCTGAGACGAAGAAACTTTGCTATGCTGGAGGAATGATGTCAATGTGTCTCCTCTCTCATGATATGAAAAACCCACCAAAGATCCTGCATGAGAGTGAAATAATATATGATTAGAATCTGCAAAAAAAAATGAGTACTATGTGTTATTATCATTTATCAGTGTTAAGTACTTACCAGAACATGAAATTAAGAGAGAAGAGAGAAACAAGAGACAGAAAGAAGCTTCCTTGGCCATTATCAGAGAGTATTGTGTAATGATATTGTTGAAATTTCAGTGTGATTGATATATACAGGATCAGTGTTTTAAAGACATAGCAAATAACTTTAGATAAAGGAGATAAGTGGGAAGGAGAGAAAAAGGTGTCAAAAAAGAAAGAGGGCCAAGCTGGAATGATATGGTAAAGAAAAAAAAGATGTTGGATTAGATGTTACTTTGTCTTTAAGGATTGATTTGAAAAATGGAAATATCTTGTCGGCTGGATAACAATATGGAGAATATGCTTTTTACTGCATCTCTATATATATGTTTCCCAAAGTCCTAAAAATGAATGTGCTTATGTGCATGACAAATACTAGAACACATGGATACCCTTCAATTGAAATTGTGCACATGTGATTCTGTGTATGTGTTCCTCAACTAAGGGCTTTTGCCTTTGGATTCCATACTGCCCATTGCACAAACCATGTGTTGGAGGGTAGTTATCAATTTCAGAGTAGGAAAATTAGGCTTGAGAGGTATTAACTTTTTCAATGGAACAAATTAACATTTTGCTCCAATGGAAGATTTTGAATATAACAAGTAAAAGAGGAGATAAGGGGTGAGAAAAAGATAGTGGCTTTGCTTTAATTCGGATGTGGTCAGGCGGTATTGTGGACAAACTGTGAGCTTTTGACAATCTATATCTACTAGTAACGTTCTAATGCTGGTGGATGACCTAAGATTTATGCCAAAATCAAAAAGTATTCTATACTCAGCAAATATTATCAAGTTAAATAACTATCCACGATGTTATTTTTATTTTTTTTTATAATGCTTCATGATCCGAGGTGGATCCAGAATGACGGCCGGAGTTGATGAAACACGACGGAGGTCTGCAGTAGTGCTCCTGAGCGGGGGACGTTTTTGCATTTGTAAACACTTTAATGCTTAGGTCAGTATATTAGTGAGATGGGTGAGAGGTTTTTTTTTTTTGGTTTAAGATGGGTGAGAGGTTTAACCGAACCGAATGTGTACATTTTTCCTAGTGCAAAAGTTCTTTTATTGGTAGAATTTTAGGAGAAATGAGTGAGAAACTAATTGAAATCGTTAAGGGATTTACATTGCGATTGACATATCATCCTCTAATCTTCATTGTGTGATGATCATTTTCTTATAGGCTATGCTCGAATACATCACTTATTCATTGTGCGATGTAGCTTCCTAGTAGAGTCTAATATGAATTGAGTTTAGATGCTTTCTAAAATATTTTAAGCGAAATTTTATTTAAACAAACATTTAAAAGTTGACGACATATTTGATACTGTATTAAAATACATCACTTATTAAAGCACAGAAAATTACACTTTCGGTGCAATGTAATTGAACTCAAAACCATTACTAATAGATTGATATTAAACTAATGTATGAGATGAAATTTAGCTGAGTAGGACCAAAAAGTCAATTTTGGTTCTTGGCTAATTCTTTTTCACAAGGGTGTGCATTGTACTGGTATCAATGTCTAGTCATATGTCATGCAACCCTTGTTTAATTTATATGATATGATATATGGACAACATGGGTGGGACAAACAAACCATGTGGAAGATAATCTTATTCTGCCTTTTCCTTGTTCAAGTTTCAACTAAATCAAAAGCACTGTCTGACTAGGTTTCAGCCAAAGGCAAAGCAGCTTAAGAGAGAGAAATAGAAAGTGGTTGCACATTCACGTTTGATAAGGGTGATGATGTATTGCATATGCGAAAAGCGTCCCTTGTAAATCTCTAAAACACACAAAGTTGAATAATACTGTAAAGTATTTGGGGCCTTTGGGTATTAATTTACTATTTGTCTTTTTAAGAATGATTAAATATTTGAAAAGATTCGATTCATTAGTTGATTATTAAAATTAGTATAAATTCACGTGAAATATTTTAATTTTTCATATATATTTTTTGGTATAAAAGAAGGCAAAAACTTAGAAGGAAGAAAACTAATCAACTAAACGAATATTTCTAGCATGTAAGTCCAGAAATATCATCGAAGAGGAAACTGTTGAGCTGACTCGAAGGGATCTCCAAAACAATAAAATTCCAAGAATCTGTGGTAAGACTGAAACCAGCAAGTCAATCAACACTTTTGTTGCTTTCTCGCCAAGTATGATGAACCGCAATGCACCAACTATGGTCCAAGAGATTTCTGATACGCCAAATCAATGAAGGGGTCGTCCCATTAGTCTTGCAATTATTTGTAACCATGTCAATAAACAATTTTGAATCACTCTCCATACAGAGATGTGAAATTCCATCACGCCAAGCTAGCTCTAAACCAAAATACAAACCCCACATTTCTGCATGTAGAGCATCACAAACACCAATCTTGCGCACAAATCTTTTGAACCATCTACCATTAGTATCCCAAAGAAGACTGCCACAACCCACACGATTTCCATTCTATTTGCACGTCCCATCATAATTGAGTTTAACCATCCCTCATGAGGACACTTCCAACCAATGAAAACCGTTTCAGTGTGTTGAGGACCATTCTGAAGAAGATTATTGGTGCAATCTTCGATAGTGCTAGAGAACATTTGAATGACACTAGTTGGATTAGCTAATTCTGAAAATTATCCTAAAAAATTGTTTTATTTCGCCAATTCCACCAATGGTCTTCGATAGTCTTTGAAAACTATTTTTATGTTTGAAAGTTGCTCAACGGGGCCGACATTGTTCAAAATATAGTGAAAACACCCATAGGAAATGGGTGCCGATAAGTTTTGTAAGAAAAAAACTCTATTGGAAAATTTGTTTTGATACGTTGAACAACCCGGTCTATAAATGTTGTAATCTTAGAAGAGAATTTTTGCTCTCTCATGTCTCTTGTGCGCCCTCCGTTTTTACAATTTTACTCCGTTTAAATTATATAGTTTGAAGTCAAAAAACACTTTTCAAATTATACAATTCAAAATATACTAAAAAAAGTCAACCTCATTTCTCCATTGAATATTGGTTACTTTCATTTCAGATCATATAAACTGAAATGTATTATTTAGAAATTCGGTTTATATAATCCAAAACACGACCAGGTGTGCTAAATTTTGATTTATCTAAATTTTTTCCTTCGGTATATTGATTTGTCTGTGTATTTTGATTATTTTTTTTTATTTTATACATGGACATACACCCCTTTCGTGTTGTGTCAGAGGCAACAAGGTCAACATGAATTCCTCGGCTAGGCAGGAGCGGGCAGCTAAGCAAAAATGGTTCACTAAGGCCATATGTGATTGACCTAGATCATCTCATCCAGAGCCTGAACTTGTCCTCGAGCTTGAGCATAAAGCAGCAGAGCTCTAACAAGAGGAGGAGGCGAAGCAGCAATATGAGATTGAGATGCATGATTATACCTGCCTTTGATCGAGTGGGTAAATGGGTTATGAGCAAAGCCTTTTTTTTTTTTAAGAAGTTAAACTAATTCATCTAAATTAGCACCGGAGAGAATGGAATCTAAGATCTTGAAGAAGACCAAACTCCTAGGTCCCAAACCAATACCACCAAGACAACCCAATGAGTTTATGAGCAAAGCCATTAAATTGACATTGTCATAAAGAGGTCCCTTATGAAGTGTACAAAAAATAGTATAAGAGACACAGACAAAGACCCAATGTTGATGTACTGTTGTGAATTTATGACCCTCATGTAGAAAAGTCAAGTCACGAGAATCATCTCATTCTCACCTCATCTTATCTACTCCATGAATTATAAACAACACCATTCATTTACTCTATAGTCCTTAGTCCTTACTACTCCTTGCTCTCATTGATTGCACATTGCTATGTTTTCCTTTCTTCGGTTATCACCAATCAATGATGTTCTATTTAAGAGTTGTTAAACAACTTAATAAAATCATAAGTGTTTATCTGTAAGTTAACAAAAATTCAAATAAATTCAAATTATTTTCATAAAGTTATAAGATGTTTTTATAGGCAATTATAAAGAGCTGATTGAAATAAGATTTTTTATTTTTTTCCCGAAAGAAGCTTAATAGAAATAAGATGAAAACATCCTATATACTTTTCAATAAACTCTCTCAAATAATTTAAGTGTGTGTTTTATTGAGCCGTGGGCGACCTCCACAATGACTATGAAACTCTCCCATAATGATTTTTAGAAGTTTCAATGTATCGCTTTTGGTTCAACTTGGTTTTTTACCGCAATTTTAGTGTTTTAGAAATAGCGTTAACAAATGTTTATGTCAGTAGATAATTTCAAATGGATCCAACTCCGAAGTCATTTTAACAAGTGAAACATAAATTAAGAAATATTTATATTTAATTTTGTTAATTTTATAAAAATTATTACTTAGTTTCTAAAATTATTTTCATTAACTCTACTAATAATATAAATATATGAAAAATATATATTACAAGAATTAGTGTTATTTATACCTTTTCTGGTTAAAATATCAACTTGATATATTGTGGTGATCATCACTTGAGGGGAAAAAACAGGATTTGATAAAAATATCATGCAACTGAACTAACTATGCAAGTGTCAGAACCATATTCAGATAACATTTTTGGCCTTTACTCCTTCCACTCAGTTTTCATTTTCACTTTTATTCCTTCCACAGCTTCCTAAGCTTGTTTTTTTAGTAGGACTGAGCCATATTCTAACTTCTAAGCTTGTTTCTTGCAACAACAAAAAATAAAAAATACAAGAATGACCAAGAGCATGAATCTTTCTAGAGCTTTGTGCTTTCTTATTGTGTGCTTCTTGTTTCTTAACTTGAATTTGTGTTGCTATTCTTTGAATGAAGAAGGTAGTGGGAAAACTTGAATCTTGTTGAATCTTAATTATATATTTGGCTATAGTTGCTAAAATATGGTTTCCTTGTGCAGGTAATAGTCTTTTGAAGTTGAAGAAGAGAATAATTAGTGACCCTTTTGGTGCTTTATCAAATTGGATTGATGATGAAGTTTCTGTTGACCCTTGTGATTGGTTTGGAGTTGAATGTTCAGATAGAAATGTTGTAGTCTTGTAAGTACTAAGTGATTTTGCTATATGTTGTGTTGACTCTTGTGTGGAGTGTAGATCAAGAAAAAAGAAGAAGAAAGGAATATGCATTTTTTTTTATCAATTTCCTTTTTTTTCCCCTTGTTTCTTTTTTATCCCCCCGTTTGTTACACTTATATCATCAAAACCATATGTTCACTTATCATGGCACCAACTATATAGAAAGTGGCATTTATCATTTCAATTTTTGATTATTTTAGTCTCCTGTATTAAATGAAAAATCACTACTGTTCATGCTGTTGAGCTAGAGAGCTTTCTCTCTTATAAAGAGAAATTGTTTATTTTCTTAGGAATTTGAAAGATCTTTGCCTTGAAGGAACTCTAGCACCAGAGCTTGTGAACCTTGTTCACATAAAATCTATGTAAGCGTTGTTATTTTATTGCTTGGTGGCATTGTTATAAGAAGTTCCTTACTTTTTCTTCTTTTTTAGCCCCTTTCATTCTAATAACAATCCATGAATATGTTGTGTAGTATTTTAAGGAACAACTCTTTCTATGGAACCATACCTGAAGAAATTGTAGACTTGAAACAATTGGAGATTTTGGATTTGGGATATAACAACTTCAGTGGACATCTAGATGCTAATTTTGGTCATAATATCACATCACTAGCAATTCTGTATGATGATACTCTAACTATAGCTCAATTTTTTATTACTTCATCCTTTCCAATTCTGTATGATGATACTGAGTTTCTTCTTGTTACAGTTTGCTTGACAACAATGAACTCCTTATTGGTTTCTCCCCCAAAATCAATGAACTGAAGATGCTTTCGGAGTATCAAGTAGATAAAAATCAGTTAATCAATGCAGATAAGATGTCATCTTGTTCTGAAAGATCCATCACATGGTATGTTACTAATAAACTGTAAGGTTTTTCACATTTTTATCATGCACTTTTTTTCCTATAGTCTAAGTTGTGTCCATTTTATGCCTATTATAAGGCATGTTCATGAAAATGAAGGTCCTAGGAGCCTGCAGGAATATCACCAACATCATCGTCGTCCTTATCAATACCGTCATAACCGTACTTCACCGCTCTATAGATCTTTTCCTTCACATTCTTCAAGTCCATCTTCGGATTCTCCTATTCAAAATGCTTCAGAATCTCCAAATAAAAATGCTTCTGATTCTCTTCCTCCACTGTCAAAGAAGAATCAAGTTCCTATTTTTGCTGGAGTAATTATTGGTGGTGCTGTTTTTCTTGTTATTTCAAGCATTGGTATATATCTTTGTAAAACCAATAAGTTAGCTATTGTTAGACCTTGGAGTACTGGAATAAGTGGACAGCTTCAGAAAGCACTTGTCACCGGTAAATCTGACCATCTCTTTTCCTCCAAACTATTCATATATAGTAACAATAGCTGAAAATATGAGTCAATATACAGTTTCACATTGCATGATTTAGATCTTCTCACATGTTTGGATAATAAGATATGGTCTTGTTTGACAGAAAAAAGGATGCTGTTAGAGTATAAGAAATTATATTAAAGTATCTTAGTTTATTTCAATATTTCTTAAGATCAGTTTATAATATTAGAGGTTTGTTACAATTTGTAGATTATTTTTTAGTTATTATATTATTTTCCTGATTTTAATTTTCAGGTGTGCCAAAGCTAAATAGATCAGATCTTGAAGCAGCATGCGAAGATTTTAGCAATGTAATTGGTAATTCACCAATTGGTACATTGTACAAAGGAACTTTGTCTAGTGGAGTTGAAATTGCGGTAGCTTCTGTTTCTGTGACATTATCCAAGAGTTGGACAAGGACTTTAGAAACTCAATTTAGGAAGAAGGTATTAATTTTTAAAGTAGTTTTGTAGATTTGATATTTAAGCATTTCAATTGTGACTTAAGTTTGGAAACTTATGGTTTTCAGATAGACACATTATCAAAAGTGAACCACAAGAATTTTGTCAATCTTATTGGATATTGTGAAGAAGAAGAGCCTTTCACCAGAATGTTGGTTTTTGAATATGCCCCAAATGGAACACTATTTGAGCATTTACATAGTGAGTACTCACTAGCCAATAGTCATTACACATACTAACAGAATATCTGCTTTCCAACCAAGTGTTGATTCATTTGGTTTTAATATTTTTTTGTCTTCAAATATACCACTTTTTTACTTTTGGTCCCTGTAGTTTGTGTTTTTATTTTTAGTTCTTGCAAATATAACACTTTTTACTTTTAGTCCTTGTTGTTTTGTTTTAGTTCCAGTAAAATTTGTTTATGTTGGAATCAGTCTTTGTAATATGAGTGTAATATTTCATATGCTGATTCTAAAATGAACAAGTTTTGAAGGACTGAAATAAAACAATAAGGATAAAAAACAAAACAGTAAAATTAGAGGGACCAAAAGAAAAAAGTGGTAAATTTGCAAGTACCAAAAACACATTTAAACCATTTATTATCATGCTTTTTGTATATAAGTTTGATGCATTTGATCATGTTTGAAATTCCAGTAAAAGAAGGTGAGCACTTGAACTGGGGACCAAGACTTAGAATTGCAATGGGAATGGCTTACTGCCTACAACATATGCATGGATTGGACCCTCCTGTAGTCCTTATTAACCTGAATTCTTCATCCGTCCACCTAACCGATGACCACGCCGCGAAAACCTCAGATTTGAGTTTCTCCAACGAAATAGATTCATCTGAAAAGAAATCTGATGGTAGAAAACACATTGACATGATGCAATCAGCAAGTCCATCAAGTAATGTTTATAGCTTTGGTGTTTTATTATTCGAAATAGTTACCGGTCGAATTCCTTATTCGGTTGATAATAGCTCACATGAAAACTGGGCATCACATTATCTAAAATGGGACAAACCTCTTAAGGAAATGGTGGATCCAACTCTAGCATCTTACCAAGAAGATCAGGTGGAACAAGTTGCTGAATTGATAAGAGTTTGTGTTGATCCGGATTCGGACAAGAGACCGACGATGAAGGAAGTCAGTGAAAAATTGAGAGAGATAACAAAAATGTCACCTGAAATTGTAGTTCCAAAACTTTCTCCGCTCTGGTGGGCTGAGATTGAGATTTCTTCTGCATAAGCATGTTGAAAACAATCAATGAATCAGATTTTAGTTAGTTACCAGAATGAGAAGTTTTAGCTTTGTTATCATTTTTACTTAGCTTAAGGTACACAAAAGTTGTCACTTCTAGTATCTATTGTAGAATGCTTGGTCTCAAAAAACATTGTATATGAGTGAGATCGAAAAATGTAAAGTGAAGTTCTTTTAGGGTGCTTTCTTTTTACCGGGAGCATCCCAGTCATGAGTCCCGAGAGTACTTTTTTGTCTCCAAAGTGTTTGATTAGGGTACGTATTATTTTTTCAAGTATTTTAGATGGATATAAGTTTTATTATTTAAATTTGGTTAAAATATCTCAGCCGTATTGTATTCTGAATTTTGAAAAAATTGCATACTTGTATATCTTTATCGTACCACATGCACTCATATAACGTGTCCGGGCTTACAAGTGGTACTGGTTACTGTTGCTAAATATATATTGTACAACAAGAATTAAAAAGTGCATTTTTTGTACCAAAAAAAAGTCTGTTCAATTCCATATAATGATGGACCAAGAAAATAAAATATAAAAGGCAAATTATATGTCGATTGTTCACCTGCTTCTTAATTCATAATGATAATGTAAACAAATTTTAGCATCCATATGATATGATATATATAATATAGTAGCTGAGACACCATAGTGTAATAATAATATTAATTAATATATAATATAATAAAATATTCCTAGTAAGGTTGAAGGGTCAGATCAACAGCCAAATACAAAGAAAGTCACAATATAACACCCATCCATGAACCATGAGAAGAAAATAAACCTAATTAACACACAAATACCAAAATGAAAATGAAAATCAAACTTAATTAAACAAGTTCTACTACCATACTACTACTACGTACTTAGCATTAAGAAATACCAAGAACAAGGTAATAACACACACTCTTTTAACCAAGCTAGAAATTAACACTCCCTTAGCAGCTTCAAGGTTTGTTATATTCTATGGATGTGGTGGTAAGAATCCAGCACCAATTCCATTTCCAGTTCCAGTTCCACCAAGATTTCCAGGGATAGTGGGAAAAGTATTACCACTGGTACAGCCACCAGGGAAGGTGCAAAACCTTAACCCATCAGGACCATAGTTTACACCTGCAGCAAAGTTACCAGGGCTACTGGGAAGTATCCCATTTCCTCCTCCCATATTGAAAGTTTCAGGATGTTTCACACTCTCCTTCAGTAACCTTCCAGCTCCTTCCACATGATTTGAACAAAATATAACCAACACAATGCACAACATCACCACCTTTGCAACTCTCACCATTTTTCTTTTCTAAAGTACTCTTACTTTGAAGTTTGAAATACTTAGGTATATTTTGAGAGAAGAATGGTATTACACAATACCCTCTTTTATACTACTCTCACTTGTCAAGGTCTTTAATTTCAATGTGCCCTTTATGTAAATACAATACTTTTATATGACAAAATTTGAAATTTCATCAAATTTATTTTCTTGCTTTAATGACAATTGTACTCACATTCAGAGAAATATACAACAACCACAAAAAAATCATTTAATGTTTCCTCTAAAAAAAACACAAAATCATATGATAACTTTTAATAATTTATGTTTTATATCATATTATGTCTATGATTCAACCAAATAACATATTAGATAACTATTTATTCTATGGTGAGCACTCAGGCACCTTAAAATTGATTGAAAATGATGTCTAATATACCCATCATTTAATGTCATTTTTCATTTTTTTTCTTGGAGAACCATTTTCATTTTCTTATATTCATTATTTTGAAGTGATTTAAATTTTGAATTAAAGAATTCTCCTCATTATTTTACACACGATATATGGGCTTGGATGTCAAGCATTTTAGGTAGATCCTAAGATTAGAGAGCATTGATAATGTGTAACACCAATACAACTTTAGTATATATATTTTTTAATTTAGACTCACATGTTCTAAAACATCAATAATGTTGTCCTAATTGGTTTGTTTTGGGTTTTCCCAAACAGTTTTTGAATTCTAATTTATACCACGCTGATTGATGCAAATTGCAATAGATCGTATATGTGACACACTTGTATTTTTTGTTGTTGTAAATGTTCCAATAATTTCCTACAAATTAATCAATTTTGTAAACAGATACATACAGACATACGTATGTATACTAAATTAAAACAAAAAAGAAGATAAAAAACCAACTATAATTTATTTAAAAAAATGAAAGACCAACCAAGTTATTTTGCTTCAAAATATAAACATTATAAACAATACTCCTATATGAAAACCACTATAAACTAAATTGTGACTTTTTTTAAGAACAAGAGCTAGTAGTAGAAATGTACAATAGGCCGTGCCAAATTCAAATAAACTCAACCAACCAAACCTGCTCCTATTAATGATCCTTTCCAGTCCTCAGTTTGGGAGTACATTATCTGTCATCTTGCAATTTAGGGTAATACATAGACATTATGTCAAACCATCTGCGTTGGTGAAAACCATTAAGCAAATTTTATGAACATTTACTATCACCGTTGAAGTATCAATGAATGGCCCAACCAACAAATATTCAGAGAGAGGGTCCTTAAAAATCTTTATTATGTTGACAGAGGAGTTAATTATATTTCCAAGTTATAGTGTGTTTGTTGTGCAACTACTCAATTCATACACCGATTGATTTTCTATAAAAAGGAATTGGAAAGCAGCATCAGTAATGGCTAGTATTTTACTACCATGCTAAATTCAATTGAAGCTGATTATTTTTAGGGGTGACTATGGTTAGGGTGGGGTGTATTAGTCCTACCTTTGTGGGGTTAGCAAATTCAATACTCATATATCTATTTGTTTGGTTACTAGGTAAAATATTTGAATTCCTTGCACACATTTTTAACTAAAATAAACCAATAAATAACAAACTTTATAGTATGGTTATGGTTATGCTTGTGATTCAATTAAAAAGTCATTCAACTATCAATCAATTTGTATCACAAAATATTATAAACTAAAGTCTTTTACTAACTCAAAACATTCCAAATGAGTACATATTACATTAAATCTCCCAAAACAATAATTTACGAACTTGTAAGTCCTAAGGTGATTATTTTTCTTTGGGCAGGAAGTCCTAAGGTGATAATATTCACACAAAAAAGGAAAATGATACATTATTAGTTGTGATTATGAGGCTAAGGAACAGTTAATGAGACTTCGATAATTTTACATTATCTTTCAAATGTACTACAAAAAGTGGCTAGAACATGAAATCAAATTATTGGTTAGATTAAATGCATACTTAATCCAATAAATATATTATTGCAACAATTATTACCTTGTTTTTACTTGTAATCCGATTTTGCATGGACATAAGTGTCTATAAAGCATCCTCTTATAAGATGATAGTACCTCTTTAGCACTCATTTTCGATTGAAAATGTGTTCAATGTCCAACTTGTTTATATAGAATTATGTTATTTTTTTAAATTATCATTATTAGTATTGTCGTGTTGGTGCCTAAATGGTAGGTATGACAATGGGGCGGGGTGGGGACGAGTTTTATCTCCTCATCCCCATGTCCGACGACCATATACTTACTTGTTACCCTACTCATACCCAACATGAAAAAGAGATTGAATTTCGTCCCCGTTCCGGATGAGTTTGGGTATCCCCGCCACATCCACATCCTCATGAGGCCATGCCCATAGTGAATCATTTTTTTTAATGAAAAAGTAAGTTTTTCGGACCCCAAGTGCAATATTGCAATGCATTTTCCAGTAATATCTTCACTTTAACATTTCTTTAACCGAATAATTTGGTTGCTTTTCTGAAAATGAAAGTTTTTATAACATGTCAAATCTTAATGAGTAATAAAATAATTTTTTACATTTGAGACGAATTTGAATATGAGTTTGATGATACTCATCTCATACCAGTGTTTTAAAATCGGAAAAAATCCAAACGCGTCAAATCAAATTGGGTTCAACGGGTATCCACGAATACGGATTTTGCTACTACTATACTAATACTAATATCTAACATTTGCGTGTATCTATAATTCATAGGAAAGGACTATGTTTCTTTTCTTGTCATCGTTAGTCAATTCAATAGCACCGCCACCATAATCAACAAGAGACTGAAATTTAATCCTTCTCATAATAAATCATAAATCATAACTACCCACATGTGATCATTAGGTGTAATTTGAGGTTGTGTCGGAGAAGAGCTACTTTTCATTTTTCTTCGATTGAATCATTTCATCTAATTAATTTCCTTCTCAATTTTATAAGTAAATTATCTACCGTGTCAATTCTCAATTTCATTTTATTTTTAGACAAAAATAAATTTGTACCGAAAAAATGCATTGATAAAACATGCCACGATTTGTTCAAGTTTTCTAGCTATATATACTCTTCCTCTTCCCCTTCTGACAGCTCCACGATTTAACGAAAGCAAATAAAAAAGTTTAAATTTAAGCAAATACGAATAAATACTAAAATACAAAATTGATTAATGAGTGGTCCCGTAGCTCAGTTGGTTAGAGCGTTGGTCTTATGAGCCGAAGGTCGCGGGTTCGAGCCCCGCCGGGACCATTCCATTTTAATTTTGCCCAAAACCTCTTCTATTTGCACGCGTTATATTCCAAGGAGGATACTTTTATCTTGGTTAGAGCGTTTATTAAATGGTCTATTTGCTTGATATACAATATGAAAACTATCTTGTATAAAAAGAGAGATGATATTTGTACAATCATTTTGATACAACTTTCTCTTTCATACTTACATTATGTTTTTATTCTCTCTCTTCCTTTTTCCCTCTCTATTGTTTTTAACCAATGAGAAGAGAGAACAACAAAGTTGTCTCAAAAATTGTATCAAAATGGTTGTCAAAATATCACTACTCTATAAAAAATAATCAATCCCAAAAAAACTCTTTAGCATTTAGATTTGAACAAAGACACATTCGTATAGGATTTTTTTTTTTCTTTTCTAAAAAGGCCGTATAATAGGAATTTTTATTAGTGTTTTTCTCATAAACAATTGAAGAGTTTCATTATCATTGTTTTGGGGATGGTGGGTGGTGGTTTGTCGTGAAATGAGTTTCTTGTGGAATACAGTAGACATTTTTTTTTTGCTCTTCCTCACATACTTGATAATGCTAGAAGCAAATATGGACTAATGAATAACAAGAATAAACGATTTGAAAAAGGCAAAACCTAATTTTTCTCTAGGATTTTGATTTAATATAATGCATTGTGTATTTGTTAGGATAAAAAGGGTTAAACTCTTACAAACTACGAACGAAAATTCTAATAATGTTTGAGAGAAGTATTTATATTTAGTATTTTATAATGAATCGAATATGATTACTTATGAAGAGGAAACCTATGTATTGCATAATGAAGTGATTAGTGATGATACAACTTAGTTATATAAGTAACTTGCTGAACAAGTTAGTGACTGTGTTAGTATACAGTTAGTATATGTTAGTTGCAGTAGATCTTTTGTTTCATATATAAGTTGTAATCCTACTTCATTTTCAGTTAATGAGAATTATTCATTCACTTTTGTTTCTTTCATAATATGGTATCAGTGACTCTCTCATTGAGGAGTTTGTTACGATCCGGTTGTAACCGTTTTTCCGCCATTGTTGCTTCTTCTTCAAGCTTCGTTTTGAAGCTTTCTTCTCTCTTTTTCTTGTTGAAGATTCATCATCTTCATATTCTTTCTTGTTCTTGCTCCGAATTGCGATATCTTTTTCGTTCAATTCGTTTGCAATTTTCTTCCTCTTCTCTTGTTCCTATACTCTGTTTTCATGGCGCGTGGAAATTCTGCACCTTCTAACTCTGATTCTGATTCTCCTTACTATATTCATCCTAGTGATGGACCTAGTTCTTTGATTATCACTCCCAAACTCAATGGTTCGAATTATCTTGCATGGCATCGTTCTATGCAACGAGCTTTGGGCGCGAAGAACAAGCTTGTGTTCCTTGATGGTTCAATTTCAGTTCCTGACATTGATGATCTTAATCGTCAAGCTTGGGAACGTTGTAATCACCTAATTCATTCTTGGATTGTTATCTCTGTTACTGAATCCATTGCTCAAACTATTGTTTTCCATGACACTGCTTTGTCTGCTTGGGATGATTTGAAGGAACGTTTCTCAAAAGTTGATCGTGTTCGTGTTCTTTCTCTCAGATCCACCATCAACAATCTCAAACAAGGTACTAAGTCTGTACTTGATTACTTCATCGAGCTTCGTACTCTATGGGATGAATTGAATTCACATAGACCTATTCCCAATTGCACTTGCATTCATCCCTGTCGATGTGAATCTATACGCCTTGCTAAGTATTATAGAACTGAAGACCAGATTCTTCAGTTTCTCACTGGTTTGAATGATACTTTTTCTGTTGTGAAAACTCAAATCCTTCTTATGGATCCTTTACCTCCTATCAATAAGGTGTACTCTTTGGTTGTTCAAGAAGAAAGCCAGAATATTGTGTTTTCCACACCTTCTATTAGTGATGATTCTAGCATTTCTATTAATGCCTCTGATGCAAGGAAGTTTTATCCTCGTGGTAAAGGTACTTCTAGTACTTCAGCTAACAAAGGAAAATATAGGTTTTGTACCTTTTGTAACAGATATAACCACACTATAGAATTTTGTTATCTAAAACATGGTCACCCCAACTTCAATAAGGGTAATTCTTCTGCCAACAATGTTGTTTCTGAGGCTTCTGATACAAATAACTCTATTGGTACCAATGATGTGGTAGCACCAGATTCCAAATTCAGTTTAACTCAGGAGAAGTATGATCATCTTGTGGCTTTGCTTCAACAGGCTAACTTGCTTTCCTCAGTTTCCCCACCAACTGGTCCTGTTTCTAATCATGTTCATACTTCAACTATTTCTTCTGTGCCTGATACTCAACAAACAGGTATATCCAGTGTTGTTTCTTGTGCTATTGATTCTGCTTCTCATCATTGGATTCTAGATTCAGGTGCCAATAATCATATATGTTCTTCATCTCTTTGTTTTACCTCCTTTTACAAAATCAAACCTACAGATGTCAATTTACCTAATAAAACTACTGTTTTAGTTCAGTATGCTGGTAATGTTTCTTTTTCATCATCCTTATATCTTACCAATGTTTTGTATTGTCCAACTTTCAATCTTAATCTCATCTCTGTATCCAAAATGTGTAAATCTTTATCTTGTTTTGTCAATTTTTCAACTGATAGTTGTATTATTCAGGAATTGAGTACCAAGAGAATGATTGGTTTGGGTGAAAATATACATGGCTTATACAGATTGGTGGTGTCTGCTGATTCATTCCAGTCTCCTTCTCATGGTTTCAATAAAAATTTGTTTGTTTCCTGTAATAATGTTTCTCAGTCACATTTCAATGTAATTCCTAATTCTGCTTTATGGCATTATAGAATGGGACATCTTTCTCATCAAAGATTATCTCATATGCAATCCTTGTATCCTTCTATTTCTTGCAATAATAAAGATGTTTGTGACATATGCCACTTTGCTAAACAAAAGAAACTTCCCTTTACTTCCAGTCTTTCCATTTCTTCTGCTAAATTTGACTTACTTCATTTTGACATTTTGGGTCCTTTAGCTTGTCCTTCTGTTCACAATCATAAATACTTTCTCACTATTGTAGATGATTTCAGTAGATTTGTATGGATCATACTCCTTAAAAATAAATCTGAAGTCTCTATGCATGTTAAAAATTTCATAAATATGATTCATACTCAATATAATATCACCCCCAAAATTGTTAGATCAGACAATGGTCCTGAATTTCTTCTTACTGATTTTTATGCTTCTAAAGGCATTATTCATCATAGATCTTGTGTTGAAACACCTCAACAAAATGCCAGAGTTGAAAGAAAACACCAACATATCCTTAATGTGGCAAGAGCTTTATTGTTTCAATCTAAACTTCCAAAACAATTTTGGTGTTATGCTGTCAGTCATGCTGTTTTCCTTATTAACAGAGTTTCTACTCCTTTACTTGGTCACAAAACACCTTATCAACTCCTGTATGATTCTTTACCTGATCTTAAACTCTTTAAAGTTTTTGGTTCACTTTGCTATGCCTCTACTATATTGTCTCACAGATCTAAACTTGACCCTAGAGCCAGAAAATGTTGTTTCTTAGGCTACAAATCAGGTTTCAAGGGTTTTGTTCTTTTTGATTTACATTCTAGAGAAATCTTTATCTCTAGAAATGTAATTTTTCATGATCATATTCTTCCTTATCCTCCTTCATCTGAAAAGAATTTGGAATATTTTCCTTTTTCTTCACTCCAACCTTCTGATTCCACTTCTATTTCCACCAAAACTCCTTCTCCTCCTATTGAACCTCCTTGTTCTTCTTCACCTCCACAAATAATTTCTTCCAGAATTAAGCAGTCACCACCACATTTCAAAGATTACATCTGTCAATCATCTTCATCCTCCTCTTCTAATAATAATACACATGCCGTTTCTTACCCTATTTCACATTACTTGTCTTATAATAAATTGTCTAATGATCACCTTCATTTTGCTTTGTCTCTCACCACTCACACTGAGCCTAAATCCTATACTGAGGCCAGTAAGTTTGACTGTTGGAACAAGGCCATGAAGACTGAACTTGCTGCTCTTGAACAAACTGGTACTTGGAAATTGGTTGATTTACCTCCTAACATCAAACCAATAGGCTGCAGATGGGTTTATAAGATCAAACATCATGCAGATGGATCCATAGAAAGATTCAAAGCATGTTTAGTTGCTAAGGGATACAATCAAATTGAGGGTTTAGACTACTTTGATACATACTCACCTGTAGCAAAGCTTACAACTGTCAGACTCATTATAGCATTAGCATCTATTCATCATTGGTTTATTCACCAACTTGATGTCAATAATGCTTTTCTTCATGGGGAGTTACAAGAAAATGTGTACATGCAACTCCCACCAGGTGTCAAATCCTCTAAACCAAATCAGGTATGCAAACTGATTAAATCCCTCTATGGATTAAAGCAAGCAAGCATGAAGTGGTATGAAAAATTGACATCTTTACTTGTGGCTCAAGGTTTCAAGCAAGCTAATTCAGATCATTCCTTATTCACCAAATCTTCATCCTCAACATTCACTATTCTTCTTGTATATGTGGATGATATCATTCTTGCAGGGAATTCACTTTCTGAATTTCAAAACATTAAAGACATACTTCACCAATCTTTCAAAATCAAAGATCTTGGCCAATTAAAATATTTCCTTGGTTTAGAGGTTGCTCATTCTAAACAAGGAATCTCATTGTGTCAAAGAAAGTATTGTCTGGATTTGCTTGCTGATTCAGGTCTTGTCAATTCTAAACCAGTATCCACTCCTTCAGATCCTTCTATCAAACTGCATAATGATTCCAGTCCTCCTTATGAAGATATTTCTTCTTATAGGAGATTGATTGGTAGACTATTGTATCTGAACACAACAAGACCTGATATTACCTTTATAATACAACAATTGAGTCAATTTCTCACCAAGCCAACACAAATACATTACACTGCTGCTATGAGAGTGCTCAGGTACCTCAAAAGTTGTCCAGGCAAAGGATTACTCTTTCCCAGAGATTCCACTATTCAACTTCTGGGTTTCTCAGATGCTGATTGGGCTGGATGTTTGGACTCTAGAAGATCAATCTCAGGACAATGCTTCTTTTTTGGAAAATCACTCATCTCTTGGCGCACTAAGAAACAGTTAACTGTATCAAGATCCTCTTCTGAGGCTGAGTATAGAGCTCTTGCAGCAGCTACTTGTGAACTGCAGTGGCTTCTTTATCTTCTTCAAGATCTGCAACTTACTTACACTAAGCCACCTGTCATCTATTGTGATAATCAAAGTGCTCTTTATATTGCAGCCAATCCTGTTTTTCATGAGAGAACCAAACATCTTGAAATAGACTGTCATCTGGTTAGAGAGAAACTTCAAGCTGGTGTGATGAAACTACTTCCTATCACTTCTCAGAATCAAATTGCAGATTTTTTCACTAAATCTCTCTTACCTCAGCCTTTTCATACTCTATTATCCAAGTTGGGATTGGTAGATATTTACCAACCTCCATCTTGTGGGAGGCTATTGCATAATGAAGTGATTAGTGATGATACAACTTAGTTATATAAGTAACTTGCTGAACAAGTTAGTGACTGTGTTAGTATACAGTTAGTATATGTTAGTTGCAGTAGATCTTTTGTTTCATATATAAGTTGTAATCCTACTTCATTTTCAGTTAATGAGAATTATTCATTCACTTTTGTTTCTTTCATAATACTATGAGAAAAACAAAAGGTTCAAATACTTTTATATATATATATATATATTAGCATAAACGTACAACAATTTATAAACTTGAAATTTTGGACCAAGAACTTAAAAGAAGAAAAAAATGATCCACTCAAACTTTGATATTCTTTTACCATATAATTTTGTTTATACCTAAAAATAAATGACATGTGAGCTGAAATTGGCAAACATACAATTTAGGGTCATATAAGTTTCCCTCAACTGATGGCGGGTTATACGGCTGTAAATACAATCGAATGTGATTTAGTAGAATCTTTCTCAAGTCTACCGAAGTACATGAAGGTCACAAAGATATCAAACTTGGTCAAAACTCAGTAAAATTGGACAATTGGAAATTTAACTCGTGCTTTATGTTTACAGTGACACTGAACGAAGAAGGCTTTAATCGCAAAGCCATAAATTTTATGGGAAAGTCGTGCACGTGTAAATAACATCAACGAAAACATGCCTCGAAGTGGAAGACTAAGGCCAAACGTAGGGCACTGCATACCCCTCTCAGATGGAGAAACTCACATTATTCGTGTAAATAACCGAGCAAGGCTAGTTTTTGTTGGCCACATCGTTTTGTAGGGCACTACATACCCCTCACAGATGGGAAAACTCACATTATCCGTGTAAATAACCGAGCAAGGCTGGTTTTTGTTGGCCGCATCGTTTTGGCAAATAGTGGTTACCTCTAAATATTAAGCATGTACTCCCTCCGTCCCAAAATGTAAGGAAAAAAACTTATTTTCTCTGTCCCAAACTGTAAGCAAAAAAGATAAACTTGTATCCTATTTAATCTTTTTTTTTTTTTATAAAAAAACTATCTTTTTCATGAAAAGCTTTTGTTTATTCACATGAAATTAAATGCAAATTACATTCAATTTTCTCTCTTTTCCATTTTCTCCATAATCAATAGCCAATAAAAATTGTTTTTACTTCTTCCCATGAAACTTATTCCAAAGAAAATACAAAAAACTATACTTCAGATTCTTATGTTTTACTCTCTCCGTTCCTTTTTAACTGTCACTTTTAAAGAAAAAATTTGTTCCTATTTAACTGTCACTGTCAAAGTTCAATGCAAAATTAAATATTGTTTTACCAACATTACCCTTATATATTTATTGCGGAGAGAGAAACATATGAAATGAAATATTAAATTAATAAGGCTATTATAGTAAAATCAAAAACAATTGTATCAAAAGTAGTATCATTTATTGATTGTCTTGGTTTGCGTAAAATTTGAAAAAGTGATAATTAAAAAGGAACGGAGGTAGTAGTTTTGTTAGTAGGTGTGGTTTGATTTTTTTTTGCTTACAATTTGAGACAAATGAAATATACATTTTTAAAGATACATAACCAATCAAAAAACTATTTTACACATTTTATCGTTTAATACTTCATTTATAATGTGTTGCCACATTAATTAAAGAATATAAATATCGTTTTTATTAATCGTTGTGATAACACATTATTAAATACACCCTCCGGTCACTAATATAAGCAAAAATCCACTTTTTAGATACATTCAATTAATGATGTATGCGGTCTTTATTATATGTCACATACATCATTAATTGAATGTATCTTAAAAGTGAATTTTTGCTTATATTAGTGACCGGAGGGCGTACATGTGTAAAATAATTTTGTGAGCAGCTATACTCCAAACCAACTTCATCTTATAACTTAATTAATGAACTCAAGATTTTGAATGCCTGGACGACCTTTATAGTTAGGTTGCCAAATTTGTCCAAAATGAAATTCCCGCAATTTTAAACCGTCTCCTCGCAAATAAAAAACGGAATTGTAGTGGTTTGGAAACGCCCAAGATAACTCAGAAGACAACCCTGGTTAAGAGTTACCCTACCAACTAAGAACAGATTAATAGCTTTTCAACTTCACAATTTATGCCTCATCATGCCAACGATCGTTAAAAAAGAATGTTTAGAAACTCTCTAATGGATCATGGGGTATAAATATCAAGATCCTTAGTAAATAGGGGGCACTTGAGTTTAGACTAGAAGCAATGAAGCATTGGTCAAAATTATATTTCCATTAAAGTTTTCGTCAAACGACGAAATCAAAAACAGTAAATTAATTATAGATACTTTTGAAAGAGACTCGTGTTAATTTTTGTAAACGAAGTTTTTTTTTTTACTAAACTTATGTTTGGTTTCACTTTTAAAAGAGTCAAACGGAATATGTTTTTTTTTATGGTGGTGATTGGGGTATGAACCTCATACCTTGCATATATTATACATCTACTAACTGAACTAAGCTCACAAAGACAACAAAAATATGTTTAGTTGGTCTTGAGTATAATTGATTTTGTTTTCAGATTTGATTTCATTTGAAACTTTTGATTATATACATCGTATATATAAATTGCTTTTGCATTTTTCACATTTTTTACGAAAAATTGTTAGTGCAATTAATTTGTCCATTTTGTGTTTTAATATTATCAAAATGTTATTGCAATTAAATTTGTTTTTTCATATTTTAAGACAAGTTTTTTTTTTTTTTTTGTCAGGTAGCCTAGTGGTTAGAATTCACCTTATAAGGTGAATAAGTGGGGTGTCCGGGGTTCGAACCCCGTCCACTGCATATAATAATGCATTGTCCTACCAACTGAGCTATGTTCACTGGATATATTTCAAGACAAGTTAGTAGTATTAATTAAAGATATATTTAGAAAAAATAATAATAAAGATGGAGGGAGTAATTGATTTTACCATTTAAATTTATTATTCAACTCATTTATACATAAATGTATTCAAACATGAATTATGGTAATTTCAACTCACTTTAAACTATAATTAATTCACTCAAAATTAAATTTTGTCAACACATAACCAAACATACCTTAAGTGTAACTTACATTTAGAAACATAACTACTACTCCCTATCTAATTTAGTAAAGTGTAGATAATATTCATTAACATTGTCATATATTGTCATTTTTTTAATGTAAATCAAATATTTTCTGAGCGTAATTGTGGAGATTAATCCCTTAAGTTTATAAGATCTAAATAAGTGGTAAACTCTTTCCGAAAATTATAACGTTGTTAAATGTTTAAAATTAAATCCGAACTTACAGCCTTAGTTACGTTAGAAACTCAAGTCATCTTATTTAAGCATTGTTGTGTCACATAATGTGGTAAATGGAGGCGCCAAAAACAAAATATAATCCATGTTATGTTCCTTCTAGTTAGTTTTGTGGTGAATTAAATAATGAATTGTTTACTAACTGATATACACACACTGGTCACTAGAATTTCATTGAACATTGAAGTTTGAACGGTCAAAAGTTTAGGTAACCAAGCCAGACTTCATTCACGTTCACACTATACATACATTTATTTTTCTATTCTTTTTTATTCACCTGACAAATAAAAAATAAAAATAATAATAATAATTGGAGTGGGTGTTTGTGTTTCTTCCTTGACTGTCACCAGCGCATTATAGCAGACCACACAAAAAAGCAGAGAACTGTCCCTCACATCACACAACACAACATTCACATCAACACATGCTTTGCTTTCGTTTCGTTGGTATGTATGTACTTTTGTTTTTGTTTATGTCTTCGATCTAATTTCCAACTCCTTCTTTCTCCATCCCAAATTGTATATTTTCTTCATTCAATTTTTTCTTGATTATTTTTATTTATGCTTTTTTTCTTCCTTAATTTTGTTTTTTCAATTTTCTCTCTGATGTAGCTCATGTTCGTTTGTCTTTCATAGCTGTCTGTCTCTCTGTGTTCGTTAATTTTGTTTTGTTAATTTAGATCCCGTTCAATTACAACGATCTTCAGTTTAGGGTTTGTGATGTTTTCATGGGATTGATTGATCTTTGGTCGCAAGATGGTTTATTTAATAATTGGGCTAGTTTGATTTCAACTTTTATGGCTTTTAATTCATGTGGGTCTATTTGGTTTTTGATAAAAATTCAATTTTTATAATAAAGGAATGTTTTTTGAGTGTGATGGCATTTTTCATTCTGGCAGGTGGATGAGTTATTAAAATTGAAAGGGTTTCAGTGGCGATGGCGTCGGTTGGTGTTGCACCAACTTCAGGTTTTAAAGAATCCCTTGGTGATGGTGAAATTGGTGTTGATGATATATTGCCAGAGGAAATGAGTGATATGAAAATTAGGGATGATAGAGTAAGATGCTCACTCTGTTAATTCATCACACTTAATTTTATTTTTGTATGTTTTTGGTTGATTTTGAATTTCAGGACAATTTGCTTACATCTTTCATCTCTTGTAGGAAATGGAAGCCACCGTTGTTGACGGCAATGGAACGGAGACAGGACATATCATTGTCACTACCATTGGTGGTAGAAATGGTCAGCCAAAGCAGGTATACCTTCTCACTATGTTTGTGCGCTTTGAAATCATTCAACTCTTGCACCTTCTTACCAGCTTGCTATTACAGTTGTGTGCAAATGTCCCTACAAAATAGTTGTTACGGTCTTGAATTAGGATTAGTTGCATTTGTCCTTGAAGTTGAAGCATTAAAAAATGAAAAAAATCTTCAGGGTTTCGGAATTATGCCTGTTCAAAGCGTGCTAACTAGAATCTGTTTACAGTGACTGGCATATGACTGGTTATCTAGTCCAACATGTTTGTTTTTTATGTCTCATGATTACCAAGTATCTTACTAATTGTTAATAAGTGATGAACTGATAATGCTCTATGAGATCATATGGTGTGGTTTATCATATTCTACATTTTCTTTCTCATTTTTTTAATATTTTTACATTGGAGGAATTTTTTATCTTATTATTTCAGACTATAAGCTATATGGCAGAGCGTGTTGTAGGACATGGATCATTTGGAGTTGTCTTCCAGGTAACAATAGTCAATATGTATCTCGTCGACTAGATGACTTGCGTTACTTTATCCTCTTCAACATAGTAGCATACAATGACCTTAGTTCTGATATCATTTATGATTGTAGGCTAAGTGCCTGGAAACCGGTGAAACCGTGGCTATCAAAAAGGTTCTTCAAGACAAGAGGTATAAGAACCGGGAATTGCAAACAATGCGACTGCTTGATCACCCAAATGTCGTCTCTTTAAAGCATTGTTTCTTTTCAACCACGGAAAAGGATGAACTATACCTGAATTTGGTACTTGAGTATGTTCCTGAAACAGTTCATCGTGTGATTAAGCATTACAGCAAGTTGAACCAAAGGATGCCAATGATTTATGTGAAGCTCTATACATACCAGGTATGCCAGTCACGGTCACCCATCCTTATCAGCTTTTACCATGTTATGGTTGCAATCATTTTGTTGGTATGTCGCAGATCTTTAGAGCATTATCTTATATTCATCGTTGCATTGGAGTCTGTCATCGGGATATCAAGCCTCAAAATCTATTGGTATGACCTTTATTTTATTGTGCATGTACCCTACTTCAATTTATTTTGTTAAGACTACTGGGTGGAAAATACTAACTGAACGCTTTTCAATGCAGGTCAATCCACACACCCACCAGGTTAAATTATGTGACTTCGGAAGTGCGAAAGTCTTGGTATGTTACATGCTTGCTGCATGACTGCTTCATCCTTCATTAGTTTCTCTTCAACCTTCTGTTGTCTTTAGTTAGATGGTAGTTTATTTTTTTGAGCTTATTTTGACTTTTGACAGGTTAAAGGCGAACCAAATATATCGTATATATGTTCTAGATACTACAGAGCACCCGAGCTTATTTTTGGAGCAACTGAATATACTACAGCTATTGATGTATGGTCTGTTGGTTGTGTTTTGGCTGAGCTGCTGCTTGGACAGGTTTGGTGCCATTGATTTGATCTCTTATAACTTTGTAATTTAGTGTATTTAATTGAAATATTTATTTGCTTTACCCAGCCATTGTTCCCTGGTGAGAGTGGAGTTGATCAGCTTGTTGAGATCATCAAGGTATTTTTTTTTTACTTTCTAACTTCTCATTATTGCTGTAAATATTTTATTATTTGCATTGGATCACTTTTTTTAGCTCGATATACTTGGGTAATAATTCAAGTTGCAACATTATTGAATGCATGTTGAATGGTGGATACTGTCTCTGCTTTACCCTTTTAAAAATTAATTGGCTTGATTGTTGAGTTGATCGGCTGGATATGTGGCCTTGCTTTTTAACACAATGCTGGTATCTTACATGTAAATGACCCTTTTATTGTTTTTCTGATAGGTTCTGGGAACTCCGACAAGAGAAGAAATTAAATGCATGAATCCTAATTATACCGAATTTAAATTCCCTCAAATCAAAGCACATCCATGGCACAAGGTAATAAAATGAATCTTATAGCATTTCATGCTTTATTCTTAAGCTCATCTTACTAATGTACTTGAAACTCCTTATTAACCATACTACACTGTTACTAGATCTTCCATAAGCGCATGCCTGCAGAAGCTGTTGATTTGGTATCAAGATTATTACAATACTCCCCAAACCTGCGGTGCCAAGCTGTGAGTATACTATTTCTTGTAGACCTTTCAAACCCGCCTTTTCTAAACAATTAAAACTGTGCTTCCCTCAGTCATGTAATGGTTCTATTCGGCAGCTTTATGGTTTCTAATCTAGCTAGTCAATGGCTGTTTATCATCCTCTGATGGTGTATATATAATACAATTTTTGTATTGTTGCTTACGTGCTGCAGTTAGATTGCTTGACCCATCCTTTCTTCGACGAGCTTCGTGACCCGAATGCTCGCTTGCCAACTGGCCGTTTCCTCCCACCACTATTTAACTTCAAACCTCACGGTATGTTGATTTTTGAATAGGCTGTTGTGTTTGTGCTTTGGTGATTGTATATTTTCATCAATAGTTCTGGGCTTGTAACTGAATTTGTGTTATTGGTGCCTGTGTACCAGAGCTGAAAGGAGTTCCAGTCGAGACCTTGATGAAATTGGTTCCAGAGCATGCGAGGAAGCAATGCCCGTTTCTTGGCTTGTAATATGTCGTAAAATGTAACAAAACTCAAGTGTTGTTTCCATATGAACGCTAGACGTTCATTCTATTTGATGATATGATATTTATTAGTATCTTTGTTGTATTCGGTTGCCTGTGATAGAAAATTTAGAGATATATGCTACCCAATATTACCCAACCCTTATATGGGTATTCAGAATACCCTTTTCCTGTATCACAGCAGATTGTAACATGCAATAGAAGACAAGTGTCTACAATTATCTAAATGTTGTATCAATATTTGTATTTGTATTTGTATTTGTGGAGATAATGACGGATTATTGCGTAATCTAGTTTTGCCTCCTTTGTGTTGGTAGTTTATGTAGTTAGTTTCAACATACAACCGGGTCTCGTTGCTTGTAATTGCTCTATTATGTAATATTAAACTCCACTGGCAGATCTTACCTTGACTTGTGTCTGCTGTACCAATTACACTTGCAATTCCAATCAGTTCTAGGTGCTTGCCATTTCTACCAAAAGAAAATAGGACAGGAAATAAAGGACATTGCTTGAGGACTCGGTAATCATTCAAAGAGCACAATTCAGTTTCTTGCCTTTGGCTGTTTAGGTGCTCATTCCTGTGCTCTTTTGGTCAAGGGAATAATGGCTCCTCTGGTCAAGGCTACTCTGGGAAAATTTGTTGGAAATTACACTTGTTGTGAATGGAAAACCAGCTGTGGATGAAAGTATGGTCTTCTTCTGGTTATCAGTCTAAAGATTTTTTGTGATTTCTGTTTAGTTTCTTCTAAACTGCTCTTCTAATCTGCTATGAAGAAGACAGAGTAGTTAATACATGTGTTCTCCTGTAATTTTTTTTTATTTCTTTTTTCTCATGGATATTTCTTGTTTATTTTGGTTTTCTTTAGTGTTGGTTTGGTTCTTTGGAAGAGCCAAAATTAATTTTGGAAGTGTAGAGTTGATTTTGAAATGTTTGGTTGTTTTAAAGTAAAATTGATTTGATTGTAAGTTGAACTTGGAATTTAAATATTTTGGTTTTAGAATTGATTAATTCCTACTAATAATCAACGGTTAAGACTAAGACCATAATTTTTGGTCTCGGTTTCCACTGGTTGGATTTTTGGTGTACAGCAAATGTAAACGAGTATTGGTTGACTGCGATTCTAGTTATTCAAGATAATTTTCATCAGTTGAGTACTTTTAAGTATCTTTACCAATTTAGTTCATAAATTATATAAAGATAGTTAGTCTCTAAAATATATAAAATCCATCGTTTTAGTCTTCATAATATATCAGAATCTGTCATGTTAGTCTATAGCATTTTAACAGCAGAGTATAATGACAATTTAATATATTTTATAGTCTACTATTTTATACACTCTTTGGTCACTATTATAAGCAAAAATTGATGTATATGATCTTTATTATAGACCATCAATGAATATAAAAATATCAATTTTTGCGGATGTATATTTTAGAAACTAAATTGATTGTTTATTCAAAAATCAATTTAGAGAATTTAATGTTAAAAAGTTTTAGACTTGACCAGCATTGAATCATAATATTTTATATACGACGCGACGACGCCGTACCAATTCCTTTCAATCTACGCTGGAGTTGAGGGGAAAATGGCAATGAAAAAGTACTACTGTGAGTATTGCGATAAGCAATTTCAAGATACACACTTAGACCGGAAACGCCACTCTGCCGGTATTCAACACAAACAAGCCAAATCTCGTTGGTACGATTCCTTCAAACCCGAACACCATAACCCTATTCCACCCTTCTGCTTCCACTTCGTCAACACGGTACTATCAATTTAAATTCGCATCCACATTAATTATCATTTCTTACTGCTATTAACTCTGTCTCTCTATATATATATTTAGGGATTTTGTCGTTACGGCGATTCTTGCAAATATTTTCATCCCAATACACAACAACAACAACCAATAACAACAACACCAGGTCAGCTACCCCAATATTTCTTTCTTTCTTTCTTTCTTTATGTTGTTGAATTCATGATTAATTAATGTTATGTACTATACATGTACGTAGGGAATATAGTAGGAGATACCATGGGTGTCTCATTCGGCAATTTACCTCCGTCACTGCAGCCTCCTCCTGAAGTTGGATACTCCAACCTCCCCTTTCTCGACTGGGGATAGATAGATTTGTGCGTTACCTTTGGGCCTCCCATTATTTTATTGCTATAAATACTTCTGATTTTCAGTTTCTTTACCGGTTATTACAACTCTACTAATATTGTTAAATGTTACCTTGTTATGATGTTTCCATCTCTCCTCTATACACATATAACTACTGTTTGTGTTCATGAGTTTTCCTCCACTAATCTAAGTGTCAATCAATAGATTTGTTCACTATGGGTGCGTTTCTTTCAAGTTATATTCATAGCTTCCTGAAATATACATATCTATGTTTGTTACAAGTTTTCTAAATTTTATTTCTCTATATAAAATGTTCAATACAAATATTTTCCCAAAGAAAAAAGGGTGAGAGTAAAGTTTCCATGAGATGGGAATAAATATGTGTAATTACCTATTAATCTTCCTATTTTTAAGGTTCATGGGAAGATTATAATGTTAACCAAGGAATGTTATTCCTAGGAATAAATTTAGTGAACTTGAAACAAACACACCCTATGTTATTTGTGCTACACGATGTGACTTTTCATTGTTGTAGAGTTTGATGCTTCAAAGTTCAAACACTTTTTTGCTCATCGAGGCTGCTTTGTTTACTTTAGTAAAGTTGAGAATTAGATATCGACCTGATGAATGTTTTGGTGGTAATGATGGTGGTATGGTATGTAACAGAGCGTGGACATGGAGAGTCATGTTACAACCAGTGTAGGATTTGTGTATTTTATATCGGCTACAAATTTGTTACGGGCTTCGTCCTTTGGGGGAATGAGATTTGCATTTCTTTGTAGTGTTTCTTAAACATGGAGGGGAGTTGGTTTTGATGGTTTGTGTGTGATCTTATTGAAATATATAGATACTGGTTTGTTGATGTAAAAAGGAAAAAGAGGTTATAAGGAATGACAAATGGATAATAGTGGTGTTGCACTGTTGCTTTCTGAAGGCTATTTAGAGTTTTGGTGTATTGTCGTATTGTGTTGATACGGTTTTCTTGCAGCTCCTAATTAGCTAGTTTTTAGGTGTCAGTGTTTCTAGTACTAGGAAAATCTTAATACTAAGACACCTGAATGATGAAGTCTTTATATGAAGGACACAATTTTCTGCTGTCAAGGTGATTTCGAAATAAACAAGTCAGCCAAAGTTGATTTACTTGGGTAACAAGTGTAATCTTGTAAGTAAGTTGTCTATTTAGATACTCTAGTTAACATCCTAGGTGGCAGTAGAGTGTTTTATGGTTTAAGTATCATGTGGTTTATACCTTTGTATATCCCATTGAGTTTCAGTAAGGCAGCAAATATGACAGGAGTATGAGACCGCAGTTTAGCAGAAAAACAGACAACTAACACCAACATAATTTTGGATAGAGTAATTCAATTCTTTGGAAATCAAATGTTCGGAAATTTAATCGCATGAATTTTGTTGGCGTTCTTTTTTAACAGCGACTTTGGTTCAAAATAACCAAAGATAAAGGATTCGGCCAGTTAGTGTTTGGTTGAGAGAATTAGAGAAAGGTGGTATGTGTGAGAAGCTATTTCAACACAAAAAAGAGAGGAGAAAAGTACATGATTGCGACGTCATTGGATATTGTGTGTAAGAAAATTGGATTCAATGATTAGATTAAGTGAAGAATATATTCAATGATTTGAAAATATTTTGAAATAAAATTCTGGAATTTTTTTTTCAAAAAAAAATTCTAACATTCAATAAATGAATTATAGAATTTAAAAAAAAAATTATCTGAATTTTTTTTGATTTTTTTAATTTCTGAAAATTAATTTTCAGAATTTTTAAAAATTATTGGAAAATAGTGTGAAGAAAAATCTAGTGTTGAGAGAGTATGTTAAGAATATGTTCTTCACTTAATCTAATGATTGAATCCAACTTTTCCAACTTTTCCACCATGGAAAAGGATTAACCTTTCCCATGTAAAATACCACCTAGTTATCAATTTTCCCATAGGACTGTAGGAGGTGTTTCAATTCCTTTGAACACGCAGTTACACTTGATAATGTGGTCACGTGTTGTCTAATATTTGAAAAGGACGGGTGATTGTACCCTCTTAGCACTTTTTTTTTTTTTTTTTGAATAAACCCTCTTAGCACATTTTGGACTGTTATAAATATACTATAATCATTGATTTTCCTTACTTTAGATGATCCCTCGATTTTATTTGACCAAAGAATGGCTCTATCAATCTATTGAGCAATGAACATTAAACCTAAAAAAACACTGTAAATTACTACCAGCTTTTAGTTTTACTGAGACCAACATATCGGTAACAATGCACTCATAAGCAAATTAAAATGAAAAATAAGAGCAGTGTTGAAGAAAAGTAAAATGAACATTTGTTCGCAATGTCACATTGACGTAAGCTGTCAAGTTGCCTGGACTATTTGCTAAAGACTTTCATCTGAAACATATACATAACTTTATTTGAAGCAATGCTAAAATGGATGCCGATTTCAATCATTACGAAGGTGAAAACATAGCCCTCCATCACGATAATTATCACAGACCAGTTAAACTTGAATTTATCCTAAAATTTGAATATACTTTCTTCATTTTTGATGAATCATGTTCGAGACTTGGTTTAAGATCAAATTATAGAGTTTAAGAAAAATAATTAAACTTGCAGTAATATTTCGAATTGTACTTTATATAATATTCTCTACTTGCAATTTTATTTGAGTACTTCATGTTTAACAAATATTCCCTACTTTTATTTTTATTTGAATACTTTGTTATTAGCAATTATGCTAATTTAATATTTTTTTATTGTCAATTTAATCAAAAGTAAATGAAGGAGAAAATTGATCTACACACATGTTAAAACTCATTTTGGTCATTTGCACATCAAAAAGCAATATCCAAACATCATTCATTCGTATCGATTATATTGGGACGATATTCAAACATAAATCACTTTACATTAAACTCATTTATAATAAAAAATCAAAATTATTTCTACAAAATCAATTTTATAAAGCTAGATAATGTATGCAAGAAGATTGATTAGTCAATATGAAATAAGAAATGAGAAAAATAGCGATGAATGTTTGCATTTATCAAATTTACGTGTAAGATGAGTTAGTATTTATTAATTATTGGTCATACTTTATTTACCTCTCAGCTGAATTCCGAATCACTAGGGTACCCTTCCCGTCAGAACCGGGGGCTAACAAAAAAAACAAAATTTATAAATTTTCCGATTTTAGGTAGTGTTTCAACTCCTTTGTTTAAAATCAAAGAAATGTTTGAGTTACTGACAATTTTTTCATTTCTTTTGTTTTATATCCAAATTAAGCAGTTTAATTCCTCTCAACACATGCATTACCATTTTAAAATTCTTTATAGGAACACGCTGTTAAACTTGATGTGTTGGCCAATATTTGAAAATGAGACTTTGCTTATAAGGACAGTTGATTATGCCCTCTTAGCACTTGTTTGGAAATGTTAAATTGAGTGTCAATGCACAAGTTGATTCATCTGAAGGAGTTTGTAACTTGACTCCAAACACAGACTAATTGCTTGATTTTTACTTTCATTGTCTTCTAAGGACTTAGATTCTGCTTGATTTTTTCTTTTATTGTTTATTTTCATTGATTCAATAGGTTGGTTATCAATGGATTTATCGGATCCGGCTCCTTCAATCACTACTGAGTGAGAGTCAAGTGAATGATATCAACTATTGGTAAACAAATTAATTATTGGCATTATACACATGCATAAGCATAACAAATCATAATAGTTAAAATACTATTGTTTGATTTTTTTTTTTTTCCGCTTTAGATGAACCCTCAAATTTATCTGATCAAAGAATGGCTTCATCAACCTATTGAGCATCAAACCGAAAAAACACTCTGTAAATTACTACTAGCTTTCAGCTTTACCGAGACATACTTATCGGCTACAAATCATTCATAAACAATCAAAAGAAAAAACAAGTGCAGTGTTGAAGATGTCAACTTGCCTCAGCATTTTAAGGGCTAAAACAAATTCGTCACCATTTTTATTTCCATTTCATAACAATATCTTATTATTATGACAATCACAATAATTTATAACATTTCATTCAAGGTTGTACAGTCACCCATTCTCAGAAGCACGGCAACACCAGAACAATTACATGAGCTGGGTGTTACTAACATTAGCAAGTACCTCTAATAAGGAAGCAGCAAATTGCATTTGGGTTTCTTCATTTATTGTGAAGAAGAGTGGCACATGCACGAAAAGGGATTTGTTTCCGTTCTGCTCCGCGAACCGAAGAGAATGATAGTAAACATAATTGCACACAAACCTTCCTGCATCATCAGATGTCATTACATCATAACCTTTCGTTGCCAAGGTCTTGGTGATCTCCTCCACGGGAAGGGTAGTCTGCATAAAGTTAGGACAAAAGACAAAGTTAGGACGCATGACAACCGCATCTCAAAAACATGGAACAGTCATTAAGGCAAAATCTTGATGCAGCAATTCATGTTGTCTTCAACTATGCATACTAATATCTTTGCACTTGTACCTTATATGCCTCCATCAAGAGGCAAAGACTTGCTTAAAAAATAATTTCTCTATACCTCACAAGTTTTTGAAAATGAAGAGCACAAAGTTTCTAGATACCAAGGACTCAAAGATAATTGAAAAGCTTGCTAAATGATTCTTAGAATGGTAAGCTGTTAAATATTTCTGAGGATCCAAAATAAATGATATTATAAAATAAACCTCAACATTTTAATATTTGTACCAAACACAGAGCTCAAGAGAACATTGATTTACAAAGCAAAAGAAAACCAATGATCCAATTTACCTCCCGTATTCTTGAAATCGGGCCATCTGAAGGAACAATGGGAACTTTCTGCAATAAATTTTTTATGGAACTGTCACTAAAGGATAATAAGATCAGGCCTAAAAGTGTTGATGAAAACAAGTTTAACCTGTGGCTTCCATCCCATTTCATCAGGGCAACGGAAGGTAGCCTCATTGACAGCTTGACGTTCTATAGCAAACCTTGTTGCACCACTATTAACCCCAAAATGCAGCTGAACAAACATTACCAGAACATAAGATTCATGATAATCAAATGACTACGATTCAAGATAGCTGAATTCAACCAACTAGAACTTTCTTACCATTATTTCAGTTCTATGCTAATTATGTTTTAAAAACTTCCATGTCAAATTCCAGTGATCTTTAGTCGTGGTTAATTCCATAATTATATTATCATATCTAAACAAGGATACAGCTGCTTTAAATATTAGATTACTAAGACACTAAGTAATCCGTGAAAAATTTCATAGAGATATTAAACTTGATATGATTACATAAATAAAACTTGAGAAGGATTAATAAAAGAACCTACGGACAAAGTATGACTAAGGAGTAGGGATCCTTGGCAACTCACCCAGATAATTTTATTGGAACTTGAAGATTCAGATTCCTTGGCAATAATGGCAGATTGCAATGTCTGGTACAGCGGAACAAGGGCTCCTTGTCCAGCAGTATCAAGAATACTGCAGCTCCCAATAGCTAAACCCTTTGGCAAACCCTTCTTTTTCACATATTCCGTCAAATTATTCACAATTGTCTCCGTTGGATTCTCTGAAACTCCATGGAATTTCTTGAAACCTGTTATATAAACTGTTGTTACAGCAGCTGAAGGACCTTCGGACCCCATCTGCTGATGATGGTCTAATAATATTTAGAGCTTCAATTAGAAAGTATTGCTTAAAAGACCTGCATTAAATGATGAGCAAAATGAGTAAAAACTGATAATAAAACCAAACCTTCTTATCAAGTGGACCATATCATCATATACAGAAACATTACATCATAATCCAAAATCATCAATTCAAAATACACTAGGAGCCACGTCACGCTATCAAACTTTGATTTATAAAAATGATTATTTTGATAAGTTGCACAAGTAACTAACAGCAGTCGGGGGTTCAAAAGAAAGTCTGCGACTACAATTTGGACCGCGATATCATCACATCAAAATTTTAAACGTCTCTGCGACAATTGTGATCCAATTGCGATATCACCACAACATGATCACAATTGTTGATTGAACCCACATCAGCGTCAGTTGACCGCGATTCTCACCAATATTAAGCATCATAGTGCAACACAATCAAACCACAACTTAAAATCTTAACAACAATACACTAAAACACTCAACTAAATTTCAAGACTTTACAAGGAACACAAATCAGAGAAGATGATCAAATGAAAAAGTTCATCCATTTCACTCAAGAACTCAAAAGAAAAGACTCCAATTTTGTAATCCCAGACATCCTAATGACAGTATTCAACATGAAAACATAATTGGGTCGTGACATAATCTTGCAAATTTTAAGGTTTCAACTTTCAAGAGTAATAATTGATGAAAAAACAGTTTCAACGATGACACAAAGAAGATCAAATTAATTTAAAACATGTTTCATAGAAATACTATAATAGTCTATGATGATCACGCAACCAAATGATGAAAGAACAAGGAATATTAATTACCTCGAAATACAAAAGAACATAATAATTAAGAATAAACATGTTTTTTTTTTTTCCTTCTTCTGAGGATTATTAATTAACAAGAGAGAAATTAAAAAAGAAACAGAATTTAGAGAGAGAGAGAGAGAGAGAGAGAGAGAGAGAGAGAAATAAATCCTATTCCTTACCAGAAAATGGAATGAAGACAATAAAAATGTTGAAGTTCAGAGATGACAGTCTTATCTACTCAAAGCAAATTAACTACTGGTGAAGATACCGATTAGATTTAGAAATAAAAGTGACACAGGCAAAAATATATAAATAAACAAAATATATGCAATTTAAGAAATCTATACTATACGAAAAAACGTCTCAAAATGGTATAGCATGGCCCTAATTCTTTAGGGAGAGAAACTCTCTATTCTTTCTAAGTTTTCTTCCTCTTTCACATATGGAGGAGAGGTGATCTTAGGTTAATTTTTGACCTTGAATCACCTTCGGTATAATTTTTCTCCTTTCTTTCAATCTAAATAAGTGATTTCCACATACATCAAGTTTTTCTTTTGTGTTTTTTCGTGATTTTAGTGCGACGTTGTTTGATTTCGCATCTTTTGTTGTGTGGTGTTCGTTTGGTTCGTATTGAAAGATCAACTTCAGACAATCACAAATTCATTTAATGATTTGGGCGTCAACGTTGCAGATCCAAAAGCATGGGTATTCTGGTTATTTAGATTTTATCATATTATTTGTAGGCATTTTTCTGTGGAATGCTATTAACTTGGGTGTTGTGAGTTTGTTTGCAAATTCACCTTTTACGTTTTGCAGATTCATCCTTTTCATTTTAAATTATATCTTTAAATAAAGTTGACTTTTTATATCTTTAAATAAAGTTGATTTTTTTTTTTGTAGTGGTTGGAGTTTGAACCCTCGACTTTGAATATATTATGCATTGTTCCTACCAACTGATTTTTTTTTTTTTTGACAAACACCTATCAACTGAGTTAAATACTATTTTGTTGGGGTTATTTAAAAAGATAAAAATGTATATTATATTTGTTGTATTTTGTTGAAGGGGATATATTTATATTTGTATATTATTGTTATCATTGAAAAAAAATATAGTTTATTGCAATATGAAAGTACAAAAAATTTATTATCTATATCTATAATTTTAATCAAAATCAAAATATTTTTAATTAAATTTTATAAAAAAAATTGTTCGTAATTTATACTCATTAACGCAATAAGACGGGATAGACGGACACAAAATTCTCATCTAAATGTTGGTAATAATAATAATAATAAATTCCTTCCCTTAGAAAAGAAATAATAAGCACAGGTTGGAAAGTGCGAGTCGCTTTCATAAAATAAACAAATAAAGCACACAGTCCTTATGATAGTCAATCCACACCTAAAAAAATATTCTTCTTCTTCTTCCTCCAAACGTGTATTACTTATTACCTAGTATACTCTTTATGAAGTTGCATTTCTTTTTGACCACCAAAAAAAAGTTGCATTTCTTTTTTGGGCCAATTTATGAAGTTGCATTATTAGTTCATTAATGAACTTTTTTTGTTAGTTGCCCAAGCTATCACCACCAACCAGGTAGCTACAATAATTCCATTTAGGGGTCACATCACATCTCTCAAGTTTTAGGGTGGCACTTAAGTAACTTTGATAACTTTAGTATATTTTAGATGAAAAAGAGTGATGATGAAATGAATAAAATAAATTATTTTGATGAGAGATAATTATTGGTTAGGAGAAAGATATAGACAAAGATACCCAAAAACATCAAAATCAAAGGCATCCAACCAACTATGTCATATTAGTACATTATCGTGCATTTGTTTTAACTTTAAAGAAAATAGATTTTGTATATGAATTATAAAAAAATCTAGTGCTATTTTGATTTGTTTAAAACTCAAAAAAACCACTTTTTAAAAAAAGATTTTTAATTTGTTTATGTGCTACCTCCTTGTTATATAAAAAAATCTAGACCTAGGGTGAATAATTTTAATTTCAAATCTATTAGTACGATGCCGTGTGGTGAGATAGTAAAACCCTTCAATATTGAGGAGGTGAAATCATAAAATGTTTGATTCTTTAAACATCCGTATTAAACTAGACATCTAATATCTTTTCTATTTAAAATTTTCATACATCTTATTCTTAATTGTGCAATGATGGAAGTGAATAATGAGGTCGTCAAACGAATTATTATAAAGCAAGAAGGGGAATAAAAGAACCCTCACTTTGCTCTGCTTTGTCTCCTCGGGTTTTTTGTTATTACTTATTATTATTCTTTCTGTATACTATTTTATTAATGTACTATAGTAGTAGACCTATAACTTTAAGGAAAAGGAATGAACCCTGAATTATTCTTGTTGAAAAAACAACAATTATTGGAGGACAGCTAAATTGCTGTTGGGTAGTTGTAGCCGTAGGTTGCATAGATCAGTTTTAAATAGAAAATATCAGTGGTTGTGATTTAACTGTTTTTCATACCGTAATGTAATTGATTTAATTCAAAATAAAAGGATTAGTGGTTCATTGGACACAACAACATAGTTCGACGTGAGTGAATCAGAATGATTAAATTAGTATTTTTTTATCAAATAGTTTAAAAGTTAGAAATTCAGCTATTAAAATGAGGGTGTTGGAGTTCGAACATTGGCTCATACATATTATAATACATTATTCATATAAATCAACAATTTTTTTTTTATGGAATTAATAATTATCTTATAAAGTCCATGAGTTAAATTTATGTAAACTATAACATACAAAACTAAAAGAAAGAAAACATGTTTGAAAAAATAGTTTTTTTTTTTTATAAGAATGTTGAAAAAATAGTTAAATTGTAACTTAGTTCATTTTAAATTGTTTCGATTTATAATTTAAACAAAAAAAATAGAATACAATGTCATTTTTTTTAAGGTTAAATATGTTTTTAGTCCCTACATTTTACGCAACTTTGAAAATAGTCCTTACATTTCAATAAAGGTTTTTAAAATCCTTACTTTTTATTCCGTTAGTGACATTTGGTCCCTGCTGTTAATTTTTGTTGATTTGACAAACGGAGGACGCCACATCAGACGCCATGTGGCCTCATTAATGACATGGCATGCCACATATTAAAAATATTCTAATTAAAATTTTAAAATTTATTTTATTTATTGATTACAAATAAAAATAAAAATTTAAAAACATTATTTATTGGTTCGTTTGGATCTGTCTATGAAGGAAAGTGGATACATTTGCCTTTAGCCAAGAAAAATGTAAGGACCAATAACATATTTAATTTTTTTTTTAAAAGTAATAAATAAAGAAGTATGAAAAAAAAAAAAAAAAAAGAAGTTCCATTCAAGGAGTATGAGGAGCAAGACAATGTAATCTTATTGTCACCAAATGAAGATGATTGGAGTTGTTTGGCAAATAACCATGGTCCATATACGGTAAACTCGATTTATAATATTATGAGCAACTCCTTTTCTACTCTTTCTTCTTTGGGACATGCATAAGGAGGAATTTTCTCTTAGCAAGTGCTCTATTGGGTGAATTTTCTCAAGAGAAGAGTTGTGGTGGGGAACCAAAAGCTCCATCTTTTTTGTGGTGCAGTTGTGAGAGGGAAGTGGAAGATCACTTGTGTGTTACATGCGCGTTTGCCTGACAAATTGGAAACAAAATTTTCAAGTCGTTTGGTGTAGTTTTAGTCCTTCCGGGGGATTTACTGATGTTGTTCCAAATGTTTTGCCTCTTTGACCGGAAGGGTAAGGGGAGGAAAGGGGTTAATTTGGCAAACAGTACTTTGGTCGATTGGGAAAGTAAGGAATGATAAAATCTTTGCATCTAAATCTTCAATTGTGGGGAAGGTGGTGCATACAATTAAGAGATTTTTTTTTTTAACAAACAAAAATGGAATATATTAGATCACCGAAGGTGGTTCATTCGCACAAGGTGTGCCGAAAAAACCACTCACCAAAATACCGTTACAAGTGTTTGTTAACAAAAAAGACAAGTCAGCAAAGTGAAAGTCGGTACATTTGCCTTTAGCCAAGAAAAAGACATAAGTCTGCTAAATGATGCAAGTCAGCATTCTTCTGGTTGAAAATCATGTTGTTTCTTTCCTTCCAAATAACCCAGACTCTAGCCATCCAGATTACTGTCAGAAAAGAATATGTAGATCGCGGTAATCCCGCAAAGTGACCAAACTGATGAAAATGAGTTGTAACGGCATCTGGAGCTATGAAAGAAATGCCTAGCCACTAATATATAAGATGCCAAACCGTACCAAAATAATCACAACGAAAGAGAAGGTGATCCACAGTCTTAGAGGAACCGCACCCACCTATACAAGTCGTGTCGTCTTGATGTATGATTCTCGTGCGGAAAAGATTGTTTTTAGTTGGTAACCGATTGCGAAGAAGTCTCCAAGCAAACACTGAAACCTTCAGCGGGACTTGCTTCTTCCACACATCAAACAAATCGGGCTCAGTAGGAGCCTCCACCGTCGTCAGATATATGTAAGTCCCTTTAACGGTATAGCCATTAATAGGGTCAAGAATCCATCGCCACCTGTCATGAATATGGGCCTGCAAAACAACATTGTGCAATAGAGACACACACTCGGATACCAACTCCTCCTCCCACGCCAGCAAACGCCTCCTCCACACCCAAGCACCACCGCCCTCAACCGACCCTCTCCTCTCCATCTCCTGCACTGTTACCCTTTTGTCAACAACTAAATCAAAGAGGCGAGAAAGTTGCACCTGAAATGGCACACCCCCCACCCAATTATCTAACCAAAAAAGTGTGCTACCACCACCTCCGACCACTCTAAACAACATTATGAATGGTTTGTTAATCCTTTATATTGTATTTTGAAATAGTATTTTTGCAGCATTTAATTGGGGGAGGGCTATGGATTATTTAAGTTAAGTTGAGTACTACTTTTACTCATCACATTGATGGGTTTAGTACCATTTGTATTTATCTTAACTTAATAATAAAACTTGTTTGATGTTAGAAAAAGAAAAATTATGTATTTTCACATCAAAACATGTGTATAATAATTTTATACCGATAGTGTACAAAAATAAACTCATAAATTTATATTTACCCATAAAAATAGGATTTAATTTGTATACAATAATGATATAAGCATTTTTTTCATATCCAATTTTTAGAAACAAACGCATACATCTACCAAAAAAAAGAAAAAAAAGAAACAAACGCATACAATGCAATTTTTTCATTTTTTTTTTTAAACAAAGTGCCACACACATCCAAGTGTGGGGCAGTCGCAGCTTGTGCGCAATTGGTGGCTGAAATTAACCAATTTTCTATCAAGGGCGGTGAGCCGGTGATTGTCGACGGTCCCATGTCTTTAAAGAAGTTAATCAAGTGGCAGATGGTTTGGTCAAATTTGGTCTTCCTTAGATGGGCAGAGTATAATTTTTAATGTTGTGCTTGTAGATTGTTCCGTTGTTATTCATTAAAAAGTATGTATTTGATTTTGGAAGAGCTGGGGAACTCTTGTAAGATTTGATGATAAAAAGCAACTCTTTTAATTTGGTTATTACGGGGAGGGAATACATTCAAGGGTTGCATGTCTTCTTCTATTTAAGAGTTTCAATTGAAATGTAATTCAAATGATGTTTCCAAAGGTTCTCCTCATCCGGCTGATGTACGTGACATTTTCAGAGATAATTCTACTCTTTTTTTAAAGGTTACTTTGTTTATAGGTTTCTTTAGTTCTCATGGCTCTTGTTTCTGTCCCATTTATCTCATTTTTCTTGCTATTAATAAATGTGAATATGCTGCAAATGATTATTAGGGCTAATGTGCCAACCAAGTTGTGATCTTCTCTTCTAAAATGATGCCTATGCATATGTTTTTGCATTTAAAAAGATAAATAGAACTATGAATTTGAAAAGTGATCACGACATACGGTATTCAAGTTAGTAAAGAGACAGTGATTGAGAAAATAGAAGGAAAAAATTTCTTAAGACCAAAGTTAGGAAAAAACAGAGCACTGCTAAGGCTAACACTAAAAATCCAAGTATAAAGAGACCTATAAAGAGTAGCCAGAGTAATTGAGCAAAACAAAGGATACCAGACCGGGAAACATTATAACAAAATTTTAATACGGCTGCTATTGTTCTCTTTTCACCCAAATACAGTGTTACAAATTTGTAATAACAAGGTTACAAAACGCTTTCAATCAAGCATCATATACTTTCGAGGCTACATACATTAACTTTACTTTCTCTGCATAACATGGGACCCTTTCTATAGCAAAGAGGATTATAAATACCAGAAAGCATTGGCAAACAAATTTTATTTGAAGTTTAAAAAATCAAACAGCAAAAGCGCTCAAAGAATTTGAAAATTATTTTACCCCCTCAAAACTCGGTTTGAGCTTAGGAGGAAGTTTTCTTCACCGGCAATAGTGGAATGTAACCGACCTGCAGCCCAGCCATTATTAGTAACTCGAACCGGAGCTCGTGCAGGATCCCCTCCAACTACACGGCTTCCATCAACTTGCTTATCAAATTCAGGAAGGCCAGCAGCCTTCCTTTCTTTCCTTTGTCTTCTATCTTCATCTCGCTCCTTCCGTAACCAAACTTCTACTGTTCTCTGCATATACAAAACCAATTCGGCACGTAAATTGCACAGCCTGGTCTACAATTTAAGCTGTTTACTCCACAACCATAAGTTGTATAATACAACTTGTATTCAAGGTTATTCGTGGAGTAGCGCGCATAATTACTATAAGATAAATTGAGTGACACATAAATAATTGATTGAGAGAGAGACAAAACAAACCATTAGTGATAGTTTGCTAGTTTCTTTGACTTTCTCTATGGGCATTGCTAGTTCCAGCCTTCCATGAGCTACATAAACCTGATAAAAGAGCATTGAAATGACAGAAGGATTATTATGCTAAAACATTGACATAAAACAGTTCAGAACTGAAATGACAGAAGGATTATTATACTATACATACAATATTTGTTGGCCAATCCTCAAGACCGTCAAATATATGTGTTGCATATATAATAGTGGCACCCCTCTCATCACATTCCTTTCTTAGAAACTTCAGAAGGTCAGCTCTTGCTAGAACATCAAGGTCAACTGTTATCTCATCCAGAAGAAGAACCTAGGAAAGGAATGAGCAACCTTACAAGTAAAAAACTGCTCTAAATTCAACAATGAATTGTAATTTCTAAACATGAAAAGGCCATAAGGAAGACAATACATCAACAAATATATGTCATGCCTGAAATGGTTTGAGGAGACCCATACAAATTTGCACTCTTCTTCTTTGACCATCGGATACTTTATGCAATCTCCATGAAAGATTGATATCTAATACCTGCCCAGTTGAACATCAGAACAAAACAAAGCAACAGTTTTCCAAAGACAACTATATATATGCATAGTCTGAGTACCCTTTTCAGAATTTAGCCATGCATAGTCAGTGAACATTAACATAAGAGTACATAATGATATAGTTTTGGTTGAATCTAGCATGAATGAGCTAAGCCTTAAGGCCATCAACCAATATTAAATTCAAGCATAACATAAGTGTCATATCAAACACACTTGTGTTCTCCCTTTCCCACCCCAAAGATTTTCTCTGTATTTTATCATTAATATTAAAAGAAACCGCATGCATGTACAGCTCATATACAGAAATGAACACAAAGGCTAACCATACCAAAATAGCAATGGGAAGAGGAAGATAGCTTAGGAATGAAATGTTGGTCGAATACTCTTATTGTGGTTACACATGAACTGATATTTACTTCGACAACCACAACGAGTAAACTGTTAATTATGATTTGAAACAGTATGATCAAACATATCTTCTACACACATTTTAGCATATGAAGAGAAAACATATCATCAAACAATTGAAGTCAAATCTACCAGCAACTAGCAAATAAGAAGATGATAGAAGTAATTATTCATGGCACTGTTTTGTTGTTATGCATTTAAAACAAAAGTGTCCTACAATCACCAGTAACCTCGTCTGACATGAAGAAATTCATGAAGAGAAAGGCAGTTTACATACATGTTAAAACTAAGCAACCGTGCACAGCTTCTAACCTTAATTAGCTCTGCTCTTCTAGCAGGATCAATCCCAGCCACACCAAATATCATTTTCTCGGCAGAAATGTCCATCTGTATTGGAACTTCAAAGCCAGCAAAAGCAACATCTCTCCTCCACTGTGCCCCATCCCCCCAAAAAAAGAAAACCAATCACCCACATTAGCAATTTGATAGAAACAAAAAGTGATTATTCTGAATTTCTAAGACTCTGTTTAGTAAAAAATAGTGGATAAGCTTGCTGATAGCAAATGAACTAGCAAATTGAAATTTGTAGGTTTGGTAAAATTAACGGTTGAACTAGCTGATTAATATTTTAATATTTTTAATTAAGATAATAAGGGTAAAGTTTGTAGGAAAAATGGTAACTTATAAGCTCAAACACTACTTGAAGTAGCCTTTCAAAAAAAATTAAGTCAATAAAAAATTGCTACAGGCTCGTGAGGAAACAGATCTAGGCCTGTTTGGATTGACTTATTTTTGAGCTTACGAAAAATAGCTTATGCAAATAAATAAACTTTTATGTTAATTCATAAGTTCTTACTAACGAAAGTTGTATCTTCATAAGTTGTTTTTTCATAAACTACCTTGACAAGCTTATGAATATACATAAAAGCTTATTCATTTGCATAAACTGTTTTTCATTAGCTCAAAAATAAATCAATCCAAACTGGTTACGATCATATCAGCTTATAAACAACCAACTATAAGCACAAAATTGGCATTGCCAAAGATAGCCTAAATCAATGACTCTCATTCTATGTCAGAGAAAGGAGTATGATTTATTTATACTAATCCACATGCTAAATACGGCATAAGTGCATTGATAAGGATAATGAAATCAAGCACTAACCTCACCACCAAGATAACAAAGATCACCGGAAGAAGTTAAAGTAGTATCATGAAAAGCAGATCTTCCAAGAACACGAACCATTTCAGGTTCCACCATATGTTTCCCTCCTAATATCTTCAGAATCGTAGTCTTTCCTAATAAAAACAAAAAATCAAGATCAAAATATCAACAACAATAACAAAACTTCAATATTAAAATTAAAAAATGCAAAATGGTTATAGCGAGAGAAATTACCGGCGCCATTGGATCCAACGAGAAGGCACCGATCACCGGAGAAGAGATTGAGAGAGAAATGTTCAATTAGCGGTTTGGAACCCGGTGGAGGATGACCGTCGATTCCAGGATAAGTGAATTTCAGCTCTTTGATCTCAACCGTAATTGGCTTTGAATCTGAATTCGCATTAACACCCATTGTTTTCTTTCTATATTCAATATTTAAGAACAAGTATCTAACACAGATTAGATTAATATACAGAACAAGCACTATGTCTGTTTGAATTTATATATGTATGCTATGCTATAGTTTGATTGATTTTTGAATTAAATTAATTCGGTGAGGAGTTGAAGGTGGGAAAGGGAAGCGTGGTTCATTCTCAGACACTCGCGCTTTCAACAACTACTACGACTTTTTTTTCTTTCTAGTATTTGATAATAAAAAAAAGGCCGAAAGCCCAACTTCTTTCAATTCTTGGGCTCCACAATTTAGGCCCAATAAGTACACGATTACGTGACACGCAATTAGTTTTCTACATTCGTTATTTTTCTTAACAAAAAATTTTAACATCGAGCTTTAGTCTGTGTTAAATTTAAATTTGTTTGATCATCCTTAAACTTAAAAAAATTTGAATGATTTTTCCAGGTATGTTTAGTACATTATAAATATGTCCTTTCAAAAAATGAGTTCAAAATATGATTTTTAGGTCCATATTTTTATTACTTTTATCTTAAATTTTTGGAAGTTTAAAAATTTCATATTTAACTCATTTCATGTTAAAAAATAATAATTTTTTGTGAAATAATTTTGTATATGGTTCTTACATGTCTGCAAAAAGTAATTCAAAAATTTAAGAATAATTAAACAACTTTAAATTTAATATAGTCTAAAACATCATGTGTATGCATTTTTAATCATGTAGCTTAAGAAAACTTATGTTATTTATAGTTAAACGACACTTAAGAAAATAAAGTGAGCACTTTATTCCCTTAAAAAAAGTGCTCACTTTGTTTTCTTAAGCGTCTTTTGACTATAAATTTTAACATTTCTATTTAACTCTATTTTGATATTTTAAAAATATGATTTATCAATTATACTCTTTCTCAATTACTCTTATTTTTTTTTTAAATAAAACTAATAAATACTCTTTATTTTTAAAACTACAGTTTATTTTTTTTAAATAAAGTTTGTTTTTTGGTATCTTCAAATTTAAACAAAATTTTCTTACCTATAATAATGATATAATGAAACTTGAAATTTTATAAATAAGATGTAACGTCAAAAAATTTCAAATTCAAATTAAAAGAATTAATCTAATATAAAAATAAAATGCTCCATGAATGTTCAAAAAGAAGAAACAATGGAAGACTCATTTGAACAAAAAGAAGGAGAAGAGTGAGAAATAATTGACAAATATTTGTTATGGAAGAGATATAGAGTGTGTGAAAAAATAGAAATTTATTGAAGAAAGGGATTATTATTAAAATTTGTTTTTTACGAGAGAGAAAAATAACACATTAGATTTATTGGAAAAGGAAAATGTGTGCAATATATATGATTTTATTGGTGGGTGTAATAGGTAAAAAAATCCAAATAAAAAAAATATGCAAATAAAAAGCGACACTTAAAAAGGAACGGAAGTGGTATATAATTTGATAATATTCAGCATTCCGCTAAATAGTATAATAAGCGCTGAATAAGATATCATCAAAATTTGTACCAAAAAAAGAGATATCATCAGAATTTAAATTATATTTTTGGTTAAAATATTTTCAAGATTTGTTTGTTATTTTCGTTTGGTAAATATATGATTTAGAAATATGTTTTTATATTATAATTATAGATGTATGATTTAGAAATATGTTTTTATATTATAATTATAGATGTATGATTTAGAAATATGTTTTTATATAGTATAATTTATCTCTATATATAGTGAAGAATAGAAGTTTAGAATCACACTTCTCCACATATCATATACGTCCACAATCACAAACTCACACACAAAAAAACTCCAACAGGAAGACCTAAAGAAACAACTACTTGCAATGTCGGGTTTTGCAGCCAAAGTACCCTCAAATTTTTGGTTTGTTGACCGTGGTTGCACAATCCATATTACCTATATGATCGAAACCTTTTCAAAGAGCTCAAAAAAAGTGTACATTCCGATAGAAGGTATTGGAACAGTTGAAATTGAAAGTCACTCAGTGTGAAATTGATTTTGAATAACGTTTATTACGTTTCTGAAATGTTTCAGTCTTTTAAGTGTTGCTCACTCATTGGAGGAAGGCTACGAAGTGTTGTTTAAGCGTAACAACTGTTTGATTAAAGATCAAAACGACAAAGTTATCAAAATTGGGATGAAATTCAGGAAATTTATTTTTGACTCGATGAACATTAAATATACTCTTCATGAAGATGAGAAAAAGAATGGATCGGAGTCCAAAGAAGACCACGCCGATATAGGTGTATCGAAGAAATTTCCTGTTAAGAGAAAGAATGAAGATGTAAGTGAAGAACCACCTTCTTTTATCACCAAGCTGAAGAACAACATAACTGCCATAAAAAAAGCGATGTTTATACCTTGGAGCACAAGTTATTAAAGCTGATGTAGCCCTAATGGGTCAAATGAAGTCAATGACAAAATTCAAGACAAAGAAAGTGAAAGATATATCCAACAAAAAGATCATTGCACTCAAACCCAACCATGAAGAATTACACTCCAAATGAATCTAAATCCTTATGGTGGTTGAAGAGCCTACTGTGGAGGCATGAACTATTTTTTTTTAAGATTAATTGTATTTGTTTAAGACTTCTATTTTATTTTTTTTAATTTTCAGTTTGGTTAATTTAGTAATATGAGTCAATTTACTTGCTATTAAGTGCAAATTACATTAGAAGGGGTGCAACTTGGACAAGATTAACACAAACGCAATCTCTTTTTGTTTTTTTTTATATCAATTCCTTTTGTTAGTATTTGTTTGTATATTATTAGATTTTAGGCTTAAATGCTCTTTTGGTCCCTTAACTATTTAATTGGTATCGCTTTGATCCCTTAACTAAAAAAAAAATTGTTTGAGGATTTTAAATTTTTTTTTAGTCTCGTTTTGGTCCCTTCTGTTAGGTTTCCGTTAGTTTTAATAAAAAACGTTAAGTGTGGACACGTGTCACCTTGTCATTGGCTTTGAGAATTTTTTTTTTTACAAAAAAAAATATATTTTAAAAAAATAATAAATTTTTTTGTAAAAAAAAAAAAAAACTCAGAGCCAATGACAAGGTGACACGTGTCCAGGAGTTAATTTTTTTTTAAAACCCTAACGGAAACCTAACAGAAGGGACCAAAACGAGACTAAAAAAAACTTAAAATCCTCAAACAATCTTTTTTTTAGTTAAGGGACCAAAGCGATACCAATTAAATAATTAAGGAACCAAAAGAGCATTTAAGCCTAGATTTTATATTAGTTTAACTATTTTTAAAGTAAACAATTCGGGGAGGAGTTGAGGGCAAGGGAGGAAGCAAATTTGATTCACAACACTTACACTTAACAACAAACAACTAAGTCACGCAGCGTGACTTAACTCACGCAAAGGTATATTTAAAAAATCAGTTGGGCGCGAGTGTTTTGTGCTGGGTAGGCCAATAAGTACACGATTACGTGATACACAAATAGATTTTTACATTCGTTATTTTTTTTGAAAAAAATTTTTAATATCGAGTTTTAATCTGTGTTATATTCAAATTTGTTTAATCATCTTTAAACTTTTAAATTTTTGAATGATTTTTTCAAACATGTTTAGAACATTATATAAATTTCCTTTTAAAATATGATTTTTAGGTTTGGATTTTTAATACTTTTATCATGAACTTTTGGAAGTTTAAAAATTTCATGTTTAATTCATTTATGTTAAAAAATAATAATCTTTTGTGAAATAATTTTTTATATGATTTTTAACATGTTTACAAAAAGTAATTCAAAAATTTAAAGATAACTAAACAACTTTAAATTTAATATAGTCTAAAACTTCATGTGTATGCATTTTTAATCCAAGAGACCAAGACATTAAAGATCTCATCTCTATTTTTCATACTCCAAGAGAAGGCAATCAATGTATGGATTTTCTGACCAAGTTTAGAACCTCCTCAGATTCTAGTTTGCTAATTCACGAGTACCTCCAGACAACATCCTCAATTTGTTGAGGAATGATACATCGGAAACTTACTTAGGGAATTTTTTATTTTTTTTTTTGGAAAAGAGGCTAACAAAAAGAAAAGGAAAAAAAAACAGCTAAAAACTAATCTCTGTGATACATCTCTCGACGGGCATCAGCCTGTAGCTGAGAAAGCAAGCCCTCTAGTAGCTCCAGAAACTCACGTCAAATCTAAGTACTTGCAGCTCCTAGTTTAGCCATGAAATCAGCAGACCAATTCGCCTCCCTCACAGAATGCTTTAACTGGGCGCGCCAGCTCCTTTGTAATAAATCCTGCACATTACTGATGATTGTCGCATAATGATGCCAAGGATTCACCATGGTTGAAACTAACTGAACAACCAGAGTTGAGTCAGAGTAGCAAATCACATCCCTATACCCTCTTTCCCAAGATGCTTTCAGCCATGATACAAAGCTAACAACTCTACATGTAAGATTGTGGAAATACCAACATTTCCAGCAAACCCATATAGCCAACTGCCATCATTCCTACGAAGAACACTACCAAAACCAAATATTCCAGGATTTCCAAAACTATTGCCATCAACATTCAGGATAACGACCACACTCTCATCTGGATGCCAAGTCACATATAACCATGGATAAAGCCGGAGAGAAAACAGAATGAAGAAGGGCTGCCAAATTGTAGATTTTCACCTTCAAAGAGACAATAGAAATTATCTCATTCTCTAAACAAAGAGAGTTTCGAGCGCACCAAATCCACCAAAGAGCAGCAGAGAATAATGATTATTTGTGCTAAACACGCCTTGCCTGAGCCATGTGACCATAGAATTCCCCAAATAAAAGTTAATATTACTTAGGGAATTGTTTGCCTCTATTTGTTTCTTTTCTTTTTCCTGATTTCTTTGTTTAATTAGCCTTGTGACAAAAAAAAAAAAAAAACTTCATCCTGAAATTTTTTAAAGAGATATAAATATATAATATTTTTATGAGAACTAAAAAATATTAATATATTTATAAGGAGAAATTCTTTTGTAACCTTTTTGAAATTTTTATTGCTAGTATTATAATTTTCAATATAATTTTTTTAGGAAATAATATCAATATTTTTATATTTCTTACCTATACTATATATAAAGAAAATTACCCCTTTCAACACTTTTGGGATGAATTTTTCTTTTCAAAAATACCCTCAATTTTCAATACAAATAACACATGTAACAAATAGATAAGAATAAATTTTGATATTAAAACAGATGTAACAAACACAATATGAATATATATTTTTTTTGTTTTTTTTTCCTTTATCATTTCAAAAGTGTAACAAACTATATTAGTATATTTATACTTGCTTTTTCATCATTTCAATTATACCCTTGAGCAACTTTTTCTATAATAAAATTGTTGTTGGTGTCATTAAAAAAAGAATTTAGATTATATTTTTGTGTTGGAAAATGTTAACTAGTGCCTCCGGGGCACTCTTCAATGACTATAAGTAGCAAGTATTTATGAAAAAACGTGTAATTAATGCATTGAAAATCAAAACATTTGAGTTTTCTAAAAAATAATTACTCATTTTCGAATGCTTAAAGAGTGCTCCGGGGGCACTCGTTAACAAGACTCTTGTTTGTTATATTGTATTACTGTCGGTGTCTTTGAAATAGATAATCATGGTTAGTTTGATTTTTTATAACTTGAAAGCAACAAACATTGATATTTTCTTTAATTTTAATCAAAATCAAAATTTCATAAAAAAACACCGTTCATAATTTTCAAACGTTAGCGCAATAAAAAGAGCAGAAAGACAGATATGTGAGTGCCCGTCTTTTCGCTAGTTATGATAATAATTTATTATCAACCTAGAATTGGTTATAAATTATGACATGATTAACCTTTGAATGAACGTCATCTCTGGAGAGACTCCAAATGCAGCTACGTATTATAAAGTGTGCCGGTAGATATATAAAAGATAGATATATAAAAGAGGGGTCATGCTAAGGGCACAAGTTAATGATTTTAAAAAAGAATAAACATATAAATTTTGTATTGGAAAAATAAGATTTTAATCTTTCAAAACATTGAATGCATTATTTTTAAAATTTAGTTTCTACATTTGACTTCTAAACTTGTGTCTTAAGGACACAAGTTAACATTTCCCATAAAAAATAATGGGTGGCTTGAAAATTACTACTAGTACATTATATCTTTGTCGTTAAGCCTTGTGGAGAGTTTTAATCCGATGATGAAATATAAAATTAGTATTTTTTTTTTTTTGTGGTCAGGGTTCGAACCTCAAACATTGCATATATTATGCATTGTCCATACCAGTTGAGTTAAGTTCACGAGGACAATATAAAATTAGTATATTTCCTAAATAAAAGTGCTCACTTTGTTTTGGTATTTTAACTATAAATTTAACATTAACCGTGTTTTAGTATTTTAAGGGTATGATTATCAATTATACTCTTTCTAAATTACTCTTATTTTTTAAAATAATACTAATAAATACTATTTTCTTACTTCATAAATGATAACTGAACACAAATTTTTAGACAAAATACAGACACCGTATTCGTATTTCACTGTTCACTGTTCATCAGAATATGTAACCAAAAAAAAAAAGATATCATCAGAATTTGCAAAAAAAAAAGATAATATTTTTGGTTAAAATATTTTCTAAGATCTGTTTGTTATTTTCGTTTGGTAAAGATTTGATTTAGAAATATGTTTTTATATTATAATTTGTAAAGATATGATTTAAAAATATGTTTTTATATTATAATTTATCTCTATATATAAGTTTTGTTTGGTAAAAATAGCGGATGACTGATAAGCTAGCTGATAGCTTATAGCTTATAGCTGATGACTAGCAGCTGATAAGCTACTTGAAGTGTTTGGTAAAATTAGCGGTTCAATTTGCTATAGATGTAAAATTACATAAAAGGACATTTTTAATTCATAATAAAGTCTATATCAATTAAGGTTTAAAGTATTTAAAAATTAAAAATTGTTAATTTAATATTATTATTAAATTAATTTTTAATTCCAAAATGTTAATTTATATTTATTTTCATTTGCCTAAAAAAAATTAGATATAAAGTATAAAAAAATTTAAACGTAACAATAAATAAAAACAACCGCTTCTATGCTTTGGTGTAACTAGCCGCTTCTATGCTTTGGTGTTAGGGTGTAATCTTTATCATTTTTGATTGGTGCTCCTTTTGCAGCATTTTGACTCTGTAAATATTTAGCGGTGATTGTCCTATTGCAGCACTTTGACTCTGTAACAATATATAGTGAAGATAAACGTAACGTTCTTATTTTTTTTTGTTGGAGAAAATTATTGTCCTTGTTCTTATTCTCTACAATTCTGATATATCACACAAAAATAACGTGTCATTTCGCAAAAAAAAAAAAGGTGACATTAAATATTGAAATAGTCCCACAAAAAAAAACTTAAATGTAACGGTAAAAAAAATATATTTTTCTATTGAGGAAAAAAAAAGATCTTTCATTCATAAAAAAAAAAATAGCATTCATATGTAAAACATATGTATTTTAATTTATAATATAATAAATGATTAAAGGTAAAAAATGGAATTTAGTTAGAATAATAAGGGTAAAACTGTAATTAAAAGTGAGAAGCTATAAGTTATAAGCTCAAACGTTACTTGGAATAGCTTCTGAAAAATAGCTTATAAGCTCGTGAAATAAGCTATAAGCTCATGGTGAAAAAGTGTTACCAAACAGAGTTTTTTTTTTTGTCAAACCAGCTTATAAGCTATAAGTTAAGAGCTAAAAGTAACCATAAAAAGAATCACACTTCTCCACATAGCATATATGTCGACAAACACAAACTCACACGCACAAAAACTCCATCAGGAAGACCAAAAGAAACAACCACATGCAATGTCGGATTTTACAACCAAAACACCCTCAAATTTTTGGGTTGTTGAGAGTGGTTGCACAACCCATTCTACCTATGATCGAAACCTTTTCAAAGAGCTCAAAAAAACTACTAATACTAAAGCTACAATTGCGAATGGAGCGTACATTCCCATAGAAGGTATTGGAACAGTTGAAATTGAAAGTCGCTCAGGTGTGAAATTGATTTTGAATAATGTTAATTACATTCCCGAAAATTGTTATAGTCTTTTAAGTGTTGCTGGGTTGTTGGAGGAAGGCTACCAAGTTTTATTTAAACGTAACAAGTGTTTGATTAAAGATCAAAACAACAAATTTATTGAAATTCGGATGAAATGCAGGAAATTATTTGTTTTAGACTCAATGAACATTAAATATATTCCTTATGAATATGAGAAAGAGAAAGGATCGGAGTCCAAAGAAGACCACACAGATATAGGTGTATCGAAGAAATTTCCTGTTCAGAGAAAGAATAAAGATGTAAGTGAAGAACGACCTTCTTTTATTACCAAGCTGAAGAACAACATAAATGCCATAAAAAAGCGATGTTTATACCTTGGAGCACAGGTTATTAAAGCTGATGGAGCCCTAATGGGTCTTGGGTCCAATGAAGTCAATGCCCAAATTCAAGACAAAGGAAGTGAAAGAAGTATCCAAGAAAAAGATTATTGCACTCAAATCCAACCATGAAGAATTACACTCCAAATGAATCTAAATCCTTCTGGTGGTTGAAGAGTCTACTGTGAAGGCATGAACTGTTTTTTTTTTTTTTTTAACATTAATCGTATTTGTTTAAGACTTCTATCTTATTTTATTATTTGGAGTTGTCTGCAGTGTCCGAATAATTTTGGCTTCTTTAAAGTATTTTTAATTTCAGCATTGTTTTTGTTAAAATCCGTGGTGTACTGGTGACAGGCATTTTTTTCTTCCAGAAATCCAGGCAGCAGGAGAGTAGGGGTTTTGGTTGTTTCTTGTTTGCGCGCGGTTAAGCATGGGCCATTGACATATTTTATTCCATTGTGGTTTGTATCCTTATTTGTGTGTCAGGTTTCAGAGGTTTGAAGGCGTCGATAAGGCATTATCTTGGTTGTATCTCAAAATTCCTTGCCTTTAGCAACCGGTCAATTTGGAGTTGTGTCTTGCACTCTTTCTTTTGTTGACTGGTAGCACGTGGGAGGCATGGAGCGAGTTCTTATAAGATGCAATTCGTAATTGTGGTTTTTATTCTTTCTGTCAGTGTTGTGTTCAAAGAGTGCATTTTTCATTTATATATAGAGATTAGTTTGAATAACTAACTCTAACTAATTTCTAACCAAGCTACTAACTCTAGTTTACCTATCAACTAACTATAGTTGATTATTCATACTCTAATAGAGGTCTTAATAGGGTTGGCCAGAGATGCATTGGAAGGGTAGATTCTCTGCATTAGAATTCTGCATTTAAGTATCTGGTCTTGGTTGTTAGTGCTTTGGGTTTGTCAGGTCAAGTGTGGTCGGATCAATTGTGATGTGGTTCTCAGCCCTTTGGTGTGTAGCTTTGTTAGGTGCTTTCATATCTACAGAATGGTGCAGCCCACAATTGGAGAGGTTATCAGGAAGTGGTGGTTGTTGAGGTTTGCCGAGCTTTCTGTGTTGTCAATATGGGACTGCTATGGTAGATTGCAAAGTCTGTTGAATTACAATATAGTTGATTGCCTTTATCATATGCATTGTGTGTGTGATTTCTTTTGTGAATTAGAACAAATTTGATGCAGTTCTGTGTAATCTTAAACTTGTTATGTTGGTGCCTTGTGCTATAATTTAATGAAATTTTCTTTGTTATTTAAAAAAAAAAAAAAACTTTTTTCTCCCTTAAAGACTCAGAACAAAACTCATTTATTTATTGAATTTCTAACCATTGAGCTATTAGTCAAGACTCACAAGCATAGTTTTAAAACTCGGACTGGTGATCAACTCAGTAAGGGTACTGCGTCACTGAGTCATTGGTTGAACCGCATGACTGAATCGGATGGCTCGGTTATATGACTCGGTATATATAAAAAATTCTGTGTTAAATTACACTGAACCAAATGACTTTGAACTCAAAAATATTAATTTTTTTACACTTAATAGAAGCACATTTTTATGACATAAATAAAAATAACTTGATAATTATCCCTTGAATTTAGCTGCATATATTTTTTATGAGATATAATACATATTTAAATAAATATTAAAAAATATTTTAATGTCAAGTACAACCCAAAAAAACAGCAAAAGTGTGCTGAAAAATAGTAGTAATCAAGTAAAAAATTGTTTATTAAAATATATGAGATGTGGGATAATGTTTAAAAGACAAAGAGTATGCTAAGTTCCTTAAAAAAAATGTGCTTGGTTTCCCTAAAAAAATAAAAGCTGCTCAGTTATTTATATCCCTAAATAAAATAAAATAAAAGTTGCTCAGTTATTATATATAAATTATAAAAAAACAATCTAACAATAGAAAATGTTCATGGTGCAGTGGTTAAGTCATCCCATTTCAATTGAAGTGGTGTAACCCTCACTGCAGCCATTTTTTGACCTTTCATTTGATCACACACATAAAAAGAAAAAAGTAAAAAGAATCATAATTAAAATAGTTCATTAATTTTTAAATGATCATAACATACATACATTGTTCCTTAAAAAAAAAACATACATATATTGTTGTATGTGTGTGTGGCCAAATAAGATGTGTAAATTCTTGTGTCCTCCCAAAAATTATTCATTAAACAATACAAATTAAAAATAAAGACAAAAACTCAACTACATTAGGCAATGAATGGATGTAAAATATTCTTTCTTTCTTTTTGTTGATAAAAATAAATGATATTCATTCATTTAAAGAACAAAAAAATCGCATCATCCATGTTAATTGCATAAAACGGCGGCAAATTACTAAAGCCTACACGTATGACTATATTTAAGTCTCTAAAATGCTCGTGTCTCCGGATCTGCAACGTTGACGACTCCAAAGTCATTAATTTAATCTGCACTGGATCGAAGCTGATCTGACAATCTGAATCAAACAAATATTTGAACGAAACAAGAAAGACAAACAACGTCATACAAAGACGACGATTAAGACACCGTCGCGCTAAGACGACGAAATCACAAAAAAAAAAAAAAACGAAACAGGTGTGAAAATCACTTATTTCAATAAAAAAAGGAAATAGAAAACGAGTTAGAGGATTGATTTTGGGTCAAAAATTGACTCTCAATCGTTCCTCTTTGGTGGATGAAGGAAAGAAACTAGGATTTTTGTGACGGCTCACAAGAGAGAAGAGGAAGAGAGATGTTTTTGGATGTAAATATTCTTATTATTATGGTATTCACAATGAGAAATGATATTTGAACAACCATTTTTTACAACTTTTGTGACAACTTTCTCTCTCATACTCACATTATCTTTTTACTTTCTCTCTATTGCTTTGATTTTTGTGTCACTACCTCATTTCTTTTGTAAAATTTTAATTGTCACAAAAATTATCACATGTATGAATGTTCAAATAACATAACTCATTTACAATTTAAAATTGTTGTCGGTTTAGAATAAGTGTAAAGTGTCTCCTGGTCAATTTGAATAACAGTCTTAATCGATCAATTTATTCACAAAAAAGTCTTAATCGATCAATGTCGTTTGATCCCTAATTTCATGCTAATAGTATAATATTGTTATGTGCCGGATGGACCATGCAACTCGTGAATCCATAGTCACACTATATATTCGTCATAAAGCCTTGTGGAGGTCTTTAATTTGATAAGGGTATATAAAATTAAAACTATGTATAGGAGTGGGACCATTAACTGAAACTTGGACTATAGTATATTCAAACCAAATCTAAATGAATTTGGATAAACAAAATTATCCCAAAGAGAAGGGCAGTAGTTGACCTTATTGGACAATACTAGAAGAAGGCAACGTTTAGATTTTTCCTATGGTTTTTTCTATTTTGCTCTTAAAAGAATTTATTGGAGTAAAAATTATTTTGTGAAAGTAACAAAAAAAAAAATCATTTTGTGAATATCATTTGTATTTCTTTTTGTTACATGTCATTTGTAAATTTATTCATGTGTCTAATTCCTATAGATTTTAAAATAAAATTACCGAAAATTTATTCAATTCTTCAAAACAAATATAGATGGCTTGATTTCACTTTTGGCTAAGTGTAAAAACTCCCAACTCTCATATCAATTAATTGTTGGTGTAGGAATGTAATCAAATTTCTCAGTTATTTATTTTAAATGATAAATTTCAATCCATTAGATTAATTGATGAATAAAAAGATAACAAACTGCCAAAAATATTGAAAATAAATACAAATATTAAAAAAAACATTAAGATATTCTAATACAAAAATATGTCCATTCATAATAATTAAGGATAATAAATTACAGCACTGAAATGGCATACTAAAAATATGGAAACCAAAAACTAATAAGGACTCATAAAATAAAGGTCCTCCAAATCCAAATTACTAAAATCCAAAAAGCTTAAAAAGGAAATGAAAAACTAAGAAGGTCTCCCAAAAATAAGGTCCTCCTAATTATTAAAAAAGCTTAAAACTTGATTAAGCTTGATCCTCTAATTAAATATCACAGAAGATCACGCGTCAAATAGTAAAGCAAATCACGCTAATTAAGCGGCAGATGGAGCTGGGACAACCTTCAAATCAGAAGCTTCCAAAATTGCTGAAGCCAAATGATTTGCATTAACAGGTTGCTTGTAATCCAAACTCTCATCTTCATATACATCCCACCATTTCTTCACCAACATCTTTATATCTTCTCTCTGCATATTCTCTTCCACACCAGTGTACCTCCAAGGCTTAGACCCCTACATATATCACGACACAAATTATAATTAATTAACCAAATTAAAGGACACTTAAGGGCTTAGTTGATTGGAAATATTAAAAAACATACCGCTGCACAGTAATGAACAACTTTGACTTTCTCAAGTTCAACATTCTCAGGGTGACGCCACAACATGGCCAACACAAGATTATAAACATTTGGAATTGGCTTATATTTGTCTTTGAAATATATGTTCAAAAAATCCTACAAAAAAAAAATATACTTATGGTTATTTACTAGCCTTATAATCAAATCCAATTAAGTGACAATTGATATATATTCAATAAGTTAAATACCTGCTCAGCAAAGGAAGTTGGCTTAGTGACTTGAAGTTTTTGAAGCAGATCATGGTAAGTAGCCATGTTTGGTTCATAAACAAACATGCCAGCATTGAAATATAGAGGAGGTTTGGGCCCAAAGTTAGCAGGCCACTGAACCTTGTCAGGGCACTGTTGACAGTAACCGATTTCGTACTGTTTGGTATGACGCCAAGAGGCCTCACAAAAGCAATCCATCACAGCATAGAAATAGTTGTTTGGTAAGTCAAATAGGTGATCAATGTTTTCAAAAACTTGTATGTCACCATCAAGGTAAATCATCTTGTCATATTCCTCAAACTGCAATATTCATTTTGCAATTAAAACATAATCACAAATCAAGCTTAATTACACATGGTAATTAATGTATATAAAATGTTAAAACAATATGAAAGTTTGTATTTGAAAATAATAATAATAATAATAATAAATCAAGCTTATAAATGGTAATTAATGTATGAATTTATTTTTAGAAAGTATATATTTCAAAAGTAAAATAGAGGTGCTAGATAATTGGATCTGAGTGTAATATCCAATAACACAGAGAAAAACTATGCTGCGTTTGTTGTACATGTTACATGCAAAATTAACTAGAAAAGTTAAGAGAGTGAGAGAGATTGCTTACAGCCCAAATACGTAATTTGGAGTAGTTGATGACATAATAAGCCATGGCAAACTGAGTTTGGTTTTCTGGAGGATAAACAGGTTCAATTTCTCTAACAATGCAACCTTGAGAGGTGAGAATATTCCTATGTTCTTGAGGAACATCAGGTAACACTGCAACCACTAAAGGATACATGGTTTTGACTTTACGAAGACCTTTAGCTAAACCAACAACACCCTTCACATAATCACCATTTCCAGCAAGGAAGGTGACGAAGGCACGTCTTGTGGCCTTAGATTGAGTGTTGGTAATGTTGGTTGCAGCAGTTATGATATCAGGAGACATGGTTTCTTGTGTGAGTTATTTGGTTAACTGAAAAAGGTTTGAAAAGTTGTAAACTTTAAGACTGACAAAGAATCTTTGTGATTGTTCTGTTGGTTTTGTTGTGTTGGTTGGAGGAATGTATAGTTGCTTATATAGAGCTTTCGAGGGTAGTGTCGACATTTTCATTCAGAAGTAATCCAACGGTGTAAGAAGTGATCTTGGAATTTAACGGTCATGGATGACTTTGCATTGATTAAATATATTATGAGTACAAATATAAGAAAGAATAAGAATTATAAAGTCTTATTGTCAATTAACGCCGATAATATTGCAGGAAAAAATATTTGACCAATAAATTGAATGTAATTCTGATATAACTCAATCATAAATTAATTATGATTATAATTAGCACTACAATCTGAATTGATTTTAATTCTAAAATGAAAATTTTGTATATTTTATAGACAGTAATGGAGTCTACGAAACGAACAAGATAAAAGAAATATCAATAACATTTTGTTGAATAAAACTCCTCAAGAGAGCTCTAAAGTTGACCATAACATTTTGTTTCATTTTTTTATGAGATTTAAAGTTGTTTATTTGATCTTGCTACAACCCAATTAAAAAATTCCAAGGCCAATACAACAATTACAACTTACAATCTCAAACAGTGGAAAAAAACAAAAATCAAAGGATGTCCTGTAAGACATATTTAACAACAGAATCATGACTAAATTAAAATTTCTTATTATTAGTCTCCCAAACTTAGCAAAAAAAGAGAGATATCATTACAGGAAGTGGAGACAGGAAATTGATTTTGTGGGTTTGAGATTTGAGAGAGAAAGGGGGAAATCAATTAAAAGTTATAATAAAATGATATAACGATGAATTAGAAAACGAGGCTCCGACGAGATTCCGGCAAGATTGAGTTAGTTGCACATGGTTGAAGAAAGATACAAGAAGAGTAGGATGGTGGTGGAGGATGGTGTGAGAAAATATAATGTTGAGAGACTATTATAATATTATGTTCCTTACTTAATCTAATAGTCCAAAAAACTTTCCTATGGTGGAAAAAATTCACCTTTTTCATGGTAAATGCAACCGTACTTCTTGTGTTTTGATTGTGTTTCAATAGGTGGCATTTAGGATGGGAAGAGGGAAAGATTTTTCCACCATAGGTCAGCTGACATTTTACCATTAAATTGAAAAGGAATATTGATTTCATTATGGACTGTCTACGCCCTATCTTTTCCCACCCACCCTTCTCTCTCCTCCTTGCTCTCCACCACCCGCAACATCACCTACAGCCAATTTCACCACCGGTTCCTTCCATTCTCGTCCAAAGCAAGCTTTAGATTCGACGCACCTAGCTCAGTCTCTCTTTTCCAGTTTCTCTTAATCATTCAATCACCCCATTTATATGCCCCCTTCGTCAAAAATTCCATGATGTGATAATCCAAATATGGGCTACAATATTACTGTAATATTTATTGTTTGCTATTTAATTTTAGTTCAATGGGTCACTACATATATATTAATTATCGATTCTTACATGTTTGATTGAAGCTATGAAGATTGATTTTTAACTTTTTTTAGATTGCAACTCATGAAGATTGATTTTGATAATTGGTTCCATAAAAAGCATGTTTCTTAATTGTAAGCACTTGAAGATTTTTGGGTTGTAGTTTCATGGTGGCTGGTGGTGGTGGGTGAGTGGGGGTATGGAGGAGAGAGAAGAATGGTGAGGTTGGAGATAGATCGAAAAAATATAGTGTGGATAGACCATAGTATAATTAGTGTTCCTATTTGATTTAATGGTCAAAATCAACTTTTTTATGATGGGAAACTCTTTCCCTTACCCACCCTAAATGCCACTGTTTCAATATATCATTAGTTTGGCCTTTAAAAAGAATATCAAATACTTAAGAGTCGTAAAATCTTGAGATAAATAAATATCAAATTCTTGGCAACCATATCAAAATTCTCATATGCTTTTTTTGGGAAAAAAAAAAAAGAAGATGATTTATAAAGAATTTTATTGTATTTCAGTTGAAAGAAAAAAAAAATCTTGAGATATTTGATATTATCATGTCGGCACGTAAAAAACACTAGAGGAATGGATTCACCGAGAGTTGTCGGTTGATGTTAAAGTGGTGGCTAGGCTAGGGGGCCATGTTGATATTGAATCAAATAAAAAACACAAAAACACAATTTATTAATAATGAAATATTAATTTCTGTCGACAAATCGTAAAATAAAAAATGGCAATAAACTTATTTTGCCACGTCACTTGTGGGATTTAGAATTTTACACATTAGCATGTATTTTTCTATTGAGAAATGATATTTGTACAATCACTTTATGACAATTTTCTCTCTCATACTCACATTATTCTCTTATTCTCTCTCTTCATTTTTCTCTCTCCATTGTTAACCAATGAAAAGAGAGAGAAAAGAAGTTGTCACAAAAGTTGTATCAAATATCAATACTCTTTTCTATTATGCATGTAAAATGTTTTAAAATGATTTTACCATAAATTTTAAACAAATATTATGATTTCAAGTCATGAAAATTTATAAGACCATTTACAATGGCATGTTGAATTTGCCATTCAACATGTTGAACCCTTGTTGAATCATTGTAGGTGGGGGGTGTTGAAATGGGGAAAAAGTGAGTTGGAGGAGGGAAGTGTTGAAACAATTCAACATGTTGAATGCCTGGCCCACGGAGACACTTGGCGCGCGCTGATTGACTGCTCGGATTTTTATCTTCTTAATAATTTGGACCCAATTATTTCATTGCAAATATATTTTTATTTTATTTGTTTTTACCAAAATTCGTAAATTTTTTTCTCTATAAATAGAGACTTGGATCATTTGATTTGGACACAGAAAAAAATCAAGTTTTTCACTCTCTTAATCTTATTATTAGCTTTGTATTAGCCTTTCTTTTGAAGTTTTAGTGTTTATTTAGTTTGTTGTATTGCATTTTATTTATGTTAAGAAAATAAAAATAAATTATTAAATAAATTTTGTTTTTACAAAAAAGAAATTGTTAAGTGTTTCTTCATTTTAATTTAATTATAATCGATAATTGTAATTTTATGTAATTATAAAAACAAAAATATAAAATTAAATAAGAATAAGAAATAAAATGTGGTGGAGTAGGGTGTTGAATGAAAAAACCATTGGAGAGGTAAAAATTGAATGGATGTTGAATTAAGAGAGAGAAAATAATGTGGAGTGTTGGGAATTGAAAAAGTGAATGATGAGGATTGTTGAATATATTTGCCATTGTAAATGATCTAAGAGGATGAACACATCAACTCAATACAGCACTGCAATAGTGTTATATTAATCCTATATAATGCTACGAAAATATAATAAAACAAACAAATTCAAATTAATATGTATCTTTTTCACGGAAGCCATATTTCACTATACTTTAATACTTATTAAACTAGTGTATTTATCCGAGTTAGACATATTCAAGAAGATAAAAAAATTATATATATTATATCCGCAAATAAAATTTATCACGGATTGGAATATGATGAATATCTTAATAAATACACACAAATATAATAAAATATATCATATTATAAATACTCGTAAATTTATACATGCACATACAGATGAAATTTATAATAAAATTAACTTTTAGAAATTTGTGTTATTTCTGGTGAGATATTTCTGTTACATAAAATATTAGGAATTCAATGAAAAAGTTAAGTAAAATATTTAATAGATAAGATCAAAAGTTTATTGAGATATTTATGTCAAATCAAATAGTATTGGTTTTCAAAAATAGAAAATAATAAAAATATTGCGAATAAACGTGAAAGTGACACGTGACATAAAAAATCTTACTTTATTATATATATACTATTGATTGATTGATGAGTTATAGTTGAAGGGTATCATATGTAATTTGTTGAGATATTTTTGTTACATAAAATATTAGAAATTCAATAAAAACTTAAGTAAAATGTTTAATAGATAAAATCAAAAGTTTGTTGAGATATTTATGCAAATTTAAATATTGGTTTTAAAAAATAGAAAAATAATAAAAATATTGCGAATAAACGTGAAACTGACACGTGACATAAAAAATAATACTTTATGTATATACTATTGATTGTAAATAATTATGTTATAATAAAAAAAATTGTAAATATTTATTTGACCCAAAAAAAAACTTGTAAATAGTTATTATTTGTTTTTTATATATTTTTTTCAAATTTTATTATATAATCACTCTCCAAGGTAATACTGCTGATTCTTTTCTTTTCTTTATTTACTAATTCTACTGCATCTAAAATATCAACAAGAAAATCTACTGCATCTAATTCTAAAACAAGGATAAAGTTATGTCATTGTGGTACATAATCGACAAAAAGAAAGTACAGTATAGAATATTCATTATCAGGTTACCTGCCACCGACCTTTTGTGGCTACTATTTACCACCGACTGGTCATACGTAATAAGATCCGCAAGATGGTGACTCACGTTGACATTTACTAAACACTTGTCATTCATCTAATATACATTGTCTTTTTACTAGGTTATTTTGTGGGACCCGTATCATTTGCGTGTGTAGTAGTGTTTAGACACTCTATCTGTTGAATAGAAGGCCGTGTGGCGGTTAGTCCAGCTTCCTATATGACAAACATTTTTTCTGGTTGTAGTTAGTTTGCTGGTCCAAAATCAACAAGACTAATCTAATCCAATTCGATTAATAAAAGAGGAAGCAATACTGAGAAAGGATAAGGTAGTGAACTTACTAGCAGCATTTTATCTTTTTGGTCGTTTTGTTAGTTGGTAGTTGGTAGAAGTTTGAAATGCCAAATTAATTGAAAATATGTGCAACAATAAGAAAAGGATGATAGGTTATTATATTAAAAAAAAAATGATAAAATGAAATATAGTACCGACATTTGGTATTCATTCTAGAGGGTTTTTTTTTTTTTTTTTTAAGGAGAATTCTAGTGGTTTTGTTAGTTGGTCAAAAATAAAAAAAGTCATCTTATCGGATATGTGGCAACACTAGCATAAGTTAACGGTCTTTTTTTGGAAGGGAAGATGATAATCTTTTTCCGAAAGAAACAATATTTTGGTTAACAATAAAAAGATACTTGGTAAACAAATTTTTTTTTTTTTTTTTGGTGAGCAAAGTTTTCGAATTCAGACCTTGCATATATTAATGCATTGTTCTTACCAACTAAACTAAACTCATGAGAATGGTAGACAAAATAATTTACTAATATGTCTGATGATTTTGATTTCGTAAAAAAGAAAAAAGTCCAAGGATTATGATATAAAAAAGTTATTTTGTACTATTTGTCTATCAATATAAAAAAAAAAAAAAGTTTGTTTGACAAAAAAAAATTATTTTGCCACTAGATACTCCACGATCATAGGCAAATATTGAGATGATTTATCGGATTTATTGCTCTCCACCGACCATCAGGGCATTTTGTCTCAAATTGATTGAACGATGAAAGGGGCTACATGGTACATGCTATTTTCAAAATAGTATTTTGAGCAAAAGAGACGATTAAGGAAAGGAAGCAAGTACGAAACATCCCCACAAGAATATCCTTTCTCATATTCCGGATTCCTTTAGTACTGTTATTCTAATTCTAATTAAATTAAATTTCTATATTTTGGTCAAGTTTTTTCTAGAATTTATTGACAATTTTTTATGTCATAAAAAAGTTCAACAATTAAGAAATTTCCTTTTCAAGGTCTACAGCCGTGTGAAATGAGATTTTTTTTTTGTCAAGTAGCATAGTATATAAAATTCATCTTTTTAAGGTGAATAAATGAATTGTTCGAGATTCGAACCCCAACTCCCACATATAACAATGTATGTCTCTACCGACTGAGCTATGCTCACAATTACTGTGATTTTTAATTGATTCAGTAATATGGGAAATTAAATTCTCCACTTCAATATATTTTTTTTTTTATTTGTATAAAAAATACTAAATGGATGATATTGAGCTATCATTTTCATCCCACAATCTTTTTCAACCAAAAACAGGGCAAGAGTGCCAAATAGATAAGCAAAATAAAAATCACGTGAAAAGTAAGTTAGGGAACAAACAAAAAAAAAGTATAGATACATAGTTTTTTTTGACAATATATAGTTTTTTTGTTTAACTTTTCGATTAGAGAGGTACTAAAGTGTAATAAAAAATTGTTTCATTGGATTATTGAATTCAAATTCTCTTAAACAATCCGTCTTATTAATCACTTAAACTCAACTAATTCATTGTCAACATATTTCTTTTCAGACCCAAACCAAGATCGTCGAAAATGCCATCCTGCACTATTACTGGTGGAAAATGGCGACTGCAAATCCATACGAAATTAAAAAACGAACCATTGACGGCTTTTGGACGTCGCAAAAACATTGTATTATATGTTCGTAATTTAAACATTTAATTTAATATTAAAAATTAATAATGTAAAATTAGTAAATTATGACACCACATGTGACAAAAGTACCATCGCCATTGATGGACGGTTCAAATCTTGCACACAAGGGCTTAATACATGTTTTGGTCCCTCAACTTATTTTTAAATTTCATTTTGGTCCCTTAACTTTAAACTGTTTCAATTTGATCCCATAACTTTACTTCCGTTTACCTAAGTGGTCCCTTATTTCATAACGGCGTCATTATCATCATGTATACAAAAGAAAATAACAAACTGTTAAACAAATATAGATTTAACTTTAAAACATAATCCAACTTAATTTAAATTACTTGTGCATGTACAAAATAAAATAGGGTCATGTTAACAAGTGCTCCCAGAGCACTAGTTAAGCAGTTAAAAGTAGAAGGAAAAAAAGAAAAGAAAAAAAAAGTCAACAGTAAAAGCAGCATTTTTTCAAATTTCAAAAAGTAAAATAAATAATTTTCGAAAAAAAATATTTCCTTTTACATTTCCTTAACTAGTGTCTGGTTAACATTTCCCAATAAAATAATACATGAAAATGCATCGCTTGAAGATCGATGTATTCACCCACTCACCTAATCTATGTGGATTCAGTGATGCACCTTGTTACTGTTGCAAGTCGGCTCAACGTCATCGACTAAAAGTAATTTTAATTAGTATTTTTTTTAAATAAAGTAATTTTAATTAGTTAGTAATCATATATACCATTGTATATGTAATATAATCATTAATTAACATCTTTCCTAAAAAAATAATCATTAATTAATTAACAAAAAATTATAAAATTTACTATTCGCTCTCTATGTTGCTCATAAGATATGATGTCGCCCTTGTGAACACTGAAACCCCTTATACAAAGCTTTATTTGTCTTTGGTTAACTTCAAATTCGACAATATATACAAATAAATCATTTAAAAATATAATTAAAATCAATAAAAAAACTCAAAGCAATATAAGAATTTTAACATGGTTGCAAATAATTTGCTGCATATCTCAAGAGTTTGCCCGTCAATTGAGTCAATTGGCAAAATAAATAATTTCAATATTTTTTTATTAAATAATCTAGCGATTATAATTCACAATAAGTAAAAAATTTGGGTACGATGCTGACCTTTGCATATAGAATGCAATGCATCTATCAGTTGGCTCAGGGATAATCCAATACTTTTTATGGTCCAATATTCTATTGGTTAAAACTTGAAGTGAAACATTTGAGATTCGAATCAACACTTTAGATATAATAATACATTGCCTTTATTAATTGAACTAATCACATGAGACACAGTCCAATATTTTATACACTAATTAAAGTTAATTATTTTTCTTAAAAAAATTAAAGTTAATTATTTCCTTTGTAAATTCTCTCTTACATCTAGGAATGGAATAGGCCAGGCTGGCCTACAGGGGCCTAGCCTACGACAGGTTAGACCATACCAAACTTTTTACTTAAATAGAGAAGGTCTGGGCTTTTTTTGAAGCCTATTTAGCTTAAAAGGCCAAGCCATAAGCCATTCAAAAAGTCTTTTAAGCCTATTACGTCGGACTATTTAAGTAATACAAATAATATTATTTATTATTATAATATATTTTGTACTTTGAATTACCATATAAATTTGTTAACTTTTTCAGTTATTGAAGCTTATTAGTATACATTAATTTTTTGCATATATAAATGTATATTTTAAAAGTTTAATTGTACTTTTGGCCCCCTATCTTTTCAAAAGTTACGATTTTGACTCCCTGACTAATTAAAATACAAAACAGCCCCCTATGTATTGGATCTTTGACAGTTTTGGCCCCAAGACCACTTTTAACTTAGTCTTCGCTGACGTGGCACCCACATCCCTTAAGTGAGGTGCCACGTGTCGACCATTGTGGGTGCCACCTTAGCGAAGACTAAGTCAAAAGTGGCTTTGGGGGCCAAAACTGCCAAATATCCAATACATAGAGTGCTGTTTTTTATTTTAATTAGTTATGAGGCCAAAATTGCAACTTTTGAAAATATAGGGGGCCAAAAGTGCGATTAAGCCTATTTTAAACTAGAATTAAAATATGATACAATATATAATCAAATTCTCTAAAACCTCATGTTGATTATTAAAAAAGACTTTAATCTAATTGATCTATTAGCTCGCTCATTTAAAAATGTTCATAAGATATATGCTTTTAAACAGATTAACAGGTCGTATCAAGCTTTTAGAAAGCCAGACTTAGGCCTAAAAAGTAGGTCTACGACAGGCCGCAGACCAAACTTAGACTTAAAAAAAAAAAAAGGCAGGTCAGATTTTAGGCCTTGCAAAGCCTAGCTCGGCTTAGCCTATTCCCATCCAAGATTCAACTTTATATTTTTAATTTTTTTTATAAAATAAAGATTCAAGTCTCTATTGTTATTTTTATTCAACAAAAAAAAGTCTCTATTTTGTTATCTAAAAAGAGACTCTAGAATCAAGTACCGTAAGAAAACTTCAAGATTCTATTATAGAATTACAAAATAAAAATCAGATAGGAATGATCATTTATAAAAATTACTCCATAATTAATAATATATGATTGAATGAAATCAGAAATTTCCATATCAACGTGTCTCAAATTATTTTATAAAAGAAAGAAAAACGTTATGCCAAATATGACCGTCAAATTCCAAGATCACTTCTTACACCGTTGGATTACTTCTGAATGAAAATGTCGACACTACCCTCGAAAGCTCTATATAAGCAACTATACATTCCTCCAACCAACACAACAAAACCAACAGAACAATCACAAAGATTCTTTGTCAGTCTTAAAGTTTACAACTTTTCAAACCTTTTTCAGTTAACCAAATAACTCACACAAGAAACCATGTCTCCTGATATCATAACTGCTGCAACCAACATTACCAACACTCAATCTAAGGCCACAAGACGTGCCTTCGTCACCTTCCTTGCTGGAAATGGTGATTATGTGAAGGGTGTTGTTGGTTTAGCTAAAGGTCTTCGTAAAGTCAAAACCATGTATCCTTTAGTGGTTGCAGTGTTACCTGATGTTCCTCAAGAACATAGGAATATTCTCACCTCTCAAGGTTGCATTGTTAGAGAAATTGAACCTGTTTATCCTCCAGAAAACCAAACTCAGTTTGCCATGGCTTATTATGTCATCAACTACTCCAAATTACGTATTTGGGCTGTAAGCAATCTCTCTCACTCTCTTAACTTTTCTAGTTAATTTTGCATGTAACATGTACAACAAACGCAGCATAGTTTTTCTCTGTGTTATTGGATATTACACTCAGATCCAATTATCTAGCACCTCTATTTTACTTTTGAAATATATACTTTCTAAAAATAAATTCATACATTAATTACCATTTATAAGCTTGATTTATTATTATTATTATTATTTTCAAATACAAACTTTCATATTGTTTTAACATTTTATATACATTAATTACCATGTGTAATTAAGCTTGATTTGTGATTATGTTTTAATTGCAAAATGAATATTGCAGTTTGAGGAATATGACAAGATGATTTACCTTGATGGTGACATACAAGTTTTTGAAAACATTGATCACCTATTTGACTTACCAAACAACTATTTCTATGCTGTGATGGATTGCTTTTGTGAGGCCTCTTGGCGTCATACCAAACAGTACGAAATCGGTTACTGTCAACAGTGCCCTGACAAGGTTCAGTGGCCTGCTAACTTTGGGCCCAAACCTCCTCTATATTTCAATGCTGGCATGTTTGTTTATGAACCAAACATGGCTACTTACCATGATCTGCTTCAAAAACTTCAAGTCACTAAGCCAACTTCCTTTGCTGAGCAGGTATTTAACTTATTGAATATATATCAATTGTCACTTAATTGGATTTGATTATAAGGCTAGTAAATAACCATAAGTATATTTTTTTTTTGTAGGATTTTTTGAACATATATTTCAAAGACAAATATAAGCCAATTCCAAATGTTTATAATCTTGTGTTGGCCATGTTGTGGCGTCACCCTGAGAATGTTGAACTTGAGAAAGTCAAAGTTGTTCATTACTGTGCAGCGGTATGTTTTTTAATATTTCCAATCAACTAAGCCCTTAAGTGTCCTTTAATTTGGTTAATTAATTATAATTTGTGTCGTGATATATGTAGGGGTCTAAGCCTTGGAGGTACACTGGTGTGGAAGAGAATATGCAGAGAGAAGATATAAAGATGTTGGTGAAGAAATGGTGGGATGTATATGAAGATGAGAGTTTGGATTACAAGCAACCTGTTAATGCAAATCATTTGGCTTCAGCAATTTTGGAAGCTTCTGATTTGAAGGTTGTCCCAGCTCCATCTGCCGCTTAATTAGCGTGATTTGCTTTACTATTTGACGCGTGATCTTCTGTGATATTTAATTAGAGGATCAAGCTTAATCAAGTTTTAAGCTTTTTTAATAATTAGGAGGACCTTATTTTTGGGAGACCTTCTTAGTTTTTCATTTCCTTTTTAAGCTTTTTGGATTTTAGTAATTTGGATTTGGAGGACCTTTATTTTATGAGTCCTTATTAGTTTTTGGTTTCCATATTTTTAGTATGCCATTTCAGTGCTGTAATTTATTATCCTTAATTATTATGAATGGACATATTTTTGTATTAGAATATCTTAATGTTTTTTTTAATATTTGTATTTATTTTCAATATTTTTGGCAGTTTGTTATCTTTTTATTCATCAATTAATCTAATGGATTGAAATTTATCATTTAAAATAAATAACTGAGAAATTTGATTACATTCCTACACCAACAATTAATTGATATGAGAGTTGGGAGTTTTTACACTTAGCCAAAAGTGAAATCAAGCCATCTATATTTGTTTTGAAGAATTGAATAAATTTTCGGTAATTTTATTTTAAAATCTATAGGAATTAGACACATGAATAAATTTACAAATGACATGTAACAAAAAGAAATACAAATGATATTCACAAAATGATTTTTTTTTTTGTTACTTTCACAAAATAATTTTTACTCCAATAAATTCTTTTAAGAGCAAAATAGAAAAAACCATAGGAAAAATCTAAACGTTGCCTTCTTCTAGTATTGTCCAATAAGGTCAACTACTGCCCTTCTCTTTGGGATAATTTTGTTTATCCAAATTCATTTAGATTTGGTTTGAATATACTATAGTCCAAGTTTCAGTTAATGGTCCCACTCCTATACATAGTTTTAATTTTATATACCCTTATCAAATTAAAGACCTCCACAAGGCTTTATGACGAATATATAGTGTGACTATGGATTCACGAGTTGCATGGTCCATCCGGCACATAACAATATTATACTATTAGCATGAAATTAGGGATCAAACGACATTGATCGATTAAGACTTTTTTGTGAATAAATTGATCGATTAAGACTGTTATTCAAATTGACCAGGAGACACTTTACACTTATTCTAAACCGACAACAATTTTAAATTGTAAATGAGTTATGTTATTTGAACATTCATACATGTGATAATTTTTGTGACAATTAAAATTTTACAAAAGAAATGAGGTAGTGACACAAAAATCAAAGCAATAGAGAGAAAGTAAAAAGATAATGTGAGTATGAGAGAGAAAGTTGTCACAAAAGTTGTAAAAAATGGTTGTTCAAATATCATTTCTCATTGTGAATACCATAATAATAAGAATATTTACATCCAAAAACATCTCTCTTCCTCTTCTCTCTTGTGAGCCGTCACAAAAATCCTAGTTTCTTTCCTTCATCCACCAAAGAGGAACGATTGAGAGTCAATTTTTGACCCAAAATCAATCCTCTAACTCGTTTTCTATTTCCTTTTTTTATTGAAATAAGTGATTTTCACACCTGTTTCGTTTTTTTTTTTTTTTTGTGATTTCGTCGTCTTAGCGCGACGGTGTCTTAATCGTCGTCTTTGTATGACGTTGTTTGTCTTTCTTGTTTCGTTCAAATATTTGTTTGATTCAGATTGTCAGATCAGCTTCGATCCAGTGCAGATTAAATTAATGACTTTGGAGTCGTCAACGTTGCAGATCCGGAGACACGAGCATTTTAGAGACTTAAATATAGTCATACGTGTAGGCTTTAGTAATTTGCCGCCGTTTTATGCAATTAACATGGATGATGCGATTTTTTTGTTCTTTAAATGAATGAATATCATTTATTTTTATCAACAAAAAGAAAGAAAGAATATTTTACATCCATTCATTGCCTAATGTAGTTGAGTTTTTGTCTTTATTTTTAATTTGTATTGTTTAATGAATAATTTTTGGGAGGACACAAGAATTTACACATCTTATTTGGCCACACACACATACAACAATATATGTATGTTTTTTTTTTAAGGAACAATGTATGTATGTTATGATCATTTAAAAATTAATGAACTATTTTAATTATGATTCTTTTTACTTTTTTCTTTTTATGTGTGTGATCAAATGAAAGGTCAAAAAATGGCTGCAGTGAGGGTTACACCACTTCAATTGAAATGGGATGACTTAACCACTGCACCATGAACATTTTCTATTGTTAGATTGTTTTTTTATAATTTATATATAATAACTGAGCAACTTTTATTTTATTTTATTTAGGGATATAAATAACTGAGCAGCTTTTATTTTTTTAGGGAAACCAAGCACATTTTTTTTAAGGAACTTAGCATACTCTTTGTCTTTTAAACATTATCGCACATCTCATATATTTTAATAAACAATTTTTTACTTGATTACTACTATTTTTCAGCACACTTTTGCTCTTTTTTTGGGTTGTACTTGACATTAAAATATTTTTTAATATTTATTTAAATATGTATTATATCTCATAAAAAATATATGCAGCTAAATTCAAGGGATAATTATCAAGTTAGTTTTATTTATGTCATAAAAATGTGCTTCTATTAAGTGTAAAAAAATTAATTTTTTTGAGTTCAAAGTCATTTGGTTCAGTGTAATTTAACACATAATTTTTTATATAAACCGAGTCATATAACCGAGCCATCCGATTTAGTCATGCGGTTCAACCAATGACTCAGTGACGCAGTACCCTTACTGAGTTGATCACTAGTCCGAGTTTTAAAACTATGCTTGTGAGTCTTGGCTAATAGCTCAATGGTTAGAAATTCAATAAATAAATGAGTTTTGTTCTGAGTCTTTAAGGGATATTTTTTTTTTTTTTTAAATAACAAAGAAAATTTCATTAAATTATAGCACAAGGCACCAACATAACAAGTTTAAGATTACACAGAACTACATCAAATTTGTTCTAATTCACAAAAGAAATCACACACACAATGCATATGATAAAGGCAATCAACTATATTGTAATTCAACAGACTTTGCAATCTACCATAGCAGTCCCATATTGACAACACAGAAAGCTCGGCAAACCTCAACAGCCACAACTTCCTGATAACTTCTCCAACTGTGGGTTGCACCATTCTGTAGATATGAAAGCACCTAACAAAGCTACACACCAAAGGGTTGAGAACCACATCACAATTGATCCGACCATGTAACGCCCTAGTTATTTATTTAATTAATTTAAAATTATGTGGAGTATAAATATATATATTTATATATGATGGTTTGATGATTTATGTGGAGTATATGCATATGTTTATATATATGTGATTTTTGGGTGATTTATGTGGTGTATTATTTTATTATATGGTTTATTTAACAATAATTAGAATAAGTATGAAATATTAATTATTTTGGAGTTAGGGGAGTTATTTAATAATTATTAAAATTAATGGGGAGCTAAGGGAAATATTAGGGAGTTAAGTAAGAGGGAAGTTGGAAAATAGATGTCAGAAGCAGTTTACGTGAAACCAAGCCAAGGGAGAGAAAACCAGGAACAAGAGAGAAGAACCAAGAGTTGATCATTGTTGTGCATTTCTTCTTCAATTTCTAAGGTAAGGGTGGGGTTTACTTCAATAGAGTAGATTTTAAAGTCTGATTTTGAGTTTAACAGGTTTCGGTAAAAATTGGGGATTTTGGGTTTTATGTTGAAATTGTAGTTTTTGAAGTTGTAAGCATGAATTTGGTGTTAGAAATAGGTTCTAAGTGCATACAGAAAGTTATTTTGCATCTGTAAACTGATTTGGGGAGTGATTGGAAGAAAAATGGGATTTTGGGGAAAAACCAGTTTTCTGCCCGTACAGAAGTTCATCGCTCGCCTCGCGAGCATTCATACCTCGCCTCGCGAGTGAGCAACTTCATCACTCGCCTCGCGAGCAGTCCAACTCGCCATGGCGAGTAGCCCAGATTAAAACTTGATTTTTGAAAAGTTGTTATAAGATGTTTTGGGAACGGTTTAAGGTACCTAGATGATATTAATGATGAATGGTGGAAGTTTTAGGTTAAAAAGATGAATAGGGAGCTTAGAATTGGAGTTTGAGTGAGAAAATGTCACTTTTTCCCGAGAGTACCTGATTTCCACTCGCCTCGAGTTCGCCTTGAACTCGCCATGGCGAGCTAGTGTTTTTGGTGAACTCGCCGTGGCGAGCAGATGTGCTCGCGAGGCGAGCTGTGCAGTTTTGCTTGCCTGGATGATAAGGTTTGAGTGTTGTTGTTTAAGCATAATTATATTTAATTGTGCATCATTCTGAATGGTTGTATCTCTGTTGGTTGTTGATTGATGATGAGGAATGCATTGTATGTTTTAATTATTAATCATACATGTCGTTTAAGTGGAGTCACATGGAGTTGCATTGCATGGTCAGTTGTATGTAGATATACACAAGTAGGTCCATTGCATATGCATAAAAACAGCGGTGAGGGCTTCGGTCCTGGAGTACTAGTTGCTCAACAGCGGTGAGGGCTTCGGTCCTGATGAATGCTTTAACCATTCAAAAGCGGTGAGGGCTTCGGTCCTGATTGGTACCACATGCATAATGCATTTCATTAAGAAGTCTAAGATGGTGTCTTAGCAGTGGTCATGTCATTTGCATGAGTCTTGGTTGTTGTTCGGTTTTATCTGATGTTGATGTTGATATTGAATATACATTTATTTATATATATTCATTGTGATCTTGATGTGTTGTTGATGTTATTGGTAATATGTACATTGTATACATACTTGCTAAATGGATTATTATGGTGATGTTGTTGTGGCTTGTGAATTAAATATTGATATTTGCAAGATTAATATGTTTGAAGTAATAGGGTGTTAGATTCATTTGATGATTTTAATATCTATATTTATTGTTGTGAATCTCACCCCTTCTGCTTGAAAACGTTGCCCTTCCTATGGGTAACTTGCAGGTGATCCTGAGTAGTAGGTGGTGGCTCAATGTCGTGTCTAGGGCTCTGATACGTGGGATGAGAATTAATATTTATATTATTGTTGTTTTTCCTTCCTATGTATCAATTTTTGGAACTTGATGATGTGGCCCTTTGATGGTTGATATTGTTGTTAGACTTATGCCAAGATATTATGTTGGAGGTTTTTAACCGTTGTTGTGGTTATTTGAAATGCAAACTTTCCGCTGCATAATTTTTGAGGTTATGAATGATGTCGATTTAAATAGTTTTATTTTCTATTTAAGGAATTTTGGAATATGCAATGTAGCATGCCCGTTGGTGCTTAACTCTGATGAATAATTGTTATTTAATTACTTTTGGGTAACGGGGTGTTACAATTTGGTATCAGAGCAGGTTGGTCCGTCCGGCCAAGTAGTAGAGTCGTGTTGAGCCACCTAGGATAGAGTGTCAACTTTAATGTTGCTTTTTGTTGTTGTTCTGAGTTGTTGTTTGTCGTGTAGAATCTCGAGATGACTGGAAGTAGTGATGCTGCTCTTGTTGCTGCGCTTGAGGCTGTAGCTCAAGCTGTTCAACAGCAACCTAAGGTTGAGACTGGTACTGATGGAACCAGGATGCTAGAGACTTTCTTGAGGAATCATCCACCAACATTCAAGGGTGGGTATGCTCCTGATGGTGCTCAGAAGTGGCTGAAGGAGATTGAAAGAATATTCCGAGTCATGCAGTGTTCTGAGACACAGAAGGTGTGGTTTGGGACGCACATGTTAGCTGAGGAGGCCGATGATTGGTGGATTAGTTTGTTGCCTGTTCTGGAGCAGGATGATGCTGTGGTAACCTGGGCCGTGTTCAGGAAAGAGTTTCTGGGCAGGTATTTTCCAGAGGATGTTAGAGGTAAGAAGGAGATTGAATTTCTGGAGTTGAAATAGGGTGACATGTCTGTCACAGAGTATGCTGCAAAGTTTGTGGAGCTTGCCACATTCTATCCTCATTATAGTGCGGAGACAGCTGAGTTCTCCAAGTGTATTAAGTTTGAGAATGGGCTGAGGGCTGACATCAAAAGAGCTATTGGGTATCAGCAGATCAGAGTCTTCTTTGAGTTGGTTAATAGGTGCAGAATCTATGAAGAAGACACCAAAGCTCATTACAAGATAATGAGTGAGAGGAGGGGTAAGGGACAACAGAATCGTCCTAAGCCTTACAGTGCTCCTACTGACAAAGGAAAGCAGAAGATGGGTGATGATAGGAGGCCCAAGAGGAGAGATACTCCTGTTGAGATTGTTTGCTACAAGTGTGGTGAGAAAGGCCACAAGAGTAATGTTTGTGGAAGAGATGATAGGAAGTGCTTCAGGTGTGGTCAGAAGGGTCACAGTTTAGCTGAATGCAAGCGTGGGGACATTGTCTGTTACAATTGCAATGGAGAAGGTCATATTAGTTCACAGTGTCCTGAGCCGAGGAAGACTAGAATTGGTGGGAAGGTGTTTGCTTTGACTGGTACGCAGACTCCTAATGAGGACAGACTTATCAGAGGTACTTGTTTCTTTAATAGTACTCCTTTAATTGCTATTATTGATACTGGTGCTATTCATTGTTTTATTGCTATTGAATGTGCATATAAGTTGGGTTTGGATATATCTGATATGAAAGGGGAAATGGTTGTTGAAACTCCAGCTAAGGGTTCAGTAACCACTTCTCTTGTTTGTCTGCGGTGTCCTATATCTATGTTTGGTAGAGATTTTGTGATTGATTTAGTTTGTCTGCCGTTGACGGGTATGGATGTTATCTTTGGTATGAATTGGTTAGAGTTTAATCGAGTCCACATCAACTGCTATAGTAAGACGGTGCATTTCTCTTCTGCTGAAGAAGAAGGTGAGGTTGAGCTTCTGTCTACAAAACAGATGAAACAGTTTGAACGTGATGGTACTCTGATGTATTCTCTAATGGCGCAATTGTCGTTAGAAAATCAAGTTGTGATTGATGGTTTACCTGTAGTGAATGAATTTCCAGAAGTGTTTCCTGATGAGATTCCTGATGTGCCACCAGAGAGGGAGGTTGAATTTTCAATTGATCTTGTTCCAGGAACTAAGCCGGTGTCGATGGCACCGTACCGTATGTCAGCTTCTGAGTTAGCTGAGTTGAAGAAACAGTTGGAGGACCTGTTAGATAAGAAGTTTGTAAGACCCAGTGTTTCACCTTGGGGAGCACCGGTGTTGTTGGTCAAAAAGAAGGATGGTAGTATGAGACTGTGTATAGATTACCGTCAGTTGAACAAAGTTACGATCAAGAACAGGTATCCGCTTCCTAGAATTGACGACTTGATGGATCAATTGGTTGGTGCTAAGATATTTAGTAAGATTGATTTGAGGTCTGGTTATCATCAGATAAAGGTGAAAGATGAGGATATGCAGAAGACGGCCTTTAGGACACGTTATGGTCATTACGAGTACAAAGTGATGCCTTTCGGTGTTACTAATGCGCCTGGTGTTTTTATGGAGTACATGAATCGAATCTTCCATGCTTTTCTGGATAAGTTTGTTGTGGTGTTTATTGATGATATTTTAATCTATTCCAAGAATGAGGAGAAGCATGCAGAGCATCTGAGAATTGTATTGCAAGTGTTGAAGGAAAAGAGGTTGTATGCTAAGTTATCAAAATGTGAATTCTGGTTAGGTGAAGTAAGTTTTTTGGGTCACATTATTTCTGGTAGTGGTATTGCAGTGGATCCTTCAAAAGTTGATGCGGTATCACAATGGGAGACTCCGAAGTCGGTAACTGAGATCAGAAGTTTTCTGGGTTTGGCTGGTTATTACCGCAGGTTCATAGAAGGGTTTTCAAAATTGGCTCTTCCGTTGACACAGTTGACCTGTAAGGGTAAGTCTTTTGTGTGGGATGCTCAGTGTGAGAGTAGTTTCAATGAATTGAAGCGAAGATTGACAACTGCTCCCGTTTTGATTTTGCCTAAACCAGAAGAACCGTTTGTTGTGTACTGTGATGCATCTAAGCTGGGCTTAGGTGGTGTTCTGATGCAAGATGGCAAGGTGGTAGCGTATGCTTCTAGGCAATTGCGTGTTCATGAGAAGAATTATCCTACACATGACCTGGAGTTAGCTGCGGTGGTTTTTGTTTTGAAAATTTGGAGGCATTATTTGTACGGTTCCAGATTTGAGGTGTTCAGTGATCATAAAAGTTTGAAGTATTTATTTGACCAAAAAGAACTGAACATGAGGCAGAGGAGGTGGTTAGAGTTACTGAAGGATTTTGATTTTGGTTTGAATTACCATCCTGGTAAGGCCAATGTGGTTGTTGATGCTTTGAGTAGGAAAACGTTGCACATGTCTGCTTTGATGGTGAAAGAGTTTGAGTTGTTAGAACAGTTCAGAGATATGAGTCTTGTCTGTGAATTGTCACCTCAGAGTATACAGTTGGGAATGTTGAAGATTGATAGTGACTTCTTGAACAGTATCCGAGAAGCTCAGAAAGAAGATTTGAAGTTTGTTGATTTGATGACTTCCGGTAATGACACTGAGGATAGTGATTTCAAAGTTGATGATCAGGGTGTACTGAGGTTCAGAGGTAGAGTTTGTATTCCTGACAATGAAGAGTTGAAGAAGTTGATTCTTGAGGAGAGTCACAAGAGTAGTTTGAGTATTCACCCAGGGGCTACAAAAATGTATCATGATTTGAAGAAACTGTTTTGGTGGTCCGGTTTGAAAAGGGATGTTGCTTAGTTTGTTTATGCCTGTTTGATCTGTCAGAAGTCCAAGGTTGAGCATCAGAAGCCTGCAGGGTTGTTGACACCGTTAGATGTACCGGAGTGGAAGTGGGATAGTATCTCTATGGATTTTGTAACTAGTTTACCGAACACTCCGAGAGGGCATGACGCTATTTGGGTTGTTGTCGACCGGTTGACGAAGTCGGCACATTTCATTCCTATTAATATCAGTTATCCGGTAGCGCAGTTAGCAGAGATTTACATTCACAGTGTGGTGAAGCTTCATGGTGTTCCGTCTAGCATTGTGTCGGATAGAGATCCGAGGTTCACTTCTAGGTTCTGGAAGAGTTTACAGGACGCCTTGGGTTCGAAGTTGAGGTTGAGTTCGGCTTATCATCCTCAAACAGATGGTCAGTCGGAGAGGACAATTCAATCATTGGAAGATTTGTTGAGAGTGTGCGTGCTTGAGCAAGGTGGAGCTTGGGATAGTCACTTGCCTTTGATTGAATTCACTTATAACAACAGCTATCACTCGAGTATTGGTATGGCACCGTTCGAAGCCTTGTATGGTCGGAGGTGTAGGACTCCTTTATGCTGGTTTGAGTCGGGTGAGAGTGTTGTGTTGGGACCGGATTTGGTTCATGAGACTACTGAGAAAGTCAGGTTGATAAGGGAAAAGATGAAAGCTTCGCAGAGTCGACAGAAGAGTTACCATGACAAGCGAAGAAAGGATCTGGAGTTTCAGGAGGGTGATCATGTTTTTCTGAGGGTCACTCCTTTGACGGGTGTTGGACGTGCTTTGAAGTCGAGGAAGTTGACTCCTAAGTTTATTGGTCCGTATCAGATTTCAGAGAGAGTTGGTACAGTGGCATACAGAGTTGGTTTGCCACCACATCTTTCGAACTTGCACGATGTGTTTCATGTCTCTCAGCTTCGGAAGTATGTTGCGGATCCTTCTCATGTGATTCCGAGGGATGATGATGTGCAGGTTAGGGACAACCTGACAATTGAGACTATGCCATTGAGGATTGATGACAGAAAGGTGAAGTCCTTGAGAGGTAAAGAGATACCTCTTGTGAGAGTCGTTTGGGGTGGAGCGACTGGTGAAAGTTTGACTTGGGAGCTGGAGAGTAGGATGCGGGAGTCGTATCCGGAGTTGTTTGCTTGAGGTAAGATTTCGAGGACGAAATTCTGTGATTTGGGGAGAGTTGTAACGCCCTAGTTATTTATTTAATTAATTTAAAATTATGTGGAGTATAAATATATATATTTATATATGATGGTTTGATGATTTATGTGGAGTATATGCATATGTTTATATATATGTGATTTTTGGGTGATTTATGTGGTGTATTATTTTATTATATGGTTTATTTAACAATAATTAGAATAAGTATGAAATATTAATTATTTTGGAGTTAGGGGAGTTATTTAATAATTATTAAAATTAATGGGGAGCTAAGGGAAATATTAGGGAGTTAAGTAAGAGGGAAGTTGGAAAATAGATGTCAGAAGCAGTTTACGTGAAACCAAGCCAAGGGAGAGAAAACCAGGAACAAGAGAGAAGAACCAAGAGTTGATCATTGCTGTGCATTTCTTCTTCAATTTCTAAGGTAAGGGTGGGGTTTACTTCAATAGAGTAGATTTTAAAGTCTGATTTTGAGTTTAACAGGTTTCGGTAAAAATTGGGGATTTTGGGTTTTATGTTGAAATTGTAGTTTTTGAAGTTGTAAGCATGAATTTGGTGTTAGAAATAGGTTCTAAGTGCATACAGAAAGTTATTTTGCATCTGTAAACTGATTTGGGGAGTGATTGGAAGAAAAATGGGATTTTGGGGAAAAACCAGTTTTCTGCCCGTACAGAAGTTCATCGCTCGCCTCGCGAGCATTCATACCTCGCCTCGCGAGCATTCATACCTCGCCTCGCGAGTGAGCAACTTCATCACTCGCCTCGCGAGCAGTCCAACTCGCCATGGCGAGTAGCCCAGATTAAAACTTGATTTTTGAAAAGTTGTTATAAGATGTTTTGGGAACGGTTTAAGGTACCTAGATGATATTAATGATGAATGATGGAAGTTTTAGGTTAAAAAGATGAATAGGGAGCTTAGAATTGGAGTTTGAGTGAGAAAATGTCACTTTTTCCCGAGAGTACCTGATTTCCACTCGCCTCGAGTTCGCCTTGAACTCGCCATGGCGAGCTAGTGTTTTTGGTGAACTCGCTGTGGCGAGCAGATGTGCTCGCGAGGCGAGCTGTGCAGTTTTGCTTGCTTGGATGATAAGGTTTGAGTGTTGTTGTTTAAGCATAATTATATTTAATTGTGCATCATTCTGAATGGTTGTATCTCTGTTGGTTGTTGATTGATGATGAGGAATGCATTGTATGTTTTAATTATTAATCATACATGTCGTTTAAGTGGAGTCACATGGAGTTGCATTGCATGGTCAGTTGTATGTAGATATACACAAGTAGGTCCATTGCATATGCATAAAAACAGCGGTGAAGGCTTCGGTCCTGGAGTACTAGTTGCTCAACAGCGGTGAGGGCTTCGGTCCTGATGAATGCTTTAACCATTCAAAAGCGGTGAGGGCTTCGGTCCTGATTGGTACCACATGCATAATGCATTTCATTAAGAAGTCTAAGATGGTGTCTTAGCAGTGGTCATGTCATTTGCATGAGTCTTGGTTGTTGTTCGGTTTTATCTGATGTTGATGTTGATATTGAATATACATTTATTTATATATATTCATTGTGATCTTGATGTGTTGTTGATGTTATTGGTAATATGTACATTGTATACATATTTGCTAAATAGATTATTATGGTGATGTTGTTGTGGCTTGTGAATTAAATATTGATATTTGCAAGATTAATATGTTTGAAGTAATAGGGTGTTAGATTCATTTGATGATTTTAATATCTATATTTATTGTTGTGAATCTCACCCCTTCTGCTTGAAAACGTTGCCCTTCCTATGGGTAACTTGCAGGTGATCCTGAGTAGTAGGTGGTGGCTCAATGTCGTGTCTAGGGCTCTGATACGTGGGATGGGAATTAATATTTATATTATTGTTGTTTTTCCTTCCTATGTATCAATTTTTGGAACTTGATGATGTGGCCCTTTGATGGTTGATATTGTTGTTAGACTTATGCCAAGATATTATGTTGGAGGTTTTTAACCGTTGTTGTGGTTATTTGAAATGCAAACTTTCCGCTGCATAATTTTTGAGGTTATGAATGATGTCGATTTAAATAGTTTTATTTTCTATTTAAGGAATTTTGGAATATGCAATGTAGCATGCCCGTTGGTGCTTAACTCTGATGAATAATTGTTATTTAATTACTTTTGGGTAACGGGGTGTTACAGACCACACTTGACCTGACAAACCCAAAGCACTGACAACCAAGACCAGATACTTAAATGCAGAATTCTAATGCAGAGAATCTACCCTTCCAATGCATCTCTGGCCAACCCTATTAAGACCTCTATTAGAGTATGAATAATCAACTATAGTTAGTTGATAGGTAAACTAGAGTTAGTAGCTTGGTTAGAAGTTAGTTAGAGTTAGTTATTCAAACTAATCTCTATATATAAATGAAAAATGCACTCATTGAACACAACACTGACAGAAAGAATAAAAACCACAATTACGAATTGCATCTTATAAGAACTCGCTCCATGCCTCCCACGTGCTACTAGTCAACAAAAGAAAGAGTGCAAGACACAACTCCAAATTGACCGGTTGCTAAAGGCAAGGAATTTTGAGATACAACCAAGATAATGCCTTATCGACGCCTTCAAACCTCTGAAACCTGACTCACAAATAAGGATACAAACCACAATGGAATAAAATATGTCAATGGCCAATGCTTAACCGCGCGCAAACAAGAAACAACCAAAACCCCTACTCTCCTGCTGCCTGGATTTCTGGAAGAAAAAAATGCCTGTCACCAGTACACCACGGATTTTAACAAAAACAATGCTGAAATTGAAAATACTTTAAAGAAGCCAAAACTATTCGGACACTGCAGACAACTCCAAAATCTCACAAAAAGTGCTTCAGCAGCCAAAATGCTCCCAGTTCTAAGAACGCATTATCCTCAACATCACCCTTACAAATCCACACATCCAAGACAAGCTCTAGGATTCACGTAGCAATGATTCATATCGTAATCCATGTTCTTTGACTTAAATCTCAACCAATTTCGCAAACAACGCTCCACGACTCAATAATATTATCCAACACAATATCCTTGTTTTTTATATACGAAAAACGTTAATTTTTTTTTAGTAAGCGTTAGTTGTTTGTTGTTAAGTGCAAGTGTTGTGAATCAATCTTGCTTCCTCCCTCTGTGCCCTCAACTCCTCACCGAATTATTATTATTTAAAAGATAATCAAACTAATATAAAATCTAATGATACACAAACAAATACCAACAAAAGAAATTGATATAAAAAACAAAGAGAGATTGCGTTTGTGTGTTAATCTTGTCCAAGCTGCACCCATTCTAGTGTAATTTGCACTTAATAGCAAGTAAATTGACTCTTATTACTAAATTAACCAAACTGGAAATTCAAAAAATAAAATAAGATAGAAGTCTTAAGCAAATACGATTAATGTTAAAAATAAAAATAAAACAGTTCATGCCTTCACAGTAGGCTCTCCAACCACCAGAAGGATTTAGATTCATTTGGAGTGTAATTCTTCATGGTTGGATTTGAGTGCAATAATCTTTTTCTTGGATACTTCTTTCACTTCCTTTGTCTTGAATTTGGGCATTGACTTCATTGGACCCAAGACCCATTAGGGCTCCATTAGCTTTAATAACTTGTGCTCCAAGGTATAAACATCGCTTTTTTATGGCGGTTATGTTGTTCTTTAGCTTGGTAATAAAAGAAGGTCGTTCTTCACTTACATCTTCATTCTTTCTCTCAACAGGAAATTTCTTCGATACATCTATATCTGTGTGGTCTTCTTTGGACTCTGATCCTTTCTTTTTCTCATATTCATAAGGAATATATTTAATGTTCATTGAGTCTAAAACAAATAATTTCCTGCATTTCATCCGAATTTCGATAAATTTGTTGTTTTGATCTTTAATCAAACACTTGTTACGTTTAAATAAAACTTGGTAGCCTTCCTCCAACAACCCAGCAACACTTAAAAGACTATAACAATTTTCGGGAATGTAATTAACATTATTCAAAATCAATTTCACACCTGAGCGACTTTCAATTTCAACTGTTCCAATACCTTCTATGGGAATGTACGCTCCATTCGCAATTGTAGCTTTAGTATTAGTAGTTTTTTTGAGCTCTTTGAAAAGGTTTCGATCATAGGTAGAATGGGCTGTGCAACCACTGTCAACAACCCAAAAATTTGAGGGTGTTTTGGTTGTAAAACCCGACATTGCATGTGGTTGTTTCTTTTGGTCTTCCTGATGGAGTTTTTGTGCGTGTGAGTTTGCGTTTGTCTACATATATGCTATGTGGAGAAGTGTGATTCTTTTTATGGTTACTTTTAGCTCTTAACTTATAGCTTATAAGCTGGTTTGACAAAAAAAAAAAACTCTGTTTGGTAACACTTTTTCACCATGAGCTTATAGCTTATTTCACGAGTTTATAAGCTATTTTTCAGAAGCTATTCCAAGTAACGTTTGAGCTTATAACTTATAGCTTCTCACTTTTAATTCCAGTTTTACCCTTATTATTCTAACTAAATTCCATTTTTTACCTTTAATCATTTATTATATTATAAATTAAAATACATATGTTTTACATATGAATGCAATTTTTTTTTTTTTTTTTTATGAATGAAAGATCTTTTTTTTTCTCAATAGAAAAATATATTTTTTTTACCGTTACATTTAAGTTTTTTTTTGTGGGACTATTTCAATATTTAATGTCACCTTTTTTTTTTTGCGAAATGACACGTTATTTTTGTGTGATATATAAGAATTGTAGAGAATAAGAACAAGGACAATAATTTTCTCCAACAAAAAAAAATAAGAACGTTACGTTTATCTTCACTATATATTGTTATGGAGTCAAAGTGCTGCAATAGGACAATCACCGCTAAATATTTACAGAGTCAAAATGCTGCAAAAGGAGCACCAATCAAAAATGATAAAGATTACACCCTAACACCAAAGCATAGAAGCGGCTGGTTACACCAAAGCATAGAAGCGGCTGTTTTTATTTATTGTTACGTTTAAATTTTTTTATACTTTATATCTAATTTTTTTTAGGCAAATGAAAATAAATATAAATTAACATTTTGGAATTAAAAATTAATTTAATAATAATATTAAATTAACAATTTTTAATTTTTAAATACTTTAAACCTTAATTGATATAGACTTTATTATGAATTAAAAATGTCCTTTTATGTAATTTTACATCTATAGTTAATTGAACCACTAATTTTACCAAACACTTCAAGTAGCTTATCAGCTGTTAGTCATCAGCTATAAGCTATAAGCTATCAGCTAGCTTATCAGTCATCCGCTATTTTTACCAAACAAAACCTATATATAGAGATAAATTATAATATAAAAACATATTTTTAAATCATATCTTTACAAATTATAATATAAAAACATATTTCTAAATCAAATCTTAGAAAATATTTTAACCAAAAATATTATCTTTTTTTTGCAAATTCTGATGATATCTTTTTTTTTTTTTTGGTTACATATTCTGATGGTATTTTATTCTCTGCTTATTATGCTATTTAGGAAAATGTTGAATATTATCAAATTATATACTACTTGCTTCGTTATCAACTTATCATTGCTCTTCTTTTTAACTGTCGTTTTTTATTTGGATTTTTAAATGTCCTATTTGGATCCCTAAAAAAAATATGTCCTATTTGAAATTGGTTTCGTTAACTCATAGCTATCGGTTGCATATTTTTCATTTGGAAATATTTTACCTATTATACCTTCACTTTAATCTATCAATAAATTATATTTATTTGCACACATTTTTATTTTCCAATAAATTTAACAGGTTATTTTTCTCTTATAATAAACAAATTTTAAAAATAATCCCTTTATTCAACAAATTCATATTTTTTTATCACACACTATATCTTTTCCATAACAAACATTTGTCACTTATTTCTCCCTCTTCTCCTTCTATATTACTTTTGAAGAATTGAATAAATTTTCGGTAATTTATTTTAAAATATATAGTAATTAGTTTTAAAAACCAGCTCAAACCGGCCGATCGGACCGGTCGAACCGTGAACCGGTGGTGTGTCCGGTTCGGTCTAACTTTTGGATCGGTTGTTCAGTTGAACCGGTCTAACCGGCTCGACTCGCTAAAACTTGGTATAAATCTGTGACCCGGCCGGAGCCAATACACATGTTGATTTCAATTGATAAAAAAAAACCAGAAAATGAGAAAAGTGAGAAAGATTATGGTACAGAGAAGATCTCGCGATGGAAGGAGGATGATCTGAGAAGGCAAGAACAAGGATTGAAAATCAGATATGATATGTGTTTTTTTATTTGAGATCTACTTGTTAGATGTTGGTTCAGAGATAACAGAAGAAGATGAGGGGTAAGAGTCTAAGAGAGGTGGCGGCAGTGCATATGCAAAAGTAGGGTTATGTCTCTAACTTAATTTGCATTTAAGAGCCCATTTAAAACCTAGTAAAATTCTTTATTTTTTTATTTTTTTTCTAAAAGTCGGTATGTGAAGGTTGAAGATATTTCATACAATATTACTTTATTCATCATGCATAACATATATTAAATAGAAATAGAAAAAAATAGAAAATATTTACGTGTTATTAAAAATTGGTGTATATTTGAAAAATGAGTTTGTGAAACTAGTTAATTTGTGTGATGATTTTTTGATATTTGTATATATTACATGAGTATTTTAGAATTTTAAATTGACTAAGTCATCCATCCAATTTAATCTAGTTTAATATACATATAATTTTTTATAAAGACCAAGTTATACAACCGAGTCATCCGATTTAATCTGATTCAGTCGTGCGGTTCAACCAATGACCTAATAGTTCGACCAACGATTCAGTAACCCATGATCTCACTGAGTCAATGATCGATACAGTTTTTAAAACTATGCATGAATAAATTTACAAATGACAAATAACAAACAAAAAACAAATGATATTCACAAAATAATTTTAACTCCAATAAAAAATTACCACCGCCCTTCTCTTTGGGATAATTTTGTTTATCCAAATTCTTTTAGATTTGGTTTGAATATGCTAGTCCAAGTTTCAGTTAATGGTCTCATTCCTATACATGGTTTTAATTTTATATACCCTCATCAAATTAAAGCCCTCCACAAGGCTTTATGACAAATATACAGTGTGGCTATGGTTGTACGAGTTGCGTGGTCCATCCGGCACATAACAATATTATATTATTAGCATGAAATAAAGGATAGAGCAATGATATTTGTACATTCATTTAATGATAATTTCGGTGACAACTTTGTTCTCCTCTTTTTTGATTGGTCAAAAACAATAGAGAGTCAAAAAGGAAGAGAGAGGATAATAACATCATGTGAATATGAGAGAGAAATTTGTTAAAAAGTTGTATCAAAATGATTGTACAAATATCATTTCTCATATGGATAAGGGATCACACAACATTGATCGATACTGTCATTCAAATTGACCAGGTCACACTTTAAGCTTATTCTAAACCAGTTTCACTTCCGACAACAATTTTAAAAGAAATCGTGTAAATTGTGGATACCATAATAATAAGAATATTTTAATAGCGGAGATTATTTGCGTGGGAGGAAGGGTTGTTGGGGGAGTGTGTGGGGCGGTTGGCTAACTCTGTTTTGCAGGTTGATGTCTCAGATAGGTGGGTGTGGAAACTCCTTCCGACAAAAACATATTCGGTGCAATCGGCTTATTCGTACTTAAGAGCGGTGGATACTAACATTTCTGAAGAATTCAATCATTTCTTATGGTTGAAAATGGTTCCGTTGAAGGTTAACATTTTTGTTTGGCGTCTCTTTCTGAATAGACTTGATACAAAAGATAATTTGCGTAAAAGAAATGTCATTGATTCCACTCTTATGGCGTGCGCGACTTCGTGTGGTAAGGAATAGGAAAGGGACAATCTGTTTTTTCGTTGTGATCATTATGGTCGACTTTGACTCTTGATTTCTCAGTGGCTTGGTTTTGTTACAACTTTGAATGGTGTAAGACCCCAAAATTTTATTTACAATTATTTTGTCTCTATTTGTGATAAGTTTATTCTAGCATCCTTTGATCTTGTTTTTATGAAGAAACTCTACCTTAATTAGTTTTCTGAATTTCTAGTTTCGAGGACGAAACTATTTTAAGGGGTAATAATGTAACATCTTGATCTTTTATACATGTATTTTTATAAATAACTTTCTTGACTTGCCACCTAATTGCTCAACAATTTATTTTACGTGCGAGAAACTTCACAAAATCTTGGTATTCCTTACTTTGGTTTATTAATTAGGTTTTCTATCATATAGTTCTTTTTATTAATCAATTTGTTGTGGAAAAAGTAGGATAATTATTTCTTAAATTATTTATATTTATTCTAATAAAATTCCTTGCTGTTGCATCTTTATTTGTAACTTATTTTAAAGTTAATTTTTATATATTAATTATTGTATAAACCAGTTTTCAGTTTTGACATTGTCTTATTAATACCACACGTTTTTCTTGGTCTAATTGCCTAATCAAAATGCTTCAAAATATCTCCTAATTACTTGGATGTAGTGGCATTACTTGAGAGAAATAATAGCAATGTGAAACCAATCCATTTGCACGTGAAAAGGGATTAGACCAATATAGGGAGTGAAGGTTAGACGGTTACTAGTTCTAATACCCAGCCTACTGTAACAACACTCTTATCATGGAGTCTTCATAGATTGCAATTGCTTTTACGTTCTTTTAGAAGACAATGATGTCCTTCCATCAATAATTAGTTTGAATATATTCCCATTGTCATTGCTGGTACCATGCATATTTCCTTCCTCTCACACGTAGAACAGGGAGTATATTATGAGCATCAAGGTATTCTAGTTCCTTGAATTCATTAGTTTGGTCAGTTACACATTAAAATCACTCTCTTACATCAATACAATTATCCAAATCAAGAAAACAAACTCCCTCCTATCCATATGACCTCACGCAAACCATCATATCCCTTATCACAATGTTCTCCTATTATTTTCTATAGTCTTCGAGCATACATCTTCATCATTCCATTGGTTCACATGTTGTAGAAAAATATTTTCCAAGCTCATCAATCAATTCCTAGAGTTTATTCCTCACAAAATTCGTGTATGTCCTAAGGTACTCCATGTTCTATTTTCTAGTTTAATTTTATTCTCCAATCTCTAATCATGAAATTATTGTTTCGTGGAACTTACTTTCGTTTTCCCTGAACATGTTGTTGTGGAATTGTGACTGAGCATTCATTCACCGTTCGATTGGGTTAAATTTTAGAAAATATTTCCCAACATGTGGTTATTCGTTTCAACGGAGTCCAGAGCGAGAGAAATCGTGCATGCTTTGAACCTGCAAATTTAGAGGACCTTGTAGTTGTTTGATTGGGAGGAAAGCTTATGAGGTAAGGCTTTTTCCCCATACGTTCTTACTAAGTAATAGGATTATGTTATGAATTAGAGGTAGAGATTCTTGTCTGTTGAAAAGAACAAAACAACTAAAATATGAATTCATATGATAAAATTTAACCTTTTATATGATGTCTGTATGATAATGTTATGTGGAATGACTTTTATTTTATTTTTCTATTCATATATGTTTTTGTGGTATTGTAAAGAAGTGTTAGACTTTGCTGATAAACTAAATAAATGAAAATATGAGTTTTATGAAAATATTTCAGTTTGGTCCATGTGGATGATGATGTGTTAAAATCTGACTGTATTTGTCTATGAGTTTGCCTTAGTGACGGGTTAATAATATATTTCTTTGTGGTGCCTTAGTGGCGGGATAACATCATATTGCATTATTGTGCCTTAGTGGCGGATTTTAGTCTGCATTTTCATGATCATGCATGTCATATGCATCTGTGTGGTGCCTTAGTGGCGGGAATTGCAATTATATTCTCTGTGGATGCCTTAGTGGCGGGAATTGCAATTATATTTCTGTGTGGTGCCTGTGTGGCGGGATATATCCGGATCATGTAGTATCTAAGAGCATGCATTTTACACATCATTGCACTGCATTGGGTCTGTTATACATATGTGTGTTGATAAGTGATTAAACTTTTATATATACAAAAGAAATGTGTATGAACTTTACCTTAAAGACTTAAATGTATTTTTCTTAATTCTTTTGATTGAGAAGTTTTGATACTATCTATTTTGTGGCATTGTTCTTGTGCTTTGAGTATGAACCAATTTGGATAAGGAAATTGACCCTTACACTAACATTTTAGGTACCAAAGAAGAGATGATCTATGCTTTGTAGTTTTGCTTGAAGTGCGTACGGGGGACGAAATTGGGTTTTTGATTGAATTGTAACTTTAGTAGAAATTTTTGAAGGATATTAGTTTTAATTACATTATGTTAAGAGTTTTGTATAGGTTTTGCTAGAATATATTATTAATGAAATAAATAAATAGTAGTGTTTTCAGAAAAGAAAAATGATTTAGGCGTAATGTCTTGGATCAAAATCCGGGGCGTTACAAATGGTATTTTACATTCAAATGCTTCTCAATTTTGTGCTCTCGGGGGTTTTTCAAAAAACTCTAGGACAAGTTTTACTATTATTTGGATTTCGGTTTTATTCATCATTTGGAAAGATAGAAACAGGAGAATTTTTCAGCATCAATTTGATCATCTTGAAGCTCTACTTGAAAGGGTCAAACTCCAAACATTTTGGTGGTTGAAAACGAATTACATTATGTTCGATTTTGACTATCCCTATTGGAGGAAAAATCCTTTACTTTGTTTACAGACTGCTTTGTAATGTCTGGTTCTGTTTCTTTGGCTGTTACTCGCCTTACTGTTGTGTAACTAACATTTTTCAGTTCTCTTAGGCACACCTCGTGCTTGAGGGACTGTTTGTTTCTTTAATGTATTTTGCTTAGTTTCTTAAAAAAAAAAAAAGAATATTTTACACCCATTCACATTCACTGCCTCACATAGTTAAATTTTTCGGTCTTTATGTTAAATTTGTTTTGTCTAATGAATAATTTTTCGGTGGATATAAGATTTTTTTTTTGGTTCGAATCCCGACCCCGGCATACATAATGTATTATCCTTTACCAAATGAGTTAAGCTCACAGGGATGGTGGACACAAAAATTTAGACACTTTATTTAATCACACATACAAAAATGTACATATGTTATAATTATTTAAAAATTAATGACTATTTTAATTAGTATTCTTTTTTTCTTTTTATATATGTGTAATCAAATGAAAGGTCTAAATCCTTATGTCCATCCAAGAACTGTTCTCGTCTAATAGATTAATGGTTAGAAATTCAATAAATAAATGAGTTTTGTTGGGAGTCTTTAAGGGAGAAAAAAGTTAGTTTTCTTTAATAAAAAAAAAAATAGCAAAGAAAATTTCATTAAATTATAGCATAAGGCACCAACATAACAAGTTTAAGATTACATAGAACTGCATCAAATTTGTTCTAATTCACAAAAGAAATCACACACACAATGCATATGATAGAGGCAATCAACTATATTGTAATTCAACAGACTTTGCAATCTACCATAGCAGTCCCATATTGACAACACAGAAATGCATCAAATTTCAATAAATTATAGCACAAGGCACCAACATAACAAGTTTAAGATTACATAGAACTGCATCAAATTTGTTCTAATTCACAAAAGAAATCACACACACAATGCATATGATAAAGGCAATCAACTATATTGTAATTCAACAGACTTTGCAATCTACCATAGCAGTCCCATATTGACAACACAGAAAGCTCGGCAAACCTCAACAGCCACCACTTCATGATAACCTCTCCAACTGTGGGCTGCACCATTCTGTAGATATGAAAGCACCTAACAAAGCTACACACCAAAGGGTTGAGAACCACATCACAATTGATCCGACCACACTTGACCTGACAAACCCAAAGCACTGACAACCAAGACCAGATACTTAAATGCAGAATTCTAATGCAGAGAATCTACCCTTTCAATGCATCTCTGGCCAACCCTATTAAGTCCTCTATTAGAGTATGAATAATCAACTATAGTTAGTTGATAGGTAAACTAGAGTTAGTAGCTTGGTTAGAAGTTAGTTAGAGTTAGTTATTCAAACTAATCTCTATATATAAATGAAAAATGCACTCTTTGAACACAACACTGACAGAAAGAATAAAAACCACAATTACGAATTGCATCTTATAAGAACTCGCTCCATGCCTCCCACGTGCTACCAGTCAACAAAAGAAAGAGTGCAAGACACAACTCCAAATTGACCGGTTGCTAAAGGCAAGGAATTTTGAGATACAACCAAGATAATGCCTTATCGACGCCTTCAAACCTCTGAAACCTGACTCACAAATAAGGATACAAACCACAATGGAATAAAATATGTCAATGGCCAATGCTTAACCGCGCGCAAACAAGAAACAACCAAAACCCCTACTCTCCTGCTGCCTGGATTTCTGGAAGAAAAAAATGCCTGTCACCAATACACCACGAATTTTAACAAAAACAATGCTGAAATTGAAAATACTTTAAAGAAGCCAAAACTATTCGGACACTGCAGACAACTCCAAAATCTCACAAAAAGTGCTTCAGCAGCCAAAATGCTCCCAGTTCTAAGAACGCATTATCCTCAACATCACCCTTACAAATCCACACATCCAAGACAAGCTCTAGGATTCACGTAGCAATGATTCATATCGTAATCCATGTCCTTTGACTTAAATCTCAACCAATTTCGCAAACAACGCTCCACGACTCGATAATATTATCCAACACAATATCCTTGTTTTTTATATACGAACAACGTTAGTTTTTTTTTTTAGTAAGCGTTAGTTGTTTGTTGTTAAGTGCAAGTGTGGTGAATCAATCTTGCTTCCTCCCTCTGTGCCCTCAACTCCTCACCGAATTATTATTATTTAAAAGATAATCAAACTAATATAAAATTTAATGATACACAAACAAATACCAACAAAAGAAATTGATATAAAAAACAAAGAGAGATTGCGTTTGTGTGTTAATCTTGTCCAAGCTGCACCCATTCTAGTGTAATTTGCACTTAATAGCAAGTAAATTGACTCTTATTACTAAATTAACCAAACTGGAAATTCAAAAAATAAAATAAGATAGAAGTCTTAAGCAAATACGATTAATGTTAAAAAAAAAAAAAAAAAAAACAGTTCATGCCTTCACAGTAGGCTCTCCAACCACCAGAAGGATTTAGATTCATTTGGAGTGTAATTCTTCATGGTTGGATTTGAGTGCAATAATCTTTTTCTTGGATACTTCTTTCACTTCCTTTGTCTTGAATTTGGGCATTGACTTCATTGGACCCAAGACCCATTAGGGCTCCATCAGCTTTAATAACTTGTGCTCTAAGGTATAAACATCGCTTTTTTATGGCAGTTATGTTGTCAGTCTAGCACTATAAATGTTGTTTAATAGTGCTAGAAATGCATTTTTGTTGTAAATAGTTATCTTTCTAGCACTATAAATGATCATTTGTGACCATTAAACGTAGCATTTTGTCACCTTCGAGCTTTTAAAAGACAACATTTTGATCCAAGACAACAACTTATCGGCTACACCAACATCAGTTAAACGGAGACTGACAGCAGGGGTAAGAGTGAAATAGTTTATAAACTAAAATGACTAATTTGATAATTCTGTCAAACCAAAAGAACCAAAAATTATATTTGACCAATTAGATACCATTTCTTTTCAAGTGTCACTTTTTATTTGCATATTTTTTATTTGGATTTTATTACCTATTATACCCACCAATAAAATCATATTTATTTGCATACATTTTTCTTTTCCAATAAATCTAATGTGTTATTTTTCTCTCTCGTTTTTTTTTTAATAATAATCCCTTTCTTCAACAAATTCCTATTTTTTCACACACTCTATATCTCTTCCATAGCAAACATTTGTCAATTATTTCTCTCTATTCTCCTTCTTTTTGTTCAAATGAGTCTTCAACTCTTTCTTCTTTTTGAACATTCACGGAACATTTTTTTTACCCAAAACAAACGACATTCATCCATTCAAATTGATAGAGTACATCGATGCAATACAAATTCGCTAAAAAAAAACTGAATCTGTGAACAAACTCACAACATTCATGTTAATAGCATAAAATGACAAAGTACGTAAGCCTACAAATATGACTATAATAAAATCTCTGGAATAATCCTCGTGAGCTTAGCTCAGTTGGTAGGGATATTGCATATTATATGCAGGGGTCGGGGTACGAACCCCGGACACCCCACTTCTCTACAGTTAAATTGTGTGAGCTCCAACCACTAGACTACTTGACAAAAAAAAACTCTGGAATAGCCATGCATTCGGATCTGCAACGTTATTGACACCAAAGTCATTGGTTGGATCTGCACTAGATCGAAGCTGATCTAACAATCTCAATTGAACAAACGTCTGAACAAATGGAAAAAGACAAACAACACCTCACAAAGACGACAAACAAAACAACGTCGCACTAAGACAATAAAATCACAAAAAAACAACCTAATTCGATGTGAAAATCACTTATTAAAATAAAAGGGAAAGAAAAACGATGTAAAAGGGTGGTTTGGGGTCAAACTGAAGATCTCTACTAAAACTCAAGGATTGATAAACTATGAATTTTGTGAACCGTTTTCAATAATTCAAACTTTCTAAACTACTTTAATTTTTCACACATAATGTTTTTTTATTTGAGAGAATCTAAGGGTCCGTTTGGTTCAACGAAGGGGAGGGGAGGGGGGGGGGGGGGTGGTTTAATGGAGGGGAGGGAAAGGGAGGGAAGGGAAGGGGAGTTCAAATGATGGGAGAGAAGGGGAGGGGAGGGATTTTAAAACTAAATTACTTTTTTTATCCCTCTAATATTAAAATAGTATCACGATTTTTAAATTATTCACTTCATAAAAAATTAAACATGAAAACTTAGTAACCGTGAACGCCATAAATAATCATACACAAAACTTCTGACAAGATATTGGATATTCATAAATATTAGAGCATTGATTTATAAAATATACTTATAAAATAATCTACGAAAATATAAAAATATTTATAAAAAAATTATTGTTAGAACTGATTTATAAAAAATGCCGCACAAAATTTGTTGATAATGTTTTAATATATAATACAATTAAAAAATATTAAATAAAAAAATGAGAACAACGTTAGTACAAAAAAAAAAGAATTCTCGTAAAAGAAATATTAGAAGAAAATAATATGTGGTTCTACTTAAAAAAAAAAAAAAGGATGATATAGGCATGTTAAGAAAAAAGGGTAATAAGCAATATATTGAAACACTTAAATTTTTAATAAGGACGATTTTGTCATTTAAAAATGAATATGAGGATAATTATGTCAATATAATTAAAATTGCATTAAATCATTTATCTTTCCCTTCCTCCCCTCCAAAAAACTCAAATTTGAGGGGGAGCAATAAATGAACTTATAAGGGATTTTGCTCCCCTTCCTCTCCCTCCACTCCCCTTCTAAAAATTGAACCAAAGACAAGAAATTCAAAATTTTTCCTCCCCTCCCCATCAAAACCTCCGAACCAAACGGACCCTAAATGTAATGTTATAAACTACAAAATATAATAACATATATAGTCTAACTTTCTAAAATGTAATGTTAAGTATAAAAAAAAAGTTTAATTTTATCACTCTATTAGCTCATTAGTCTATATTTAAACATAGTTCAGATTATTTATACATATGAACCATATTTTTAAGTAGGCTAACCGACTATACTAAACTTTCAAAAATGTAAAGCTCAAAACTAAATATAAGTCTATACATTCTAAACCTTGAAAACTTTTGATCAAAAAATATTTAACTCTTGTAAAACCTAGCTTATTCCAGTTTTTTTTTTTGCTAAAAAACCTAATGTCTAAAGCTCACACAGTTTAATTCTAAAGAAATGGGGACCAGCCACTAAATTTAATATGCAAACATCCTTAGTTATTGAGCTAAGGTCAAGGGTATTGCTACACATTTCTTCTAACAATTAAAAAAATGAAAAAAAGGACCCTTTAGTCTATTCAAGCAACATAGAAAGTAACCAATCTTCCTCGCTAATCTAACAAACTTTTGGATCGAAAAATCTCGGCAAGGTGTGAGATCTGGCATGCTCCATTGTCCTTGATTCCTCACAAGCTTCGTTTCTTCTCTCTCCGAAGCTCACACATGGATCCTAATCAGGTAAATTCAACGTTTTCTTCAACCATTCTCAGATCCGGTTTCAATGATTTCATTTTCTCTAACAATTTCTTTGATTAGTATAATTAATTAAGATTTGTGTGATTTTTCTTTGTGTGCAGTCTATAGTTGAAAACTACTCCAACCCAAGGACTTGTTTCTTTCACGTTCTCTTCAAGGTTTTGTTTAATCAATTATGCTCATTCTTTTCATAATTTTTTGTTTTGTGATGTAAAATTTGTTGTGTTTTGTATTTGACAGGCTGCGGCGTTGGCATTTTACATTCTATCGGCGCTCTTTGTTGATAACTTTGTTATCATTTTTGTGGTGACTGTTCTTCTTGCTGCTCTTGATTTTTGGGTGGTTAAGAATGTCAGTGGAAGAATTTTAGTTGGGATGAGATGGTGGAATGAAATTGATGATCTTGGTGAGAGTGTTTGGAAATTTGAATGCCTTGATCAAGATGTAAGTGTTCTTTGTTTTGATTAAGTTTCAGGGGTGTAATATGTTTTTTGAAATAGGGCCTGTTTGGATATACTACTTAATTAAACGCTTATTGAATATGAGCTTATCATATAAGTGCTTACGTATAGGCTATTTTTATAACAACAGAAAAAACATTGTCAAACCTTTTTTGCATAAGCCATGGTGGAGAGTTTATGATAGTTAGCTGAAAACAACTAATGGACATGTCATAAACTCTTTCCGTAAACACTCCCAAGCAGTATCACAAGTGCTTTTGTAGTAGACAAGTTGGAATAAGCTAATCCAAACCGGCTCGTTATATCTCCGTCACTTTTCGACTCTGCTGAACCTGATTAGCATGAGAATGGGTTTCAAGTTGTTCATACATGCCTGAATCTTGTGTATGTTTTTTTTTTTTTCCTTTCACTGCAGTCATTGGCTAGGATGAACAAGAAAGATTCATGGCTTTTCTGGTGGACCCTTTACCTTGCGGTAAGAGATTATATAGATTACTTACAGCATGCAGTGATAGTTCAGTTTTGCTTAGGTGCTTATGGTGTTATAGTTAAAATGTGGTTGTTTCGGGAGTTCAATTAATATGATGTTATAACCCGACAAGACTTATTCAGGAAGTGTATGTATTGTTGTGTACCAACCAAAGTGATAAATTTTCTTTATGCTTTGTATCTGGATGTAGAATAGCTCTGTCAATTATCACGGCGGGGTTTTATCTTCTTGTAATTTTGATTGCTCACATCCTGCCATAAAAAGAGCAAAATTGTGCTATCTGGTAATTGGCACAATAAATGATTTTTTATTTGTATGGTTCTACAGGCAGTACTGTGGATTATGTTGGCAATATTCTCCCTCATAAGGCTTCAGGCTGATTATCTCCTTGTTGTAGGAGTTTGTTTGACCCTCAGCATTGCCAATATCGTTGGTTTTACCAAATGCAAAAAAGGTGTGCAAATTTATTGATAATGTTCTTAAAATGTTTTTCTTCTTTTATATTGCAGAATTGGTTTAGGTTGATGGAATTGTCTTGAATATTAAGATATTTAACTTTTCAGTGCAAAATTTATTTTGATTTATGACGTGCAACATAACATGTCATCTCAAAGTCTTGAAATCTTATCTTGTTTCACCTGTTTCTTTTTTTCATTTTGAAATATTGAAAATTTTAACTATAGTTTGGTGCATTCTGCCCACTTCTTGTGAAGTTGCTGACATATAGGGATACCTGACTACTAAATTCATGTACCAAATGGAAATTTATGATTGTACTTTCCAATTATACCTTAACATGATTAATTTGATCACTGATTTGTAATTTCCTAAGGATGGGCTTGATATATTTGGTTTAAAGATGCTTTGAATGCATATACATTGTATGTCTTTATACAGTTCTATGCTATTGATGCTTTGTTAGCTGCATTCTTGTATCTGTGGCGGGAACCACAACCATTTAGTTTGGTGATTATCTCTTGAAAGGCATTAGTAGGCATTCATTTTATATTCCCAGGAAATTGACAGATGTTATTGTTACGGCCATTGTTTTAGTTGGGCGATTATCTCTTGAAAGGCTTAAGTAGGCATTCAATTTATAGTACCCTGTTAATGGGATTGGGAACTTTGGGTCCTCTTGTTTTCATTTGTGTTTCATTCAAATGACATCAATATGTATGAAAACATTCATGCCGTAGGAGTTTCTCTAAGCCTAGTTTCACATCACATTTTCAAATTAGTGATTCTGCTCAAGCTCCCTGTCTCTCCTTCCCTCCCAATATGAAGGATTTCTGTCCCCTCACATTGGTTTATTGTTTCATCTTTGCATGCTGTTCAATTTAGTAACTTGTAATTAATTTAACAAATTGCTGGTTTTCTTTCAGATGCTAAGAAGCAGATTCAACAATTTGCCTCTCAGACAATTGCCTCTCGGTTTTCATCTACCTTACAGTCAGCATTTAGTGTTGTCTGATTATAATGCAAGTTGAACCATGCATTACTGCATTATTAGAAATATTGAGATGCGGTGGAGGTTTGTACATGATGATTATTTTGGCCGACATCAGACTGGATCCTGACTATCTATCAAACTTGCATAGTTACTGATACAGAAAATGCAAAATTTTGTACCTTTTATGAGAAATGGCTTGAATGAGACTGATATTCAGATTACGTAGTTAAATAATTGTTTATTTTCAGGTGTACATTGTGTTTTCCTTGTATTATTTTGCATAATTTGTCAAAGATCTATGTTCCACGAGTTGGTTGCCTGCTTATTTTCATGCAAAATTGGTGGTCGATGAAATTGATGATGTTCTATCCTCGTGGGTATGATTAAATGACTGAACGAAGTATGCGTAGTGGAAAGGTTTATAACCAGATCTGGTAAGTGGAAAGGTTTATATCAGAAGCAGAAAGGTTTAACCAGATCTGGTAATTAGAAGAAGTTAGTTTAAAATAGAGGGAAATATTGCCAAATCATGGATGAAATATTTTCCAGTATATCTTCATTGGTCGGGTCTGTTGACCTTCCTGTCATATTGGTGCATGATAAGTTCATCTGTTGCAAACTTTTTGACTTTCCAAAAACTCGTAATCCCTTCATAAAGTAGCATCGATTTCTTTATGAAAAATGTTTGTACTGATTATAGAAATCTAGGTGAAGCACATACATTCATTTAGAAGTCAAAACATTTATACCGACAAAAGAAAACGAACTTAGTTAGTCTCCATTCAACAAGAAACTGCTATATTTATTCTTGGAAAATATTTTATGAAATTATTTTGAAGAGTTTATTTGAATTAGTATATGAATTTTTTTTTTTGGTGAAGGAATTAGTATATGAATTTAGTTATATACTACCACAACTACTACTATTCAGCAGCAACAGCATGTTTTAACAGTACTAGTAGTTGAGTGGGGTATTGTTATCGTGTGGAGCTTGAACGAAGACGTCATAACTTGTCATTGTATTCATCTCAATTACTTGGAATCGCTAGTTACCAGATTTTTGTTTTACTAAATGTGTAGTGTATTTTATGCCGTATGTCTTTTATTCATTCACAAAAATGTTTTGTTATGAAACTGGCTGCTAAAGGAAACATGCTTCAGGTTAGCTGTATATTTTAGGTATTGACATCTTCAATCAATGCCACAAGTATCTTAGGTTTAATTTATTCTCAAGATTATTAAGTTACCAACCAGGTTTAATTGATCAATACTAAGTTACCAACCAGGTTTAATCGATCAACACTCCAATAGCTAAACTCCTTTTGAAACTTAATTAAAATTTATATTTGTCAAAACTTCTTTTAGTGGATTGCTTGCATTCAACAAAATTTCCCCTCTGTGTTAACTTGCATTTCCAAGTTACACTTTGTTGGTTAGATGAGTGATCAGTTTATTTTGTTTTGTAGCTGGTGGATGTGATGATAGACAAACAGACAGTAGTTTCCCCCTAACTACGGAACCTGATATCCCACAAGAACTTTTTTCCGCCCAAAAATTGTCAGCAAACCCTTTAACATTGATTGGAAATTCGAACGTGATGAACCACAAATGTCATCCCTTTCTTTAGCTACATCATTTATTTTTCCTTAGACAACAACAGAGTTGGACTGACAGAGCACTCAACCAATGAAGATTATGTAGTTTTGTCGAAAAATGGATGCAGTTATAATTTATAAACAGGTTTATTTGATAGTATAAGCCGGAAATTAGAGACACACCTAAACACGAAGAGATGCTCCTTTTGTAAGAATCAAACGAGCTTCTTCTCATAGTGATTAATGGGTGACATATTCAGAATTCAGAATCATTCTTTTCACCCCGTCCGTCAAGCAACGCCTTGCGCTGTTTCTTGCTTGCCAAGTGAAAGAATTGGAGGCTTCTAAACTCATTCTTTTGTCCAACGTCATATAGTATATTTGCTCTAAGTTGGGTTGATTCTGTGACATTTCAATTTACCTAAAATGTACTGTTATATAAATAAAAAAAATCCATGATCTTCACCTAGTTATGAAATTAGAACTTCTATACTCGTAAATTACCATTTGATTCTAACCACCTTATCTTTACATTTAATTTACAGTTTAATTTCAAAACAAAGTATTGAGTATGTATTATTATTGTGTGTTTTGGGCATTTGCCATTGCCACTTGGTCGAACACTAGCAGTGAACCCAAAACATACAGTTGTTTGTGGCAGTAGCAAGCTATATAATAAGGGAACTTCTAATCTTTTAATCTAATTTTTCACGTGTGTTTCACATGTTTGTATGTGCTCTTGTCTTTGGGTTTTAATTTATTTAAAATTTAGTCATAGGGAGTTAACTTTTATTATTCGTAAATAATATAAATAAATATTGAGATTAAAAACAAAAAAAAATTAAATTTTGACAAAACACTTTTTAAAGCAAAATTTAAAAAACTTAAGAATATAATTTAATTTATTAAAAAATGGAAGATATGATTATTATTTGTCCAATTCACATAACCATTTGTCCACTTCTCTTTCTTCTATTTCCAAAATTAGAGGTAAAGAATGAAACCATTGTCCAAATTTTATGAAAAGAATAATAAGTTAGATATTTAGATTTTTCCACTCCTTCAAACAACTTCTGACTCCTTCTTCATACAAAACCTCGAATTACACCTTCATACACATTTCAACAATTTCTGCTACGCTACAATTACAATACCCCATTCTTCCGTGATGAACACAATAATCCTAATTCGCAACCGCGCTATAAATTCCGCGCGTAGAATCCTCACTAGTTCTTCAAATTCATCGATTTTTCGGCCCCCGTTACTTCCCCATGCTAATGATTTTCTTCAACCTCGTCTCAATCTTAACCACACCAACAATCACAACCCTTTTCGAATACTAGGGTTTCAGGGATTCAATGTTCAATGTTTCTCAACTTCTGTTGAAACGCGTGTGAATGAGAATAATTTTGAGAGGATTTACATTCAAGGTGGTGTGAATGTGAAACCATTAGTGGTGGAAAGTGTTGTTGTAAAAGAAGAAGAAGAATCTCATGTGGAGAAACAAGCTTGGAAATTGTTGAAGGATGCTGTTGTGACTTATTGCGGGAATCCTGTGGGGACAGTGGCTGCTAATGATCCTGGTGATAAGTTGCCGTTGAATTATGATCAAGTGTTTATTCGGGATTTTGTTCCGTCGGCTCTTGCTTTTTTGCTTAAAGGGGATACTGAGATTGTTAAGTACTTTCTTCTTCATACCTTGCAATTGCAGGTAATTTATATAGCCCCTTCAAAGTTACCTAATCCTTCAATTCAATCATTGCTTTATAAGGGTCGGTTTGAGTTTATATACTAAAATAAGCATTTGTGACCAAACAACTTATGACATGTCTGTATGCTATTTTTAGCTTATTATTTTAAACTCTCCACGATAACTTGTAAAAACAACTTGTAGCTTATATGAAAGCGGTTTGAATTTATTTTATGTATATAAACACACTCATATGATAAAAGCTTATGCTATATCTGTTTAATTAAGTTGTTTATGCAAATAGAATCTATGTTTAAAATGGTTGGCTGGTCTTTAATTGAATTGAATGCTTGTGTAAATATTTTTTACAGTGTCAGTGTATGGTCCTTAAACTTTTTCTTCGATTTATGTTCTTCACCGTTATTTATTAATCCCAGCTTTTTAAGCAATAGTTAAGTTAGGTGGGGATACTGGGGATAGATGGCAAATCCGATGGCTAAATGCTAGAAGAAAGTGTATGTACTATGATGATTGAGTGATAATTCATCCAAAAGGAGTTGTTATGCTTAGAAAAGTTACAATTGCTCAAAGCTTTGTTGTATATTGATATTTTATATTCTCACCTTTTTCCCTTATTTAATTGTGAAAGAGTTGGGAGAAAACTGTGGACTGCTACAGTCCAGGACAGGGTTTGATGCCTGCTAGTTTCAAAGTTAGAACCGTAGCTCTTGACGGAGATACACGTGAAGAAGTTTTAGATCCTGATTTTGGGGAATCAGCTATTGGTCGAGTTGCACCTGTAGATTCAGGTTTGTTTTTCAGGCGTTGTTTATAACATGTCTATAGTTAAAAATAATGCTGTTGTAACTGTTTGTAAGTTATAAACCAAGAGCATTCTAAAAAATGAGTAACTTAACAAAATGAGTTTTGCCTTTTGTTTCTTTGATAGGATTGTGGTGGATCATCCTATTACGGGCTTATGGGAAGATCACCGGTGACTACAGTTTGCAAGAAAGGGTTGATGTTCAAACAGGCTTGAAAATGATTCTTAAATTGTGTCTAACAGATGGTTTTGATATGTTTCCATCTCTGCTAGTCACTGATGGGTCTTGTATGATAGACAGGCGTATGGGCATTCATGGTCATCCCCTTGAAATCCAAGTGAGCTTAACTACCCTATGTTTTCTCATTCTTCTGTGTTCTGTATTAAGTACTTTTATGCATTTGGAAATAATTCTGTTTCTGTGATCTGTTCTATTTGTAATTGAAGGATGCTTTATTTTAATTGGTATAATGATAACAATTGCCCTAGTTTATAGGTACATGCTCCTACTTTTATGTTATAGTTTTGTACATTAGAAAACAAAAACTCGGTGATTGGGTTTGTGAACATATTTTGAAAGTGGAGAGTGCTACACTTTAGTGGCTGGTGCCTGATGGTGACAATAGTGGTAGAGGACACTCATGAGCAAACAGATACAGTGGACAGTGTCAAACAACAATAGATTAAGACAAAAATGAGAACAAAAATATAGCTAGGTTATTCTTTTTTTATTTCTCAAAATAGAAAACATGAACAAGTTTTGTGGACAAGCAAACACAAAACACCTTCTCTAACAAAGTTTTCTGTTTATTTTTGTTTTTAAAGAATAGTTCTAAAAAATTGTAATCAAATAAGTCTTTGGTTTATTCTACCCCAGCTCGTCAGTTTATCCACCCAATAACAATTGTTTCACTCGTTATCTTTCATGCTGGTTTTCCTTACATGTGGTAACTTTCACTTGACAGGCATTATTTTACTCAGCTCTTCGATGCTCGCGTGAAATGCTTGTTGTAACTGATGGAACCAATGATCTTGTTAGAGCCATTAACAACAGACTGAGTGCACTATCGTTCCACATTAGACAATATTATTGGGTGGATATGAAAAAGATTAATGAAATATATAGATACAACACAGAAGAGTACTCCATGGATGCCATCAACAAATTCAACATCTATCCTGAACAAATTCCTTTCTGGGTAATGGATTGGATTCCTGAAAAAGGTGGATATCTAATTGGAAATCTACAACCAGCTCACATGGATTTCCGGTTTTTCACACTTGGAAATCTTTGGTCCATTATTTCATCTCTGAGCACTCCAAGACAGAACGAGGCTATTTTGAATCTGATAGAAGCAAAATGGGACGAACTTGTGGGGCATATGCCTCTTAAGATATGTTATCCTGCCTTGGATAATGAAGAGTGGCGGATAATTACTGGCAGCGACCCAAAGAATACGTAAGTTCTCTGGGTGTAACATTTCCTGTTTGTTGGCATATCTTTGAGTACGTTTCATGAATTTATATCATATTATTGTCTTTATAGTCAGAATTGTTTATAGGGTGTATTAACTGAAACAACTTGCTTAACCTTTCCAGCCCTTGGTCATATCACAATGGCGGATCGTGGCCAACCCTTCTGTGGCAGGTAAATTTTTTTATGATGGCAATTGATTTATTAAGGAAAGTTCGGATATTGTTGGTTATGCACTTTGCCTTGTCTAAATACTATTGTACCCTTAGATCTCAAGGCTCTGATTGTTGGATTTGATTGAATCATATTATGCTATCTTTGTCCCTAAATATATAAGCTCCATTTGGAAAATTGTCCCTTATAAGCCCTATTTCAAATTACTAGGTACATTTATTTAATTTTCCAAATATACCCCTTATTAATCCTTAGCATACGATTACCCTCCACTTACTCATAGGTAATATATCTATGAGTAAGTGAAAATCTATAGTAGTAATTTGTGTTGGGAGATGAAAAGTCAGAATTCAATACATCTATACACAAAAGGCAATTTAGAAAATATTCATGCATAAAATGTACACATTAATTACACTGCAAACTTTTTTTAAGATATGTGAAAAGCGTTAAAGGGACTTACATGAAGGAACAAAAGTTTGATAAAAAAAAAAAGAAATAAAAAGGAACAGAGGTAGTAATATGGTCGAAGGCTCATAATTAATGGAGAGATCACGAATTTATTGGTGAGACCTTGCATATCAACTATCAAGTCATGAAGTAATATTACTTTAATTTCTAATGTATTTTTTTATACATCATCTTCAGTTCACACTGGCATGCATCAAAATGGGGAGAATTGAACTAGCCCAGAAAGCAGTTGATTTAGCCGAGAAAAGGCTGCCAGTTGATTCTTGGCCTGAATATTATGATACTCGTTCTGGAAAATTTATCGGAAAACAATCCAGGCTGTATCAAACATGGACCATAGCTGGGTTCCTTACATCCAAGTTGCTTTTAAAAAATCCAAAAATGGCGTCCATGTTATTTTCTGAGGAAGATTATGATCTTCTTGATATATGTGTTTGTGGACTTAGCAAGAGGGGAAGGAAAAAATGCTCCCGTGGTGCTGCCAAGTCTCAAATTCTTGTATGATGCAAGTGTGCATTATTTGGAAGCAGAATTTCAGTTCACAAGTTCAGGGTATGGCTTTTGTTTTGTACAACAGAATAGAAGTTAAATTGGAAAATAACATTATGTTCCATGTTGTAATTATAGTTTATATTGGTTAAGATGGCTTAACCAATGTATTGAGAGGGTAATTCTTTTTCTTAAAAATAATTTCAATTAGAGGTTGAAACTTAGAACCTCCTAAAATTACTGAATACCTTAGCATAGTTCATTGCTTAAGATTTTCACTTACTCATAGGTAAATTACCAATGTTCACTACTTTGGATTTCCACTTACATCTTTGTATACTAATACTAATGATGTTCATATTGATTTTTCTCATTATGCAATTGCTCCTTTGTAGCGTTTTATCATAAACTTGTTTCTTTGTCACGCTCCTAAATTACTTTGCTTCGTTATTCGCCTTCTCTCTGACTTTATTTTCACTGACATTATTAGTCATATGGTCAAGGTCGCCTTACAGAAAGTATTTTTGCAGATAAAACATGCTTCACAGTTCTGATAAACTTGATAAGTAAAAACCAGATTATTATATTAGAAGAATATACTAATAATCATAGTGATTTCATCTTCACATATCTTATTATTTGCGTTTTGAAATATTTATATTAGAAGAATATGGAATCCAACTTTTATCAAAAAAAGAAGAAGATGGAAATCCAACGAGGGAGAGAGTGGAGAGGTGGGAGTCTGATTGTGGTGGCAACGCGATAAGGTGCCTTGCTGGAAAGAAAAAAATCTGGTATTTTTATCACTGAGATGCACCACTTGGACTTCATCTGTTGGCACCAATGCCCTTCCTCTTGGTTAATAATAGTGTTATGATCATTCAAAAGTTGGTACTTTAGGATGAGTAATCTATAATATTTTATTATTGATGCCTTATAATATTTTAATAATTCCGTGCTTCCTCTTATAAGTATTTCCAAAAATATATTGGTTCCAACTCTTCAAATGGGTAAGTTTATAAACTTCACCTTTGCAGTTGTCTGAGTTGCTCCAAGAATGAATCATTTAGTTTTAAAACTCTGGATGCTCCAACCAAGAACAAAGAAATTTGAAATAATTTCTTCTAGAAATATTACTTTTACTCCCTAGTTGTAACCAAAGTCCCGAATGGTCAAAGGAATTGATTGGAAGATGGATAATATTGGGTTTAGGGAAAAGAGTTTGCCAAACTGTATTGCTCAAAACTCTATCTAATCGTTCTTTCAAGGGAACACGATGCGGTTGACCTTGGAAACCAAGATCAATAAGCTGACATGAATCAATACAAGTTGAGAAAGTTGCCTTACCATTGGAATTAACAGGTCCACCTTCTCGTTTCTCATGATCAAATAAATTTTGTTGAAAGTCTCCCGCAACACACCAGGGTCCAAAAATGGTAGTACTAGACAACCCTGTCTCTTCCCAAGCTGCTTCACGCTGATAGATATGTATGAGGACTTGCATAGACAACAGACAAAAACCCAGCATTAGGGGTGTGTTGGTTAATATGCATATGATTGCAATATTGTGAAGATGATATGACATTGATTGAAGGACATGTGTTTTTCCATAAGCACCCAATCAATACCCCCGGAAAAACCTTAAGGCTTTGTTTGCGAGTTTGGAGGGGAATGGAGGAGAAGGCTTGGGAAAAAATGAATAAGTAAGTGGAAGAAATAGAGGAAAATGGGAGAGGAGGGCTTTGGGGTGTTAACTTTTCTTTATAATACAAAACCCTCCTCATTTGGAGGAACTAAAAAATTGTATTGGAGGAGGGTTTTTGGGAGTTTTGGAGGGTTAATAAGAATTCTTCAAATTTAATTTATGTTGTTATAATATTTTTAAAATTAAAAATAAAGTAATCATATGCATTAATTTATCATTCTCTAAAAAACTACTCTTTTAATTTTTTTGAAAGATTTCTCTATTTTTCCTCATATTTTGCACCCCTCAAAGCCTTTCCTTTCCTTCCCCTCCAAACTCCCAAACAAAGCCTAAGCTTCAACTCTAACACCTTCAAACAACTATGTTTGTTTATATATTTATTTCAAGTAATGATACATAGACACCCTTTATTCCCATACACCCTTGTACACCCCATGCATTAGGAAGAGAGAAGAGGAGAGAAAAGGGAAAGTGTGCTTGTGCGGAATTCACGTGACCACGTGTCAGATTTTTGTGTGGGTGTCAAAGAGTGTATTGCCACCTAAAGATGTCTATGTATCATTACTCATTTATTTCAGACATTATTTTTTAATGATATAATTGATATATTATAACAATCGATAACAAATAACTTTGTGTGTGCATCAGCACGAGTTCCAAACTAGTAATCTTATTCACAAGAGGGGATAAAAAAAATCTACAATGCAAAACCAAGAGTTTGTTAGAACCCACTATTCATTTAGTAATTGTATTGATCTCACACTCACTCAATGGGATCAATTTAGAATATAAAGATAGGGAAAATCTTAGAGAAAATTAAAATGAAGAAATTTGTTTTGAATTGAATGCACGCACACCTTCCTTATCACCGCACTATTCATGCATTGTTTGGTTACACGTTTGAGACACTTTTCTTGCGTCCCAATGTCCTGTTATCGTGATAATTGTGAAACTTGAAATTATGAGTTAGATAAAAGCACGGTGGGAGGCAAATTAAACGTGGTAACAAACACACACTCAAAATTAGTACAACTAAGCACACTCACTTCATTACTCTCATCATTGTTTGAAAACAAAATTGCATGCTCCACTTTTCCTTTTATGTATATTAACATTCGTTTTACAGCTATCATGTGAGACACTCCAAGATTTTGCATAAACTGGCTCAATAGACCAATACTTAATGCCAAATCAGGTCTTGTATTGCACAAGTACCTCAAGCATCCTATCAACATTCGGAATTGAGTGAAGTCCACATTTTCTTTTCTTTGTTCATTTATCAAACTTAAGCTTGTTACAACTTGAGTTAGAGTTGGGTTACAATTGCCCATTTCAACTTGACAAGGGTAAAAATGATCGATTCTTCTCCAAATGCTTATATTGCATATAAATAATGTTAACAATTCTTGTAAATGTTGCTTATGTGAAACATAGTTTTTTAAAATTAAAATTATAAAATTTAATTTAAGATCGACAATGTCTCAACAAAGATTAAGTTGGTTAGCTTTATCATCTATTGAAAAATAAATGTTAAATGGGATTATGATAATTTAATAAACGGTTATGTATCTCAAAAAGGTTGAAAAATAAAATTTAATAAGGTTGATATTTTATAAAAAGATATTAGTTTTTCCTTGGAAAAAAATATTAATTTTTGAAAGACCTCATTCTCAAGTTTGCTTTAGGCCTCAATTGATCGAGTCGATCAATAGTTCCATTCAAGAATGTTGATTTCACTTCAATTTGATATACGTGCCACTGTTTCAAACTTGTAATAGCAATTGCCATCCTTATAGTTTCGATTCTTGCAAAAACTTCATCAAAACCTATTCCAACTTTTTACAAAAATCTTCTAGCCACAAGTATGGACTTTCACTTCTCTACTTGGATTCTGCTCCACTTTATGCACCTTACTTAACACTTATTGTTTTCTTTTTAGTTGGTAAATCAATGGACTCTCATGTTTGATTTTTCTCAATTGATCATTCAGCTTTTCCTTCATAGCAGCAATCCACCTCGTGTTTTTCATGCCTTTGAGATGTTTTGGCTTGCTAGTTTCTTCTTGGCCGATTGTTTCGATCATTGTCATGGTTCGTTCGATTTGTGCCTTCTCTCTATCCGTAGTCTCATAATCCAACAATATTTTTGTTGAATTCTTCTTCTCTTTAGTGTTCCAGTTCCATTCTTTAATTTCATCAACCATCACATCTTTGTTGATCACTACTTGTTTGTTGGTTGGATCATATAGTTTGTAACCTCCTCTTGTATGATAGCCAACCAATATCATTTGTTTTCCTCTGTCATCTAACTTCTAAATTGATTTGGGACATGTTTGTAGCAAACTGATCCAAGCACCTTTAAATGATTTATAATTTAGTATATTTTGATTTTATTTTACTATGCTATTGTGGCAGATAAGAAGAATGGAGATTTTGAGTAGTTTCATTTGTCAAGTCAGCAATAGCAAAATTTATGTTTATCAATGTTTCTTTCCGTTTTTTTGGCTTAGTTGTTTATTATTCCCTACATATTAACAAGTAGTTGCTGCCACTAGTTTAAATGTTTAATGAAGATTTGTGAACTTGGAATAAATACTTGTTAGTTTTTTTATATAATATATAATAATACTCTTTATACTCTGCGAATACTTAGTTAATGTAAGTGCAATTATGTACATATAGACATATATATTCATTTGATCTTTTTAATTTATATATTTATGTTTTACTTTTGGCTTAAATATTGCATTCGTTTCTGCAAATATGGCTCGTTTAAGTTTTGGTCCTTGTAAAATAAAAATTCAAAAATCAGTCCGTGCAAAAAAATCTGTCTTTTAAAAATACCCCTGGGCCCATTTAAGTCATGACAAGTCACCAAAATGCCTACGTGGCGCACGCTGATTGAACTCATTTTGTAGTTTTGGTCCCTGCAAAATATTTTGCAGGGACAAAAAACATTTTTTTTTTACAGGGACTAAAATCAAAACGAAGCATATTTGCAGGGACGAATGCAATATTTAAGCCTTTACTTTTTAATATTATCCTTTATTTAACAAATATATGAATGTTTAAGAAAGTACTAGAAGTCATCTCTTAGACCATGTACAATGGTTCAACATAATAATACCATTTAACACCTACTTTTTTAATTCCCAACACTCCACATCATTTTCTCTCTCTTAATTCAACACCCATTCAATTTTTACCTCTCCAATGATTTTTTCATTCAACACCCTACCCCACCACCTTTTATTTCTTATTCTTTATTTAATTTTATATTTTTGTTTTTATAATTACATAAAATTAAAATTATCGATTATAATTAAATTAAAATAAAGATACACTTAATTTTTTTTTTTTTTTTTGTAAAAACAAAATTTATTTAAATAATTTATTTATATTTTCTTAACTTAAAATGCAATACAACAAACTAAGCACGCAACACACAAATAACTTAAAATGCAAGACAACAACAAGCACACAACACACAATAATAAATGGGTAATTAGAATAATTTTGGTTGTTGAAATGGTTATTATTGGGATCCATTTCACTAAAAATAAGATTAAAACTTCACTTAGTTTGCTAATAGAAAGATAATAATAAGAAGAAGATAGTGAAAAACTTGGTTTTTTTTCTATGTCCAAATCAAATGAACCAAGTCTCTATTTATAGAGAAAAAAAATCATGAATTTTGGTATAATTTTTTTTTAAAAAAAAATTAATTTACAACGAAATAATTGAGGTTAAATTATGAAAATGATAAGAATCCGGACAACCAATTAAAACGTGTCACGTGTCCTTATCTATCCAAAAATCATTTTCTCTCTCTGCACGCTCACGCGCCCTGTCGGCGCGTGTTGCTCACGCGCCCGTTTTCAGCGAATGGCAGCGCGCCACGTGGCAATCCGGTCTGCATTCAATTGTGTTGAATTGGTTCAACCTCTCTCTCATCCAACACACCATTCAACTACCATTAAACACACCATTGCAATGAAAATGCCTGTTGAATGGCACATTAAACACACCATTGTAAATGGTCTTAAAAAAATATATATACTAGAAAAACATCTTTTTCTTTTAATTTTTCTCTGACATATATGAATGTTTAACAAATTCCTTCAACAAAAAAAAAAAATGAATGTTTAACAAATAATCTATTTGGGTTGACCTATCGCATAGACTTGAGACTTTGAAGTATGCTCCTCTTAAAATCTCATGTTTGATTCTATTTGACAGACCAGCAGCATCCAAAACATCAGAAGTAAGCAGCAAATCATTTTAATTTGCTTAAGAAATTAGAGCATCGGTATTTCCTACCTAATTCAGTAGTCATGAAGAGTTCTAATTTGAATGAGCAATGTTTCGAAGACACACTTTTACCCACACCTTATTATACACCCCCATGTGGCAGCTTATGTAGCATTTCAATTTAAAAAATTTCTAACCAAACCATTCTCTCTCTCAAGTCAAACCGCGCACCTCTCTCTCTTTCTGCATATTTTTCTTTCTCTACACTTTATCTCTCCCTCTTCATCATCAACCGGTTCTTTCTTCATTTCACTTCATGCATTTTCATTTTCCTCATTCATTTAAGTTTTATCTTCACATAACCCATATGGGAAGAAGAAAATCCAAACAAAGTGGGATAACAAAATCCAAACAAACTCTCTTCTTCTTTTTTGCTAAGATTGGAGCAATACATCTGAAAATTGAAACCTTGTTGATGATTTTGTTTCTTTCAGATCTATGTTTTGTTTGACTGATTTTAAATGATGTGTTTTCTGGGTTCTGATGGGAGGACGATGGGACACAATTGCAAGAATGATGGTAGTGTCAGATCTGAAGCGGCGATGGTGGTGGTGGTGATTGTCGCCGCCGCCGTCACCGGAAACAGAAAAGGGCTGGTGGAGGTTGTGGAGATGGTGGAGGGTCTGTGAGAAGAGAAAGAGGACAGGAAAAGTGAGGGTGAAGGAAGAGAGATAGGATTTGTTTTGGACAAAATTATCCCTTATTTTTTACAAATGGAAAAAATTGCCCTATGCCACACAGGGGTGTAGAAGGTGGTTTGCCACATAAGGGTGTGTATGTATCACCACTCTTTTAAATTGCTTACTTTATGTTCACCCTCAATTTAGCTATCATACACAAGCAAAATAGAATCATAAAGCCTATCAGACCGCACGGGTCCGCATACTAGTTTGATTTAATTTAATAGGTTATTCGCATTAGTTGTTGTAGGAACAATGACTATATGATGATGAGCAACGAGAAATATCCCAGCAAAAGAACAATTTTTTTAAAACCTTTTCAACAAATTTAATAGTTTATTCACATGGGTTGTTGTATGAACAGTGCTATCTGGAGAACTACATAAAATTGTTTTTTGAGGAAACATGTACATGCTGGACGAAAATATTAAAATTGAGGGTGGAAAAAATGTTAAAAAGATCAATAAAAAAGGGTAAAATTGGGATTTTGGTTAATTTGTAAGTGTGAAAGTATAGATGCATGAGTATAGGGTAAAATTTCCATGAAAAAGCCACCCAAAATCATTATATACATGTATAAAAGGTATAGAAATATATATTTCTTAAAATAGGGAAAAAAAATTAGTAATGTAAATTTACAAACGGTTAAAATACAAATTTATGAATAGTATGGAGACAAACGATGCGAAAGATCAAATTTACGACCTGTGTTGTATTCTTTAGTTTGAAAACGGTCGTGGATTGAGTATTAACCGACAGTCAGTATATTAGGTATAATATATTAGGTATAGGTATAAGGTAGATCGCCACATATCGGAATCGTGCAATCACACAAAACAAAATTACGAATGATCAGGACATGTTAAACTGTCAATTTAAAAGGGTGCATATCCTCTCCATTTAGGGAGAAAATGACAATCTCAATTTCCTTTGATAGAAGCACGTGGCAACTTAATAAATCGATGGTTCACGTTTATTTATTACACATCAATTAAAAAGGATTTATTAAAAAACAAAAAGAAAATATTACTTCTTCATCTTACAACCCTTCGTTGCCCGAGGTTCCGCAACCACACCTCTGCCCTCCGTCTTCAACGCTGCGCCCTTTGCCGTCCGCTCTATGACCTTCCCCAAATTCCTTCTACTTTTGTATCACAACTTGTCTTTTAATGTTTCAAAGTTCAATTTTAATCTAATTTGTTTTTAGTGATATAATTTGTTAACTAACCCCTTTCCTTTTCTTTAGTATTTTAATCTTTCTCTTCATTGACACCGAGTGGTTTTTTACTTAACTAACCTTAGTGATTTTCACTCTTTTTTTAGCTTATAATTAGAAAAAAGTAATTAATATTTTATTAAAAAGTGAAATAAGTCAGTTATTTTAAGATTTTTTTTTTTTTTTGCAAATGGCTGAATTTATTTAATCCTTCTCATTTTAATTGTTACTTTAACATTTTTTTTCTGTCTCAAATTAATTGTCAGTTTAAAATATTAATGTAACATTTTTTCCACTAATATAACTTCATTTATTGAATTTCACTTCACTTAAATACTCCACCGACTACGGTTAGGGTTGAGAATAGGCCATGTCGGTCGGGTGCGGTTATCATGCATAAGGAATCTTTATGCACCGTGCATACATCCCAGCTCATTAACTGATAGCCCAACATAATTGCTTCCTTACCCTCCCAAGCGAAACCAAACGAAACAACACTAAAACCGCGGAAATCATCATTTTAGTTTAATGATGATTTCAGAGTGTTGGTTTGGTTCAATGACAGTCACAAATGTCCTTATTATAGTATGTTTTGTATAAAATTATGTCAAAACCATTTTGCTGTGGAAATGGTTTCTGTGAGTTGTACTCCAAAACCATTAGATGTACTTAATGATTTCCAGCAGGTGAAAAAAACTAAGGACCTAGAGTCATTGCCATCATTCAGTTTGGACTGACACAATTGGAGGAGGAGTAAAGAAATGGTTTCTGTGAGTTGTACTCCAAAACCATTTTGTCGTGGAAATGGTTGTTGGAACAAAATGTGTTTAGCAATATTAACCCTTAAGAGTTTTGAAGATAACAAAGTATTAAAAAATTGTAAATTGGATACGCTAATATTTGTTCAATTGTACAGGACTATAGACAAAATTTGACATCTTAAAGTGATCCTGAAAGAACAAATAAAGAGCAAGAGTATCAACAAAAAGAGAAGCTTAAAGCATCTGAAGAAAACTGCGTCTGAAGTTTGAAGTGCTCCTGAAGACAAAGTGCTTCTGAAGTGATGACGTCATTAGAAGCAAAGTTCATCAGAAGCTATATATCACCAGAAGCTGCAGTTCATCAGGAAATTGAACTCAAAGTTTCAAAAGCTGTTTCAAGGACTCTAACTCGCCTAGAAATTACAGAAGACTGGAAGAGTGTGGCAACAGCTAGTTTGAAATGCATTGGATGCTAATTCTTCAAAGAGCGTTGACATAGTACGTTTATACGAAGTGTACAACCACTACTTCCACTACTCTGTTTTTGTCTCTGCTACAAGACAAGAAAAACAGCTATGCCTGCTGATAGATATTTGACAAGTGTACCAATAACTATCGAAGTAGTAATAAATATCGTTCCACTGTATTAATTCCAATTATAGCAAACACGTTATTATTTTAGGATATGTAAAAGTTATTTTGATTGCCCTAGGCAGATGATTTGAGTGTAACAGAAGTAAGTAAAAGTTATTTGAAAGATGATTTGAGAAGAATGATTAAGCCGATGAATCCCCTATTGTTCTATATGAGTAGTTACCTCCCTTATTTACTAATTATTATTTAGTCTTTACGACAAATTAACTAAGTAGATTTGATCAATCTCTTGACTCAAAACCCTTTCCTAGGTTATAACCTTGTAATCTCTTAAACCGATTGAATAACCGCGGAAGCGATAAAAGAACGTTAATTCATGAGTCATGATCCTCAATTTCCTATCTCTAGGTTCCTATGTTGAATCAAACAGGATTACTATTTCAGGATTAAAAGTTAGGGTTAATAGTCATTCAATTCCTAATATCAATTCATGTAATTGCACGAAGCTAGGGTTAATAGTCATACAAAGCAATTATCTGAAAAGCAATGAACACAAGTAATTCTGAATAAAGACTGAATAACATTAATAATAAAGAGAGTATCAACTACTGATTCATATATTACAATAGGTTTATCATGGCTTAATCAACAAGGAAATTAGCTAGACATGATCAAACGAATAAACAACATAATAAAGAAAATAAACCGATAGAGTTCTGTCGTTGCCGGCTTTGCTCCACAGTTTATATCTCACGGTGCTGTTGTTGTCCTCCAATTATCATGTGCTTCCTGGCTTGATTCCTACTGTGCGGCTCTATCTTCCCAAAACCATGTGGCCAAAATTGTGATCTCCTGGTACGGCTCACTTTCCCCAACGTCAATTCTTAATTCTGTCCGTGAGTCCTCTTCTTATAATCCTTGTGACCTAGCTGCCTTCTTAATTGATGTTGCATGTCACGTTTTTTCTTTCTTTCTCTTAGATCAAAATAAGTCTGTTAATGAATTCTTAAAGCATTTCTTTTTTTGACACCTCCTGATTTACTCTTCTTTGATCATGTTACCAATAATCATGATAATAAACACCAATTTTAATCATTTCAATACTTGATTCAAACATGACAATTTATTTAAAAAGACTCTAAATTAAGTACTAAACTAATAAAAATAGAATTAAAACTTAATTAAAAAGACTCTAAAAATGTGATATGACGGACTGTCATCACCTGCAAACAATGTTTATACACTTTGGGAACGCATTTGAAATTGATCCTTCATAGGAAAATAACCATATCAGGCAAAGGATCAATGGTGAATTATCAAAGCTTCAAACGACTCTATTTTGGATGTGCTGACAATTCAACGTCTCTCACAGACCTCTATATAAGGGACTGAAGACACAGAGTATCTTAAGAACAATATACGCATCAGCTAAGCATAAACTCTGTTGAAATTGCTCTTCACTCCAAAAGTTCACTTAGAATTTCTTAACAAAGCTTACATCTTAGGAATTCTAGAATCTTTAGAGTCTTTATCTGATTTGTATTGTGAACACCACTGATTGTATATCAAGTGTTCAATCTCAAACATTTTTCATTGTAATTCTGTTTGAATTTAGGAAGTCTCTTGCAGTTGTGCTTGAGCAATAGAAGTCTCTTGATCTTGTTCAGGAGCATAGAAAGTCTCTTGCAGTTGTGCTTGAGCAATTTGAAGTCTCATACTAAGTATAGTATTGAGCAGTTGTAATCAGATATTACATAGTGAACTCCTCTTGGAAGTGCAAGGGGGACAGGGCTGACTTCCGGTTTGTGGAAGGAACCTGTATAAATTGTCTGTGTCTTGCTTCTCTCTTTCTCTCTGTTCTTATCCGCTGCATCTAGTTCTGAACATCTATTCAGAAGTAGAACTCTATCTGCTTCTAAATTGCTTGTTTCAGTTAGAAGAAAAAGAAAAAGATAACACAATTCAACCCCCCCTTCTTATGTTTTTCTCACCTTCAATGGTTTCTGTGAGTTGTGCTCCAAAACACTGACAATTGGCAAAAAATTATCAAACATTATTTTTAGATCAAACATAAAAAATTATAAAAAAATTCTTGAAGTTCATCAAGAACAACATCAACAATATTTTCCAGCAATTCATTTTTTAAGCTTTCACTACAAATCCATCAAACACTTTTCCAGCAAACAATCATCAGAATCACAACACACTACAAATTTCAAATTCTTCTCTTCTATCAATTTTTTGGCTTCCGAACTCAACACCTAATAACAACAATCAAAGTGCAAATCAATTAAGTCATCAACTTCCATTTTTCACATCTGTTTCGGAACAGCAAGCAACACAGATCTAAAAGAAAGAGAGAAGAAGAAGCAAGTACATGCACAAATCGTTCACAAATCCCCAAATCTGAATCGAAGCAAAAGGAAAGAAGCATAGTCTGAAGCAAAGAAAGGAACGGACCGAATCGGATTCGTGAAACGAAGAAGATGTAGTTTTGTTTTCATTTATTTCGTATTTTGATTTGTAGATCTGGACTTGTGTGTTTTTTTTTGGAAAACTAAGTGGATTTTTGAACTGTACGTGAAAAAGGATGTCTAGATCTATGTTTGGATTTTAAAAATTCCGACACGGTGGTGCCGCCTGTTTGGGCCGGTCACCGCCGCGCCGGAGTAGAGGTTTGGTCGGAGAAGATAAAGCTCATGCTTCCTTATAAGAGCATTGCACTTATACCTCTTTCCTTTATTCCTTGATTTGGTGTAGTTTGAGAAGTCTATAATTATTACACGTGTACACTAGATCTGATGGTTGTGAAGTGTTTATGCAGGGTGCATAAGGAAATGTCTTATGCATAATAACTTTTGCCATGTCGGTCTATCATAGCCTACGACCTGACTTGTTTAGGCATGACCTGACCTGTTTGTTAAAAATGTTAGGTTTAAGCTTTTGAAAAAACCTATTTAAGTAAATAGGTCAGACTTATGCTATCAATAAAAGACTACAAAACCTAATAGACCGACTTGTTTATGCATATTATTAAAACTTATTTTTTATTTATATGAAAATATAATTTATATTATAAAAAGTAAGAACAACTCAAATAATGAACTTTTTAAATAGGCTTTAAGTTTTATAATGAAATAGGCTTTTAATGTCTTATGATGATAGACTAACCTTACCGTAAAATATTTTTAAGGCCGATTTAAATTATTTAAAAGTAGATAAAATAGACTATTTAATAAATTTAATATGAATCTTTCAAAAAAATAAAATAAAAAATAATATGAAGTAAGCTTGTAAATAAGCTTTCAAATCAAGTCGACTTTTAAATAGCTCGGATCAAAAAATTAGGTTTACGAAAAGCCATTAGGCGAGACTCATACTTGCAAATGTTTTCCTATGCTAGAGTCAGCCTCAAGTCTATCAAAGTCCGGCATGGTATGACCTATTTGAAACCAGGCACAACTAACAAACGATTAAAATGAGATGATGGAAATATGAATTTTCCAACAAAAACTTTCTCTAAAAATTATCGTATAGGATTAAGGACACGAGGGAATCATAGTTATTGCTCGGAGCATTTTTGTTTGGTGAATATTGCTCTGAGCATTTGTTAACAAGGTTAATGCCAATGGCATGTAGCAGAAAGTTACTATCCTCAACGAATTTCCGACCCATTCCATTTTCAGTCCAAAACTCTCTTCGCTGCATCCAAAATGACACACCCTTTAATCCCAAAGACTTAACGGGTTTAACAACGGATCTCATAAAGTCCTATTTTGACAAAGGCTCGTTCGAAGAAGCGCACACACTGTTCGACGAAATGCCTCACAGAGACGTTATTGCCTGGACGTCCATGATCACCGGCTACACCTCCTGCAATCATCACAGCCGTGCTTGGAATGTGTTTACTAATATGCTTAGAGATGGGGTGAAGCCGAATGCTTTCACTGTTTCTGCGGTTTTGAAGGCTTGTAAAAGTTTGAAAGCTCTTTTGTGTGGGAAATTGGTTCATGGGTTGGCGATTAAGATTGGTACGCAAGGTTCATCAATATATGTTGATAATGCACTTATGGATATGTATGCTACTTGTTGTGATAGTATGGATAATGCAAGATTGGTTTTTGAGGATATTGGAACTAAAAATGCTGTTTCTTGGACTACTTTGATTACTGGGTATACTCATCGACGTGATGCGTTTGGTGGTCTTCGTGTTTTTCGCCAAATGTTTATGGTAAGATTCTGTTTTAAATTGTAAATACTTTATTGTTTGAGTCATTGATGAAAGAATGAAAAAAAAAATCATTGATACGAGCACGAGATGAAATATGTTTAACATAGTTTTCTTTTTTGATGGAGAACAGGAGGAAGGAGAGTTGAGTCCCTTCAGCTTCTCAATTGCTGTTAGTGCTTGTGCCTCAATTGGGTCAAGTAACTTGGGTAAGCAGGTACATGCTGCAGTAATTAATCATGGATTTGAGTCCAATCTTCCTGTGATGAACGCCATACTGGACATGTATTGCAGGTGTCGTTGCGCATCTGAGGCAAAACAATTATTCGGTGAAATGACTCAGAAAGATACGATTACATGGAATACTTTGATAGCTGGATTTGAAACACTGGATTCTTATGAGTCTCTCTGCATATTTTCACAAATGGTGTCAGAAGGTTTTAGTCCGAATTGCTTCACATTTACTAGTGTTATAGCTGCATGTGCAAACTTAGCAATTCTGTATTGTGGGCAACAGCTTCATGGTGGAATCATTCATAGAGGCCTGGATAACAACTTGGAATTATCCAATGCCCTTATAGATATGTATGCGAAGTGTGGAAATGTAGCTGATTCACATAAAATATTTAGCGGAATGCGGCACACAAATTTGGTCTCATGGACTTCCATGATGATTGGGTACGGTGCTCATGGACATGGAAAAGAGGCTGTTGATTTGTTCAATGAGATGGTTGGATCAGGTATTAAACCTGATAAGATAGTGTTTATGGCAGTTCTCAGTGCTTGCAGTCACGCCGGACTAGTGGACGAAGGTCTGAGATATTTTAGGTTAATGACCAGTTATTATAATGTTGCACCGGATCGAGATATATATGCATGTGTGGTGGATTTACTCAGTCGTGCAGGAAGGGTAAAAGAAGCTTATGAACTAATAGAGAATATGCCATTTAAGCCTGATGAGTCTATATGGGTAGCCCTTCTCGGAGCTTGTAAAAAATATAAACAACCAAGTATACAGAAATTAGCAGCTTTGAAGGTTTTGGAAATGAAGCCAAATAAGGCGGGAACTTACGTGCTCTTATCAAATTTTTCTGCTGCTGAAGGTAACTGGGCTGATTTTGCCAGCTTGAGGAAACTGATGAGAAGTACTAAAAGTAAGAAAGAGGTGGGGAGGAGCTGGATTGAATTGAAAAATCAGGTTTGCAGTTTTATTGTTGGAGATATATTTGATTCTTCAAATAAGGAGGTGTGTGAAGTTCTAGAATTGTTGATTAGACATATGAAAGATGCAGGATATGTACTTGATTTAGATTGCTCTGCACATGACTTGGAAGATGAGACTTGAATATATGAAAGATGCAGGATATGTACTTGATTTATAAATGCTTGTTGCAGATTCATAAACCAATACAAGCATTCATATATAACATGACCTTGTGAACCTTTAAAAGCCTCTATTCACATACCAATACATGCACTCATATATACATATGACTTGAAAGATGGCACAGGGAGGATTGTTCCATCAATACAAATTCAACACACCAACCTGTGGCTGGACGGGATGAGATGTTCAACCCACCCTGTCTCGCCCCTTTTTCAACAGTTTGCTGGCAGGGTGAGGCGAGATGGAGCAAGTAAGTTGTCTCGTAATGTCATGCTTGGTAAAAAGTTTTTGATATATTTATGTATAATTGTATTTTTAATAAATGAAGAGAATATAAAATATTTTGTCATTTTTTTACTTTTATTTTTCTTGTACAAAATAATACAAAAATTCATTATTTATTTAACCTGTCTCTTTCTCCCCCTCTTTATTTCTCATTTATTTATTTATTTATGACTCTTTCTCTTCAAACAAACAAAGTTCAAGGGCCTACAACATGAGCAAGGCAAGGAGATTCACTCTGGTTTCATTAAAGGTACACAACCAAAACAATGGTGTATCGATTCACAAATGTCCTGTTGATGGCGCCACAACTCATTTCTAACACTGCCTCGACCACCATCGTTTTTAGAGTGTCTTGTTCTATATGTTCTCTGCTATGTGTTTTATGTCACTGCTTTAACACCATTCTCTAGCACTTCAACAATATGCATTTGCTAACAATTAATTGGATGAGTGACTAGCCTTCATGCCTAGGTTTAGGCTCACCTAGTATAGTTTAGTCTCTGAAAAATTTGTTTGAAGTCTACTCTGTTTTTGTGAACATGATTAATTCAGTGATAGAAAACAATAAAGAATTTGTGGATAAGTTGGAATGAGGAGGAAATGAATTTATTCGTTCTTTATACAAAATAAAAAATCATGTTTGTGAGGGATGCGTGTTAAGCGCGCTTAAATAAGACAACACAAGTCTTTGTACATATATCAACGTTAAAACTTTTAAAAGAGAACTTTCTATTTGTGTGGTTTTATACCTAACTCAAGGATTATGATGATAGTTGATATATTATCGTGTGACTTAAAGATCAATCTATTGCTTATAATATGAGGTTTCACCTCATATTAACTATATAATCTCCATTAAAGAAGCAACAATAGTGTATATGACACAAATGCTTAAATTAAGGATCACATCAATATAATAGGATCACATTAATATCCAATTCTCACATGAATTTTTTGTTTTTTTACACTTATGATATTATGGTTGGCCAATATCACATGACAATTGACATCGCAATGTCTCCCGAATGCTACCCGTATAAAACATCTCCACTGTCTTGGCCTACATCTTCACTTTTTTAACCTTCCCATCATCTTCACTTTTTTAACCTTCCCATCCTTGTTTATAAATTCTCACCACAAGTTATACTTTAAAAAGTCTTGGTTTGCAGACTTTATATTTTTTTTTTAGAAGTTGTAGACTTTATATTTATAAAATGCATTGTAGACTTTATATTGGTAATACATGTGATATATAACTATTTTGGAGGTGTTTGCGCAGTAATTTTATATCAAATTCTTTTAAAGTAGACAATTCACTTTATAATATAAGTAAGCAATATTAACTAATGAAAAAAATTCTAGTCATATTTGGTGGACTCAAATATATGCAAATTTTCACTAATTTCAACAAGGTTATCTTTCAAAAGTTAGTCTTTAATCAATCAAATATCAAATATATATCTAAAAAATAAGTAACTACCAAAGTTATTTAAGTGTCCTTGCCCCATGATTTTTACAAGTCTGTTTTCACTTTTCACAAAGGGTAAAATTGGATATTCAAGTGCCAAGATGCAATGCCAATTTTTTTACATGGACTTACACTACCCCTAATCTAATATCATTTCAGCTTCTATACTTAAGAGTTGAATCATCATATTATACAAGTGAAACTTTTCCCACTTTTATCCCATTTTTTCAACTCTATGTCTAACACTACGTCTTCATCCAATTTTAAATTTTGAATCTCTGTTATGTCTCTTTCTTTTCTTCCTTGCTTTCCATTTCTCTCATTCTCTTCCATTTCTTCTCACTCTCAAAATCCGATTCTAAAATATTCACGTGAGAATTCCAAAAAATCACAAGAGAAAAAGCAACCGTGTTCATCCACCTTCATTGTTTTTGCCCAACAACAACCAATTCTTTTTGTTTTGTTTTTTTTATTACGTGCTTATAATTTTTGTTTATTTTTTATTTCTCTCCAAAAAAATCCACTTACTAGCTTAGTTGTTTGATTTTGTTGTTGTTGTTGTTGAAAAGGAAGGAAAACAAGTGAAGGAAAGCAAGGGAAACAAAAGGTTGTACCCAACAAATAGAAGGAAAGCAAAAGAGAGTGAAAATTTCTGGACAAATGACATTGTAGTACCAATAGTTTAATAGATTTTTAAAAGTTAAAATTATCGACCTATTATAATATACTAATTTTTTCACTATATAATCAATTAAAATTAGTCACAAATGATAAAAATGAAAAATAATTATAGTATGATAATTTTATAAGATCGCTCAATACTATATACGTCATCGTGCATGCCTCGTCACATAACGACACACATCTTGTCGTTTGACTGCGGATATCTTGACCGATGTTCTCTAAAACAATTTCAAGAAAAAAAGTAAATGTAGATAAATGAGTAATTTGGGGAATACACCTATATTTATTACTATATTAAGAAAAGTGAATGATAAATAAAAAATTTCATTAGTTTACTACTAATTTTTTTTTCTTCAGGAAATGTTAACTTGTGCCTTTGAGACATAAGTTACGAAGCTAATTGTAGAAGTTTATTCTTAAAAATTGTGCATTCAATGTCTTAAAAGTTTCAAAAGTTATATTTTCAACATAAAATTTATTTTTAATTTCCATTTTAATCTACTTAACTTATGCCATAAAGGCACAAGTTAACATGACTTTTTTTCTCTCTCATATATGAGCCGGGAGAGTACTATTTTTTTTAATAGAGTATCTTACTTTAGATGAGTCAATTCGAACATGTATATCATTTTATATTTAATGATTCTTAGTTCTCTTAATCGTGATTGCACTAAAACTATAATCTATTTACACTTATGGCCCCAAAATTGATTCATTATATCTGTAACACTTGGAAAAACAAATCACATTGAAAACCACAATTCATTTAAAGCATACATATACAATGGGTTGACTTTTAGAGTCTTGGGTCTCCACTCTCTATTCCATGCATGCATATATGAAGGAGAGCAGAGACACAATATGTAGTGGAGTTGCCCACAAAGTGACGTTGTCAACAGATCATACCGATGAGAAAAAGTTGAAGTCTAACGTAGGACACCACAATTCCACTACCAGGGAAGCTATCGCGCAACACTCATGAAAATTAGCTAGATATAGGTTATGCACTATAGACAATGTTGTTTGGCTAGTAAACAATCAAACAAACTTATTACACAATTTTATCTCTTTATCTTTCTTATTTTATTTATATATTTCTTAGTGTAACTTTAACCCAAGAAACACAGTCGTACTTAACACTCTAAGAGAGTAGTTAGGGAATTCATGTCTGAGGGACATAGTATCTCTCTCCGCAAGGAAATCACAGTTGAAGAAACTTAGTCAACCTTGACTAACTTCAGCTTCCGTCGACATTTTTTTAAAACACATCCATGCACATACTTGTTGAGTCCAAAATCACTTATATATTTATAATTGAATTGAACTTTTGTACGTTTATTTTCTCTCAAAACTTTGAGACCTAAAATCATAGTTTGAAGTGATCCTGGTCACGATGTTCAAACTCTTCGCAATATCAAACAAACGCAAATTAAATAAAAAATAACGATAACAATATCTATTTTAACACACATTATTCATCATATTCTCCTTCATTAATTAAAGTTTATGAGTCATGTAAATTTTTTGAGACTTGCACATTTTGGTAGGGTAGGGCCCTTATAATATTTTTTGTTACAAGGCCTGCATAAATTTTAACCAATGAAAAAGATATATAATGAAATTTGGATTTTTTTTTTTGTGGTAGTCGTTCTCCAGAAAATGAAAACAAGGGTAGATTAGTAACAGTAGATTTGAAAATGAAATTAAGATAGCATAATAAAGCCATGAACACATTCTTAATTCCCGCTAAACAACACTATACAAAGACACACACACACACACACACACACTCCTACCCATTCACACTTCACTCTTCTTCTTTTCCATTTCTGCAATTGTGAAACAAACCCTAATCCCACAATCCAATGGCACCCAAATCCCAAACCCGCTCTTCCTCCGCCGCCTCTGAATTCTTCAAACCCGGCACCTTAGTCGAAATCAGCTCCGACGACGACGGTTTCCGCGGCTCATGGTTCACCGGCAAGATCGTCCGCCGTCTCGCCAACAACAAGTTCATGGTGGAGTACGACAACTTGATGGAAGATGAAGCAGGTACAAAGCATCTCAAAGAATCACTCAAGCTTCACCAGCTCCGACCAGTTCTTCCGACGGAGGCTAACCGGGTGTTCAAATTCGGCGATGAAGTTGATGCCTATCACAATGATGGATGGTGGGAGGGTCACATTACTGAGGAATTGGAGGATGGAAGGTTCGCGGTGTATTTCAGAGTTTCGAAGGAGCAGATCGTGTTCAACAAGGAGGAGCTCAGACTTCACCGTGAATGGATGCATGAAAAATGGGTCCCACCTTTTCAACAACAGGTATGCTAGGGTTTGAATTCTAGGATCAATTTATGTTGTTTATCGTGTTTAGATTGAATTTTAGGGTTGCATTGTTATTTGCGTGTCTCAGTATGGGCTTGTTTGGTGAACAGCTTATTATGATAAGCGCTTATACATAAGCTTACATAAGCTATCTTTATAGAGAAAGATAAAATGAAGCTAAATTGTTTTTGTGTATGATATTAGCTGTTTTTGTAAGCTATATTGGAGAACTTATGAAAATAAGCTGAAAAAAGCTTGTGAAAATTGTCAGAAGCTGTTTTCATAAGTTTTCCATGACGGTTTCACTAAACTTATGCTAATAGATGAGCTCAAATAAGCCAATCCAAACAGGCCATATGTTATTGTTATTTAACTTTATTTGCTTGCAGTTAAATGTTGTGAGTGGTGATATTCTTTGTTAATTATTAATGTTATAGGATGATAGTGACATCAAGAAAAAGGTGACGGTGAAGGTTGATGAAACTGTGACGGAAGAGAATGTGGATTTTGAGGTTAAGCCAGGGACATTGGTTGAGGTTTGCAGTGATGAAGAGGGTTTTAAAGGAGCTTGGTTTTCTGCCACACTTGTTGAGGTGAAGGGAGAAGGTAAGTTAGTTGTCGAGTACGATAGCCTGCTGGATGAGGATTCAAGTCTCCTGAGAGAGGATGTTGATATCCTGCAAATGAGGCCTCGTCCACCAAAAACTGCTGAAGTTGCTCAGTTTGAAGTTCTTGATGAAGTTGATGCTTATTATAACGATGGGTGGTGGGTTGGTGTTGTTTCGAAAGTTCTTGGGGACTCCAAGTATATTGTTTTTTTCAGGAACTCCAATGAGGAAATTGAGTTTCAAGATTCCCAGTTGAGGCTGCATCAGGACTGGATGAATGGCAAATGGGTCATGGTTTCGAAGGTATGATTGCAATGTTTGTTCTTTTGATTGTCAACATTGACACTTACTTTTAAAACTAGACTTGAGTTCATTTGTATTATAGCATATTGTCAAAATAATCTGTTGGCTTGTGAGGATTGGCTTCAATACTCTCCTCGTGGAATGTTTTTATTGAATTACCCTCGCCACGTCTTGGGACAAATTCTAAATAGAAATTAGTCTTCCTTTGGAGTTTGGATGAACTAAAGCACAAACTGGCAGACAATCTTATATAAGCAGACTCAATCTTTTTGAGTGTGTTAAATTTCATCCCTACTGAAATACGGGGTAAAGGATTGATGTTTAGAAACTTGTGCTTTCTCATATACGAGGGTGATGTACCTGGTCAATGTTTTTAAATTGATTGCTTTCCAGGATAATAGTTCATATATTATGAACACATTAATATAATTATTGACTCAAATTCAAGTAAGTGATTACTACGGAGTTGGATTTGCCTGCTTTGTCACTTGCTTTTACAGTCTAGATTTCTGGATTCTTGACTATCGATGTTTTTTTCAGTACTTACCCTACTTGCTCTGCATTTTTTATTGTTGGCTTGCGCATTCTCTGCAGAGAATGATGTGTAGGTTGAGATAATTGTTTTGGGGGGAGTTTGTGTAATACGTGGGGGTAAGCATAAAGATACTAGTAGAGCTAAGTAGAAATTTGAATAAACAGCTATAACAAAGTCTTTTCCTATTATCAAGTCTTTTCTTATTGGATAGGATCAACAATATGAATTAATCGTCACCATAAAATCATGTTATATATGACCATGTATATGGTTTAAAGATATTTTATCTGTACTCTGTAGTATCTTTAACTGTCTTTAAAAACTACTGTATTATCCCTTATCTAGTCTTGGTCTCATTATCCATACTTGACAGTCTTTCTTTTCTCCATACATTACCACACCAGCTAAGACGATATTCCATCATCTTCTCTATTATGAGGTTGTGACTGTAATAAAATTTTGCTTTAAGCTTAAGAAGAGTTTTGATATCACATAACACACTCAAAACATTCTTTTATTTCATCCATACTATTTGGATCGTATGATTGACACATGCATTTATCTCCTTTTAACTTTGTATGACCGACTCAAGGTAAAATTTGTTGAAGCATATGTTCTCCAATTTTTACCTTTGCAAGTTACATTATCTTTTGTTTGTAGGTTGCTAGACTAGCCTTGCACAATAATTTGTTTTACTTCTACCTTAATGAAAATCATGTATTTCCTAGGATTGTGATATGCGAAAATCGTGTTTCCTAGGCTTTTTTTTTTTATCTCTTCTCTTGACTCTCCTGGTAGTTGTGTATTATACATTGATAGAAAGAGTAGTTTAAAAACATCTCTGGCTTGCTTGTCAATGTTGTGTACAATATTTGAAAATTACACACAACTACTAGTTCTGTAGCATTTGCTCATGTTAGCGAGAAATTATTGATATTGTTGATCGATACTTGAATTGTGACATGTTGTCGCTATGGTGGCTAGAATGTCAAGGTTTATGATGTCTTAGTAGCCCCTTTGTGACTGTAAAAAAAAAAAAGAGCAAATGATATAATATCACTGCCTTCCAAATGTACTAAACCATGTAGTCTTGACTCTTCAGCTTGCAAAAATGTATTTTGACTTCACTGTTGTAACCTCAAGCCTTTTTTTTTTTTTTTTTTTTTTTAACTATTTCAGGCGTTGGTGTTGAGGTTTTGAATGCTGAAAGCAGCAAGAGATTGAAGAAAAACCAGTCCCCCTGGAATCATGAAAATAAAATTCTGTTTGTATCATCGGTCAAATTATCAATAGTCTGTCTAAAAGAAATTACCAGACCATTGTCAAGAATCTGTCTAAAAGAAATCACTAGACCATTGTCCTTCTTTTACTCCCATTTAATGGATCAGAGTAATAGCTCAACATATCTCAGTTATAGTCTACAACAGTCAGGGTATAGTATAAGTAGGGAAGTGTTGGTAGACTGATGATTGATATTTACTTATTAATCGTTAGATTGATATTTACTTCTTCTTCTGGGTTTAAACCTATGAAGTAGGAACTCTAACTCCTTATCTCCTAGTTGAAATCAATTGAGCAAAATATATGGAAGTCAAAAAATACACGCGTTTACACTTAATTTTATTACCTATCCAAACAAAAAACAACAAAAGAAAAAGAAGTAACAACATTGATGCCTACAAAAGGGTTAGGTAACCCAAAAGCGTACTGATGTGATGAAGGATTAGGTAACCTTGAATTTGATGTTTGATAAGGCTTGAAATGTGGTGATTTTGAGCAAAAAAAACTTCAATTTTAGATCGATTTTTGCAATTTGAATTTTGGGATAAGGGAGAGAAAGTTAAAAGTGAAATTGTGAAACTCTGTAATGGGAGGGGTGAACTTCCTTATGTATATCAAATTTGTTTGGATTACGTAATCCGAATGACATGTTGGTCATTTTTGCAGGACGTGTGAGTATGGCTTAGGGTGGGAAAAATAAAAGTCCAATTTTTTTTATACAAGTGTGTTAGGGCACCAACACCCTATGCATATCTTTACTCAAACACTCTAAACATGCATCGTTTAGCGTGAATGCCCTCTTATCATTGAAGAGTGTGGACCAAACCAGAAAATAAAAAATAAAAAAAAGTTATCCCTAAACCTCCTCGGCTCCTCCCCAATGTTGCTCGCTACAACGCTGACTCCTCTGGTAGCCAAGAGTACCAAGTTTGTTTCACCAAACTCAGCCTAAGCAAAATGTAAGGAAACTCCCAATATATATGCTAATACGTTGTAGTCTGTTCCTTGTCAAAGCCAGTGATTATGAAGAATGCCTCCATGATGGGTATATTTGACACGGATGATAGGTCTGCAAGTGCACGGTTGGTAAAAAAGTATCGATCCATATAAAGTTAAAGTAATTTACCAATCTAATTTTTAGTTTTGATTAACTCAAAAGTAATAATTTGGATTAGAGGAATGATTGTTTGATTTAAAGTTCAACTATTAAAAAGTGTTACGGGATTGAGGTTTTCAACGTAGTCTTAAATCCTTGGCATTTCCTATCTATTTCACTATTCTATATTGAATTCATTCCTAAGGACAAGGTTTTCATTTGGTACTTCATGTTTCCTTTTAGAATACATGAAACTTATTCTCATGGTTGATTATCACTGAGATCCTTTGAGTGCAATCTTATTGTCCCTCAAAACTATTAGCATGTTATGATTACTTTGTCTAATCTCATTTGATCCAATATCAAATTTCACCTCTCAGTACTTCGTTTGATATTTGATATAAAATTTAATAACGATGAGATTAGATTAGAACGCAAGTTCATAAAAATCTAGACTTTGGTTTGATTAGAATTCAATCCTTAGATTATTCCAACAATCTTAAGACTAGAAATGTCTACTCACACATGATCATAGTAGACAAGAGATTAAAAGATAAAGACATGAAAGTAAATGACTGAAAATGTAAAAAATTGAAAAATAAAGAACAAAATTTAAGAGAATTGTAAGAACTCTGAATTCTTTCATGGAACAAGATTACAAGTGTCCAAGATGCTTCTTTGCCTTAGAAATGAAGTCTTTTTTATAGACTAGAAACTCAGACAATACATTAAAAACGAGCTACAAGCCATAAATCAAAGAATTTCAAGAGTTTGTAACATCTATTTTTGCTTTGCACAGGACGCATGATCGTGCTTGAGAGGCGCACAGTCGCGCGTGTTGTTTCTGCCATTTTGTGCACGACCTAGGGGCTAAAGAGCACGATTGAACTTCAGTTTTATGACATTTTCATTGATTTTGCTCCCTTTTCTTGGCTCTTAATCTTCGTGATTCAACTACATTGTTCTTCATAAATTTGATTTTGAAAACAAAAACTAATGCTTTGTAGTAAAATAAATCTAGAATTGAACTAAAATAACACAAAAAATATTGAATTCAAATGCTATAAACACTCTAAATTACGACTTATCAATGAACCATACATCCCCAAACCTAACAATCATCTCTCCCACTGCAAGATATAAATTGTTGTTGTCCTAGTGCCCTCTCATCGATCAACTCAATCGTCCAACCATTGCATGATGAATGACAACATCATTCAACTCTTTCCGTTGCTAAAGATGAGCGGGTTGTGTTTGATCAACAAGTCATTAGATATTACTTTTTTAAATTCCTAAAAAATATATACTTAAGAGTTAAATGACATTTTTTTTGGCTAATTAGTCTAGTGGTATTAATACATATCTTAAAGTGAATAAATGAGTATCCAAGTTCGAATCTTGACCCTACATATATTATGCAATATCCTATCAATTAAGTGAAGTTCACAAAGACACTTAAATGACATCTTATTTCATGAAAATTATAACATTTAGAATAAATTTTACTATTTTAAAGTTTAACATTTGAATTTACATAAAAAAAAAAACTTAAAATATATTATTAGAAATAAAATATTTAACAATTTTTTTTGTTGTACGGCTGGAGAGAGCTCATCTTATAAGTTAGAATTCATCCAACAAACATATACTTATCAAATTTCTTAGGAATACTCATATGTAAATGTTCCAAGCATTAATTACATTAGGAATCTATCACAATATATAATATCTCTTTTAAATGTCACAAAAATCATCTATAAAGAATTTGAACATTATCCCCGTGAGCTTACCTCAGTTGGTAGGGATATTATATTTTATATGCAGGGGTCAGGGTTTGAATCCTGGATACTCCAATTCTTCACAATTAAATTGTGTGAGCTTTAACTACTAGGCTACTTGACAAAAAAATAAATAAATTTCAACATTCTCCCCTTATTCCCTTTAAAGAATGAAGTGATTACTATATTTATAAAGCAAGAGTATTAGTACATCTAAATTTACGGTGTTCCGGTAGCATATATTTATTTTGCTTTCTGGTTTGTTAATTAACACAAGACGCTAGACACAATATTGACTTTGATAAATAATCTTGAACTTTAGAGTTCATAAAGTTTTTTTAGGAGAATTTTAGAGTTCATAAACTTTAGAATTTAATAATATTGCCATGAAATTATCATGCTGTTTTACCTTTCTATGTTAATATAACGAAGAAATCAGATAAAAAAAAAAAAAAAAAAACGAAGAAATCAAACCCTTCTATGTTAATAATATTACCATGAAATTATGATCCTGTTTTCACCTTTGAAGATTGTCTTAAGCCACTAGACAACCACTTTAAAGACGACTTACTTAAGTCTAAATTCAAATCGCAAATGTCTTTTCAGTTTCCACCAAAAAAAGATGACTTACGAAGGACCCTCATCCAAAGCTCACTTTGATATGTAATCATCATCCACCTTCACTTTCCCAACAAAGCGTATGTTATCGTCTACTCTTCGAAAGAGTATCTCATTTTTCCGGTAAACCAAGATATCCTAATTGTGGAGACTGATCTATCAAGGTAACTGAAATTAATTTGAGGGGTTGACATTTTCTAACATATATTTTTAATATATATTACGATTAGCACAAATGAAAAACATCGATCCATCACATCACGGTGAAATTAAAAAGTACGTAGTTGATAATTTAATAATAAACAAGTATAATGATCAACGATTCAACATGATATGAAACGAAGTTAATGAAGATTGGTTAAGTCAGTCTGCAATATTATGTGTTCAATATTTAATGTCGATGAGAAAACATTTTTAATGAATGATCACAATTTGATAGACTTCGAAACTCTACTCATCTAAATTTTTTATTATTATTTTTTTAATATGATAAAAGCGATCTATTAATTAATATAATGACAAAAACAATAGTAAATCTTGACTATTAATTTTTTTTATTATTAGATGAACGATTATTTTTAAGCTAAAATATGGTTTTAGTCCCTGTAAATATGTATCGTTTTGGTTGTAGTCTCTGTAATTTTTTTTTTTGTAGTTTTTGGTCGCTACAATTGAGGGACTATTTTCAAAAACCAAATATTTTGCAGAGACCTTTTTAAAAATTAAAATATTTTGCAGGGACTATTTCTCTACAAAATGGATTCATTCATGATGTGCCACGTGTGCAAATCATCACAAAAGTAGGGTTATGGACCAAAACCAAAACGAGGCATATTTGCAGGGACTAGAACCATATTTTAGCCTTATTTTTAACATCCAACCTTTTAAGTTCACCATTCAAACCGTCACATATTAATGGCTTAATACATCATTTAGTCCCTTAATTTAATTATTTTTTTCAAAATGGTCCCTTAACTAAAAAACGTTTCAATTTGGTCCGTTATGTTTTCTGTCGTTACATCTTTTGGTCCTCTCCGTTAGTTTTTAACATCAAATGTCTAAAGTGAACCATATTAAAAGGTTGTGCACCATGGACCTTAGTAAATTTTTTAATTTTAACCTTTTGATTTTTTCTTTAAAAGAGGATTGTTGAATCATGTAGGGTCTATTGTATTTTAGTGTGAACCACTAACACCTAATATTTTTCAGATTTTTCTTCCTCTTCTTCTCTCATCTTCATCAATCTTCCATTAATTCAAAAAGAAAGAAAGAAATAAACTTGGACACCCAAAATCATCATCATCTTTGTTCTTATTCATTCATTCTTCATCATCAAAACTCATTGTTTGTTCCTCAACACCAACAACAACAACCTAAAATCATCATCTTAATTCTCATTCTTATTCATTCATTCTTCAAGAATCCAGATTCAACCCCTTTTTAAATTCCTTATCATGAATTAAAAATAAAATCTCCAAATTCTCATCATCATCAACACATCATGAATTAAAAATAAAATGAATTTCAACCCTTTTTAAGTTCCTCATTTTTCTGTGTGTGAGGTTCATTCCATTATTTGTCATATTATTGTCATGATTTTCTTTTTTCTTCTTTTCAACTAACAATTTTTGAAAACTGTTTCTAAATTTCATGTGGATGAAATGCATGACATCAACATTATTGAATGGATCAAGAAATTCAATTAGATATGCTTAAATTAGACCAAAACATAAATATCAGGTTGAGAGTTTCTCTTTATAAGATACATTAATATATAATGGAAGTCCAATTTTTTGAAGTGTGAACAACCACACGGTTAACAGCAGAATGGACGTTGATACAAGTTTCGTCTTCGATTTTCTGCTTCTGTTCAGTTTTTTATTTCGAATTTCAGGTCTGATTTATCTTCGGTTTATGATTAGGTTGTATATGCTTTCGTTTGTGTTCAGTTTATGGGGTGTTGGATTTTTGTTCTTGAGAATGATGTTGAAGGGGAAGAAGATGAAGAAAAAGAAGAAAAATTAGGTGTTTATGGTGATTTATTTGTATTAATTGTGTGTTGTTAGTTGTTGTAAGGAGGAAGAAATTGAAATGAGTTTGAAGTTTGATAACCAGAGGAAGAACTTGGAAGGAGAAGAAGAATAGGAAGAACAAATTGGATAAAGGTGGTCCACTGTAACATACTATGGATCTGCAATCGAATGGTTATAATCATATTACAAATATTAAGAATCAAAAAACTAACTGCGATGACCAAAATAGATAACGGTAAAATATATAAGGGACCAATTTAAGACGTTTTTTAATTAGGGGACGAAAACAAAATCCAAAAATAAGTTAAGGAACCAAAGCATATATTAAGCCCATATTAATATATTTTGAAATAAGGTTCCTCACCCCACCCAAATCAAGTTAAACCACGTAACCAACAACTTCTAGTTTTTTGAAAGAATAAATATGGATAAGTTATGATAAGGATGGAGAATCCATTCACGTTAAATCATTACCCATATATTCTAGTCGTTACCATTTATAGTCTTCTAGAAGAGAGCATGTGTGCATGCATTTGTTACCATGCTTCTAGAAAATCTTCACCAACTTACTCATACTAGTATAAATCAAAGCACGGGGACATTGGTCGGTTCTTGTCAACAAAAAGGGTCAAACAATAGACCCCCACGTTTATTTTGTTTCTATTTTTCTTCTCTTTCCTTTTTTCAAACAATATTATAGATCACTTATTATATTCTTGGATTCTAACATATCATACTAAAACAAAAAAGTAGCTACATATTGATAACTACTAGATCGATGGATAGGAAGAAAAACAGTGGTGATTTTTTCTCTTGTGGTCTTTATGAAGCCACTGGTGATTCTGAAGCTGATATTTGTGATCCTTATATCAATATGGATTGTGACATAGCAAGATCAGTGTATGATGATGATAATGACGATGCTATGTCTTGCAGCAATGATGGATCTGCTGTCAATGAGCATGATCATTCATGGTGTGATGATGATGATGAGAAGAGATTAGAAGATGATGAGGAGGAGAAAGATGTTGTTTATGGAACATCATATTGTAGTGAAGATGATGATGATGATGATGATGAGAAAAATGAGATACATAATCAACAGAAGAAGAAGAAATGGTACGTGTCTTTTGATTTAGGGCATGAATCGATGGATGAGATGGAAAAGAATAGGAGGTTCTGGGAAGCATGCTTGGCATCTTGATTCAATATTGAATATAGTATATGCTTAGGTTTCTTTTCTTAATTAAATCAATCTCTCTTATTTCTCAATTGCATGGGAGCTTTTATTTCCCTTAGCTTTAGCTTTAAATAAATTAAGAACAATATTATTTTTTATTTTTTTGGTCAAGCACAATATTATTTTTTTAATATGTGTCCGCTCGTCATATAATTAATTAGTTTATATGTATTTTATCTACATTAATTAGTTTATTACGTTTCATAAATCACTGTTTGTCTTCACACACACAAAAAAAAAAAATCGTTGCTGTTGTCCAATTTTATTCACGGAGAACGCTAACAAATGCCGGATCAAAACATCATCTCCAATTGAGAGAGTCTGTCATCAAACTTGTAATAAAAATATAAATAGATAGGATATTGAATCAAATGATATATAATTATGCATGAGTGATTAATAAGCTTTATCAAATAACGAATCATTTGAAAGAATTGTGTTCGATTTTTAAGTGAAACAATTAATCTTGATGATTTAATTTATACTTACCTCGTGATCAAACTCTGGATTACCCAAGCCCTTTTTCCTAGAAACATGAGGGTTAATGAAAAAAATGATATATAATTATTGGAAAAAAGGCATATATAGTCGTGAAGCAATTGTGAGACAATCTTTCGCTATGTTTAGCATTATGATAGATTATTATGAACAATAGCCATAATTATTCCAATTCGAGAAGGAATATCTCTCCTAAGAAATTAGAGGAAGACTAGAATTTCATTTCTGAATTATTTCTTATCTTTCTTTACATATACAACCTATATATTCCAGTTCAGAGATGACTCGCCTAAGCCAAAATTCAAATCGCAAATGTCTTTCTAGTTTTTATCAAAAAGAGATGACTCACGAAGGAGCCTCATTCAAATCTCACTTGATATGTAATCATCATTCACCTTCACTTTCCCAACAAAGCGTATGTTATCATCTACTCTTCGAAAGAGTATTTCATTTTTTTCGGTAAACCAATATATCCCATTTGTGGAGACTGATCTATTAAGATAAATGAGATTAATTTGAGGGGTTGACATTTTCTAACATACATTTTTCTATTCGCACCGACAAAAAATTGAACCCTAAAACAAACGGTTAAGAAATACCCTTCAATGAAAAATAGTTAAGAAATCTAAACATCTACCATCTATCACACATGTTGGTGAAAATATATCATTTTAGAGGAGTCAATTCCGACGTCAGCGTTTGTACATATACCTAAAAAGAAGGAAAAAAGTTGAAACAGATGTTGCATCTCCTATAAACTTTATGCTCATTCACGGCAAACTCACATATGCAATATTGCACATGTTACATAAATCCTTTGTTAAATATGCTGACAAACTTTATCTAACATTACTGGCAAGGTTCATGGATCTCACAAGCTGGTATCAATAGATATGCATTTTGTGCGACAAATGGTAGATGAGAAGTAGTATGATCATTAATGGTTGTAACTTTTTTGTATGGATTTGATTAATATTTGGTCTTAATAATTGGTTTATTGCTAGAACATGTGCATCAAATGTTGTGTTCACTTAGACATAAAAAAGATAAATCACATTAAACCGTACACTATATTAGCTTTAAAAGAACTGAAGACTACATTAAAAGAGCTCTAAATTCACGGTGACTATTGGCCACAATTCAACCAAACACACTATGATTTTTCCACTTTTTTTGGCTCATGCAGCTACAAGTATAATTAACATTGACACGAAGAATTTATGTATGCTCAATTACTTCAAACTATTCAAAAAGTGAGGCAAAACTACTCTATAACCAAACTATATAGACCGTACATGCTTGTTCATGGTTCAATGTTTTGAATCATCGTTGATTCGATTATGTGTGGATTTTCTTTTATGACAGAAATTATATGTGGACTTGATGCACGGTCTTTAAAAAAAAACACAGTCGGAGTTACTTGGATATCAAATACTCGGTCAACACAATCGCTCAATAATATGGTTTTTTTTAGATTACCTTTGAAGAATGGTGGGTAATTTATCCACCAACCAATGAAAATGAACAATTTGTTGGTGGGGTCAAGATAGTTCATGGATACCACTTAAAAATGTCCTTATGTGGCTAATGTGTATTGGTTGGGGTAAATTACCCACCATTCTTCCATGTGTACCCTAGTTGTCACCCAATAATATTGGCTTTTTTTACCGAGAAATGATATTGGCTTTTTCACCGAAAAATGATATTTATACAACTATTTTAGTATAATTTTTAGACAATTTGTACTCTTATTATTTTATTTTTTTTTCCTCTCTGTTCTTTTTGATCAATAAAAAGTGAGAATAAAAAGGTTGTCCCAAAAGTTATCATAAAATGATTGTGTAAATATCATTATTTTTTTTATAAGGGGACAAGAAAGCAATAAAATAATATATAATATATTAAACTTAATCGGTAAGAAAAAAATAACATTAATTTTTATTTACCTTAAACATAAATAAAGCACCCCAAAATAATAATATTTGATAATAATCCTTAACAAAGTCGAACTCTACAATGCTTTAAATAGTTAAACTTATTCATAATAGAATTTTTTCAAAAAAGAAAATTTCATAATAGATTTTGTATCAATAAGACACAATTTTATTTTGAGTTATGTTATTTGAACATCCATATATGTGACAACTTTTATTACAACCAAAATTTTACAAAGGAAATGAGGTATTGGCACAAAAATCAACGCAATAGAGAGAGAAATTAAAAAGATAATGTGAGTATGAGAGAGAAAGTTGTCACAAAAGTTATCAAAAATGGTTGTCCAAATATCATTTCTCTTTTATTTTTGAAACGACATATATTATTAGAGGTTAACCTGTGCACGACACACCAGACTGTACAAAACGGAAAACCTTACAAAGATATCATACATAGACGGGACATCAACGGAAAAACAGCTAAAAATGAAGAGAACAATAGACACCCCAACTAACCGGACACCGTGTCTTTTTTAATATAAACAATTAAGTTGTTTGAAAGAAATTCTTCGATTATATCTTTTACGAGTGTTGTCTTACAACTTATAATATCATCAAACAAGATGAATAAGTTTGTCAATCAATTGATAATTTATACTTTTGTAAAAAAAAAATGTTGATAATACTTATTTTTTATAAATAAATTTTTTGAGGTGGCTTAATATGTTACGGAGTTGTTGATTTAAAATTATACTTAAATGGTAAGAGGCGTGAACTTTTATATAGGTGATCAGAAATTCGATCTTTTACTTTTGCATATAAAAAAAGGAAAATTCTATGGTGAAGTTATAAGAATGACTTTTTTGGTGAAGTTAACACTATAACATCAAAAATTTAATGAGTAAAACACCCCACTGTTTGTAAAATGACATCAAAAGTTCAGTTCTCATAGTATATCATCAATTCATCAGATTAACAATACTACACTTAATCTAATTTTATCCTACCTTGTTATAAGCATAACATCCCATAAAGTGTAACACTCATATAATATCATCAACTCTGTTTGCATGTTAAAGATTCCAACGATAAAATAATACATGTAAGTCCAAGATGTTGCAAGCATTACTAGATGAATTAGTATTGACCATTAATCAATAATCAACAATTTAAAATTCAAACATTAAAATCAAAATTAAATTTCTGGCGATAGAAACTCAAAAAAAAAAATCGGCTGAAAGAAAGAAATACACGTTGTATATCTCACATTAGTCGTGCTAATTTTTTTTTTTTTGACTAAGTTAGTCATGCTAACTCATGTATCTCAAGCTAGTCATGCTAAAATTCATACAAAAGTCCCAATTTCCAAGAACTTATTTGTAACGGCGGATTTGAAAATGAAATTAGCCGATTATAAACTCATTCTAATAATTCCCGCCTAAAGTCCATACACACTTTTCACGTAATAAAAAAACAAAGTAGCTAAATAAAAACGCTCTCGTTCATTCACTGTCTTGTTCTTTTCCATTTCTGCAATCACAGCTGGTGAAATCAAAAACCCTAATCCAACCACTCCATGGCAACCAGATCCACAACCCGTGCTTCTTCCTCCGCCTCTGTCGCCTCCGCTAACACTACCAATCCACTTCAACAGCAGGTAAGCTTCAATTCCATTGTTTATAATGAATTGTTATTTATTTGCATGTTAAATGTTGTTATTGTGAATAGTTATATTAACTTGATTTGCATGTTATAGGTTGATAATTATAATGATGAAATCAAGAAAAAGGTGTTGGTGAAAGCCAATGAAACAGTAACCTTGGAGAAGGATGGTTTTCATTTTGTGGTAGGAGCATTGGTTGAGGTCTGTAGTGATGAAAAGGGTCTCAAAGGGGCTTGGTTTCTTGGCACCATCGTTGAATTAAAGCGACATTTTAGGTTTGTCGTCGAGTATGAGGCCCTGATCGATGATGATTCTAAGCCTTTGAGAGAGGAGTTGAATATCCGGCATATTAGGCCTCGTCCACCAAAGACTGATGATGTTGCTGAGTTCAAATTTTTCGACGAAGTTGATGCTTTTCACAATGATGGCTGGTGGGTTGGTATTGTTACAAAAGTTGTTGGGGACTCCAAGTATGTTGTGTTTTTCAGGAGCTTCAAGGAAGAGATGGAGTTTCATCATTCTCAGTTGAGGCTGCATCAGGATTGGATGGATCGCAGATGGGTCATGGCTTCTAAGGTATTATATATGATTGCAATGTTTGATCTTTTGATTATGCAAATTGACACTTAATTAGGGCATGTTTGTATAAACAATTTATTTGCAGCTTATAGCACAAGCCCTTATGTATGAGCTTGCGTAAGATACCATTAAATTGTTTTTTTAAGCTATATCCAGAACTTGTGAAAATAAGTTGACAAAGCTTATGAAATTTGTCAAAAGCTGTTTTCATAAATTCTCGCAAACAGTCTCACAAAACTTACGGCAATAGATAAACTCAAATAAGTCAATCCAAACATGACCTTAGTTTTGTGAAAATGATTTGTATTGAATTATCGACGTCCGGTCACATAATCATTTCTAAAAGGAAATCTAGTCTTCCTTTGGATTAATTGAAGCATGAGTTTATGGCAAAAATAAATCTTATTTAAAGGGACTTAATCTTTTGGAGTATGTTGGATTTCATCCGTGCTGGAATCCAGGGTATACGGTTGATGTTTTTAAATTTATTGTTGCTCAGAAAAATAATTTACATTTAATAACACATTAAGATAGTTATTGTTAATTCATGCCAACGATTATAAGTGGGTTTGATTTTCCTGTTTTGTCACGCTTTTATGGTCTAGATTTCTAGAATTTGAACTATCAAAGTTTTTTCTTCAGTATTTAACCAAACTTGCTCTGCATCTTTTATTGTTGGCTTTAAATTGTGCATTCTTTGAGTAAACAACTACAACCAGGAAAATCAACAATATGAACTAATCCAAACCATAAAAGATCATGTTGTATATACCATGTGTTAGGTTGAAAGATATATTACTATTTACCACTAAATGGCTCTTAATGTTTTGAGTTATAGTTTTTTGTTTGTCTCTAAAACTATAGTATCGATACTTACAGCCTTTCCTTTCTACGTCCATGTTGAGTTCACTTCATGGGTATTGCTATAATTTTAACTGAAGTGCTGTATATGTTGTTTGTATCACTGTAATCCTTAATTCATCAAAGAACTATACAGAACTATAGCTACTCTATTGTCGCAAGTGGTAGGCATTATTAATGGTTGAACTAACTACGTGAACAAAGATTATGTCACATTGTCTTAGAATTTTTCGTTTCTTCTATTACTGGTTGTTGTTCTAAGAGTACAAATTCACGCCACCTAAGATGACATTCTACCATCTTCTTTATTATGAGAGTTATTATTCCAAATAACTATTCAGTAGTTATATTTTTAATTCTACCTTTTTTTAAGCACCTGTTCAATCCTATTTGTTAACTATATACTACTTAATATTTAATGTACGTTTAATATCACGGTGAGTATATCAGAATCACCGCGATCCATCGTAATTTTGCAAAAGCTAAAAAATGTAGCTTTTGGAAAATCAAGGTGATTTTGATATCACATAACATAGCATTCCTTTATTTCATCCATACTATTTGGATCCTGTGAATATCTGCTTTTATCTCCCTATAACTTTCTATGATAGACTCAAAAGTTAAGATTTGTTGAATCACATGTTCTCCATTTACATTATTTTTTTAATTTTGTTTTTTGTGGATCGGTAGACCTGGCTTGCATAATAATTTGTCTTACTTCTATAACATGGTGGAAATCATGTATTTCCTAGGCTTGTTACCATATCTCTAACTTTTTATTTATCTCCTCTTGACTCTCCAATCAAGTTTATCTTATAGATTGATCAAAAGAGTAGTTCGAAAGTATCTTTGTCTATCTTGTCAACGTGATGCACAATATTTGAAAATGAGTCTGTCAATGAAATTGCCATACCACACACAACTACTAGTTTTCTAGCATTTACTCATGTTAGGGACATTTTATTAATGATATTGTTGAGCAATACTTAATGTTGACATGATGACGTCAAGCAATGTTTTGAATAGTATTTTGCTTCACATTTGTGGCTAGAATGTTAAGGCTTACGAGGCCTTAACAACTACTTTTGTTACTGTAAAAGTACAGATCGAGTAAATTGATATATCCTTGCCTTTCAAATTTACTAAACTATGATGTAGTATTGTCTCTTCAACATTCAAATACATATTTTGATTTGATGGTCCTAACCTCAAGTTTTTGGTTTAAACTACTTCAGGCTTTGAAGTTTTGAATGCCGAAAGCAGCAAGAGATATTGATGGGAAAAACCAGCCGTAAACTTTATGTATGTTTTGGACTCAGTTCTTACTAGTCAACTTTGAACTTGTAGTTCTCATGTATCAAAACTTTGAACTTGTAGTTTTCATGTATCAAAACTTCAACTCAACTTGATAAGTTAACTTGCATTTTAGATTCCGGATTAAGTATCTTGGAATGGATTTGAAGGTGGACCTACCTTCTCAAAACTTGCATTTCATATACTTTCAGATTCTGGTTTGTTGTGTTTTATTTTATTTTGTGACTTCATATTATTCCTTTCATTCTTCTAATGAATGTAAGGTTTTAAGGAATGTGTCCTTGTTTATATTTGTTGAATGTGTGCTTTTATTTATTTCGTTAGGAGATATCATAGCATGGTAATGATAAATTATAGCTGGATTATCTTTGAAGAGAATAAACTTTAATAATTATCTTTGATCACATTATATCATGATAAATGATTATAATTTCATATATTCTTAGTCTTCAAGTAAACTGCTCCATATATAAGAGCAGAATAATCAAAGACCCTGAAACATAACAAACAAGCATTGCTGTGGAGCAAGAAATAGAAAAGATTACAATGTACTGAAACATAACATAAGTAGCTTTTGGATAAACTTATTTAAGGAATAAGCATAATAATTCAGAATCAGAATCAGATTTAGACCTCTTTGACTTCAACAGCAGCAGCAGTAGCAGCAGGTGCTTCTGCTTCTTTGACTTGATCTTTGTTCTCTTCCTTCACATCCTTAACTTGTTCTTCTTCTATCTCAAAAGCTGAGGCAGGGAAAGTTCTGAAAAGTCCAGTAATGGCCCTGAAAGTGATTTTACCAGTTGGTGGATCATCCAACTGGATTTCATGCAGTGGAAGCCAAACCAAGAGTTCCTTCACCTTCACACCAGTTAGCTTCTTGATCTTACCAACCTCAACAGTGGCAGTGACTTCAGTACCATAGGTCACAAGCCTATCAACTTTCTCAAACTTGTGAGTATAGCTTGCTTTCTGCTTAAGCCAAACAAAACCACTCTCCCTATGATAACCACATTCTTCAATGTCCTTCAAAGGTAAAAGACCATTTGGTAGGTTTATTTCCAAGAGAAGTTCCTTGGACTTTGCTTGGCAGATTTCATCTCCATTGTATACCTCTGATTTGCCTCTGATCTCATCGGTAAGAAGATTCATTTTTTCTTTTTTTGTATCAAATGATGAGTTACTTACTTGATTGTGAATGATATTTGAAGGATGAAGAGTGGTGTCATATATAGTTGTTAACATATGACAGTACCCTTCTATTTCCCATTAATTTCAACATATGCCATTGTCCTTTAAAATAAATAAATACATTTTCATTTAGTTGTGGAGATGATGGGAAGAAATGTGATCCATATCATTATATCAACATCTTCTCTCATTAAATGGTAGGAAAAAACAAACAAAATATCTACGTGAGGAACAAAATAGTACAAATTGCAAGAAAATAATTTTCTCTTTCAATTTTATTATTCATTCATTTATTTTATTTTTTTGGTACATTCATTCATTTATTTAAATATTTATATATAATATTTTCATAAGAATGAAAGATATTAGGCTCATTGTTTTTATTTATTCTTTCCACTTTTATCGGTGAAGTTATTGTTTTCACTTTTAATCAAGTAGATGTCTTTTTCTAATTTGATTCCGTTGCATGAGTGTGTAAATAAGTTTTATGTGTGTCTTTAATTAGTGTATATCATGATTTATATATTTAGGTATTTCAAGAAATAATATTACATAAAGCAAGATGACATATTGTACTAAAAAAAAAAGGAGTAAATAGTCAATTTCCCCCCTGAAATTGTAAGTTTCATCAATTATCCCCTTGAAATTAACAAAACTTCAATTACCCCCCTGAAATTTCATAACGTTAGTCAATTTATCCCCTCCGTCAAATTTTTCTGTTAGTGAACATGACGTTTTGCAAATACCCCCCTGAAGTTTTGCACTTATGTGCAAAATGCCCCCCAAACTTAAAAATTTATATTATTTTTTTCTTAAAAACAAACAATTAATAGTTAAATATTAAAGTTAACTATTAATTTTGGAGTTTGGAAAAACTACATACATAAATACATCAAAATAGGGAAAAATATGCATTTTTAAAGTGACAATAATGGTTATTTCTAATAGACAAATTATTATTTCTAGAGGTTTATAAACAAATTAATAATTAGATTTAAATTTATATTTTCTCCTTCACCATCTTAGTCTTTTAACTCCTCCAACTCCTTCAACAATTTGCTCAAACCATTTAAACTACACAACCCCCAATATTAATCCACAAATCATCCCATTATTGTCACTTTAAAAAATACACATTTTTCCCCATTTTGGAGCCTATTTTGATGTATATATGCATATAGTTTTCCCAAATTCCAAAATTAATAGTTAGTTTTAATATTTAACTATTAATTGTTTGTTTTTAAGAAAAAAATATATAAATTTTTAAGTTTGAGGGGCATTTTGCACATAAGTGCAAAACTTCATGGGGGTATTTGCAAAACGTCATGTTCACTAACAGAAAAATTTGACGGAGGGGGTAAATTGACTAACGTTGTGAAATTTCAGGGGGGTAATTGAAGTTTTGTTAATTTCAGGGGGGTAATTGATGAAACTTACAATTTCAGGGGGAAAATTGACTATTTACTCAAAAAAAAAAGCAAGATAAGATATGATTGAATGTTTGGGCAAATTTGCATTGCTAGTAGTACATAGTTATTGCTATTTTCCATTTATATGACATTGTTTTTTTTTTTTCTTCATCATTTCTTTCTGGTCTTTTCTTTTCTGCAATATTGAAATTACTATTGAACGAAGAATATTCAAAATAAACACACTATAGTACAAGAGGATAGTCTTTCACACAATATAGAGAATGTAAGTTAAACTTTTCTTAACATAATTGTCACTTGGAGTTACAGGTGTTTATGAGCCGAATTTTGACTTGTTAAAAAATCTTGTTGCTCAAACTTATTCGTTTATCTAAACTACTTTAGCAATTAAAAGAGTGAAGCTGCTTATCCAAAAAAGAGTAAAGCTTTGACTTGACCGACTAATTTAGACAATTTTTAATTGATTTTCTTATTTTGTATTTATAAAATTTTAATTTTCGGATTCCCATGTTATATAAATACTAAGTTTTGATTGTTTTCTAACGATGACCAAATACCAATTATGTTGAGAAACATTTTGGACAAACAAAGTGAATTTTCTCATTTCAACTAAATTTTCTCTTTGCACAAAACTCAGATATCAAACCACCGATCATTTGCTTAAGGCGTCAAAATCTCATATCACTTGGATCAATTTATTGTTGGTAATATTTCTAAACATTTTATTAAACCATTTTTAAAGATTAAAATTTACTAGTATTTAATAAATATTTTAATATTATATGATTACTACTAATAGAAATATTTTATAATATATGTAAAGTATGTAGTGATTTTTTTTAGGGGAGGATGTATGTAGTGATATAAGCCTTTTTTTTTATCGAGAATATAGTGCTAAATTTTGGTCAGACAACCATGAATGAATCATTAAGATTAAAAGTTTTTTAATGGTCCATAATCACTTGGAGTTGGAGTACGTTTAGATTGGTGGAATGTAAAAAAATTAAACGAAATAAGCTAGTTTAGGATTCTTCAATATATATGTCATCGTCATCTCAAACCACATGTGAGAAAGAGAGAGGAAAAAAAAAGTTTTACCCCAAGTTGAAGAAATGATATATGAAGAAATATGAATACAAGTGGTCCTTATATAATTATTCTCTATGATTTATATAAATACATCAGTTATTCAATGATCATGAAAAAAAATTACTTATAAATATGATCGACAGAAATACGTAACACTGCCAATATAGCTGTATTTAATAATCTGACTAACCAACTTTGTAACTAACACAATTATAACTAATCAGTATGCATACATCGATTTTATTCTCATGATAGCCACCTTGCAACTTGGAATAAAAAAATTTCTAGCCTAATTAGTTTGGAGTCTATTCTGATACATAATATTTTTTTTTCGTTTTAACAATCTAAGAAACACTTAGATTGAGTGACAGTCAAATGGAAAATAAAATCTCATTCCAAATGGCCAAACGCTGTATTAACGATGAAGTATAGACGAGTGTTTGAAAGCATCCTCAAATTTTATTAGGATCAAAAACATTCTGGTTGTCAGTGAAAGAGTCAATTCACAACTCAATAAGTGTTGTCTTGAGCAGTCAGAACTTTAGACAAATAACTATTTACCACACAACTCTTTTAAAAAAAAAAAAAAAAACTATTTACCACACAATTAAAATTCACGTTTAATAATTGAAGATTTTTTTTTTTAGGGAAACCTTTAATATGTGAAGAAATGCGAAATGAGCTTCTTTTCTTTAGATATTTTTATTTCATTGAAGATAATTTTGTACAAGACGATGGCTAACAAGAAATATGAAGTAACTTTTTTGATAGAGATTTAACTATTGATTCGTAAGTTGTGGAGACTAACACGTTTAAATGGAACCAATTAAATTGAAAAAATTTCGATATATGCTATCCGCTATAGCTTTGGAGTCTATTTCGAAATTCATATTCATTGGATTGAACTCTCTTGCCCGTTGCATTGCAAATAGAGAAATGATATTTCTACAATTATTTTTTTTTATAACAATTTTCTCTCTCATACTTGCATTACGCTTTTACTTTTTCTCTCTATTGTTTTGGTTTTTATACTAATGTCTTATTTTTGTAAATTTATGGTTGGCTCATAAATTGTCATATAAATTGTTATTCAAATAACACAACTCTTACAAATAAGAGACATATGGCTTCACCTATATCTACACCGAGTAAAGAAGTAATCCACGCAGTTTTTGCTATGACAAAAATTCCTTTTGCATCTCGTATACAAGTTCCAAAACCACTTTGCTGAGGAGAGGAAAGTGGAAAGGACGCATCAATATTGAAAAGAGATTTTTTATCATTTAACTTTTTGTATGTTTTAATCTCTCTATATGGTTTGGTTAGATTTGAGTCGATTTTGAAAAATAAAAATCTTAAATCCGATTTGATCGATTTTCATGGAAGGGTATTCAATTTATTAAAATAATTTTTCCACTTATTTTATTGAAATTAATCCCATCTTTCCTTGCCTTTATGATGCAGCTGAAAAATTAATGCATAACAATAATGGGAGAAGTTGAGTTGGAGAGCAAAGCCAATAAGAATACCTGACGCAAAATGTAGTTGGAAGGTGTGGCCTATTTATTTAGGGACACGGTGGTAAGTTAACCACAAACCATCATCTACTACATGTATCACCACAACATCACATCATATTTAATTAAATATTAATATTGTTTAGAAATAATCGTCATTTTTAAATAATTGCCATTCTTTCATTAATAGCTCTAGATAGCAGATAAATTGATAGTTGAATGTATTTAAGTGTGTAGATTGATTTTTGTTTTACAAGTAATTTAATGACTATAAATTTATCGTTAAGATGAATAAGAGGGAGTTTAAAGTTTGAACTATCACTCTTGCATATTTTATATGGTATACTTATCAATTGAGATATGTTATCGAAAACTTTGTAGATTGAATTTTAATTATATGATTAAAATAGTTTTTAAACTAACTAATACATGTAAAATGATATTTATTAAGATAAATTTCAAAATGAAACTCGTCCTATATTTTTTTTTAGAAAAGCAAAATTATTTTTTGAGAGAGAAAAGCAAAATTATTGACTTATAGCAATATTGAAAACGAGTGACCGACAATATAGTATCTTTAGAAATGAAATTTATATAAGCATACAATGTAAATAAGGGAAGGGCAATAAATGTTGGACTCAGCTTTTATTTTGTTGTTTGTCCTTTGCTTATAGGGTAAGCAACCGATAACTCCGAAAAGAAATACTCTCTCCGTTCCTTTTTAAGTGTCACTTTTGGAGAAAATTTTTGTTCTTATTTAACTGTCATTTTCAAAGTTCAATGCAACGTTAAATGTTGTTTTACCAATATTATCCTTAGTTATTTATTGCGGAGAGAGAAATATATGAAATGAGATATTAAATGAATAAGGTCATTATAGTAAAAGTATAGCTTATTGCATCAAAAGTATCAATTGTTGATTGTCTTGATTTATGTAAAATGTCAAAATGTGACAATTAAAAAGGAACGGAGATAGTAGTATTTTTACAAGTATTTTTGAAGATTTTTTAGGACAACTTTATCGTTTATACTCTTTTTGCATTCTCTTTTTCTACTGTTTTTGTTTAATAAAAAAAGAGAAAAGAAGTTTGTCACAGTAATTTTTAAATATAGTTATACAAATATCATTTACCATAATTCGAACCAACAAGCCTTTGTTGGGAGACACCTCTCGAATGTTTCAAATATAACTATTTTAAGTACATAGAATGTGTAGAAGAAAAATATATATACTCCAATGAGAATTTATGACATGGATTTATATATATATATATATATATATATATATATATATATATATATATATATTTCATTGTAAAACAATCTGTTCATATGTTTTAGTTATTTATTTACACAAGGTGTTTGTTATTAGAGATGCTTTCAGGAGTTATCAATGTAAAAATATTTGGATCATTGTGGACCACCTAATATTGATTACGGAGCCAATTTCAAATTCGTTACAAACTTGTTATTAGAGATGCTTTCAGGAGTTATCGATTCCCTAGTTTACTATGTGAAACCATTACACTTTTTAATACCATACATATTGTTGACTAAATGATTGAGATACATGATCTTTGTAAACACTAACACTTCTAATCAAAGATATATCTGGTGTCTGACACGTTTCAATGTCTAACAAATACACATGTGATTACCACTAAAATATGTCATTTTTCTCAAAATTATTATCGATGTTTTATATGTCAGTGTATCTGTCGTATCTAATGTCATATCAACAATTTAGACTCTTGAATTTAGTGACGTCCAAACTGATTATTTTATTAGCAGAGTATTACTATCTTTGTCATAACAGCACAACTATTTAGTGCTAAAAAAAGCATGAAGTGCCAAAAGATAACAAGATTTTTAACATGTGATTAAACATGACGAAGTCTCATTAATTGCTTATATTTTTCCTTATTTGTTGTCCGCCTTTTAATTGGTCATTAGAGAGAATACAGGAGGTGAGTAATGAAATATGTAAAAATAAATAAACAAGTATGAGGGAGTTAGTCACTTTAGTCCTTGAATGGGAAAGGAGTAGTCATTTTAGTCCCTGAATGCAGAGAAATTGCAAAACAGTCCCTGAATGTAAAACTGTTGGTCAATTTCAGGGACCAAAGTGACTAACGGAGTCTACATTCAAGGACTAAATTGACTAACAGAGTCTGCATTCAAGGACTAAATTGACTAACAGAGTCTACATTCAAGGACTATTTTGCAATTTATATGCATTCAGGGACTAAAATGACAATTCATTTCCTATTCAGGGACTAAGTTACTAATCTCCCATTTTTAGAACTCATTCAACAAGGATATATTATAAAATGACTAAAATTTTACAGTGAAAATATATAGAAATTAAACTCTTTCCTTTGTCGTAAAGCCAGTGTAAAAGATTACAGTACAATTTCCAACTGCTGTGAAAAAATCATATGGAGCTGGCCATTTTATCAGATCATCAATAATCTACACCAATAAAACCAGGCAGGGATTACGCAGCAATTAGGTGCAAGAAACCTACTACTTTATCAGTTCACAAAAAGAGAAGAACCTAAAATAAGCAATGAAACCTTGCCCCACCTTTCTCTCTTATTCTTTTGTCCCCCCTTCCGACCAAGATTGTAGAATACAAGTTGGAATGTTGCTCAAATGAAGGAGGCAAAAAATAAGGGATGGAAATAATTTACCAACAGTTTTGACAATGCAATGCACATATTCACTGTCCCCGGTTCTTTAATGCACATGGACAGTATCAGCTGGATGTAGCTCTCAGGTTATTCTGGCTATCCACCCCTATTCCATGGCTGAAGTTGTTTAGTAAGGACTGAATTTGCTTCACTTCTTTAGGAATTGATGCTGTTAGGACCTGTATTGTGTAATATTAGTTATTAACTTCAGGAGTGCGCGCATGTGCGTGTTATTAAACTTGGTTAAGTTCTGTAGGTTCTTATAGAACCGTTTTGAATAGAAAAGTATATAATATATTAATTTTGTTTAGCCACTTCATTTTCTTTTCTAAAGTTATCATAGTTGGGGAATTAAAAGTAATACTCATCTTTCGTTTATATTTAGAGAACATCACTGCAGGAACCTAAGAAATTTCGCCCAAATTTTGTCCACATACAACCACACACCAAGAAAAAGTCACTGTATAGTGTTTTTTGCTTCTAGCGTTACGGTACATTTGGTTTCACCTTATATGGAAGATGGAACGCATTTAATGGTACTGTACAGAACCATATGAATACCAGAACCAATCACAGATAACAACTTATCAAGGGGTTGCTATCCTTGAGAAAAAGGTCATCACAGTTACTTCCATCACTTAATCATGCACTGGCTTTAAAATTCTGCTAAGGATTTGATATTAGGATCATGCACTCATGAAACAAATGCCCTTAAGACATTGGTTAAGAAAACAAAAAATAAAAAGTAGCACTTTCCAATTAATGGATGACTTGAAAAGCTGCTGTTTCCAATGAATATTTTCAATTTTTCAAATGAAAGATTCAACCTTACTAGTATGTTAAAAGCTAAAATCAAGATTAAACCAAAAAGTATAGTTGATGATGACTTGCTGAGTGAAGCGTCATCCTCTTCTTTTACAGCTTGCAAAAATTTCATTAGCAAGTGCTTAGTTTTATTTTTATTTTTTAAAGAGGATAATTATTTACTTGAAACTTGATTTGTTGTTTGAATAATCCTCTCTTTTAAAATTTTATATGATATATGACTGTCAATTGAAATTTTTTGTCTGTCTTTATAAATATTAAATAGATGGGACCCTATAGAAAAAAGGAATGTTTATAAAGAGGTAAATCAACACAATTTTTAAATGAAAGGACCTACTACCTTCATTCATTATTTCAAAATTTATAAGAAGAGTAATGAGCAGATCTCTATCTGTCACAAATAAACAGTTTCAATTGCACTACTTCTAGAGAAAGAAATTACTACCTCATAACCTGTTTCTGTAATGAGAATCTCATCCTCAATCCTGATCCCAATGCCTTGGTACCTGCATTAGACATCACGTACGAAACTGAAACATTGAATGCCAAGATTGAAAACCAACTTAAATGCTCACATGGGATACATGGTGACCAAATAATGTGAGATTGAGATCAATCAAGGATGTAACTGAAGTTAAGGAAAGGGAATGACTAAAAGGGTAAAACAAGTACAATACAGATGCGGAAAAAAATGAACTTCATACTATGTTAAGCTCAATTGTACAACTTGTTCTGCAACCGAAACCAATCAACTTAAAAAACATTCATAACTCCCAAATAAAATTAAAAAAAATTCAAGATCCAAAACTGCATCCATGTCTCTTGATGGATTAAATAACTTATGAGTAATACTTCTGTAGAAATTCAGGTCCCGAGCAGGTTCAAATCAATGGAATGATTTTAATAAGAATGAGAATGGAATAGAATAGAATAGTCATTTCCATTAGCATGTTTGATATGATCAAATGACTATTCCATTATACTTTACATGGTCTGCCAAAGCAAACAGGAGTAGAATATTACAATATTTTATGACAGACCTACCCTTGGGGTGGAGCTAGTTTAGTGGAAACTACAGGTTGGTAAAGGTAGGGCCACGACGATGCGGCACATGTAGGAGTAGGACATGATATTTTTACCTTTTTTAGAAAATATACAGGGTAACAATTTAATGTTTGGAAAGAAATACTACATCTGTCCTTAAATATAAAACCCACTTTAAAAAAATATGCTTAAAAATAATCCCTTCTCCAAATTATTAGATGCATAAATTACTCTTACAAAAAATACCCCTAAATTAATTTACTACCTTGTGGTTTCATTGCTTAACTAAACTTCATTAAAAAGCAATTTTGGAACATCAATTTACAAAATATACAAATTTAATCCATTATCTAATTTTCTTAATGCATGAAATTATCCAATGCTGCTTGTAATAAGGGACATAGATAGTACATTTCCATTCAACTTTAGAGGGAATGAATCTTCCCTCATAAGATAGAATAAGAAATCCCCCTTGGAAATGATTGACCTCCTAAAATTCCTATTAAACAAACCCTAATCATTTTCATTCCTTTCACCCCCATTTTATTGAATCAAACAAGAACTTACAGAATTCAGAAGATAATGAATAAGCAGGGAAATCAATACTAAATATCCTTGAAAATAAGAAGCAACCAGGGTTATCCAACCCAGGTTTTAACATACTGATGTACATAATCAGATTCTGGCGAAAATGAGATGTAAAATTTCTGAAGTGGTTAATGGAAGGAAACTTCCCATGAATTTGAATGTTGTAAAAATAGCTGGTAAACCAGTAATTTGTAATAATCAATTTGTTAAAACAAGTTCTTCAATCAACTTTAGTAAGTACCTCTCTGGACAATTAAAAGAAGATGGGATGTACACTCCTGGTTCAATAGTTATTACCTGCTCACAAATTAAAAAAGAACAGACTGTCAGTTAATGCGAGTATACATTATGTCCATATGAATTTGGTAAAGCATATTTGAATGACAAGTTCCGGTAAAAAATCCAATTAGATAACTGAAAGAAATATAAAACTTGGTGGCAATGCTCATTCACATCAATCCAACACTACTTCCTTCCCATCCCACCCTAGCCCGCTAAAAAATAACAAACTATATTAATTTGGCCAGAAACTTTATTATATTTTCATGGATTTGCCTCATCGGAAGTGTGAGATTCACTTTAGAGGATTAAATGCAAATATAATTGCTGGATATTAACATTAAGAATGTGATAAAAGATGTGCATGTATATAACACACTAAATATGAAGTTATTAAGTTCTCAACCATTGATTCTCCAATCAACACTATCCTTACACAATTTATCCTCTTAAGTGCAGCCCTTACTTTAGAGAAGCAAATCCTATTTTCATACATAAAATGTGGTGATGATCACTGGAAAAGTGTCCCTGGGTGTAAACTCTAAAACTTCCCTATTTGTATGATTTTTGTATGATATTTAAATGCAGCAGAATATTTTTAAGCTGATTGGCTGAGAGTCTTTTTTACCCTTTACCATACAAAAATTGAAAATAGAGAAATATAATTTGCTAGGTCTACAAGGGGAAATTTTGGAATGAAGGTATCATTTAATAAATCACTTAAAAGAAAAGAAAGTGCAGACTACTGAACGATTGCTTCAAACTTGGATAGACACAAATTACAAGGACCTTAGATGAAACCAATGTTTGGAAATACTGAAAAATGTGCATTTCAAACCATGTTTATTTAGTTTGAAAACACTATGAAGTGACGCTGACACAGTTGACTAAAAACCATTACCATATAATGATTTTATGGGAACATAATCCTCACCCACATCTGACAAGTAATTGATATTAATTATTGAACTGTTGTTCAGTCAGGGAAAGCACTTACAACACCTGGCTTCAGAGGACAGTCAAAGCTAATCGCTGAACAATCATGAATATCCATTCCTAGATAGTGACCTGGATCAATAAAACATGACTAAATGCATCACCGTATTTTTATTTCAAATGTCAAACCAGCTTATGAATATCTATAACAAAAAAAATATGGCATGCTTTGTCAGCTAAAACATGGGTAAGACCAGGCTACCTATAGAAGTTGGGTTCAGCTTATGGTAGGAACTGCTTCCAACATCTTTCAAAATTCCAACCTCCTTGAGTCCTTTCTGCAGCATTTCAACCTGTGCAACCAGACCATTTCACACGGTTCACTATTTTATTGTGAAATAAGCTTCGAGAAGCTAGCACGCGAGAAGCTAGTACGGCAGACACTAAGCACAGAAGGGTCTATAAGAAGATACTCAGGCAAATGGCACACTATGGTTGTTTACTGGTTATGAGATAGTGCTCATCATGCATAGACTAGGATTAATGCAAAACAAATGCACATCAAATAAGCTAAATTAAAAATCTTGGAATAATATTGATTCAGTTTTACTAAAAATCTTGAGAAATAATATGCAATTAGGCTTGTGGTTTTATTATATATCTCTAACACACCCCTCATGTTGAAACATGGGCGTTCACAGGCCTAACCTTCCTTACATTAAAATTCAATATTTATTTATAAATATGAGAACAACAAGGATTAAACTCCTAACAACTTATAGCATGTTTTAATTGAAGTTTCAAAAATTAATTTTAGAGAAACTTAATTTTGCAAAACTAATTTTGGTTGAAAATGAGTTAAGTAGATTGATTTATAGTTGTAAATAATTATTTGCAAATCGATGTTTGACACAGTAAATGTTTGAATAATAGTAATAAAACCATATTTTAGATGATAATTACCAATTCATAATTAATTTTATTAAAATAGTCATAACTTTACTAACCACGAAAGCATTATGCTTAGGGGTTCAAATTAAGTTTGGAGTCCATTGTTAACCTTGACTCAAAATTACCGCACACATTAGGCACAACATTCAAGACAAATCTATTCATCAAACTTGATTTTGGGTTTCCCAATGTGGAACCAGACACACTTAATCAAAGAGACTCCAATACCATGTCAATCATCAACTTCAAAAAGTTTAAGTTATTAGAATAACTGTCATGAAGGACGATGACTTTTATTTAAGGATAAGGACAGTGACCTTATTGCATCTTTATAAATTGAAAAAATGATAAGAAAAAGGAGATACCGAATGGTTGTGTATTTGTCGGATACTAGCACCAGGCTTACAAAGTTCCACACAATGCTTGTTAGTTTCTAGTATAAGCTCATAAAGCTCTTCCTGAAATATAGAAAAATCGAGAAATTCATATTAAAAGTGACAAGACTATAAGGGCAAAGCAACGAGTTGAATGAGCAGTCTATTTTATACCAGATTCTTTTCGCATGAATATGGAACAGAAACCAAGTTTCAAATATTCATAAGACATTGGGATAGCAGAAGGAAAGAAAGATTCTGCCCCACATGCCATATGTCGGGCATGTGCAAGCTTTAGGCACATCAGATCCCCAAAACAAAGGGGGCATGAAGAGGCAGAATTTATCACAAATTGACGTTCATGCATGAACAAAATATTTAGAGTATATTTTACACGTTCAAACAATTTGTATGTCCAAAAATGTTCATTTGGGCTATAATGACTTGTTAGCATACCACCATCTGCATTTTGACAGGGAACAAGAAACAACTAGGATGTTTATAGAAGAATAATATCTTTTATTTTTTACTCAAGGTATGGATATTGGATACCATAGCTTAGAAAATCATACTACTAGAATAAAAAATGGAATTAGATTAAAAATGGGTCAATATCACAGAAACCCGATCCAAAAGAAGTGCAATACATATGAGAGCATATGCATATCCATAAATGAAAATCGATGCAATTAAGCCTATCATTGAATGAGGACTACAATGGAAAACTAGGACTATACAGTCTGCTTGTCTTGGATTGCTATTAAATCATCAGTAAATAGTCTACCAAGGAAAAACAACAACAGATTGTTTTCAGTGTTTTCTGTAAAAATCGTTGAAAACAGAAAACATATTGAAAACGATGTATCAACTTTGTAATTAGAAGTGAAAACAAGAAATGAAAACAAAATATTTTCTCAAAGTAAACGGGCCGTAAGATTTCCCAAATACCTAGATAGGATTTCTAAAAGGAACCAAACCATGCTAACCTGGGCAGAAGAGAAGCTACCACAAGGTGGCCAGGTACGCGTGAGATCGCTGAGATACCCATGTAACTCACATCCAATGTCCATCAAAACAAGATCTCCATCTTGAATCTGCCAAACATGATAAAGATAAGAAAACAAAAAATTACACATACTAGATGGAAGTTAGTAAATGAATTTACCTTCTGATCGTTCCTAGAATAATGTATAACACTTCCATTAGGCCCACCACCAACCACGGGATTGAATCTGATACAGAGAGGAAATAAAGATAAAAATTATCTCATTAATTGTGAATGTGGGTGATTGTTGAACTTCCATTTAGTTTTCTATACTAATGAATTTCTCTGTTACTCTTGCAGAAGCTTTTTAAGTTATCAATAACAAGAGACAAAGCAGTCTGGCGTGAACAAATTGCATAAGAGGGACAGTCACTGAATATAAAGAAATGCTCACCCCATTCGCTGCGCACCTCTCATTTTGCATTCGTATTCGACCTTTGCAGCTAGCATACCTTCAAAAGGGTATGTTTTTGAATGCATCATTGTTGACAAAAGAGCCTATTCAAAACCAGAAAATGTTCAAATTATTAAGTTCTTACTGTTGAAATTTGGGGCTTAACTCATCCTTACAAAACCGGCTTATAAGGTGAGGAGTGCCGCCTCTTTATAAACTCTTCTCAAGAGTGTTATCTATCCAATGAGGGACTAAATCCACCCCCTTAAAGCCAGCGCAATGAAGGTGTTGGAGGCTGGCAATGAAGGCTAGGGGCGGACCGCAATTAAGGCGGAATTTCCAACACTTACCATTTGGCATCTATGACCTCCTAAACAAATCTGCATGTTACAGCCTCACTAAGAGTTCTAGGTTTTCAATCCTCAAATAGTTAGCCATCAAATAGAGTTGAAACTTGAAAGTACCTGACAAGCAATTGATGCAGATTCCTTCATCAGCTTGAGCTCTGAAGGAGATTTTATCCATCGCAGCTGATGGGTATAAACAGATAGATCCTTTACATTGTTACAGTAAGCTAGTTTCTTGAAGGCCTCCAGTTCCGTATATGCTGATGTAGCAGTCTGAACATTGTGATACAATTTCGGGGAACCCCTTATCATATCTGGAAGAATCTGAATAAGTAACTAAAAATGTTAAAATTGAAATATTTTAAACAGAAGTAACCGTTCGATTGAGGAGACTTAAATGCACATTTTAGACAGAAAAGTTGGCATCATTGGCTGCAAGCCACCAGCAGGCGTATCGATGAAAATAGTTCAAGTGTAGAGGACAAAATAGATGACTAGATAATTGCTACATAAGTAAAAAAAGTTTTTAATACTCAATAATAGTGATTCACCTCGTTCAACTTTCTCATTGGATACGCCTCGTTGGCCTTGAATGTATTCAATGCTGCATCGACTCCTGCTACATGCCCTTGCCAAATCACATCCTAGACAAATTAAAGATTTCAATGTCATGTTAGCATCAAAATTAGTTACTTCATATCTTATAACCCTAGAAGATATGGCAAGAAAAATCACACACATGATGTACAAATTCATGGATGGTTCACTCTAACATGAAAACAATTGAAATACTACATGGATTTCAAAAGAAAATATATTCATTCATAATCAGATGAAAGTTCAAGTATTTATGTGGCTTAAATCTGTTCTTGATCCCCAAATATAAGATGATTTTTGGAATCAGTTTTTTTCATAAAGGAATTCCTGGTCTCTATATACTGCTAGTTTACAAAAATAATGTGTTTTAATAAGTCCCTCGCAGAGGTTCTTTAGGCATTATACGCACACGATTTTTGGATCTTTTAAGGACTGACAAAAGTTAAGGGCTGATTCAAAACAAAGAATTAATGGAAATTGTGCATTCAACACATTGAAACAGCAAAAAGTAACTTTTTCTACCTAAATTTCATCAATCATTTCTAGTTTTAAATCTTTAACAAGTGCCCTTAACTTGTTAGCACGACCCAAAAATTAATGGACCAAAAACATTTAAGGTGATATTTTTTCAATGAACACAGAATTTTTCTAATATATAATATACAGTTTTGTTAACCAAAGATGATCATGATCATGATCATGATGACGACGATAATAATAATGATGATGATAATACCAGGACAACTTATGGCATAGGTAAGCATTGCAAAATATATACTGGGAGAAAGAATAAAGATGTTCTATTTTAAAAGACTCACATAAGGTTTGGCTTCTGGCATGAACATACATAAACCAATGTCATGCCCTAAAATGGCCACACCACCAGGCTGTTGGCAGCCTGTAATATATGAGTAATCGGCATCTTGTCGAAATGTATAAGGCACAACATCTGTCATCATCTTTACTGGGGCAGCAGCAATGATAGCCAAACTCTTCTCTGGGAGAAGCTCCAACAATTTTTCTCTTCTTAAGATGTATTCCTCGCTAGATATGCCTGGTGTGATCTCCCCATCTTTTAGAAGCTACAATGCATCATAATTTTTTTTTTAAAATGCTAATGAATTTTAACAAATAAGTATTTCGGTTAAATGCTTGAAAATAAATCATAGTAAGCATGTCAAACACTTGGTGAATACTTCAGACACTCCAAAAGTCCTAAACAATGGTAGTATTTTACCCTATGAAGCACGGACACTCCTCGGATTAGGCGTGTCCCATTGTCGGACACGTGTCGTGTCCGACACCGACACTTATAATTACACTGAATTTGTGATTTTTTCAAATTATTAGTTGTGTCGGCGTGTCAGTGTCCGGTGTCTGTGTCCGTGCGTCATAGATTTTACCAACTAATGTTAACTTCTTTTTTTTGACACAACTAATGTTAGCTTCTAAAAATTATCTCTTTCAACTAAATTTAAAGATTATGCTTATTGTACCGATAGATTAAAATATATAGACTCCCAATTATGTTTTACTATAATGTTTCCTAAATATCAGAACAAATATCTACATCATGAAATATAATTTGATGGACATACATGTTAACAGGGCTTGGATCTCATCCCAAAAACTAGCTCAAAGGGCAAGGGGTCGAAACACATTTATACACTACGTTGTTGGACCTTTTAGATTTATAAGTTAGTTAGTAGTCTATCCATTTTCGGTTTTACTATATATTCGTTTGTAATATTTATTTTGATAAGTCATGTTATTGTCATTCTAATGAAACTCTAGCCGCCTTTGTTGTTTTGCTCTCTTCTCTTTGATTCTCTATATTGTTAACACCAGTACAAAAAAAAATTATACTATTATCAATGCATAGTAGTTTAAATTCTTAAAAGACTTGTGCTTATTAACTAAGAACTTAAAAGACATGTATCATTAGTGTAAACCCGTTTTACACTCACATTCAGTAAGAACTAAGAACTCATTGTTTTGGCATGTCATCCTACTCTTGAGTGTATTTTAAAATTGATTAATAGTATGAAATAGAAAAGTAGAAATGTCTTATTGGACGTTAGCGTAAAACTAATTTATAAGGAAATGCGAAATAAGAACATAATAATAATTTAATTTTGAAGGTGGATGTTGTGAAATAGTACCTGCGGGTGAGATGCAGGGGTTGGTTGTCCAACATCAACAGAAACCTTATGATTGGAATAAGAACGAAAACCTAGAACCTGCAAATGCTAATTATTCAGATTAACTAAAATGATTATTTCCTTGATTAATTGAAACAAGTAATTAGGTGAATTTGAAGAAATGAAGATATGCTCATACATACATACCTGTCTGTGTGAAAATGTTTTGGTTAGTTTTCTTACAATACCCTGCATCTCTCTTTTGTGTTCAATTCAACTCGCTAAATTAAACTAAACCAGAGGTTTTAACTCTAATGGAATTAGAGAGGGTTTAAGAGAGTAGGAGGGCTTAAACCGTTTTTTGCACTTTTGCAATCTCGCTCGATTTGTTGTGTCTCGTGCTTGGCTGCTTGTTTGTTTTTGAGCCTTTCAAATAAAGCCCACATCGGGTAGTCTTAAATTAAAGTAGACCGCTCAGGATATAAATTACAAGGACTTCTCTTTTTATTATCAATTCAGGGAGCTGTAAACATTATTTATAAGGAGAATGTTAATGGTTCTTTAAGCATAAGGTGACAAATTTTAAACAAATCATTTTTTGTATAAAATTTCTTCACCGTGTGTTTAAGATCCATTTGCAAGTTCTTGTTTAACAAACAAAATTTTGAGTTTATTATGGAAGATTTAATTGAAATTTTGTCTATTTATTTTAATTTTGATTTTGGTAAGTTAAATTGTTTTAAATAATTTCGGCCCTCACAATTTTTTTTTTAGAGAATGTTAACTAGTGTCTCAAAAATATTGGTTAAGCATCCAAAACAAACAAATTTTCTTGAAAGAATTGCGTAATCATTACTTGATCAAAAATAAAATCTTACATTTCCAAGACAATATTTTTATTTTTTTTGGTTACAGACAATATTTTTATTTGTAGAATCTTTAATCAATGATCCGAGGACGCACTATTTAGCAAGACTCTTATTTTTTTTTAGGCTTAAATGCAATTTTACCCCCCCCCCCCCCCCCCCTATTTTAATTGAATCTGAATTTTACCCCCCCTATTTTAAAACTTGGAATTTTACCCCCTCTATTTTGACTGAATCGGAATTTTGCCCCCTTATTTTAAAACTCGGAATTTTACCCCCTCTATTTTACGTTTTTTAGAATTTTACCCCCTATTTTTTAGAGATCATAATATTTGCGTTTCTTTATTTTTCTAGTATTTTTTGGTTCTTTATTTTAAAATAGGGGTAAAATTCTAAAAAACGTAAAATAGAGGGGGTAAAATTCCGAGTTTTAAAATAAGAGGGGCAAAATCCCGATTCAATCAAAATAGAGGGGGTAAAATTCCAAGTTTTAAAATAGGGGGTGAAATTCAAATTCAATCAAAATAGAGGGGGTAAAATTGCATTTAAGCCTTTTTTTTATGATATAGCAAAAAAAATTTAGAAAATGTGTATAGTAAAAATATTTGGAAAATGTTAACTTATACTTTTGGGGCATAAGTTAACAAACCTAAGGTAAAAGATTTTTATTGAAACTTGTACATTCAATATCTTAAAAATTGCAAAAATTATATTTTTAATATAAAATGCGATAAATTTGACAGCATTCTTGACGTGCTTTAGTGTCACAAAGGCGTTGATTTTCCAAGCAAGAAAAGACACAGGAATAAACATGATAAATAGATTCAAGGCAAAGTAGCAAACTTGCAAACCACAACCCAGCCCCTAGATGAAGTGATGAGCGGCTGTGTGTGCATCCTCTGCCATTCTATAAATCACAACATTCTTAACAATCATCTGTTTGATCGTACAGCTCGCACACTTGTGAGATATAATCAAGATTTGTGTGCTCAACTAGATTTAAATTACGCAATTGCATCACCATAGGGCATTGCACAAATTTCGGACAAAGTACATATGAAACTTATGAAGCAACAAGTAAATTTTGAATAGTATCAAAAACTTGAGTTTTTTGTTAGAGCTCTTGCAGAAATTGCCCAAGGAAAGCTTTGATCTCGTCAATATATGGGGATCGAGTAGGAATTATATGACCACAGTCATGTTCAACAATGACAGAACAACTGCCATCATATAGAGAGGCAAGTTCCTTGCTTACTTGGTTGGCTATCTGTCTGTCCTGACCATGTTCATTACCAAAAATATGAAGAGAAGGACACTTGATAGGGCTACACTCCATCTCCTTCATATGGAGAGCAAAGCCTGAACATAAAACTACAAATTTGAAGTCTATTTTACCTTTTAGCTTCTCTTGTTGTGCAGAGATTACAGCAGTCATTGCTGCTCCCTGTGAAAATCCCAAGACTCCATCGAATGGCCCTTCTTGGGAGAACACATTCTCTAAGTGTGATAGTGAAATGTCATATCCAGCCGTTTGCTGCTGGTATTGAAGTGGATCAAATGGACCATCTGCTAACTTCCAATCAACACCATTACTTCCATCAAAATTGGGTGCCAAAAACCATGCGAACTTCTTCTTGCATTTCTCCATAGGTGGAGGAGGACTAGCTGGTAAAGAGAATGATGCACCATTGACATGGTGCACTGGCACAGGTGTTTGATAAATGAAGGGCACCTCATGAGGTGCGTCTACAAAAACAAATTCAGCAATTTTCTTGAGTTTTTTGGCTAACGATGCTGTTCTTCCCTTAAAACTGGAAGCATTCTGCCGAAACCCGTGCAAGCATAAGATTCTCAGTTTTCTTGTGGTTCTTACGTCTGAAACATTATTCATCAGGATGTTAGGAATCGCACACTTCTGGTAAATTATAGATGGGTTTTCAATTTCCAACATTTCAGATTTTAGGAGACTTGGAAATTTTCAGAGTACACTGCGACAATTGTAAAATTCACAATCAGTAACTTAAAATTTGATTAAAGAAAAAGGCATATGTAAGCAGGATTTTAAAAAGAAATATGGATCACATACCTTACCATCTCCCCTAAGCATTTGAGGCAAGAACATAGTATCTGACGAAAAATTCGGGAACTCGTCACCTTCCAGTGATTTTTTTGAATCATCATTTTCAATTAACTGCTTTGACCCAACAGCCTTGCCCTGTTTTTGGCATAGCTCACAAACGTACAGTGCAGATTCATTCTGGTAGACCAAAAAACATCAGAAGCAAGAAATCAACAAAAAAAAGCGCAGAAAACAGAAAAGCAAAAGATCTAAGTAAAAAAAAATATTAGAGGTAAGAAGGGATGTATTTAATAGATTAGTACTTCAGGATTAGGAACAAAGTTAAACCAAGTATTCAGGTGCCAAGTTTCCACATAAATGTTGTTCAAATGCAAGCATGATTGATGCTCAATTTTGCTTGGGGCATATGCAAACCTCTTGTTGAGAAAAATTCAACTTTTTCCTGATAGAAAACTTAAACTCTTGACGACGATGATGATGATTTTTATCTTTTTTCTCAAAAATTGAGTATTATTAATAGTATCTAAAACCAATTACTAGCAAACCAGTTCAAAAGCAACACTTGAGTAAGGCCGGTTGGCAACAAAAAACATCAGAACCAAGCTCTTAGCTAGAACTTCATGGGAACTTCATAAAGTGACATATTTAACAGCCCAAAACAATTCTTAGTTTAGTTCTACAAAACAACAGTATGTTTGAGACCACTAGATGTCTAGATTTGGTATATATTTTCATAAAATATTAACAAATGTATCAACAATTTGCTTCTATTTCCTTGTACATTTTCCCCCTCCTACTGACTCCTTCAGAATGGTACGAGCTGGAGAGGTACACAAACAAAAGTGGTGGCACAGAAAACATATCAGATCATACCTGACAACTATGACAAACCAAGACAAGCATTCTGCAATAAGTACATCGACAACGTGAAGAGTAATCGTCAAAGGAACATTGACAAATAAGACAGCTACCAACTGTACTGGCGTCTGAACCTCCAACTGATATCCTACAGCCATAGAAGAAATGAAATAAGGATTAATTTTATCCAATTGTTGTAAAACTACCCGTACAGTGTTGACCAGCTTTCAAAATTATTCACTACTAGATAATCTCAGTAGTGTGCATAGATAAAAAATCCATCATTGCACATGTTATATTACCAGAAGACAAGAACAAGCGACCTAATAGACTAATACAATATTTTCTTTCTACAGTTTGGTAATTTGAATGATATGTAATATATAGGACCAAGTTGAACAACCAACTCATGAATTCAATTTAGGCCTGCTTGGATAAACAACTTAATTTGCAGCTTAAAGCAAAAGCGCTTATCACGATAAGTGTTTATGTATAAGGTATTTCTATAACACAAGATAAAATAATGTTAGATTGTTTTCGTATTTCATAAGCTATTTTGAAGAGCTTATGAAAATAAGCTGAAAACAGCTTATGAACATGTCATAAGTTGTGTTCATTAGTTTTCCCAAACAGTCTAACAAGTGTTTATGCCAGTATATAAGCTCAAATAAGTCAAATCAAACAGACCCCTGGTCATATAAGGTTAACCGCAACATCAGTCCAAAAACAATTGTTGTGGTTATGGAGCCTCGGAGACCCATAGCTTAAATAATTTCAATTGCAGACCTTTGCCTTAATGTAATATCAATATCAATATTCCAATCCTGACAGAATTACAAAATATACATACAGATTCATAGCTAAAAGAAATTAGAGAATTAAAGACATACCGGTGATCAAAAACAAAATTCTTTCCTTTGAAATAACCACCATCTGGGAATTGCTCCAAATACCGTTGTATACCACCAAATAACTGCAATTAATGAAAAAAATTACAAAAAATACTTGCCATCTGCAGGAAGACACTCTTGACCTTGTTTACCAACAAGTTTTTATACAGAAGAATACACTAGCACAAGATTTCAACACTCAACTGTTATATCACATTGAATTGCAAACTGCTATCTAGTTCGTTACTCGACAGTATGTTTGTTATCATTCATTTGTTCCTAAATGCAGTTTCACTATAAAGTATGAACATAAACTAACCAATGGCAATTAATCAAAACTTCTCCTTGCTTTCAAACAAGGGGCGGAAAGGGAGTTAACCTGAAACACATTCTCAAACCCAGCACCTTTTGACCTTATATATGCTGATGCCATTTCACACCTGATTCCACCAGTACAATACCTGTAACCAACAAGAGAAATTGCACACCGACACACCGTAAGCAATTATAGGTTACTCAAGTATTAAAATGAATAGTGCCATGGAAAGTAATACTCCTCAATCACATATAAATCATATTAAAAATAAGAAAACTACCTTTGAACCAGACAAAATTTAGAAACAGTACCCTAGGTACTGTTCATCCTGTTCTCCAATAGTAATATAACACCTGGATTATGTAATCCACGTCAAACCTAACCGTTCTATATTTCACAAACACCGTTTTAACCCAGTTATCCTCCCGTCAAAACAAAACTCAGTTAACCTTCGACATACATAATCACACCAACACTCAGACAGATAGAAAAACAAATTGCCCCTATCAACTATCCACTCCATTATTGGAAATCTGCACATGTGTTGCAATAGACAAGACAACCACTCGTATTGTTTTCCACCACGGCAATACCTTCCAACCTAATCTCTAAAATTGGTTTTGGTCGGTGCAATCTCCAATTGGTTTCTGTTGGTGCAAGCTGTAATTGCTTGTGAGGGAAAATCCAATCTTTTTTTTCCTCATGAAGGTGTGGTTACTGGAACAGAGGAATAAATCTCTACCCATTATTCAAGAATTAATTTCTACCCATTTCAATAATAATTAACGGTGAGGCGATAAATCTTTAGTGGGAAGATTATAGTTCTTTGAACAATAATCCAAGGTTTTTTCATGATAAATTGTTAATTCTTCACAATAGATGGTTCCATAAACAAAATATATCCTGCCATTCTCATGTAAGAAGCTACTGAATTTGACGGTCGACCTTAAGAAGCTATTGAATATCCAACGAGGGTGAACGGAGCTAAAGCGAGGATTAATGGACTAGGTAGGGCAGGATTTGACGTGGATTATATAATCCAGGTGTTATATTACTATTGGAGAACAGGATGAACAATATCTAGGGTACTGTCAGTTTTCTAAGTTTTGTCCTTCTGAACCAAAATGTTTAAAAGGAAGAACTAACTCACATGAGAATTTTTTTGCCTTTCAACTGCTCACCCCTATCATCTATCCATGACGAAAAATCGCTGTACTGCCGAACTTGAGGATCCAAGGTTTCAACATTTGGTGCATGAAATTTCCCAATTCTTGTTTCATACAAATTCCTTGCATCGAGTAAAACAAGGCTGTTTTCTGGACTCTCCTTATCTACAAAAAGGGCGTAATCATAAAAAATAATGTTTAGATTTCAAAACCAACTCTCCAGTTCAGGTAATACAACCAAATGCTGTAGTGTCTAGAGTCTAGACAGTGATAACAAATGGGAGGAATGGAATAAACATGGCAAAACAGTAAAAGTGACAAAACAAAGGACCCTGTTTGAATTGGCTCATTTGAGCTTATCTACAGATATAAGCACTTGTGAGACTAATTGGAGAGCTTGTAGAAACAGCTTATGACAGGCTCATAAGCTCTTTTCAGCTTATTTCCTTGAACTCTCTTGAATGGCTTATGAAAATAGTGTAAAGCTTACATAAAACAGTTTCCTTTTATTTTATCTTTTATTATAGAAATAGTTTATACATAAGCACCAATATGATAATTGCTTACAGCCTAAGCTTAATTAAGTTGTTTATCCAAACACGGCCCAAGTAAAAAAAAAAAACCAATATAATAAATTGCAACAACAACAACTAAGTTGTATTCCACTAAGTGGGGTTATTTACATGGATCAAACGACATCATAATGTTCTATCTTATATATCTCTATCCAACTCATTAATCTCTAGATTTTTTCTTAATAGTTTTTCCAGGTCTTCCTCTGCCACTAATAATTTGACTACCCTCATCTACTCTTCTTACTATAGAATCTAAAGGCATTCTCTTTCCATATCCAAACCACTTAGGTCGAGTTTCCACCATCTTTTCTATAATAGGCGCCGCCCCAACTTTCTCTCTAATGTTGTAATTTCGAAATTTCTAATCATATATGTTTAGTCTTGCCACGCATCACAACATCCTCGTTAAAATACATAAATCAATTGTATTTATGTCAAGTTACAACAACTTACTAGCATTGTGAATGGTAGAATGGAACTCAAGTGCAGATAAATGTCTTCCTGCATTTGATATTTCTGGTGACTTCAATAATGGATGAGAACTCAAAGTAACCAGTTCCTACAAACACATCAATAGTAAGTATATACGTACACAATTAAGCATGGAATAGAGCAAAAATCAATAAAATAATAACAACCTTAACAATTCGAATCGAGAGTGAAGTGAATCCACACTCCTTCGCAACATCGTCGTTTAATGGCTGATGACAAGTTGCAAGCTTGAAATCAGTCCCATCAAATAAGTTACTATTGGCTTTGAGGTCTTCAATGTGCCGTTCCAAAGAGGATAAATTGCCACCAACCTGTAGAAATGAAAGGGAGTGAGATTGAATTTGAAATTAATGAAGATGATTAAGGAGAAGGAGAAGGGAGTGGGGGTTTGGGTTTACGGTGACATTGACGCCGTTGGAAGAGAGACGAACGCGGCCGAGGAGAGAGAGGGAAGAGCAGTTGGAGCGGTAGAAAGTGAGGAGGTCATTGAGGTTTGGAATATCGACGTACTTGTAGTAGAGGAGAACGCCGTATTGGTCGGTGGTTTTGTCGTCGGACATGGTTTCCGGTGGATTTTGGAGTTCAGGGTTTATGGATCGCTCAGTTCTACGGCTAAGGAGGGTGAGGCGGTGTCGTCGTGTATAATTAACTGAGTAGTATAATACTTCAACTCTGATTTTTACAAAATAAAAAGATTGAATGCCCATTTTAGAAAATTCGATAATACTCCCTCCGCTCGTTTTTTACAGATGAAAAAAAATAAAAAAACATAAATAAGACCAAGAAACAAGTTGAAAATACAATATATGTTTCATTTTAATATTTTTTTATATAAATAACTGTTATTTTGAAATATCAATATAATATTTATTTATTTATTATTTTTTGCAACTAATATACTTTTATTTGTTGAATTTCACTTCACCAGCTGCAATTAACTTACTTGCTATAGATTTCACTAACTTTTTGACATTTTCTCTCATGATAAATAAAGATACAAAAGAAATTTAACTTTTAAAAACATCTTCAATTGTTTGTTCTTTTATTAAGATGTACTTAAACGGTTCAAGTGCCCGACACACATACACGTTACTTGTTCAATCAATTTTAAATTTGTTCATTATTATAAATAAAAATCAACATTTTAAATTCCTTTATTAGATGATGTATATGGTCTATAACAAAGACAATATAAATTATTAATTAAATGAATCTAAAATATAGACTTTTGCTTATTCACTTCAATCCAACAACCCTTAAAAATTCATTAAATGGGTCCCGCTAATAATTTTACGTTGCATTTCAAATTAATTTGTTTTTGCAAAAAAAAATTGATGATTAAAAATTAGAGAAGAAAAATGCTAATTTTCATGGATTGTAATTTATTTAAAATGATGACAGGTTTTTTTTTTTTTGACATCATATGAAAAATAAATAAAAAATTAAAACATTAATTAATTTTGGTGACTGTCACGCCCAAAATGTTTCCCGAAAAATTTATTGGTTAAAATCATTATTTTTTTTACAAGGTTAAAATCATTTGTTATAAACTAGAATAAGCTATAACTTTGAGAGGAAGTGTGAAGAATCGGTTACGTTTGTATGTATGTACTACATCTGTCTCTTATTATAAGGTCCTTTTGAAAAAATAACGGGAATTAAGATAGTGAATATTTATATTAAATATGTTTGTAATTAATATTGTTTTTACAATTTTATCTTTTAAGAAAGAGGGTTGGTTTATGTTTTCAACATTCCATTTATTGCTGATTGAAGAAAAAGATGTATAATAAATAGGGCATGTATGTAAAGAAATAATTAATGTAGTTGGAAATAGAAAATGATCTAATAAAAAGGGACAAAAAAAAATCTCAAAAAGATCTTATAATTAGGAACGGAGATAGAATGTGTGAGTGTTTAAGATTGGAAAGAAAAGAAAAGAAAAGAAAAGAAAGAGGGGAGAGGGGGTAAGATTTACTAGTATTTTGTTATTAAAGGAAAAATTCAAACGACATTAAAAACTTTTTGGGATTTGTGGTAAAAAATAAATAAAATTTATTTACAACTAAAATGATCAAAAAACAAGTAAACATAAATCTAAGAGAAATGATATTTGAACATTTATTTTGTGACAACTTTTGTTACAACTTTCTCTTTCATACTCACATAATTTTTTACTTTATCTCTCTATTGCTTTGATTTTCGTGCAATATCAATATTTTCTTTGTAAATTTTGGTTGTCCCCATAAATTATCAATTAAAAGTTGTTCAAATAACACTCCTCTAAAACTAATACCTCCTCCTTCTGCCTCTCCCTCGTTCAAAGTATGTCTATATGTAAGTAGTTAGACATATGTACACAACAAAAAAACAATAAAAAAATTAATAAAAAATTTATCAGAACATTTCATCAATTACTTTGAACGTAAAATATATAACATTGTTTTTTTTTTTAATTTCAATTTTTAAACTACAATATTAAACTATAACCTAGTCTAAACAACATTTACATTCAAAACATGCGTATATGGGATTAGAATCTAGTAACTATTCAAAATTTCAATAAGCATCAAACCCTAAACCACCTAAGTAGGGACACTGACACCCTATCCATCCAACTACATTTGTCATTTGAGTTGGCCTCAAAGTTTTGAATTCAACATAAACACTTACAAATTATTTATTAACAAGCTTCACAAAGCTACAATATAAACTGAATTCACGCTCTTATCATATAGTATGAGTCAATTCATTACCAATTTAATCAGTTTTAATTGGAAAAAAAAAAAAAATTCATTAGCTTTAAGTCTTTAATCATGTCAACTTTAAAATCAAGCATGAAATTAATAATACATAATTTTATATGTACAGTTGCCACAGTTGAATGTTTTTGAAAACTCTGACTCCATGAACCATAAATCAATCACTAAAATATAGTTGGTGGTATTTGTTTCTTTCAAAAATAAATTGAGTAAATAGTCAATTTTCCTTTTGAAATTGTAAATTTCATCAATTATTCTTCTGAAATTAACAAAACTTCAATTACCCCTTTGAAATTTTACAACGTTGGTCAATTTACCCCCTCCATCAAATTTTTCTGTTAGTGAACATGACGTTTTGCAAATATCCCCTGAAGTTTTGCACTTATGTGCAAAATGCCCCCCAAATTTAAAAATTTATATTATTTTTTTCTTAAAAACAAACAATTAATAGTTAAATATTAAAACTAACTATTAATTTTTGAATTTGGGAAAACTACATGCATATATACATCAAAATAGGCTCCAAAATGAGGAAAAATATGTATTTTTTAAAGTGACAATAATGTGATGATTTGTGGATTAATATTGGGGGTTGTGTAGTTTAAATGGTTTGAGCAAATTGTTGAAGGAGTTAGAGGAGTTAAAAGACTAAGATGGTGAAGGAGAAAATATAAATTTAAATCTGATTATTAATTTGTTTATAAACCTCTACAAATAATAATTTGTCTATTAGAAATAACCATTATTGTCACTTTAAAAATACACATTTTTTCCTATTTTGATGTATATATGTATGTAGTTTTTCCAAACTCCAAAATTAATAGTTAGCTTTAATATTTAACTATTAATTGTTTGTTTTTAAGAAAAAAAATAATATAAATTTTTAAATTTGGGAGGCATTTTGCACATAAGTGCAAAACTTCAGGGGGGTATTTGCAAAACGTCATGTTCAATAACAGAAAAATTTGACGGAGGGGGTAAATTGACTAACGTTGTGAAATTTCAGAGGAATAATTGAAGTTTTGTTAATTTCAAGGGAGTAATTGATGAAACTTACAATTTCAGGGGAAAATTGACTATTTTCTCAAAATAAATTTGTTTAAAATTTAAAATTCCCTCCAAAATGAAAAGACTTTAGGCCTTTGATATCTTCGCCTCATTATTATATTACCAACTTGATGTGATTGCAAGCTGAAAAAAAGGGACTCTGGCAGGACGGTTGTTACAAAGTTCCTGTCCAGTTTAACGCCTAGCAATAGCATTTTTTTTTCTTTCAAGAAGCCTCGCAATAGCATGATTTAAAAGGAGAACTATATATTGATAAAATTAAAAATTTATATACTATTATTATATTAGAGCATCTTTAATCGGAGTACATTAACTTAATAAGGACCACTTTATGTTAATGACCCATGTTGAAGGAATAAAAAACCGGTATCTATTAGTTAACATCAATAATATTATGACTCTCTCTCCTAAATAATTAACGGGTCTCGTGTTAAAAAAAACTAATAAAATATGTATAAGTTGGTTCACTTAATGATGTAAAGTTAATGAGAATTATTTAAGTATTTTTCATTGGAGTCCTTAATATATATTTTTATTAAAAAATTATAAATAAATGACGTTTACACATGAGATCCACTTAAGAAATTGTTGTTAGTTTACTGTCATTGTGGATGCTCTTAAATTAACTCAAAACTTAACTATTTTTTAAAGAGGTCGAAACTTAACTATTACTATCTATTAACTAATTTTTTATCGGACATTTTTCTTGATGAATATTGAATAGTGTACCCTTGGAGCATCTCTAACTCCAATGGGGAGTCCTTATAAACATCTTTATTGGAGGAAGAAAATAATAAATACCTATTAATTCCGGACAATTATACAAGAATCATATCTCTTCAAGAACTAATGGGTTCCACATTAAAAAAAAAAGGTTAAATTATCTTTTTTGTCATCTAACTACTTAATTGGTATCGGATTGATCCTCTAATTAAAAATTAATTTATTTCGGTCTTCTAAGTTTTTCACCGTTACTACATTTAGTCATTTATGTTAGTTTTATTCAAATAAACGTTAGAGTTTATATTATGTGGGTCCTCTAACTTTATTTATTAGTATTATTTTGGTCATATGTCTTGTTAAGATATTATGATTAAATAGTGACTGATATTATTAGTAACTGTTATGGTTCATATGTATGTGTGAAACATGAGGTCAGGTAGCTACATAACACAAACTCTAACGTTTATTTGAATAAAACTAACAGAAATGACTAAATATAATAACGGTGAGAAATTTAGAGGATCGAAATAAATCAATTTTTAGTTAGAGGATCAATCTAATACCAATTAAATAGTTAGAGGACCAAAAAAGTAATTAAATCTTAAAAAAATAGATAAAAGTTGGCATCACCATCTCAAATTCATGTGATTCTGGTCGCTAGCAGTTAAAATTGTGTTTCTTTCGACTGCAATTTCATGAGAATCCTAACTACAATTTTATAAATGTACATCTTTCCGTTATTAAAATTTAACTCCACAAACATCAACTCAAATAATACTTGCAACATGATTTTCTATGTACGCAAGAATTATATTTCGAACTTATGGTCACTTTTTTAAAGGTATAAATCTCTTACCACTTAAATGATTGATAGAAGAAAAATATGAATGTTTTTTTTAGTTAAAAGTTGAAATATCACAATCGCGTTTTGCAAAAGTCCTTCTTTCAGTTCAAAAAATGGTGTTTACCGCCTATATGGAAGTAGACCCCACTCCATTTCCTTTTCCTTACTAGGCATCACATGCCAATGCCAACTCAGCATACTACTACCTCCGTTCTTAATTATAGGGTCCTTTTGAAAAAATAACAGGAATTAAGATAATAGATATTTGTATTAAACATGTTTGTAATTACTATTGTTTTTACAATTTTATCCTTTAAAAGAGAGTTGGTTTATGTTTTCAACATGTTATTTATTATTGATTGAAGAAAAAGATGTATAATAAATAGGGGCATGTATGTAAAGAAATAATTAATGTATTTGGAATTTACAAAGGGGTCTTATAAAAACGGACAAAAAAATTCTCAAAAGAGTCTTATAATTAGGGACGTAAGTATTAATAATTTAACCATTTACAACCATTATTACGGTGGTGATTAAAATCTTCAAATAAATACCCGAATCTCTCATCCCTATTATTATTTTGCACACAAAGAGAAAGAAAAGAAAAGAAAAGAGAGGCGTTTTGATTTGAAACAGTGTGTTCGCCAATGGCATCAGTATTCCGTAGGGTAATGTTGAAATTATCAGCAACGCGGTGGTCGGAGCTCATAAACATCTCCATTGTGGATGAATTTGTGTGGGGAATCGTTACGGCTTTCGAGTCAGTCGCTCTTGTCTCTATGCTCTGCTTCTTCTTCCTGTCCTATGGCTGCACCATCTGATCCATAACACCAAGAAGCTATTGTCCCTCCCTCATGCATGTGAATCTGGCGTTTTTTCTTCTCTTGAGTAGTTTTTCCCCTTTATAAGTTGTGTTGGGTGAATTAGTTTCTTCAATTTTATTTTTGTAATCCAGTTGTTGATTGTAGTTGAAAATTTTGGATGATGATAATAGAATAGGATTTGCACTTGTTTGTTGCTATGATTTTGTATCAAAGTGAATTGGACATTGGTTTTTATTTGAGTACATACATATTTTTATAGAAAGAAAAGAAGTTGTCAAGAACAGAACAATTTTTGAATTGTCCCAACCCTAAAAAATCAAGTAATTTAAAGTACAGATGTGGCGTAATAATCTGCTTACAAGATTCATGGATTGCAGGGGGATCTGGATTGTGTTTGTGGTATTTCATTCTTCGGACAAAACTATGTTGACAAAATCTATGTTTGTTTTTTTGGATGGACGTAGATACTTAAAAGAGTGACGAGGTTCAACTCGATATTGAGTGTGCGCAACATACCTAGGTTGAGTGTTTGATTTCTCGTATGATTTTGAATTTTTGTCGAACCTCTTATAACAAACATTTTAAAGTTCAAAAAAGAAAAAATTGTTGTTGATCGAGGTTTTTTTTTTTTTTGACAAGTAGTCTAGTGGCTAGAATTCATCTTTTTTGTAAAGTGAATAAGTGGGATTTCTCGACCCCTCCCTGTCAACTGAGTTATGCTCACGGAGACTGATCCAGTTTTCTTTTATGAGCAACAACAATTTTTATTTTTTTTTTCTCTTTGAAAATACTGTCGTTATAACATGTCAATATTTGAACCTTAATTGTTTAAAGGTCCAAATTCTAGCATATATCATTTTTTTTTTTCGGTACAAGCATATATCAATTTTTAAGGGATTAAATTCCTTTAAATACAAATCCTGTAGTCCAAAATTTTGAGGGTTCAAAATTTGAACAAAACCTCCAAAATGTTAGAGACGCCTACAACGACAAAAACCATGTAGTTTATTGCTAAAAGATAAAAGTGTGATTTTAAGTGTTGATGCAACATGAGACAAATAATGTATATAACCGAATATCCAAAGTTACAAGGTTAATTGAATCACCTAACACCCTTATGATTTCATAATGTTTGGTCATCGACGAGCTGGTGGAGCAGACACACCAGATCTTTATATAAAACTTTGAGAAATTAGATTTACGAGTTCTCTCATTTATATATTGTCAACCACTCATTTGTTCACTCAATGTAAGATTTCTAACTCATACTTGCCGGTTGCCACAACACACAATACTGAAAGAATGAGCATCCTCAATGGCGAGAGGTCTTAACCATTTAAGACCCGGTACCTAATAGGTACCCTCACTAGGGAAATATTTTTTGAGGTCTTCTAAAACTCAAAGTCTCACTTAAGACCCCATTTTTAAGTGGACCTCACACTACTTTTTATTAAAATAATCATTGTATCGTTGAAATGTAAATGATGAAGAGTCAGTGGTGGAACCGATTTAGACTTTTTGTCATAGGGTCTCAATTGGAGTGACTAAGTGCTTATTAGGTATTGTTATTAAAAAATTATAAAAGATTGATATATACACGAGAGCTCCGTTCAAGAACTCTAAATTAAAGGTCTTCATTGCTTTTAGTTAAAAAAAGAAACTAAATTTCGATTATTGTATATTGAAATGCTTCAATTTTTGAACTCACAATTAATCCAACTATCACATAGTTTTATTTTGCTCTGAATATGTTAAAAGAGGTTGGTTCTTGGATTCTAAATGGAAGAGCATACACCGAATGACCGAAAGGGCCAGAACAGAAGCGTTAGGGTGTTTGGCTAAAAAATTAAAGAAGGATATTGTTTTTATCGAAAGTGGAAAATGCAGGGTCAATATATTTTTGCGGGGGTACATATAATAATTCTCCGCCATGAAAGTTGAGACTAGCGTGATGCATATAGAGGGCCTAATTGCAAAATTGGGCCGTTATAGCCAGACCCTATGAAAGATCCTGATATCGTACACCCCCAAAATCAAGAAGCTAGTTTTTATTTTTTATTTTTTTTGAATCAGCAAAATTTTATTAAAAACCAAGTCTCTGCACAAGACGAACAGAGACATACGTTATAGAAAGTACAAACTAAGACGACGTATATTGACGGAACACCCGAAAATAAACATCAACAAAGACACCCTTACGATCAACAACCATAAGGACAAGTGCATGCAAGTGCTTATGAATTATTCACCACGTCAAATGCAACCTTTATTGTGAAATTTGGATTTGTGATTAGTAAAGTACTTCCTCCAGTGCTTCTTTGTATTAAAGATTGAGTTTTTCATATTTCAGACAGAATATATTGATTTTTTTGTTTTGTTTTCTTCTTTGTATTAAAGATTGGTCATTGACTTAATAATCTTCTGGTTTATAATTATATAAAAATGTGAGTAATCTATTTTTATGTGAAGCGAACTACTCACACTGTTATTATTTCTTAGCAGCAAATGTGATCCAAAACCAAGAAAGTCACGTTCAGTTGTTACCGTAATTTAAATTATGTTGATACCTCTTTTACGTTGCTCAATTTATCTATTAATTTTCTTTCATTCAGAAAATGAACCAAAATACACAAAAGTCATGGTGAATTTCCCATCATAGCATTTAGCATCAATGAATCCAAATCCCTTCCATATAATGACAGGAATTAGGACAGGTACATCAACAAAGGTGGCGGGGTCAGCCAAGGGGTATATGTATGGTTAAACTTAAATGGCACCCTTCGCCTCTTCTTTGAGAACTTTTGTCCATTCTCCCATTAAAGGACACGTGTGGTACAGCAAAGTAGTAGTTGTTGTATCTGTACAGCAACAGCTCTTCCCTCTTTTTTTTTTCTAAACTACCATTAACAACACCATCCATCAACAAGTTCAATTATTTTATTTTAAGAGAAATTCTTGCATGCAAACACACCTAACACATAAGATTTTACAAACAACCACTAATAACTTGACACCTCATTTTTTATTCATTTATGTTAAAAAAATAAAATAAAAAAAGTTGGAAATATCGTGCAACATTTCTCTCTCGTGTGGTGGAAAACTGTTTTTTCTTTTTTTGTTTTCTTTATTTGCTTCCAATTTACATAACCATTACTTATGATGCATCCTATACATGGTACTTTTAATGGTGGTCTTAAATCGACCAACACAAGTTTTACAACATGAAGCACTCATAATAATATCATGGAGCAATAAGGTTTAATAACCTCACAAGTCAAATGCACATAAGAGTGAATCCTTTCTAGCGATCTGTTAATTTTGTTTAGAGAAGAAGAAAAACAGTTGCAAACTGACGACACAAGATGGGTTGATGATATGAGGGAGGAAGAAATTATGGAAATAGTTTGCTACAATAGTTATACAGAAGAGAAAACAAAAAAAGAAAAACAGTTGCAAAGTGACTACACAATATTTTTTTTAACATAAATAAATAAAAAATGAGGTGTCAAGTTATTAGTGGTTGTTTGTAAAATCTTATGTGTTAGGTGCGTTTGCATGCAAGAATTTCTCTTATTTTAACATATTTTTTTTGCAATATTTAGAAGTTTTTGTTTTTATACTAAAACTTCAAAAATTAATAAACTACAAAATTCCTATCAATCCCAGACTAACACTAACAATTTCAAAATGCTCACAAAACTTATGCTATTTACATGCATATACACTAACAATTGGCTTTGTTTAAAAATAAATTCCTATCAATCCATATAATAACTAAAATTTTGTTATATAATATATATGTTAGACTGACACTTATTTTTTCATGTTTTTTGGGTACAATAACTTATTTTCATGTTGATTTTGTTAATTCATTTGTTTCTCATTGTTACAGTTTAGTGGTTTGATTCTGAAAATATTTTATATAGATTTCTAGGTTCGAACCCAAATTATGACATTTCTCGTCTCCATGTATGTGTTTATTTTATCATGTGTTGGTTTTTAGGTCATTACAGAAAGAAAGGAAAAGTTTTGTTTGACGAGAACCGATAAAAAGTTATAAAGTGTATATACATATCTCATGTTATAGTAGACAAATATATAAATAGGCAGTGTTGGGTGTGCCATGGCATCACCACAATAGAACACAATATATTTTTTCCTAACCATCATAACTAGGGTTTTGATCCTCAACAAGCATCTCAAGTTATTAGACATGTTATGAAACTAATTCTCAAATCAACAAACAATGAGACACTTGTTTTTTTCTTTCAATAAAATTGAATGTTACTTTTCAAATGAACAATACTGAAGAGCTTTTGCGAAGAGAAACGTTACGAACCCTCTCAAAACATCACAATCCTCATATTTATTTTGGGACAAACTATGATGCCGTGTTCATTGAATGTGTAAATGGGTGAAGTTCCTTTGTTTGACACGCATTTTGTCGCATACTGGGTTTGGACCCAACTTAATGTGACCTCTCATTGCTTAAGTGTACCGTCATTCATTTCATTGGACCTGACAACTCAAAAGCTACAGCTCTTATATTGTCGTTTTGTGGTTGCCCTAATTTCCACCATCTAAATTCTACTCTTTATTAAAAAGCTTGGCTTAACTGCCACTTATCACTAATCAAACCAACCAAACAAGTCATATGTGGTTGCAGTTGTACGTATAGTCTCTATTAATAATATTAATATTGACTCTTGAGTCTTGAGGCATCACATATTAAATTAATTTACCATAAAAAATTTAGATTTATCATGCATGCGTTTTGTGTTTAAGTTGCGCTGTTTTTTTCAGTGACTACTACATTCGAATATAGCTTTAATTTGATTTATCAACGTTTAGGTACAACGATATTGATAGTTTATCTTAACCTTCTTCTAATTGAAAAGTTATTCCTTTTAATAATAAAATTAAATCTAACTTCAAGATATATATCTCTAAATTGTACTAGCAAACACGTAGTTGTTCAATAATTAAGGTGTTGAATTGAAAGGGTGATTGTTGTATTTTTGTTTTCACTTTTGGCCTATTGCTATGATTTTGATAAGACCAAAGAAGTTGGGAAAAAAAACAAAAGAATCATTAATAAATAGTTAGAATATTGCATATTGCTTCTATGGTTGGCTCGGTATTGAAGAATATGCGAACACTTTTGATCCAAATATGACATGTCATTTGGCATCACATGCATCCAGTTATTCAATTACAGATTCAGGTTACATTATCTCAGCAGAAAACGACACCCCAGAAAACATGGCTTTTCTGCATACACATGCATTGTAATTTATCACCTAAAAAAAATAAAAAATCTAGTGTCTTTCCAAATAAACAAATACAACAAAATATATTTAATCCGAGAACATAGAGACAATGATTCCGAAAATTTTGGAAATACAGTTGTTGTAGATTGATATATGAACTTAAATAACTTGTTTTAAGAATCAAATTAATTAGACGGCGCTATGATAGTAATAGCTATATACGAAGATATTTCAAAGGCTTAGATTAAAAAAACCGATAGTAAATTATTCCTTGGTCAAAACTTCAATATTGACTGCAAGATATTGGGAAAAACACACACAAGCAAAAATTAACTTAATTATATAACCAAAGAGGTGGAGAACAACGTCACTTGATGATCCTCCTTAACGAGACAAAAGAAAAACCATGGGCCAATACTCAAATTATTATGTTTTAGAATTAGGATAAAATGCTTATTAGCATATGATTACTCGCTTGAATGAAAATAATGTGTACCAAATTAAAGTGAAACGCTTGGAACACAATTCAAAATTTTGAAACCAAGACACAATGATTACATTAAGGTAAGCTGCTTATATATATAGAGTAGATTAATCTCCCCTAACTCCCTAAGTATACCTCAAATGATATATACAGAAACATTTGATATGTTGGAAATCAAATTCAAGCGCAATTTGTTATTTCTCAACACTAAGTCTAAGCACATGCAAGTATGCTCTTTTAATAAAAAGAAGGCTTAAATATGTATTTCATCCTTGCAATTGGGGGTCGTTTAAAAATTGGTTTTTGTAATCGCTAATCCTGGCAATTTACCCTTACATTGATTAATCATTTAAAATTTCGTCACTCTCCCCACTTAATCACTGCCACGTCACTAATTTGATGACGTGGCAATCACTGTCACACATGAAATTCCAATTTTACCCCTGGGTTTCCAATTCTTTCTTCAATATTTTGTCCTCTTCTTAAGGGCAAAATTGGAATTTCATGTGTGGTAGTGATTGCCACGTCATCAAATTAGTGACATAGCAGTGATTAAGTTGGTCAAAGAACGAAATTTTAAATGATTAATGATTGGAAGGCTAGTTTGCAAGGATTAGCGAATACAGGGACCAATTTTTAAACGACCCCTAATTGCAAGGATGAAATACATATTTAAACCTAAAAAAAATAGATTCATTCATATAAAAAACCGGGTCCATTTACCTTGATGAAATTACTCCGGTGTATAATAAGACATAAAATAAACTCAATTCAAGGACATTGATGTAACAAGCTTAAATTTTATGTAATGTACAAAGTTACAAACCACACCTACCTAACCAAACTATGTTACAAAATGGACCACACTATGTTAGAATGTGGAAAAGATCCGTGTACCTTCATTGTTCGAATAGGGCAAGTTTTCTTATCAAACAATCTCTTGTAACATGTTTTCTAGGCTTATTTCATCTACTTGAATGCAAGGACACCTGTTATCCACAAACAATCATCAACAAATAAATTCAAAATTGTTCTATGGTTGAGTCACGTTTCTTTAATGTTGAGAGACGATCCAAGGATTGCTATGAGTCGTTCGTTTTTATTTAAGGGCTCGTGTTAACTATCAATTTTGTTTACGAAAAAAATGATTAGAATATATGTATATAGAGAAAGATAGGATCCATTGATACCAGGTGTCAACGGATTCGTTGACACCAAATTTTAGACGTTGATTTCTTTTTATCTAAAGTCAATAATCATTCATCAAAATCTTAATGTGAACATTTAGTATTTCATATCTCCTTTCCTAAAGATCCTCTTGTTTCCTAAACGAACCTAAGCATACACCTGACACTTCTCCTGTCTTCATTCTTTCGTTCTTACGCTATCTATGGTTTTCATTCATCTCCTTCACCACTAGGTACACTTGCTTAGACGTTTCATCAATCTAATTTGATGCTTTTAGAAATTAAAAGTCCTCTATTCAATTAGTGATGGAGTTTCCTTCAAAAAAAAAATTAATGATGGAGTTGAATTGAAAAATATATTGAAATACATATGTTTAACCTAATGTCTTTTTACAAATCTAATCTCTGGAATCCATCATTCCATCTATCCTTAGAAATTCCGAAACAATTTGCTTTTTGTTTTATTTTGAGGGGAAAACAATTTGTTCTTTCTCCCAAATATAATAACGTTGCACTCCAATAACTAACAAAAGAAACAAAGCTCGTGAATGAATGAAATCGGCAATCAAAATTTGTATGTATCCTACAATTGTTTTCTCGAGAATCTCAACAAGATAGGCGAAGAAACGTCCATGAATCTAGTACGAAGGACATTTGTGTGGGATTAAGTGATTTAATAAGAGCCATTTGATCGAATGAAGTTAAAGGTTAGGATTTGGTGTCAACGAATCCATTGACACCGGGTATCAACGGATTCTATCTCATATATATATATATATGGAGTTTTTTTTTTTTTTTTTGAATTAAAAACGTTAGTAATTACAGTAATTGTTGTTATATAACTTTCAACTCCTAGAAGATATATAAATTTTTGACAAGATTATTTTGTTCTTTCGGTATTTTCCCTTGTGAAAGATTATGTAAAGTCTATTTATTAGTTATTTCAATTAAAGATTGAACTCGAGTTTTTTTTCAAAATTCCACGATTATCATGAAAGAATGCATTAAGAGTAATCAAGACAATGAAATTACACAATTAAACAATATTTATTGGCTTAATTACCTTTTTGGTCCTCTAACTATTTAGTTGGTATCAGATTGGTCCTCTAACTAAAAATTGATTTATTTCGGTTCTCTAAGTTTCTCACTGTTACTACATTTAGTCTTTTCTGTTAGTTTTATTCAAATAAACATTAGGGTTTGTGTTATGTGGGTACCTGACCCCCTGTTTCACACATACATATGAATCATAACAGTTACCAATAATATCGGTCACTATTTAATCCTAATACCTTAACAAGGAATAGGACCAAAATGATACTAATAAATAAAGTTAGAGGACCCACATAACACAAACCCTAACGTTTATTTGAATAAAACTAACAGAAAGGACTAAATGTAGTAACGATGATAAATTGAGAGGACCGAAATAAATCAATTTTTAGTTAGAGGACTAATCCGATACCAATTTAATAGTTAAAGGACCAAAAAGGTAATTTAGCCATATTTATTTTATTCAACACAAACTGGACATATATGGTTTGTGGGTCCTTTTTAATAGGCACTCATATCTTTCGTGAATTTTTCGTTAATATATTTTCGTTACATGGAGCAATGCCTTAAAAAGTAACTTTTTTATATTGAATTCAACAATATTTTATCTTTTGAAAAGCTAAATTTACAAATTTTTAACATTTTTTAATATGACAATTATATTTTTATTCTCTTAAAAAAGTTACTTTGTAAGAAATATGTACACAATGTCCCGTTCCTCTTCTTCTATTTTGCTAAATTCCAACCACCATCAAATATCATGCATACGCTAATAAAATTTTTGTGATTTTGTCACGGTTTCATTTATTTCTAGCCGGTCATCGACAGTTTTTTGGTGAGTTGACTATGACACAAATAGGGAAGAAATATGGGTAGGATTGTGTGTGAACATATGTACATGTTCAACAAATCTAAATCTTGGATTAAATTTAATGATGATTTTAAATGTTCCACAAGGTTTTAATTTAACCCTCATCCTAGAATCAATCTTCTATTACATCATACTATTTATATGTTTTTCTTTTAAGTGATTGGCTTAAATGCATTTCTTGTCTCCCATTTAAAAAAATAAATAATTGGCCTTTATTTTAGAAAGAACAAAACTTATGTGCATTTCCTTTTATGTTTTCGTGTGATTCTTCATATAAAATTCATTTTTTGTGGCCAAAACAAACATTGAGAGTACCATGGATTTGAACAATCATGGCAGGTATAAATAGTTTATGTAAAGAATCACATGAAACCTAAATAAAGATATCTTAGTTTTGTCCTTTTAAAAATTGATTTTTTGGTCATCCTATTTCATATTTTTTTCTCTCGAAATTTTGGTCAATCATCTCATTTTGAATCCAATTTGATATTGTAATTTATTCATTATGGAAACAACACTCATTATACATATTTTCATGGTCATGTGTGTGATCTAATAAGTGTTGTCAAGCAGTGGTGGAGCTAGGAATTTTATAGAGCTTGGACAAAAATTGCACATTTCCTGCGTATAATTTTATAGACTTCTCAATTCCCATATAATGTTACTTTCTTCATGCGTATAATTGCACATTTTCTGCGGATATACCTTTCATGCGGATTCTAAAATCATAAGGAAACAGTTACTCACGAAGGTATTATATTTACCTGAAAATCTAAATCTTTAACAAAATCCACAGAAAAAACGAGAGGTTCTAGTAATGGCTATACTTGCTATAAAGAAAGTAGAAGTTGAGTCTGGACTAGTGTCCAGACTAGGTGGGGGTGGCTCCGCCCCTGTTGTCAAGTTATGAACGATTAAGGCATGTCATAAAAAATGATACAGGGGACAAAAAAAAGTGATCAAGGGGGAAAAATCAATTTCAAAATAGAGGGTCAAAACTTTATTTATTTTTTAAATAGGGGGACAATAATACATTTTTAAGTCTTTTTTTTTATGATAAAACACATTTTAATTCTTAAGGTGTTGATGAGATATATTATGACAAATAGTCTATATTTTGTTTGTGACAAACACTCTATTTAATATGACAAACACCCAAGTTCTACCTTGTGTGACATAGTATTGAAATATGATACATAGTGCTAACTCTTAACATACATGATACATAGTGTAAATTTGTTGTATATTTGAAATCATTTTTTTAAGAATAATAGTATTGAAATATGGACCGTGTTAGCCCATCCTACCGATCCTACTTATTATTTGAGAGCTCTCCTAAGCATAGACATGTCACCATCTGGTGATCTGGTATTTGACAGTTATATAGGCAAGGTTCCACACGTGTCAGCCATTAATTAGGAAAAAGGTTTTTTCTTGAAAGTCGTTAATTCACCCACTTGGATGAGGTGGGTCTCAAACACTAAGTTTTTATCCATTATCTGACCCTCAAGTGTCTGTTTCAAGAAGAAGAATGTGTATGCAAATATGTAAATACAAAAGGTCAGTGGGGGTTTATATCTTTCTTAAAATAGCATGTGAAACTCCGTTCCCTGCTCACAGTCACATGCAAGCTAATGTGAAAGGGTTCGGTGCACTCGATTGTAGGTCCTCCCAAGCACATGTATCAACCTTGGTCACTTTTTTTTTTTTTTTTTAGAAGTTCAACCCCAGACCTTATATATTTCTTTTTTTAGGGAAGCCCTGGACCTTACATATTATTATGCATAAAAATGTTAAATGGGTTGGTCCGATCCAGGCTCAAGAGGTCCGACTACATAAATGGGGCAGCCCGGCCTTACTCAATTATAAATGAGGTGCATATTCTAGAGCCCAGCCCGGCCTGTGTGGGTCATGGGCCAGCCCGACCCGTTTATTTTTTACTTTAAAATATATTCACTTTTTATATATATTAATTGCTCACCACTATTTTTTTCTAAAATATGATTGGATGAACATAAAAGTGTAAGTAATTTTTACATTAATATTGAATATTAATGAAACTCTATATTATTCATTCAACTAAATCAAATTAATAGTTTATAAACTTTAAAATTTTAAAACTTTAAGGTAAATTCATTCATTTTTATTAAGTTCATTTATTTAAATATTTTTTTATTGATAAATTTTAAAATAGTTGATCATTTTTTTTTCAAAAATATACCATTTTTATAACAAAAAATCAAATTAAATAGTAATAATGGACCGGCCCAAAGCCCGATGGAACAGCCCGGCCCAACCCATTTTTTGTATGGCCAAATGGGTTTGGGCCAAAAAAACCCCGAGTGTGTTTTTGGGCTAGTTTTTAGGCCCGGTCCATTAGTCCGGCCTATTTTTGACAGCTCTAATTATACATTATTTATACCAACTGAGTTAAGCTCACGAGGACATATCACTTTCTTTTGAATACATGGGCATTTTCTTGCCTTTTTTTCTTATTTCAATTTATATTGGACAAAGTAATTCCATTTTGAAGTAATTATCAATTTGACAAACAATAGAGAATTTGATAGATGGGTAATTATAAAGTAATTATGAGAAATATAAAAAATAATAAATACACTTCATTACATTCTTTGTATATTCTAAGCATGACTTCAGAACAAATCTTCAACGTCCTTTTGGTTCTAAAGTATTGTAATTATACGATTTATGTCTCTAACTTTTTTTTTTATCTGTTTTGATCCATTTTGTTTTCTCCACTTATAATTTAGTAGTCTGTCTCCAAGTTTACATCGATGTAACTTTATTATTGAAACACATAAATTATGTTGTACTTGAGCTTGATTAAGAATGTGATTAGGGTTTATTCATTCGACCTCATTCAAGAAACTTGATTTTGTGTTTTTAATTTTTAATTTCAAAGAAAAGTAATGCTGGTTATGACAATTTGATGTTGTGTCAATAAATAATGTCACATTATTGTACATTTGTGGGAAAATTGGAGGGACTGCTAAACCAAAGACGAGAAAAATATATGGAATAAAAATAGTTCAAAAAATGGAGAACTAAAAGTGCACAACAACGATATACTTTTTCTGTCCTAAAATATAAACACAAATTGATTAACAAAAGTTCCGTCCATGGTCATTGGGAAGAAAACTTCGTGTTCATTGGGAATTATAATTGCATTTATAATTCCATATATTATAATTGCATTTAACCTTTAAACTAAATTTTTATTTACATTTTGGGACGGAGGAAATATATTATAATTGCATTTAATCTTTAAACTAAATTAAGAATTATATTCACGGGCAAGTTCCGTCCATGGTCATATATTTCTATTCCTTTTGAATTATACCTCACACATGTTCATTGGGAAGAAAACTTCGTGTTCAAGCATAAATGGTTTTGTAAGTGGATGCCAACAACGGATTATACTTTAAATTAGTAATTATGGAATGATGTTTTATCATTTTGATCTATCTGCACATTTTCTTGTTTAAGCAAATGTGCTGTTAACGACAACGATACTTTTAACCAAAAATGGAGAGGCAAATGACAGTGGGAATGGGTGGGATAATCATAATATTTATATGTATATGGTAAGTGAGGAGGCCGTTATGGGTCAAGTATTATTACAAACACCAAACGATAAGTACTTCACCTTCTTTGACTATTTCTTTGCAATTGCAAATTTTGACTGTTTCTGAATTACGACCTAAAGTCCAACTTTGCATAGACAATCTAGTCAAACTAGGTCCCGTTGATCAAAGATAGTGGAAAGTTTTCCGTTAGCGCAAGATTCACAAATTTTAAGTTGTTAGTGAAGATAATACTCATATACTTCATTGTAAAAAATGAAAGATACCCATATATATATATATATATATATATATATATATATATATATATATATATATATATCGAGTTCAATTTCTTGATGGAATTGTTTGTGGTCGGTCAGATTATACTTATCTCATGGTCGAACTCCAAGATACAAAGATTTCAATTTTTAAAAATTGAAGGTTTGAAGGGTTAACATAAAATAAAATCGTAATTTTGATCTCCATATTGTAAAATGATTATTTTCCCTTCTATATTTGTGTGTATCATGAAGATTATTCTATTAAATTTCATATTATACAAGTTTAATTATTTTAAATTGTTTTGCCTTGAACTCATTTTTTAGCAAATCAAGATGATCCTATGAGTAGAACTGTCGAAATTTATTTTAAACTTAAATGTAGTTTTGATCCTCCTATTTTACTTTGAGAAGTTTTAGCCCCCTAGTTTTAAAACCAACTTTTTAGTCCCTCTATTATATATTTAATGGATTTTTTAGTCCTCCTGTCTGTTTTGGTGATGTATCCCTCTCATTAGTTAAGTGGCACCGACGTGACATAGTTGTATTGCCTTTTTTATTTTTCATGTCATTTAAATCATTACATGTCATTAATAGAAATTATTTTATACAACTAATAAAAAGTAATTGATTATTTTTTAATAAAAGAAAAAAAATTAAAATATGCTTAAGGAAATGAATCTTCTTAAGGAAGCCCTAATCTCATTTTCCCCCAAATCAGATTAAGCACATTCCTTCTTCCTCCATCCTCACGATTCCAATTTTGACCTCGCTAATCCTTAGTTTTCCACCATTCATTTACATTCGTGAATCTTGTCGAGCAACCCTAATCTTGCTTTCATTTGCAACCTTGTTATTAAATAACAAAGCTCATTTTAGATCCAAACGCTCAAAACACTACATCTCTCAAATTCTTTAAATTTCATGTTTCCCCCAAATTAAAAATCCCTAAACCATAAAATGTGATTATTTTTTTTCAAATTGATGACTCAAAAACTTACATATTTGCATTATCATCATAATCGTTTATAATCTCACAATAATCACATTCTTATTCGTTTTCGTAAACCCAAAAACACGTTCCCACTACAATAATCTTCTCCTACAATTTTTGTGAACCCGAAAAACTGTGCGTTTCACTTCTAATTTGACGAAGGTGTATATTTCGTTAGAAAAAAAAAAAAGGTAAAGAGGAGGTAGCGGTGGTTGTGATGATTCAGTTTGTACATGATGACGTTGTGTTTCTTCCTGACTCAATCCAACAAATGAGGAAGATGAAGAGTTTAGGCGGGAGCCAGAGTCAAGGATTGGATTTATAACGAAGTGTGTTTTGGAGTTTTTGAGGGTCAAAAATGATGAGTTTGAAGTTCTAGACTGAGGCTTGATATTCTTGATTTTTATTTTATCGACGATGTATTTTAAATTTTAAGCATTTTTTTCTGTATAAATTTAAAGTTATGTGTTCGTTTATGAAGTTCTACGATGAGAAGAAGGAATGAGAATGATGACAGTGAAGATTTATGAAGATGAAAGAGGAGGATGATGATGGTGATGAAAATTGGATATACAATTTGTTTCTTATTAATATTTTTTATATTTCTATACTTTATAAAAACTTATTAATTAGGGTTCCTCGATCTAATTCAATTCATTTTTATATTTTAGTTCATTTCTGTTTTAATAAGCAATCAATTAGTTTTTATTAGTTATATAAAATAATCACTATAATTGTCATGGAAAATTAGAAAGGCAACACAACTATGCCACATCAATGTCACCTTGCTAATAAGAGTGACACATCACTTGAATAGTTGGGAGGTTATAGAAACCAAAGAAATGTATAATAGGATAAAAAGCCGGTTTTTAGAAATGAAGGGGCGCAAAATTTAAACAAAGGTAAAATAAAGGGATTAGAAATGCATTTAAGCCTTAATTTTATTTTCATCAATGATAATTTATGGGAGTTCTCCCAACAACAAAATGACCTTTTTTTTTTTCAACAAAAACCATCAAAATTATTTAAAAGTACAAATAAAAGATAATTTCTTTTTCGCATAGATTAATATTTTCGGACAAAAGTATAACTTTTCACCACTAGTTATGTGACAAAACTTGTCAAATATAAGCTCTTCTACAAAAAAATCTAAGCTCAATACGAGATTGTAGGTATAAGTTATTCTAAGCTCAATACGAGGTTGTAGATATAAGTTATCATGCTCGTTTGAATTGACTTATTTTTTAACTTATGTAAAATAATTTATACAAATAAATAAGCTTTTAAATATTATTGATAAGCATGTGAACATAAGTATTGAAGATATAATTATCGTTAGTAAAAAACTTATAAATTAACATAAAAACTTATTTATTTATGTAAGATATTTTTCGCAAACTAAAAAATTAGTCGGCACAAATAGACCCATATAAGCTAAAACATACCATGACTATTTTTTCCGATAAATAGTTACATTCCACGAAAATTTATTCATATGTTAGTTTTTTGTTGGTTTTATGGATGGAGTCATTAACCACGTAAACACACAAATACGAGTCTTAAATTTAAACCGGACAAAAACGTACAACCTAACAATATTGGTTTTGTTAGTTGAATTATATTGCATGAACATATCTTAAATACTTAGCACACATGTTAAAAAGACTAAATACAAAAAATTTATCTTAGAATTTACGTTTAAAAGAATACCTTTTAGACTTTAAAAAAATATAGCTGAGTTACATCCCACACAAGGTGTGCAAGGGGAAACATCAACAAATATTTACAGAATCAAGGTGCCACAAAGAAAGCACCAACCAAACAAAGAAGCTAAACTACATTTTTTTTAAGGAACTTTAACTACTTAAAATGCCTTCTTATGCCTTGAAACTATTTCAATTTGCAACTTTTGTGGAATACGATCATACAAATGTGTAGAGAAATTGCAAGTTCAATTTTAAGCCTAATTAAATGAGAGTATCCTATTTGATTATTGGCCAAAACTAACTATTAATCTGATTTTATGAATTTATAGGTTGATTTCTAACTTATTAGGTATTTTCTAACGAGAATCAAAAGATCAAGTGAAAAAAATTAAATATTTATACATTATGATTGTCTTTTTTGAACAATTCTACATTATGATTGTTATTATTATTCTGGCAAAAAAAAGATAAAGTTCTTTTTTTTTTTGACAAGAAAAGATAAAGTTCTTAGAATGTAATTTATTGATTTCTCAATTTTTTTTTTGGAGAATTTCTCAAATTTTGAAAATATCAAGAAAAAATCACAAAGTTTGTTTTTTCTTCCAAAAAGTAGTTAACAAAATAATCAAAATAGGTAGCATATTCATATTGAATTAAATTAAATATATATAAAAAAAAAAAAAAAGGGTTAGGATAGTGGAACATAAAGGAAGGATTAAGCGAATGGCATGTACAGTGTACACGATAATAAGATACATGAATCTGAAAAAGAAAAAAAAAACCAATAATAATAAAAAAAAAAAACAATATAAAAAGAAAAAAAAAATCAAGTAACACCTGGCGCAATATAGCCTAGGCAGTAAACAATGCGCACAGGTCAACTCAACACCTGACCGGCGATTCCCGCTGGTGTTCCACCGGCGAGAAGCTCAGCAAGAGCTGTCATAGCACGCACTTGCATCTCCAAAGCAGAAATATAATCAGTAGCTTCTTCTAGAAGATTCGGTAACGGAACTTTCCGGCAACCGGGAACTAACTGACCGAGAACGCGTGTTTTCTTCTGCACAGCCGGTAATCGTTGAATCCTCTCTCTCTTCAATCCGTTGGTGGAAGCTTTCTTGACTTTTTTGTGATGTCTTCGGAGTTTCTTCCATTTTCCGAGAATCGCGCGGCTCCAGCGTGTTCTTCCTTTGGCGGTTGCGGCGAGGACTCGATCGGCGGTTTGGCGGACTTGACCGGCGGCAGGTTTGGTTGTTTCCGGGGAATTTATACGGAGGAGTGCTTGGATGAGTTTTTTGGAGTAGGTGTTTTGGTCTGATTGGGATCTCCATGGCATGAGATTGATTGAGTTTTGATCGGTGGTGAGGTTATCGATTTTGCGGCGTTTTTTGTGATTGGATTCTTGTGATGTGTTTGAATGAGTTGAATCTGAGTTTGGTTCGAATGAATCCATTTGAAATGGTTGAAGATTGAATAGAGGAATGAATTTATTGAAGAGATTGAATGAAGAATTGGTGAAGAAGAGGATGAATTGGTGTATGGTACGAAATGAGGAGAAAGAAAGAGAAGAGAGTGTATATAAGCAGTTTGGAGTCACGGGGAACCACCTTGCTCACATTTATTTCATTTGCCTTTTTTCCCTTTCTATTTTCCAATTTTTTTTTTTTTTTTTTTTTAAATTTTAAATTAATTTCAAAATTTAAATTTTAAGAATAATTACATGACTCAATCTCCTTGAGCAATTTTTGATATGTCACAATATATCTTTAATTTTATGAAGTTGTAATTCAAGTTTCACATTGTCCAAATTTTCGAGTTGTTTGATGTATATATATGGTTGAGTACTTGAGTATACTTATCTTATAAGCTAATTTTTAGGGTTAGTATTAAAATTCGTATAACATGATATTAGAGACGGATTAAAGATGTTAATATGAGAATTGGACACAAGCGCCACATTAGATGTGAGAGTATATGTGATAGTTGTATTCAAGTTTCACATCGTCAATATTTTCGAGTAGGGGTTGGATAACTTAACTGATTTGAGTTAATGGATAAAGAGTTGAAGAACTTTAGTTCAAACTCAGAGAAAATGAGAAAAACTAATCTAACAATTAAGTACTAACATCTTTCATAAAAAAATAAAAAAAAATTGAGTCCATAGATGTATATATGTGTGGTTGGACACCTTCAAATTATGAACTAGATTATAGGCTTAAGATTCAAGTAGATTTAAATGTAACTGCATGTGTGATTTTTCTTACAAGATCATCAAGAGTTGAGTGTTTTAAACGGACTAGGGTTCATATTTTATCTAGGGAAAGATAAAATAACTGATATATTAATATTTTCTACTTAAACAAAACATATCCTAGATTTAACTAAATATTCAGGATTGAAATATATTGATATCTTAGATTTAACTAAATATTTTGTTGGTTTAATTGTTTTGTTTTAATCACAAATGGAAGTTTTATAAATTTTGTTTGGTAATGACTAGGTGAAACATTGTTTCATACAAGGTCAAAGTGAATCAACAATTTCATTTTACTTTGAACATATTTTCAAAATTACACATGTTGTGGTTAAATTGTCTTACCATCCTAGAAAAAGATGAAAAAGTAAAACGTGATGAGGTGGGTTGGAAGGAAGTTGCCTTTGAGTTTAGGTATAATTAGTGGTTCAAGGTATGAGAGTTTGACTATTAAATTGAAATGAAAGATTAACAAACGATAATGCTCTTTTAACATGACATAATTAAAATATAGAATGATAGAGACTTCAAAGGTCTATTCTCAAGAGGAAAGTTTAGGTTTATTTGTTTAAACAAGATATATGCTCTAAGTAATTTATTGTATTTTCGTGCAGTCCTAACTAATTCGTTAATTGTAATATTTTTTTCTATGTCAGCCCCTGATAATTTCTAGGCTCTAATTCTAAATTTTGGCGATTAATTTGGTCAAAAATTTTTAGATTGATATACATATTTTTTTGCTTAAAATGTTTTTCTTATAAGCATAGTTTACATATAATTTAAAAATTAAACAAAAGGAGAATATTCTTTCTCCTGCGATCAAGTTAAACAAAACTCTTAATTATGTTTATTTTTATTTTTTTAGTCACGGGAGGCACACACTATTTCTCATTTTTTGAACAATAGAGTTCACTTTATCAAAACATGCCTATCCAACTAAACACTATTATTTTGTACTAATACGGATAAGATCCACATGCATCTTAACTTACTTGCAAAGATATATAGAACCCAAAAGTAAAGGTGAGGGGAAAAATTAAGTAATCCATGTTGAATAAATTAAAATTATAAGCAAATATGGTCAAGGTCAATTAAACATATTAAAAAAATGTAGTGAATTAGATTTAATCTATGCAATTTTAATAAAAAAAAAATTAAGTCTATCATCTATATTACTCTCCACAATGACTTATAAATTTAGTCATTGAAAATATAAAAGCTAAGTTAAATATGAGAAAGAATAGAAATTATTTTTGCTTATATTTATTTTGAAGGGTTATTGTCGATTTCACACCTCTAAATTGAGTAAATTTCATAGACAGGAAAAATGAGTAGACACTGATGTAATTTTTGTCCAATTTCCATTAATTTGCTATATAATAGCTATAACTTCCTCCGCCATAGATATAAAACTCTTTTGAGAAATTATTTTGACCTTATATAAGATCATCTTTTGTTTTTCAAATCCATTACTTATTTATTTACTAATATATTTTAACTAAATTTTATGTAATCGACAATAAATATTATAGTCCTTCAAAAAAAAAAATATAGTGTAAACATTGGTTAATTATCTTTTTTAAAAAGTAAATTTGTAATAAAAAACAATAGCCATTACTAAAACATTTAATACTACCAACTTTTAATTCATGAGATTATTAATATGAAGGACATATATATAGGGACACATGGAATACTATTGTCTATTACTATCTACTAGTGTTAATTTACCTATGTGGTGGTTGGTATCTTATACACCACATCACCTTGTAGCCTTGTAGGTATTTCGGCCTCTTGTAACTCGTACTTGCAAAGCAAAAATAACATTTTCAATGTGTCTCAATTACATTGAATTGTACAATTTTTAACCTTCTGTAAAAAAAATCAACAAAGTTTTTCAATTAATCTAACGGTGCCTGAGCATTGCTCTCTCAAATCCAACGGCCAAGAATGATGATCAGAGTATTCATGAACAGCAGCAGGTCACGCTGAGTAATAAAGTATATTTCTTTTGTTCTCTCTCTTTTTGGCAGGGCATGCATGAATGACAGTCCAAATGAATACATCATAGCACAAAATGGGTGGCATGTGATAAAAGCCATATAATCCGTCCGTATTATTTATCATCATCATAATAATGTTAAATTTCACTATGTTTCTTACCTTTACCTACCAAAATTGGATATACCTTCGTACAATTTTTTGGAAGAAAAAATATATACAATTTGTGTAACAAAAAAAATCACCTTGCTCCATCCATAGGACATTGAGTTTGTGAAATGAAATATGTAAATAAACCAAAAATAAAGACAAATGTTACATACATTACATAATCTTGAAAAGCCAAAAATAAAGACTTTATTCTTTTAATTGAAAAAGGGCCAATTGGACAGACAAAAGTTGTTGGCTTCTGTTGATTGGTTCCTGAAATGGGACCAAACTCGTTTGTTTTTATTCCTGGCAATGATTAGAGGGTGATGCACCAAAATGGAAGCCAAAATAGAAAAAAGAAAAAAAAAGAAGGCTATGCATGTGGTAGTTTTCATCACTTTTCTATCACCTGGCCCTCATTTATTATCAGATTTTTTCTTAATGTATATAAAACTTTATAGATTCAAATTTTCTCTCAGAAAATGTGGCCAGGTTTCATCCACATTGCCTACTTTCATTTCTATATGTGAATGGAGAATATTATTATGTGCATTATTGGTCTGCTGCAAATGCACTCTCTCCAATTTTAGAGAAGAGCATGTGCTCATAATAAAATTACATGATCGAATAAATAAAGTTGTGGAGAGAATTGAAAATTAGAAACAAAAATCTGTGAAAAATCTTATTAGCCTAGTATGGTAATGACAAGCCAAAAAACTTTGCCTCCTTGAAAGAGACATGCTTTGCTGTTTATACACTCTCCACTCTCCAAGAGCCAACTTAATATATTAAACAACAATGGAAATTGGTCCAGTGCGAAATCACTTTGCATAAAATATCTATTTAATTACATATTATACTATATGAATACTTCAATACCATGTGAGACTGAATACTTCAATATGGGAATTTTCACCGGATAAGAGCAGTTAATTAATTGTGTTATGTCCCAACAAGGAACACATGGTTTTGCTAGTATTTTAATGATTGTTTTGTTTTTTTAGCCCTAGATTGCTGTACATGGCTTTAACATTTTTAAAGTTATCTTGGTCAGAATTTGATCTTTTACTTGGTCAAAACAAGGAGGAGATTTTTACCTTTCTCATAGATTTGCTCAGAATATTTTGTTTTTCTGTGTGGGTTCCAGGATTTGCAATTTGAAAATTAATCTTGTTATTAATCCATGTGAAAGGTGTGTACGTCTTTTACTTAGTATATGATGTATACTTTTATGTATAGCTCATCTTCCTTTGGTTAATGGTCAATCAATTTGACTTCTCTAATACACCAATAATTTGATCCATAGAAGCCAATTTGCATTCCACCTCTTCCTTTCTGACCATATTAGTATATTATTTGATTGGAAGTTGAGCTGAAAACGGCTTCTAATCAAAAGTATAATTGATAAACTTTCAATTTAGTCTATTAAATATCTCTAAAATGAAAAATGCTAAATATCGCAGTAGAATTATCATGAAGTCATCCCAATTAAGTATGATTGATCGCTTATAGCATCATGGTATGGGTGATTACCGCCAAATTTAAAACTAAATTGACATTTTTTTTTTTTTTTTAACTTTAAACACGGCTTCGTGATATTTCACGAATATTTGGGGTTGTGCACCATCACAATTGTTTGCTACATCTTGGATTGGGCTAAAAATACTTACACCTAATTTTATTCCAATTTGAATCATACAATCATACATTAAGTACTCGTCCCATGTGAGCACAATCCGCCATCTTCCTTTTGCTCTTCACGAACCTTGCAACACAAGAAGATTAGCGGAAGTATTGACCTACCCATAACTCCTCCGGAGCAAGGGATAAACCACGTAGCCGAGGACAACCGCGGAAAACCACCAGAGAGAGTTACCACTTCCCTAGCATACAAGGAGGAGACAAAAAGATGTTACTTATTACAGACAAAAAAGTGTTACTTATTTTACATAACACAAACATCCATACCTTGATCACGACATATCGTTGGTAAGGTCCAGTAATATGCCAACCAAGAACAATATCTATGAAAGGTATTTTCCCCAAATAACACGATACACAATTCTACATTAATGTCCCATGTGCAAGAGCACAATATCTTAACTAGTTTACTTATAATCATTCATATTAAATATTGTATATTCAGTTAATATTTTTTACTCGATACAATTACAACACCACTTGACAATAATACAAATGAGTAGTTAAATCATATGACCGACTAAGACAAACAACATTAGAAGTGATGCTGCTATGCACCCGACATGGTTTTCTTGCAATAAATAAATAAACATGTCAATAAATTTCTCATTTAACCATATAGTATGTATCAATGGAATGGTTGACCTGATCAACAAGCAAATCAACAACTGACTCGTCACAAATTTGATGCAACACGGTTGTCAAAATTCAAATGAAGTGAACCAAATCACACGATCATGGCACCAAAATTCTCAAGCAGCGACCAATTATTTTGTTCATAGGAATAATAATCACATGTTGCAATTCAAAAACAAAATGTTCATGATAAAGTACTAACATGTTAGTTTGGACCAATTATGAAACACTTGTAATAAGGCTGGTATTTAATTTTGAGATTTGGTGTAACTAACCTGTTTTACTTAGTCTTATTTTAGATATTATAATCCATTTGTTTCTACGCACTAATATAAATTCCTTTGTAATGAAGCTAATCCCTAATATACTAATACTAGTAGTTTTATAGAGGAAGGGGGGGTGGAGGGTGATGTGTTTGTCTATAAATCAATCAATGAAACATACGAATATCTAATTATTGATCCACCTACCATCAATATGTTAATCAAACACTACGGCGCTCTAGTCTTTGCCTTGTTAGCCAATCCATCCCTTGCTTATCCACAAAACAACCATCATAATCTCAATAATATAATACTAATATAATACTAATAAGCATAATATTTAATATGACCACTACAGTGACATGGCTGCTTAATAGCAGCAACGATAATGCCAAAAGACATGACAAATAAATACCACATCAATTGTAAATTTTGGCGTGTTATATCAAAACAAAGATTGCCAACCCTTAACTAAATTTTTTATGGGTCTTGTAAACCGGTGCTCCCGGGACACTGGTTAAAGAATTTAAAAAAGGAAAATTAAAAATATCTTTTTTTTTTTTACTTTTGAAAAGTTTATTACACAATTTCCAATACAAAAGCTATTATATTTGCTTCCTTAACCAGTACCCGGGGACACTGGTAAACATTTCCCAATTTTTATTTTGTTTTTCACATGTTCCCTTCGATGCTAAATAGACTTCTATTTCACTTTCAAATTTTAAGTCAAAGGATGAAGGTCCCCAATCATAAATATACGTCAAACAAGACGCAAATATTGATAATGTAAGATTTCAATACAACCTCAATACTCACCCTTGCATCTAGTGTAGGCTTTGGGTCGAATTCTCATATTATTATCCTTAACTCAGTTATGATATTGTTAAATGAGTTTGTGTATCACTCTTGAAAACTAGCTCACAACCTAAGAATCTTGACAATGTGGGACTTGAATATAAATTCAATGTGAGACTGCCCTCTCTAGTCAGACCAAATATGATTATTTGAACCTCTTGAGTATTAAATTATTAGTATCGTTATTTCGACAAAATTATTATTTACTAATATGTAACGTATGTTTGGTATCATAGTGGATATGCTAGAATCACGGGGACCCACCATGATTTTGCAAAATCTACAAAGTGTAGCTTTAAAAAAATCAAGATGGATCGTTGTAATTTGAGTTTCTGACATACCTATCGTAATTCCAAACATAATCGTGATAAAAAAAAATGAGCAAGACATGGAATGATAATTTCACTGTTGTCTAATGGCTACAGCATACAGAGCTAGGGATCCTTTTCAAGTGAAGCCCATACATTTTTGCTATTTTGGGTAAAAAAAAAGCCTGGTCCAAGACATATTTTGGCCCGCCTTTGCATAGTAGCATAAAAATTACTTTTTTGACATTCAAAACGTCATATTGACATATTGAAATGACATTTTTATCCTTGACGGTACTTAACTATCATTGAATTTATCCGGCGGTAGTTAACTACCGTTCCAACAAATATACAGCACAAAAAAAAAAAAAATTGCTCCAGCGGTAGTTAACTACGGTGGAGCATGATATCTTAAAATTATGAAAATTATTTCTGCACCAAAACACAGTCCCGCAATGGGTGCTCCCAGAATTTTGAGAAGAGGAGTTAATTGATTCTTTTTCATACTGATACACTACCATCTGTGAATTAAGTAGTGATAAGTTACAATTACAATAACTGCTACAATTAAACTGCAATTAAACTGAAAGTAGTAGTTACTGACTATAGATAACTACAAAGGAAACTAGCAAATAAAATATTGACTTAATAAATTAAATCTAATAATAGTCTTTCATCCAAATGGGCTTTTTGCTAATTCTGATGGGTTTCTTTTCTTTTGATTCATTAGGCATATGCTCACTTGTCTTTTCTTGCTCAGAAGCCTTGTTTGTCTTGATGCACGTATCATCCACTTAATCATCAGGGTAGAAATCATTATACATGCTCAAAAAAAATTGAAAACAGAAGACTCCTGTATAAGTGTTCTTTGCAGATTTTGAAGTAAAGCTTGAAGAGAGAGAAACTTGAGAAATCAAATGAGGTAACTTTAAGGTTGAGGGTCTTTGATTAGAGTTCTCTTGGGTTTGAAAACATTGTAAACACATTAGGTGAGTGAAAATCATTGAGTGTCTTGTTCATTGGTGAGATTAGGAAAATGGGTAGAAATTAGAGTTGTTCTTTGTGAACTTGTTGAAAGCTAATTTCTTGTAACCCATTTGTATCTCTTTGTAAGAACTCGTTGATAGTGAATTGGAGAGATCAATCTCTCCCCCTAGATTAGGTCAAGTTGGACCGAACTTGGTCAACAATCTTTGGTGTGTTTGTTCCTCTCTTCTCTCCCCTTTATCTTTTGCTTGTGGTTTTGTGCTTTTCACTTTGATTCCTAGATTTAGATCTAGGTGCTGTTATTGTTGATTATTGCTTGTGTTCACTTTGATATTGGTTACTACTTTCCTTTGCTCCAGACATCATAGTTTATATTGGTGTGAGTTTTGAGTCCGAATTCACAACAATTAGTAACAACAAGTATATCAATTTGATGTTGAAATTGCATTTTATATTGTTCTTTTTTAGAACTAGCCAAGTTCTATACTGTTATACAAATATACTAAGATCAGTTGACTTAAATTTCAATACAGGTCAATCATTAAGTTAACTATTGTAATTTTGTCACATTCTTGGCTTTGTTTTATTATGTATGCACTACTTGTGGTGAGCCCAAGTTTATCATTTTCAAGAGGGAAGAAAGGGGAAAGGGTGTTGTAGAAAGTGGTGCTAAATAGAGAAATGCTACAAGAATCACACTTCATGTGGTTAGCGGTGTCAACATACCAATTGTTTTAAGAAACTGGTTTGAGGGCAGAAGGAAAATTTGTGAATGTGGTGCTCATCTTCACAATCACAAAGTTATCTAGTTTGTAGCAAAAGGGTACATGTAAAATCAAGGCAGGAAGATTTATAGCATTGAGTTGACTTTATTTCAAAGTGTTTTAATAACTTGTCAACAACTTAAAAATCTTTCAAAAAGTCTTTCAAATAAATAATCATACACTACTTTTTCTTCTCAAAATTAAGAAAGTGGTCCTAAAGGAGTCCCATTGATCATTGATGCTATTTGTAGTTCAACAGAAAGGTAGATTTTCTCAAAAGGAATTTGGTAACCATGCCAAATTGCCAACAAGCTTTTGCATTATAACACAAACTTTTATAGTTTATATATATATAGTTTATATACATACTTCACTAGTCACTGCTGCAAGAGGCTTGGAACATTGCTATATATAGTTTGTATACATACTTCACTAGTCACTAGTGCAAAAGGCTTGGACCATTACTAATTTACTATATAGTTTATATACATACTTCACTGGTCACTAGTACTGCAAGAGGCTTGGAACATTGCTGTCTATGCATCAAACCTGGTTGCTGCTGCTTCAATTGGTTTGATTGAGTCCAAAAAAGGGATAACCCTTGGATGCATAGGCAATAGCATTACCTCAAAAACCAAAAAAAGAGACCTGCCCAAAAGCTAGTATAGTCATTTGGATTTCCCATTTAGCATATTTAACGAACAATAAGTATCCAAATCAACTGGGAAGAAGGGATCCTTGAGTGATTTTTCAGTCATTTTGAAAGCCAACTCCACAGCTGCATTGTTGACAAAAGAATAATTTGGTAGAGGTTGCGAAGTTACACCATAGTCGTCACCATCCACACCAGGCATCTTGTCATCCTTCTTTAGATTAAGACCTTGAGTGCTCTTCTTTTCATCCTTCTTAAGAACTTCAGTGCTCTTCTGTTCATCCTTCTTAAGATCTTCAGTGCTCTTCTGTTTATTGTCAGTGATCATTGCTTCCTTCTGTTTTTCCTTTATCTTCCTGCTTTCCTCCACATATGGCTACATAAAAAAGTAATTAGAAATGGTAAGTTTCAAACAAACAAAGTAGAGGCTAATTGCAAAAATATAAATTGTTCGACATTTGATCAATTATCGATATTATGTCAATTTTATTTATCATACCTCTTTATCGGTGGCAGACATCTTCTGCCAAGCATCAACAGCCATGCGTAGGACTTTTTTGCCATCAATGTCAGGATCATGAGCTTTTAATCGAGCACACTCATGCTTGAGGAATATTTGATATCCACTTTGTCCGGTAGGAGGACCTCGTCGTTTCTTCTTTTCTTTGTCTTGTTTCTTTTTTTCTTTGTCATTTGAGGGTGCTTGTAGAAGCACCCGAGGTTCTTGACAGCCGGCTCCTGCTTTAAATAAGAATCCAAATATTGCAGCATAAGCACCTCTAAAGTCACAAGAAACACCTTTAAACTCATTTAACAAATCACTTGAGTTACTATAGAAAACAAATGCCCACATTGCAGCTAATAAGTACATAAAGTAACAAATCTGTTTTGGAAATTTAGTAATCTCAGATTATCATAATTAGTTTCTAAGTTGTGTTATGTTGTGATATTAGTTTTGATTCAGCTAGTTAATTCATTGGTACTTGAGTGCAATATTTTTACATTCAATCAGTGAATCAAATTTTCATTGCATAAATATTTTAAATCGTTATAACCTGTCATTTGGCTAGAGTAGTCCTTGGACAGTTTTGCCACCTTCAGAGTATCTTCATCAGCCATCAATTGAGATAAACCAGTAGTCGAGTTCTGCAAGTTCTGCTTCCTTTTAAGCGTACCTTTACAAAATGTAAGTGTGAGGAGAAAAGAAAGGAGACATTAAGGTTAAACAACACATTTTCATCTTAAAATAAAAACATCATACAATGATCCGATGAAAACTTGTGTCACCACCGAGTGATTTAATTTCACATCCAATACATTCTCCTAGACCAATGGTTTTTACAAGGCATTTGTCTATTACTAGTTGTAAATTAAAATCACATTATGTATAAACTACCAAACATCTACATATCAAGCATATAAGTGAAGTGCTGGAATGAAACAAGATATCAACATAAAATAACCACAAATTGATCTCTCAGATACCTTGGGAGCTGCCGGTTGGAGGAAACCTGTAGAAGTACAATTTCTCAAATTTGTATAGAAGTGTTGCATAGATCTTTTCGACTTGAGCAGATAACATTGCATTGTTGCCTTCCAATTTCAGTGCAGAGACAACTTCAGTCCATTTGTTTTGAAGACCAACCTGGACAAAGTCAAAAGAATCCATAACAATATATTAAATTTGAACCATTCATATGATAATAATACATATGAAAATTACTTAATTAAAAGCCTCTCTTGACTAATTTATATTATATAGACACAACATATTGGATGGATAGACTTGGTGTGCATGCAAATAATAGAAGCTATATAAAATATATACACATGCATTAATGAGAAATGAACATATAATAACCGGACAAATACCTGGTGAAAACCTCCTCTTCTGGTGACTTCCAAGTAAAAGAGGTACAAGTCTAAGATTGTCTCTCGGACATTGAAACTGTCAAGTAGAATTGAAACAGAGGGGCATGGTCATATGCCCTTTATTATCCATCATTTTTTTTATCTAAATAATCTCATAAGACTAAACACAAATGAAGTTAATAACACTTCATGTTTCCCTGCATGTTGAACTCAACACAAATGAAAAGTCAATAGACTCTCTTAAGACTAAAACCTAACTGCAAGTATTCTTCTTTCTAAATTGTAACACATTCTACTATTCTAGTGACCTTCTTTATACCAAAGATTTAAAGAGGAACAAATTACAACACATTTCAGCTTCAAGGACCAATATGACTAAATGCATGTCTCGATTTTTCTTTTGTGGTGGCTTTGCCAATGACTAATCTCCGAGAACGACTAGCAAGTGACCTTTAGTGGGGTCTCCCCTCCAACTACATTTTTTTATCCACCGTTGGGTCACTGGGGAGCTCGAGCGACCGCCACATCGAGGCTTGAACAACCACACAAGCAAGAGAGACACCACACTCTTACCCAAAACCTTAAGGCTATGGGTTTATGGTCCTCTTACTTATAAGATGTTCAACCTTTACTATTTTTATCCGATGTGGGACATATAACTCACACTTGTACACAACAACACTCCCCCTCAAGTGTGAGTCCATCACTTTATCCTGCCCCCCCTTCAAGCTAAAGCTCTTACTTGCTTCTATCGCCGTTGCTGGTTTCTCCGCAAACGGACCGACACTGCTTTGTACCGCCGTTGCTGCTTTTTGCGCAATCGGACCAGCTGCCTCGATCATACCCTTCGCCGAATGGGGCTCTGATACCACTGTTGGGTCATTGGGGGAGCTCGAGCGACCGCCACATCGAGGCTTGAACAACCACACAAGCAAGAGAGACACCACACTCTTACCCAAAACCTTAAGGCTAAGGATTTAAGGTCCTCTTACTTATAATGTATTCAACCTTCACTATTTTATCCGATGTGGGACTTATAACTCACACTTTTACACAACAACGTCCACAAGTACACACACTTTTTCCTTTTTCTTTTAGTGCATGTTTGGATCAACTTAATGCATGTTTAGATTGTCGATGAATTTGTGGCAAAAACTACAAATTGGAGAATAAAATCAAGTATGTCACTGTTATTTTGACAAATTTAACGTGAATCCAAATATCCAAACATGCAGGAAGTGCCAATTTAAAAAAAAAAATGCTTGACTTTTTCTGCATGCAATTTTTGTGAAACCAAACATAGCATAATGCAAACAAGTAACAACACTCATGCAAATGCAAACGAAAAAAAATAAAAGCAAAACAGAAAGTAAGAAGCTGATTGAAGAAACAGACATGAGATTGAACCCAGAGGAGTCCAAAACTTCAGTTAGTTTGACATAGAAGGTCTCTATCTCTAAGTCATCATTGGACACAACAGTACCATTGGTGAGTTTGGTATCTGATGGTGATGATGATGGAACCATAGTCTTGTTGCCTTCCATTGTTTGAGCTAGGAAACTACCAAAACACACTATGCTATTTCTGAGTTGTTTGGGTGACTTGTTGGAATGGAAAGAATTATGTATATCTCTCACATACAATAGAAAATCAACATCTAACACATGACTACTCTCGACACCTATACCAACTCCAACCATTTACGTGGCAGTCTTATGTCTTTCCTTTCTTTTACATCTGTTCTATTGTTCTGTTAAAAAAGTAAGTCAATAAATTTACGAAATTGTGATTGTGAAGTAGCAACTTTTCTCTAATGGCATTATACTAAAATGAGGTTAACAATAGACTTTTAAGTTTTAACACACATTTTTTCAATACACTCAATTTTATTGATTAAAATCTATGAGTCTCACCATGAGTTCAATATAAATTTGACGGGATTATAAGAATTACAATTGATAAAAGATAATACGTTGAAAAATATGTGTTTAAATAATTTGTTGCTATACATAATCTCCCATGAATTGTTAAAATTTCAATCTAGACATAAAAGAAACGTTACATACTTATTAGACTTCATTTGGGTGGCTTCTATAAAAAAAAAAGTGTATTTTGAAGGAATGAAATTTTTGAGACAATGTAATTTAAGAGGGTAATATAAAAAATTTAATGTAATTATTGGTTTAATTACAGTTTTAGTCTTTTAAGTATCACGATCTTGCGATTTAGCCTCGTAACAAAATGAACTACAAACCAGCCTCCTAAGTATGACCTCTTTTGGAGTTTTGGCCTCGTAACAAAATAAATTACAACCCAACTCCCTAAATTTTACCCCTTTTACAGTTTTGGCTTCCTAGATCAATTTTGACAAATTCAATGCTGACGTGACACCCACATCACTTAAGTGAGGTGCCACATGTTATTTTTATTATTTTTTAAAATTTTATTTTTGGCTGGAATTAATAAACAAAAAATATATAGTTATTCATTCGGTTGTCAAACAATTAGATGTTCAAATAACACCACTCTTCATACAATGGAAAATCGACAGTTAACAGCTGATTACTCTTGACACCTATACTCACTCCCAAATATGTGGTTGTCTTGTGTCTTTCACTTCTTTTACATCTCTTCTATTGTTAGGTTAGAAAACAAGTCAATAAATTTAAGAACTTGTGATTGTGTGATAGTAGGTTCTGTTAGAAAACAAGTCAATAAATTTAAGAACTTGTGATCGTGTGATAGTAGTAACCAGTAACTTTTGTTTTTCTGATGGTATAATGCTTAAATGAGGGTTAATAACTCACTATTTAACACACATTTTTCAACACATTCATTTTTATTGATTAAAATTTACGAGTCTCATTACACTTTGTGGGTCTACTATGAATTTGACGGGTTTATATGAATTTGAAATAGCAAGAGATACAAGAATACTAATTTGTATCCTTAAAACACAAATAAATGAGTCAAACGTAAATTTTTTTTGTTTAAATTCGTGTTTTGAATTTAATTTTTAATTAATTGAATGTACAATTTTTTTTAAAAAAATACATCAATCTAGACTTAGAAAAATGTTAAGACACTTGATTACTTATTAAAGTGTATTTGAGTGGTTTACCATTTCATTTATCTATCCATCAAAACAAAAAAAGTGTATTTGTATGAATGAATATTTGGAGACAATGTAATTTAAGAGGGTAATTCAAATTTTTAAATGTATATTTTATTGTTTGATAATAAATTTGAAATTCTTATAATGAACAGATTTGATGAAGTAATATGTGAAAGTTAAATTTAGGAAATTGGGGGCTGCTAACTTACATCCACCTAAAAATACTAAGGTGCAAGTTAGCAAGCTGCACCGACTTATAATTTACTAAAACACTCTTTTGTTTATATTCTAATTAATTTTAAATAGAAGGGAAATTTTGTAACTAGCTTAAAAAAGATCCTTAAAAAAAGAAACAAAAACGACAATGACATGCTTAAGGTACAAAACATGTAATAAAGACAAACTTTTAAAGAAACAATATTTGAAACGATGAAAATGGGTGTAAATTAGTGAATGTTACTAACTTGCACCTTATTAATACTTATAAAAATGAGTATAGATAATCAAGTGGGTGTAGGTTGCTAACTTGCACCTTAGTGTTTTTAGATGGGTGTAATTTTGAACACTCTCTCTAGCACTTACTTTCTTATTGGATGAAATTAATGTTTGTCCCATCACTTTTAGTGGGTTTTATTTTCAAAGTGTAGATCCACAATGATTTAAATCAATAAGAGAGTGAGTATTAAAGAGTGTTCAAAAGAGAGTAATACTAGCACTTCTCAATTTTAAATACTAAGGGTTTGTTTGGATGACCAAAGAAAGGATAAGGAAAGAAGGTACGAGGAAAGATTGTTAAAGGAATGAAAATGAGTAGAAAGTTTGTGGAAAGTGATATCATTTTATGGTTATTTGGTAGGAGTGAAAGTGAAAAGAAAGGGAGAGGAAAGAATGATATGTGTTTAAAAAATGACATTACTATCCTCATATTTTAAAATTGAAAATAGAATAAGAAAGAAGAGCAAATTATGAAGAAAAAAAATCATATACATACAAGGGATTACAAATAATGTATGCAATACGCAACAGACCAATAAAAACATTGTTTTTTTTTTTTCAGAAGTAAAAAACATTATGTTGAAAAAATTAAATTAAATTATGATGTAAACAATAACGTGCACAATCCAAAGCAAGGGCGTAGAAGTCTTTTGCTATGATGAAAAGCTTCTTTCCACTTTCTTTGCAATTTTGGGCGGAAGGTATTTTGATGTGGGGCCCATAAAAAAGCAATCTTTCCTTCCCCTTTTTTATTGGAACCAAACCATGGAAACAAGGTTTTCAAAAACCTTTCTTTCCTAAGGAGTATCCTTTCTTAGACAATCAGTGGAAACAAACATACCATAAGAGTTTGAAACTTCTTTTTTACTTTGGATAATGTGAGTCTTGAATTGATTCTTATACTCCCCCCGGTCCTATTTATAAGAGAAATTTGGGTCAACAAAAATGAATGTATCTGGTTAAAAATTCAGTCCAGATACATGAACTGTTGTTGACTCAACTTTATCTTATAAATAGGACCGGAGGGAGTAGTTCTTTAAAAATTATGTAAATTGGTCTCTAAAGTTTTCAAATTTTGCAAACTGATCCCTATAAATTTTAAAATATCTTGCTGCTCCATGAAGTAAAAGATTTGATGTTCGAAAAAAATGGAACATTTGTTATTGCTCCTTCTACACACTGCCAAGGCCACCCTCGTGGTAGTCTAATATCTTCCACTAGTCCAATTATGTCAGTTTCTGTCATATATTTAAAACAATTGAATGACTAACTTTGTGGATTAATGATAATTCAAATACTCCATAATGTTTTCTCCATACAGTATATTACAGTGACGAATGAGATATCCAACATTTAGACTTAAAGCAAGAGAAATTTGATTATGGACCATGCTAATAAGTTTGTCTAGAGTGGATCGGTTTTTTTTAAGAAACAAAAATGAAATAATATAATCACACTAACGGAGAGTGAGAGACACCTCCTCAGCACACGACGTACCAAAGAGGGCTCTCAAAGAGTGGATCAGTTTAAAATTCCAATGACAATAAACATTGTCTCTTGGTACTTCTCATTTTTCGATTGAAATATCAGTTTAACTAAAAATAAATACGTAGTTTGTATTAAATCGACATCAATCAAATAATCGTCTTATAAGTAAAGATGAATGGGTCATGAGTTGTTATTTGTGAATAATATTGTCGAATGTCATTAAAATTTATAATAATTTTAAACAGTGATCCACATTAGACCACTTAAGTCTATGTTTGGTTTCAATTTTAAAATCACCAAAATTGTTGCATTTCTTTTGGCATGTTTGGATGTTAAGAAGTATAATTGATTTGAGTACTCAATTGGTTGTTTGTAGAATTGATTTTATTTGATGTTAATTATAATTTGTAGCTTTTGTCTTTTACAATATTTTTTTACATATTCTATCGGTTGTCGATTATAAACAAATTTTAATTTTTTAGATTTGTTCAATTAATAATATATATATTTCATATTATGAATCACAATATCATTAATTGAATGAACCTAAAAAATTAAAATTTATTTATTATTAACAAAAAGAGAAAGTATAAAATCAACTTATTCAAAATCAATTTTTATCGTGAAATCAAAAATACATTGTGGGTCACCTTAGAACTTCATATTCAAAGCAAAGACAACCGTAAAAGGGTACGTATAACGATAGAAGTAGAACATCTCATCCACGTGGCTCCACGTCACAACCTTTGAAGATTAAAGTTCAACTTGAGAAAGGAACTAAAAAATGGCCACACAAACAAAAACACGAAATTGCACTCTCCGCCGTATAATATCCATTCAAACATAGCATTTCCATAATCTCATAGATAAGATTTTTGACAACATTGCCACAAAACACACACCACTTCGTTTTTTCTTTGTGTTCTGTAATGAACATTACTCAAAACAAAGGGAAAGGTTTTTCTCTGTTTTCTAAGACTGCATGAGTTGGACTAAACCTAACTGGTTTTCCTTCAAGTTTCACAGCTTGAAGTTTCACAAAAAACGAGGACAGCTATGGTTATTGCTTCGCCCACCTTTAATCTCATCCATTTCACCATTCCTTCTTCTTTCTCGCATCAACCTTCTTCGAGATTACGCTATCGCTGTAAACGATTAAACCTCAATTACTACCCTTCTATATCTCACAGTCACAGGTAATTTATTTATTTTTGTTAGGTTTTGTGTTTCACCATTTTTAAGTGTTCAAATTTCTGTTACTGAATTGTTTTTGTTTATGATTATTATTGTTACAGATTTGCTTGTATAAGTTCGAGATGTTCGATAACAAATACTGATTTACAATTGGAATTGGATCATGTTAATGAGGATAAGAGTGAAGGTGGAGGGTGTTCAATTGTTGAACAAGAATGTCCTGTGCCGATTAAAATCAATACCGATATTCTGGTGGAGAATGATTCTTTGAATTTACTCTCTGAAACAGCCTTTGTAGATACTGTCTTGACATCCTTACCTGTAGGTTGTTTTTTCATAGGTTTAGGTTTGTTAATAATTGTTTCATTGTTTCTCATATTTGTTTGGTTTGTTGTGTAGGTTTTGTCTGAAGAGGAACAACATGTTCTTGCAGCTACTCCTGCACACCCTGCTGGGTTATATGGTGGGATGTTTTTCATTTTCAACCTTAATAACTACATCCATAGCATAAATGTTGTCTTAGCAGTAGGTTCTAATGTGATTCTTGTATTGACTTCTTCAATAAAGTAGAGTTTTCTTATATTTTAGCATATGCTCTAGTTTAAAACTATCTTTCTTCGGTCTTTTTTCTCGTCCTCTAGATGAAGCGCTCAATTGAATCAAAATCCTCCTATTTACTTGTGGAATGTTAAGCATTAAAAATCGTATCCATTGCTCTGTATATACAGAATCAATTTATATCGGCATGGCTATTTTGTGATTTCATACCTATTAAAATACTGAAAATTTCATGTTGGTACGACTTGTTGGATTGTTTTATTATTAAAATTCAAAAGTGCTTTCATTTGTTTGATGTGACAAACTCATAAATGTAGTTTATAACTTCAGATGTGCCTAGCTTGGTGATCTTGTTGTCTGTTCTTTGTTATCAAAAGTGTTTGATAGACGTTATCTTGTCCAATCATCTTATTACGTGCCTTTTTCCTTGTACACTTATTGATGTTTGTGTGGCTGAATCATCTAAGCTGTTCTTAACTTGAAGTTTATATGTTTTCAGCTTTCTATTCTAGTTGCATTGTTGCAAATTTTGTGGAGCAACTTTGGACTTTTGCTTGGCCTTCTGCCATTGCCTTGATTCATTCAAGCCTCTTGCCAGTTGCTGTGGTCGGTTTTTTCACTAAAGTGGCTATAATTGTTGGTGGTCCCTTGGTTGGCAAATTAATGGACCATTTACCGAGAGTTCCTGCATATAACTACTTAACTGTCATTCAGGCAAGTTATCTAATGAGCCTTATAAAATCAAGCAGGATATAGCTCTTTTTCCTAAAATCAATCATTCTATTTTCAGGCAGCCACTCAGTTACTATCAGCAGCTATGATTATACATGCTCATTCCGTGCCTCCTACTTCAGTGTCTACATTGCTTCTGCGTCCATGGTTTGTCATATTGGTTTCAGCTGGGGCTATTGAGAAGCTTTGTGGTGTGGCTTTGGGGGTTGCAAATGAGCGTGACTGGGTTGTGCTGGTACTGTCATTCAATGCTTCTCATGTTCCCTTGACATGTAGTTTGTTATTTATAATAATTATTTATGATTCTTGGTGGTTTGTTTCCACAGCTGACAGGAGTGAATAGACCTGTCGCACTTGCACAAGCAAATGCCATTCTAAATCGAATTGATCTCTTATCTGAGGTAATATTTGCACCATTTTAATTAGCATACTTGTATATTTCTCTGTCCAATATACTATTCAGTCAAATGAAATATTCAGGAACTTTCTTATGAAGTATCAATCGTAGCTCTGACTTTTAAACTCACAAATTTTCAATTTCAGATAGCTGGAGCATTGCTGTTTGGAGTCCTTCTTTCCAAATTTCATCCTGTAACCTGCTTAAAAGTTGCTTCTGGCTTAATGATCGGATTACTGCCTGTTACAGTAAGTTCTCTGCTGCTTCTTGTTCTATAACTTCCTTCAGTCAAAACATAAATTCATTCTAATTTTCACTCATCATTCTTAATTTGCAGATTATTTTAACATGTTTAACCAACAAGCTTTCTACTGGCGTTCTTGACCGGCCTAAACCATCTTGCAGATCATTCAATGAAGATTCTACATCAGATGATGACAGTATAGGTACTATTTAAACCAATCTTTCCCTAGATCCTGAATATTTCATTCGACAGTATACGCTTACATCTATCTGGTGGAAAACCAGTTGTTAAAGGTCTGGAAGCCATCAAGCTTGGCTGGAAGGAGTATCTAGGTCAGCCAGTCCTTCCTGCTAGTATTGCGTGGGTGCTCCTCTACTTCAATATTGTTCTTACACCAGGCAGTTTGATGACAGCATTTTTAACACAGCATGGTATGTGACAGCATGTTGTGGTCTGCATTCTGATTGGCCCCATTAATTGATTCTATATTATTTAAACTTAAAAATCAATGTCATTCTATAACTTCTTTTATCTTTCCCTTTCCTTGTTTTATCTGGGACCGAGGATTGGTTTTTTAGGTTATTGTATTAAACGTCCAAGTTTCCCCCCTCAATTGTTGTTCTACAGGCTTACATCCATCTATCATTGGAGGATTTAGCGGAATGTGTGCTTTTATGGGTGTGGCAGCAACATTCGTGTCTTCAACTCTGGTCGAGCAATTTGGCATTTTAAAGGTATCTTTAGCTTTTCATTTTATTTTTATATATTGCACATAAGAAAGTATGAGAATTTATTATAAACAATCTCATTGAAAATATTCTCTCTTTTCCAGGCTGGGGCAGTTGGATTGGTGTTTCAAGCTTTACTTCTCAGCATGGCTGTTGCTGTATATATGAGTGGATCAATATCACATCAGAGTCCTCTTCTCCTTTTCTTGTTTCTGATTGTAAGTCACTAAAAAAGTTTTTTCCCTTTGATTATTTGGTATCTAAGCATATAATTACAACAGCGTTGGTAGTGGCCAGTGGATTGAAAAGATAGGTATAATTGAAGCCTAGATACTCCAAAATTGCTAAAATATCAGTGTTGTAGCCGTATATAATACCGACACTCATACAATACTCCTAGATCATATCTAGGGGGTATCCTCCAATTATTTTTCCTTTGAAAGATTGATGACTAATACATTTAGATACAGCTTTGATACTTTTGGGGTGCAACTACTTACCTTAAAGCTTCTTGTTAAGCCTTATTCTCCATCATATAGCGAGAGCAATTAGAATAGATACTCCTTTAGTCAATGTTTAAATAGAAAATAAAAGTGATCCAAAAGGGCAGGGAATTTGGTTGTGTATTGCAACCGATGAATTTTGTCCATGAAATATAGAGAAAATACAAATTTATGGGACAAGGAAAGACAAGGTTGTGGGACATTAGTAGAGATATGCATTATATATATATGTGTGTGTGTGTGTGTGTGTGTGTATTTGATTTTGATGGTGGTGTTGGACTTCTTGAATTGGCTGGGTTGCTCATTGATGACCAATGCTAGAAAGCTATGCTTTTTATACTATAGGGAGTGATGTAGATGAAAATGATATAACTAGTGTTAATTGTTAAATAGTAAATGTAACCAATTCAGTAGAGCCAAGAGCTCAAGACTTCTTTCAAGTTTCAAATAGGACTAATGATGCTTCCTTTGACATTCGAACATGGGTTTGAAAAAATTTCGTAATATTGCAGAATGTTTACAGGGGAAATAATATATATGCCTTTTTGTAAATAGTGATCGTCACCTACCAATATGGTTATTGTATATTAATGAACAATAATCAAATTCTCTTTATAAATACCACATGTTTATACAAAACATACCTTTTTCAGTTTTTTGCAAGATTGTGTGAATGTATTAGGCCACGTTGCATCGTACGCGCTGTATACAAGTATCCAGGCTTCATGAATAGAAATTCAAAATCAGCTTTTACCAAATTAATTAGTGACCTAAATGATGATATGGATTGTTCAAGATAGTGCTTTTTGAATACTGGTTAGATCCTTATAAGTTCTTTGTTTTCAAATGCCATGTGCATTTCTTAGCAAACTAGACTTAGTTTGTATTGGGTGAAAACTTTGTGGAGGTTCATTGTTTTTCTAATTGGATATCTCTACTGAAATGTTCAAACTTGGATGTTAATGGCAAATCAGATCTTGTCAAATTTACTTACATTAAATTTTTGTGTGTAAACTATTGTGCTTGTTTCTGCAGATTTTGTCACGGCTAGGACACATGTCATATGATGTTGTAGGGGCGCAAATTATCCAAACTGGGATCCCATCATCGAAAGCAAATCTCATCGGGACTACAGAAGTTGCTGTTGCAAGTTTGGCAGAGTCTCTAATGCTTGGTGTTGCAATAATCGCAAATGATCCTTCTCATTTTGGATGTTTGGCAATGTTGTCTCTTTTATCAGTTGTTGGTGCAGCATGGATGTTCTGTAGATGGTTATCGAATCCAACAGACGAACAAAAAAGCCTTTTTTCATATCATCCTCAGTTTTGATATTTATGTAAGTATCCCTTGCATTTATTGTTCCTTGTTTACTACCATATTTTTCTATGACACGTCTCGATATAAAAATAGGCTAAAATATGGTTTTAGTCCCTGTAAAAAAAAAATTGTTTTTGGTCCCTGCAAAATTTTGTTTTTTAAAATAGTCCCCGACCCCATTTTTGTGATAATTTGCATACGTGCCACATGATGACTGAACCCATTTTGTAGTTTTTGGTCCCTGCAAAATATTTTGTTTTTTAAAAAGCCAGGGACTATTTTCAAAAACAAAAAATTTTGCAGGGACCAAAAACAATTTTTTTTTTGCAGGGACTAAAACCAAAACGAGGCATATTTGCATGGACTAAAACCATATTTTAGCCATAAAAATATAACAAAAAATGTCCTTTTCTTGGGATCCTCAATTCTGGTATTTATGTGAGTATCGGTTGTATAACTGTATTGGTAGTTCATTGTTTGCTAGCATATTTTTCATGTGTCTTATTGTATAAAAAATGTTCATGAACTGCTTACACTTGTCTGGTTGTTTTCTAACGACAATATAGGGGGAGGGGGGAAGGGCATTTGTTATATGTTTCCTTTCTTAGGAAATTTTAGAATTCTGTTGGCAGATGACACCCTTAGTAAAGGAGAAAATATTGATTCTTGAAAAAATTTAGTCAACTGGTTGATGAAATCGCCAAATGCAGTCTATGGATTTCTAATTGTGTTTTATTCTCCTAACAATATTTTATCTGACAAGTAACTTCTGTTAGTGCAGTTGGTCTGTTCCATTAGCTGCCTTGTTGCAAAGACTGTTGTTGGATGTGGACAAGAACCAAATATGTTGGAAACAATTAGCATGGTGGATGATTTATCCACCTGAAACAGAAGCCTGAGATTTTTTTTCCATGGCTTTGCCTGTAATTCTTCTGTAAATGGATAACATGCCTTTTATATTATATTAGTGCACATAATAAATTGAGTTAGTTAGGCGTCTAGGTCTACCATGCATAAACGTTTTGTAAAGCAGTTATTGTTTTTCAAATTCTTTTCTTTAGAAATGTAACAGCCTTGCTGCGGAATCGCGGTGATTCTGATAGGGTTTAGTAATTCATAGGGAAATCTCAATTGCTCACTATTATTTGGATTTGGGTGAAGGGTTCATTACTTCATTTTTGAGCAAATGGAGTAGTTATGAACGATTTTGATTGAAAAAATTGGTGGGTTGGAAAATTGAAAATGTGATCATATATATTATATGTACATATGTATGGTAAGTTGTGGTGATATGTATTTATTTATTATTAAAACTGAAGAATATAATAATATGCACTTGCTATTTTAAAGAACTTTCTTCTCTACTTATTGTTTTTCATATTAAAGGTTGAGGGGAGAGGGATACCTTTGGTATTTTATTTAAAATCTAAGAATCATAATTTGGAAGTTATGGTATAACCAGTGATGGATGTTTTTGGATTAAATTATTGAGATTGATTTCTTTTTGCAACTTACTGTTATTGGAAGGATTTTTTCAAATGAAAAATAAATCAAATAAATTATCACCGAAAAAAAAAGACATGCACAGTAGAATGTGAATGACCAACATTGTACACTTGATCCACTTTTCCCCATCATCTACAGTGTCTTATTTTTCTAAGCTAACACACAACAGTGACTTCCTAATGGCCTAGATTCTCCATGGAAGACATGTATGCATAAAGTGAGGACCTATATGGGAACTCCATTTGGTTATAATTTCACTTTGATATTAGTTGTCTCAATCAGATTTTTTACTATATATTTCTGTGTCTTTCTTTTAGCCTTTCTTGGAAAAGTTGATAGTCCATGCTTACAATTATTAAGGATGGAAATGGTTCATTTCCAGGGTTCACTGTTCACTTTTATTCTCCATAAATTTCCCAGATTTTAAAGAAAATTATGTGCATAAGTTCTGAATATCCAAATCTGCAGTTGATTAAAGTTTATAAAACATCTTCAATGGAAAAATTATGATGATTAGTTTTGTGCATATCCATCCTAACAAAAATGCACAAATATAAAAAGTATTGAAAATAACTCTTAAAATTGTTTTTCACACTTCACTCAATACTAAGGAACACTATAAAATGAAAAATTTAACCCTAAATTTTATTGGTAGTTAACTACTGCCGATTAAATCCATCGGCAGTTAACTGTTGATGGGGTTGTGTTGGTGATTTTGTGGTGTTTCATAGCAACCTTTGATATAAAAACATCAATTTTCAGTAACTCTTGATGGACGAATTGAATGGGTGTTTTTTAGGTGATGGCAATAGGCCCAAACTTGTTTAGGCTTTGGAGCTTTAAATTTCTTGTGATGAACAAAATAAAAAAATTTAAGACTAAAAATAACATTATATTAGTAGGGGAGGATTATGCCGTATTAACGCCGTTGCGTGTAGACTTGGTTTTGACTATTTGGTGAACAAAGAAATGACATCCATGAACGGCACGTATCCGTCACGCTGAGCAATTTCTTCCATGAAACAACGGAATCGTATATTAAACCAATGGTACGAACTATGGTCAACTTGATGAATGTTTATGTTTAGATTATTTGTTTTCATATACTTGTAAGCCAGTTTTATCAACTCCAAGAATTCTTTTCTAAATAGTCTTTGAGCCGTAAGATATATGTTGCTTTGAAGTGGAGCATCATCTCCTTGCCTTAATCATTTTCTTTTACAAAAAATAAATAACATTACGTTGATCTTATATTCATTATTTGAATTTATTTTGAAAGGAACAAACTTTCTTTGTTTTTATAAAACGATGTTTGTAATATAGGTTTAACCAAAGTTGAAGTCTTGAGAACTAACTTACCAAGATGTGAGCGATAAGGTTTGCTTATCTCGGTAAAATGAATCATATAATTTTGATTAACATAAAATAAAATAAAAGTGCGTACATATGCAAAATAAATCCAAATTCAATAACATAAAAAAAAAAAAAAAAAAAAAAAAAAAAAAAAAAACGGTTCATCGATCACTGGTTTGCAATCCGATTCAACGATGGCTGGTCAACAACCTTCTTCATTTAACCAAAATTAAAGCTTCCATAAGACCTTTTTGGAGAGCATAAGTTTTACAAATCGAACCACATTTCAAACATTGGAGAGCATGATCATGTCGTATAGATTCCATTTGTTTCCAGGTTTGAGCATGAGCGGTCTCCATCCGAGCTAACCAAAATAAGTAGACTGGCGTTGGACGAGGACGAGTTTTAAAATTGATTGTTTTTCCCTTAGTGGAAAATCATTCTTCATCCAGTCTGAATGATTACATGATTTTAACATTATCCCGTCACTTACAATAGAAGTCGAAGAGCAAAAAGAAAAGTGGTCATGAATAGGAAACAAAGCCAAAGGATGATCAAATAGAGGTTGATAAGAAAGATATTGGAAGAGAAAGTAGGAGATCCATATCTAGAACTTTAGACACCACCATAGTTGTGGTCTTGATTTTGCAAATAAGAGAAAGACATGTTCTGAAAATAGGGTTAACTATTTTCAAAGAAGAATGAAACTTGAAAAAGATCAAGATTAGTTTGAAAATCAAGGTCACCATAATAATGATTGATTCGGCAAGAGATGACAATGTATGTGCGTGGTAATTTTAGTTTTACTTCACATCATCTCATTACTGAGAGCTAATCAATAACGCAATCCAAGGAGGTATTTGTTTAAGCCTGAAAATAATTATCATGTTGAAATTGATATGTAAATTTTCCTTGGTCGATGGCAGGTTGGGAGAGAACTATCCCTACCAATTGAGGGTCAGCCAAATTCTTCTCGAATATACCAAAGAGTACAAAGGTTCCAAAGACATCAAACTTCATGCTCCAAGTTTGTAGTGCCACTGACCGAAGAAAGCGATGAGCACATATTGTGGAAAGTTGTGCAAATGTGGATGTTGTAATTGAACAAAATGTGAAGTGGAAAGTTGAAGTCAAACATGGGCACCATGTAACCCCTCATCGAGGGGAAAAATCACGCATTACTTACGTAAATATCTGAGTGAGGAAAATCTCTAAATATAAATAATGAACTTGTTCATTCACCAATACACATAACTAATCAAACAAATTATTTTACACATTTTTATTGATTTATCTTGCTGCATTTATATTTACTTTATGCATTTCTTAGTTTAGAACTCAAAATACCGAATTCAACACTCTTTGAAAAGGTTAAGGAACCTACACTTGAGGGAAATAGTTTTTTTTCTCTTCTCAATGTAGTTGATTGAAGAAAGAGAATGGAACAATAAGCCGATATCCTCAACTCACTTTCAAGTTTTACAACACCAATTAAGAAGTGTACTCTAAGTATGTCATACAATGTGTCACTACACTTTTTCATTTAATAAAATACGTCAAGTTTGATATGATCATAGTGGACGTCAAAACTCTCATTCAATAGTAACGTTGTTAGATTTGAACTCAAAACATCTAATTAAATTAGAAGAGACTTAAATCATCTTATTCAAGCACTTTTAAATGATATTGTTTCCTTATTTTCAAATCCGGGAGGTACAAGTTAAAGAAACAAATACATTGAAATGTGTGTCATCAAACCCTTAAAAGTGTAAAAAATATTATTTTCAATGCAAATTTTTTTTTTATGTTTTTTTAAACTAGTATTCTCTTCGTCCCATAATAACTGAGTCATTTGCAAAAAAATATTGTCTCAGAAAGATTGATTTATTTCACTTTTCAATACAATATTAATTACTACTTTTTCCAATTATAACATTAATTAATATACTACTTTCACCACTTCCAATTCAATATATTCTACTTTACATTTATAATAAAGAAGAATGCACCAATAGTTGATAAAGACATTCAAAACCATTTTTCTCTCTCTTTCACTTATACACTTTTTCTTAATAAGTGTGAAATGAATCAATGACTCAATTAAAATGGAACGGGGGAAATATCTTAGAAGTATTTGTTAAAACGACCCTAATTTTTATTTAGCTTGAAATACAAAGTTATAAATCCAATAATTTACTGAGACTTAACTTTTCCATCAAAAGTACTTAATTTTTTTCAATTACTGTTAAAATTAACAATGCTTTTAACAATTTTATATGTGTGTATAATCGTGCCATTGCCATGTTACATAAAATATGTTTGGTTTCATAGTATAGTATAGAATAAAAACCAGATTAAAAAAGAACACTGCAGTTGGCCTGGCCTTTTTAAGGTAAACAAACACGAACTCATTTCCCCAAACTAAAAAGAATTTCCACGGAACAAAGCACCACACTGCCCCGAGGTACCTTGGAAAGAGACATTTCTAGATCTACATCCCACTCGAGACTTGGGTGAAGACCATATACCAACAATATTAAACCCTTAACCCTCCATCAATCCCCATATCTTATCATATTGCTCAACTTTTTCTCAACTTAAATCCCACCCTCCTACTATCCCTTATTACAATCCTCATTTATAAAAAGTTGTTGGTATTACTACACATCTTAAGAAACAGTCTTGTTATTCAGTGTCTTCAGGACAATAGTTGAGGAATCTATAAATATAAATTTTGTCTTTGAAATATCAGATGTTACGTTTAATAAGTTAAGATTACACAATATTTTCATAAAAAACATCTTTGTTTTGAATGGTTAACCAATGTCCTTGGGACATTGGTTAACATTCTCCATTAAAAAATCTCATATATTCATTGTTCAACTCACTTTTATATAAATATATTCAAACACAAATAATTTTCAATCAATCAATTATTTTTAAGCAAAATCAATTCTGTTAAAATCAATTATCCATGCTATACAGCCAAACACGTGCTAAGCGTTCAAGATTGACTTAAATAAAATCATTTCTCATTGAAAGAATCTATAGAAAAAAAAAAATACTATAACCATCAGAACCATGTTTGTTTTGGGAACAGAATGAAGAACACTTTCCTTGTCTAAACTTAGCCACATTATCATGCGTCAAAGGACCTCAAACCCAAAACAACTTCCTCATCATTTCCAACAACCCTCTGCCCCCACACATCACCATTTTTTTCATTTCGATAATAAAGTATGAAAACCAAGAAACCTAGACATAATACTAAGAAAAATGAATCAAACTCTCATTGAAAACGAAACTGATTTAAAACACACATAGGCATTCTCTCTCTTTCCCTTCAATAGTCACGTTCCATGATATTACATCACTACTTAATGTTCTTCAAGCTTATCCAACCAAAGCAACCCACGAATGTTTATACTTCTATCTAATTTCTAATTCTATAGTGCTAATTTCTGTGTATATTACTAATTACACCCTCCGGTCACTAATATAAGCAATCATTAAATGAATGAACCTAAAATATAGTTTTTTACTTATATTAGTGACCGGAGGGTGTAGTAATTAGTCCTACTAGTATAACACTACTACTAGTGTCTCAGTCTGTTTGAAGAAATGATAATTGTAGTTTTTTTTTTAAAGGAATTGTAGGCTTAAAATATAACTTTTGGAACAATTTTCTTGTATTTTCATTAAATTTTCCCTCCATTCTAAATTATAAGATGTTTTGAACATTTTATATTTATTAAAGAACGTAATTAATTTTGTATGGGAAAAAATATATTATAAGTTGTTTTATAAAATTGTTATTAGTAAATGATATGAATTAGATAAATGAAAAAATTAAAAAAAGAGACGATTATAAAGACTCTCTCCGTCCCAAAATAATAATCGTTTAAGGTTTTTGCAGGATTTTTAAAAAAATGATTAATTATGTCTCAAAATAATACTCATTTACTACAACACTCTTGTTAATTGTAGTTAGTAGAGTAGTTAAGTTTGATGAAATTCAATAAATAAGGGTATCATAGTGGAAAAAAATTATAAATTACATTGGTATTCTAAAATAACAATTATTTTAAAACTGATAAAAAATTCTAAAGAGACCATTATTTTAAGACGAAGGAAGTACTCCCTCCGTCCCATATTATAAGCAAAAAAAAAAAAATCACACTTATTAAGAAAATTAAAATATAGTAGTTTGCAACATAGTTTCTTGTGTTATCCTTGAAATAAGTTTTATAGGAAGATGTAAAGACAATTTTCATTGGTTGTTGGTTATCGAGAAAATGAAAGAGGGAGCAAATTGAATGCACTTTGCAGTTAATTTTCCTATGTAAAAGATAATTTTTTGAAACAACATAATTAAATATGATAAAAGTTGATCTTTTTTGTTTATAATTTGGGACAAAGAAAATAAGTTTTTTTCCTTATAATTTGGGACGGATGAAGTAGTTAAGAAGACTTAAGAGTATAATAAAAAAATAACATTAATATTTTATTGATATTTTAAAACGGCTTATAATTTAGGACAATTTTTTTCTAGACGATTTATAATTTGTTATGGAGGGAGTATTATAGAGTAAATAGTCAATTTCCCCCCTGAAATTGTAAGTTTCATCAATTACCCCTCTGAAATTAACAAAACTTCAATTACCCCTCTGAATTTTTCTGTTAGTGAACATGACGTTTTGCAAATATCCCCCTAAAGTTTTGCACTTATGTGCAAAATGCCCCCCAAACTTAAAAATTTATATTATTTTTTTCTTAAAAACAAACAATTAATAGTTAAATATTAAAACTAACTATTAATTTTGGAATTTGGAAAAACTACATGCATATATACATCAAAATAGGCTCCAAAATAGGAAAAAATATGTATTTTTTGAAGTGAAAATAATGGGATGATTTGTAAATTAATATTGGGGGTTGTGTAGTTTAAATGGTTTGAGCAAATTGTTGAAGGAATTGGAGGAGTTAAAAGACTAAGATGGTGAAGGAGAAAATATAAATATAAATTTGATTATTAATTTGTTTATAAACCTCTAAAAATAATAATTTGACTATTAAAAATAATCATTATTGTCACTTTAAAAATACACATTTTTCCCTATTTTGATGTATATATGTATGTAGTTTTTCCAAACTCTAAAATTAATAGTTAGCTTTAATATTTAACTATTAATTGTTTGTTTTTAAGAAAAAAATAATATAAATTTTTAAGTTTGGGGGGCATTTTGCACATAAGTGCAAAACTTCAGGGAGTTATTTGCAAAACGTCATGTTCACTAACAGAAAAATTTGACGGAGGAAGTAAATTGACTAACGTTGTGAAATTTCAGGGGGGTAATTGACTCGTGTATTATATATAAAGGATCCATATCCATTTATATATTGGAATTTTTTTTTTAAAAGAATATTTTGAAAAATGTTAATGAATACTCACAAAACATTGATAAAAAAATTAAAATAAATAAGTTTTTATCAAAAAGTGAATACTTATCGTTAAGACAAAAGTAATACTCCCTCCGTCCCTAATTATAAGACCCTTTTGAGAATTTTTTTTGTCCCTTTTTATAAGACCCCTTTGTTATTTTCAACTACATTAATTATTTCTTTACATACATGCCCCGATTTATTATACATCTTTTTCTTCAATCAACAATAAATAACATGTTGAAAACATAAACTAACATTTTTCTTAAAGGATAAAATTGTAAAAACAATAGTGATTACAAACAACTTTAATACAAATATCCACTATTTTAATTTTCGTGATTTTGGCAAAAGGGTCTTATATATAGGGACGGAGGGAGTAACTTTTATGGATTTTTCTATCATGTGCAAATTTGCATATATTAAGAAGTTTAAAATATAAATTTTATATTGAAACTTGCACGTTTAATATTAAATACTATTTAAAACTTTTGAATATATAATTATTGTTTTCCAAGAAAAAATTACAACTATTAGTTATTTTAACACGTGCAATGTTGCACATGTTAGACAAACCCAACTTTTATTTTTAATACAAAGTTTCTTTTAATAATTTTTTTAACTAATCTCCTCACACGTCAGCAAAATTTATATATATATAAAAATAACAAAGGGGTATATATATATATATATAAAAAAAAAAACAATTGATAAATTTTATAAAAAAAAAAATGAATTTTAATGTTTCAATGTGTTGGTAACACAATTCTTATTATAAACTTTTCATTTTAATTTTTTTTTGACAAAAATAACCGATATTCATTCATTTAAATTGACAGAGTACATTGATACAATACAAATTCAAATTCGCTAAAAATAAAAAGGATGAATCTGTGAACAAACTCACAACATCCATGTTAATAGCATAAAACGGCAAAGTACATATGACTACAAATATGACTATATTCATGTATCCAGAATACTCATGTCTCCGGATCTGCAACGTTGACGATGCCAAAGTCATTGTTATTGATCGGATCTGCACTTGCTCAAAGCTAATCTTTCAACCTGAATCAAATAAACACCGCACTAAGACAGAAAATAAAAAACACACCGCACAAAGACAGGAAATCAAAACAAACAGAGTCGTTCAGAGACGACGAAATCACAAAAACAAACGAAAGAAAACAGAGAATATGTGAAATCACTTATTCAATTAGGATAGAAAGAAAAATAATTGGAACGGATGATTTTTGCATCAAAATTGATCATAAATCACCCCTCTAAAAAGAAGAAGAAAAGGGTGACGGCTAGAGTTTCATTTTAATCTTAAGACATTTGTTAGTAGGGGTGGGAATAGGCCAGGTCAGGCCAGGCTTTGATAGGCCTGAGCCTGGCCTACGAAAAAATTTACAAGTCTGAGCCTGGCCTGTGGCCTATTATAGGCCGTTTTTCTTGGCCTGGCCTGACCTATTTAAAAGCCTGGACTGGCCTGAAAGCCTATTTACAGGCCTACTTCATATTAAGGTCATCAAATAATTCATTTGGCCTACTAAATAAGCTAAACATGCCTTAAAGCCTACTTAAAAGCCTATTTAACTACAAGTAAATTTTAACTGGATTAAAGCCTACTTAAAAGCCTATAACAACAAAGCCTATTTAGGGACTAATAGATAGGGAAAAAGATGTTTATATTTTTAATGTATGCAATTATTTTAATATAAAAAATAATTTTTAATAAATAAGTATTAATAGGCCGGCCTATTAGACTTAACAGGCTTTTCTGAAAGCCTAAGCCTGGCCTATTTAACTAAACAGGCTTTTTAAAAAGCCTAAGCCTAGCCTATCTACTAAACAGGCCAGGCCAGGCCAGGCCAAAACAGGCCAGGCCGTAGGCCCCTGTAGGCCAGCCTGGCCTATTCCCAACCCTATTTGTTAGCATTGTCTACATATAAAAAAAAAACTTAAAGTTCATGCTAACTCGTGTCTTTAAGACACATGATAAGGCTTCTACGAGTAGTACGTATTTATCGTAAAAAAATGTAATTATAGAAAGTTTAAGAAATAAATTTGCACAATTTCAATTAATATAATAATGTGGTTTTGACAACAACCATCTTGTGTTGCTGTTGGTTGGCAGTGATTTAGACTTGAAAGCGCCCATCTTTTCATGTCTATTGATACTGATAGTTGATAGTATACATACATCACTTCCTTTCTTCATCTCTTCTTTCTTTTTTGACTCTCTTTAATTTCTCTCTTGTTATTATTTCATCGTTGTCAAGCACTCTCTTCGAGTATTCAAATATTCAACTCATTCAACTCTCTTCTTACCACATTCACAATCACAGCAGAGTCTCTTCTTAAACAAAGAGAGAGAGAGAGAGAGAGAGAGAGAGAGAGAGAGAGAACAAATACATATTATACATGGAGTCTCTTCTTGCTGAAACTCCTAAGAAGAAAGCAATGTGGCTCTATCCTAAGGTTTTAGGTTTTAATCCTTCTCAAAGATGGGGTCACTCTGCTTGCTTCTCTGGAAGACTTATGTATATTTTTGGGGTATGAAATATTATTATTATTATCATTCAAAAAAAATATTATTTCTGAATATATACACACTGTGTTTAATGTTGTCTTCTGAAATTTTCACAAGTTTATTACTTCTTTGGAGTTCTGTCATTTTCAGAATTTTCATTCTCGTTATATGATTAATATTTTCATAAATTCTTAGTACAGTAGTACTTGTTGTCTTCAACTTCTATCTTTGGTTAATAACCAAAACACTTTCTTTTCTCAATTTTAGTTTTTTCCTAATTTCTCTCAGCACACATATTACTTCTAGACAAATCAACTCAATTCATTTTTCTTTCTCTAATTAGTGCGACAATATGTTTTTTGTTTCCAATCATATTTTTGCTTTCTTAATATAGAAAAAAATAATTAAATACTCACATTTTCATTTCATTTATTTTTTATGATAAAGTAACAAAACGTTACTAATTTGATTTAATTTAATTTTAGGGATGTTGTGGAGGATTGCATTTTAGTGATGTACTATGTTTGGACCTTGACAAAATGGAATGGAGCAAGGTTACTACAACAGGTGAAAAGCCAGGTCCTAGAGATAGCCATAGTGCTGTTCTTGTAGGACACAAAATGATAGTTTTTGGTGGTACAAATGGTTTCAAGAAAGTGAATGAAACTCATATACTTGATCTTTACACAAAAGAATGGATTAAGCCTAAATGTGAAGGGATACCACCTTCACCAAGGGAAAGTCACACTGCTACTCTTGTTGGTGGTGAAAGACTAGTGATTTTTGGTGGTAGTGGAGAAGGTGATGCAAATTATTTAAATGATTTGCATATTTTAGACCTTAGAACTATGAGATGGAGTTCTTTTCCTGAGGTTAAAGGTGATTTGCCTGTTCCTAGAGATAGTCATTGTACTCTAGCTATTGGGAATAAGCTTATTGTGTATGGTGGAGATAGTGGTGATCAGTATCATGGTGATGTTAGTTTGCTTGATATGGAAACAATGACTTGGACTAGGGTATTGATTAATTTCTCTCTCAATCTTATAATTTGTTCATATGGAAATGGAACCTAGTGACCAAAAATCAGTATTTTCAGTATAATAAATTTGTTTTATTTTATTTTATTTTTAAAAAAATTTGTTTGAGTTTTCAAACAAAAATAATGAGTTTGTTTGATTTTTTTTCTTTTGACAGTTGAAAAATCAAGGTTCTTCACCAGGAGTCAGGGCAGGTCATGCAGCTGTAAATGTTGGAACTAAGGCAAGTGAATTTACTCATTCAGTATGAAATATAAGCAAATTTAACTATTTTCACTGTATTTTATGACGTCGTTCCTAAAATACTCCTAAATTCGTATATATTTTTATTTTCCAATGTTCCTAGAACAAATTCCTATAAATAACACTTTTGAGAAATGCACATGTGTTTAATTTTTATATGAACAAGAAGTTAATCGAATACTTAACTAAATTTCGTAATAAGTGTGCGATTGCGTAAAAAAAAATTGTGAAGCTAGTTACATGGTCCGTCTAGCCAAAAGTTCGTTGTTGGATTAATTCCCTAGCTCGCTTCTCTCAACTCATTAATCCAAATGCGAACCTATGGTTGGAGGAACTACAAAGGCATGAGAGGATGATAACCTTTTTTCACGAACAATTAGAGTCATTATTTACTTATGCTATTTATGGTACTTTTTTTACACTTACCACTTACTCTTGTGATGATTAATCTCAGGTATACATCATTGGAGGGGTCGGAGATAAACGTTATTGCAACGACATTTGGGTGTTTGACATACACACTTGTTTATGGTCTCAACTTGATATACATGGTCAACAGCCACAAGGACGGTTTTCTCATACCGCTGTTGTTGCAGACACCGATATTGTTATATATGGCGGGTAGGTTTCCCCAAGAAATTAGCCTTATCCTATTCCTTAGCCTTTTTTTTTTGTATAGACAAATGTTCGTAAGTTAGTGGTAATGTTAGTTTCCAGGGTCTCATTCTAATAGACCACCTTTGACATGTAGCAGGTGTGGGGAAGATGAACGTCCTCTGAATGAATTGTTAGTATTGCAGCTTGCAGCAGAGTATCCAAATGGGCATAACAACTTATCGAGTTGTAAAGTCTTCGGAAGTTATTGGAATCAAGAAAAGAAGACCAACCTGGGAGGCGGAGTAGACACCAACACGGTAAAAGAAAATACTAATATGCTAACCTTTTGTCTTAACAAAGCTCTCTTAAAATGCTTTATGTTGTTTCAAATAACAACTGGTACTTGTTCACTATTATAGCATGCCTTTGATAAAAAGAACTAACAATGTGTTTTGGACCAGAAAATTTCGCGTGTCGGGAATAATGTGGAAGTCTTAGGAAAATTGGGTTATGGAGTTGCATTAGAAAAAGTGCAACCATATCAATTTGATTCAGGTAGGTTTAAGACTCTTTCACGCGTAAAAGAGACTCGAGAATTCGACTTAAAATTTATAATGTTATGCAGGAACTTCACAACAGAAGAGGAGGAGAATTGCTGCTACAAAGGTGTGGGATGTTGACTCAGAACAAGAAGAACATTCTCTTTCCCTGTCTCAGCATTCATCTCCATCTCAATCTGATCAAGAACAGACTCCAGGTCAAAAACCAAATGCTTCTGCCATGGATTCTCAGCGATATCGCCGAGTCAAACTCGTCAATAAAACTCCAAGCACTTGTCAACTTGACAATTTCTCGAGTAACAAGAGATTTCTGAAGAATTGCACACAAATAAGTCAACAAGATCTTCATGTAATGGATCAACAACCAAAGCAAGAACAATATCTACATGTTGGTGAAGATAAAAAAGGAGCTCGACTCCAAGCTTTAGAACCGAAGCCTGCTGGACGCGGGCACAGTCAACACCTGGTAGATCCTTTGCTTTCGAAATTCAAATTCTCACCATGATGAAATTTTCTTCTTTTTTGTTGTTTAATCTCGGTTACTTATTTTTTAACTCTTGATTTTGAATCCTAGATTGGTACTGAAGTTCTTGGCAAAATTGATGGAGCCTTTGATTCAGGTTTTCTAATGACTGCAGTAGTGAATGGAAGACTTTTCAGAGGAGTTTTGTTTGCACCGGTAAGCTTTTGAAATTCGCTTGCGACATTTTTTAGTTATATAGTACTACGATTTATGTAACAAATGAATAATCTATCAGGGAGCAGGAGTAGCTGAGCCAAATTGTTTGTTTCCATCAAGTCAGCCTCTCATGAACTCAAATCATGTGGATAATTCGAGGAATTCAGAGAAAGTAACTATCAGTTCATGTTTAGAGCCGTGCTATGCCCTAAAGCAACCACTACATGCTCGACCGTCTCCAATCATAAAAGGAACCAATACGGTGTCCTTACCCGGAGAACATAAAATCAGGAGTGACTTACAAGGCTTGGCTTTAACACTAGGAGGTCCTGCAAGTGGAAATAATGCTTGAACCTTAGGGGGAAATATTGAGGAGGTTAATAAGGTTTATGTAATTGCTCTGTATTTGAATGGATGTGTTTGTAGGATCAACCATGAGTTATGTAGTATTGTGTTTATTTTTCTCTCTTTTCGGAATAAGTCGTATCTGCCCACAATACAACGGTAACATAGATATTTATATGTTTGTATCAACAAGACAATTCCATGTTTATGATGAAGAGCTTGGAGAAAATTACAAAATATTCAAAATGTCCTTAGGTTGGAACATTTGATTATGATGTGATGGGAATCTTTATTTGGATAGGTTTTTATGTAAACTTTGTTAAGAGTAAAACTAGTTAATCTGATATTAATACTAATTGGTCAAATGCATTAGAAGCTCGAGCATAAAGACTACTAGGGTTAACAGAACAGTTTATTTTTTCGACTTGGTGAACTAAAGTACAAATTTCTATAGTGAAAATCATGTATTTTTTGGTGTCTGAAGACTCTTTATAAACGATTGATTCTAATAAAGACATGTACATTCCACAACACACATACATATATTCATTAAATTCAGTCCAAAAACAAAAGTATGGCGTTGGCGGATGTTGGTAGACAGAGGTGGGTTGTGGTATAGGGTTTTAGTTGTCAGGTATGGCGAGTTAGGTGGCAGGTTGGGGGCCGGAGAGTTTCATTGTTGGTGGTCGGAGGTGAGTCGTCTTAGGGTGAGGGATGGAGATGGTGGTAGCGGCTGGTTTGAGGATCAGGTGAGGAGAGTTGATGATGGGGCTGATACTTCGTTTTGGTCTGATAGGTGGTTAGGGGAGGTTCCTCTTTGTGTGAGACTTAGTCGGTTGTTTGAGTTAACAGAGAATAAGACTATGTATGTGGCAGACTTGCTCTCTGTTGATTCGGAGCGGTGGGGGGAAGTGTGGAGGTGGAGACGTAGGTTATGGCAGTGGGAGGAGGGGTTGCTAGAGGAGTGTAGGGCTTTACTTCTTGATGTTTCCTTGAATCCTAATGTTGTAGATAGTTGGGTGTGGCTTCCAGACCCATCTAGTGGATACATAGTTCGAGGTGCATATAGTTTGTTAGTCTCTCAGGTACCTTAGGCCGTAGACTATGCTTTGGATTTGGTGTGGCACAAACAGGTTCCCTTGAAGGTTTCCGTTTTTGCGTGGAGGCTCCTTCGTGACCGTTTATCGACAAGGACGAATTTGATTTCTAGACGGGTGCTATCGCCTGACATGTCCTCGTGCGTTGCTGGTTGTGGTCATCCTGAATCGGCACAACACCTTTTTTTATTGTGTGATACCTTTGGTTCGCTGTGGCATTTGGTGCGAGATTGGATTGGATGCTATGGGGTGGACGCAGATAATATTTTCGATCATTTTTTACAGTTCACTCATTTGACAGGTGGTGGTGTTCTGCTAGACGTTCTTTTATGCAACTAATATGGCTTCTATGTGTCTGGGTTGTTTGGAATGAACATAATAATCGTCTGTTTAATCATGTTGTTACCCCCATCCCTTGTTTACTTGATAAGGTTAAGTTGATGTCTTTAGGTTGGCTGAAAGCTAAAAAAGCTACCTTTGTTTTTGGAACTCAGCAGTGGTGGTCAAGCCCTCTTGTTTGTTTGGATATTGGCTAATGTTTTTCTGTTGTATCTTATTTGTAACCGTTGTAACTCTTAGTTTCTGAGGTAGTTGCAAAAGGCACACCTTATACGTTTGAGACTGCCCTATTTCGTATATAATTCTATTGAGGTGCTTAGAAAAAAGTATATCACATTTCATGTTTCTTTTGTGAGTAAAAATCTCTTACATAGTCTCGTACTACATAAGTAGCCTGCCTTAATTTGTTTGTTTTGGTGGTAGCCCACAACAACAACTCAATGTTCCCTAACATCATTACATAATCAATGATTTGCAATTAAGACCCAACTCTAGTCTTAAAAAGTGTTTAATTAACTGAAGAACGGTGGAAGATAATGGAACTTCAATACAATGAATCTCTCTTCACTAGTGAGTAGTGAGGCTCCTTTTAATCCAAATTAGGTGCTTTCTGTCTTATTATATGATCATATTCATTCATTCAATTGAGCTCTATAGTATAGTATAGTATATATATTTGATGTGATTTAGCCTACTACAGGTACAATGTGGAGGCCTAACAGTTGAAAATAGTCACATGCTAATGCTTTCTTGCTTGGAATAGTAGGGTTAGGGTATACAGTGGTTAAAGTGAGATAAGATAAAATAAAAGTGCATCAAGTGTCAAGTGTCAACTTAAACAGTAACAACCACGTTGTAAGTGACACAAACCAAAGGGTAAATAAATAAATAAATACAAAACATATACATGCACACCACATAATATATTACCCATCCATGTGCTTTCTTGATTGATTTCTCTTCTCTCTTTCTCAATCAAAATGATAATTTAAAAGTGTTACTGGTGATGATAGCTAGAAATACGGAGAGAGCAGAAAAACAGTACTAGCAAATATTATTATTACTACATTATTACATAATATAGTATATAGTATATAGTATTAGTATTGGTAGTTGTTGAAATTCTCGTTGAAATGAAGCACAGGCACAGAACTGGTGTGTGATACAGAAACGTGGTACGAAGGATTTTAAGAGGAGTGTAGTGTAGTGAGGTGGGTCAGTGGGCCTTCAAAGTTAAGGATTTACACAACAGAAAATTTCCCCCCGTGTATCCCGCGGGATACTGCACTCCTATATATCTAATCCTAATCTAATCTATATAACTTTTATTTATGCAAAAAAATTAAATCTAATCTAAAATACTATAGTATAGTACTATTATACAGTCAAATAACCTTTTTCAATTATTTTTTATTTGATAAAATAATTTTGTTTTTTATTTGAGTTTCTTTTCATAATGTGAATTTTTGCCTTTTCTTGGCTTTGCTATTATGTTTCTTTTGAATATATTGCACTTTATTCTTTTCATTTTTTCATACTTCGATCTTCTTTCTAAACTCTTACTCTACTGTCATTCTAAAAGAAAATTATTTCTCCCTTTATTTCTTACTTTGATCTTCTTTCTGAATTTTTATTTTACCTTCTCTCTACTGTTATTTTGTTTGCTATTTGTTTTTAAATAAATTAAGAAAATGGTTAATGTTTTTTTCTTTTTTAAAATAAATTCACATTATTTTTTTCTATTTTGAAATATTATTTTATCTTTTTTTTACCCCACAATAAAACGTTAAATATAAACAATCATAATCAACGCCTTTTTTCTAGGGTATGAATCCACACCCTCGTATGTTTTATTCAAGATAGGTAAATCATATTCAAAACACTCTTAGACAATAAATATGGATGCATACATAGATTTGACACATTGTGAAAGATTAATTTCTTATGTTAAACCCAACTTTCATTGCACCACACACAAAAAAAAAAAAATTGTCTTGCAGCAATTAACACATTTTTATTTTACTTTTTTGTTTTCATAAATGTGAATAGATAAAAAAAAATCATAATAACAGACATCCCCACTCTATATATTAAATATCAAAATTCCTTCCTTAAAAAAATATTAAAATTCCTCATGTATTGATGGTATTAAAAAAAAATCCATATTTAATTTATTATGAGTCAAAAAAAGAATCATTGAAAAACATAATTTTTTTCCCTTTTATGATATTAATAGTTATAAAAATAGTTTTGGAAAAGTGACATTTTTTTTAAAAAAAAAAAAAAAAAACTTAATTAATTCTGAAATTAAAATCACACTTAGATTTGGAATGTGACTGGAGTAGACGAGGGCCCTGGTTGGATGCAAATGGGCCACGCTAGGTTGTTGTCAATAGTCCAATCTGCTTATTTGTGGAATTACTAGTGTACCTACTGTATACAAGTTCGAATATTAATTATGAGACTAATTACTATGGTGTAAGACGAATTATTAGAGTGGATTCAAAATGTGAAATATTGATGCATATTTCTCGGAGAGATACAACAAGTTTGGGATTGAAAGGTGAGGAGGTGAGAGTAATAGGTTGATTTTTAGTTATAGTGTTTCTATGGTTATGCGGTTTTCTTCCTTGCTCACTCTTTTTATTACATTCATATGATATGCATCCACTTTTTCAGACGAGACTCTAATATCACATTGATCTGGATCCTCACATATTATAAGATTAGTTGCTGATGTTACTTTTGGAGATGCATTGGGTTTGCTATCAATTATTGAATGAATGTGGGAATTGGATTTGAAGGAAGTCATTTTCTCTTTTGATTCTAAAGGCGTTTTGGACTCTTTTAATTCATTCATAAGTGCGTTACCACACCAAGTTAAGACCCATATTGCTCATAATCTTGCAAGGTGGTCATATATCATACAAATGCGTGACTGTTAGATAAATGTGTGTTATTTAAACAACTATTTATATAATACTTAAATTTATAAATAAAAGTATGTATTTATATAGCAACTGAAGTTTATTGAGAGTTGTCTATCATTAGATATGTTTTATGAAAGGAGATTTTGATATTTATTGGATCCATTTGATTGACCTCGTCAGAAAGGAAAAAGTTTTTGTCATTAAATTGATTAATATGATGATTTATGTTTTACCCATCCATTTATTATCCCCGGTTAGAGTGACCCTTCTCCAACTCTTTGAAAAATCAACACCTTTGTGAAAATTTGAATATTAAATAATTAATTCAATGATTTTTTTTTTTTATGAATTTTGATTTTTTTATTAGATAATTTTGTAATGTAGTTAAACTACCATGTTAGAGTAAATTATGTTCACACTTTAAAAAAAAATTAAGGTTAAAGTGTACTTTTCCCCCCTTAACTTTCAAAAACTTGCAATTTTGGCTCCCTAAATATAGAAACCACAATTTTGGCCCCTAAGATTTAGCCCCTTTGCATCTTTGGTCTTTTTGATCAATTTTGACTTATTCAACGCCTACGTGGTAGGCCACGTGTGTAATTAATTAATTAAAAAAATTTAAAAACCAAAAAATCAATTTTTAAATTAAAAAAATAAAAAAAATAAAAAAAATTGTTGTTTTGATACTTAGGAGGCCAAAATTGCAAAATTAATTCTTTTTATTACCTGTTATTTAAGATTAGAATTATAGGCTTGCCACCAAAACTTTAGAAACGGCTCTGCTTAAGTGACATTGCTGCTATGTTAGATGTCTTTATCAACTCATAATCTTAAAATTGTTTGTCTTAGTTTTCGACGACACCTGTCTAAAAAAACACACTAATCATACATGCTTTATTTTGGCATCAGATTTATAATCACATGTCTACCTTTGTATAATTGCATCTATTGTGATTTTTTATTTTTTTTGCCAAATTAAAAAATTTAAGTTTATGTGTTCACTAGAAAACGATTAAGTTTCTCAAATAATTCTCAAAGAGCAGCAATATTGGGAACTTATTTAAATTTGAACTCTAATTGCTATTTTTATTATTGATGAGCAATATTGTATTTTTATTAATAAAAATATGAAAGTATTGTTGAATAGTGGTGGTAAATGGTAGTGGTGGTATAGTAATGACAATGAGTGAGTGAAGGGAAAGAGAAATTCGAAAAATGGGGGGAGTGATGTGTGATTGATTGAATGTGTGAGTGATTGATTTATTGTTAGTTTTTTAAGATTGAGTTGAGTGGTTGAATGAACATGAAGATGATAAAGAAAGGGGCCCTGAGAGTGAGGTGTTGTACGTAAAAGAAAGAGTGAGGGAGAGAGGGAGATGCTTTTTTCATTTACTTGAATTGAATTGAAATGAAAGGCAAATAATAACACAAATACTACATAACAGTGGTGGCAATCATGTTGACAAGACCACTGCACCTCTTTTATGCAGACTACAGAGCTTGCATCCGTCATCCACGACCCTACTACTCTATCATTGTGCCGTGACTGTAGACAGTTTTCACTGTCTCTTCTTATTTGAGGTCTAACCATTGTTGTTCAACCTTATTTATTTCTAGGACCTGAAATTACATCCACCGTCACCCTAACCTAACCCAAACTTTAATTTCCCGAGAAAATGCATTCCCCACCCTCAAGACATAGCCGAGAGCCTGGCTATACTTTATGAGAGGAACGGTAGCAACACTCTCTCTTATTAGTTTAAATCATTGTAGATCTAGACTTTGAAAATTGAACCCACATAAAATGGTGGAACATACATGGGTTTTATCCAATGAAAGAGTGAATGTTAGAGAATACTCAAAAATGAGTGTTGTTAACATTCCTCACTTTACAAAATCAAAAGAGGACTTATCAAAACAAATTCAAAGTTCAAGTGTGCTTTGTTTTAGGATGGTAAACCATTCCAATGGGAGAGGCTTAATCGGCTGGATGCCTATTACGTACCTCCTTTGACAGGATATTTTTTTGGGGTCTTATCGGACCAAGTATCTCACTCAAGATCCTATTTTTAAGTGGGATCCACGCTCTTTGAATGTTAAAAATTTGATGTGTAATAATAGTATAATTTTTTTATAGTTAATTAGTGATTTGTGTGATATGTTGGGTTGAAGGATTGAGTAATTATACTCCTTCCGTCCCGCATTAACAGAGCCAAAAGCTCATTTCACATGTATTAAGAAAAATGTATAAATGAAGGAGAGAAAAATAGTTTTAAATGCACTTGTTAAGTATTAATGCATTCGAATGAAAAGTGGAATATATTGAATTGAAAATGACGAAATAGTATTAATTAGAGTTATAAAGGAAAAAAAATCATTAATAATATTGTATTAAAAAGTGAAATGTGTAACGCCCTCTTTGAACTATTTGTTTTATTTGATTATTTTATTGAGTTTAGAGTCTTTTTAAATAATTTATTTGATTTATGATGATGTGTGTTATTTTTGTGTTATAGGTTGGTGTTTTAGTAGTATATTATATTATATTATCTAGTGTAGAAATATATTTGTTATTTGGTGTAGAAGTATTTTATATATATATTAAAATAGAATATTGATATTTTGGGGGCTGATTTGGGAATTTATAAGAGTTTAAGAGAATAAGTGGAGTTAAGAGAAAATAGGTAGGTTAAGGTTATAAAAAGAGAAAAGTGAGAAGTCAGAATAGTTTTTCACGTACAACCAGTTTTTGGAGAAAGATGGAGAAAACCTAGAGAAGAGGAGGAACGAGAAGAGAACCTTGCAATCGATTTCTTAACGTAACGGGATGGAAACTTTGTTGCATGCTTTTCTATTCCTTACGTATTACTTATGAATTTACATGATTAAGTTGTTAATTGGATTTTTATGAGATACTTTGATGAGGCCTTCGTGCCAAAATTATTTTAGATGTTCGAATAAATTCCGCTGTGAATTATTAAATATTATGTTATTGAATTTTGAAGGATAATTAATTAATTATTCCGTTTATGATTTTAAGAAAAGAAATGTGACATTCCGTTTATGTAAATTACTCTGATTAAATAAATGAAATTTTTACGTTGGGAAAACTGGGTGTTACAAAATGACTCAGTTATTATGAGACGGATGAAGTATGTACTACTATTAAAAAATTATAAATGAATGATGTATTCCCGTAAGACTTATTTAAGTATTTAAAAATGGATGTCTCCAGCGTAGATGATTTTGTACACTTATTTTAAGACAAGTGTTTTTCTTGTTTGAAATATGTAAAACTGCTTAAAGATATACTATTTTATAGTAATTGAGATCAAGACGCATATTAACGTGTTCATCTTTTCGTTTTATTGGTAAAAGTTGATGAAAAGATAAAAATAAACTAATTAAATGAAAGGTAAATTGGAAGATTTTTTTTACATCGAAATACTTTTTTTATACAAGGACAAAATAAGATATTTTTTTTTATAATGTTCAATATTGTTGCTATTGTTATGTATTAATCTTATTTTAATGAGATTCAACTAATTTTTAATTTTTTTTGGGTGTTAGCCCTGCATTTCTTAGGGGAATTAAACCATAGCAATCTAGAGTTCGATCGTAAAATAAAAAAAACTTGATTAAGAATTGTTTCTTAATGAGTAAAAAAAAAAAACATTCAGCTCAACATAATGTATCCTAATAAAGGTATTCTTGAAAAAAAATAGGGTGCGTGAGAAACTGATAGTATGGAAAAAGTAATAGCGATAAAAAAATATTAGAAAGTTAGTAATATATTTTGGGCCTTGAGCCACGTAAACCATAGTTAGCCCAATATAATGTTTGGGCTTATTATAATTGGTACTTCTTCGCGAAACTTCTTTCTAAACATTCCATTACTTTACCCCCTTCGTCTCAAACTAAGCAATTTTTCCATAGTTCATACTTCATTGTAAGCACGCAGAACTGAACTTCATTTCACCGCTACGATCACATCACAAAATGGTACAGTTAATTAATTCTTCACGGTTCCATTTGATTTTAGCAACTTTAATACTTCACCGTTTCTTTTTCCTATACTTCTAATCGTTGATTTTTTGTATTCTCAGGATTTTCAGGGTTTCTTAAACGACTTGCAGGATTGGGAACTTTCTACAAAGGATAAAGCGTCCAAAACGAAGTCACATAAGGAAAATGTTGGTAATTTTATCTTAACCTTCTTGTTGCAATTACTATACATGTGCAACTTTGTGAGGAGTAATGAAAAGTGAGATTAATGTTTTGAATTAGTGTATCTTTGGTTTCACTTCTTGCGGTGGCCAAAATTGATTATGACATGTTTGATTGCTCTGGAGTAGAATTGATTTTTTCTCTCGAATTGATTCTACTTGAAGCTAGAAGTTGGAGTTTTTTATCCTAGAATTGATTTTTATTTACTTGGTTCTTCTCTTAACTTTCATGCTTACTTTATGTTTCAATGGTGTGTTGATGGGAAAAGGACCCTCTTTATTTTCCATATATATTGGTATGCTATATATGTATGTGCTTGCTTATGTATGGATGTATTAATTCATTTGTGACGTATTATATTTTCATAGAAATTCATAAAGGGTTCATCTTCTCGGAGTGATCGATCAATGGGTGTGGAGAATAGATCAAAAGGAGATACTATTGCTGTTGATCATGTGAGAAGTTCTTCAGCTCAGTATGATTTCTCAAGAAATAATGACGTGTTGAGTCGTGTGAGTAGCAGTTTGGCTTCTGAAGATGTTCCTGATGCTGCTTCTGAGAAAGACCTGGTAGGAGCTTTTTTCCCTCTCTTCTAACTGTTTTGGTCTTGCGGGTGGGGCAAATCAATTTGTTTGGATACTGCTAATACTGAAACCCTTTATATAACATGGGTCTAAATAAATGTTATTGGGTGGGAAATCAGATGGTCATGAACTGACATGTGTCCCGACAGATCATTATTTTAGCAATAATAAATAGATTATGGATTGATTTTTATGTTGCCGTCTTGTGTGATTCTGAAGATACTGCAATCCATCCGTCTATTACAGGGTAATGAGTTTTTCAAACAGAAGAAGTTTAAGGAAGCTATTGATTGCTATTCAAGGAGCATTGCCTTCTCACCCACTGCTGTAGCCTATGCAAATAGGGCAATGGCCCATATAAAGCTAAGAAGGCAAGATTGCATTTTGTCTTGAAAGAATTATAGCTTATTCATAAAATTTTCACTAAATTATGGTCTTTTACAATTGTGTGATCCTAAATATCAGAAAGTAGTTTTTCACGTACTGTCATGTGTTAATTGGTATATCACCTTACTGATGCTCGTAAAGAGTTTTTTGGCTAACGATTTTATGTTTCATTCCTCAACTATGTGTCAGCAGATTTCAAGAGGCTGAGGATGACTGTACAGAGGCCTTAAATCTTGATGATCGGTACATAAAAGCATACTCTCGGCGAGCAACGGCTAGAAAAGAACTTGGCAAAAATAAAGAATCCATGGAGGGTGTGTGAACTTAATATGCAAGTCATATACATATGTTTTTTCTTAATACAAAAGCATTCTGATATTTGAATTCATTAACCATCTATTTCCCTAAATTACAGATGCCGAGTTTGCCATGAGGTTGGAACCTAACAATCAAGAAGTCAAGAAACAGTATGCCGATGCTAAGTCACTGTATGAGAAGGTAAGCACACAAGTTTTTGCGGTATTATTACATGACTACTAGAAAGAAACGTGGTTTTAATACTTCATATTTTCTATTTTAATAGCTATATAGGCCACGAGCATTGAAAACAAGGGTTGACCGTTCGAGTTGGCGCAAAATTAAATTTTAGGTTCATCCATCAGTACATATAGGCCACGAGCATTGAAAACAAGGGTTGACCGTTAGAGTTGGCACAAAATTTAAATTTTAGGTTCATCCATCATTACATAATTGCATACATTGAGATGTAATCCCAAATCAAACGAGTTGATGTCTTAAAGAAAGATTTGGGATTAAAGGGGCTTAGATTTAGTAGTTAGGATGGAATAGAGAATTACAACATTAGAAACGGAACGAGGGATAATATACTTGAGAGCAGTGTTATTGATGCCGTCAAGACGCCACCGTCCTTCACAAATTGGTCAGGTTGCCATCGCTGATGTTTAGCAACATTGGTTTAGAGGAATATTTTGGGTAATGTAGAGTTACAAACTGCAAATGATACGATTTTAGATGATGAATGTTATATATAGAGATTTTTCTCCATGAAAACGAGTGATATATACTAGTCAAAAGTGTTTTCCTTAATTTTGAAGTCTTCTGTTTGTCAGCATAGATTCAGGCCTTATGGGGCAATTTTTTAGTGAAACCTGGTGTTACATAGCTCATGCCAGGAAAGGATTGTTTAGGATCTATTTAGGCAGCTTATATCTATTTCTTGCACTATGACCAAAGTTTCGAATGAACAAATTCAACATAGTTCAAGCGGCTGCCAGAATAATTTTGGGAATGCTAGAAAACATATTTGCTGCTGGATAAGGACGGGTTTGCAAGAAAATGGTGGAAAGAATCAGAGTGGAAACCGTATAAATTCTTTAAATCACCTTAAAAATTGGAGGGGCAGTCAAACAAAAAGGGAAATAAATGGGGATTTAATGGTCTGTTGGGCATAGTGGCTTTTGATATACCCGTCTCATGCCCTCAATTCAGGCAGCAATGGCTACTTCACAAAAACATGACATGACACTTACTTTATGACCAGGCTTCACGACGAGACACTAGGATACTTAGTGTCTATGTTCTTGTTTCATGTCTATGTTTTTCCTCACTTCTCTCTAGTGCACAAATTAAACTTTTAAAATTCCTTTCGTCCAGGAAATTCTACATAAAGCATCCAAAGCACTAAGAAACACTGTAGAAAAAGTGGCAAAGTCCGAGACAAAAGTTAATGGAAGCAGCAGCATCCACTCTGTTTCACATGGTACTAAAAAGTCAGGGCCAACTGAAGCTCATTGTCAAATAAAGGTACAAATAACTTGAGTTTTTAACAAAATGTTTAGATATATTGTTATCTCCATGGATGAGACAGATGTAAGATTACTTTGTTTGGTGTTCCTCATGCATAGTGTCCGGCCTAAAGTTTGATCATGTTGATACTTGTCAGGGTAATGAGCGGCAAATTCCTGCTAAAGAACCACTCTTGATGGAGGAGATCACTAGTAAGGATACAAAATCTGCAAGCAGGACTCAAGGACTAGTAGGAAATGGTTCTAAGGAAGGTTATAATGCAAGCCACAGCTTGGAACAGGTTAAGCTTTATCTTCAAATTCTCCACTCTTATCGTCTAGTAATGTAGTTCTGTTTAGAAGCAAAACTTATCTAGGATTTTGTGTTTAATTAACCCTAAAACTTTTGCCAGGTTTATTATATTGCTGTGATTTTAGGATATTAGTTTTTTCAGTTATGACGCTAGTAATTTTACATATCCCCGTTCATTGTCCTGTTTTACATATTTTTGGTGTAACATTTTTAACAGAGAAATCATAAAACTAAGCCGGAAATGAAAGCATCTGTTGAACAGCTTGCTTCTCAAGCTGCTTGTCGAGCCATGGCTGAAGCTGCAAAGAACATAACGCCACCAACTACAGCTTATCAGTTTGAGGTCTCTTGGAGAGGGTTTTCTGGTGATCTTGCTTTGCAGGCTTGTCTATTAAAGGTATTAAAATCTGTTGTGCATTTGATTATATTTTAAGTTTTAAGTATATTTTCCATCATATATGCCGTACTTCTGCTGTTGAATGATCTGCTCTTCTATTTCTGTTTTCATGTTAGGCAATGTCTCCCCATGAATTACCGAAAATATTCAAAAATGCCTTATCTTCTACCCTGCTAGTTGAGATCATCAAGTGTGTACCATCCTTTTTTGCGTAAGTATTTATTAGAGAATTAGTTTGTTGTTTTGTTTTGAGTTCTGTTTGATCTTTCATCATGATAACGAATTTTCTCTTTTGGCAGCGAAGACATGGATCTAGTTGTTAGTTATATGGATAATTTAACCAAGGTGCCGAGATTTGATGTGATCGTAATGTGCCTTCCATCAGCTGCTAAGGATGGTATGTATATTTTTTATTAGGGGTAAAAGTCTTGAGTGTTTCTATGATTGCCACACTTTTTGAAATCTCTTGAAAGTTTAAAGGTTTCATGAAACATGGTTAGGCTGAAGAAAGGAATAAGAAAGAGGAACAAAATTTAGAGAATGTAATGTAATGTAATTGTATAACAACATAATGCATTTTATGTTTCCTATCTTTTTGCAGAATTTAAATGTTTTATCAGTTCTTTCTTTTGTTTAAAAGACTTTCATTAGCACTACCAAAAAAAAAAAAAGACTTTCATTATAGAAGTCCCTGAATTAAGAACTCAAGTAAACTCAGTTTTGGTGGTTGCTCTGCTCATTCAGCACCATAGTTTATCCAACCAATCAAATCTGGGAAAGAATGAAAGTACAAAATGTGTAATATCTTCCTGGCAGTAATAGGGAAAGGTCAGCTGCAATGCATAGGTGGCTGGCTATCTCCATTGTGGAGTTTGGGCAGGTTTAAATGCACCCACATTTTCCCTGTGAATAAAAAGATTGTTTCTGCAATTATAACCTCTGACTACCTAGTTACAAAGTTGTTTTCACCTTATATATATTTGCTGTAGGAAATTCTATAATCACAGTCAGACAACTTTCTATAACTATAATAAGCCAAACCGGTTGTGGATATGGGTGAATGAATGACACATTTCTTGGTTGTCGAAATTTTAAAGTAAAAGCACGGTGTGCTTTTACGAAATATAATTAAAACAAAAGATTTATCGAGGACAAAATATAAATTGGGGATTATGGAAGATGTCTTTTAACATGACAATAGGGAGCTCGGTGTTAAATGAACACATTCCATGGCATGTCATCTTTGTCTGATACCGAATTGCACCATATATTGTTTGACTTGTGTCATTTTTCTTATTGATACTTGTCTGAAACAATAATTGTGCATCCTTATCAATAGGGCTCTCGAGCCTATGAGAAGAGCTCAACCAAAATTGGTCTGATAGGTGGGGGACCCTCATTACTTAATTACCACACCAATCTTCCGTACTCACTCAACGTGGAACATAACGTTTAACTTTGCATAATGAATTGTGTTGTGTGAAGCCGAAATAAGTTTACTTTTTCTTTTATTAGCATACCTCTTAGTTACTGACTTGCTTACACAGAAAATGAGAAGTTATTTTCATGCTGTTGTTATTTGGCGCTCTTTTTTTTTGGTCAAATTGTTATTTGGTTCTAATGTTTGATATTTGCCAGAGTTGTCCATCTAATTGGATTGAGTTGTTTACATATTTTTGCAGATTTGCGCAAGATCTGGAATGAAGTGTTCTGCGCTGAGGCAACCCCGATAGAGTATGCTGAGATTCTGGACAACCTCCGATCAAAGTTCTACCTTGGATAGTGTCACTTGTATGTTTTGATGCCTTTTAACTTAGTAGATCATCTCTTTTTGACAGTCATATTTAAATGTAAATCATTAGGGTATTAAATGTTGAGCATTACAGACTCACTCAAGTTGAACCATCTTAAAGCGATTAGCAAAATGTGGAGGAAAAAGAAAAACGGTAAACCTAAAGCGAAGTGGATGTGGCTGAATGTCCTGGTTTTAATACTTTTTATTTCGTTTGTGAATTTAAGCTGCTAAAACTCATGTCCCTGGTAATTATTGATTCACTTAAGAAATCGTATGACTTGGATGCTTGTGTTGCACGGAATGTGCTGATTAGAAATATAGAAAGAGGTCGTCCTACAGTCATGAGTGATGGGTCCTTCTCAAACTTTCTGTCCAACAACTAACAAGTTGGACCATTTTTGCAGATTCCCTATTTAAGGGTGGGGACTAGTCTATCTAACATTTTTATTGTGGCTACTTAGGGTCTGTTCCGATAAACAACTTAATTGTAGCTTATCCTTATAGTGCAAGCGCTTATCGATAAGCGTTTATGTATAAGCTCGCATAAGTTATTTCTATACCAAAATATAAAATAAAGTTAAATTGTTTTTGTATATATTATAAGTTATTTTAATAAGCTATATTAGAGAACTCCTGAAAATAAACCGAAAGAAGCTTACTTATGAAAATAAATTGAAAAAAGCTTTTGAAAATTGTCATAAGCTGTTTTCGTAAGTTCTTTCATACAGTCTCACAAAACTTATGCAAGTATATAAGCTCAAACAAGAGGCCATTAATCTACCTTGTTTTTTGAATATTTTATTGCGGTCCGAAGTCATTGTGATTTTTTTATTTTGATTATATTAAAATTGAACTTGAAATCGAGTGGTTTATGTTTTGATTATCTATTATAAAGCGTGTTTGAATTTTGTGTGTTATCTTTAGTATATAAGTTATGGCAAATTCTTTTCTAAAAAATAAATAAAAAGTTATGGCAAATTCCTCTAAAAAAAATTCTATGGAAAATTATTATTTTAATTATTTCTGGCCAAATTAAGTTTTGGAGGAAATCAATTTCGATTCAAAATAATAATTATATGAATTTAATTGATATATTTTGTGAAAGTACAATTATTTTACACATGCATCAATGATAAGTTGTCATGTCAATTAATAAAAGAGGTGTTATTTGAACAACCATTTGAGTGATCATTTTTGTAACAACCATTAATTTACAAAGGAAAGTAGATAGTGACATGAAAACCAAAGCAATAGAGAGAAAGTAACAAAATAATGTGAGTATGAGAGATAAAATTGTCATATAAATTGTTACAAAATGATTGTCAAAATATCATTTCTCTTAATAAAAACACGTGAGTTGTTATATTAATTGACGTTGGGTTCCTATTCTCAATTAGGCTTTTGGCGATAGTGGTAACTGTTGTTGTTGAGTAATTTTACTATTAATTTGCTGCTACTTAGTTAGTTGAATGGGGTTAGTAACTAAACGAGAGTTAGTTGAACATTATTAGTTACTTGTGAGTTAAGTAAGTGGTGCAATAGTAAGTAATGGTTTATAGATACTTACTCACTCACCTCATGTACACTACTCTCTTATTCACATATCAATAAACATAATTCAATTTCAGTACTCTCCTCTCTCATTCCCTACCCTTCATTTCAGTTTCCGGTTGTGCAACTTATCAGGTTCAACATTGTTGTTACAATGAATTAGTATTTCGAGCTTTTGGTTCAAGCGTGTAGAGTATACAAATATATCATTGCTTCATGAGTAGTGATATTTGAACAACCACTTGAGACAATTACTGTGACAACTTTTTTTTCTCTCTTTTCATTGGTTAAATATAATGGAGAGAGGAAAAAAAAAAGAACAAGAGAATAATGTGAGTATGAGAGAGAAAATTGTCAAAAAATTATCATAAAATAGTTGTATAAAATATCATATCTCTTGCTTTATTTGGAATATTGAGGTACCATGAACATGCCCGTTTGATTCCAACAAATTTTGCCATGTGACCCAAAAATTTAACAAGCTCTAGGAACATGTGCAGCAATTTCATTTACATATATTTCCATCATGGATCTATTGGCTGTCATCAACATTCTCACTCTCTTATTCTATGTTCTAATCATGAAATGTTTTTTCTTTTTTTTTTTAAGCCAGCAATGAGGGACAAGTCGATTTAGCGTACGAACATATGCGGTTTTCACCTTAATTAGAAAAATGCTAATATATACTCTTGAAATATGATTTAAGAATTAATTACTCCCTCCGTTCCATATTAGACGACATGTTTGATAATGTATCTTGTTGACCTCGTAAACTTTGATCATGTTTTTCTATTAATATACAAAGATCAATAATATTTTATAAGATGTCGTTGGATTCGTCTCGATGAATATTTTTAAAATATTAAATTTTCATAATTTTTTCTAAAAGATAACTAAAGATATTAAAGATAAAAAATATGCATTTTCGTTTAATCTATACTTTAAAGATAGTCTTCTTTAAGTGATGTATCTAGTCAATTATTTTATAAATGATAAACAAAAATTGAGTAACTCTTAAAAAAATGATTAACTCCCAAAAAAAAAAATTGAATAATTCTAAAACAATGCATAATACTCCTTTCGGTCCTATTTATAAGAAAAATTTAACTTTTTAGATTCATTAAGTAATTAATGTATGTTGTCTGGAATATGGATTAAATACATTATTTATGCAATAAATAAAAAAAGTTAAATGTTTTTTATAAATGAGATCGGAGAGAGTATATACTAAGTCTGAAGTTCGAACTCGAACACCATAAAAAAATCAAATTTTCTCTATCAAAGAAAAATTAGACCCCTCATAGCTTGCTTTAAAATCAATAAAAAATAAAAATTTATTGGAATGAAAAGAGAAAAGTTTTTTTTTGGTACTATACAAGTGTTCACCAGACTATTCCGAGAATGGGGATGGATACCTGTCCTGCCTCTAATGGAGAGTTTCAAAATAAAGTCGTCCCGTGCTTTCGTATTCAACGCAAAAGGAAGTTTTTGTAACATCAGTTTCATAAGCGTGCACAGAAAAAACTATTGAGTTAGGTTAATATTTTTTGAATAAATAACCCATCAAAATTTCCGTTGAGTTGTGTCTTCCAACAAGTTCTGACAAAACTTTGAAACAGCGCCAAACAAAACAAAACAAAAACGAAAATTCATTTGTGTTCAAACTCTCTGACATCATCACGTGATCCTGCTCACTTCTCTTACTCTTAACCCACGCGCCATTATTTTCCTTTGACTCATATTTACTGTCTACAATATCAATTATTACATTTCACACCCCCATTCTCTCCATTCCTGAACAACCTTCTTCTCTCACTCCCAGATCTTCTTCCAAACCAACTTGGTACTACTTCACTCATCTTTCACCTTTTTTTCTTTCTGTTTTTTTGTTTTTGCTTTACATGTATTTATCACTGTTTTGGTCATGGCCCTTTTACAAATTTTTATACTAGTGTTGATTATACTTTGAAAAGTTTTTTTCTTTATAGTTTATTCTTGTTTTTGCTTTATTTATTCCTTTCTGGTTCGACGGTTTTCTCCTTTTTTTTTATTAATTTTGAAAAATCTAAACCAACCATGTTTGTAACTTATGTAGTACTCTTGAGTATGTTCTTTGGATCCTATCTTTAGTTGCATTTTATAGTTTTTTTTTTTTTGGTTTTGATATTTGTAGTTGAATATTTTTTGTTGGTTTGAACTAATTTGGCTACATTTTTTGTTGTCTCATTTGGGAATTGTGTAGAAAATGGGGGTCATCTCAAGGAAGATCTTCCCAGCTTGTGAGAGCATGTGTGTTTGCTGTCCTGCTTTGAGGTCAAGATCAAGACAACCAGTCAAACGTTACAGAAAACTTCTTGCTGATATCTTTCCAAAATCCCCGGTTCGTGTGTTATCATACCTTTTTTAAATGAGTCTTAGCGAATGATTTGAATTTGAAAATAGGAGTAATTGAATGTAACCTTGTGTGTCGGATATCGGACATGCATTCGATTTGAAATGTTTGTGCTGATGCTCTTTTTCAAAACCATTATGATCCAATAGAAAAGCAAAATGTTAGTAGGCAATGTAGTATTCATAATGCTGTCTTATTCTAATTGCTAGGTGAAAGTTGTTTTCCTATTCTCAAAGATAAAAAATAAATAGAAATTTGAAGCTTGTTCTTCACTGATATGGCTTTCTTACTATTTTCTATCCCCCTACCTCTAATAATTTAATAAAAGCAGTCACGCCTCTTACCAATTATTACAAGTTATTTTCAATTATCACATGTTGTAAAGTAACCTAACCTGTATTGTCATTCTAATCAATTGAGCATGCTTTTTGGTGAATCATTTTACCAAATTATATATGGCCATATCTTTTCATTTTACTGTTGATTTGTTCATGAGGTTGAGCCCTGGTATTCATGTTATACAATACTTCTCAGGATGAGCTTCCAAACGAAAGGAAAATTGTCAAATTATGTGAATATGCAGCCAAAAATCCTTTTCGCATTCCAAAGGTATTTATTCATTTATTTCAGTCATGTATGGGCAATTTATTTAATTTTTTTCAAAGAAGAGGAGGAAAATAGGATGTACTTGAATTAGCTCAGTCCAATTCTGAAGTTCACTATTTCTGCTCTTTCTGCTAGATAGCAAAATATCTTGAAGAAAGATGCTATAAAGAACTGAGATCTGAGCACATCAAACTAGTCAAGATCATAGCAGAATCTTTCAATAAGTTGCTTTCCATTTGTAAGGCGCAGATGTAAGTTTCTCACGATTGATTCTCTTGTCTTTCCATTTTCTGTTGATGTTATTTTATATGCTATGAATTCTTTTCATCAGCTCACTTATGATATTGCAGCACATATTTCGCTGTTGATGTGCTTAATGTAACTTCGGAGCTCTTGGACTATTCCAAGGACGAGGCTATTCAGGCACTTGGTTGCCAATCCCTAACAAGGTTCATCTACTGTCAGGTGAATAATACAATAAAAAAATATTGCTCTTTGCTTATTTTGGCTACTTCACGAATGTAATTCTATTTGACTGATGTATATTTGGAAACAAGTCCCTGTGTACCACTGCAATGAATTAGCTGATATAATTTTTGCATACATGTTCATGCTACTAACACAATGAATGTGCAGGTAGATTCTACTTACACTCATAACATTGAGAAATTGGTGAGGAAAGTATGCATGCTATCACAGGAGCCAGGTGAAACACATGAAAACCGCTGTTTGAGGGCCTCAAGCTTGCAATGCCTTTCAGCAATGGTAACTAGTGCTCCATTTGAATTGTTATGCGTTTCACTTCCAAATTTGCATGTTTTCTGGAACATAATTGGACCGTCAATACGTAATTAAGGGCACAACGCCCTCTAGAAGGGCCGAAAGAGCCCTGGGCGAACCCCTCAAAGGGCGCCGCCTCTAAGAGCTTCTAGAAGCATCTGGAACGCTCTAACGTGACTTAGGGTCCAAGTTACTTGGGGGCTAAGTCACAGAAAAGCAAGCCCAAGAAAGGCTATAAATACCCCTTTGAGATCATTCTCATGGCAGGACCTAAACAGCTCTAAACCCTAGTTTTAGATATTGTACCCACTGCAAGTACAATAATGTTTCAGTTCATTGATTGCTTACTTACTTTCCAATGTTTATTTTCATGTAAAATTTTGTGGTTGTTTGTTGTGACTTCATTATCGTTTCAGGTGCATTGTTTATTTAACTACCTTTTTTTTGGCAGGTTTGGTTCATGACTGAATTTTCACACATTTTTGCTGATTTTGATGAGGTAAGTTATTGAGTTTCTCCCCATTTAAACCATTCTGACTCTTTAGTGAAACTTCCCAACTATTTTGAAACTGCCATTATACTGTGGTTTCTTCGAATGATAGATTTTTCCAAATTATCATGGTGAATCTGAATTTCTTTCTATTCATGTATCATCTCTAATTTTTTGGTTAATTCAAAATGCAGATTGTTTACGCCACTTTAGATAACTATGATTGGAGCAGACAAAGTGACGATGCTGACATCAGGACAGAGGCTCATCATAATTGGGTGAATGAGGTTGTCCGTAGTGAAAGCCGGGCTGGTTCTGTTGTTGGTAATGACAATCGCTCTAGTTGCTTGATCATCCAACCACGACCAGAAGTAAAGGATCCTTCCCTCTTAACCAGGTATTTATTCCAGAGCCCGTTAATAGGCCTTTTTTAGCTGTTATAGCTGTGACAATTTGTTTGTTACACAGATTTTATTCACTATTCCCTTATTATTGTCTTTATTTATCATTATAGAGAAGAAATTGAAAAACCAGAAATATGGGCTCAAATATGCATTCAAAGATTGGTTGAATTAGCCAAGGAAAGCACAACTATGCGTCGTGTATTGGATCCAATGTTTGTCTACTTTGATACAAGGCAACACTGGGCTCCTCAGAATGGTCTGGCAATGGTGGTTTTATCGAGGATGGCCTACTTCATTGAGAACACGGGTATTGTTCTCCCACTACTTTTGTATAAATTGCTTTGCAGCGGTTGTATTGTCAGTTATCATTCATATTCCATGTTTTACCTTCGTAACTGTATGGAGTTTAGGACTTTGAAGCATCTATGAGCTTTGAATATTAATTACCATATATGCTTTTTCTGTAAAACCTTCCATTTTTTCTGTATCATGGCATTTCCCTTAATCTTTACCTTTTCTGCAGGGAATCAACGGTTTATTCTAGCCTCTGTGATACATCATCTGGACCACAAAAATGTTATGAATGATCCTCAACTTAAATCATATGTAGTTCAAGTTGCCACATCTTTAGCCATGCAGATTAGATCAGGTAGACGATTAGCAGAGATTGGTTTTGTTGGCGACCTTTGCAGACATCTAAGGAAAAGTTTCCAGGCCTCCAGTGAATTTGTTGGAGAACAAGAGTTCAACTTGAATATCTCACTCCAAAGTTCCATTGAGAATTGCTTACTAGAAATCGCTAATGGGGTAATACAAAAATAGAACAGAGATTTACTCAGATGCCGCTTTTTATTCAGCTACTAAACTACTGTTTTTTCTTTGTTGGTTGACTAGGTCATTGACGTTCAACCACTGTTTGACTTGATGGCAATAACCTTAGAAAATATTCCATCTGGTGTTGTTGGAAGAGCAACCATTGGATCACTCATAGTCCTTGCTCGAGCACTCACTTCCGCTTTGGCCAACTTACGTGTGCAGCAGGTGTGAAAAGCTTGTTGTTATCGAAGATTTTGTAACAGTCGTTGTACTGCAAATTGAAGCTAAACATTTTAGTAACCGTGCCAATAATATCTGAGGAAATATTCTAGAACTTTAATACGCCACCGAGGAAGATACATTCTCTTAAAAATAATTTTGAGCAGCATTCTAGTGATTTTTTTTTTCTTTTGCAGTTAATGGTTGAATATTTTTGTCGATTTATTGGTTTTATCTCAGAATATATCCATTGATAGTTTTTTTGTTGTTTCCATCTAGGGGTTTCCTGAATCTCTTCTCATGCAACTTCTAAAAGTAATGATGCATACAGACGTAGAAGCTCGCATTGGAGCACACCTTATATTTTCTGTACTTCTTTTACCAAGTTCGTTCCATACAAACGAAGTTTCCTCTCTGCGGTCTAGATATATGGATCAGCGCAATAAAAGGAATTCTCAGACTGCAACTGCATCTGCTTCAATCACAGCTTTACTTGAAAAGCTCCGCAGAGGCAGAGATGGTACCAATGTTGCAGATCATGGGAACGTTGTTCACGATGACAAAGAAAGGGATACGGTCACAGAAGAATGGAAGCAGGGCTGTGGCTTGAAGACTTCCCCTAACTTTTACAAACTCAGCTCAATCATTGATAGGGCTACAGGATCCCAAAGTTTGACTGATGTGGTGAGTAGCTGAATTGATCTCTGTCAGTAGATTTTTATTAATTGAAATTTTTCTTGATAAAGATTTACTATATTTTGATTTTTGATATTGAATTGGGTTTCAGGAACCATATGTTATGAAGCTAAGTGAAGATCAAATGGGCCAGCTTCTTTCTGCCTTTTGGATTCAAGCCAATCTTCCTGATAACTTACCTTCAAATATTGAAGCTATAGCTCATTCATTCATATTAGTGCTAATTGTTTTACGCATAAAGGTAGTTTTGTCTAGGCACATTCCCATTGTCTTTAATTGCTTTTTGAATCCGAGTGGTTTCACCTTTACTGCTTAGTCTACTTTTATGCTTGTAGACTAATCATGGAAAGGTAAATTGAATATTTGTAATATTGTATGTTTGAGTTCCTATTAAAATTGATTCTTCAAAATAGAAAACAAGCAATTTAGTGGAGTTAATGTTTTTTAATTGAATTTTGTGCGGTTTTGTCAAAAAAATATATCATGTTCACGGAAGCAACTATATAAATTTGTCGATCTTTGTCATCTTAAATTGTATTCACATTGACCTATGGCCATAACTTATAACTCATGTATGATGCTTGTACATGGGCAATATTGGATTCTCATTTTCATAAGAAACCAAATGTCATTGTGATTTTCACTTTTTGTTCTTTACTTCTGTAATCATCATTTTGATTGTTTTAATCTTTAAAATGCTATGTTGCAGAACCTAAAAGACAGAGATAACCTAGTGATCCGCTTCTTCCAGCTTCCTCTGTCTCTCTGGACTATGTTGTTGGACCCAAGTAATGGTATGACCTATATAGACTAACATAACCTAAAAGCCCAAACTATTCCTTTTTATTGTTTAAAAAAAGAATGCAAAATTGATATACTCTTTCTCTGGCAGGAACTTTGCCTCCCGCATGTCAAAGGTCTATCTTTGTATTATCTGTTGGGATGCTGGTATTTGCCTGCAAAATATATCAGATTCATGATCTGAATGATGTGCTCACATTGTTGGCAAAATCTGAAGTGAGGGACTGATCTTTTGTATGAAAATTGTGTTTTATGCTTTCTTCAAAGAATACATCTTAACAACTTTCTGCTTCCATATAATCAGGTTGATCCGTTCTTGGGTATCAGCGACGACAATCAAGTATATGCTAAGATCAATGTGGATTTGAAAGAGTATGGTACTGCTTCTGATAATCAATTAGCCATGTCAACATTATCTGAGTTGAGGAACAAAATATCTGAATATCACCAGACCATAATGAATGCTTTGATTCATAATTTGACAAACTTTACTGAGGTATTGCATTTTATTCAGTGGCCACCTTTTTTTCATAATTTTCAGCACCCTGACTTTCTTGGTTTTTCTTGGTTTTCTTTTTCTTAGCTGGATGCAGATAACCTGACTGTGCTACTGTCAGAGACATTCAAGCCTGATGAAGACTTTGTGTTTGGTCCACAGTCAATTCTTGATCAGAATCAAATGACTTATTATTCTCAAGAGTCGTTGTCGGTTGATGAGGTATGTTATATCTGTTGACATGATGTTTATGTTATTTTTAGGTATTTTCCTTCAAATTCAATTTTTGTTGATCATTTTTTGTTTTTCAGGATTTTCCTTCAAATTCAGGAGGTGAAGACGACAATATCAGTGAAGCTTCTGTCTCCGACCTTTCTCGATTCATTCCAAAGATGCCTGTATCCCCTCCCCAGCCTCATGTTATCAGCATTGGGCAACTTATGGAATCGGTACACATTTTGTGTTTTGTATATGTGCATATTGCAAATTGCAAGCCGTGGTACTTTGAATCTGCATTATGCTTCGTCTATCCAATGTTTGAATCATATAATATTATTGTGATGTTGATGCATACAAATTTTCAAATTATACCATCATTACCAAGTACATAGTTTACGTGTAAAACAAACGAGTATAAAATTCAATAGGAACAATTAGTATAACTTAAAAAAGCATACAAGCTCAACGGTGCATCCACTGCTTGTAGGCACTGGAGGTAGCAAGTCATGTGGCAGGAACATCCGTCTCCACTTCGCCTCTCCCATATAACGCTATGGCTAGTCAGTGTGAATCGCTTGGGACATGTTCACGGAAGAAGCTTTCAAATTGGTTGGCCTTCGAGAACCATTACACTCAATCACCTGATAAGTCGTTTCTGGCCTTTGCTCGTAACAGTAACGCAGCACTCGAAAAGGTATCTCTTGCTCTTAAAATCAGTTTGTATTTTTGCATGAATAGTCATTTTGGTCTCTAAATGTGTGCAATAGTGTCATTGTAGTTCTTAAATTCATCAAAATTACAAAAACATCCTCAAGTGTATCTTCTGTTAGTAATTTGATGGACGAAATTGAGTTATGAAAAACATGCTCAAGAATATTTTTGTATTTTTTATTAATTCAGTGACTAGGGATAACACACATTCAAGGACCAAAATGGTCGTTTACTCTTTATTTTTTCTTTACATCCGTGAAATCTAGTAGGGATATTTTTTCTTTACATCCAAAATGTTTGTCATGATTCCAAATATTTTAGGCGTTATATATATACTAAAATCTTTTATATTCTTGTAGGAAGCATATGAGGATGGGAATCCTCAAGTAGCAGCATTGCCAAGGGACCCCATGAAGTTGCCTCCTGCTAGCCCATTTGATAATTTTCTCAAGGCTGCTGGTTGTTAACTAGCTATCTAGGTTAACATGTTTCATGTTTAAATCTACTATGTTAATTCTAGTTATTTTAGTAGAAATGAATTTCTAGGAATGGTAGGCTTGACAAACCTTTAATTATCATTTATAGTTCTTCTAAGGACTATGTAAATCTTGGAACTTAAGCCATGTAATCTTTGTATTATAATAACTAACAATTTCTTAACTAAACAGTTTGTGGTATATGCCTATATGGAATCTTGATCTGTTTTGGGTGGGCCAGAGAACTGCATGTCTGAGTAGTACTAAACTGTTTTGGAGTCAATGGGGTTTGGTTACACTTGGTAGGGCTTCTGTTTCTGTAAATCTCGTGTGCAATAATACAATACTGCTATGCTAGTAGTATTGTTCTGCTGTACTATATTCAGCTCTGTCGGTTTTTAATTTATAACTGGTTGCACCTTGTCAAATTTCTGACACAAAATAAAGTATATGTCAATTTCTTATTGATATGAGTTATAATTGAGCCAATAAAATCACTACATCTAATAAGATGTGTTTAGTCGTTAAAAAAAAAAGTTGAGTTCATTTATTCTAGAGGAGCTTTATCTTTTCATAGCTGGCATTAGTCATAGAGGAGCTTTATCTTATTGTATATGATTTGGATTGCATATGATATTGTTTTTGTATTACTTTTTTGTGTCATCAACAATTATAAGTGGCTCTCTAAAAAAAACAATTATATCCTTCAAAAAACAAAAACAATTATAAGTGGTGTCTTTTTATGTGATGTTGGATTTGATGTCAATTAATTGATGTTCAAATAAAACCAATCTTGATAGAGCAGTCTCCTACCATTGGAGGGTTGTCCTTGTCCAGATGCCATCTCTCAGATAAATTGATCTGATTTGGTCCAACCCAGAAACATATTGACTCAAATTGACAGCTCTATCTAATTACTCCCTCCGTCTCTAAATAATAATCGTTTAAGGTTGATGCACGGTTATTAAGGAAATGATTAATTGTGTTGATTTTGATGATAAAATTAGTACTATCATTTACTAAAACACTTTTATTAATTGTAGTTAGTGGAGTAGTTAAGTTGAATGAAATTCAATAAATAAGGGTATTATAATGGAAAAAAATAATAAATGTTGCATTGATATTCTAAAGTGACAATTATTTTGAGAAAGAAAAATGGGTAAAAAGAATTTATTGTGAGACGAAGGGAGTACAAAACTACTTTGGTAGTGCTTTGCAATATTGTGTCTTTCATTTTATATATAGCATGTGTGTGGTTTTCCGTTTGCAACACACAATCACGTTACACGCATTCTGATGCATTTTTGCTATGATTTTCAAAAAAATTCAAATACTAACTTAATTTTTTATCGTGATTTTCATCAAATTCTATTTTGCAAGCACGGTACTAAATATGCACATAAACTTCCAAAAAAAAAAATTATAAAGCAGTATAACTAAAAAACTAAACAGACTTTATGTGGGAGGGTCCTACTGAGCATACCTCATTAACGAGGGGTGCCAACCTTTAAGAAAAATGATTGAATAGTTGTCAGGTCCATCTTCATGAATGGGGTTCCACTCCCAAAAACTATTCGACAATTGTTTTTTTGGCTTAATTATATTTTTGGTCCTTTTATTTTGACCAACTCACGAAATTGATCATATCTCTTTTAAAACAAACAAAATCGTCCATAAACTATATGTTTTTGCAGTTTTAGTCCTATCTCCCTATTTTCAACTCCAAAAACGCACAAAAATGACAGTTTTAGTCCAACCACCTATGCTCAACCATGAAATAAACAAGGAATAAATCATGTGGGTACAAGGAATCTACTTTGTTCAGCACACAAACCAAGAAAATCCCTAATTTCTAAGACGTGTTTCAGGTACGTAACATGTCTCGGAAATTAGGTTAGTGTGTTGAATAAAGTAGATTTTTTGTACTCACATGTTTTATTCTTTGTTTATTTCATGGTTGAGCATAGATAGCTGGACTAAAACTGTCATTTCTGTTCATTTTTGGAGTTGAAAATAGGGAAATAGGACTAAAACTGCAAAAAAACATATAGTTTAAGGACGATTTTGTTCGATTTAAAAAAGATAGAACCATTTTCGTGAGTTGGTCAAAATGGTAGGACCAAAAGTGTAATTAAGCCTTGCTTTTTTGATATTGAATACTTCCTATTGACACAAGTAAATGACCAAATTACTCCAGCGGTAGTTAACTACCGTTGGTTAAAGCGCCGGCAGTTAACTGCCACTGAACTTAGCGGTAGTTAACTACCGCTGGAAAATTGCTTTGCTTTACTATCCCACTTGTTTCTGCCACTTTTTTGGTACAACGAGGTTTTTTTTTTTTCAACAAATGCTTATAGTGGAAAAGAACCATTAATGATAATAATAATAATTAATGGGAGGATGAGAGAGAACAGAAACATTAATTATTATTATTATTATTGTTAATTAATTAATTAAAAAACTGGAAAAGTGGCGGAACAAGTGGGATAGTAAAGCAAAGCAATTAACTACCGCTGATTTCAACGGCAGTTAACTGCCAACGTTTTAACCAACGGTACCGCTGGGGTAATTTAATCATTTACTTGTGTCAATAGAAAGTATTCAATATTAAAAAAGCAATTTTCAAACTATTTCAGTTCCTAACCTTCACTTGGCTTCCTATCATGTCTTTTGTGTTCTTATGCCTGGTAATTAAAATCTCCCTAGGGTTAATATGAAAATGTTACTATGTTAGACAATTTTTTGGACGTCGAACACCATATATGTATTATTTCATTTTTAAGTTGTTTATCTCTTTTATAGTCACATCAATAATTATAAATGATGTATTTTTACACGGTTATTAAATAGTTGTTGATTTTTAGAAGATATTTAAATAAAATTGATAAGTTAATATATTGAGAAAGAGTTGATGATTCTACACTGTCGATGTAAGACTACTTTTTTAAGATGTAAAACTACTTTTTATTTTGACATTTAATAAGAGGTCGAGTATTTTTCTTGTCACACTAGCAATTTAAAATAAACATACATAAGCAGGTAATGTGGCAAAATAAATTCAGTGTAAAACCGTTTTACACAGTCATTTCATATTATCTAGTAATTCAAGAAAGGGTCTAGCTAACCGGTGTTCCCGGACACTGGTTAAGCATACTATTGTAAAGTGCCTTCAATTGTGTTTTGAAAGAACAGAGAAATCGTAACACGATTTCATAAGCGTGTCACAATTTTTGGTAGTGTCGAGAGCATGTTTTCTGGATGTTCAATCGTGACACGACTTGAGAAAACGTGACACGATTTTTACAGCTGAAGACTGATATATAAGTGTTCTTTGCAGATTTTGAAGGAGAGGTTGAAGAGAGAGAAACTTGGGAAATCAAAGGAGGTGACTTTAGGGTTGAGGGTCTTTGATTAGAGTTCTATTGGGTTGGAAAATATTGTAAACACCTTGGGTGAGTGAAAATCATTGAGTGTCTTGTTCATTGGTGAGATTGGGAAAATGGGTAAAAATTAGGGTTGTTCTTTGTGAACTTGTTGAAGCTAATTTCTTGTAACCTTGTATCTCTTTGTAAGAACTCATTGATAGTGGATTGGAGAGATCAATCTCTCCCCCAGATTATGTCAAGTTGGATCGAACTAGGTCAACAATCTTTGGTGTGTTTGTTCCTCTCTTCTCTCCCTTTATCTTTTGCTTGCGGTTTTGTGCTTTTCACTTTAATTCCTAGATTAGATCTAGGTGTTGATATTGTTGATTATTGCTTGTGTTCACTTTGATATTCTACTTTCCTTTACTCCACACATCATAGTTTGTATTGGTGTGATTTTGAGTCCGAATTCACAACACATACCAAAAAAGACAATTGTTACCATAAAAGGAAAATATTTTTGATTTTTTATAAATTAATTACACAATTTCAATGTATTAACTACTATATAATTTCCTTTCTAGCATACTCAACCAATACCGGAGACACCGGTTAGCATTTCCTTTGAAAAAAACTACTATTACGTTAGAATTTAGAATTCACGTATAATCTACCAACTATTGAATTCCGAGCTTAAATCCAAAATTACAATACATGGAACACACAGTCCAACCATCTATATTAACCTCATTCAATGAATCAATTATTTTTCTTTTTTAAATTAATTAGATTATTTTTACTCAACAATTATATTTTTTAAAAGGTTTTTAATTTAGCTTTTAAACTTAAATTTTGTTGGAATATGCTATTAACATTTTCTGGCAGATTCACGACTTGATAGACATCTAACATGATTTTGTCTGAAGGTAGTCCAATGATTTTTTTCCTCCTCATAAATCAAATCTCAACCTAACATTAGGGACATAATTTTGTAATATATAATGATTGTTGTTTTGTAAATTCTTTGGAGGTATATATTTGGGTGGGATATGTCATATATTAGGTAAGTGTAGGAATAAGATTTAAAAAAAAAGATTAGGATTCTATTATGTCTTTTTCGTAGATGATGTCTAGGTTGTGGATAATTCTCCGGTAATAATAAAAAAAGAATCGTGGGTAAGCTAGATAAAAACATTCATAAAAGTAATTTTTAATAACAAAACATGTTTATTCCACTTACAAATTTACTCATGTAGGTAATTTTGATTGAGTAGTCTTCGTTTTTTTTTTTTTTTTTTTACATGAGAGAAGGAAAAAGAACAAAAGAAAAACCACGTCTAAATAAATGTCATTCTCATAGCATCACTAGTAAGGTTAAAGATAAATGTGGTAATGGTTGATGTACCATCATAAGAGATTCTGAATGATTAGCATATACTTTTGCAAGTATATCTAGCAAAGGTTTTCTTCTCGAAAAATATGATGAATGAAAATATTTCACTTCTTATCCAAATACATCCGAATAAGTTTCAAGAGGTTCACATAGTGATGAAGCCTCGACACTTCCTTTGACACTAAATACACTACATGAAGAGAGTCAGAAAAACAAACCAATTTCTTATAATCAGCCTCCCATCAAAGCTTAATCTCAATCATAAGGGCATGAATTTCAACATGCAAAATATTGGGCAACCCCGCACTACCATAAAATGCAAATTGAAATTTTCCTTCAAAATTTCTAACGAATCCACTATATCCTACTTTACTTGGGTTAGTCAAAGTGTTGTCATCTACATTAAGAACCATTGTATCATTATCACCATGCTACTAACATACTTCATGAGTGGGCCTAACTAATGCGGTTAAAATAATATTGTTGAATGCCCGTTGTGAAACTTGCAATTGCACATAAACAATTGAAACTATAGTTGAGACTATTGATTGGATAACATCAATCACCAACTTGTTGCGAGTGCGCCGTAAGTTCTACATTATGATAGGGGTGACACTCCCTATCTTATTTAATAACATTTGTATGATATCTCTCATATTACTCGAGAGATTGTCAGCACAATGAAGACACATTGGGGAAGCCACATCCAGACCACGCTGCAACAACTCGTGGACAAAGGATGGGGCAATGAAGAATATATTCATCTTCCTCGTTACAACATGGACATGTAGCAGCCAGATAAACATTCACCCCTCGATGGTGTAAGACTTATTTAGTTGGAATAGAGTTACGACAAACCAGCCAGATAAAAGACTGCACACTAGCTGAAAGTGATAATTTCCAAATCCAATTTCATTTCTTCAATGAGACAATATCATCCCTCCAAGATAAGAGCCAATGATACACACTTTTTGTTGTGTATTTTCCATTTAAATTATCGTTCCACACCCAAGTGTCAGAAAATCAGGGAATTATGGTTGGTTTCAATTCTTGTACTGAGGCACAAAATTTAGGAGATAAGTGCAGATTTAGATCAGCAATGATGTTTTCCCCATTATACCGTAGATCCTTAATTTTGAGGCATAAATGACGTGGAGATATATTTTGTTACCACGCTAATAAGAGGATGTTTGACGATCCAAGGATGGATCCACATATTTGTATCTCCATCTCCGTTTTGTAGGAGAAACCATCTTCTAACACATAAAGAGTTTTGAGGATTGCATTCCAAATAGGTGAACCTGTTTTTGCTTTTTCTAAAAACATATTCCCCTTTTCAAGTATTTATCAGCAAGGATAGACACCCATAACTTCTTGTCTGATTGCACGAAACTCCAAACAAGTTTTCCCAACAAAGTTGTGTTTTGTAGTCGAGTTGGATGAACTCCTAGACCTCCAAGCTTCCTAGGTTTCATGATCTTGTTCCAACCAACCGTGTGCATGGCTTAGTCATTTTTCCCATGCCAAATGAAATTCCGCATTGTCTTATCTAGATTGTCGCAAGCATATTAGGGATACCAACAAATTTGCATAGTATATGCTGGAAGTGAAGTAAGCACAACCTTAGCAAGGGCGACTCTTCCAAACTTTTTCAAAAGCCTTCCATTCCAAGAAGCAAGCTTAGAGGCTACTTTATCATAGATCTTTAGGAAATCTTCTTTCTTTGTACGTCCATATCTCATCTTTAATCCCAAATAATTCTCTAAGCGGTCAGTGAATGTAATATTAGCGAGATGTTCAAGAGGTTATTTGATGGATCTGCTAACTCCTTTGGATGCATAAGCTCTTGATTTCTCCAAACTAGTTTTTTAAAACCGAAAGAGAAATTTTTTTATTTAAGAGGTTGAAAATAAATTGTGTTTGGGAAGGTTTGGCTTTCGCAAACAGAAGCACATCATCAACAAAGAATAAGAGAGACGTTTTTGACCCTTTAGATGAATGTGAACCATTTAACCATTTTTAGCATGAGAAGTGTTACCAACACACTTTTTTAACACACACCTCAACCCATTCTATTTCATTGACTAAAACTAATATGAGTCTCATTATATATACATGGAACCCGCATAAGTTAATTTGGTAGGGTTTATGTGAACTTCAACAAATAAAAGATAATATGTTGAGATATGTGTATTAGACGGTGTATTCTTTAACATTATTTTTCTGGACATTATTTCTTCACATTAGATCTTTTTCTAAGAAGGAAAAAAAATTAGTTTATTACATAAAAGTGCATCCCAAAGCACAAGATACGACGTGGAGATGCCAAATACAAGGCAAGATCAATGTCTTCAAATGATAATTCCCTTTGAGAACGCCACAAACAACGACTAAGAGTCCAAAGACTCCTAATGGAATACAAGATTTAATGCAGTCGAGACAAACCACAACTAAAGCTCTAAAAACAATTAGAGAGAATTTTTACTTGAATTAATTATTAATATCTAAAGACTGATTATGTGTTAACCTATGTATACTCTCCTATCATAATTATAAGCAAAAATTAACATTTTGAGTTCATCCAATAACTGAAGTATAGGATCAATAATATATATCATATACATCATTTATTAAATGAACCTAAATTTTTTATTTTTTTTATTTATAATTGTAACCAGTGGATGTACATATCTTGTTAGTTTGCCGGACACAACAAATCTCTGTTTAACAAGTCATCGTATTCGATGAAAATTGACCAAGCCTAGTTCATTTACTTTTACGGATTAACGATCAATTTAGTTGCTAAAATATCTATAGGAAAATTAAGTAGATCTAAAAGTATATAAAATAGTCGGTTTAGTCATAAAATTTGTGATTGTAAAAAAAAGTCCATAAAATTTCACAAACTACTGATCATATCATATATTGTTAAAATCAAGGCTTAATTAATGATTTGACCTCTTAAGTTATTTGTTGGTTACATTTTGGTCTCATAAGTTATTAATGTTATAATTTCGTCTCTTAAGTTAGTATCTGTTAGCCAAATAAATCATTACCGTCAGTCTTTTGCCAAAACGTTAAATAGGCACATGTGAACGGTGACGTGACAACTTGCAATGTGTATCCACCTTAGACACTGACTTAACGGTTTTGACGGTGAAAATTTATTTGGTTAACAGAAGATGACTTAAAGGGACTAAATTGTAACATTGGTTATGAGATTAAAATGTAAGCAACAAATAACTTAAGGGACCAAATCATTAATTAAGTCTAAAATCAAAATCTACCTATCATATTTGGGAACTTCTATGGTACACCCGCAAATTAAGGTGTACCGGTACTCTCGCTTACATTTTTATAAATTAACTATCATTTTTTATGAAAGAAATAGGTGTTTGTTGACATATATATTTTAGAAAATATTATTTTATAAGAAAAAACATCATTTTATTTTTTAGAAAAATCATACTTAATTTTTCTACATTTTATTGTAAAAAATAATCAAAATTCTCTATTATGAGTAATAGGAATTCAGAAAAATCAAATTTTATTGTGTTGACGTTTTTGGTAAATAAGATTTAGTTATTATAATTATAGGTGATAGAAAATATTTTTTCTTACAAAAAATAACTTATTTAACTATTAATTTAAGAATTTGGTGTACCAATACACTCAAATTGTTGGATGTACCATAGAATTTGCCATCATATTTACCTACTTTAAAAATAAATTAAATAGATATTGATGCTTAAAACTAAATTAGTAGTTATTTATCAAAACTCGTTGACCGTGAGTCATTAGTCAAGGCTAGCTAGCATGGTCGGTCCAATAATTTTTAATATTCGATAAAACTTAAAGCAAATTTTAAGCAAAATTACTCTTATGGTTTTTTAACTTAAGCTCATTAACGTTTTGTCATTTATCCTTTTTTTTTTTATGTCATTTTGATCAATTTGCATATAGATTTTTCAGGATTCAAATTTATGATTTTATTTTATATGAATTCTTTTTGAAATGTTTGATATGAATTCTTAGTGTTCATTCCTTCACTCATATTTTCATATACAATTTAGATTCAATGCTTGAAAACTCACATGTAAATGATCCAAAGTGACCAAATGGCGTGAAAAAAGGTTATTTAAAATTAAATTAAGAGACGACAAATATTATTTTTCCTAAATTTTAATATATAATGCATCTTTTTCTGCATATGAGACTTTTTTTGTTTAAAAAAGCTAATGAGAAATGAATTTTTATTGGTAGACTAAAACAAAGCTTTGATAATCTTACCCTTAGCCATCTCCAATGGGGGATCCTAATCCAATCCAATAAGTATTGATTGCACATAGGTACCCTATTAGGGAGAGAAAGTGTAAGGTGCTTATTGAGTTGAGATGCTCAAATAAGCACCAACATTTTTTCTTAATCTTACACATTTTTTAATATTAAAATAAATAAGTGTTGTTTTTTTTTAATGAATAAATGAGCGTTGTTAAAATGTAATAACATAGAGTTATTTGTGAGATCTATTTAAAACTTTTTTCTAGGGTGTTGGTTTAAAAAAATTGAGTGTTTATTAAATATTATAAATAAATTATACGTACACATGATACCAATTTAAGTATTCAAAAGTGTTTGTCTCTTTATAGATGCCTTCATACCACTCTAGTAACTACTTTCTTCAATCTCAATTATAAATAATTTTTTACTTTTTATATTCATTTAATAAACGATATATGTGATTTATATTATAAACCATGCATGTTAATTATTGAACGAATATTAAAAGTAAAAATACTCGAGTGTAACTAAACTCCAAAAATTATCTTCACACAACGGGCCCGAACGAATTAAATGCATTTTGAAAGAGCAAGTTATGGTGTGAACGGCTAGAATTACTTCAACTTTGCATGACTAATATTATCACCCAAAAAGTGGGGAACACCACTTGAGAATCTATGTACCACATCATCTTCTATATTCTGAAAAACAATGAGTGTTGCTGTGCTCGTATCTGAGCTTTTCTGAATTTACAAAGCAGATAGTAACTTGATAATCAATACGTGCGGTTCTCAAGCTGAAAGACATTATGGGTTTTATGCAAAATGACCTAATAATGGGAAAAAGTCACCAATTATTTGCAAAATGCGCTCCCTGCTGAAAATATATTCATTTATTTAAAGATATTTGTGTAATATTGTTATCAATGCTACATAAAGTGGATACATGATTTTATGGTCATTTTTCTACTTTCAATTTGTTTTTTTTTTGTTGTTGTAATAAATGGGAACTAAAAAAAAAAAAAAATAGAAACAACACAACTACGGTATGAATTTATATTATTAATTAAAAACATAATTAAATCTCGTTAAAATAGAAACAACAGCCCCATAAATTGAACAATATTTGACGCTTTTAAAATAATTTATTTTAATCATAGTGTATATCAAAATTGGCAGCTCTTATTATATACAATTAAGTTAGTAGAAAAGCAGATAGACATACACATTAGTGTTGTCTTTTCACTAGTAGATATAAAATTTTTACTATCACTTAATAGTGAATAATCTCTATCAAAAAATTGATTAGACACTCGATATAAATTTTCACCTTTTAATTGAAATAATCAAGTGTCGAACTCGTCACCACTTGTGTAAATGATTCAAATTTCTTACCACTTATATCAACAAATTGTTGGTGTAATTTTCATCCCTTCAATAAATATGTAAGATTGACCACGGATGTCACACAAATGATTAATGTGCATGTCAAAGTCAAGTTTTTTTTTTTGTTGATAAACAAGTCAAAGTCATTTCATTAATAATTAAATGTTCAATAAGACGATAGACACTTGCATTGCGTACAAAGACAAGTATCTATTATAACTCTTGCTTATAAAGACAATGGACACTCGCGTACAAAGACAAGTATCCTTGCGCACAAGGACACTTGCCTTACTTTGAAAATAAGCTCGTGCCCTACTTCCGAAAGACAAGTATCCATTGGAATAGACTGGAGCACATAATTAATCAGAACCTCATGTCATGCTTTCGAAAGATATAATTAATCCTTACCCACAAAATTGGTTTGTAAGGTGAATTGTCTCAACTTATAAAAACATTGTTAGATCATCCTTTATTTGATATGAGACTCTTTAACACACTCTGTCATGCCTAGAACTGGACATGTGGAGCGTGGATATAAATTGTGAGTGACTTGATAACGAAAAATTTGATAGCAGATGACCCTACAGATCATAGAAAAGGTTCTAACACTGTCTTAAAAATTATAATTGAACTTAATGCACATATTAATACCAACTTATGAGATGAAGATACATTGCTAGGTTATCTCTTTTATCATGAAGGACTCTTCAAGAAAAGTAAACAATTTGTTAGTGTTGCAGATGTTAAATTAAAAGAAAATGATACTCCCTCCGTCCCAGTTTAATTGAGTTATTTTTTCATTTCTTACAAATTAAGAAAAGTGTATAAATGAAAAAGAGAGAAATGATTTTGAATGTCTTTATCAAGTATTGGTGCATTCTTCTTTATTATAAATGTAAAGTAGAATATATTGAATTGGGAGTAGTGAAAGTAGTACTACTATTAATTAAAGTTATAAAGAAAAAAAAATTAATATTGTATAGAAAAGTAAAATGACTCAATTATTTTAGGATATTTTTTTTTTTACAAATGACTCAGTTATTATGGGACAGAGATAGTGAAATTTAAAACATGGTGACATAATTTTGGGTATAAAAATCGTAATTAATTTGCAGGAATTTACACCTGGGGCCCTTGATAAGTATGACCAATTGGATTGGATATACTGACGTGGGTAATTGTCGTGTCTTGTTGAAAAGAAGTGAGTGACACCTACGAGTACGGCCTACATAGCTAGCTAATCACCTTAACCTTGTCAAATCCTTCTTACTGTTTCCTTCCTTTGCACATTGACACATATCTAAACACTTCACATGTACACGCTCACAATTTACTACTCTTTCTCTCTCTAAATTCTCTCTCCCTTGTGTGTGTGAGAGTGTGTTTTTCCTCCTCTCTTTCCTTTTCCCCAGGTTTTCTTGGAAAAGAAAAGCAAATAAGGTCTGGTCTTTTCCAGGTGCTGTAGCCAACCCAGCTTTCCACTCTTTCCTTTCCCACTTCTTATGTTTGTTTCTTCCCCTACCTAGCTGAGGTTGAAATAAAATGTTTTTACTCTAACTTCAGTTGTTTATTTATAATATATATTATATGAATATGGATTATATTCTCCACAAGTTGAAATAAAACCTAGACGTACGGGTCTTGGTGCTGTATTCAAGTATTATATTAGATTTCTTTTTGTTCGTTTTCCACCATAAATATATGGTCTAGTTTCAATTAGATCTTATATAATTGGTTCAAGATAACTTCTAGCTATGCTGCATATATATTACTATATCCTAATCTCTTTTTTTTTGACTGCTTACTAGTAGTACTATAATTTTATACGTATACTTGGATATTATTTAATAACTTTAGAAGAACTTTAGTAGATATGGAAGATAATTACCACAAGTTGAATGTCCCTTTTGTATGTTTTACAGTGGGTCATATTGATGGCAACATTAACGTTTATTCTTACACTGCTGCTGGATTGCATCTAGGAGGACTCGTGTGTGCTGCTGCTGCTAATAATAATAATAACTACCTTCACATGGAACACAACCGATCAGATCTAATAAGGTTGGATATGACGACGGATCGAATTATCAAGAACCAGATCGCAACTCACCCTCTTTATCCAAATCTACTATCTGCTTTTTTAGAATGCCAAAAGGTTATTTATTATTCTACTTCCTTCAATTCATCATATGATATATTTTTTACTCAATCATATGGTTAATATTAATATTATCAATATTAATTAATTCTTAGCTAGCATATGCTTTATATTTTATTCTTTTATAATATGATTAGTTTATTTATATATTAAAAAATTAAATAATCTAATTTTGTATTCATATGAATACTATATAATATTGTGTATGAAGGTTGGGGCACCAACAGAACTTGCGTCTCTTCTTGAAGAAATAGGGCGTGAAAGCCACCCAAATAATGCTTTCCGTGAGATAGGAGATGATCCTGACCTTGACCACTTCATGGTATATTTTCTTTGGCTCTTATTAACCTGCGATGGAAATTTTATCTTGAAAATATAAGATGTTATTTTTGATAAAGTAATGATTACATTTTCATGAAAACTTACTTATCTTAGATGCTTAACCATTGTCATTGGGGCACTGGATAGTATTCTTTAAGTAATGTAAGATTGGGAAATCTAACGGGGCACTTATTAAGAAATTTTGTCTTAAAAATAGTGCATTTAATGCATTAAAACTTTAAAATGTGACTTTTTCTAGGTAAAATTTAAAAGCCCTTAGGGCACTTAAGAACCGTTATTAGCAAAACCCTTTAAGATTTGCAAATGGAATGGATAGAATTAAGATTTGTTGCTAACATTTATTACACTTGTTGATTAGGAATCATACTGTGAAGTTCTTCATAGATACAAAGAGGAGTTATCCAAGCCCCTCAATGAAGCAACATTATTTCTGTGTAATATTGAATCACAACTAAACGAACTTTGCAAGGGGACACAGACAATGTCATCCGATTACAACCGTTCAGGTAAAGATAATATAATTGGATTTCATAATACCTTTAAATATCTGGATATTTTTCTTTATCTGGTAAACATTTTTTTTTGAATAAATCTGGTAAACATTTTGTTTTTAGCTGAAAAAGTCCTGGACACGAATGGCCCTCTTCTTTTATGTAACACGAATGGCCCTCTAATTATGTACGATAATAATGGAGATGAATTTATTTTCTAATAGTTCTATTTAACTGCTAGTAGCAGTATAGTACAATATATAAGTAGCAAATCTTTACATTGAGGCCCGCGTCACGACCATCTGTCCTCTTAAGTTAATACCACCAGTAATGAGATATACTTGTTTTCTTTTTGTCGGGATTCAAATCCCGACCTTTACATATATACATTATGCATTGTTCCAACCAACTAAGTTAAGCTCACGAGGACGAGATATACTTGTTTAGTCACAAACATAAATATAAATCGTCGTTTAGGAGCGCATACATAAAAGGGAAAAGTATGGAAGAGAAAGGAATGAAATAATATATCTTTTTGAAATTATTAAATGATAGATGTTTTAATGAATGTGTGCCTAAATGATATTGATTTGGTGTTGTATCATATAAATATTTCTCACTAGTACTAGTTTAGGGGGGTTTTCGCAAGTTCAAAGTTCCCTAAATGTTTTTTGGCTTTATGTTACTTGGGTTATTTGAAAGGAACTTAACATATTTTTCAGAGGAAGGAGGATAACTTACATGCTCTTTGTGAAAGGGTAAAACTTCAGTCATATTGGTGGTTTAAGTCGAAATATGTTTTATTCGATCTTTGACTATCAATTATGGAGGCTAAATCCTATTTTCAGTTTAACTGCACTTCCTTCTTTATCAAAGCTTTTTTCAATACACTTCGTGCTTAGATGACTTGATTTGGTTTTTTAATATATCAATTCCTTTTGGCTTTAACAAAAATACATGTATATTGTTATAGTTTTTGTTTATGTTGTGCTATCTTTTTTTTGTCCGACAATAATATGGAGTTTATTTCCAATATAAAATGAATTTTGGTTGTCCCCACATAGTAAAAATTTGTTTAACATTTAAATTTATTTTAAAATAAATTAATGTAAAAATATGACATGACATTAAATCAAAATCTATGAGGATTATTGTCCGCGTAAGCTTAGCTTAATTGGTATAGACAATGCATATATATGTAAGGTCCGGGATTCAAACCCCACCCAAAAAAACACAATCTATGAGTACCATTGTATATTTACATTCATCTAATATTGATGATCAACTAATTCAATACTTTGTTTTTCAATAGAGATTATTGGAAATGAATATGTACAATTTCATAATGTGATTCATCTATTATTCATGTGTCTCCGTGTCTCTCCTATTCCACTCAGCCACACACTAATATATAAGCAACGGGGTTAGGGGTTGTTTTGGCCTCAAATACCCCCGACCCGAATCTTCACTAAAATCCCACATTTGTCCAAAACTTTGTCGGGTTTGAAAATAAGCACGCATTCCTGCCCCCAATTGGGGCCGGGTTTCCTTGTACCGCTCCTATCAAGAAAATTCCGAGACCCACATTCAATTTCTTTGGTAAATTAAAGTTTAGGTGAGTTCGGTTTCGGGGCTCACCAAATTCAAGGCAGACTTGTACACATAGAACATTTAAAAAAGTATGTACATATCATCCACCAATCTTGTAGGTGAGTCAACTCCTTATCAATTAAGTTAATCTTAATTGAAGAGCCCTATATTAAATAAACATTTGGTTTGATTAATAAAATCTACGAAGAAGATACACATCACGTTACATATTTATGCAAGAATACCTTACATATTTATGTAAGAATGAGTTGACCACATCATAGTGGAGTTTTCCTTGAATGGGGCGGATTTGACCGGATTCCGGTAGGTGGGAGTTAAATTGACATGTTAACACATTAAACATGTAGTTATTAAAATTTATTTGAGGTTTGATAGGGTTGACCAAGACATGCACTTTCTATGATGTATTGTCTATAAAATGCTTTGTGTAACTATTTTTTTCTATGATAATAAAAAGTAAAATATTGTATACAATAGTCAAGCAAATCCAATCTCAAATACATGGGAATTGATTTTCAAATCAAATTGATTGGAAGATCAAATCACAAAACTAAAGGGATCAAGTCAGATGATTTTTGCTCTCAAAATCTATCTAACCCATTCCATAAGTACTCCTAGGGAGGATATTATTTTTGTATTGATTTTTTAATCTTTCAATTAAATATATATAGTTTACCAAGTTTTAATCGTAGATCTTGGGGTCAAAAAGTCTACATTGTTCAGACAAAAAATATTGGCCCTAGTGTTGTGTGTATGTACCACTATCTCTCTCGAGTCGGTGTAGATTTTGTCCATTAGTCTTAACATAGTAGTCAATAACGACCGCACGTAGTGGCAACGAACCGTTACACTAATCGTCGTAGCGGTGCAGAATCAGATAGCGACTGCTTCAGCCGTTATTTGATTTTAGTTGAATATTTTCAAATTGACCCTATTTTTCAAACATTTTGCATGGTTTCCAAATTTCTAAATTGATTTTGGGGCATTATGGAGATTTTAAAAACCAAATTGACTCTGTTGTATGGTTTCTGTGTTCTTTTTTTCTTGCTTTATTTTCTTTTGTTTTATGGTTTCTCTTGTTTTATGATTTTTTTTTATTTGTTCCTCTCTCTTTTGTTTTTTGGTATGTTGATTTATGAATGTCTCGTGAGATTTAAATGTTTTTTTTTTGTCAGGTAGCCTAGTGGCTAGAATTCACCTTATAAGATGAATAAGCGGGGTGTCCGTGGTTCGTACCCCGGCCCCTGCATATAATAATGCATTGTCCTACCAACTGAGTTATGCTCACGGGACAAGAGATTATAAGTTTTTTTTTTTGTTGAGAAATATATAAGTTTGTTTATATTTTATAGCATTATTCATGTAACGGGACTGTTATTTGTCATACCGCTATACGCTATCCCGCTATCCCCTTTTGGGGTCGGCCGCTACGCACTGATATCCAAGATTGACTACTACGAGTCTTATCTCAACTGACAAAAATATTCCACTTATATGTGTGAGTTTTCTGATGGCTAATGTTGTTTCTTCTTTCTACCGAATAAAATAATTTGTGTGGATTTTGTACAAATATCTTTTTGTTTCAAAGAACCTGGTAGTGAATTACTCTTTTCTTCCTTTCCATGTCAAGGCTGCATTATATCTTTCCAATTTCAATATTGAATTTCTATAAAACAGTGGTTTCTGGAGTCCCTACTCAAGTAATGAAATAGGAAGGTTTTGGGTATTATATAGTTGCATGCATGATGAGAATGTTTTGGCATATACTTGAAATTCGAAGGTAAATTTTATGTGTTGTTTCTTTATTGAGTAGTACTAGTCGTACATACCATGAAAGAGATGGTCCCAATCATTTTATTTCACGTACGTGAAAGCGAAAGTTAATTGTTGGATATTCTTCTTTGAAGGAATTGTTGGATATTCTCAGTAATAATAAAATGTTGGAGGGGGGGACCATTTTAATATATTGACATGAAAAATTGAAGCTATAGAAAGTATAGGGCTGACTCATTCGGCATATAATAATTGGTGTATTATTGCATACATGTATACTCTCAATTGATGATTATAGCACTACACTACACCATGTACACACATTCAACAAAAATTGATCAAGTATATACTTGTACTAATTAAGTTGATATGGAGTTTGCATTTCTTGATTAGACTGAAATTATTTAAAAAAAAATTATGTTGTGGAATGCTTATTATTATTTTTTAATGTTGTGCATTTCATGATTCCATTTTGTCCTTTTTTTGGGGTCAGATCATGAGGCAGCAGGGACATCAGAGGATGAAATGAGTTGTGGAAAGGTTGAAGCAGTAGAAGGTGGTCATGATGAACTTTGTGGCACATCATGTCCAGGTGATAAAGAGCTTAAAGAAATGCTTCTTCGTAAGTATGGGGGTTACCTTAGCAACTTAAGACAGGAATTTCTCAAGAAAAGGAAAAAGGGTAAACTACCAAAGGATGCAAGAAAAGCATTGATGGATTGGTGGAACGTCCACTATAGGTGGCCTTATCCCACGGTAATTCAAATTCATATCATACAAAGCATACTAGTACATGTAATTTTTATATAAGAAAGTGTACTAGTATATAGTATATCATATATTTTATTGTGCAATTAATGTTAACCAAAACAATACATATATTTTGTCCGACTTCAAATCTTGACTAACAATTCTTGATCAAATTTTACTTATCAAAAGGTTGACTTGAACTCCAAGTCACATGATAACAACTTCAACTCCATTGTGTCAAACTTCTTTAATATATTGACATTCTAATTGCTAAAATCCTAAAAGATTATAATTTGATGAATTTTTCAGGAGGAGGAGAAACTGCAGCTATCAGATATGACTGGACTTGATATAAAGCAGATAAATAATTGGTTCATCAATCAGAGGAAAAGACACTGGAAACCATCTGAAGATATGAGATTTTCCATTATGGAGGGTGTAAGTAGCACCGGCATAGCAGGACCTCTGTAAGTTAATTCTGCAGGTGGAGTAGAATCGTCGAGTCTTGTTTTAATCTCCGAAAGAAGTTTACCCTTTTGCTTGAATTAATGTGATGGAAATGATATTAGCTAGGCTTCGGCCATCTCAAAAGTCCAATCAAGAACATTACGCCTATGTTAATTTTCTGAACCGGCACCTATGTCACTCACTAAGTAGGTCTGTTGAGCTTGTATACACATACTTGTGTTCAGGATATGCTAGTTAAAATATTATTAGTTATCTGTATCATGGATTCATGTTTCAGAATCTCATTATTTTATGACAAATTTGTATAGATATGTGCAATTGATGTTAATTTGAAGATAAACCTGGGAATGTAATGCATGCATTGAAAATAACTATTCATGATTTTAGAAGCGTGTACCACCGTCCTGACCATCATAGCCATAGGTGGTGAAGTTTCTTGCTTGAGGTGCAGGTTTTTAGATGATGATTAGCCTTGGATTTGGATGGAGAGTATTATTTTTTTGGTTCTAAAGAGTCTAATAATGAGAAGTTATTTTGAGAAGTGAGAAGTTATCACTTTTGAATTGTAATGATATAACAAAATATAAGCAATATATATTTTTTCTTATAATAACTGTGATATTTGTAAATTAAAAAAGTCTTGTGATATTTGTAAATTAAAAGTCGTTGTAAAATAAGATTTGTTATTTTTTTCAATGTAACACTAGTTATTATTATTTGGTTATAATTATACGATTTTGTTAATATTATGTAAATTACTCCCAAATCAATATTATTCACTTTTTTTGAAGTGGGATATTATTCACTTATTCTCTTTAATTCGTATTTTCAATAATTATTCAATATTACTCCATAATATCACATTTTAAAAAATAAAATTATTCACTATTCTCTTCCTCTCTTTCATGTTTTATCTCTTGTAAATGTGATATTTGCATCTTTTCTAATACACCTCTCTCGGCTATTGCCCAGCTCTGGGAACATGACTACATGAATAATTTAGACACAAGATATTGAACATAAGATTTAGATGCACTCACAAAAATGAGGGAGAAAAGAATTAAATAAAGTGCATTTTCCAAATGATTAAAGTGTATCCAGATCCTGTCTTTAAAATCTAGTGGATATACTAGTATTTCCCATCATGTTATTTTCTATTGCCACTATCATTTTCTTACCAAAAAAAAACGTGATTTTTTAAAGGTGTGTACTATATGTATTTCAAAAATATAAGTTGAAAAATGTAGCATGCCCATATTTTATACTAGTTTAAAACAAATTTTGCACTTTCATGAATGTTGGTCATTCACCAGATTATATGCTACGTAATTTTAAACATACGGCATCACCATTTTTTAATACAAAATTCCGAAGAAAGGATAAAAAAAAAAACTAAGTGCTTTTAAAATTTTGCCTCAATTAAGTGAACATACGAAAATAGTGGATCAAGAATGCAATTTAGTCTATTTTATATATATATTTTTTTTGGAATAATTTTATATATTTTTTTTAGGGGAAGTCTATTTTATATTTAAGAACTAAATAAATATTATAAACATTTTCTATAACAACCTTTACTTGAAGTCTATTTTATATTTAAATAATAATTATAAAGCACCAAAAAATAACCTTCAAGTAAAGGTGTTTTTTACAATAAAAATTGCTCTTCTCACATCAGGATTTGCTCACTCTCATACAAATTGATGAAAACATCACAGTTTGACTTAAGTTACGCAGGTGTTATACCAACGTGAGTTAAGTCATTATGAAATTACAACTTGAGTGAGTTAAGTCGCTATGGGATACAACCTGCGTGAGTTAAGTCACGCTCGATACTTTCAGCGTGAGTTAACTCATAGTGACTTAACTCACTCAAGTTGTAACCTAGAGTGACTTAACTCACACATGTTATATCCTAAAATGACTTAACTCACTCAGGTTGTATCCCAGAGTGACTTAACTCACACTGGGTATAACACTTTCGTAACTTAAATCACGGTGGAGTATTTTCGTCAGAGTGAGTAAATCTTGACGGGAGAAGAACAATTTTCTTTTACAAGTCTGAAGACCAGGGCCCAAGCCCAGTGCAGTATAAGCTTTATAGAACTTTACATACAATATTTAATTTTCTGAATTAAAAAAAAACTAATTGATATTTTTAAGGTTTTTCATAACGTTTCTTATACAACCTATAATAGTTTTATCTAATTTTAACGACATCTTTTCATATTTTACTTATTAGGTAAAATGAGAGCAAATTGATAAAATAAAAAGAACAATTACTAATGAGGGTGGGGCTTAGTAGAAAAGGGCAAATATTCAACAAAGAAAAAAAAATCAATATTTGAATTTCGACCGAAAGAGTTATTTACATTTGGTATTAATCGGTGTTATAAATAAAATTACTTATGGTAGAAGAAACCTATGAGTAAAACAAAAAAATAAGAAAAAAAAGGTTTCCAAGTTAAACAAGGAAGACACACACCCCTAAAATTCGTGCATATAATCTTCTTCCGATAAATGTGAGTGATCGATCATAAACTCATACCCCAACCGGTTGCACTACCACCTCTTGTATCACCGTGTAGACTATGCATCATTTCAGCCAATTACATGTATACTAGCTTTTTACTTTTTTTTTTTTTTTAACAAAATACTAGCTTTTTACTTAAACAATATGTTGATTATAAAGTGCACAAGTAAGACAGCTCTTGCACCATGTATAAATTAGTTTTTCTATTGGATCAATAAATCTCGTTATTAAATTAAATGAAATATAATATGACTTATATTGATCTAATGGAAGAAAAAAAATGTACTTGTGCATAGTGCAAGATCATTTTCTTGTGCATTGTAAGACAAAGTCTAAAAAATATATAACAGTAGTCCTAAATTTTGGTGGGTGAGGAATCTAGGAGGATTTGATATATATAACAGTAGTCCTAAATTTTAGAAGAGTTAAGAAAATAAAAAATGGTGGTTTAAACTGTAATAAAAGAGAAAATACTAATATAATAAGTTAATAACTGATATACTAACATTTATTTATCTAACAAAAATTAGTTGAAAATTTTATATAGACACTGATTGGTTTTATGAGGAAAATAAGATAATTCTTTTTCCTTTCTATTTATCATGTCATCCGTGCGAAATTTTCATCGTTGTTTAACAATGACTCATTTTAATCAAGGAATATGTGGGTCATGCAAGTTTGAGAGGAGGAATGACTGACAGTTCTTCTAATTGATTTGCAACAAGAGACGAGCAGTGAGTTTTGTTTGCATGTAATTTCAGCAAACTAGTATGAAGATTGCTCTTCCCTTGCACTGCTCAATTTCATGAAAAAACCTACCGGAAGATTGATTCTGGTAGGTCTTGACTCTTGAGAGTAAAAAAACACGTTTGTAAGCTTTTATTTGGTGGGTAACATCGGGAGGATGAGCCGCGACCAACTAGTATTGAGTGTTATCACCATCTTCGTATCATTTTCATCATCAAGTTGTATTTGATAGTGTATGTTGATTTTTAAGAAGATATGACAATTTCTCAAAGCTAAATTTTACCGCTACCTTTTCAGACTTCAAGTACATAACATAATTTTTTTTCCTATATGCCTTGATTTGAATCACAACCAATTTCCACATTTATTTAATAAATACTAGATTAATAAAAACAACAGCAGCACCAAAAACATATGCTAGATAGTCCAAACAAGTTAGACATAAAATGGAAATACTAAGTAGATTGCAAAAGACACAATAACCATGTCAAGCATTAGGGAGTACCAGATAGAAAACATGCATGTAGTGATCTGAAAAGGACGATCAACTTATTAATTAATTAATAATAGCTTAATTTTCTTCAATGACCAATTCCTCAATCATATTATTGCCATGGTTGATAAGTGGTTTGAGAGCTTGAATCTCATCAGAACAACACTTGTTTGGTAGTAAAACCATAGGATACCTGCGCGCTATGACAACTGAATTGATAACCTCGTCCGTTGGATGAAACACCGAGAGCACCTCAAAGCCTCGAAGATCATTGGTATCAACAACCGGATACAAAAAAGCACGCGCACCGTGAGCACTCCTGAGCATCAGGAGTGCTCCTGGTGCCATGTACTTAGCCAAATGCTCAATGATCCTATTCTTTTCCTCAACACTCATTCCCACAAGTGCTGCCAAATAAACAACTTCATATTCTTTCAAAGCATTTGAAACATCCAATATATCATTGGTGTAAAAAAACATACGCTTTGATAATTCAGGATCAGAGGAAACCAAGCAAGAAGCTTTGGAATTGGCTAAAGGGTCAAAGTCATAGTTGTGAAAAATTGTGTTTTGTAGGTGATTAGTGGCTAACACAAGTGAAGTAAGTGGAAGTGGACCTGAGCCAATAAAGGCAATTTTTTTAGGAACATTAGTGGAGTGTTTGGTTAAGATATTGAATTCAAGGAGACTAAGTTTGAGGTAGTTTGAATAATAAGGGAAAATGTTGAGTTGATTGAGTGGATTATTGTATGAAGCTATGATAGTTGAGTAGTGACTTTCTAAATGGCCTTCAGCTTCACCACATAGCCTTATGAGTTTGGATCTAATTTCTTGAACTTTTGTGCTAAGTTTGGTAACATCAATGGGACTAGGTGGCATGCATGTGAGAACAAGTTTTGTGAAAAGTGTGTTGACATTTTTGCAAGGTTTGAGTGTGTCTAAGCTTGAGATTTGATCATAGAGTTTGCATACTTCTTCGATCAATAGATCTTCCTTGCCAACCATGTCGACACTATGAGGTTGTTCCTCGAGAATGATCAAAGAAAGCACGTTACTTAGACACACGCACACAGAACAGAAGACAGGCCACAACTCAACACTCATTGGGAGTCAGTATTTATGCTCACTTGTAGGGTCCACATCCCCCTTGGGACTCTTCTTTTTTAGGGAAAGAATGAGCTTAGATTTTGATCCTTATAAATATATTAATTTTTTGTTTTAGTTATTTTAAAATTTTCTTTCAATTTTTAGTTCTTATAAAATTTTTAACCATTGTTTTTGGTCCCTATTTTTAAGTTAATTTTTGTATTATTTTTTTAATGAAATTGTGCAGAAATGTGTAGAATATTGCAAAAAAAAATTAGAGTTTTTTAACAAAATACAAATTAAATATGAAATTTTAACCGTAAAATATATAAAAATTCATATTAAATTTATGTTTTGTTAAAAAAATCTATTTTTTTTTTGGAGTGATTCTTATAATATTATGTATTTTTCTGCAAAATTTTATTAAAATATATTAATTCTACGTATGAGTTTACTTTAAAGGAGAGATCAAAAGTGAAGACAGAAAATTTGAGGGACTAAAAGTTAAAGAAATGTTTTGGAAGGACTAAAACGAAAAATTGACATATTTATAGAGACCAAAAATATATTTAACCCAAAAACAAATTAAGTAAACAATTACAACAATAATATAACGTAGAAAACTCTAAAATTTGATGGAAAACCACATTCGTTTGTGAATTGTGACATGATATTGCATTTTAACATGTATAATATTAGACATGTTAGACAAATTTTTTTTTTTAGGCTTAAATGCTCTTTTGGTCCCTTAACTATTTAATTGGTATCGCTTTGGTCCCTTAACTAAAAAAAAAAATTGCTTGAGGATTTTAAGTTTTTTTTTAGTCTCGTTTTGGTCCCTTCTGTTAGGTTTCCGTTAGGGTTTTAAAAAAAAATTAACTCCTGGACACGTGTCACCTTGTCATTGGCTCTGAGTTTTTTTTTTACAAAAAATATTATTATTTTTAAAAAAAATATATATATTTAAAAAACAAATCCCAGAACCAATGACAACGTGACACGTGCCCCAGAGTTAACATGTGTCACCTTGTCATTGGTTCTGGGAATTTTTTACAAAAAAATTAAATATATATATTAAAAAAAAAATCAGAGCCAATGACAAGGTAACACGTGTCCACACTTAACGTTTTTTATTAAAACTAACGGAAACCTAACAGAAGGGACCAAAACGAGACTAAAAAAAAACTTAAAATCCTCAAACAATCTTTTTTTTAGTTAAGGGACCAAAGCGATACCAATTAAATAGTTAAGGGACCAAAAGAGCATTTAAGCCTTTTTTTTATTTTGACAAAAGACAAACTTTTTTCTTAAATCTCACATCCTTTTTTTTTTTTGGAAGGAATCTCACATCCTTTTGAATACCAACGCTTTTTAAGTAACGTCTCACAACACGTTAAGACAAGAGTATACAATAAAAGAAAATCAGATAAAAATTTAAAGTTCATACTGCATCTTGTAACGAAGAAGTGGAACAATTATATATAGTATTGATCTCCGGTCTTCATTTACCATCTGAATGTAAAAATTGTTTTAAGATGTCTCGTTTCAACAAACTTCAACAATATAGACCAACTCAATAAGTTTACATATGAGATTGATCTAAGTGGTTATTGAGTTCCACCAAAAGACTAATCGTTCAGAACAATTTGAGTTTGATTTCTTTGTGAAACTAAGATTATTGAAAAATCTTTTTCAAAAGATTAACACACAAATAAAAATAAAAATATACGTTGTTAGACCGACATTTGCTAAAGATTTGAATACATGACTATTAAATGACCTACTGCAAAGAGTGTAACTTAACCCTATAATTTTTTAGAATAAAATGACACCAGTAACTATCTTACAATATTCCTCAAAAGTATACTTAATACCACAATTAGACCTTAGTTGACAACAAAGATACTACAATCTTAGATCTAAGAAATATGCATGTTAATTTTCATAGATTAACAATTGTAATTTGAGGATATAACTGATATTTTTCAATGATCAAGCAAGATTTTTTAGGATAGGAGGTTCTGTCCTCAATGTTATTGACACTTTTAACCATATAGGATTAATTTGGCATATACGAAAAATAACTTGACACAAAAAAGATTTAAAAAAATATCACACTGACACAATAAATTTAAATAAAAGTCCTCTAATGCCTTTTTTTTCTTAGCATTTTCTGCTTAAAGGAGTGAACAAGCTCCAGAGCGCCATTTTGATTATTTTTGTGGCGCTGTTGTAAATATAAATTATAATTATAAATGTGTAAAGATATTTATAAGACTTATTTTAAGTTTTAAAAACTGCAACAAAAATTTGTTAAAATCAATACGGAATATTAGTGTAAGGGAGTCTGAAAGAACAAGAGTACTGGAGTACCCAAAAAAAAAAACTTTGACACATCATCGTTGTCAAAAACTTAAAGCAATGTGTATATGGGTCATGTCCATGTCATGTGGTCTTTTCAGAATATAATCAATTTTAAAAATATTTTTGTTACCGAGGATATCAATAGGTTGAGTTGTGTGTTATGTTTTTCTCTATAAGTATCAATTATATATCGTTTCAAGGATAAAATAGTCCAGTCAAAACTGCATAAGATTTCCACTACATTGTAGGACACATTACACATTACAATCTCGAATATGGAAGAAGCCACTCAAAAAATATGGTATTGATATCAATCTAATTTTCGATGAGACGGGTTCTAAAAGGAACACATATTTATGAAGGGACAAATTCCGAAGAGACAAAAAGCAAAGAGGAGAAGTGACTCAGGAATACGTCGAGCAAAAGAGAAGAAGAGAAATATGAGTATGACGTTCAACTTGGTATGAATTGTGAAATGACTTGAGCATTCTATTTATAGGGTTGGAGATCTTAACAGTCAAAAAGGGACAACTCATATAGCACGAACGTTAATAATGGACAACTTGATTGAGCTCGAGAGGGTGGATGATGAAACGTTGAGTGCACACACATGTGTGTGTCCAACTAACGCATGTGTGTGCCAATCACACGCTGGAGTAAGCAAAATGTGTAACATATATTTGACGTGAACTAAAATATTAATTCAAATAAAAAAATTTAAGGTTGTAGCTCCTAAAAAATCTCAAAGGGCAGATGCTAAAAAGTTGATGGTGAATGCAGGCGTGTGTCTGACACACGATGGTGTGTTAAGAACACAAGTTGGTGTAAGCAAAACGTGTAACATAGATTTGACGTGAACTGAAAATGAATTCAAATAAAAAAAATTAAGGTTGTAATTCCCAAAAAATATTAGACTATATAGCCCAAGCCCAACTAGAGAAACACGACATATATGTAGAGGTAAAGTTGATTGTATTCTCTTCCGTTCACAAAATTGGGTGCCCCTTTGGGCACACCCTATAAGTATCCTACATCCACCTTATCTACACAAGTATTGTGTGAATTCTATGACTTTTTCAACTCACATACTGGTATATTCTGTGTTCCAACAATCCCTCAACTGAACTTATTTTTTTTCCTTTCTAAAGTGCGTCAGAAGCTTCTATAAGATTTTACATAAACAAATGTGTCTTCCGACTTAAACCTTTCATAGTGAGTAAGATTCATATTTTACTAGAGTGACTCATAGCTTGAACTCTAACTCTAACATCAAAACACAAATAAAAGTTTCATATCGTGTATTCATAAAAATCATGTGCTTTAACAACCTTGCAAGTCTATCTCACTATATTGATCACTCTATGAACTTTGAGTAAAATTTTGTAGGAAACGATCCAACTTTCACAATCACATTGATCAGTCTATCGATAGACTGATGTTGTAGATAGGTACTTCACTCTATATAAATTCTAGAACTCGTTAAGAGTTTCTATTACCTCACCCTTTCATTGCTTTAGGAATCATTTTATTTATTTATTTATTTATAATAGCATGTTCATCTCATATCATTTCACAACTTAGTTTTACTTTTACCCATTGAACCTAATTATTTGGATCTCCGGTCTTTTAGGTTGAATTACCATCATGAATGATTCATCGTTCTAAAGGCAATAGTCCCACTCTCTTTGATGTTTTCATTACATTCTCTCTCGCCAATAATTTCATCAAAGGATCGGTTAAATTTTCATCAGCACTTACACCATTCACTTTAAAACTTACACCATTCACTTTAAAAGACCTTTTTGAGAGTAAATCCTTAACATTGTTGTTCTTATGAAGCATATGTCATCTTTTATCGTTGTAACAATGATTCTTAAATTTTACAATAAACATGGTATTATTGTAGTAGATCAAAACGGTTGGTATCAATTATTTTCAAAAAGAGATATTTACTGGCAAACATCTTAACCAATTAACTTCATCACTAGTTTTGGTCAGTGATGTCATCTCAAAATCAATATTAGACTAAGTCAATATAGTTTGTTTCTTATATTTCAAATAAATAACTCTTATAGATATGTTAAATATGTTAAATATCCTTCAAGGACAATGAGAAAATTTGATAATTATTTTAACTGAAAGTATTTTGATAATTTTTTGATAGGACAAAGAAGCTGTTCACTTTAAATGATTTGAACGCGATTAAAATTTGATCGTGTATTGCAACGGAAAGTTTTCAAATAATTATTTTTAAGGTTGTTGTTTCCAAAAAAATAATAAAAATACCACACAGCTCGAGCTTGTCAAATAGCGGCAACACGTGTGGTGGTCAAGTTGAGTGTGTCCTTTCCTGATCACAAAATCAGATATTCATATAGAAGAACACGCTAAGTATCCTACCTCCACCTTATATGTCCTAGTATTGTGTGAACTCTTTCAAATGTGCTCTATGCTCCAACGCTTATCTTATATATCATTCATTTATTCATTCTTACATGATATAAAACTAATAACTTAATTCCAACAATTATAACCGTCAAATGTTAGGGATTGGCTTCGCGGCTTGTGTTAGGCGACTTCTCTCTTTTGTTAAGTCTTACATTTTTATTTTGCTTAAGGTGTCTCCAATTAAAAGCTACAAATAATCATATATTGATATTCATTTAAGAGATTGATCTATTTCAACAAATATTCTTTAATACGAAGCTGTCAAAGATTGAACTTTTAACCGCTTGTCAATTGTATTACACTGCTTATTTATGCCTTATATACATCATCATCCTATTGTATTTTTTACTCTTATAGCACAAATTTTTCTGCCACTCTTGATTGAAATAAGGAGTCACTCACTCAGTGAACGAACGAGTGGTTGCCTATATCAATCAGATAAGGAGCTTTGGGTATAAAAGGAGTAATGCGCATAACTATGTGACAAAATTTCAGGCCCCTCATTTCTTCTGTTTTTTAATTTTAATTTTAATTTAATTAATATTGCTACTTCCACTATCACTCACAGTGTGTAACAGCACCAAATGCGACTACCCGACGCTGAAACCAAAGGCAAATAGTGTAATTGTAAATGTACTTTTTTCTAAAACAAATGTAGCCATAGGGTTGGGCATAAAAGAAAATGGAAATTACATGAGGATGTTGCTAAAATGGACTCATCTTGTATCAAAATATTATATTTAAATAGATAGTCTTCATGACTTCATCTAGCACCATTACATTTTTATTGCTCCAATTTCCATAACTATGAGGATTGCATAATTAAAAATAAGAGGATTATTTATCAAAGTTGAATGGTGACCATGTTTGATGGCTATGAATGAAGTCAAATCCACTTAATCACTGCACGAATGTGATGTGTGGCAATCACACGACGCCGTGAGCCTGCCACATACAGGCATGCTCCTAATCACTGATGGCCTTGTGCATATTTTTAGTTCATGCACTCTGGTGCCTCAATTAGAGTAGAGTTATATTGAACCGTTCCAAAACATATATATTCAAACGATAATTAGCAAGCTGGTAACTAGTAACTGTAGGTAGATTGATATTTTAAACAAACACAATCAATTCATTCAAAAACACACAATCATATACAATTTTGCTACTCTACTACTAGATGAATGTTTTTGGTCTCTTCTAAGATTTGTTACTCTAAACTAAAAGTTACAATCATTTTATTTTGTTGTGTAACATATATGGAGATAGCTTATCTATAGTAGTTTGGCCCTTCAACATTCAGCAATCACTTAAGGTTTAGCAATTTTAGACTATTTTTTTAGTTTAAGGGGAGAGGGAAGAGAGGACTTTGAGGGAGGGAAAGAGAAGAAAATGTTTATAATTTATGTATTTTTTCTTGAGTATTATTAAATGATAAAAAGGTATTGAATAATTTTTCTAGCCTCTAAAATACTCCTCGAACATATTTTTTAAAGTTTCCCCGTATTAGAGGAATTTAGTATTATTTAGAAAAATAAACCTTTTAGTAAAGATGATATAATATTTTTCATTATCTTTCCCTTTCCTCTTCCCGTCTTTTCAAAGTCCTCTCATCTCATACAAAACTCTCAAACATGACCTTAAAGTCTACCGGTTGAGGCTCATCATCACAATAATACTCCCAAGACTTTTTACCAAATTGCTATCAATATATCAATACTCCTTTAGAGCTTCAAAGAGTTCCACATCATTCGTTTTGTTGGTTATGATTTTACAAGACTAAATTAAACTGTATTATTTGAACATCAAAATTCGGACGCCGTAATTAATACCCTATGTTTTGTCTCAATTTCTATTGCTATTAATCTTTTACAACTTTCATGAAGGAAAAAAAAAACAAATAACAACGTATTTAATATCAAATTTTGTTGTCCAAAAAATATTTCTCACGTGACAACACCTCCATGTGATGACCAAGAATAGAATCCACCTCTATAACAGCGACACCTCTAATTAAAGGTGTGTTCTTGTTCAACACCAACACTTGTGATGCATTCAAATATGTTATTTTCTTAAATTATTATAGATATCGAGATGTGAGTGTCGTGTCTAGGTGTGTGCAACTGTGCAAGTACAATAATCGGAAGACAAAATATATATGCAGTGGAAAATGTGCATTTATGCTTTAAAAAAATAGAGGTGAAATTTATACACACTGCTGAAGCAGAGACATTGAAATTGAAGCCCACCTAAATTTTGAACATATATCATTATATGAACTTCAAAATTTTCATCACAGTTCCGAATTTGTTTCATAGCTCTGATATTCCATAGATTCATCCGCATTGGATTCTTCAGTGGGAGATGACTCATACGAACTGGAACGTTCAGAGCGGTCAAAAGTAGGAACTTCGCCATCAAAAGAAGTATATGGAGCGTCAGAGTTTTCATGAACTAATGTTTTACGAACTTCAATTTCACCTGTTTGAACAAATTCCAACAACAAATGCACTCCGTTAATCACATCATAAATCATTAATCCTATTCTGCCACCAACCCAACTGCCCATGTGACTTCCAACAAGATAGCCAATTCTGCCAAGGCTTTGCTCCCCAAAGAACCCTCCCCCGTATGCACCAAACAAAGTGCCAGTACCTCTAAGGAACCCTTCTGTGATTGTACCACCATAATAAATAGCTTCGAAAAAGTCCCATCCAGAAGAGATGATGGGGCCAATAATCCGCTTGGCTTGACGAGAAGCCAATTTCGCGGCCTTTTTACTTTCTTTCTGCGCATGTTTTGCTGCATCTGTTGGGGGCATCCCTTGACTAACAGCGTCAACAAGTGCAGACTCGATTGCTCGTTGCCTTGCTTTTTCAACATGAGTAGATCTAATACTGTAAAAATAGAGTTTGACGCCTTCTTTGACAGCACATGCCAACGTTCCAGAACCCATGTCAAAACAGTTTAATAATGTGAACTTTCCACTCTGGGATGACCCCTCCTCGCCAATAAGCTCCCTGCATTTTTCAGCTGAAAGCAGAAACTTATGTTAGCACAAGCAAACACTACCAGACAGTGTAGTTGACGGTCTTCAACAGTCAAAGATGAACATAATTAGAATTTAAACATGAACATTTTGTAAGAATCATAAAGTCTTTTGTTGCCGAGGAACACTCAATAAGGAAAACATAAAAATACAAAAAAGATGGAATCGGCCATTTTCATTTCATTCCAATAAGGGAGGAATATGAGATCTGTAATCTGCATTCCAGAATAAAAACATGAATGATATAATGATATCTTTCATCAATGTAGACATATATTTACATTTAACTCCATTCAATTTCATTTTATTTCATTCAAATTCTATGCATGTCCAATTATATTTCTCCATTTGCTCGGAGTGAACAAAATAGTCACATACGACTCTGGACATAAAAAATTTAAAAAGTTGTCATCATATCATATTGTTATTAAACTCTTAAAATACAGTGTTCGGATCTAAGTCAAACCAACAGAATTCTAAATTCAATCAGTGCTGTCAAATAGCGGCTTATGGCACAGCGAAATTTGAACAATCATATTATTGTTCGGCAGTAGCCCTACACCTTTTAGTACAAACATCAGGCTGTTAATTTCCAAGCAAACCTTGAATGACAAAATTGAATTCAACACTGAAGCATGGCTTAGCAATAAAAGAAAGAACTTAAAAAAAATGCAGAAATATGAAATCACTAATAAGATTAGGCTACACTACATATAGCAATGTTTACGATCTATCTAAAACTGTGGAGTATCTTCTCCGCTCCAGATCACAAGCAGAAATATGAAATGACTAATAAGCTTAATTAGCGTAAGAGGAATTGAATACGAAAATCAGAAAAATCATCACTCAAGTGGTAAAACCTCCCCTGAATCAGAAATGAATAAAATACCTGTGATACTAAGAGCAACGATGGCGGCGACAATTACGAATAACCGAGCCTTTCTGTTTTGGAAATCCATGGCCATAACTAATTCTCTCTAGATTGATGAGTGTATTATACAACAATTATCGTTTTGAAGATAGTTCAAATGGTTCCAAGAGAAGGAAGAATGTTAATAATGTTGAACAACAACCTTGCTTTCTCGGCGAACTTTCGAAATTGACCGTTGACCGCTCAAACACGGATTCACCGACGCCGTAAAGGAACTAACCCATCCAAGTTCCAGGCAATTAACAACCCGTGGGCTTTAAAGCCCGAGTATTATTATTTGCACCAATTGTTTTTCATACACACACCACCATGAGTAAAATATTATTTTTTTCCCTGGCCTGATTGGATGAATAGCTTAGGAACACGTTTTTCCGTAGCGAATAATCTAATCTTTTCACGAAATTATGTGAATGTATATTGTTGGTTCCATACAATTTCATGCACAGGTTTAAGGAGAATAATGGGGTGTTTTTACATGCTGGACCTATAGAAAACTTATGGTATAGTTGATTGGGAGTGCCTTTAAAATATTAGTTTCATTACCTCCATGATTTCTTTGAATATCATCATTTTTGCAATCTCTGGCTCTTTGTTATGGAATATGAATAAAATAAATACTTTTATCCTCTTCGTGGTCTTAGTCAAGAAGATTATCTCTCATCTTATCTTTTTGTTCATTGCATAGAATGACTTGGCGACATAATTACAAAGTACATTCTTGATGGTAATTGACAACCTTATTGCAAGGCAAAAATATTGGTTTTCTTCTTTGCAAGTGATGTGCTCTATTGTTCCTAAAATCTAATCACTAACTTCTTCTTGAATATTTGTTGTTTTTTTTTACTTTTCAAAGTTAGTCTTGATCAATCGAGTAGTTTCCTCTAAAGGAGTTATTGTTGTATAGTCGATAAAAATTCTCTTGACGAGCTTATGCATATCAAGTTCACATACCACTTTGAAAAGTATCCGGGGTTCAATATAAGATATAGGCTAACGAAAGAAGAAAGAATTCTTGAAAATCTATAAAAACGACTTCCAATCTTGAACCTTAAAAGTAAAACTCTCAAATAAGTTTGGCATAGTCACACTTCTAAAGTGATGCTCACTTCACTTCGCATCATTTCATTTTTTTTTCTTCAATGTAAACCACTTCATTTCACTTTTGTAACATGCAAAATTCAATAATTCCTCGTTATATATGTGAGATTTTGGATAGTGTTGTAAGAAATTTTAGCAAGTATGTGGTGAGAGACTGAGACAACCATTTTATTGATAAAAAGACGCATTGCATGCGGCTTTTTTGGGATGAAATTGATGTTTTATATTTTTATTTTATTTTACATAATAATAATATTTAATTTCTGACTTTTCTTTCAAAAAAAAATATTTAATTTTTAACTTTGTAACCAAAATATAATCTCATGTAAGAAAAAAAAGAAAAACAAAAACAAAAGAGAGACCAAGGGTTTAAGGGGTTTAAGAAATTTGCATACCAGAATCGAACAAACCACTCTCCTCCCTCGTTTTCGCTTCCACCATCAATGCCCTCTTCATAACCCATTTCATCATTCTCTAAACATCGCACAATACTTCAATTCCAGTTCCCCAAATCCAATGTTGAAGCTCATTTCATCCTCTTACATCCACCGCTTAAACCCCTCCGCGTTGCCGTTGGGGTTGAGTCGGATCAACCGCATTTTGGGAGGGAGGTTTTTTTTCTGTTCGGAGTCTGGTCACGGACCCGATCATGCGGTTGATACTCAACATAAAGTGGCTGAGGAGACTCCGGAGAAGGTATCCCATTCCCGAAGATTACCCTATTGTTGGTTTCGGAATTTATTTTTATTACTTTTTATTTGATGAATTGTTTCAAGAGATGTTGTAGTGTTGTTTGGGTTGTAATACTGTGAAGTGTAGCAAAAAATGCTACTCGATCGTATTGCTAGGATGGACACATTCAGGTTCGAACTTAGGGCCTGTTTGGATTGGCTTATTTGAGATTATCTACGGGCATAAGTTTCGAGAGAATGTTTGTTTGGGAGAACTTTTGAAAACAACTTATGACATTTTTCATAAGCTTTTTCCAGCTTATTTTCATAAGTTCTCCAAGATAACTTAAAATGGCTTATAGCGTATAGCATATACATAAACGACTTAACTTTGTTTTATCATTTGCTATAAAAATAGCTTATGTAAGCTTATACATAAGTGCTTGTCATGATAAGAACTTGTGCAATAAGCTGCAAATAAGTTGTTTATCCAAACAGGCCCTTAACATTTGTTTCAGGCTTCTGCAATAAGGTCTTTATTTTCTGAGCCATATGGAGTTATTACCCTACACCTAAATATTTATTAATTACTACCTTGGTTTTATGCTCCCCGTTGCTTTGATGTGATCTTGTTGGAGGATGATTTTTCTTGATGTGATCTTGTTGGAGGCCTTTATTATTCATCATTTCTTTATTGAAGTTTGTGTTGATTATTGTAGGAATCAACTGCAAAAGCAATTGAAGAGAAGATGATAACTGCCGAGAAGCGCCGTTATTTGTTAAATGAGCGGCTTAAGGCCATGAAGGTACAAAACCTTCGTGATTTAGTTTGATTATTGCATAGCTCAAATCCTAGACAAGCTTGTTTTTCTCTGATATCAATGAAAATTCTACAATTCAGAAAGTTGGTTTATTGCATCTTTTATGCCTCTGTTGTACAACTCTTTATGTTAGCCAGCAGGATACTATTGAATTCTTTCTATATGTGGGTAAAGCTCATAATCTTGTTTTATTGCGACAGTCGACAACCTCTCGGATTTAACTAGTTGGCTAAGCTGTGCTTTATGCGCCATTGCTTTGCAGGACCCCTAATTTTATGTGTAGAACTTGAACTCTTTTTTTTTACAAGTCACGGCTACAGCAGACTTTATAGTTTATCATGCGGTCTAGTGATTTTGGTGTGATCTAGGCCTTTGATCTCAACGCAAGTGCAGTTATAATTTATATGTATATGTATAATATGCTTTGCTGAATGCTCTACTTACTGTATAAGTTAGTCTTTGATTCATTTTCTCGTAATTTGAATTTTATTCTATTTGCAGGAATTGAGACTGGAGATTGATGCACTTACTGGTTGGTTATAATTTTTCTTTTATTTTTATAACCAGATGGTGGATTTCTTTTTATAATTTGTTTTTCTGCCCAAAAGACTGATGTAGTGTGTATACAGGTAGGCACAGTGTTTGTTTCTCGAAGGACCTAGATTGTGTCATTGAAATCTTTTTGGCTGCCAAATTACTAAATATGTTCACCTAACTGATTCTTTTTTTTTACCTTTTCTCCTCTTTTTTGTCTCTCTATGAATATCTTTCAAAACTTTTTGTTGTATAGTGCGTATAGGAGTGCTCTTTATATTGTATTTTTGTTTGTGTTTTAGCTAATATTTCTTGTACTTTTGTATGTGATTTAGTTAATAGGTTTTCTGGAGTATACTTTCTAATGAAACTTGTTGCTGTAATAATATAAACTTTACTTTTTATTTCAGGTAAATTCATGGAAAGGATTGAACCTAAGCGAGAAAAATGGCCACCTTGTGTATTACAAGTTATAGATGATGAACTCACAAAGCTACAGTTGTTGGAGGCTAGTCCTAGTGAATTCAGTGTTACCCATAACTACTTGGACTGGTTGACTGCACTGCCTTGGGGTGAATGCAGGTTTGTATACATGAATTTCATTCTTATTACTATTGCTAGAGTAATTTAAATTTATTTAAGATTTTGATGTGTGCTTCATGGAGAATTCATCCCCCCCTATCATCCCTTTGGCGAAGCAGATCTATTTGACAGTTTACATTTAGGATAACTCACTTCTTTAAAAAAAAAAAATTAGGATAACTCACTGAACAAGGTTTTAGGAAGGTCTTTAGAAGTTGACAACTAAAATACATAAGCATAATTTTCATAGGCTTTTGGATGAACTAAGTTTGCATTTTGGAAGTTACTGTCGTGAATATCAGAGTCTGAGTTTGTTAATTTTCCAATCCAGTGATGAGAACTTTAATATTATGCGGGCTCAAAAGATTCTTGATGAAGACCATTATGGATTAACTGATGATGTGAGGGAAAGAATATTGGAATTCATAGCTGTTGGGAAATTGAGAGGGACATTACATGGTAAATACAATCATTTATGTAATGTATCCCAAAGATATTTCTCGGTATTTATTTTGTGGAAGATACTGCCCTGCTAAATGTTGATCTATGTTTTAACGTTTACCATATAATATATTGCTACGGATTCTTGAAACAAGATAGTTGCTTTCATTAAGTATTTTTTTAATCACCAAATATCTTGATGTCCAATTTTTCCTCCTCTCTCGATAAACATTTTATGGCAAGACAAACCTTCTTTGGAGTGTGTCATCGGGCATTTTAACTGGGGTTAGATAGGTTTTTAGTCCCTACCAAATCAAGAGTTTTCAAGTTTAGTCCCTATAAAAATTTAATGGTGCTTTTAGTCCTCCATAATATTATAGTTTGTTGGGTAAAAAAAAAATCATGGTTTGTAAGAATAGTTCCTATTTGAAAAACTTTTTACAAAAAATGGATGCTTTTAGTCCTCCAAAATAGTCTCTATAAAATATCCCTATAAAATACAAATAGCGACTAAAGTGAACGAACAAAAATTTAGGAACTAAACTTGAAAGTTTATTAATTTTGTAGTGACTAAAAACATATTTAACCCTTCTAACTGATGTAAATTTAATTTGAAATTTGAATAACAATTTAAATATTACGGGCATGCTTGACTTGGTTGGACTTTGAGATGTGATGCCAATTCTTTTGTCCAAAATACTATCACGATAAACTTACTCAATTTTATGTGTTTTGCGCTGATTCTAACTCAAAATGCTCTTAAGATATTGACCTCTAAAAGCCAATTCATTTATTTAAAGTTCAATCCATGGTGCTTGCTTCCGGTCTTTGCTAAAAAGGCTGACATGGTTCTTGATCTTTCTTATATGCAGGAAATATTATCTGTCTTTCTGGGCCACCAGGAGTGGGAAAAACAAGTATCGGCCGTTCAATTGCACGGGCTTTGAACCGTAAGTTCTTCCGATTCTCTGTTGGAGGATTAGCTGATGTGGCTGAAATCAAGGTAAATAAAATATCTGTTTCTATCACTAGGTTGAATTGATACCACTACCAGTTATATAGTAATGCGTGGTGGTGTTTTGCATCATTAATATTGAATTTTTCAGGGGGATCATCGAAGATTTATAGGTGCTATGCCAGGAAAGATGGTACAATGCCTAAAGAATGTGGGAACAGGCAACCCTCTTGTTTTGATTGATGAGATTGACAAAGTAAGATGTCGCTTGACAGTTCAATTTATCTGTGGTTATGTGATTTTGTTTCTGATTTCCCTTTGGTGTACGCTCTCCTGATAAGTATAATGCATGAATTCCAGTTTTATTAAATTTTTTACGATTCCTAATCTCATAAATTTTCTACAAAAAGGACAATTAGTATTACTGATACTATTTTAATCAATTGGTAGTTGCAAAGAGGACATGCCAGTGATCCAGCAAGTGCTTTGGTAGAGCTCCTGGACCCCAAGCAGAATACTAATTTTCTGGACGACTATCTTGATGTTCCCATTGATCTATCAAAGGTTAGTATTTTTGATAATCTGGGAGGTTATGTAAGAGTCAGCACAAACGGTTTATTTGTTACATATCTAAAGGGACTTATTTGATCTTTCTATAGCTAGTCTGAATAGTCAAATAATTTCTAAATGGATTATTTTCATTGAGTACCCTGGAATCAAAGTTGGCGAATTGTGAGTGTTTTACCACGACAACTGATGCATTGGAACCATGCTGCAGGTTGTATTTGTTTGCACTGCAAATGTAGTGGAGATGATACCAAATCCCCTATTGGATATGATGGAGGTTGTTCCTATTGCTGAGGAGAGAATGCACATTGCAAGATGTTAATTATGAATTGATCTCATCCTTTATTGTAAATAACTTACTTTCCTAGAATAGGTTAGATAAATTAGCCAACAGAACATTTGTCGTTATGAATTGTATTACCTCTAATTACTGCTACTATTATATGCATTTTGGAATGCAATAGAGAAAGGCATCAAGCCCTATTTCGTGACATGGTATCAACCTAGGCCGATCCAATTTCTTTCATTTGTTCCTTCGTTCATGGTTTTTGGTTTACTCGCAACTAAATCAAGTTCTAGTTTTTTTTTGCTAGCCTTGGATTTTGGCCGCAATTCTCGTGGTCTCTTTAGGTAGCGATTTCCACATTGTGATCCTTGATTCGGTAACTTTGGTACTATTGATCCTCAGATGATCAGTAATTTGCGCTTATTTTCGACTGCTTAAGAAATGTTGAACTATTTGAAGCGTATTTCCAATCCAAACAATGCCGCCAAGCATTTTCAATTGAAGTTAGAGGTAGCCAAATTACAAGTAATGTGATTTATTTGTTGAGGAATATTCTTATGGTTTTTTAAAGTTGAGGACAAAACACTCTACCGTTATACATGTTGTTCCCAAGACTTCTCTTGCAGTTGCTCAAGAGGTCTACAATACTATTAGGCTAGACCAATTTCTCATGAAGCTTCGCACTGAATTTGAGGTTGTCAGAGGTGCTTTTGTTGAATAAGAATCATGTTCCTTATTTGGATACCTGTGTTGGCAAACTTCTTAGGGAGGAACAACACATCCTTGCTCAAGGAATCATGTCACATGATGTTGTCATTTCTAATGTTGGTGAAATCAACTTTGATTTTTGAGATGTTAATTTTTCTAGTGTTGATTGTCTAGTGCGGGATCAGGTGTGCCTGAAAAAGATGATTTCGAAGGGGCCTAAAGTGAAGCGATTGTTTCCAATCCAATTTATTTCTAGTCATTTATCTCTTACGTGTACAAATATTTTGAATTCTTACGAGGATTGACATAGAAAATTGGGTCATCCAAACTCTGTTGTTTTACTAAGGCCCCACAATGTGCGCCAATGTTCATTTATGAATAAGTTGAGTTTATCTCTTGAGTAGGATGTGTAGTGTTCAATTCATGACAGTGATCTAATATGCCGCAGTTGCTTGTATGCTTCCTCTTTAAGGATGGGACGTGCACGCAGAAGACACTTGACGTTTAAGTAAATACGAGAGCTAGGAGGTACTGGGTAGCAAAGTGATCATGCTAAGAGGACCCCTATTTATAGTGATGCATTCTTGTTATATGCTTCATGCTGTCGATATTCTTGCTCCTACAATTTAATGTAGTCCATTACAGATGCAATCTGGTTTATGAAGGGGTAGACTATTTGATTCAATTGAGCTCATGTTAGTAGGATCAAGAAAGTAATCATGTGATAGTTTGTTGGCGCTTAAGACGCTGGAGCACGTTGGTGCCTGACTTATCTAAATGTATAAACAATGTAGCTTATGAGACGATGCAAGAGGTATTGTCTTATGTTGCGCGTCAGGTCTGGGATGTGATATCTTCTAAGGTGGTGCATAAGATATGATCATGTGTTGCACCATGCTATATGACGAGGTGGTCAAATGATGATTCATTCTCAATATTAGACTTGTGTACCATGTTCATGATAAACTTTCTATTTAGACGATCCAAATGATTTCTATTTTTCTAACTTTCCTTTTTTGGTGGTGATTTCTTTTTTAACTAAACCAAACAAATTGCTTCAAAAAAAAAAAACTAAACCAAACAAAACAGTGTTGGACGAACACACTAAAAAACAAAACAAAGTGTGAGAGTGTTACGCATCAAAGACAAAAATCATGCTTCATTCAGTTCTCCGATAAGAAAGGACAGTTTGTTTTTTTTTTGGCTAAATTACCTTTTTGGTCATCTAACTATTTAATTGGTATCGGATTGGTCCTCTAACTAAAAATTAATTTATTTAGGTCCCTTAAGTTTCTCACTGTTACTACATTCGGTCCTTTTCGTTAAATTTAATTAAAAGACGTTAGGGTTCATCAATTTTTGAAAAATAGGAAGAACGCCGTCAACAACAGCAAGAACAAAACTCAACAACATGAACAAACAACAACAACAAAACCCTACAACAAACAATCGCAACAATCCATTAACCACAACAACAAAATCGAGCACTACAAACATAAAATTAGGGTTCTGAAAGGGGGGAAAACAAAAAGGGATAAAATTGAATCTGATAAATCTGTCTTGCTTGAATGACATGAAACGAATTATATACTCAATTACTAACCTTTTTTCGATTATGATTCCTTGTTGAAAGAAAAATTAAATTCAAAATTGATATGGGGTTTCTTCTTGAATTTGATTCTGAGTTTGGGGGTTTGAGATTTTGGTTGATTTGGTTGCTGTGATTTGATGAAGATGATAATGATGTGATAAAGATGATGTTGAAGAAGGGGAAAAGATGCAGAAAAATTAGGTGTTTATAGAGTAGTGATTTCAAGTTGTATGGAGAATTTTATTTTATTTTCAAATTTCTGTTTTGCTTTTTTTTTTATGAAGGTGAATGAGGAAGATGATGAAGAAGTTGAATGAAGATGTCGATTGTATAAAACTTAACGTTTTTTTAATTAAATTTAACAGAAAAGACTAAATGTAGTAACAATGAAAAACTTGGGACGGAAATAAATCAATTTTTAGTTAGAGCAGTAATCCGATACCAATTAAATGATTAGAGAATAAAAAATGTAATTTAGCCTTGTTTTTTTGACAAGCAAGAAAGGACATTTTGGTCATTTAGATAAACGAGGGTTTATGAAGGGCTTTAACAAATCTACATACCAGAATCGAACACACCACTCTTCTTCTTCCTCCGCTTCGCTTCCACCATCAATGGTGGTTACCGCCACCGTCAAAACCCATTCAATTCTCTAAATATCTTCAATTTCAATTTTCACAATTCAATTCACACGTTCACCTAATCCCCAAATCCAATGTTGAAGCTCATTTCATCCTCTTGCATCCACCGCCTGAACCCCGCCGCGGTTCCGGTTCTCCGACCGGCATCTGACTCCGCATCTCCGCTTCTTAGAGTGTTGAATTCTCTCGGCGGATTGAGTCGGAGTAATCGTTATTTGGGAGGGAGGCTTTTTTTCTGTTCGGAGTCGGAATCCGGCGACGGACCCGATCATGTGGTTGATGCTGAAGCTAAAGCGGCTGAGGAGACTCCGTCAAAGGCTGCTTCTTCTGCTATTGTCTCCACCTATCCCAGACCCGAAGATTACCTCACTGTTGGTTTCCGAATTTATTATGTGTTTTTATTATCTTTATTTGCTGAATTTTTCAATGTTTGTTTCTTTCTCGATTCTGAATGTCACGTTTTAATTTGATTGGAAAATGGGGCGCTGAAATTTTGATTCAATGAAGAAATTTAATTTAATAATTACAACTGCAAGTGAAATTTGTGTTTCTTATTATAGATATAGGTGTTGTAGTGTTGTTTGGGTTGTAAATTGTAATATGTGAAATGTAGCAAAAACTGCTAGTTGATCATTGTCTCAAGTCTGAATTTAACATTGTAGTGGAAACTGCTAGTTTCTTATTTTTCATGAAGTTGCAGGCTTCTGCAATGACAATTTTATTGCTTGAGCCAGATGGGGTTTTTATCCTACAACTAAGTATTTATTATTCTTGTGGTTTTTTGTTCGACGTTGCTTTGATGCAATCTTGTTCGAGGATGATTTTCCTTTAAATTTGTTTCTTATCCAATGAGAATAGTAGAATCTATGTTATCGTAGTTTTCTGTCCGGATAGTTGGTTAGTTTTGTTGGTTCACTATATTATATACGATGCATTATAATTCTTACACATTTTCACAAACTTCTCCTTTTGTCTTTCTCTCCGAACTCTTACATCGACATACTCACCATCTAAATGGAGTTGAGTTCAAGCATAGACATATTGTTGAACTTGATATAACACTTTTAAATCGTGCTGTTTTGCCTTTGTTTTGGGATCAGGCATTCTTGACCTCTGATTATATTATCAATAGACTCCTCCCTATTGCTGCCCTAAACTTTGTCATGTCCTATACTAACCTCTTTCATCAACCTCCTTATTATAATTTTATCGAAGAGTTTGGTTCGTCATTTCTTGTTTTTTTTTTCTTTACAGTTTGCTTGATTACTTAATGATTATTTTTTCTCCTTTTTGTTGGATCAGGTTTTGGCTTTGCCGTTGCAACATAGACCTCTTTTCCCAGGATTTTACATGCCAATTTTTGTTAAGGTATGGTGAGTTACGAAGATTGATGATTTAAATATCCATCTTTGCTCATTACAGGCTTCTGGCATAACCATATGAGAATTGTAATCTCTGATCAGTGCATGTATGTGTTCGTGGATTGGTTAAATGTGATTTGGAACGTGAAAGTATTGTGTCTTAATTCTATTGATAATTTTTCCATGCATTTAGGACCCCAAACTGTTGGCAGCTTTACAGGAAAGTCGAGATCGACAAGCCCCTTATGCTGGTGCCTTCCTCCTTAAAGATGAGCCAGACTCTGATCCCAATGTAGTATCTAGCTCTGACACAGAAAAGAGTGTATATGATTTAAAAGGAAAAGAGTTGTTTAACCGTCTTCATGAAGTTGGGACTCTTGCCCAAGTATGTGATTTTGTATGCGGCTTAATAGTTGCTTTATTGCCTTCAACAAATTATTTTTTTAGATTTGATAAACTACCTAACCTTTGTCAATAATCCTGTTTCCAATACCAGATTTCAAGTATCCACGGGGATCAAGTGATCCTGATTGGTCATCGACGTCTGCGCATAACAGAGATGGTTGGTATTGAACATGCTAAAATTAAGAATAAATGGTGTTTGATAATTTTTTGGTGCCATTCTCTCCATATTTGTGCTTGAGTTTGTTTACAGGGATTCGTTTTCTGATAATCATTTGTCTACTGCTTAAGTATTCTGATGACTGTTTTAACACTTTCCTTATTTGCAGGTTAGCGAGGACCCGCTTACTGTAAAAGTTGATCACCTCAAGGCATGTCTTTATTGATTGCTTCCTCATTTTGTATTCTCATTGATGTGGAAGGTTTCGTTTACATTTTTAATAAACAAGCACCTTTTATCTTTTATTGACTTTTACTTCGTGTTGCAGGATAAAGCTTATAACAAAGATGATGACATCATAAAGGCCACATCTTTCGAGGTCATATCAACACTAAGGGATGTTCTGAAAACAAGTTCTCTTTGGAGAGATCATGTTGCAACTTACTCTAAGGTTTAGACTTTCGACCCTTTTGCGCTTGCATTTATTGGAACATGGGAATGGAAAAGGGGATTAGAGTTGTTCTTTGTTTATTTATGTGCTGTGTTTGTTTTCATTGCTGTGCTAGGATTTTTGGAAGTCTAAATGCCACCTTTAATTTTTAGTTTCTGAATTTTAAACAACTTTATTATTATTATTATTATTATTATTATTTTCTATTTTGCAACAAACCCCCAAATGAGTTGACTTCATATGGCTTCTTCCATGCAAACGGCCCTAATGTCAGAGTGCCTAGAGATAATGAACCTTTTTTTTTCTTTCTTTTTTTCAAACGGACCACATTTGATAATGAACCTTAAAAATTAAGATATCTTGATGCCTAGAGAGATTTTATGGAGATCCCTAGAGAAGAAAGGGGTTAGGATTGCTTATACTAGAGCTATCAAGGATGTGTATGAGGGAGCTGCAACTAGTGTGAGGATGCAGGAGGGGCCTACCGATGATTTTCCTATAACAATAGGATTGCACCAAGGGTCAACCCTAAGCCCTTACCTTTTTACTTTAGTTTTGGATGTTCTTACGGAACACATCCAAGAGTTAGCACCGAGATGTATGCTTTTTGCAGATGACGTAGTCCTGCTTGAAGAGTCGAGGGTGGAAATGAATGGGAGGTTAGAGACTTTGAGACAAGCCTTAGAAGTGTATGGCTTCTGCTTTTGTAGAAACAAGACAGAGTATATGGAATGTAACTTCAGCAAAAGCCGGAGTTCTACCTTGGAGGTGAAAGTTGGAGATCATATCATACTCCGAGTTACACAGTTTAAATATCTTGAGTCCATAGTACAAAATGACGGAGAAATAGAAGCAGATGTATATCATTGTATTTAAGCTAGGTGGTTGATATGGAGAAGAGCCTTAGGTGTTAGGTGATAAGAAAGCACTGATTAAGTTGAAAGGAAAATTCTATCAGACAACAGTCAGACTAGCAATGTTGTATGGTACAGAGTGTTGGGTGGTTAAGAACCAACACAAGAATCAAGTGTAGAGGAGATGAGGATGTTTCATTGGATGAGTGGTAAGACTAGACAGGTTAGGATTAGGAATGACACCATTAGAGAGAGTTGGGGTAGCACCTATAGTAGAAAAGACAGTAGAAAATAGGCTTAGGTGGTTTGGGCTATAGAGTAGACATGTAGATGCCGTAGTACGAAGAGTAGATCAGATGGAGGAGAGTCGGATCAAAAAGAGGTAGAGGATTACCTAGAAAAACTATAAGAGAAACGATCAGGAATGATTTAGAGGTTAATGAGTTTGATCAAATATGGTTTATCATAGAACATTATGGCGTAATTTGATCCATGTAGCCGACCCCACTTAGTGGGATAAGGCTTGGTTGTTGTTTGTTTGTTTGATGATAGATTAACAATGAGGGATTGTTCGGATGGGCTTATTTAACATTTAGAGCTTACTTGGGTTTATTTCATAGCATGAGCTCTTATGTTAGTATTTAGATATACTTATAAAAATAGCTTGTAACTTTTCTACAAGCTTTTTCAGCTAGCTTATGAATAAGTGTTTAATTAGTCTCTATAGAATAGCTTATTGAACAACCTCTTGATTAAGAGCCTATTTGTCTTATTTAGCAGTTTCTAAGAAATAATTTGATTTTGATGAGTGTAGTGTAGATGACCGAGAAGATTAACAAACGATTTTCATTATTAAAAACAAACACACTTCTACTTTTTCTTTGCAGAAAAATCTCTAGGAAATAATCTCTAGCTTGTTTCATCTGAAAATCACTTATTTTATTCTTAAACAAACGGGCCCTAAAAAATGCCGATATTACTAGGTTGGAGTGGACACCTTCACCTAGGTTTGAACCTGGGACCTCGCATTTCTGTGCGTGAGTTTCAGTTGGTGCTTGCCACTTTGTCTACAGGCCCAAAAAAAACAAATGGGCCCTAAGTTGTGCATCGATTTGCATCCGGAATCTAAGTTTGGTGAAGTTTTTGGCTGCACTTTAGACAAGTTTCTTTCAATTGTCTCATATATTAAATCTCAGTTGTCTTTCAGTTCTTCTACTTAACTTGCTGCATAACACACTGAATCCTGCGGTTTTGTTATTTTGCCTATTATATATGTTAATACTAGAGTGAAATTTACTCTGAAGTGCACGGCTGCATTGTTGTTGTCCTTCAAGGAAGTGGTTTTTATGAAGTAAAGGCGCTTCACAGGCCACAGGCCTCTTGTTTCTCACACTTTGCGAACGCATGGATGTGGCATTTTCCACAAGACATTCATATTTCAAGCTAGACCATTTGAATATATATAGCTTATTGATGATGTGAACTTGTTAGTCTCTTAAAAAAGAAAGTATTTGAATATCATCAAATAGAAGACTAAACATCAATGAATTTATTTGTAGGAACTGAATTTAATAGGAGTATTATATGGGACTAAAAACATATTTAACTCTTCTGTTTGTAGTCTTTGTTATATATTTTTTCATAGTCGTATCACTCTAAAAGAGATTGTTAATTTTCTCAGAAACTAATGGATAATGTATCGTTATTTTTCCTACATAAGCATGAATGAATCCGTAATAAGTGCCTTTTCTTGTACTCTTTTATTGCTTCAAAACAAAAACTAACTGAAGTACCTAATATGTGGTCGGTATATGTTTTGGCACTGAGTCGTTACTTTTTATCATTTTAATATGTTGACTTTGTTTCTTCGTTAACTGTGCAGCATATAGGTGATTTTACATATCCAAGGCTAGCAGATTTTGGAGCCGCAATATCTGGGGCTAACAAATTGCAATGCCAACAAGTTCTTGAAGAGCTAGATGTGAGTAAATTTAGAGTTGACACCTAAGAGACATCGACTTTGTGGAATTTTTTTTTTTTTCTGTATTACAATAAAAATAACATATAAAGATTTGAACAATAAAACACTGAATTTTTAACATTTGGCGGTGCATTTGTTGTGTTGTTGAACAGGTGTATAAACGATTGAAACTTACACTCGAGTTGGTAAAGAAAGAGATGGAAATCAGTAAGATTCAGGTAATGCATTAGATTTCTTGTGTGTTGCACTTAATTATTATTCATCATTTATTTATTGAAGTTTGTGTTAATTATTACAGGAAACAATTGCGAAAGCAATTGAAGAAAAGATAAGTGGCGAGCAGCGCCGTTATTTGTTAAATGAGCAACTTAAGGCCATAAAGAAGGTAAATATCCTTCATGATTTGGTTTGATAAAGTGTACCTCAAATCCTAGACAATCTTGTTTTTCTCTGAAATCAATGAACTTCTAAAATTCAAAAAGTTGGTTTAGTGCATCTTTTATGCCTCCACTGTAGAGTCCTTTATGTTAGCAGGATACTGTTTGAATTCTTTCTATATGTGGGTAAGGCTTGTAATCTTGTTTAATTGTGAAAATCAACAACATCTTGGCTTTAACTAGTTAGCATAAGCTGTGCTTTATGCGCCATTGCTTTGCAGAACCCCTAATTCTATGCGTTGAACCTGAACTCATGATTGACAGTTCACGGCTACAGCAGACATTATAGTCTATCCTGTGGTCGAGAAAGTTTTGCGGTGATTTAGGCCTTTGATCCTAACACAAGTGCAGTTATGATTTTTATAAATATGTAGATATGCTTTGCCGAATGCTATACTTACTATATAAGTTGGTGTTTCATTCATTTTATTCTAATTTGAATTTTGTTCTATTTGCAGGAATTGGGACTGGAGACTGACGACAAGACGGCACTTACAGGTTCGTTATGATCTTTTTTTTAACAGGATGGTGGATTTCTTTTTATAACTTGTTTCCTGCCCAAATGACTGGTGTCACACCTATACACATAGGCAAGGTGATTGTTTCTCGAATGACCGAGAGTTCGGGGTTGAAATCTTTTTTGGCTGCCAAATTACTAAATATGTTCACCTAACTGATTTTTATTTTTCTTTTACCTTTTCTCCTCTTTTTGTTTCGCTACGAATATCTTTCAAAACTTTTTGTTGTTGTATAGTATAGGAGTGCTCTTTATATTGTATTTTTCTTTGTGCTGTAGTCAATAGGTTTTTCTGGAGTATACTTTCTAATGAAACTTGTTGCTATGATAATATTTATTTAATTTTTATTTCAGGTAAATTCAGGGAAAGGATTGAACCTAAGCGGGAAAAATGCCCACCTCATGTATTACAAGTTATAGATGAGGAACTCACAAAGCTACAGCTGTTGGAGGCTAGTTCTAGTGAATTCAGTGTTACCCGTAACTACTTGGACTGGTTGACTGCACTGCCTTGGGGTGAATACAGGTTTGTATACATGAAATTTTATTCTTATTACTATTGCTAGAGAGATTTCGCTTAGAAGTTGACCACTAAAATGCGTAAGCATAATTTTCATAGGCTCTTGGATGAACTAAGTTTGCATTTTGTAAGTTACTGTCATGAATACCATGAGTCTGAACCTGTTAATTTCATAATTCAGTGATGAGAATTTTCATGTTACTCGGGCACAAAAGATTCTTGATGAAGACCATTATGGATTAACTGATGTGAAGGAAAGAATATTGGAATTCATAGCTGTTGGGAAATTGAGAGGGACTTCACAAGGTAACTACAAATCACTTATGTAATGTACCTCAGTTTTTTCTGGGTGTTTAGTTTGTGATAGATACTGCCCTGCTAAATGTTTTTTTTTAACAAACTTCCCTGCTAAATGTTGATCTGTGTTTAATGTCTACCAAATGGTTTCTAGAACCAGGTTAGTTGCTTTCATTAAGACTAAGAATTCTTAAATCACCATATATCTTGATGCCCAATTTTTGTTTCTCTATATATAAATGTTTAATGGCAAGACAAGCCTGCTCTGGATTGTTGCTATTGGTTATTTTAACTGGTATAAATTTAATGTAAAATTTGAATAACAATTTAATATATTACAGGCATGCTTGACTTGGTCGGGCTTTGAAATATGATGCCTGTTATTTTGTCCAAAATTCAGTCATGATAAACTTTATTTTATTTTATGTGTTTTGCGCTGATTCTAACTCAATGCTCTAAGATATTGACCTCATAAGCCAATTCATTTCTTTAAAATTCAAGCCTTTGGTGCTTGCTTACAGTCTTTGCCAAAAGGCTAACATTGTTCCTGATCTTTCTTATATACAGGAAAAATTATCTGTCTTTCTGGTCCACCGGGCGTGGGAAAAACGAGTATTGGCCGTTCAATTGCACGGGCCTTGAATCGTAAGTTCTTCCGATTCTCTGTTGGAGGATTAGCTGATGTGGCTGAAATCAAGGTAGATAAAATCTCTGTTTCCTTCACTAGGTTGAATTGATACCAGTTATATAGTGTGGTGGTGTTTTGTATCATTAATATTGAATTTTACAGGGGCATCGTCGAACATATATAGGTGCAATGCCAGGAAAGATGGTACAATGCCTTAAGAACGTGGGAACAGCCAATCCTCTTGTATTGATTGATGAAATTGACAAAGTAAGACGTCACTAGACAGTTCAATTTATTTGTGGTTGAGTAATTTTGTTTTCTGATTTCCCTTTGGTATACCCTCTCCTGGTCCTATTAAATATAATGCATGAATTCCAATTTCTTTATTTTTTTTGCAATTCCTAATCTCATAAATATTCCACATAAAGGACAATTAGTATTATTGACACTTTTTATTCAATCGGTAGTTGGGCAAAGGACATGCAGGTGATCCAGCAAGTGCTTTGCTAGAGCTCCTAGACCCTGAGCAGAATGCTAATTTTCTGGACCACTATCTTGATGTTCCCATTGATCTATCGAAGGTTAGTATTTGATAATCTGGGTGGTTATGTAAGAGTCGGCATTGGTGCACCGTTTATTTATTACATGTTCATTGCTGATCTAAAGACACTTATTTTATCTTTCTATAGCTAGTCTGGATAGTCAAATAATTTTTGAATGGATGTCTTTCATTGAGTACCTTGAAATTAAAATTGTCACATTGTGAATGTTTTGACCATGACAACTGATGCACTGGAATCATGCTGCAGGTTCTTTTTGTTTGCACTGCAAATGTAGTGGAGATGATACCAAATCCCCTATTGGATAGGATGGAGGTTGTTACTATTGCTGGGTATATTGCTGATGAGAAAATGCACATTGCAAGAGATTATCTGGAGAAAACTACACGTGAAGCATGTGGAATAAAGCCGGAACAGGTATTTATCTTTTCCACCCGTTTACAGGGTTCCTTTTCCTGCAATGAATTGCTAGCATAATGTGCCATCTTTTATTTGTTTTAAGAGCATGATTATCGGTCGTAGTATATGTACATGTGAACAGAGCCTGTCAGGAAAAAGACCACTAATTGAGTTTTTTAGGTGGTAAATAGTTGATCCCATAGCACTGCATTGATACGGTAGCTTTGTCTGATTTTATTTTTCTTTTATAATAAAAAGTGCCTTTGATGTTACTTTTTGAATTAAAATGATTAAAAAAATATTATATAAAGTATATTGTAAGATAAGTGGGACCTATTTTAAAGTTTTGGAAGAGTGGTATGTATATTTAGAAAATATAGTTGAGTGGTTTTAATAATTGAGAAGTGTGAAATAATATATTGTATTACGTGGGACCCATTTATACCACCTATATGGGTGGTGTGGATGTGGATGCTCTAATTGGTTAAAAAGGTAGTTGACTACACAGATTAACTTGCTACAGGTGGAGGTGACTGATGCTGCTCTTCTTGCTCTGATAGAAAATTACTGCCGAGAATCAGGAGTCAGAAACCTTCAAAAGCACATAGAGAAAATTTACCGGAAGGTCTGTAGTATTTTTTTGTCAATACTGTCAATTTTTAGTTACTGACAGTGAGATCTGCTATGATTTGTATGGTTGAAAAGACAGCCACTCTTGATTTATTCATTTTAAATCTATTGACTGCATTCGTTCATCACTACATCTGAATTTAAATTTATGGCATGATAGATAGCGCTACAACTTGTGAGGCAAGTGGAAACCAATGATGATGCTATTGAACCAAAGAAAGCTGAAGAATTTTTTGATGAAATGGGTACAACTACCATTCAAAAAGGGAACCCCGTGTTGATAGAGAGTGGCAATTCTGAACATACCAATGAAAACGCTAAACTTGATGAGATGGAAACAAATCCACCGGCAGATCAATCTCTACGTGTTGACAATAAATCTACAGATATGGAGGTAGTATAACACACTCTGAAAGCACAATCATAATTCTCTCTTGCAAAGTTGTTATTTTCTAAATTTTGTTCATGGAGAACTTACAGTCTTTTTTCTTGATATATATTTCAATGATATGCTAGTGCCATATAGTTGCATTTTTTTGTGTTTTTACCAACAATCGTACAATTGGTACAACGCTTTTTAAGCGGCAAAATGTTATGAGGTTTTCTGCATGAAGACTTAAATCATCCAAGATCTTGTGTTTCAATAACCACTACACAATTTTTTTTTCCTTCTGTGCAACCTTACTTTTATGTGGTCCACCGCTAATGATTAACAAATTTCATATTTATGTATATTAATGTTGGTAGGTTACAAAGGAAGAGGAAGATAAGGAAACTGAATCAAAGACTGTTGAGAAGGTATTGATTGATAAATCGAATTTAGATGATTTTGTTGGCAAGCCTGTCTTCCATGCAGAGCGCATCTATGATCAAACACCGGCTGGCGTTGTTATGGGACTTGCCTGGACTGCAATGGGCGGATCCACACTGTATATAGAGACTAAATTTGTTGAAGAAGGGGACGGAAAAGGAGCATTGCATATCACTGGTCAATTAGGAGATGTAATGAAAGAAAGTGCTCAACTAGCTCACACAATTGCTAGAGATATACTACGGGAGAAAGAACCAGAAAACACTTTCTTTGCCAATACAAAGATTCACCTCCATGTTCCTGCAGGGGCTACACCAAAGGATGGACCAAGTGCTGGTTGCACAATGACCACTTCTATGTTGTCCCTTGCCTTGAAGAAGCCTGTGAAGAAGGATCTAGCAATGACTGGGGAAGTGACACTTACTGGGAAGATTCTTCCCATCGGCGGGGTATGTTGAAATAATTTTATTTAATTTTTTTTTTAATTTATGGATACAGAAACTTGTGCTCATCGTCTTTAATAGTCACTGGTTTCCAAGTTGTGGAATTTCTTTTTAAAAGTTATTTCTTGAGTTGGATGATGCTTTTATACCTACTCACTCACCAATAGATACCATTTGTTTATTAGAAATTTAAGTCATGCAGGAACTTTGGCCCAACAAACTGATTATTATTCATCTATACCCATATTTGTCATGATTTATTTTTGCACATTGTGTCTGGAATTGTTTGTCATGCCATGCTGTGAAAATTGCAGGTTAAGGAGAAAACTATTGCTGCAAGAAGGAGTGAGGTTAAGACTATAATATTTCCTTCGGCAAATAAGAGAGATTTTGATGAGCTAGCACCTAATGTAAAAGAAGGTCTCGAAGTGCACTTTGTTGATGACTATATGCAGATCTTTGATTTGGCTTTTGGTGATGAGAAATCTCACAATGCAGAGAAGTAAATCACTAATGCCGTAGGATCTTGAGATGAAACGAGATTTTCTATTGAGCTGGGAACCGGTCTGAGTTTTGTATTATATCAATTTATTATGATCGATGATTTTTAGAGTTTTTATTCATCTTGTCCCGTGTTTTGGGCGAAATATGTTTTTCTCTTTTAAGCCTGGTGTATCCCAGTTGTAAAATTTATCTTAATATTTATTCAAATTTATATTTGGCCAAACATGTTTATTTATTTGATGTTATATTTTTGCTAAGGCTGTAGTGATGATACTCTAAGAGAGAACATTATAATATTTGCAATAATAAAATATAATTTGCACATTGCAATGATACTTTCTTCTTTGTTTGTATTTTCTTAAATTCATTTTAGGTCAGTTATGATTAACCTCTCATCAATATTTTAAATTGCCATGATAATTTCAACTATGGTAACATCCTATTGCAGAGCTTAGTTAAGGAATATATCTATTCTATTAGTATAGAGTATACAAGTATAAAACCCATTTTTTTAGTTGGCTGAAGGCACCAAAATTCTAAAAATCGACCTTGGTCTCATTTATTTTTTAAAAATCATTTTTCATCTTTCAATTTTTCCTCTTCACCACTATCTCTCTCACGGTCTCACCTCATGTCCAAATGTAAAAGAAAAATTGGTCAGACATTGAAAGAACTTGCACAAAGTCTTAGCTTCTACTAGTAAACTCAATTCAAGTATGTAGGCTCAATTCATGCACCACATGGTACATTGATTGCGAATTTCTAGATATTACTCAAACTTAGTTCAAATATGTTTTCATAAACTTGGTTCACTCAATTCAAATAAGTAGAAATTTTGGATATTGGTAAATACTTTGAATTTAAGGAGCATAACTAAAAATGTTAGGGATGTGCTGGAACTAGCAAAAAATGGTTGTAATAAATGTCATTGGGGCACTGTGACTAAATAGATAAAAAATCTAAAGTAAAGTGATGAATGACAAGATTTTAATCAAATCATCATAAGTGATTAATGAAGGTTCTAAATGGAATCATTAAACACATATTTCTTAATAATTTTCTGACTTCATTCAAAATATGCACGTGCTATATTGAATTAGTGATACTGTAGATATAGTGTGCTTTCCCTCCATTCCACATCATGACTTTGCCGACGACTGATGAGTTTATGAATGAATGGCTCTTTTTAGATTTTGTGACGTATGAGGGGCCAAATATTTGTTCATGCCCACGCCTATATTATCTTAATAGTTTATTCATCTTATATTTTAGTCCTACATTCTCTCAAAAAAAAAAAAAAAAATTTAGTCCTACATGAATAATATGATACTTACATTCATTTTATATTGGTTTATTTTTCAAAGCAATTTATAACTAATATGGAAACAAATTGACTTTATTTTATGTCTTGGTGTGAAAAATAACTTATAATGGACACTTATATATGATAAGTGTTTATCTATATGATGTAAATTTATATTTTTTATCCAAACAAGTTGTTTATATAAGAAGTCTCCCATTTCATTTTTGACCAAGGAAAAGAAAAGGAGGTATGTTATTTGAACAACTACTTTTTGTACAACTTATGGGACAACTAAAAATATAGAAAAAAATGTATGTTTTGACACGAAAATCAAAGCAATAGAAAGAAATCAAAAGCATAATAAATGTATGAGAGAGAGTGTTATTCCAAAAATTATAAAAAAATAATTATATAAATATCATTTCTCAAAAAAAAGTCTAGTAATAGTCATGACTGAATTATCAACTTAAAATTCTTTATTGACTCAAAAACAGTTTAAGGTAAGAATAATATCCAAATACAAAGACGTGACGCGTGGGTTAGTCCTAGTCATCCATTTTATTGACAGTGACTTTATGACTTATTTAACATTCCATCAGATCTTGAAAGTGGGTTGCTGGGATAGTGTGAGGTGAACCTGAAAATGACAGTTAATCACTTGATTGATTATGGTTGGAGTACAAAACTTTTCTAATTTGTTGGTACTACCAAAATATCTAAATATAGTTATCTCAATTTATTTAATCAGTTAATGCTAAGCTAAGATCTTGCCTGAATTTCAATCTTTTGGAGCATAATATACATATATATGTTATTAAAAGATAAGTATTTAGATAAACAATTTAATTAAGCATATGTTTTGGTGGCTAGGGTGGCAGAGTTGATAAGTGAAGTGATAAAGAGTTGGATGATTTGATTGTCACTTCTATCTCATAATACCAATAAGACTAGTTAACAATCTTTTTAAGAAGATAAAATAATCATTTGAAATTTATGTCAAAGATAATCGAACTTTAAACCTTAAAAAAACAACACTTTAAGATAACTCATCAAACCAACTCAAGTAAGTTACTAACAATACTAACATAGTAGCATTAATTGTTTCACAATAAAAAATATATCATTTTGGTCGGTAAGAAATTTGCATCTCAGTTTCAAAAATGTTTCTAGAAATCAACTTCGATAAAAAAATTGCATAAACTCTTAAGGTTTTTTTTCACTCACATAAACTCTTTAAGTTGTTGATATTAATTTTTAAGAGTTTATAAGATAAATTGTTTATATCTGATCCTTATTCCTATAATTAGTTTCAATTTTGTCCATAAGCAATCCTTGATTGTAATATATGTATTATCATTGTTACTCTTCTCTCAATGATAATACATATATGTTTTTTCAGTTTAACTTTGCTCTCAATTCACTTAATACTAATCCCCTTGCTGTTATAAGATGAGTTAAACAGACTCTACCAAATTACGGTCATTAGTTGAAAAATCAAATGTTGATAAATTCACCTCGGTTTTCCATGCATGCATGGTTATGATTCAATACTTTATTTTCTCAATAATTTATAGAAACCAAATTCATTTCCAATATTTTATTAGTTTTATTATATATAGGGATTAATTTTGTTTAGCTAATTCTTTTGATAGAAGAAAGCTTATGTGAGTTGGGTAAGAACATTGGAGTTATGGCGGACCTCAAGATTCAAATAGAAGTATAAAATTGACAAATAATTCATTAATAAGCTCGAGGTTCTTTTGCTTAGAGCAAGAGTTCGAATTTATATCCTCACAATTGAATGAGTCAAATCTAACTGAATCAATTACTGTTGACTTATGTAACAAATTAAGATTTAGGTTGCTAAACTAAATCGTAACGTATTGTTTACTATTCTAACAAGATTAATCATATGGTATTCAAATTATGAAAACTTTTCTTCCTTTAATCACATGGTATTCAAATTACGAAAATGTTTCTTCCTTCTTTTTCTATATTTTAATATTTCTCTTCTTTTCACCTATGATTGAGATCCCACTTAAGGATAGCCTATAGGAGGGGATGAAAATTCGTTCAAACAATCTATTGAGGTTGATTTTATTTTATGCTATAGTATCTATATTTAGAGAGTGACATATTATCTACATATTTAAATTATGTAATAATTTGTGCAAGCATGATATAGTAATGAATGGCGATAATGACAGGTGATAGCATGGTATAATGTTTGAGTTGAAGATGCACACACAAACTGACTTTGCATCTGAGGATGAAATTATTCTCTCACGATGCACAATATAGAGAGTGGAGACCCTACCATAGCTGCTAGCATGGTTTCAAATTCAATGCATGAACTTGCAATTATTAGGAAGTTAAAAGGAAATCATATATTCAACCAAAAAAAGGAAATCATATTACTTACCGGTAAAGTTCGGAGTGATAGAGTCTATGTGAGCTTATAGGAAAATTGCATAATATGTGTGGGGATTAAAATTCAAATCCTAGATACCTTATTTATTTATTTTAAAATGTAAGTTTCTAACCACTGGTTTACTTAACAAAAACAAAAAAATCAAAGTAATGAGTTTCTCTCAATTTCATGAAAGAACGAAATCTTCAATCCATTACTATAATTTTAGTGTATAAATATTTAATTAATGTCTCCAATTTTAAGAAGGGAGATTCTACGGTGCAGTGAAGAAATTGACTTTTTTGAAAAAGTTAATTTTTATTTTAATGTTTGATTCATTTTTAAATTGTTGATTACTGATTAATGATCAATAGTAATTCATCTAGTAATGTTTGCAACATCTTGGACTTACAGATACTATTTTATCGTTGGAATCTTTAACATGCAAACAGAGTTGATGATATTATGTGATAGTCTTAAGTGTTACACTTTTTGAGGTGTTACACTTATAACAAGGTCAGATAAAATTAGATTAAGTGTAGTCTTGTTAATATGATAAATTGATGATACTAGAGGACTGAACTTTTGATGTCATTGTACAAACGGTAGGGTGTTACTTATTACATTTTTGATGTTATAGTGTTAACTTTACCAAAAAAGTCATTTTTATGACTTCACCATGAATATTTTATAGTAAAAACAATTTCTTTTAAAAAATATAGTGAGAGACGGGGTTGATATTAAGACGATGCTACTAAGAGAATTGTGTATTGGCCTATAAATAACATTCAAACGGGAGAAAACTGACGATATTCCAATATTATCTCTCATTTCCTCTTCTCTTACTTACTTGAGCGATGAAGTGACACAAAGTTCAACTCAACAATCGTCCTTAGAGACGTATTCTCGATCTAGTTCCGATTAGAATAGGATATTATTGTAAAGATGATATATGTGTGAGTATGAGATCATGTTGGTGAATTTTCATGTTCACCAAACTTTAGATAAAGCCATCCACGAGCTAGCTAGGTGTGTCATGGTCATGTGTGAATTTAATTAATAAACAGCACATGATTGGAGATTACCTAAATCCCTCTTGGATCCCACCTTACTTTCGTACATTCCCTAAATTGGTTTTTTAATGAAAATGCACGTGACTTTTTCATCTACAAAATCCAACGTCATTTTCTCAAATTGCCGTTGTCCTATATATAGTATATACTACTATGTCTATTTAAAAAAAAAGTATACATAAAATTGTAGGAATTGAGTCAAAGAAAAACGAGTAGGAATAAGGTTTAATTTGGAGCACGTCGAATCATATTTTAATTTGGAGTAGTTTATTTCACATTGTCCTTATGAAAGAATAATAATATCACCAAAGGCCGCAGCTTATGATTACTCTTCTAGAAGATGGAAATTAATTTGAGGGTGTATGGTTTTTGACTGAATGGTTACGTGTAATTTTACAACTTTTGAGAAATGCTATTATGAATTATGGTTACTCATGGTAGTTTCTATTTCTTTTAAATCCCAAAAAAAAAAAAGGAACATATATAAAGACCAAAAAAATATTTTGTCTAACTAACAAAATCCAAAAAATATGTACTGTCATAGTCTAAATAATAAGAATTTATGCAGCAGATTCAACAATTCGACATGTAAAAATATATTTAGTCTTTAAACTAATATAGTTAAATGAGTTTTTTTCTTTTGAAAAAAGTTATTTTTTTGTCATTCAAAATCTTATTATAACTAAGTGTCAGCAAAATAAAAAGAAACTATATTTTTTTTTGTCAAAAAGAAACTATATTTTTATTACTCATAATAGTAAATATTGAATAATATTTTTTACTTGTGATGTTTTTTTTATGGAATGATTTTTTTTCTAAACTAAAGAAGTCAACAAATAGCTATTTGGAAAGAAGATGCTTCAAAAAATTTCAATTTGTCAAAATATCGTAGAAATAAACTCCCCTAAATAATTAAGTACTACTCCCTTTATATTTTATTATAAGTCACTTTTTTATTTTTCACATATATTGATTTTTTTTTTAGGTATATTTTTCAAATATATTAAGAAATATATATTTTTTTAGGTAAAATGAAAATTAAATTAAATAAAAAGGAAAGAGATAAAGACATTGAGGTCATTCGACCTGACCCAAGTACTCCCTTTTTATTTTTCACATATATTAAAAAATATTATTACTTTTGTATTGACAGGAGAAATTATAAATAGTTTTATAAAATTATCCTTTATTATAATATGAGAAAGAGATATTAAAAGAATTGAATGATATCATAAAATATAAATATTTTTCTTAATCTATTTGACTTGCCCCTTATTTCCTCTTTCAATAAGATTTTAAACTTCAAAATATTTGGGACGGCTAAGATTAGGATCAGATATTTATAATTCAAAACGTCTCTCTAACTTGGTAATCAAATAAAAACATCTCAATACAATACGTGATGTGCACACCAACTTAGCAAATAATTCATGACGTCTAATTCTCAAAATTAAAGCAAATATTTTTGTTACAAAAAGGTGGGGCCCACCCATAGTAATTATCATCCTCACAATTTCCTAATGTAGTTTGACCCACAAGGCCACAACACAAGTGTAGTTGTAACAAAAGCACAAAACCAGTGACCAAGTTGGCATTCATCTAACCACTAAAATTTTCAGGATAATTCATTTCTGAACCTAAATTTCAAAATTCTACTTCCTCCATTTTATACATTTGACTGTTTTATTACATTTTTAATCACAGCTAAAAAAAAATATGTGACAGAAATTAATAACGGAAAAATGATACTATTGCGGGAAGTTAATTTCTTGTGGTTCTCTCTCTAATTTTCTTAGCCATGATACTATATTTTCTTATATAACAATGGATATTTAAAGATATGACCTTTTTTTTTAGGAAATTTAAAGATATGACTTGTTTTTTAAATTTACGTACATATTATTTATATGATTTATTTTTATAACATTATCTATATAGCACTATATTTATACTCTTTGTACTGGAAAATGGAATTATTTTATTTTTTAAAATACTCAGTGATAAGAATAAAGGTATCTAAGTATAACAAGCGGGAATCGATCACTAAAACGTGCTAGTAAAGTTGATTAGCCGACACCAGCATGTGTTTGCTGGCCTTTAGCACATCAGCGCTGAAAACCATTAATTTAGTTAGAATAATGTACATGTAAACGTGTTTTTTCGCGCAGTAGACAATTACCTAATTTTAATTTATTTGTATATAATATGAAACTTAGTTTATTTACCATTAATTTGTTCTCCTTTCGGACATTTTAACTATCAAACATTTACTTTTCAAAGCTTTTAATTTCAAGAAATTTTAAATTTTGTTGCACCATCTCTACATTTGAAGACAATTTACGTTCCCATCAATTTACATTTAGTTTAATTATTTTCTTATTGTAAAATTTGACGCAATTTACTTTATTTGCTTTTCGTTTCTTTACTTCCTAATTGGATGAGGGAATGTTTTGAGAGAATGTAATGTTTTGAGGGAATTTAAATACTTTGATGTGAATTCCATTGTTTGGATATAATTTGGAGAATTTTCAAAATGATGGAAATTTATGAAGTATATTGTTCAAGTTAAATTTAAAGAATTTCAAATGACATCTAAAAGTGAAGAATTTCAAAATTCTTCATTGTTATAAATTTTCAAATTTTTCAATTTGGTCCTCAAATTTTCCAAAATTTTCAATTTGACCCCTCAATTTTTCCAAAAATTATATTTTGACCCCTCAAATTTTTTAAATTTTCAAATTGACCCCTAATTTCATTTTTCAAATTTGGCCCAAAAAATTAAAATTTATAAAAATTGCCCAATAATGATGACAATAACTTTTTTTATTACTTCATCCAAACAATAATATTTAAGAATGAAATCATTTGAATTCCCTAGAATTCTAAATTCATCAAAATTTCTCAATTACCCCATCCAAACACACTCTAAGTTTGGATAGGGGAATATTTGGAGGGAATGTAATGTTTTGAAGGAATTCAAATACCTTGAGGTGAATTCCATTGTTTGGATAATAGTTTGAAGAATTTTCAAAATGATGGAAATTTATGAAGTATTTTGTTCAAGTTAAATGTAGAGAAATTCAAATGACACCTAAAAGTTAAGAATTTCAAAATTCTTCATTGTCATATTTTTTCAAATTTTACATTTTGGTCTTCAAACTTTCGAAAATTTTCAATTTGACCCCAATAAATTTATAAAAATTGCAAATTGACCCCTCAAATTTACCAAAAATTATAATTTGGCCCCTAAAAAATTTTGAAATTTGCAAATTGACCCCTAATTTCATTTTCAAATTTGGCCCAAAAAATTTGCAAATTTATAAAAGTTGCCCAAAAATGATGCCAATAAATTTTTTATTACTCCATCCAAATAATAATATTTAAGAATAAAAGCAATTTAATTGAATCATTTAAATTACCTAGAATTCTAAATTCTTCAAAATTTCTCAAATACTTCATCCAAACACACTCTAACACACTCTAAGAGCGTGTTTGGATAGGGGAATGTTTTGAGAGAATTCAAATACTTTGATGTGAATTCCATTGTTTGGATAATAATTTGAAGAATTTTCAAAATGATGGAAATTTATGAAGTATTTGGTTCAAGTTAAATTTAGAGAATTTCAAATGACACCAAAAAGTTAAGAATTTCAAAATTCTTCATTGTTATAATTTTTCAAATTTTGCATTTTGGTCCTCAATTTTTCCAAAATTTTCAATTTGAACCAATAAATTTATAAAAAATTGCAAATTGACCCCTTAAATTTTCCAAAAATTATAATTTGACCCCTCAAAATTTTTGAAATTTGCAAATTGACCCCTAATTTCATTTTTCAAATTTGGCCCAAAAAAAATTAAAATTTATAAAAGTTACCCAAAAATATGACAATATTTTGTTTATTACTCCATCCAAACAATAATATTTAGGAATGAAAGCAATTTAATTGAATCATTTGAATTACCTAGAATTATAAATTCTTCAAAATTTCTTAATTACCCCATCCAAACACACTCTAATGTTACCAATGAACTCGTCCAAAATCATGTGGTTAGGTTTAGCAAATTTCACAGTTAACCAAAGATTACCTAGCTATATATATAGTGCGCATTAGTATTGTTAATTTTTATGTTGAAAGTGAGGATCAAGCTCTTGACCTCCTTATCACTTCACTTCTTAACTCTTGACAATGAAATGTAAAATGGAAATTACTATAAACCTTATATACCTACAAATATAATTTCCATTTTACATTTTTCTATTATTCTCTTTTCAACGACTTTATCAAGAGTAGCAACATGTACATTTGTTTTATATGCAATAAATAATATATTCATTTTGTTAGTTAAAAAAGAATGAATATGTACCAAAATTTTAGAATGAGGGAGTAATAGAGTGATTTGATTCATGTTATGTTCTAGTTAAAACATAAGATTAATTTGGTGTGTTTAATGATTGGTGTACAATACGATACGTCTACGCTTTTGTTGATGTAGTATATAGTGAGTTGGAAATTGTACAGTGTAAGGGGATAAGAAGCTTCTACTTTAGAAGTTTTTATCTCAAATTGCCTTTTATCTTTATAACAATCAAGTGGGTGCGCCTTTTCAAAATAAAACAAAAATCATTGATAACATTCATAATTTCATATACTATATAAACAAACCCGATCAAGAGAAATATAAACACACATATTCAGAGTCACACACCAATAACATACATTATCGATCTTAGTTGAGTCATCATTACAAAGCGAACCATATAAAACTCATTCCTCTCTAGTATCCACACTTGAAACGGGTCCTATATATGGAACACATTAACGAGTATGACTGGAACATGACTCACTTACTATCCAACAATGATGATGCTCAAACTACATATAATATGGTACTTTTTAATTTGTTTTTGATATGTAACCTATGTTTGTTAGATTTTTTTTCTCATCACTCTCTTTCTCAGTTCGTGCTTCTAAATTAATTTCCTTCATTAATATTACGTGCATTATATTAAGGCATTCATTATCTCCCACTACACACACACACACGTACCATGCATGTTTTGTATATGGAGGCATTTACTGAACAACATTAATTTTGTATTTTATCTCTTCTAATTAATGTCAGGATAATTATCTGAAGTTGAGAGAAATATCCCAGCATACGCTACCCCTCGGGTTGAAACTCACATTGACTCCTGAGATGCTTCCATTCACAGAACAAAACATGAACGATGATACTAAAATCACAACTTCATTCCAACTAGAAGAAATTAAGAAAGTTGAGAAGTTGAAGGCTGTTCATTTTCCAATGTATATGCTCATCATTGGGTTTTTTAAGGTATATATTACTGTACTAACTATTACTACTAGTATATAATATTTGACTTGTATAATAGTCAAATTAATTAAGTGTTTCTAAAAATCCCAAAATATTCGAGGTTTTTTATTATATAATAAAATATTTGTCTCATATTACATGCTGCGCATGCAGATTGAGGCTAAATATCCTGCGGATTTGGTAGCTAAGTTTTATTATGCTAAACGAAAATTGGTGTGGGAGATATTGCGTGATGGTTTAAAGGAAAAGATTGAAATACATTGGCAAAACATTTCAGCCATTCGAGCTGTTCTTGAGGATAATTTACCCGGTATTCTTGAAATTGAGGTACTTCTTTCTTTAATAAATAGTCTTTTTTTACACTGTGATAAGCTATGCAGACACATTCACATCAAGAAAACTATGTATAGATGTTAATTTTCATTGGATTTGTTTTTTACAGCTAGACAAAGTTCCATCCTTCTTTCGTGAGATAGAACCAAAGCCTGGAAAGCATACTGTGTGGACCTTATCTCAAGACTTCACTCATGGTCAAGCTTCCAAATACCGGTATGTATTTCTTTTTAACCACATTATTACACTTTCATCTTTTTACTTTTGGATGAAAACACACAAATAGATTCATTCAATCATATTCAGCTTGATTGTACATACAATATATCATTTTGTCATTGATGGCAAATATTTCTTTCTACTCAGGAGGCACTATCTTCAATTCCCTCCGGGAGCTCTTGACCAATACTACGCAAAGCTCTTGCAATGTGATAATCGATTGATGGAATTGAGTCAGAGACCATTTCCTAGTTCACATGCTATTTATTTTGATTCACATTTAGATCAGAGGACAACACAACTTAATTTTAGTCATTATTCAGAAACCTCCTTGGTTATGGACCAACAAATTCAACAATTTGGCACATTGCCTCTAATTTCAAATTATAACAACCCAACTTCAGGTAGCAAAAATTTCCATTAGTTATAGTATTCCATAATAATACATGTGTGCTCATCACAACAACATTAGCACTTCTAACATAAAAAACATCATATGTTATAGATGAGTCGATCAACAATCAAATGCTTCAAGATCCGATGATGTCCACATCTTGGAGTCAAGGCTTTCATTATGACACTTCACTTTCAATGGAGTCTGTCCCACGAGCAAGTTGCATACAAGCACAACCAAGTGGACCAGATTGGTTAAAATATGAACTGCCAAGTCACATTAATAACATGTTGCTAGGAGGCTACCATATCCCAGAAAATGAATTCAACACAACACATATGAGTGATAGTGCCAGTGTAGTTTGCCCAAATGTTGCTCAATCAATTGATGCGAGTCTTGTTTACCACGCCAATACAAGCACACAGTTTGATTGGTCTATGTTCACTTGATTTCTCATGAAACTCACTCCATGCCATATTAAGTCTTTTTTTCCACATAAATTAAGAGAAGCTGTAAATAAATAATAAGTGTGTAACAACTTTGCAAAATTGTCAATAATTAACCATTATTATTACATTTGGGCTGTGAAAATGGAAGTCTATCTTGGTGCAAGTGATATGTGGTAAGCTGTTAAACAGGAGAGCGTGAAGTTTCATACCTGTCCTTAAATTCATGTGACATACATGTCTTCATGTCCACTTTTATTCAATCCAGACCCTGAATGTGTGCCATCGAAGAAGACGCTTCGTTCTTGACCCTTATCAAAGAATTTGTTGGTTGTCCCCTCATTTATAGCATGTTTGCTTCCACATTGATGTGGAGCTGAACACAAGGTTGGCAAACTCTACAAAGCATAGCTTCTGTCCCACCGTGGCTTGTTACCGTGAATTCACGATTTACCAAACACGCACTTAGAGTAGGTGAAGTTGAATTCAAATGGAGCTCTAACTCTAACTAAGGATGTCAGACGACTTGCATCTTTAGAAGAGACCACTTTGGAGCATTTATTTTTGCTCTCTCCAATAATATTGGTCTGTTTGTTTGTGAAAGCTTACCTCTATGCTTGGTCTTCAGATAGCATGGCAAAGAGGTTTTAGAATAAGTTGTAGTAGAATTCAACTCTAGTCGCTATCCAGCTAATCAAGGATGGATGTTTTTTAGTTCACATCTTTCCTACTCATCAAGTAGATGTGCAGATTTTTCTATTCACCCGGAAGCATATTTACCATGAAGCAAACCAAAGATTGTCATCAATGCAATTAAAGAGACATCAGTTTTAAGGAATACGAGAAATAAGAGAAAATTTAAAGATTAAAATAAAATTGTAACTTTTTTGCAATCTATTGTGCACCACCTACACTCTAGATTTTGCCCAAACAATAATTATGTTCAAAAAAGTGTTGCTAATATTTCCCCTAGCATGAACCATGACATTAAGTTCATAATCCTCACACCTCCTAGCCTTCGCAAATTCAACAATGAAAAATTGGGGGATCGACACTTTGGTAAAGTTTCATCATTCAAACTCTTCAATTATATGAAAGGCATACAAGGTGTCTGAGGCATAATACACAGCTTTGATGGCTGGAACGATTCTTCTGAACTCTAGTGAAGTCCTACAAGTTCTACAGTATATTTACCAGATGTGATCACTTCCCTTACAGAAACTTGTTGAACTCCCTGGTCAAGTCTTTGAAATCGATAAAGGTGATTTGCCAGAACCTTCTGATATTGCTGCAGGATCAGAGGACCTGGTGGCGGGATCAGAAGACCTGGTGGCAGTTTCATCTGCACCGTCCAAATTTGTTTCACTGAAGCTTCTCTTCTTTGATGGAGTGATCAAACTTGTATTTTCATTTTCTTTCAGCTTTCCTTTACCTTTTTCTTTTCTGCTGTCAGCCTCCTTATCGGGTTGTGGTTCTCCATTTAGAAGTGGAAATAAAGGAGGTTCCTGGCCACTCAATCGGCAAAACACTCTTTCAACAGTCTCACTTATCTCCTTTCCCAGGCCATTGTTGTCTAAAATTAAATCCCAAACTGATTTTGATGCTTTCTCAAGAACAGAAGCTCTGCATGAAATAGGCATGGGTATCAGAAATATGTGCATTGCATAAAGTCTAGTATAGTAGTATAAGATAATGACCCAAAAACATGTAGCAAGACTAAACAGAGAAACCTTACCGTGCACGCCTATTTTATTATAATTCATTCCAAAAGTTGCACACTGCCCAAAAAACTAAGAGGCGCTACCGTATCTATATAATTACCAAGACAGCCTGCTAACAGATCCAAAAAAGTAGCGTCTACTTTCCACATGCAAAACTAATATAAGGAAGCAACTACAGAGTAAACTCCTATTTCAGTCCATAATAAAGATATAAATGTCATTGCCAAGATTTTCTTAAAAATTTGGACATCAATGCCCTCGATCAAAGAAAATGACATGAAATTCACCCCTACAAAAATTGACATTTAATACTTCAATCCCGTGGTTTGTACATGGAATAATGACTTTCATGACACTTTTCATGATGATAGCAAATAGCAATAAATTGGCGGCAAAATTCTTCCGAGAACCAAAATATCGACCCGTATATCTTCGGAGGACTGGAATATAGTTTAATTTTACATCTTAATTATAATCATATGCAGCAAGTAGGGCTGGAAATGAGTCGAGTCGAACCGAACCTGCCTGAGCTCGGCTCGGCTCGACTCGATAAGAATTGGTTCGGCTCGAAACTCGGCTCGAGTTCGACACGAACTATTTTTTCAGCTCGAGTTCGGCTCGTTTAAAGTTCACGAACAGTTCGGTTCGGCTCGTTAGGTTGCTCAACTCGTCCAAAAAAATTATAGAAAAAAAAAATTAATTTATAGATCTTTGATATTATATATATATATATATATATATATATATATATATATATATATATATATGTATATATATATATATATATAAATTAAATATTAAATTAAAATAAAAGTTCCCACAAGCATGCATATAATAGACATAAATTATATAAAGTTAAAGGTTGCATAAATACGAAGAAAAATATCTGATACAAGTAACAGAGACAAAAATCCAACAAAATTCAATTAGCTGTGAACAAAATTCATAATATTCTTTTACTTTTAAACTCCAACTGCTCTTCCCTTCAAGACAAAATTGTATTCAGCCACATTTGCCACATTTGAATTAAATTTTTTTAAAAACTAACTCAAATTGATTTATATATATAATCGATAATCGAGACATCTCATTAACCTAACGAGTCGAACTATATGTAGCTCAAGTTCAGCTCATTTAATTAACGAACTTAATTTTCAGCTCAAGTCCAGCTCGTTAGGTTCATGAACCAAGTTCAACGGATTAGATATCGAGTTGAATGTCGAACTATAATCTAGTTGATTCGGTTCATTGCCAGCCCTAGCAGCAAGTAAAATTTTGTCCTTCTTTTTCATTTATCTATGTTTATTAAGATTTAGCCTATTTCACAGGATTTGATTATTTAACTAGAATCTCTACTAAGACTATTTCATACAAAGAGGTTTAATGGCTGTAAAAAAATAGATACAAAAAATTCAAAATAAAAGAAAGGGGTTTTCAACTTTTCAAGCATTCTTCCTTCAAAAAAAAAAAAAAAAACTCTTCAACCATTCTTTTGGCTAGCCTTTAAGAAGTGTATAATCAAGCTACATCCCAGCCTAGATATGTCAACAGAAAGAGTAAAGAGAGCAACTCCGCAAATGGAAAAAAGAGCGAACGGAGCAAAAAAATTGCACATAATTACAAGCAAGCCCTGGCTGGAGAAGAGGGGTTTTATTTGGTGTGCCAGGTAGATTTGAATTTTGGAATGAGAAGAAGTTGAGAGGGTACAAGTAAGGAAACGTTAAAATAGTAAAAGTTAAACTGGGTTTGTCGTATTCGGGTACTGGCCATGTCTTTGGTTGCTAAACTACATCAAAACTGTAAGAAAGTTAAAATTGGGTGTGTCGTATTCAGGTACTGGCCAGTGGCCATGTCTTTGGTTGCTAAACTGTATCAAAGCTGTATTTAAGACGTATTAGGGAAAAACCAAAACAAGCAAACTTATTGGATACACATTCACATTGACACGTGTATCAGTATTGGACTGGATACATATCGGACACTAATGCTTTTCCATTATTTGTTTGCACAGGTCTTTTCAACCCAATAATCCGAGGGCCACGGTATATTCCTAGACCCTGCTATCCTACATCTATTTGGAAATCAGAAACAAACTTGCTCCACGTCAGCATTAGCAGTTATGTTAGTGAAATTTATGCAAGTGTAGATATCAAGTTGGACCTTACGGGGAGATTCCAACTTTATATAAATATAAAGTTTTACATTCGCATTACAAATGTTTTCATTGGCACAGTGGTTAAGCCAATTCATGTGCAAAACATGTTCCTAGTGAACTATTTTTTTGCATTTTCATTGTACGGCAGTTAATGTCGGGAACATATTGCCGCATCAGTTGTGTATATTTATAAATATTATATACACCATTCACATTATAAATGTTTTCGTTGGGGTAGGGGTTAAACCAATTCATGTGCAAAATATGTTGCTGGATTGCTTTCTAGTGAACTTTTTTTTGCAGACTTTATAAAAGGGTATAGGCGCTCGATATTATTAGGGTACCTATCCAAGGAACCATACAATACAAAAGGCGTAGGTGCTCTGAGATTGTATACATGTATTATTAGGGTACCAATCCAAGGAACCAAATACAAATATTATTTTGGCCCCCACATGTGCTCTTCGGATTTTCAGCAAGATGATTAAGGGGATGAAAATATTATTGATGGGAGGTTTAGAACTCAACTCCATTCTATGACGTAGTGCAGATAGGCAAACTAAAATCAATAGGACAGGATAAAACTATAGATTTTAAACATGACCTAGCTTTACTTTTGAGAGAACATAATCAAGACAACAATCCTTGATCCCATCAGCCAAGAAATCCTCTGGTTAGAGGAATATGTCATGCAGGATCAAGCATGGAAAATTAGTGGACATATAGAACATTTCTACTACGGATAACTTCATAGAGAATAAACTTCGATTCTTCAAAATCTTCCCTCTCTTTCATTCAAATTTTTTTAAAAAATTAATTATAACCACATAATGGTGCAGGCAGGATGGATAAATAATTTACACATTTTGGGAAGCAAGTTGGGAGTTGGAGAATTTCAAGATCTTCAAATATTCACACTTCACACTATACTTTTATATGGGGCAAGAGATTTGAAGCCAAACCCAAGAATAAGACTTTTTTGTTTTAGTGAAGGAAAACATACGCAAAACAAAGGTGGCTAATTATAACTGTTCGTAGCATGGGTATTGTTCATGCAAATGTAGCACTGTCTCTGTGGCAGATTTAGTCTATACTGTATCTAGTTATTCTACTAGCTTCATTTGCCTCAAGTTAGAAAGTTGTGATTAGACTAATCTCAAGTACACAGATTTCATCTATATTTCATATGAGGGATTGAATGGCTGAGACAGCAAACACTTACAGAATAGAATTTTACTTGTCTCTCTTTTTTAATGGAAAGAGTTTTTTCTTCTTTTGAAGAATAGGTTGTGCAGCCTATACAATGCCAAACTAAACGGTGCGAAATAGAGTATATCATTAGCCCAACATGCAACAGACACAAAAAAAAAAAAAAAAAAAAAACTTTTTGAGTTCCCAACAAAGGGATCAACATTAGGTCCAAAAATAAATATAAGCAAATCTGTGACTTACTCAAGCTCTTGGCGAAGCGCATCAAATAGCTCTCTTTTGGTCTGTTTCTCAGCACCAGGGGTGTTCAGAACCTTACTCTGTTCAGCCATCTTTATAGTAGTACTCTTGAGTTCCTCCTACAAAAAAAAAAAAAAAAAACAGCACAAAACTTATCACAATAAACTTTAAGACATCTCACAACTTGTAAACCAATTATACCAAAATTCAAAATAAATGGAAGAAAATTAGTAGACATGTCAAGCCTAAGAAACAAACACTACTCTGATAATAATTTGAGAAAGTGAATGTAATTGAATTTTTTTTTTTTTGGTGGCCGGGATTTAAACCCCGGACCTTGCCAACTTAGCTAAAGTAATTGAATTTAACTGTAGCTTCCACGTGTCGAACACCAAACCCCTCTTAATTATAACGGTTTAAATATAATTTTAGTCCCTACAACTATAGTGTTATTGTGTTGTATGTTTTTTTTTTTTCAAATTCACAAATTGGAAAGAAAAAAAAAATGCTTTTTCGACATGTGGACATGTGGCGTGATTTTATTGGGACATGTCAGACTAAAACCAACAATTTTTTAATATACAAGACTAATTTTATCAAAATAAAAAAACTTACACCACCAAAGAAAACGTTATAATTGCACAAGACTAAAAGTATATTTAAACCTATTATAATTTACAAAAATCACAAACTAATTAGCACCAGAAAAATAGAGAACAATAAAATTGGAAAAAAGGAGGGTAGAAACTACATTGGCTTTGAGCTGATTGATGATCTTCAACCTAAGAGCATCAATTGTTCCGTCGTTCATCAGCGACTCTAACACATCTTCGGGAGTGATCACCGAAGAAGAAGCCATAAGCAATAGCAGTCACCGTCGAAGTCTATTCGATTTCGCGAGAAGCCAGAATATGGAAGAATTTGGATATTGGTTTGTATCGATGGATATAGACAAATGTTGGATATGAAAACGCAATAATTGGTGGTCGTATTATGGTTGCAGTGGGAGTTTCGAGGAAATTGAAATTTGGAAAACCCTAATTTTCTGATGAGGGAAGGAGGGAGGATGAAGACTATAGCGCGAAATCAATAGATCTATCAAACACACATCTGGCAGTAAGTCTGATGTGCCCCACGCTCATAAACTATGTTCACTTTATTTTTTCTTTAATTAAATAACAAGACCTCGACCCGGGCGATGCACGTTTTTTTTTTTTGTTGTTTCGTTTTTTTTTTTTTTTACAGTATATTTATTTGTCGATATGTATAAATGTATTTTTGTATTTCTCTCTGTTTCAAAATGAGTATCGCTTTACATTTTCAATACAATTTTAATTATTTTCTTTCAACTTTATCCTCTCTAATTTTTTCTCTCACACAATTTTCAATGCAACTTTAAGTTTGTCTTTTTCTTATAAAGTAAGGGCAATTTAGTAAAAAGTGTTATGTCTAATGAATATTTCATTTCATTCCTTAATATGTGTGCAATGGGCTAAAGCGACACTCATTTGAAACGGATGGAATATATCTTACTCTCTCCCTTCTTTTTTAAGTGTCACGTTAGGATAAATTTTTTGTTCCTATTTAACTGTCACTTTCAAAGTTCAATGCAACATTAAATGTTGTTTTACCAATATTGTTCTTAGTTATTTATTGCGGAGATAAAAATATATTAAATGAGATATTAAATGAATAAGGTCATTATAGTAAAAGTATAGCTTATTGCATCAAAAGTGGTATCAATTATTGATTGTCTTGGTTTGTGTAAAATGTCAAAATATGACAATTAAAAAGGAACAGAGGTAGTAATAAATACTACAATGATATTATTGAATAATTTAAATTTAAATTATTGAATAATCTAAAAGAGTAATGGTGTGTTTGTTTCAAGTTTACCAAATTTATTCTTAAGAATAACATTCCTTGGAATATAAATATGGAAATTTTATTTCAAGGTGTTTAGGAAAAATATGTTTGGTTAACTTTATAATATTCTTAGGAACCATAAAAATAAGGATTATAATAGATAACTATTTATGAATTTATTCTCATCTCCATGGGAACTTTATTCTCACCCTTTTCTTTGGGAAAATTTTCTATTCTCAGTAACATTTTATATCCGAAAATAAAATTTAGTAAACTTGTAACAAACATATGCATATACATTCCTATCATTTTATTCTCGTGAATCAACAAATATAACATGAAACATTCATCATTAACTAAGACATCAGTCCAAGTAGCATGACACCATTCAAGTGTCTCCATACAGTATGAAGATTTTGAGTTGAAAGTGTCAATAGTAACTAATACAGTTTAAGATATCATACCTTGATTTCTCTTCTTTTTTTTGTTCTAAAAAATAGCATTAATATCAAAATTAGGTTAGTGATCATACCATTAATATGTTATTATGGACGAAATTTGCATCACAATCACATTTTTTAGGAGAAATCGAAAGAAAAAGGGGAAGAAATAGATGAAAACCGCTACCTTCTGGGTTGAGATTGAAGGAATTAGGTTGACAACCGTTCAATGTTCAATTATGGAAAGAAAAAAAAATGGATTGATTGGTTTTTTAAAAAGGGCGTTTGGTATTGGATATGAGGTAGTGGAAGCAAAATTACATCACACAAACAACCATTGGCCTAGTGGTCAGAATGTGTACATGGAACCATAATGTCGCGGGTTTGAATCTCCGTAGAGAATGTTGGGTAAAGTTGTAAAGTGTAAGCAATATGGTATCTAGTTTGATATTTTTTCCCTTTGGTTTGGTTTGGTTTTCTGTTTGGTAGGATTTGAACCCAAACTTTGAATTTTTTATCTCATAACTCAACCCAATTGAGTTATCAAAACAATCCTACTAATTATATAACTTTTTTTTAAGAAACTCCTTTTTAGCAAATACTTGATTATAGAGCTCTAGTAAACAAGAACAATTTGCTAAATGTATTAAATTTAGTGTTGGTGAAAGAAAAAACATTAATTGCAGATTTAGGTTTTCAAATCCCTTAATATGATTCCTTAACAGTTAAGAAATATGTGACAAAATTGTCTCTCGTAGTTGTAGAAATGAATTTTATAGCTTCACATATATACATGGAAAGCAATTCTTGTGCATTTGCCACAACTTGTTTGCATCGTTTGATAAAGACTAATATTTATAGTTCTAGGACTGTACTCCGCTATAAGGCAAGTCTAATGCCGATGTTTTCGTAAAGAGAAATGATATTTGTACAACTTTCTCTCTCATACTTATAATATCTTCTTATTTTTTCTCTTTTTTTTTTTCTCTCCATTGTTTTTGACCAATAAAAAAAGAGCACAACAAAGTTGTCCCAAAAATTATAGCAAAAAAAATTGTTCAAATATCACTCTTTCGTAAATTAAAAACATTAACAATTCTTCCAAGTTCCAACCTCTCAAGGAGGATACAGTGAAAGCGCAAATGGTATAGGATTTTAATAATTATGTTGATGATACATCGTTGAATGCGACACTATTTAGTGTCTTTTATGAAATAAATTATTTAAATTAAAAGAGATTAATATAATATAAATCATCAAAGATAAACAACCCAAAACTTGACAATTGCAATACATCATTCCTTAAGTGATACGGAGAAGAAAAAAAGATGTTGGAAAATTGAATATTTATTTTTCCTAGATATGTTTATAAATTATAATTTTTTTAAAGAATCATAAATTATAATTTATTTCTTTAAAATCTACTCGAAATATTTTTTCATTCTCAACATAAAACAAAACCATGCTGAAGCACCACCACCACCACCACCATTTCAGAAACCAGTGCAAGCCGCCATCCCCACCACCCTCCCCCGCCATCCCCACCGTCGTAGCAATGTCGTCACCACCCCATCTTTCCGAAAACACCCCTACAGTCTTATCAAATTACCCAATACCACTCTCACCTCAACTTCCCGCAATCTCAAAGCAAATCGAACTCAACAGAGCCACAATCGCTACTTCAAACTCCGAACTCTTCTCTCTGGCACAAACCCACATCATTTACGAAGATGAATATCTTCTCGCAGTTAACAAACCGCAAGGAATCTACTGCGACAATGTCCTCACCTCGCTTCAATCACAAAGCACCGTTGGATCAGAGCTTCATCTCGCGAATCGACTCGATCGGGATACGAGTGGTGTAATGCTTATAACGAAGTCGCACAAGATAGCTTCAAAGCTTGTTAAAGCTTTCACTGATCGTGAAGTGAAGAAAACGTATATTGCTTTTTGCACCGGTCGTGTTCCTGATTGGAAAACGATTACTGTTAAATCCGGTCACGGAAGATCGAAATTTGGTGCGTGGAGAGTGTATGGTTTTTCTGATTCCGGTCGTGGGTTACCGGGTGGATCGGTTGTTCGTGAAATGGAAACTTCGTTTGAGTTTTTATCAGTTAACGGAAAAGGGGGTTTTAGGGAGGTGACGGAGTTAGGGTTCGAAGAAGGGAATGTGGTGGTTGTTGAAGAAAAAGCTGTGAAAATGGAAGGTGATGATGAGAATGAGATTGTTGTGAGAGCTTATCCTAGGAGTGGAAGAACACATCAGATTCGATTGCATTGTCAATATTTAGGGATTTCGATAATCGGGGATGTAAAATATGAGGGGGTGTATGAATGGAAAGGTAGGGTTTATGATGGTCATCATCTTCATGCGGAGACATTGTCGTTTGATCATCCTGTTACGGGTGTTCGTGTTATGTTTCGTGCACCTCTTCCGCAGTGGGCGAACCAGGCGCTGCAATTGTAACCTTAATGCGTGTAGAATCAGTGTTCTAGGTAGATGATGATAGCCTGCAATTTTGTGAGGTTCTTGCTAGCTTATTTTGTTTCAAGAATTTGTTATCTTACATTTTGGTTTTGAATTGTACATGATAGCTTTGCATCTGTTTGCACAATTAATGTCATTTATGTTTGATATTGTTCAGTAAAAGAAAAGTTTGATATTATAAACAAAGTTGGCAATGATTGCTATTGGGGATTCTCATGGTATTGATAATTAGTATAGTACTATATTTTTGTCAACAGTTTGTATTTATGCTAGTTTAAGTGAAGACAGTACTTGTATTTGTATCAATGACTATTGCTTAATTACATAAGCTCTATTCATTTATTTGCGGTCCATTCTAATTGAAACTACAACTATCTTGTTCATCAAAACTGCTCGTTTAATTATTTATTGTCAGGATATATCCATGAAATTCACAATCTGTCGTTGAAAACAACTGGTTTGTATATTCCGATAGCCATGTGCAGGCTTCGCTCTTATTATTCTGGCTTTTCTGTAACACATGTTCAACTGTGGCATACGAAAATGGAAATGTTGAGTCAGTTTCTTACTCAAATTCTGATACATGTGGCTCAGCCACATGTATCAGAATTTGAGTACGAAACTGCATTAATTGGGATTTTGTTTGCTTTGCTTCAATGGCTTTATGTATCGAGTGTCAGGGTGTTGTTTGCTGCCAATCACACTGAAGCAAACATCGGATATAAAGCCGTGAAGATAACCACCTATGTCAATGCTAGAACAACTCTTGAAGCCAGGAAGGGAAAAAGAAAAGGCTTCCGCTGTTGCTTTTCCCTCTGGTGCAGTGATGGGCTTTCTTCTTGCTGCAAATTGCCTGTTATTGGTAGGTTACAAAAGAAGAGGAAGATAAGGAAACTGAATCAAAGACTGTTGAGAAGGTATTGATTGATAAATCGAATTTAGATGATTTTGTTGGCAAGCCTGTCTTCCATGCAGAGCGCATCTATGATCAAACACCGGCTGGCGTTGTTATGGGACTTGCCTGGACTGCAATGGGCGGATCCACACTGTATATAGAGACTAAATTTGTTGAAGAAGGGGACGGAAAAGGAGCATTGCATATCACTGGTCAATTAGGAGATGTAATGAAAGAAAATGCTCAACTAGCTCACACAATTGCTAGAGATATACTGCGGGAGAAAGAACCAGAAAACACTTCCTTTGCCAATACAAAGATTCACCTCCATGTTCCTGCAGGGGCTACACCAAAGGATGGACCAAGTGCTGGTTGCACGATGACCACTTCTATGTTGTCCCTTGCCTTGAAGAAGCCTGTGAAGAAGGATCTAGCAATGACTGGGGAAGTGACACTTACTGGGAAGATTCTTCCCATCGGCGGGGTATGTTGAAATAATTTTATTTCATTTTTTTTTTTTTAATTTATGGATACAGAAACTTGTGCTCATCGTCTTTAATAGTCACTGGTTTCCAAGTTGTGGAATTTCTTTTTAAAAGTTATTTCTTCTTGAGTTGGATGATGCTTTTATATCTACTCACTCACCAATAGATACCATTTGTTTATTAGAAATTTAAGTAATGTAGGAACTTTGGCCCAACAAACTGATTATTATTCATCTATACCCATATTTGTCATGATTTCTTTTTGCACATTGTGTCTGGAATTGTTTGTCATGCCATGCTGTGAAAATTGCAGGTTAAGGAGAAAACTATGGCTGCAAGAAGGAGTGAGGTTAAGACTACAATATTTCCTTCGGCAAATAAGAGAGATTTTGATGAGCTAGCACCTGTAAAAGGTCTCGAAGTGCACTTTGTTGATGACTATATGCAGATCTTTGATTTGGCTTTTGGTGATGAGAAATCTCACAATGCAGAGAAGTAAATCACTAATGCCGTAGGATCTTGAGATGAAACGAGATTTCATTAACTGTATTTGAATTTCCATTTTCATTTTGTTTACAATCTTTTTAATCTCATTTCTGAAGACGACTTTAATTGATTTGAATTGTGTGTCTGGATTAAGTAATGGTAGTTTTTTTATTTTACTTTGAATTATTTCTCTCTGTTTTTGTGTAAGGAGCTGAATTATTTATTTTTGGTGAACAATGACCAGCTTTTTACATAATGTAAATGTTTAAATTTATCTGTATTATTGTAAGAACTGTTTGGATTAACTTATTTGAGCTTATCTAGTGGCATATTTGAGGTTGTATGGAAGAACATATGAAAACACCTTATGACGTGTTCATAAGCCGTTTTCAGTTTATTTCCATAAGTCACAACTTATAGCATTTCCGAAAACAATTTGAGCTAATCCGAGCAGGGCCATAATATTATGTCATTGTAGCTGTGGAGGAACACGTTGATCTTATGTCAGATCTTGTTCAGAAAATCTCTTCTGAACTTCGTTCTAACCTTCGTCCTGCAAAGGATAACTTTTTAGGGTTCTTTCATGCCATTGATTGGAAGGTACGTACTCTTCTCCCTCCAATTTCGCCGCTAACCTTCTCTTTTATTTCTATCTATTTCCTTTTTTTTAGTGCTTTATCCATTATCGAGTTTAATTGAATGTGGTTTTTTCGATTTTCTATTTATTTTGGTGTGTGAGAAATTAAATGAACTAAGCTTGAAGTGCAGCTACTGTCTTGTTTTGTGCTTGTTTGGACTGTTTGTAATTCATTGATTATCACTTCTCAGCATTGTAAGATACATGCGAGCTGTATCTTGAACTTATGGTCTGTTTGGATTGACTTATTTTTGAGCTCATGAAAAATAACTTATGCGAATAAATAAGCTTTTTTGTTAATTCATAAGTTTTCACTGTATTTACATAAGCTGTTTTTTCATAAACTACTCACAAAGCTTATTTATTTGCACAAGCTCAAAAATAAGCCAATCCAAACGAGCCCCTAATTAATACAAATCCGCGGTGTGTATCTTTTTGGACATGAATCTCATCTTGAATGAATCACTGCCTAAACTTGTGTACCAACCACTGTGATGTCAAATGGCGGCACTGAAGCGCTGTAGCATGGAGAGTTTATGTTTGTTTTTTTATATTTGGATATCACTTGTAGAAAAATAATATGGTTTTATGGATCATATTAGTTTTGGTGTTTTGAATTATCATATTCAATCTCTACCATTTTATCGTTTTAGAAATTTCTGGTTATTTGAATCCTGCAAACTTCCTAATATTGCCTTGATTTTCTTTTTTTGTTTTGTTTCAGGAACCCTGGCTACTGGGATTGTTATCATTCTATGTTCTATTGCTTCTTGTAACTATAATCTCTAGGAAGAATACCAACTTTCAGATGTGCTTGTTCCTTTTGACGTGTACGTAGCATTTCTTTTTTAATTTTATGGAATGTTATTTTTGAATAAACTATAAAGGCTTAATTAAACTGTTCTATTAGTTTTGATGTACCTCACTTCACATCTGTTTGAAGTTGTTGCCTTCTCCATGATAATCAACTTATCGCCCTGCCTTTAATTTTCTGCATTGAGCAGCGACAATGTGATATCTGAAAATAAACAGATTATGTAGTCTATTCTGTTTGGTAACATTATGGCGTAGTTTGATCCATATAGCCGATCCCACTTAGTGAGATAAGGCTTGGTTGTTGTTGTTGTTGTAGTAGTCTATTCTTTTTGGTTTTTAGCTTATATGTATACAAATCCATTTATCCTGTCATGCTTTGATGGTTGCAACTTGCAAATATACCCAAAATTATCAAAAGATTGAATATCTGGTCATGCTAACACATCGGAATTACAACTTTTTGTATAGTGAAACATTTAGATGTATGCAAAATTATCCAATTTATTTACATCAATATTTCTTTAGAATGAGATTTTTCATGATACGATCTTAGTCACTGATCAGGCAATGGAGATACAAAATAATTAGTTTGTTCAATAGCTAGTTAGAGGAGAGAGATGATCACATATAAATAATAGGGAAGAATATATAGTTTTGGATTTTTGAGTTGAAATTTGAATACCCAAGGTGCAGAGAAGATATACACTTTGTCGCTGTGCATTATTGTGTCTCAAGTACTAAGAAAGATAGGTTTATGATAGCACATTGTGGTGTAATTTGATCCATGTAGCCGACCCCATTTAATGGGATAAGGGTTGGTTGCTGCCGTTGTCTTCTTGTGTCTTAAGTCTAAACTTGTATCAGACTGATATGTCTGATCATTTCCCATGCACATTTTTTTTTTGTGCTTACATCTGTAGAATGTAATTAATAGGGAAGAATAGATGGTTTTGGGTTTTGGAGTGGAACTCCAAATGCCTGGTTTAGAGAAGATATACACATTTCCATTATGCATTATTGAGTCTCAAGTCTAAACTTGTATCGGGTCTGATATGTATGATCATTTTCCATGCACAGCTTGCGTATTTAAATCTTTTAATTCTGATGTCTCTGATATTTTTGAAGTTCTTTTATCTTTATCAAACTGATAATATAGTTTGTCTTCAAAATTGTTTTGATGCAGTGGCTGGTGTATATCTTGCTGAGAGTCTTAATAGTATTCTAGGGGAAAACTGGAAAAGCTTCTCTACTCAAAACTATTTTGATCCAAGTGGAGTATTTATGTCAGTTCTTTGGTCTGGACCTCTTCTTGCATTCGCTATGATAATCTTTAGTATTTTCCCCTATGACGCAACCATTATGCTGACGGTCATCTTTTCATATTGAATATTAACTAAATGTATCTTGTCTCTTTCTGCAGATCAACACACTCTTTTCCTTATGTTACTTGATTGTGAAGTGTAAAAGAGCTGAACTAAGACATCGTGCAAGGGCTGCTCGTAGTAAGCAGGAATAGTTGATCTATAGGGATTTCGATATTCAGGGATGTGAAATATGAGGGAGTGTATGAATGCAAAGGCAGGGTTTATGATGGTCATCATCTTCATGCAGAGACATTGTCGTTTGATCATCTCCTGTTACTGGTGTTCGTGTTATGATTCATGCAACTCTTCCGCAATGGGCGAACCAGGCGCTGCAATTGTAACCTTAATGCGTGTAGAATCCGTGTTTTAGGTAGATGATGATAGCCTGCGATTTTTGAGGTTCTTGCTAGCTTATTTTGTTTCAAGAATTTGTTATCTTATATTTTGGCTTTGAATTGTACATAATAGCTTTGCCTCTGTTTGCACAATTAATGTCATTTATGTTTGAAACTGTTCATTCAAAGAAACGTTTAATATTATAAATAAACAAAGTTGGCAATGATTGCTATTGGGGATTCTTATGGTATTGATAATTAGTATAGCTGCATAGTACTATATTTTTGGCAACAGTTTGTATTTATACTAGTTTAAGTGAAGACGATACTTGTATTTGTATCAATGACCATAGCTTAATTATGTAAGCTCAATCCATTTATTCGTGCTCCCTTCTAATTGAAACTACAAATATCTTGTTAATCAAAACTGCTAGTTTAAATTGTTATAGTCGGGATATATCTATGAAGTTCACAACCTGTCGTTGAAAACAACCGGTTTGTATATTCCGATAGCCGTGTGCAGGCTCCCCTCTTATTATTCTGGCTTTTTTGTAACACATGTTCAACTGTGGCATATGAATATGGAAATGTTGAGCGAGTTTCTTACACAAATTTTGATACATGTGGCTGCATTAATTGGAATTTTATTTGCTTTGCTTCAATGGCTTTATGTTTCGAGTGTCGGGGTGTTGTTTGCTGATAATCACCCTGAAGCAAACATCGGATATAAAACTCTCCATGAAGATAACCACTTATGTCAATGCTAGAACAACTCTTGAAGCCAGGAAAGGAAAAAGAAAGTCTTCTGCTGTTGCTTTTCGCTCTGGTGCAGTGAAGGGCTTTCTTCTTGCTGCAAATGGCCTGTTATTGCTATCTTTGATTCCCATATCAATTACCTGGACTGTATGACAGATATTATCCGACTATAAAACCAGCAAAATACCTAAACTTTAAGTCATAAAGTGGCTTGAATTGATAGTTGAAGCTGGTTTTCAGTCATGGAAATGAAGAGTGTTCAGAAGGCAGCTCTCAAAAATGATTGTAGAAATTCATAGGCAATTCAAGTCCATCCGCTGTCTTACAGAAGGAAGAGGCTACCTGTGAAAAGATTTGCACTGACTTCTCACTTAAGTGGATGATTCCACCCAGTATATCTGTGCTGCAAGATTCTTTCCTGGTTCTCTTGTTTCCAATGTGCAGGTATACTGTGTTTTTTTGTTCAATGCTAAGTTTACAACAGTAATGCTATCTCTTTAGCCATTGAGTTACTCTATTCTCATATGCCTTAGTTATTGATATTCAAATTTTTAAGATCTAAAATATTTATGGTACCATTCAATTGTTAGTCTGAAAGTGTTTTACAGATCTTGAACTCTCCCGTTGAGGAAAACTCTAAAAGAAACTTATTTTATTTGTCATTTTAGATCGTTATTGCATTAAGAATTGACTTTTATACACTGTTTTGGAGCCTATAGGCTGTTATTACCATTCATGCCGTATCATTGGGTCCAACGGGTTCAGAAGCTCAGAGACACGTCAGATCTTTCACTCCAACATTTTGATCAAGCTGGCGGTAGTTGAGTCATTGGTATCTGGTCCATTGGTATTCTTGCAATCAACTATACCTCGTCAAACATATGTAATGCTTATAATAAAATCGCACAAGGTTGCTTCGAAGCTTGTCAAAGCCTTCACCGATCACAAAGTGCAGAAAACATACATCTCTCTCTGCACCGGTCAGACACCGAATTGGGAAACGATAACCGTTAGATCTTGTTACGGTAGGTCGAAATTCGGCACACGGAGAGTTTACGTCTTTTTGCGATGCCGGTCGTGGATTACTGGGTGGATCAGTTGTCCGTAAAATGGAAACTTCGTTTGAGGTTTTATCTGTTAACGGAAAAGGGGGTTTCAGGGAGGTGGCGGAGTTAGGGTTTGAAGTGAGTGATGGGGTGGTTGTTGAAGAAAAAGCGGTGAAAATGGAGGGTGCTGATGAAGGGAATGAGATAGTCGTGAACTTATCCTAGGATTGGAAGAACACATCAGATTCAGTTTCATTGTCAATATCTAGGGATTTCGATAATAGGGGATGTAAAATACGAGGGTGTATGAATGGCAAAGTAGGGTTTATGATGGGCATCGCCTTCATGTGGAAGCGTTGTAGTTTGATCATCTTGTTACTGGTGTTCGTGTTATGCTGTGTGCATCTCTTCCCCAATGGGTGAACCAGGTGTTGTCAAATATGAACATAGACACATGGGAAATTAGTTGCCGGTTGTTTGTAGATGGTTTTGAGGTTCTGATTAGCTGATTTTGTGTCAAGAATTTGTTATATTTCATTTTGGATTTGATTGTACATAATAGCTCTTCCTCTGCTTGTACAAATAATGTCATTTATGTTTGAATTTTGATATTGTTTCACCATAAAACATGTTTCATATTGTAATCAAAGTTGACAGCGATTGCTACTGGAGATTCTTACGTGCTTCTGGATTTCTTCAATTATAGAAGTGAAGCATGCATGGTATTAAAACTTAATAATTTTGTTGCAACAGTTTGTATTTATACCACCAGTTTAAGTGAAGGTGGTGCTTGTATTTGTAAAACTACTAGGGAAGCTGAATTCATTTATTCACACACTGCAAATATTTTACTTGTTAATGAAAACTAGCAATTTAATTTATCGTTGGGGTATATCTAATAAGTTCAAATCCATCGTTTAAAACAAGTAGTTTGACTTTATATATTCTGATCGCCTTAAGCAAGCTCTCCGCTTATTATTCTGTCTTTTCTATTGCACATGTTCAACCGTGGCATATGAAAATGGAAATGTTAAGTGAGGTTCTTACACAAATTCTGATGCACGTTGCTGCTTTAATTGGAATTGTGTTTGCTTTGCTTCAATCGGTTTTAGTTTCGAGGGTCAGCATGTTTGTTGCTAATCATTCTGATGTGAATAGTAGATATTGAAAAAGCTTGATATGAGATTCAGAATCAGAGAATGGTGTTCCGGCTGACGAAGTGTGCTGAAATCCAGCATTCTAACCGTGCTTTGGAAATCTCTTCCCTTCCCAGGCTACCTGCAAACTAACACTTGGTCTCTTTCGATATGTTTCTAGGAGCTGCTTCATTTCTGTTTACCAAGTACGTATAAGTACATGACTATCTTCATGGGTGTATTTGGTGCAATAATTTTCCTCTTTCTGGGCTCATGAATGGCTTGGTGCTCATGCTAATGCCATCTTTAGTACTGTTTCCCGTTTCCCTTCTGGCTTGGTGCTCTAACCTCTATCCCTTCAGGCTTCTGTTGTTGCTTTTTGCTTTGGTGCAGTGATGGGCTTTCTTCTTGCTGCAAATGGCATGTTGGTACTATCTTTGATTCCCATATCAATCACGAGGACCTTGTCGCAGAAATTATCCGACTATGAAACCAGTAAAATACCTAAATTTAAAGTCATACACTGGCTTGAGTTGAAAGTTGAAACTGAACCTGAAGTGCTTTTTTTAACAAGGTTTTGCTATTGGATCTGCACGCTTGTCTCCTCATTCTCTTGCATTGTGTAATGCTTTTATGAGCAGAAAAGGCTGATAAACAGTGAATGTTTTAACACCAAAGGTTTTTACTGGTTTGATTATTTAAGCAATGCTTCCCTACCAATTTTCAGCATGACGATGAAGAGTGTCGGAGTGCAGCTCTCAAAAATGGTTGTAGAAGTTCATTCAAAATTCAATTCTATTCGCAGTCTTATAAAAAAAAGAGCAAAACCAGATTATGCTACCTGCATAAAGATTTCCATTGATGCCTTGCTTAAGAAAACGATCACGCCCGGTATATTGGTTATGCTTACACCTCTTATTGCTGCAACATTCTTTAGGTTTCATGTTTGGATTGCCGCGGAGTTCGGCAAATTCACGGTGGCACCGTGATTTTGTGAAACTCTAAAGTGTGGTTTTTGTCAAAGTCATTGGTACCGTGATTCAACCAAAAATGCCCAACTCTATTCCCGTATGCCTTATTATTGACATTCAAATTTTTAAGATATTTTTATTTCATCATTGGTGGCAATTTCGGCTTCAAACATTGATGGCACAAAGGATGTTTTAGTCTGTAAGTTGTTTGTTTACAGATCTTGAACTCCCAATGTCCCCATTTAGTAACTCTATAAGTACTTATTGTAGTCCGTTATAGCATTTAGAATTGACTGTTGTAAATTGTATTGGTGCCTATAGGCTGCTGTCATGAGTGTAGGATGCATTATTACTAAATTGGAGGCTAATGATAATTGCTTACGGATTACGTATGTAAGGGGTGGGGATGTGGGACTATACAAATCAAGCCAAAGTTAGATCTTGGAACCTACGCCACTTGTGTACTTCTACTTGATGGAATACTCTAGAATCATAATAAATAATGTGGTCCACGCAATAAAATGAATCATAAATAATGTGGCAGCAGCTCTTATTGGTTGTAGTTTCTGAGGCATCATCAAATGGCTTCGAATTTAAGCATCCAAATTTCTGAACAATAATAATCAAATGAATGCCGGCATCCATTGGATAATTCAGCCATGAAAATTTGTCGTCTATTCTGTTTCATTATTGTTTCAGATATCAAGCATTAACACATAGTTTTTGCTTACCATATGGGTAATCCACCCAATAAATTTTGCTACGATTTCAATTTTAACATGGGTCATATCACATTTATTATTTATTGTATAAAAAATGAAAATACTTTTTAAAAAATAAATACTATTTTTTTTGTAATATTTGCATTTATAATTTTTTTAAGCAAAATTTACATTTATAATTAAAAATGAATAATGTATTTTTTTTAATAGTAAATGTGGTATTGCATGATATGACAATACGGTGAAATATGATTTTTTGTTTGAGAGGAATGTGAAGAAATACATTGTCATGCATAAATAATAGCATTTGGTGGGCGATGAAAGAGCTTGTGTTTTCCAATAATATGACTCTTGGTATAAAAATTTCATGCACCCTTGCCCAATTTAACATCATGCTTTGAGGCTTAATCCCCCCTTTTTGTTTCATCAAATAAAATGGAAATTTTGATCATGTGAAATCCTCTATTAAACTCCAAAATATTTCCTCCTACCTTTGTCTAGATCGAGAAGATGAAGGTGCCTGATCGTTAGTCATTCAAAAGTATCAGGTTGAAAATTTAAAGAAATGAAGGTGCCTGATGTATAAGGATTTAACCGAGTATGTCAAGGTCTTGTTGTTGCAACAATCGATTGACTTTTACAAAACCTTCCTGACACTGGTTAAGACATCCTGACATTGGTTCTCTTGAATTCCTTGAATAGTTGATGTGACACAACTGTCACCAACATTGACTCGTATGGACTCCAACTCTTTAGATTGTTGACCCTTGTTGTGAACCATGGAGTTTAAGAATGTCAACATTTTGTTAAGATATCTAATACATGATGTCATGTATTCGTGTCAATATGTTGTCTAGTAAAAAATATGGTCATAACTAACGGTCGTTCAATGGATCAACGGTTGCATCTCCAAAATCACTTGGGAAGACACATGTGTTGGCACTCCCAATGTTTGTGATGGATCATTAGGTCTATGTTGGCCTTACTTATTTTATGTTGAAGCTGATGGTTGGTCTATGTTGTTGAGACTTTTACCATAATGCAAGTGCATACATCAAACATAATCTTGACCCAGCGAATTAAATTTTTCAAAAGTATTTGACGCAGTGTCCCATCGAGCATGCTAAATTTGTTGTCGAACTTGAAAGTTATATGAAGTATCAGCTAATAGCTCTCAACTTTATTTACCTTTGTGCTTCAAACAATTACATTGAGTAAGGAACTTTATCTATCATCTTCTTGTCTCCCCTAAAGAGTGTTAAGTATGAAGTTGGGTGGCATTTAGCATGGGTAAGCAAAGTTTTTTCCCACCATGGGAAAGTTGAATTTCTACCACTAGATTAAACGAAGAACATGTTCTTATCATGCACTCTCTACACTGAATTTTTTATCCTATCTTCCCTAACCATTCTCTCTCATCTCTCTCACCCACCAAAGGAAGCCAAATCCACTGTTTATGTTTGTTTCGGTAACACTACACTTTTAAGTGGCTTCAAATTGCAATGGGTTTTGAATCCTATGAGGTTCTATTCATATCATATGGGTATCAAAAATTCCTTATGCTTGTAGCTTTAACATTTCAACTCAACAATATTTTAACAATCTAGCTTTTTTTATTCTCAGACTCATCGATTTTTATTTGTATGTGTTTTTGGGTTCTTACAAGAAAGGCCATGAATCAATATACTAGATTTGTGAAACAATAAGGGTACTTGTGAAAGGGATTGACAGAAAAATTTCATGTCAAACTGCAAAACAAATTGAAAATCAGTATTCAATTTGATATAGTTTTTTCACGTCAAACTTTGGTTAGGTGGTTGTTGACTTAAGTGTGGTGGTGGTGGTGGTGAAATGAGAGAGATGGTAGTGAGGTTGAAGATAAAGTCTGGAAAGATACAGTGTTTGCAGACTATAATAAGACCAGTGATCCTCTTTAATCTAATGATAAATATTTACTTTCCCATGATGGGAAAGAACTTCCTTTTTCCATGATAAACCCCACCATGAAGTTGAATGTTGTTGTGAGCTACTAAACTATGCAGTGCATAAATGAAAAATAAAGCAAAAAGAAAAAAGGATAAATTCTGAAAAGTGGTTTGTTTGATTTTATTTTTTTTGAAACGGCTTTTATAACATTGTTTTTTGATCCGTTGGACCACATATCAGATATTAAACTGATAAGAACATATGCTACACTTGATCTTAGCCAAAAGGCCGAGAAAGATATAGTGGTTTGTTTGATTGATTGTGTGTATCCAATAAAATATATATCTATGGTATTTAAAGACGAACATTAGTCCAACTGGCCAATTGCCGGCAGTACACAACGCCCCATGTTTGGCCTAATTTCCCCTCATTCACAGTATTCTATATTTCTATATCCACGCATGAATCTCTTCCTTGAAATGTGCTTCCGTATAAATAGTCACTTCAATTCACGACACTATATACATGGAACACAAGTAAAATATTAAATTGTTAAGCTCCACTTAACTTTGATTGATTCTAACACTCTCACGAGTCACGGCCTATATGGATCCGAGAAAGATTCAGTTATCTCATATTCAATTATTTTGCATTCAACTGCTATTTATTATATAAATTCAGTTGCTTACCATATAAAAGTCCTAGTCTTCGTTACTTAAGAAAAACTCTAGTCTAGACTCGACGTTAGCTAGTTGGTTTGACCTATTCTCACCCTATTGATGATAAAAAAAAATCAATACAGATTTTACTCTTTTTTTTTGTTTCGTTAACAAAAAAAAATAATGATAACTAGTGTTGGAGTTACTAGTTAACATGACCTAAATTAAAGGATAACTATCCCTTGTCGGTGTTGTTTCTCTTAGAGGATGACCACCCCTTGACTCACCCATATGCGCTATTGGTTCCCATATTAAAAGGATGGTTTAATTACACTTTTAGTCATACCATTTTGACCAACTCACGAAAATGGTCCTATCTTTTTTTAAATCGAACAAAATCGTCCTTAAACTATATGATTTTTGCAGTAGATTCCTTGTACCCACATGATTTATTCCTTGTTTATTTCATGGTTGAGCATAGGTGGTTAGACTAAAACTGTCATTTCTGTGCGTTTTTGGAGTTGGAAATAGGGAAATATGACTAAAACTGCAAAAAAAACATATAGTTTAGGGACGATTTTGTTCGATTTAAAAGAGGTAAGACCAATTTCGTGAATTGGTCAAAATGCAAAGACCAAAAGTGTAATTAAACCTAAAAGGATTTATATTACAATTGAGATCTTAGTTTCAATCACACTCTTCATGAAAGAAATATTTCTACAAATTGGTTTGCTAAGCATGGTGTTTCTTCTATACAAACTGTTGTCATTCTTCAATCTTCTCTTATTGAACTTTCTCAACTATATATATTCTTGCTCGATGCAATGGGAGTTAATTTTTTGAGAGCTTAGTTTTGTTTGTTTGTCCATCAAAAAATAATTTTCCAAAATTGAGAAGTTTGTGAATTTCATGAGAAAAATGGTGATGGTCTAGTTTTGGCATGGCTAGATAGAGCAGCACCAGTACCACACTGACGAGTGACGGCCGATCCGAATCTAACTGATAATGCATATGTTTGGTCGTTCGGAGCTGACTTTGCAAATTATTCTTTCGCATTATGGTGAGACATTTTGAATCAAATGTACGCAATATATATGTTATATATATTTTTTTATTAAATTATTTTTTTTATTATTAGACATTGAAATTTATATAGATAGATATGATATATCTAAGAGTTTATTTCTTCAAAAAAAATAAAAAAATTCTAAGAGTTTATAACACCGACACATCCAACACGTTAACTATTTGTACAATTGTACTCACACTCATTCATTATAAATAATGCTTTCGTACTGACACCCATTCATTATAAATAGAGTAAATTACACTCCTCTTCTCTCAAAGATGCTTAAATTAGACCATGTACAATGGTTCAACACAATAATACCATTCAACACCCACTTTTTCAATTCCCAACACTCCACATCATTTTATCTCTCTTAATTCAACACTCATTCAATTTTTACATCTCCAATGGTTTTTTCATTCAACACCCTACCCCACCACCTTTTATTTCTTATTCTTTATTTAATTTATATTTTTGTTTTTATAATTACATAAAATTAAAATTATCGATTATAATTAAATTAAAATAAAGATACACTTAATTTTTATTTTTTTTTGTAAAAACAAAATTTATTTAAATAATTTATTTATATTTTCTTAACTTAAAATGCAATACAACAAACTAAGCACGCAACACACAAATAGCTTAAAATGCAATTTGGATAATTGTTGGGATTTTCGTAGTTAAATGGGTAATTAGAATAATTTTGGTTGTTGAAATGGTTATTATTGGGATCCATTTCACTAAAAATAAGATTAAAATTTCACTTAGTTTGCTAATAGAAAGATAATAATAAGAAGAAGATAGTGAAAAACTTGGTTTTTTTTTCTGTGTCCAAATCAAATGAACCAAGTCTCTATTTATAGAGAAAAAAAAATCATGAATTTTGGTATAATTTTTTTTTTTTTTTAAATTAATTTACAACGAAATAATTGAGGTTAAATTATGAAAATGATAAGAATCCGGACAACCAATTAAAACGCGCCACGTGTCCTTATCTTTCCAAAATGCGTTTCTCTCTCCGACCGTCTGACCTCTCACGCGCCCTGTCGGCGCGTGTGTTGCACGCGCCAGTTTTCAGCCAATTTCGAGGCGCCGCGTGGCATGCGTGGCAGGGTTAATTGGTGTTGAATCCATTCACCTTCTCTCTCTTCTATTCCCTCATTCAACACATATTAAACACACCATTGGAAGCAATATTGGTGTTGAATGTGCCATTAAACAAACCATTGTAAGTGGTCTATACTCTCATCTCATCTTATTTATCTTCCCTCTTATTCAAAACATATTAGAAAATATTTCACTATCCTCCCCCTAAGAGAAACATGAATTACATTCCCCTCCCCTCCCCTCCTTTGTTAAAATCTATAATTTTCTACCTCAATTTTTTTTTAATTTCTAATAATCTAGTAAAAAGAAATCTAAGACACTTTGTAAAAGAATAGTATTGCGGGTCTATTTTAATATAATCAAAATTTGAATACATATTTTTATGCTATTTTTTATTCACAATTTCATTAACATATAGTTTTAAACCCTATTATAAAATATGAAACAACCAAAGATAAAATTAAAATATGTGAAAAATTACTAAAGACAATAAAGTATGGTTATTTAAAAGTTAATTTTATACCATAAATTATAGAATTAATAACAAAATATTTAAATTATAAAGAAATGAATTTATTTTTCTTAAATGGTGGTTCAAAATTACTATATATCATAAAAATATTTATTTATGTTAAAATAGATTAAAGTGTAGTGTATATTTAATTATAAAGGGAGAGAGTTGTAATTCAAGCATCTTATAGGAGAGGAGAGTGTAGATTTTACAATTCAAGGGAGGAGGGTGTATATTTTCACATAAGAGAGAAGAAGAATGTAATTCAAGCATCTTTGAAGGAAGTGGAGTGTAATTTACTTTAATGCTTTCAATTAACATTACATTATTTTCGTAATTAAATATTCTTTCAAAAAATAATATTGATGTGTCACTATTGCTCAAAAGAAATATATTGATACGTCACTAATTATCAGACAATTACGTTATAAACGTATACGTTGTAAATTGACTAAAAAGATGGCATAATAATAGATTCAGATGAACGTATGTAAGAATTTGTGAAAAAATTAATGTATGCAAGAATGTAAAATTTAAAAGAGTTTTGCAATAAAAGAGTTTAATGGACAATTGTGATATAATGTTGTTGTAAATTAATTTTGCACCAACATTCAACGAAAACTTATTCTATCATCACAATTAATAAAAGGAGAGTGTTCCTAACACTAATATTTTTATAAAACAAATTATCTTTTATATATATGATTTTCGTTGAACGTCAATGTAAATTAAGTTCGTAGCTACGTTATGTAAAAAAAACAATTTCTAATTATTTGCAATTAATGTAAATTAAGTCAAGATCCTCTCCATTTTATACTCTCTCAACCTCTTTCATTTGGAGAAATATAGACTCAATTTTTTCTCTTCATATTTTGAACCTAGATCAGATCTTATAACTTAATGTTCTATAAAACACTAGTATATTTGCAAAATAATGATACCATAATATTCTATAAAATCAAAATCATATCTATTACATCCCGTGTCATGTCACAAATATAAGGAATATTATCTCTTTTAATTTATGTGAATTGATCAAATGCGATATAGAAATAGAGTAATAGATAAAAAAATAAAAAAAAACTAAAAAGGTTTTTAAAATGGAAAGTGATCTTAATTATTTGAACCCAAAAATAGAGTGATGGAGTAGTTGATTTTGTCCCCACACCGAGAGAAATCAACCATTAGCATATATCTTCATAGTGTTAAACAACTCAACGACCTCCCTCCCAAAAATGCAAAGATAACAGTCCAATGGCAGTTCCGTAAATATCTCATAGTCCCATTTACGTGTACAATTCCTACAGTTACACTAACTCCCAATAACACTACGCCACACAACACCAATGACAATCTTCCCCTACGTGGCACTCACTAAATGGCTACAATCTGCCACATATTGTCCACGTAAGCAACATCCACGTAAATTACCAAATTTACCCACAGCACTGAAAGAATCAATGTAAGAACGAACCGCTATATAGAACACGAAGCTCAGTCAATTTCCAAAGTAGCTCTCACTCTCATTTCGTTCTCTTTCGATCTCAGCGAACGATTCCATTGCAATGGCGATTAGGGTTCGAAACCCTAACCTTCTTTCTCTCGTTCTTTTCTCCCTTCTCTCCATCGCTTCTGCGAAGGTTTTCTTCGAAGAACGCTTCCAAGGTATATCATTCATTTCTATATCTCTTTTTTTCATTTCACCTTTACTAGATCATCTTGAATTTAACCTTCGTCTTTGTAATTTATAGAATTTGAATTTTCCGTTTTGCATTGTTGCGTGATTTCAATAATGTGATCGAATTTTCACGATCGGTGTTTTTATAATGTGATTTGAATCTCGATCTGAATTATTAGATTTTTGATTTGATCTGAACTGTCGTTGTCTGGAGTAGATCTGAACACGTGTGTACTGAACGTGATGATGTTCATTTGAAAATTATTTGGCACGTTTTTTGGTTAATTAATCTTTGATCATGGATTAGTGATATATAAACAGCAGTGACGATTAACTGTATTTGAATTTCCATTTCATTTTGTTTACAATCCTTTTAATCTCATTTCTGAAGACGTTAATTGATTTGAGTTGTGTGTCCGGATTAAGTAATGGTAGTTTTTTTTTTTTTTTACTTTGAATTATTTGTCTCTGTTTTTGTGTGTAAGAACTATTTAGATTAACTTATTTGAGCTTATCTAGTGGCATAAGCATCTGTGAGACTCTACGGAAGAACGTATGAAAACACTTTATGAAATGTTCATAAGCTGTTTTCAGTTTATTTCCATAAGTCACAGCTTATAGCATTTCCGAAATCAATTTGAGCTAATCAAACAGGGCCATAATATTATTACTGTAAGAACTGTTCTGTTTTTCCTTTTTTGGTAAGGATAGTCCATATTCATGGGTAATTAGTATATAGTGCATATTTTATAATCATCATTTTCCTTATTTCTAACTCGTGTGTTGATACATTATGTTGAATGCTAAAGATGGATGGGAAAGCCGGTGGGTAAAATCCGAATGGAAGAAAGACGAGAACTTGGCTGGGGAGTGGAACTACACCTCTGGTCAATGGAATGGAGACGCTAATGACAAAGGTAAACTAAATTGTTGTGTTGAACAACCTTGTTTTATTGTTGCTGGTGTTTAATTTTAATTGAAAGATGATATTGAGGTTGATTTTCTCAAATGTTTGATATCTCCGCAGGTATTCAAACCAGTGAAGATTACAGATTTTATGCTATCTCTGCCGAGTTCCCTGAATTCAGCAATAAGGATAACACACTAGTCTTCCAATTTTCTGTCAAGCATGAACAGAAACTTGACTGTGGTGGTGGTTACATGAAGTTGCTTAGCGGCGATGTTGATCAGAAGAATTTTGGCGGTGATACTCCTTACAGGTGATTTATAATATCCCCTCTAGTTTTATTTCTCTTCCACGGCTTATAATGTCTTAGATTATATGGGACAATAACTGATTTTCTTTCATTTGTTACTATTTTGCAGTATCATGTTTGGTCCAGATATCTGTGGTTACAGCACCAAGAAAGTACACGCTATTCTGACCTACAATGACACAAACCACTTAATCAAGAAGGATGTTCCTTGTGAGACTGACCAGCTTACTCATGTTTACACATTCATCATCCGTCCTGATGCAACCTACAGCATTTTGATTGATAATGTGGAGAAGCAAACAGGTAGTCTCTACTCTGACTGGAGTCTTCTCCCACCAAAGAAAATCAAGGACCCTGAGGCCAAAAAGGTACCCTTTTCACCTACGTTTATAGTTTAATTGCCAGATTCCTTTTGATTTATGTATTCCTACTTTCTAATTTCTAATCATAATTTAAATACTTACAGCCAGAGGATTGGGATGATAAGGAGTTTATTCCTGATCCCGAAGACAAGAAGCCAGAGGTAATACCTTTTTCTATACTTTTTATGAGGTTACCATGTACTATGTGGTGTATCAGATATTGACTCTGACATCCTGTCTGTATTTGTAGGGATATGATGACATCCCTAAAGAGGTCGCAGATCCTGATGCCAAAAAGGTTTGTTTTTTCCCATTGCTGTGTTCATTCATCTCTCATTATCTTGTGGCGTTGCTGATTAGAATAATTGTTGTGTAGCCTGAGGACTGGGATGACGAGGAAGATGGTGAGTGGACCGCACCTACCATTGCCAACCCAGAGTACAAGGGACCATGGAAGCCAAAGGTTTGTTTGTGTGGAAGCATTAATTGATGGCATATTGCAATATGTTTAGGAATTGATTTGTTTTTACATACTATGGGTGTTACGTCTTGGCAGAAAATCAAGAACCCCAACTACAGTGGAAAGTGGAAGGCACCATTGATTGACAACCCAGGTTTGCTTTTCATCCTTGTTTTCACAGTTGATGTTATGTAATTGCTTTTAGGTTTTGAAGTATTTTTAACATTCGTAATTTATATATTTACCAGACTTCAAGGACGACCCTGACATCTATGTTTTCCCCAAGTTGAAGTATGTTGGCATTGAATTGTGGCAGGTACTGTTTCTGTTATGTTTACTTTTTCCACTTGATATGAGCATTTTAGTTCCAAACTCTGACCAGCAAGCTACTTAACTTTGCAGGTGAAATCTGGTACATTGTTTGACAATGTTGTTATTACCGATGATCCTGAGTATGCTAAGCAAGTTGCTGAAGAAACATGGGGCAAGCAGAAAGATGTAAGATGTTTTCTATTCATTCAATCTTTTGGCCTTAAGGAATAAATCTTAATGGATATTGATCTCTTTGGTGAAAATATGTTCTTGCAGGCTGAGAAGGCAGCATTTGAAGAGGCTGAGAAGAAGAAAGAGGAGGAGGTACATTTTGATTCTGAAAAGCATATTTGAAACATATCATGTTGTTCCAATTTTACTAGTTTTGTTGTAAGAACATAGACTCTTCTTACACTTCCATAACTCTTTGTCAGGAAACAAAGGATGATCCAGTTGATTCTGATGCGGAAGAGGATGAAGAAGATGCCAATGAAGTTAGCCACGACTCTGATGATGAGTCAAAGGCGGAAGCTGGCGAAGACAGCGATGAAACCAATAAAGATGACGTACATGTAGGTTTTTTCATTCTGTCAAATATGTTCTTAAATCAATTTCAATAGCAATGTCTTAACAGTTCTTTCCCCTCCGTTTGTTTGCAGGATGAGCTCTAGGGAGTTTGCAAAGCATATGTCATATGCGGAGTGAGCACAAGTTTTATTCCGGAGTCAGTTATATCTTTTTTTTAGTTGTGTAGTGTTTTTCCCCTAGATAAGCAAACTGTTGAAAACTGCAAGCGAAAACTTGAGCTTGTTGCTTCATCCCATTAGACTGTTTCAGCTGATTAGAACAGACAACGATGTCTTTTTGGTTCTCATTTGAATTTATCTTTTTGATGTTTTAATGAGTTTCCCGATTATGAATCTGTGTAAATCGTCTAGCTTCTAAGTCCCAAAGAATTAGTTTAAAGTAGTTATGTCATTCGATTATGCATATGATATATAGCGTTAATAATTGATTGATAAGCTGAAAAAACACAATCATTTTTAAAACAATCCATGTTATGATTTAACCAAACAACGTAGGAATATTTCCGGCTAGTGATGGATGAAAGTGGTAGTCATGAGATTAAAAGTGTTCTTCAAACAAAATGATAGACGGGTAAAGAAGCGATGATGATATCAATCATGAATAAGATAAAGTGGTAAAGAGTGAGCGTACATCTTATTGTTCCAATATCATACTCCCGTCGATTACTAAGCAAAACTTATTTAAAAAGTGAAGTTTTACTTGTAATAGTGACTGGAGGAAGTATAACTTGAATTTCCCTTTTGCTCTCCTCTTTATCAGTATCTTTTTCCACGAATCGTGATCATATTTCGGCTAAAATTTAACATTAAAATAAAATGGGAAAGGAAAATCCTCTTGAGACAATTTTATAATAAGAGGCTAAAACCTATGACCGTGCATTACAATGCACAATGCACATCAATCAATTGTTCTATAAAAGGGATAAAGTCAATCATGAACTTATCCTATTTTATATTAAAGATAAAGATCCATGTTGTTATCGTAACAAGGGACATCTAAGTCTCAAGAACATTGTCCAACTTCATGTTATGAATACAAAGATCGTATGGTGACAATATTTAGAGGTTTTTTTTTTTTTTTTGGTGAACATTAGAGGCATTAACCATCAAGTATAGAATTCTGATTTTATATGATTGGAAGACTTGCTTGAACACAAATACAAATAAAAAAGGTTTAGGCACACTCACATAAGTAGAGAAAATTAAATGAAAAAGAATTTAGTCATATTATTTAATTATTTTTTCTTTAATTTTTGTTCAATTATGTGTGTGTGCGACACTTTTTTTCTTGTATTTGTGACCAAGAAATAATTTCTCGATTCATAAAAGGGTTTAATTTGGAATCATCAACTCTCAAGCATTCTATCTCATATGTGATTAGAGTCACCAACCCATCAAAGCACATGCACATCATCCTATTTCACATCAATGAACAAAAAATCATATTGCATATTGCGGTTGCAACAAGGGCCATGGTGTCTCAAGAACACTTCCACATTACATGTTATGGATATATACTAGCAATTGCATTTTGGGCAATTACATCAAGTATATAGAAATTTAATTTAGGATCATCATTTCTGAAGCATCTTATCTCAAATACAAGTGATAGAGTCAATAACTCATCAAGACACAATGCACAATACATAATTTCACATTAAGAATAAAGATTCATGTTTTATACAATAGCAAGGGTCATAAGTCTCAAGTACATGAATACAAAATTCATATAAGGAATGCATAGAGTCGGGAAACATAAATAAATCATCTCGATTTTTTTTTTGAGTTGTCAAATCTCAAGAGAATTGTCCAACTAGTTTCAATTGAAATACAGAGTATAAATATATAAATCAACCAATTATTCATGAAGGTAAACACGTTGAATCAGAATGAAGTAGAAAAATCGATCAATAGCTATAAGGTAAAATGTGATTTGGAGTGAACGTACGCCCTCTATTTTTATATAACGTCCTTTTAACCGCACAACTCAAAATATAGTTTGTTTTTTTTAAAGAACTCAAAATATATAGTTTTTTTCTGGAAAAAACAATCTTTTGAATATGGAAAATACCTAATACCACGGCAAGTTTTTTCAACGAAAACCAAGAATAGGCTAGCATCCCCTTGTTTTCCACCAAACACCCGTTTTTTGTTTTTATTTTATAAATGAAAAAAATACTATATGTGCAGCGCATTACACCTGTTCGTGGCTTTCGTGGATTTTTTCCTCGTAGGAAATAGCATTACTGTTTAAATATATATATCATTAGTAGTTGCTATTAGTTTTTATTGTGTGATACACCCATTTTACTCTCTTGCCTTCTATTTTTGTATAAATTAACAATGATCGATGAAGCATTTCAATTTGCAAACAAATAAGACATTTTTTCCTTCTAAAAAACTTGTAATTAAAAAGAAATAGAGGATTGACATGTCATATCCTTGTTCCCTAATTATCTACTTTCACTTGACAACAATTCATGAGCCACAGTAGCTAATAGCACAATGAGAATAATAAAAATAATTGGATATAAAAAAAGTTCCGTGAGCTTACTCATTTATCAAAGAACTTGTATAATATATGTATGATTGGGATTCGAATCTCAAACCCAAAAAAAAAGCATAAATTTCAAATGAGATAACCTATAAAAAAAACACTTTAGAATAAAAAATAACAAAGAGCCAACTTTAATAATTATAAATAAACACGCCACTTTAACCTTTATCATTTAATATTTGAAAAGATATATTCCTTCTAAGATGAAGGAACAAGACACGCACAACCCAAAGGACATGTTCATAGCAATAGCAATAAGGAAAGTAGTATATTTATTTACAAGAAGAAAAAAACAAAATAAGGAAATATGATTATTAGATCTTAATTATCTCCTCCAGTGGTTGATTTTGGCTTCTTCACAATCAAAACAGGGCACTTCACATTCTGTGCACAGTGGTTGCTCACACTTCCAAGGAAAGCCCTGCCATTCAACAATAATATCCAGAACCAAATTAAATTTACAATTCACAACACATGTACCTTAGCTCATTCTAACAAAAATAACTTTACAATTCAAATATAGAGGTGACACATCTTAGGTAAGACACATATTGGTGGTCTTAAATCGAGATCAGATGGTCGATATTTCAAGCACAATATTTCTCTAAAGAAAATCAATATATGCATGAAATTTAGACGATCTGATCTTGATTTACATTCTTTGTGTAAATGTGTGGACTATTATTGACTCTAGCAATTTGAATCACATAAGACACATGTCTAACTCAATGTGAAATGAAATATGCACTAAATGTATTGTTTGAATTATCACAAACTCACCTCTTGATGACACCATAGCCGTGGCTTCCCATAACCAAGATATCAACACCCATTTTTTGAACAGCCTGACATATTACATCCCTAGGGTCACCATTCTCTATCCTCGTCTCCACCTAAACCACATCACAAATTAATTATTAAATAATTAACTATTGATAAAAATGAGGAGGAACATATACACATTAACTAGTAACAATTGATTAATGTATACATATACGTATACTTACATTTTGGACATCATTACAGACTATCTTGGCTTTCTCCAAAACACAATCAGCAACTTGTTGACTATACTTCTCCATGGTTGCCGTTATGTCAGAAGAGAATAGGTATCCTAAAACATATACATGATACAAAAATTAATTAAATGAGTTTACAAAATTAATAGAAAATTCTTTGCTGCGTACCATGAAATTTTGTTTAATTACCTGTGCCATCAAAGGCAGAATAAACAACACGAGGAGGCTTAACATAGAGGAGGATAAGGTGATCTTTGGAATTTTGAAAAACCAAATTCTTGAGGCACCATGTGAGAGCATAAATGCTCTCTTCTCCTTCATCAATAGCTACCATGATTCTTCTTCCGTTTTCTGTTATGCCAGCCATTTCACACTGCTTGATAATTCGGTTTGAGATAGATCACAAGGTTGGTTGATTGATAATTGAGCAAAGAAATATTCAGTAGTTTGTAGAGGTAGAAACTTTATATATATTGTGCTTCAAATTATGATCGGTCGAATAGCTGAATATAATATATAGTTTATTTATAGTAAGTTTTGTTACTTGAGGTAAGCACAAAAGACAAGCACCTGGTATTTATGAATGGATAATGATTTGTTTTGATAGAATCTATTGGCGGTTTCAGGGTTTGGGCATTCTGGTTTTCAGTATTTCAACACAGTTTAATATGCAAACTTTACCCTTGAATAAATAAATAACTAGATCACCTCAAAAATAAATGATAAATTATTAATTAATTTAATTAATTGAAGGTAACTGTGCTGGGAAATTCTATGATTGACAACTGGTTATATATGACTTGCCATTTTCAGCCACCACGTTTCTTCCACTTTCAAATTTACCAACGAGCCCACAGAATCCTATCCTAAGTCCACAGAATCCTATCCTAAGTAAGTACTAAAAGTGTTTTAGTATTTACTATATATGGTTTAAAATTGGAACACACTTCTCATAATATATAGACATATCATATGAGAATGAGAATAACAATTATATATGAAAATGATAGGAATGATTGTGGGCTTTTAGATTTGTAATTGATGGCAGAGATTAGAAAGTCGCAATAAAGGTATCACGTGACTTGTGTTTTCTTATTTCTGAGTTACGAAATCTCTTTCTTCTCCATCTCACTCCCTGTATACATTCTTATTTCTAAAATTTCTTGAGCCAAAACCACTATTGTCATTGTGGTGATTTATGAATTTTAATTTACTATTATCAATTTAATTGTTTTCCATCATAAGTGTTGTTTTTGTAATTTGAAAATTACGACAGAGCTTTGAAACTATTACCGGGGTGAGTCACGACCAGGTCGCTTTCTTTAAGACGTTTCGCGGCACTACCTAAGTTGTGCAAGGTAGACTAGCAACCGCGCCGTTTCCAGGATAAAACAGCCCAGATTCTAACTGTACGATTAAAGGCTGCACTGCCAGAAATCGCTCGAGAATAACACCTCAATATGGTTTTCGAAAAGTTTCGAAAAACCACTCTAATATGGTACATAGACCACTCGATAAACCAAAGAAGGAGGAAAGAAAAAACGGTTCGTCAACACAAACCGCGGGAGGGAGAAGAGAGGAGAGAAAACCAGAGAAGAGTATTCGATTCTCAGTTTTGGAGTGAAGAATACTATTCCCGAGCTCTCAATTTATAAGGAGGATTTATACTAGAGTGTGTGATCTACCCGATGTGGGACATAAAATTTTCAATTCACACTTTACACTAGTTTCTCCATCCTTGTGTTTACATTCCAAAGGCTCCACAAACTCACTAGTATACTCCAAGTTTTTTTTCATTATACACTAGTGTTCCAACAATCCCCCACTTGAATTCAAAATTGGTTTCGAAAGTTACGTTTTAAACGTTTCTTAAAGATTGCTAGTAAACAAAGGTGTCGCCAACAACTTGAACCTTTGCATAGTGAGTAGTATTCTGATTAACAAGAGTTGCTTACAACATTGAACTCTATCTCAGACATAGGACCCACACACAACCTTTTCTTAGGTGTTTTCTAAAAAGCCCGTGCGTTAATGGCCTTGCACGTCTATCCCAGTTTTAACGAATGCTCTAGGAATTCTGCCTCGAAATTCCATAAGAACCGGCCTCAGTTCTACATACGTATAGGTGAGTCTATCAGAAGTACTCCTGTAGCTATGTACTTCACTCCATAAGAAGTATAGATCTCATTAAGAGTTTCTATTATCTCAACCTTCGGTCACTGTAGGATCATGCGTTCTCATAGCATGTTCTATCACTTGTGATTTGTTATTACCCATTGAACCTAGTTCTTGGAATCTCCAGTCATTTAGGCCGGGTTTCCATCACTTATGATCAATAGGCATTAGTCTCATCCTACTGGATGTATTTGTGACTTTCTCTCTGTTTAGTCCTTTCGTCAAAGGATCAACTAAGTTTTCATTTGTTCGTACGAAATCTACTCTTACTGTTCCGTTCGAAAGATATTCTCTTATCGTGCTGTGTTTTCGTCTTATTTATCGTCTCTTACCATTGTAATAACGATTATCAACCTTTGCGATAGCCACGGTACTATCACAATGAATTAACACAGCTGGTAACGGTCTCTCCCATAAAGGGATTTCAGATAGCAAGCATCTTAGCCAACTTGCTTCTTCACTAGCAGCAGCCAGTGCTATCATCTCAGATTCCATTGTGGACTGAGCCAGAATGGTCTGTGTCTTGGATTTCCAGGAAACAGCTCCTCCGGCAATGCTAAATATATAGCCACTGGTCGCTTTGGAATCATCTGATAAGGTGTTCCAATCTGCGTCACTGTATCCTTCAAGCACTGCAGGATATCTCTAATAATGCAGTCCTAGAGTCATGGTCTTCTTCAAGTATCTCATGACTCTTTCGATAGCTTGCCAATGCTCCATGCTTGGCCTGCTCGTAAACTTGCATAATAGTCCCACGGCGTAGCCGATGTCAGGTCTAGTACAATCAGTGGCATATCTGAGACTGTCAATGATGCTCGCATATTCAGTTTGTCTAACACTATCTCCAGTGTTCTTAAATAGCTTCACACTTGGGTCACAAGGTGTGCTCGCAGGTTTACAATTGAAGTAATTATATTTCCTTAAGATCTTCTCAACGTAGTGAGATTGATTCAAGGAAATTCCATTATCAGTTCTAGTAATCTTGATTCCAAGAATTACATCTGCTTCTCCTAGGTCTTTCATATCAAAGTTGTGGCACAACAATGATTTCACATCTTTAGTGGCATTAAGGTTTGAACCAAATATGAGTAAGTCGTCTACGTATAGACATATGATCGTGCAAGTGTTATTTTCGTACGTGGAATAAATACACTTGTCACTTTCATTCACCTTAAACTCATTCTCAATCATAAGATTGTCGAATTTCTCATGCCATTGTTTCGGTGCTTGTTTTAGACCATACAAAGATTTGTCTAACTTACAAACTTTGTTCTCTTGTCCATGGATTACGAAACCTTCAGGTTGGTCCATGTAGATTTCTTCTTCTAATTCACCGTTTAAAAAAGCAGTTTTTACATCCATTTGGTGTACTATCAAATTGTGGATGGCCGCCAAAGAGATTAGTACCCTAATGGACGTGATTCTAGTTACAAGCGAATATGTGTCAAAGAAATCTACATTTTCTCTTTGTCTAAAACCTTTGGCTACAAGGCGTGCCTTGTATTTGTCGATTGACCCATCAGGTTTTAGTTTCTTTTTCAAGATCCATTTACAACCTATAGTCTTGCATCCAGGAGACAAGTCAGTTAGGTGCCAGGTTTCGTTGGACATTAGAGAATCCATTTCATCATTTATAGCTTCTTGCCATAAATCAGCGTCAATTGAAGACAGAGCTTCCTTGATGCTTGATGGATCCTCCTCTATAGTATACGCCACATATTCGGGGCCATATTCTTTAGCAATTCTTGCTCTCTTACCTCTACGAGGTTCTATAACATCTCTTTCGATGTTTTCATTGCTTGTTATGATTTCAGAAGGTTGATCAAGAACTGAGTTATCGGTGCCCCCACTATTACCCCCACTGTCTCCTGACTTAAAGGGAAATTTATTTTCATAGAAGTCAACATCATTTGATTCTATGATCGTTTTAGATTTCAGGTCGTAAAACCTATAGGCTTTACTATTTAAGGCATACCCAATGAATACACATTCATAGGCTCTACTTGCTAGTTTGACTCTTTTGGGGTCTGGTTTTCTTACATAGGCTGGGCAGCCCCATGTTCTAAAATAAGACAAGTTTGGTTGTCTTTTCTTCAAAATTTCATATGGAGAAATTTTGTTCTTTGTTTTGGGTACTCTGTTTAGCACATAGCAAACAGTCAATAAAATTTCTCCCCACCAATGAGGCGCTGCTTCGGAATTAAGCATTGTTGCAACTACTAATTCGGTAAACGTTCTATTTTTTCTTTCTGCTTTACCGTTCATTTCAGGAGAATAAGGAGCAGTTGTTTCATGAATAATTCCGAGTTCTTTATAATACTCATTGAATGTATGTGATCCATATTCAGTACCTCTGTCACTTCTAAAACGCTTGATTCTAATATTGAATTGATTTTCAATTTCTTTTACATACTGTTTAAATATTTCAAGCGCTTCATTTTTATTTCTCATTAAATACACATGTGTGTAATCCGAGCAGTCATCTATAAAAGTGATGAAATATCTTTTTCCATTTCTAGTCAAGTTTCCATCTAATTCGCATAAATCAGAATGAATTAATTCGAAAGGTTCAGTTATCCTGGTTACCGATTTATGTGATTCTTTATTTATTTTTGCTTGACTACAAAATTGACATTTTTCAAAATCGTTTAAAGATATTTTAGGAATTAATCCTAAACCGCTCATATTTGAAATAATTCTTTTGTTAACGTGACAGAGTCTAGAATGCCAAATATTAAAATCACACAATATATAAGCAGAAGAAGAAATTTTATTCAAATCAATGTTCAACTTAAACATACCATCAGTGGCGTACCCTTTCCCAACAAAATTATCATTCTTAGTGATGGTGTACAAATCAGCCCCTATGCTTTGAGTAAACCCAACCTTATTCAAAAGAAAACCTGAAACTAAATTCTTCCTAATTTTAGGAGTGTGCAGCACATCCTTCAGTATCAGAGTCTTTCCAGAGGTGAACTTCAGCTCTATATCTCCGATTCCAGCAACATCAGTGGAGTGGGAGTCTCCCAACAACACCTTCTGATCATCACAAGCAGTATATGTTTTGAACATATCTCTATCATAGCAGACATGGCGAGAAGCACCAGTGTCTACCCACCAGCCATCAGAACCTGCAATCATATTAATCTCAGTAATCATAGCCACGTAGGGCTCATCAGGTGCAGCAGCAGTAGCCATGTGAGCCTGTGCTGGTCGGTTGGTTCTGTTTCTGCACTTGCGTGCCATATGACCTGCTTGCCCACAATTGTAACAGTTGAAAGGTGGAGCAACATCATTCTTTGGTGGCTGTTGAATCTGGGGTCTTGGATTGTTCCCAGTCTTATTCATGTTGGAATTCTTATTCATAGGGCGGTTTTGATTCTTAAATGGTTTGCCAGTAGGCTTCAGAACAACACCTACAAATTTCTTTTTAGTGTTGTTGTTAGAAACAGCAAACACCTCTTCATTCTGGTCCTGCTTTCTCGCTTCTTCTTCAATACGAAGGCGAGTAATCAGACTTTTAAGAGAGAACTCCTTAGTTTTGTGTCTAAGAAGACTCTTGAAGTCCTTCCAGGCAGGAGGCAGCTTATCAATAATCACAGCTATTTGGAACTGTTCGGGAAGTGTCATCCCTTCAGCTATGATCTCGTGAGCAATTTGTTGCAGCTCATGTGATTGTGCCTCAACGGACTTATCATCACTCATTTTGAAATTCAGATAGCGGCTTACGGCGTATTTCTTAACACCAGCCTCTTCAGTATCATACTTCTTCTGAAGTGCTTCCCATAATTGTTTAGCAGTATCACAGAGTCTATAATAATCATACAGAGGGTCTGTGAGTCTATTAAGAATATAATTCTTACAGAGGTAGTCATTTTCCTTCCATAGAGCAATATCTATGGCTAGCTGTTTATCTGGGTCAGCTTTCTCAGGTTCAGCTTTCTTAGCAGCAGTAGGGTCTGCTGCCTTACCGTTATTATTCGCTCCAGCAGGAGTCGAACTCGTAGGTGCTACAGGCATAGCTTCCTTCAAAACGTAGGCAACCTTTTTAGTGGTCAAGAAGAACAGCATCTTTTGCTGCCAACGTTTGAAGTGGCTACCCGTAAACAGAAACGGTTTGTTAAAGTCATCAGCTGAAACCGCGGTAATTTTTTCAAAACTCATCGTATCGTATTCGAAACGTCTTAAAAATGTTGTTTTTGTAATTTGAAAATTACGACAGAGCTTTGAAACTATTACCGGGGTGAGTCACGACCAGGTCGCTTTCTTTAAGACGTTTCGCGGCACTACCTAAGTTGTGCAAGGTAGACTAGCAACCGCGCCGTCTCCAGGATAAAACAGCCCAGATTCTAACTGTACGATTAAAGGCTGCACTGCCAGAAATCGCTCGAGAATAACACCTCAATATGGTTTTCGAAAAGTTTCGAAAAACCACTCTAATATGGTACGTAGACCACTCGATAAACCAAAGAAGGAGGAAAGAAATAACGGTTCGTCAACACAAACCGGGAGGGAGAAGAGAGGAGAGAAAACCAGAGAAGAGTATTCGATTCTCAGTTTTGGAGTGAAGAATACTATTCCCGGGCTCTCAATTTATAAGGAGGATTTCTACTAGAGTGTGTGATCTACCCGATGTGGGACATAAAATTTTCAATTCACACTTTACACTAGTTTCTCCATCCTTGTGTTTACATTCCAAAGGCTCCACAAACTCACTAGTATACTCCAAGTTTTTTTTCATTATACACTAGTGTTCCAACAATAAGCTATAAGAACCAGAAAAAACAATTGGTGTTGGCAGCGGTTGCAGTGGAAACCGCTGCACGTTCATCATCCTCCCCCTCCTGTTGTTCTCGTTCGCCGGTGTGATCATGGGTTGTTTGACCCATCCTTCCACCACTTCTGCATCTCTCTCAATGCGAGCATCTCAGATAGGGTCGTCACCGGGCGTGCAACACGGTTGTCGACGGTTTTTTGTTGATTGAAAACTGGAAAAAGATTTTTTATATAAGGGTGTTTAAATTGAATTAAAAAGATTTATTTGAATTTGGAACATAAGATCAGGATCGAGAGAATTAAAAAATGGTTATAAATATGAGATAATTGAAGAAACGTGAGGGGAATAGAGCGACGGTGACCCTTGGTGGTGGAAAGGTTGCGGTCACCGGAACTGGTGGTGGAAGGGAAGAAGTATGCTTGACTGAGCGAAGACATGGTGGTGGTTCTCAAAGATGGTGGTGGTTCGCCGGTAGACGTGGTGGTTCGTCGGAAGAGATGGTGGGGAGTGGGGGTGAAAGGATAGAAGGAGACAGTGGTGAAATGAGAAGTAGTCAGAGAGTGATCACATGATTGGCTTAGCATATGACTAACTTACATTGTGTTTTAATCTTATCCCTTGCTTTTAATCTAATGGCTACAATTCATTCTCACCATTCTCATATATAACTGTCATTCTCATATGACATGCCCCCATATATATATATATATATATATATATATATATATATATATATTGGAACACTCAGGAGATAATTGACATCAATATAAAACAATTTCTATCATCGTGAGCTTGGCTCAGTTAGTAGGGATATTGCATAATATATGCAGGGATTGGAGTTTGAACCCCGGACACTTCACTTCTCCACAATATAATTGTGTGAGCTCTATCAACTATGCTACTTGACCAAAAAATTATATAAAACAATTTTTAGGCATATATAAATACATCTGTAATATTTTTTTGTCAAAAAAAGTACAATTATATTATGAAGGAAAAAAATTCTTTATATAATAAAAATTAACATATATAAAGTTAAAATTGTGTATATTAAAAAAATGTAAATTGGAAATTTATTAGTCCTTATTGAGTATATTTCAATAAGAAACTCTGATAATTCACTGCTCGCTTATCAAATTTAATACGGAATTATTGGAAAAATTGGGTTGGAGGTTGTATGTTGATTAGGAAGAGTTGTGGTTTAAAATCTTGTTTGCTAAATATTAGTTGAAGACAGTGGTGGAAGGGTTTATGTGTTATTAGCGAGGGAGTGGATGGCAGTGAGGCGAGTTGATTTAAATAATAGGTGGGTCGCATTTTTGGAGATAGCGAGAACACATTTTTTTTTGTGATTATTGGCAAGATGGAGGGCCCTAAAGATATATATTTAGGTGACTTTTTTATTTATGTGTTGATAACGGTGTTACGGTCGCAGAGGCGAGGAGATAAGATCGGCGGGTTGAGGGGCAAGGGCAGCATTGGAGAAGGCTTATGTTTGCTTGGGTAAAACCAAAAATGCAAATTTACATAGGGATGAAATTAAAAAACGTAAAAATCAAATTTTGAATTTTAAAAACCAAACTGTCCATCTTCTTCCTCTCACTATTCTTTGTTTCTTCTTCCTCTCAAACTTTCCCCAATCTCCCATAACAATAACAACAAATATTCAATATGTTACCATTTTAAATTTAACCTGAATGTTATGGTATTATTATCTATGTGCTCTTGATCCATGATATTCAATGTTCCATCCAATACCTTGAACAACTTTTTGCATATGAGCTTCGTTATTGATTTATATTAAGAACAAAGCTTATATAGTGGGTTGAAAACGCTTCAGAATGGTGTTCTTTATAGTAATTCGATCATGATTTAAAACACTAGTCTCCCACCATTGATGTAAAGGGAAACACATTCCCTTCAAGAGACAAATAACCCACTCTTATCATGAGCTTAAACTTATCCATAAATATGCAGCAGCAGCGTGATCAATCTCAACAAAATGTATATAGCTGAGGTAATGGTTGAGCTTGATTCTAAAACAATAACAACATATCATAAGAAAATCCAAATCATTTAATTAGTACATGTTAAATTATATAAATTACAGAAATAAAACATAATAATTATGCATAAAATAGATTTTACCTTTGCAAACAATTCAATCCATGAACTACTATCTCATGCTTGATAGTGTAAATTTGTGAAAATGGATTGTAGAAGAGTTATGTGTCAAAACTGGTATTGATCCACCTCCTTTTGTTTTTGGTTACAACGCACTTCCAACCTCTGCTGATGGTGCTTGATTCCTTATGAGTTTGATGTTCCAAAGGGGGGAATTTGTATGATATTTTGATGGCTTTTTTTAGGTCAAATGATGTTTCTTTTTAATTATTATGTTATGTCAGAGCTATTACCTTTTTAATTTTGTTTATGTTATGGATATGACCTTCTCGTTGTTTAAGTCTTTAAATTAGGATTTTTGTTTAAGTATTTTATCTCTATTGAACCATTAAAATGTCAATGGTCAAAAATCATTATGTAAGGCAACAACTTTTGATGAATGGATTTATTTGGTTCGAAGGGAAAAATGATGTAATTGTTATGGGAGTGGGGAAAGTTTGAGAGGAAGAAACAAAGAACAGTGACAGGAAGAAGATGAAAAGTTTGGTTTTTAAAAATCAAAATTTGATGTTTACCTTTTTTAACTTCATCCCTATGTAAATTTGTGTTTTTTGGTTTTAGTCCCTGTACTAACATTACTTATCATCTCAACAAATTTTGCCAACTCATAACCTGCCACGCGTGCCTCTGGTACCACCAAAGCGTTTTTGTTGATGGAACTTGACGGCAGAGACGATTTCCAAAAGGAATCGAAAATACAAAGGTTGTTTTAGAACAAAAAAACTAACAGGGACGAAAACATAAAATGCGCTAAATTACAGGGATCGTTTACATAACCTATTCCTTCCAACTAATTGTGCATATTTGTAACTTTTGAAAACAAATTTGTTTCTTGTAATATGGTTATACGGAATGTGGTTATGATTTACGAGTATTATTCTATGTATAATGCATATTTATTTAGTTCATGATATTCATAAAATTTTTGTATTAAGTAAATTTATTTTCAAATATTTGGATTAGCTAAATGTTCCATATGATGTAAGTTTGATTTCCTTTCTCTCAAGTTTTAAGTCCACTTTTAGTTGTTCCATTGGCTTCTCATGTTAGTTTTGGGTTGTGAGAACTAGGTTTTCCTTCGGTTAGCCTTTTGTTACATGTTTACACGGGTCATGTTCAACAATAACTAACTAAAATTCTCGACATTGATGTTTGTGTCGGGTTAGGTTGCTAAAGGTGTGGAGATTAGACCGCTACAACTTATATTGGTAGTATTCATTTCACGTGTAGAGTTCCTCAAAGCTGCATGCACCGTGTCTTTTAATGTTTTTAGATCTCGCCTTGCGATTTTAGTTCATTATAGCCGCAGGATCAAAACAAAAATTAATGGTTAATAACGAGTGTAATTATTAGTGTAATTTGATCCATATATATGGATCAAATTACACTTATCTTTTTTTTTTTTTAACAAGCTAAACTAGTCCATCCAAATTGGCACCGGATAGAATCGAACTTGAGACCTTAAGGAGGAGCACACTTTCAGGTCTCAAGCCAATACCACCAGACCAACCCAAGTTGGTTCAAATTACACTTATCTTATTTCACTTTTTTTGCTTCTATTTGAGGTGGAAGTATTGCAATACTAATAATAAAATACCATTTTTTGAATATTTCTATTTTAAAATGTTATAACTCATAATGCCAAAATGTTAAGCTTAGTCATATCTCGGTCATTCAAAATTGCCCATATGACAGTGCAACATCATATTTTGTTTGGAAGAGTTAACAACATGAATCAAAATTAGATATGAAAAGATATAAGTGAGCATCACTCGAGGAGTTATTATTTTTTGGTAGAAATTTGATAAAAATATTCATATAGATTACAACTGAAAATTAATCCCAAAAAAAATTATAAACTGAGATAATTATCCGAACTAGAAAATGATTTTTGTTTTTGATGGTGAAAATATATTTAACACAAGAATAATTATGCTAAAAAAATATTACTATAGGATATTAAAAAAAATCTACAGATATAAAATCAATTTTGAGTTGCCTCCTCCTCCACGAAGGTATCAAAGATACACAATTTTATTTATTTTTTATATTAAAAAATAAAATATATAATAATAACATTCTGAAAACAACGATTACAAACCCTAAAACAACGAAATTCAGCATCTTATATTGAATCGCGGTTCCTCGTTACATACGAAGACGCACCAATCTCAACGTCGTCGAACTTCGTCAACGGCCGCCGGAAACAACCAGTAATTCCAGGTATTCCTTTTCTTTCGAGTATTCTTTTACGAACCTGTAACGCTTGCGATAATTCAATTCCGTTTTGAACCGCAATTAGGGTTTTATCTTATAGTTTAACTAGTAACGTATCCGTGCTGACGCACGGGTACAGTAACCGTTTGTTGTTTAAAAGAGTCTGATTTTCTTTTTAATGGTTGTTATATATTGTTATTTAAAAATTTGCTGTAATATTTTTTTTTAGGTTTTGAAAATGTTAATATAACTTCTTTACATGTGATGGGCAGTTATTTCTCTATAATGATTGTTACATTTTGCAGAATATGATAATGCACATTAAAATATAATACAATTTTTACATAACATAAGTTTATTTAAATTTGTTAAACTTGAAACGTAAACAATGTTATAATATTTGAATATAATGGAAAATGAGATATTGTGTGTATATTTTAAATCTATATAGATATTAAAAATAATATCCAACACTTTATTATAATATTACAACTTTTGCTAAAAAAAAAAATTACAACTTGTCATGTAATATTATAAATAGTTTAACATCATTTTATAATTGAATTGAGGTGATGATATTATAAATAGTTTAAATGTTTTAGCATGAACAATTTTTATAAAGGACAACTTGTTGTGTAAATCAAAGTTAGTTTAGTCAATGATAATATAGCTTGTGTATTTTATTTTATTTTCTGGAAGATTAGTCAATGTTCATTTATCCCGTGCATTTTAGTTTATGAGGGTTCAATATCATTATAGAATTGAAGTGAGGTGACATGAAACATTTTAGCAAAACCAATTTTTTTATAAATATCGTTTATCAAAGTTAGTTTAGTTAGCGACAACTTGTCTCGTGCATTTATGTTACTTTTGAAATTTTAGTCAATGACCACTTATCCGATGCATTTCAGTTATCTACGAAATTTTATTCAATCTCTGTTTATCCTGAGCATTTTAGTTGATAAGTGTTCAATATCGTTGTAGAATTGAATCGAGGTGATGATGTTATAAATAGTTTAAATGTTTTAGCAGGAACTGTTTTTATAAAGGACAACTTATTGTGTAAATCAAGGTTAGTTTAGTCATTGATAATTTATCCCGTGTATTTTATTTTATTTTTCTCAAAGTTTAGTCAATGTTCATTTATCCCGTGCATTTTAGTTTATGAGGGGTCAATATCATTATAGAATCGAAGTGAGGTGACATTATAAACAACAGGAACATTTTAGCAAGACCAATTTTTTATAAATATCGGTTATCACAGTTTGTTTAGTTAGCGACAGCTTATCTCGTGCATTTATGTTACTTTTGAAATTTTAGTCAATGACCACTTATCCGATGCATTTCAGTTATCTACGAAATTTAATTCAATCTCTGTTTATCTTGTGCATTTAAGTTGATAAGTGTTCAATATCGTTGTAGAATTGAATTGAGGTGATGATGTTATAAATAGTTTAAACGTTTTAACAGGAACAATTTTTATACAGGACAACTTGTCGTGTAAATAAAGGTTAGTTTAGTCAATGATAATTTATCTCGTGTATTTTATTTTTTTCTGAAAGTTTAGTCAATGTTCGTTTCTCCCGTGCATTTTAGTTTATGAGGGTTCAATATCATTATAGAATTGAAGTGAGGTGACATCATAAACAACAGGAATATTTTAGCAAAACCAATTTTTTCTAAATATTGTTTATCAAAGTTAGTTTAGTTAGCGACACCTTCTCTCGTGCATTTATGTTACTTTTGAAATTTTAGTCAATGACCACTTATCCGATGCATTTCAGTTTTCTACGAAATTTTATTCAATCTCTGTTTATCCTGTGCATTTTAGTAGATAAGTGTTCAATATCGTTGTAGAATTGAATTGAGGTGATGATGTTATAAATAGTTTAAATATTTTAGCATAAACAATTTTTATAAAGGACAACTTATTGTGTAAATCAAGGTTAGTTTAGTCAATGATAATTTATCCCGTGTATTTTATTTTATTTTCTGAAAGTTTAGTCAATGTTCATTTATCCCGTGCATATTAATTTATGAGGGTTCAATATCATTATAGATTTGAAGTGAGGTGATATTATAAATAGCATGAAAGTTTTAGCAAGACTAGTCTTTTATAAATAACAATTGGTTATGTGTATAAAAGTTAGTTAGTCAACGACAACTTATTCTGTACATTTATTAATTAATTGTAAATTTCTTTTTATGATAGTTTTTAAAATTTCCGCCACACCACACGCACTACTACCACACTTCAACTCTATACACATTATCACTCTCTTTCTATTATTCACTTTCCGAAATCCTCACACGTCTCATATATCAATGACATTTTGACTATATATATTACGACTTGTATTGTGCATAATAATTATTTTTAATTTTTACCATGGACAATTCTACCTATGTATAATATTTATTTAAAAATTTGTATCCCTGACGACTTGTCCTATATAGAATAGTTAGTTTAAAATTTATATAATTGTTGACTTGTATTGTATGTTATAATTATTTTAATTTTATGTTATTGACAACATCTCATGTGTATAATAATATATTTTTAAATTTTCAACAGTGACGTTGTCTATAATCCTTAAAAAAAAACTTATATCGTCAATAACAATTATGCTAAAAAATTTATCAGTGTCGATTTGACTTGTGTCAAATAATTATTAAATGGCTAAAATATGCTTTTGGTCCCTGCAAATATAGCGAATTTGAGTTTTGGTCCTTGGTAAAAAAATTTTTTGAAAAACGTCCCTGCAAAATTTTTTGTTTTTTAAAATAGTCCCTGGTCCCACTTTTTCGATGATTTGTCACATTTATGCATACTTGGCAGATGCTGACGGTGCAAACATGTACATGTGGCATCCAGGTGAGATTATTTTATTTTAACTAATTAAAAAACATTTTAAAATATAAAAAATAATTTATTTTAAGGATTGAATAAATTATTTTGGAAAACACACTGCACTTCTTCTTCACAGATCCTATTTTCCACTTCTTCTTCTTCTTCACATATCATTTTCTTCTCTTCTTCGTTTCACTTCTTCTTCTTCACACATCCTCTTCTTCGTTCCTCTTCTTCTTTGCCGTTCCATTCAATCCTTCATAAACTCATCTGTTTCAAATCGAAATTCCAGGGAACGGCGTGTCAAAATCCAGACCGAAATTCATCCAAATCTAAATCGAAGTTCATCCAAACCTTCATCCAAATCCAAATCGAAATTCATCTTGCTTGCAATGATTAAAATGAACTCAGATCTGTCGTGGGTCTATACATGCCGTTGTTCTATCCCCCTCTTTCGGCGCCGTCGACATCTTTTATATCGCCGTTGTTCATATTCGTTCATATTGTGTTTTTGTTCGATCTATTTCTTGTTTCCTCTTCAATATACGATTTGGTTTTCTGTTCAATCTGGTTAGTGTTGCTTGTTGTTTAATGCAATCTGGATTTTCCGTTCTTGCTGTGTTGTTGCGCGACACTGTTTGCGACAACAATGTTTGTTTGGAGTTTGCGACAATATTGTTTGTTTTGGAAATAGTTTGAGGCTGCAGAAAGATGGAGAAAAAGAAGGAAATGATAATGAAGATTGATGATGATGATGAATGTGATGAAGATTGTTTATTGTCTTAGATTTTCTCCCTTTTTTGTTTTTTTTAAAATTAATTAAAATTAATTGGTCTTTTTAATTTCATAAATATATTTTCTTATTTTTTTAAATATTTTTTAATTAGTTAAAAAAAATTAATTGCCAAGTGGACAATTTAACACAATCAGAAAATGCCAGGTATGCATAAATGTGACAAATCATCGAAAAAGTGGGACCAGGAATTATTTTAAAAAACAAAAAATTTTGCAGGGACGTTTTTCAAAAAAAAAATTTACCAGGGACCAAAACCCAAATACGCTATATTTGCAGGGACCAAAAACATATTTTAGCCTTATTAAATTTGAACATTGAACACTTATCAAGTGTGAAATAAAGATTTTAAAATTTATATCAACGTCGATTTGTCTTTTGTGTTATAACTATTTTATTTTATTTTATAAAAAACAACCTGACTCATGTATAATAATTATTTTATAATATGTAGCTTAGTATTTATTTTGGACATTTAATCAATACAATCCCGTGTATGTGTTTAACGGTGATGATAATTATTTCTATATTTTTATTTGTGACGACTTGTCCATTATATAATAATTATTTTAAATTTTCAACAATGACAACTTCTTTTATGTATAATATTTGTTTTAAAAATTTGCGAGACTGACGACTTGTCCAATGTATAATAATCATTTTAAAATTATATTATTGGTGAATAGTCACATGTATAACCATAGTTTTAATATTATTTTTTTTTTGAGAAAAATAATTTTGAAATTTAAATAGTTAAATATATTATTTTTATAATTTTAATATTTTTAAATAGTTAAATATATAATAAAAATTAATTGAGTGGTATTAATTTTGAAAGAGAAGATAACGGCTTCTCTCTCTCTCTCTCTCTCTCTCCCGTATACCATATATTGGAAAGGGAATTTTTATTTATTTTTTTGTCAAAATTTTAAAAGAAACTTTCGAAAAAAATATTGAGATAAAAAAGTTTTGTTTTTAAATGAGTTAAAAGAAAATAGGACGGACTTCTTTAAATTTCGGCCCATTAATAGCCAATAGCCCAAATTATAACACTAAAACAAAGAAAATCATAAACCAAACATTCATTTCAGCCTCTCATTCTCTCTCTCTCATTCAAGTGTTCTCCACCGCATTAGAAACCCTAGCCGCTGCCACCCTATTTCTGGCGACTAACCACTCCGACGAGCCTTCTTTTTCCAAACGAAATGCATACTATTGAAGCTCTCTTTCTCCTCTATCTTTCTACCAAATTATATTTGCAAAATGAGGAATCTTGAAAATTAGTAATTTTGAGATCTGTGTTGTCTAACACTTTCGTTGTTTCTTTGTAAATTTTTACCATGTTTGACCCCATCACTCAGTACAAAAATCAAATGTTTCAGGATGCTTTAGAGTTCAGACCATGTTTTTGACTGCCTATTAACTGAAATTGTCACTATAACACCTAAGTATATGCACAATACTTCTTCTTCTGCATCTACTACATCAATGGAGTGCAATTTTTTCTCAAACTTCATACATGCAACAACAACAACAAAAACAACATAAGAGACACTAAAAGATAAGTATCAGATCTGTGTAATTTCTTCTCAACTTTATGCATGCAACAACAAAAACAACACCATAAGTGACTATATGTATCAGATCTAGTTTGGATTTGAGATTTTTTTAATAAATAAGTTTCATAAGTATTGAAACTGTAGATCAATCATTTATTTTTGAAATGTTTAAATTTCTCCAAATATTTTAGTTTTAATCTACAATTTCAGATATTCTCTCAATTGTCTATTTGTTCGTGTTGTTATATATATAATGAAATTACTTTGTTGATAATTTAAACCATTTTTTATCCGTCAAGCCACATAGTTTTGTATTTTTACAGATACATCTTTCTCAATTTATTTTAAGTTGTATGGTTTGAAAAATCATTTGTTTGTTTCCAGATATGATAAAAATTTATTAATTTCTTTAAATAACATAAATAATTTTTTTGGATCTAAAAATAAATTAATATACGATATTTCTTTTTTCAAGCCAAAAAGTTGCCATTTCGGTGGAATAAACATATGAACCAGACATTTAATATATAATGCTAACTAAACTAAACACCGTGTTCCTCATTAACCATAATTTTTTTTATGAAGTGTTCTAAAAAACTAATAGTGTTTTTTGTACAATAAATACAATTAGTAGATAATTACAGTCATAGACGCCACTTCCTTAAACAAAATTATGTATACGGATTACAACTAAACTTTTTTCTTATGTATTTATCTTCATTTCTTCAAAACAATATTTAATCACACAAAAAATATACTGATCAAACTCTTCACGGTTTTCCTTTATCTTGTATTTAAGCATCTCTTTCTTTGTAGTTTGTTAAAGTGATAAGAACACCATTCAACTTTCCTGCAAAATATAATAGTTTTCAATTTTATTAGCAACATACAAGACACTAATTCATCATTTTCAGCAAAAATTTATACAATATGTACTAAATTAATTAATTTATCTTTTCATTTCCTCGTTGTTGTCTCCTTACTTTGTTTGTAGTTTGCTGAAGGACAAAAACTCTATTAAACTTTCTGCAAAAACATATCTAGATCAAAATATGTAGTTAAAGATAAATAATGAAGATCAGAAGAACAAAGAAGAAGTACATATTTTATTTTATTTTTTTAAACAAAGAGGTACATGATAGATTATGAAAAGAGTAAATTACTCACTTGTGTCTCATTTCTTTGTTTGTAGTTTGCTGAAGAGATAGTTGAAGATTAAGACAAATAATGAAGATAAGATAAACAAAAAAGAGGTACATATTAGATAACGAAGAGAGTAAATTTTAGACATCAAATACCCTTGTGGATCTCTGATAATTTATTTTATTTTGCAGGACTTTCAACTACTTGTTTAGTTGTAAAATGAACAGCTTTCGAGTTTCCTGCAAAATAAAATTAAAATAGTAGTTGGAGATTATAAAGTTTGAAAAGAAGAAAATGTATTGACATTTGTAGTTTGGGAGAAAGAAGTTGAGAATGACAAATATGAGGGAAAGTGACTTTGAATATATGGTTTCAAAATCTTTATGTTTTAAAATTTAGGGAGGAGTTTTGAAATTTGAAATATGTGATATGACATGATGTAAGTCATGAATGACATTTTTTTCATTGAAAAATGATAAATTTTTAAAAGTAATGCAACTATGGGAATGGGAAAGGCAATTAGATTTCGTCAAGTCATTTGGAGAAAAATGTGTAAAAATTTGAAACCATAAAAATAAATAAATAAATTACACAGTTATTAGCGGAAATTAGTTACACTTGTGATGATCGTTGTCCGTAATTAGTTTTTTTTTTATAAATAAATTAAACTTTGAAAAATGCAATTATGCACATTAAATTAAGAAGATAATGAGTTTTAATAAGGATTATTATGAAATTTTGGTAGACTTTGATTTTTATATATTGTTATTGTTGTTAGAAGAAGTAGATGTTAGTAGATTTGTATCACTGATTACTTCGTCTGTGTATAAAAATAATTATTAGTAGAAGTAGATGTTAGTAGATTTGTATCAGTAACGACTTGGCCCGTGTATAATAATAATTTTTAAAGTTAACAGTGACAACTTGTTTCGTGTATAATAAATCTTTTGAAGTTAACACATGAAATTAAGAAGATAGTGAATTTTAATAAGGACGGTTATGAAATTTTGAAGGACTTCGATTATATATATATTGTTAGTAGAAGTAGATGTTGGTAAATTTGTATCGGTCCCCCTAAAAAAAAGTAGATATTAGTGACGACTTCGCCCATGTATAATAATAATTTTTAAAGTTAACAATGACAACTTATTTCATGTATAATAAATATTTTACAATATAATCCCTCAAAAAAATATTTTATAATATATATAAGTGATTTTCTTCAAAAAAAAAAAATATATATAAGTGATGACATGTCACATGGTTAATAATTATTTTGAAATTTATATGAGCGACAACTTGTTTATTATGTTCTAATTTTTTTTAAAAAAATTAATTACAGATAATGGTCATGTATAACTAATTTCCACTCATAACTGTAGACTAATTTATTTATTTTACTGGACTTCGTTTTTTAGATATTGTTAGAAGAAGTAGATGTTAGTAGATTTGTATCAGTGATAATTTCGCCATAATAATAATTATTAAAGTTTTTTTTAAAGTTAACAATAACAACTTGTTTCATGTATAATAAATATTTTATAATATATATATATATATATATATATCAGTGATGACATGTCACATGGTTAATAATTATCTTAAAATTCATATCGGCTAAAACTTGTCTCTTTGTGTTATAATTATTTTGAACTAGTATAGTGACCCGTGCCAGCACGGGAAAATAAAAAACTTTTTAGATTTTAAATTCGATATGAAAAAAATATCATCTTAATTTTTATATATTTTGAAATATCTAAACATTGCATATAACGATAAAAATATTTGGATTATTATACTTGTACTAATTATTTGTAGTATAAGATGCATTCATTGTTAAACTTAGCATATGTAATTTTTTTGCAAAAATACGCCGACGTACTGTGTAATAATATTTGTTGACAAAATGTATTTTATTAATCATAAAAACTAAAAAATATGTATTTTTTTTATATAATAGTCATTGTCACATGCATACACGTAGTCGGTAAATGCAAACGTTTAATTTTTTACGGATGTGTATAAATATAGTTTTGGCTACAGAAACGCCGATTGTTATTTGTTTTTAATTTTTACAAAACAAATAGTCTAATGTAAATATTGTATTTTAGGGTAACAACGATGTAAAATACAAAAAGGTTTCACGGATTGTTAAACCTGAAAAGTGCATGAATTAATAGTTAATGACATGAAGATATGCTTATATAGAAATTGCATGTCTATAATGACCAGTACGCCTTACAAAGAAATTAAAAATAAAACGACTTCCAAACAATAGACAACTTTAGTTTTATAAATTATAGCAACAACAATTCTAAAACATAACCAATGATCATACTTTTTGAAAAACTTCACGATACAAAACATTTGTGGTCTTCTTACAAACATTATTATCTTCATCCAGGATGAGCAGCTTCAGACCTTTTCTTGAAGTTACTCGAGAGACAGCTACATAAAGTTGTCCATGCGTGAACACAGGCTTAGGAAGATAAACCCCCACTCGAGATAAAGATTGACCCTGGCTTTTATTTATTGTCATTGCAAAACAAAGCGTCAATGGAAATTGCCTGTGCCTGAATTTGAAGGGTAGTCCTGGATCACTCGGAATAAGATTCATCCTGGGAATGAATACCCTAGTACCTGCCCTTTTTATTGTAATTACGGTAGCAGCTATCGTGCTCTTCCCTAGATGTGTGACTGTCAGTCTAGTACCATTACACAGTCCATTGGCCTGATCGATATTTCTCATCAGCATAACTGGACATCCCACCTTTAGTTTCAACCTGTGATTTGGAATTCCAGAGCTCTTAATACCATTAAGAAATTCTGGTGTGAACCACTCACATCAGAATTTTCACCCGATCTAAAAATAGAATCAGAGGTTAAATACTCTTTCTCTTCACCTGGAATCAGCGACATCATAAATTCGTTAACATGCTCAACTGAATCAAGCGTTGGTGCGAGTATTCCCCTTTCTTGGAAAAATAGTTGGTCACCAAGGTTATCATTCAGATCGGGATACACAAAGTCTATAAGTGACATCAACGGATTTGTTGTGTCTGATATCAGCAAATCTTCAGGAATTTCTACCTTCATTTCACCATTGTCACCCGAAGCATCTTTGCCGTCTCCAATTGAGAATATCCACTTGCAAAAATTAGCAATTTCTTCCTGCTCTGCAGGTACCGAAGATGCACCCAATCTCATATTAATAGTAAGCCTCAACACATTACAATAAGCCCATATCTTTGACGAATTGACCGAGGCATCAACAATATCCAGCCTCGTTCCTCCTCGGACAACAGGCAATATCTGCCTAAAATCACCACCTAAAACTATTGTCATTCCACCAAAAGGTTTAAGTGCGTTTAAGGGATCATTCTTGGCCATGATATCACGCAATGATTGGTCAACTGCCTCAAAACACCATCATTGTATCATTGGAGTCTCATCCCAAATTATCAACTTTGCAGCACGCACCAGGTCTGCCCTGGGACTATCCTTTTCCATTGTAAGCGATGACACCTCATTAATCTCAATAGGGACTGTCGGCGTGGAGTGCGCGATTCTTCCACCTGGTAATAGAAGAGCCGCTATACGTTTGTACCTCGGATAACCCTCGTCAATCGTCGTAGTTCCTTTATAATCCTTCGGATAATATTTCGTACATCTGCCCCTGTCTATGCAAGGCGATAAGGGACGGGCACCACCACATGGCACGTGGCGCTAACGTGGCATGCCACATAATTAATTTTTGTTTATTTTTTTTCAAAATTCTAAAAATTCATTTTTTAAATTGAAAAATCGGAAAATAAATATAAAAAATTAAAAAATCGGGAAAAAAAACTGAAAATTAAATTTTTTTGATTTTTAATTAATTTTTTTTCTTCAAAATTCTGAAAATTCATTTTTTTAAATTAAAAAAAATCAGAAAATTGAATTTTCGATTTTTAATTAAAAAAATATTTTTTTCAAATTACTGAAAATTCATTTTTTTTTAATTCTGAAAATTAAATTATATTTTCAAAAGTTATAAATTTTGAGATTATATAATTTTCAATTTTATTTTTCTTAAACACTAATTTCCAATTTTTTTCTTCATATTTCAAAAAAAAAAAAAATTGGAATTTTTTTATGATTTTTTAATTTATTTTCAAATTTTTAAAAAAATTAACGTGGACTGCCACGTGGCCAAAGCCATCCCATGTCAGCAAAAAAGTGGGGCCAAGGATCTTTTTAAAACAATTTTTTTTTACAGGGATGTTTTTAATTTTTTTTTTATAAGGACGAAAATCAAAACGCGTCCAAATTACTGGGACGGATTGCATATTTAAGCCTAAAATACTACTAATATTACAGTGTATACCTGCATCAACTTTGCCAAACATTCTTCTTTCTTAAAATCATCCATCAATTTATCCAACTTCATTTTGAACACTCGACAATCAATATCAGGTCTATCAGATGTCTTTAAATTTCGTTCTTTAAGAAAATCTTGAATTTCTCGCCAGTTTGTATTGCACGCGATTGTTACGAACAGATCGAGATATCCATATCTCTTACAAATTGACATTGCATCCTGACAATTATTAAACATGTAATGTCTGCCACCCGCAAAGGACGGCTGTAACACTATCTTTCGTCCAACATTAGACGCATCAGTTTCACCCATATCCATTGCCTCGTGCAAACCATTCAGAATGCCGCACCTTATGGTCTTTTGATTTTTTCTAATGTACCTCAACCTTTGTGATTCAATCATAGTATAGCAATCAACAAATCTCCTCGAGTTAACAACATTGCCATAATCAACGACCCTGTCTTGCATTCTATATGCAATCCATTTCCGCATGTCTTAAGTGTTTTCAATGAAGATGTTGGGTTTCTCTAACCTAAATATGATGATCCAACAAATTGTAGACTCCCTCAGAACTCCAAACATTATGATGAAATATTTTGTTATTTTTAGGTGTTATTTTCTTACTTTTTTATATTAAATATAAAAAAATATTTAAATTTTTTGTATTATTTTAAATTCCTTCACTTTTGATCTTTGGTGAAAACTAATCATAGAAAAACATGAATGTGTTATGCTCAGTTGACAAAATGCATGTCTATTAAACTTTTTTATGATTGATGATTTAGGAGAATATTTTGATACGTGATAAGTGAGTCATATATGTATGAAGAAAAAAAAGCACAAACTTTGGTCTGCAATAGATGAAATATGTGAGAATGCAAATAAAGGAACTAATAGTTAAGGTTTCAAATTAGAAAGGCAAGAAAGTTTGCATCCTTGTTTATTTTTCAATACATGTTGACATATTTATATCTCTATATTGAAATCATTTGATTGTCATTGTTTTTGCTATAAATACAATAATGGATGGTTAATTGGTAATATAATTTCTATGAAAAATATTATACTTTAAAATTTATATTTACGGGTTAATGTAGTGATTGAGGGTAGATTTGAATTTTAAGTCAAGACAAATTTTAGATTCGTATAAAAACTGAGACCCAATTAGTTGCTAAGAAAAAAAAACCTTTAAGTTCAAAAAAATTAATTTGAAAATTTAATCTCTATCTCAATGTCCTCTTTTTTACTTATTATTTTTAATGAAGTAATTATACATTTTTTATTATTATCAAGACATAATTGTATCTTTAATTATTGTGAATGATCAAAGTTTGGTTGCAGAATCCATTAACAACACTAAGGCGAGCTAAGGGAAAACGGTAAACTTGCTTTATATTCTCAAATGATTTAAAGAATTATGTGAGTTTCTTCTTTAAGATAGCCCTGATTGGAGCATTTCAAAGTTTCAACAAATCATTTATAATTAAGACAATTAAAGTATGTGTTTAATTTTTGAAAGAACAAAATAGAATTTTTTTATGCTTATTTAAAGGCTATTTAAAGGTACTTAATTACTAACAATTTTTTATATCGTATTCACGCGGAAGTCACGATCCTTTACTATAAGCATACCCAAGTCTTTGGAATCAAATGTCGTGAAACAAAGAAAAAAATAGATAGCATATTTAGAACGTTTGTACCAAATTAATTTCATTCAAAATATTACAACATTTATTTCAAATATTACAATGTGAACACTTATTTAAAAAATTTGTATCAAATTAATTACATCCAAAATATTATTGATCCTTAGAGATATTTGTCTTAATTAAAAAATAATAATGTCTAGAATTTTCATGATTTATAAACATGAAAAAAATTAACTCCTTAATTATTTGGTCAAATGTTTATTTCATGGCATTCTTAAATTTTTCTCGAAAAAAAGAGTTCTATCTACTCTTTTGTGAAAATGACTAAATGAGCTGTAACTATATTACTCAATTAATATATATTTTTTATTAATTACCATTTACATTACAACATATATGGTGTTGTGATGGATAAATTAAATATGTTAACCAAGATTATTACTTTGTCAACTACATAATGAAAATTAAATATTGCTATTAATTACCGTTCAATAAAAATATTGCTATTGATTACCGTCTAATAAACAACTGGTCATAGCTTTCTTTGTCAACTACATAATGAAAAATAATTTTTTAAAGAAATTATTGAAATAAAATCATAACAAATTATAAACGAATATACAATTTACCGAAGAAAAGAGGATATGAGATTATTGGTGAAACTTGGGTGTTGCCATTTGATAGTGTGTGTACATGATGTTTATTTTTTATTTCGACTAAACTGACTTTAAATATGCAGAAAATGATGAACTAATAGTAAAAAGCATTAAAATGATAAGTAATTTATTAACTAATTTCATCAATATAATACTCCTTTGTTCCATTTTTTAGTCCGATTACATATAAATCATACCAAAAAACTACACAATCCTTCTTTGTATAAGAGACATAAAATAGTGACTCATCATAGTAAAAAATTTATCTAATTCTTTTCTAAGAACGACTAATTTCTTTGGAATCTCAAATTTTGTCATAATGTCATCTTTTTTTCCCCTAGCCCTCGTGTGAAGAATATGTTGTACTTGTTCGTGATTTCTTGATTCAATACCCTGTATGCATAGGAACCACAAAAGTAAAAAAAAAAAAAAAAACTATATTATTCATTTATAAACCATCCATAAATTTAAATAGAATAATAACGAAAACAAAAAAGCATAACAATGTCATAAAAGCATAAGGAAAAAATAAAATAAGTCACATGAAAAAAATAAATGAGAGATGAATAATTTTTTTATAGGAGAGATGAAGAAACTACTTTTTATGTGAACATTTGATTCATCAAAATCGCAGCATGAAGGAAATATTACTCTTGGAACATTGATATCAATGAAAAAAATATGAAGAAAAAATAAAAAAAACTAAACAATCTTTGTCTGAACATTTGATTCATCAAAGTCACAACATAAAGGAAATATAAATCTTAGAGCATTGATATCAAAGTTAAAAAAGAAGAAGAAGAACAAAGAATAAAAAACGGGGGATAAGAGTTGTGAATTGTGATGTGAAATTATGTCAATCCATATTTCTAATTTATAGACTTGTTTGACACCGTAATTTGGTATAATAACAATTATTTTTTTAACATTCCTAAAAAACAATTGTTCTATGCAGGATATTCATTTACAAAATTATTTGGTCATGAATCAATTTTAATGTCCATAAATTGTTTTAATAGCCATTAAAAGCGTATCATAAAAAAATCTCCTATTCTAAGTTTTTTTTTTTTAGGAAATCTCCTATGCTAAGTTAGAGGTGATTTTGACATATATATATGTAACATAATCATTTAAAATAGAGGTCATTTTTTTTTCTTCTGATTATGTTTTTTATTTTATTATTATAATATATGTAATGATCCAAGCATAAACAATTAAAATTTTGGTCAGTGATAATAGTGAATATTTTCTCACTAAATGTTTCATTAAAAATAATAATTTTTATTAATAGCTTGTTTTCATTATTGTTTTTAGATTATAGTAATATTTAAGTTTGACCCAATTTTTTAATAATATTACAACATATGAACTTCTTTATTTTTTTTAACGAAAATACAACATATGCTATTTTTTAAGAACGAAAATACAAAATACAATGAAGTGTATCATTTGGTTTTGTCACTTTTAATTTCAAACACAAAATAATTTGGATATAAATAGATTCGTGTGTATATGTGTGCGAAAAGAAAAAATTCAATTAAAATAATTGTTAAGATATATTATATATTTAATATTCCATGAATAGCAACACATCAAATTAGAATAATTTTATAAAACTCAAATACAAATAAAATTAATAGCATTAAATGTCAAATTCATGAGAATGCTTGGTTTACTTCATAGTGCCACATGTCATGAGCAAGCTTGAAAGATTTTTTTTTTTTTTTTTTTGAATAAAGCTTGAAAGATTTATAATGCCTTAGCATTATTTGGTGTTTTTTTTTTTTGAATAAACACTATTATGTGTTATTATTAATAAAAAACAAATTTGAATAATTCAATCAATTGTTTTATTTTAATCTTTGAATTCAAATATTTTAATTAAACTATCTTTTTTGAAAGAATTTTAATTTAAACTATTTGATTATTAAAAAAAAATTATTTGATTTAAATATTTTAATTTTTGAATTCGAAATGTTTGATTTCTAATATAAATTCAAGTAATAGAATTTGATATTGTAAACGAAAATAAAAAGTAAGAAATGTCTAACATTATTTGATGTTTTTTTTTGAATAAACACTATTATGCGTTATTATCAATAAAAAACAAATTCGAATAATTCAATCAATTGTTTTATTTTAATCTATGAATTCAAATATTTTAATTCAAACTATCTTTTTTGAAATAATTTTAATTTAAACTATTTGATTATTAAAAAAAAATTATTTGATTCAAATTTGTACTTTTTAAATTTGAAATGTTTGATTTCTAATATAAATTCAAGTAATAGAATTTAATATTGTAAAACTTCCTTTTATACATGAACATTAAATACAAATATGTGAGGATGATTGTGGTGAGAGCATTTTGTGAGGATCAATATGGTGAGAGCATTTGTGAAAAAGAAAGGGACATGTGGCAACACCAAAACAATAGTAATTCATTTCTATAAAAGTCTATGAAATGGGTCCTAAATTTATATTATATAGATTTGTACTCAATGATAACAAATGCTGTGTATAATTCTATTATTTTTTTAAGTTAGTTTTTCACTTACGTTATGGTTTGAAAAAAAAGGAGAATATTGTTTTTTTGAAGGAAGGAGAATAATGTTTAATAATATATATCAGTGTATCTCTTGTCTCGTGTATAATAATTATTTTATAATATATATCAGTGATGACAAATCATATGTTCAATACTCATGTCTTCGTGAGCTTAGTTCAGTTGGTTTGGATAATGCATAATATATCTAAGGTTCGGGATTCAAGCTCCGACCACTACCAAAATATGTTCAATACTTATTTTAAAATTTATATGAGCATGTCTTGTTTATAATAATTTTTAAAAAATTTTGCGAAGTTACAACTTGTCTCGTTTACAACAATTATTTTAAAATTCTGAAGTGATCAGTTGACCCTTGTATAATATATTTTGTCAATCTTTTTTAAAACTTGTCTCTTAAACTATTTATACATCGTCTGTTACTGCCTCACTTCAAATCTATACACATCACTATTTTTCTACTACTCTCTTTGGTATGTTGTACGTATCAAACGATCAATGTTTTACCGCTATTTTTATGTAACAATGAAATATATTTACCTTATGTTTTTATGAATATAAAAAAAAAATTAAATTTTAATATTCATTAATTAATGTAACAACACGTCTTTAGATCTTGTAAAAAAACACGTCGTTGGATATATATATATATATATGTGTGTAAAATAACATTTATTAAATTATATTTTTAGAGGTTAAATAAACTACTACTATTTTTTTATTATTTGATAAAGAAATTATTATTATTATTTTTTATATATTTTTTAAAAAATTTATTTATTTTTATTTTTATTATGTTACAGTAATTTTGCAATAAAAAAAGTCTATACCCCTTTACCCCTTTCTATCTCGTACAAACCTAGAGTATTTTTTTATAATTTTCTTTTTATTTTATTTTTTGTCATTTAACTTTATTCCACACACACCATATTGATTTCAAAGTTAATTTTCTCTCTCTTCACCAAAGAAATCTGGAAAACTCTCTCATTCTCAAACAAACCCTAGCCGCCGCCTCCTCCTCCCTCCTTCAGTGTGTCTCCGGCGGTCGTTACATTGCTCCACCATCTTCATCCTCTCCTTTTCATCTGTAAAAAGAGTCCCCTCCATCTTCTCTACAAAACCCATTTAAAAATATCAGGAACGGACAACCTTCGCCGGTGACCACCACGCCGGAGCTTGCAACCACCGCGCCGGGAAAGAGCTTACGTGTTTTCATCCCGATCTGGGTCAGAATTTTTACACAAACACTTAAACCTGGGCTGTTGTCTTCATCAAGGTCAAGTTCTTTACATATTTTGTTTCCATTACATGCAACAACAACAATACAAATATGAAATTGGATGTGATTTTGTTTTATTTCTAGAGATGTAAATTTTTTTTTGTAGATGAATCTTTTTTAGTTCCGATGCTACTGATAAAAAAGTCTGTTTTTTCAATGAATCTTTGATAGAACAGATTTTTTTATTTTTACAGATGAATAAAAATTTTATTTGCAAATCAAAAGAATTTTTTTTTTTAACTTTCAATATTCACTTTCTGTTATTACTTGTTATGATTTAACAAAAATTTCACTTAGATTTTCATGTAATATGACTCAAATAATATTCATTTCTTTCTAAAAAAAATTCACTTTATGCTATTACTTTACTTGTTGTGGTTTAACTAAAAACATAGTTTTTTTTTTATTTACAAAGCCCAAATTATTATGCATAAAAAAATAAAACCAAACTGATACTAAACCATATTCTCAATTCTCTCACTCTCAGAATCAGCTGCTCATCCCTCTATCTCTTATTTGCTTTTTTGTATAACTAACAAATATATTTTGTATATTTGCTTTTTTGTTGTTGATATAATTTTAAAATTGTGTTAGGACTGTTTTTGTTAAATATACATGATATGAAGGTCAACAACAAATGAAATAATTAATGATATTAGGAAAATGAATTCTTATACCTGCCGTGTTCTTGTTGTCAAAGAGAGAAGAGGAAAAGGAAAATGAGAGAGGAGAGACAGTTGAGAGAATGAGAGAGAGATTTTTTTTTTTTTTGAAAGAGAGAGAATGAGAGAGTATTAAATTATGAAAGAGTAGTGAATGACAATATAAGAGTATTTGAAATTTGAAATTGAAAATTTGCCTCCAATTGATTGTAGATCTGACATTAGATTATATCTTTTTTGTACAAAAGAAAACTTTTTTCGTTTTCCGTGTCAACCAAAATCGGATTTATTTAGTTGGCATCAAATGGAAATGACTTTATGAAGAGCAAATGAACTAAACTATTAGTTATTTGTAGTTACATGACATCATCTTAGTTAATTGTGGTAATTTGGTTGAATAAAGTAAGTTAAAGACAGATTTTACCCTTACTTTGGTGATTTGTCAATTAACCAGGCTGGGGCATTAATAGGATTTCCACAACATCTTCTCTTCTTATATTAATAGAGATTTTTTGTTTTTGTTTGTAGGTTTTGTGATGGATGTGGATTGGTCTGAATCACGTTACGATGATAGAGAGGATTCTCCTGTGAGGGAGCATTATGATGATGATGGGGTAGATAGGTCTAGCAGGCATAGGAGCAAGGATAGGAAGAAGAGTGATAAGGATCACCGGAGTAAAGACCGGGATCAGGCCAAGAGGGTTTCTGAGGATGTGGAGAAGGAGAGAGGTTCTGGAAGGGAACGTAATAGGGATGAGCGGGAGAAGGATAGGAGTAAAGATGGGAAGGCGAGGGAGAAGGATTATGATAGAGAGAAATATAGGGAGAAAGAGCGCGAGAGGGAGAGGGATAAGAAGGATCGAGGTAAGGATAGAGAGCGTGAGAAGGAGAGGGAGATTGAGAAGGATAGTGAGAGGGCGCGAGAGAAGGAGAGGGGGAAAGAGAAGACTAGGGATAGGGAGAGGGATAAGGGAAAGGAGCGCGAGAAACATAGAGATAGGGAAAGTTATAGAGATGGGGATCGGGATAAGGGGAAAGATAAGATTAGAGAGGAGAGGGAGTCTGATCGAGAGAAAGATAGGTCGAGGGATAGAGGAAGTAGGAAGGCTCACGAGGAAGATTATGAATCAGGTAATCTTGATGATAGAGTAGATTACCATGAAAAGAGAGATGAGGATGTTGGTAAGCATGAAAAGGCTTCAAAACTCAATCAAGATGATAAAGAGGGGGAGACTTCAGCAAACTTGTCATCAAAAGAACTTGAAGAACGTATCTTGAAGTAAGTCATTTTTTGTTACTTCATATTTATTTTAGTTTTGCACTATGATCAAGTATTTTAAACTGTACACCCTGCTATGTAATTCATTACTTTATGCTTCAGGTCATAAACTCCTAATTATGTATTAATTGGCGAATACTGAATGCTTAGAATTTTGATGGCTCTTTTGTAGAATTCAGACAAGGTTAGTTCATGTAATTGTTGCTTATATGATGTCTTAAATTTGGGTTTAGAGCCTAACCCAACCCCACAAATTTGACTTGTTAGGCGAGGATAGTCAGTGCCAAAGTCTTATAGGATCCATTTATGCCATATATCTAGGTAATGTCAAGAAAATGAAGGTGTTGGAGGTTGTAATGAAGACGGCAGTCCAGAGTTTCCGCAATTAAGCTCTGTAGTCTATAGAGGCCGCGTTGTAGTGTAGCTGCCCCTAGGTGGTATATGAAATCCCATTGTGTTGCAGCTGTAGCGCTACGAATAGCAGCAGCTATAGTGAAACTCTCGTTAAATTCTCAATGCTTTGGACTTTTTGGTCATTTCACCTTAAAATAAGCCATAATTCGTCACCTATAGGCATTCCCTCTATTTTGGCCATTTCACTCCAAAATTTTGACTGACAACAAAATAGGACTTTTTTGTCATCACATCTCCTCCAAAACGACTTCATCACCCCTTCTCACCTTGTGTGGCTTTTTGTCGCCCTTTTTCCGTGACTTTCTGGAGGTCCTTAATGTGAATTTCTAGCGTCCCTCCTCCTCTCGAACAATCACTTTGAAGCAAAACAGAATGAGAAACCAAGCTGCCCCTACAGATACCAAAAACATAGGAAAAAGTGTAGGAGGATGCAGAACAAATGAGGTCCAGTAGTGAAGAGAGTGGACTTGGTGATGAGTAAGTGCTTGGAGGCAGTGATTCCATTTAAGGATGGAATCACTTGTATATATTTAAACGCTTATGAGTTATTTTAAACCTTGGAGGCTAAAACTTAATTGCTTTATATTGGGTTTGGATATTGGTAACAATGAATTTGATTATTAGTTATTGAATATGACTTTAATTTTTTTTATTCTTTTCTATTTTAGCTTTTATATTTGTATGGTATAATTTCTTAGATCAGGGTTCACGAGTTCATCATCCCCATTCAAACCAAAAAATAGAGTGAAAGAAATGCAAGTGACAGATGCCAAATACCAATGTTTTGAAGAACAATTGAAACCCGTAATTAATTAAATGAAACCCCTATAGGAATGAATCTGAGAGCCGTAAGCTATTATTGCAACCTACACACATCGATCTACACACATTATAGGAATGAATCTGAGAGCCGTAAGCTATTATTGCAACCTACACACATCGATAGAAGAGAGTATGATAGGGGAAGAGGGTGTTTCAGTCACCGAAATCGGTGACTGAATTAAGGGTTTAGGAGTTGGAGGTTCAAGTCCTGGCAAGGAGAAAAAACTAATATAACAATTAACATAATAACCTTTTGCCATTTAAAAAAATAGGGGAAGTAATAAGCAAATTCAAAATGCCAGTCATCCCACTTTCCGCTATTGTGCTAGTGTTTTTGGGGTTTGCTGCTATCCGGGAGATAACAATGCTAAATACATGGTTTTTTTTTTAAAGCCAAACTAGCCCACTGAAATGCGAAATACACTCTTATTTGCTCGTAAGCCATCTAGGTTTCACCAATGTATCTGAGCAAAAAAAAAACAGAATCTCTGGGCACTGGTCACAGCATTTAGAATTTTATTCATTATTGCATACTTTGTAATAATTGAATTACGTGTGCTGTGTGAGCATGTCGTGAATTTTGATACATTGTAGGTTGTCAAGGGACTTAGGATTTATTGTGGGTTTAAGATTTTCTTGGGTGGATTAGTGATAGACACTAATTGGATCGAAGGCTCGCTGAGTATATGTGTGGGTGAATTGAGTTTCAAAGCCATTGCACACTTCTAAGGTTCAAGGTAATAATGGTTGGGTGGATGCTTTGAGAGGCTCCTGCAAGAGCAAGGAATTTGCTTCGATGTGTTTCAGGACCAATTCAAGGAACGAAGAATTAGCTTAGATTTTGATGGCTTAAATTCTTAATTAAGGTTGCTGAAGAAATGGAATCTGGTTGATCGTTAAAACAGGAAAAAATGGATAAAAGATGAGATGGGAAGAAAGCCTTGAGTTTACACTTAGCTGGGATCTCTTAGCCCTTAGGCATCATCCATATGCTTTAATTGTACCACTAAACCAAGAAGCAAGCACCACAGTCAATCAATCTCATTATTACAGTATTTGCTAAAATTAGGCTTGAAAACTGTTTATATGATGAAATCTATTCTAACTCATTGTTCCAGGAAGATTTCTAATTCTGTAAGGATGCAAATCCATCTAATCATGAGGTAAGCTTGGATACAAAAAATCCATTGTAACACCTGTAGAATAAAACCCATTCTCGAGTACAACCAAATCCCAGGAAAGATGAGAACTATTAAGACTCCCCTATGACTGAAAATAAAAATATTGATGGAGTAATGATAAATGTGAAAATAAGCTAGATCTATGAAATTACAATCAGCCATGAGTAACCATACTAAACCATGTATTTTTTTATAGTTTGTATTGATGACTTACCTTTTCTAGCTTCTGAGTAAAGCACTTAAATTGCCTTCTTTTCTAGATTTTTGAGAAGCATGTTTTTCTTTTTAAAATAAAAAGAAGAAAAGAAAAAAACATGTTTTTTTAACTAAATTGATTTTTTTTCCTCTTTAAAAAGTGCAAACATACACACGCCCTCCAAAGAAAATACACCCATCGCCAGCTTAACATCCCCCCTCTAAATAAATGGGGGAAGCAGGGGAGTACATGTGACTCCCCCCCCCCCCCCCAAGTCTCCCAAACAGGGGTTTGGGTCACTTACCCTCCTCAATTTCCTCTCCCTTCATATCTTTTTAAATTTAGGTTTTTATTTTTTTATAAATTTTATGCTGGAGTTTCAACTTGTTAATTTATTTTTGATCATCTACATTCTGAAACATTACATTTTTCGGTTATGAAATCCATTCTGCTGTGTCAATATTCTCAATTTATTATTTCTGATAGGATGAAAGAAACAAGGACAAAGAAACAATCCGAGATTTCATCATGGCTTAATAAAAGCCGTAAGCTTGAAAAGGAAAGAGTATTGCAGCTCTCGAAGATTTTTGAGGAGCAGGTTTTTCACTTAATTCGCGCCTTTAATATGTTGCAACATTGTTTCAGTTTTTTTTTTTTTTTTTGTATTTTATGTATGTAATCAATATTATGTGATCTATAATTATATAGGACAACATCGCAGTTGAGGGAAGTGACGACGAGGATACGACACATCACACTGGTACATTTCTTTCTCTTATACTCTATCCTGTAAAGTTACGTGTTATGTAATTTCTGAAGTCTCAAGGCTTCTGCCTTCTATTTATACAATTATTTAGTTCTCAAAAGTGGGACAAGCTTCTTACATGCAAACAGAGGAGACAGCTTCTAGGACTTGTCTAAAACATTAATAAACTGAGGTATACAATAGAAACAGAAGAGTATGCAATACAGAACAGAAAAGTGTTTGCACTTCTTTAAACTCTTAACACTGAAAAGCTATTTATTGATAGCAGAGAGCCAGAGACTAGTGAGTGACTATTTGTAACAGACTTTGAACAACCCAAGCTGTAACAGCTTAAGTTACAGAACTAACTTATTTAAGCTTATGTATTCTGTAAGATTGAAACCAATGATGAAATGATTGCTAATAAAAATCCATGTATATAGATGTTTGTAACTTAGTATTGTAACCATCAGTGTTCTATTGGTTTTACTGGATCTGGACCTGTTTAACTGGTTCATTATCATCACTGGCTCTGCAACCAGTTGTTTTTTTGGGTTAAACAGATTGGACGTGTTTTCTAACTTAGTATGCATATGGAACCAACGTTATAGCTTAAAGCACTGAAATTTATACAACTGCCAACACAACGTGACATTTTTAGTTATTCCCTTGGAGGCTAAGAATCTGTTTGATTGCTGTAAATCTGATTGGTAATATATACTTGTGTGCTGAATATCACACAGATCACCTGGCGGGGGTCAAAGTTCTTCATGGCCTTGACAAAGTTGCGGAAGGTGGTACTGTAGTTCTGACTATCAGAGATCAGCCCATACTTGCTGATGGTGATATTAATGAAGGTACAATTGCTTGGTGATCTTATTATTATTATTATTCCCATTTGAATTATGTGAGTTGTTGTGTATCACTGTAAAATAATTTATTTTTCTCACATGCCAGACATTGATATGCTTGAAAATGTGGAAATTGGAGAACAAAAACGTCGGGATGATGCTTATAAAGCTGCAAAAAAGAAAACTGGCATGTATGACGATAAGTAAGATGATCATTACTATTGCTCTTTTTCTGATTGAAATAATGTAAATAGAAACTGAAATGTTTATTCTGATGAAGTATGCCTATCAATTTCAGGTTCAATGATGACCCCTCCTCGGAAAAGAAAATACTTCCAAAATATGATGATCCGGCTGCTGAAGAGGTTTGCTGCTCATTGTTTCTTCTTACATTCCAAAGCAGAAAGTATTGAGCAAGGTAGTTTTTGTGAATGCTTATACTCATCTAAGTTTTCTTGTTCAGGGTTTAACTTTGGATGAAAGAGGAAGATTCTCAGGCGAAGCTGAAAAGAGACTTGAAGAGGTCAGGATTTTATTTTCTATTTATTTTTTATGAACTACTTTACAAGAAAGTAAAGATGGAGCTTGAATTTTTCTCCAGATATGAAATTTCCATGGTTGTGAGTTTTCCATGATTGATAGGACAGTATGATATCATTTTTCCATTTAATGGATCTTGCATAGGGGGAAAATCCCTTTTGTTGTTATTGTTGCATAAGCTTCCTGTGATCAGAACATTGATTATGAACTTTCTTGTTGTTTGTGCTTTCTGTGATCTGAATATTATTGTCTACGACTTCCTATCTCTGATTGTTTTCCTACTACTTTTTGCCTCTTGAAATTGCTCCTTAGAATTTTATTGAATTAGCTACATGAATATGTCATACAATCACATGTTTTCCTCTTTTATTATTTGACTTGGGGTATCTTCTCTTCTTTTCCTATTAACAGCTCCGGAGAAGGTTAACTGGTGGTTCCACTAATAACTTTGAAGACCTTACTTCATCTGGAAAGGTATCCTCAGATTACTATTCTCACGAAGAAATGCTTCAATTTAAGAAGCCCAAGAAGAAAAAGTCCTTACGGAAGAAAGATAAGCTGGACATTAATGCCCTTGAAGCTGAAGCTGTCTCTTCAGGATTGGGTATTGGTGACCTTGGTTCTCGGAAAGATGCGAAGAGGCAAGCCATCAAAGATGAACAAGAAAGATTGGCAGCTGAAATGAGAAATAATGCTTACCAAACTGCTTATGCTAAAGCAGATGAAGCCTCCAAATTACTTCGTCCAGAACAATCTCCGTATGTTAAAGCAGAGGAAGATGAAACTCCAGTTTTTGCAGATGATGATGAGGATCTTCGTAAATCGTTAGAGAAAGCAAGACGGCTAGCTCTTAAGAAACAGGAAGAGAAAGGAGCATCTGGCCCTCAAGCTATTGCTTTACTTGCCAGCTTAAATCCTAGTAATGAGAATGTTGATGATCAAAATGCTGCAGCTGGAGAGTCAAGAGAAAACAAGGTGGTCCTTACAGAGATGGAAGAATTTGTCTGGGGTCTTCACATTGATGAAGGTAAGTTTTTATTTGATAATTGTGTTTTTTTTTTTCTTTCCAAATAAAGAAGTTCATACTATCTTCCTTCAAAAAAAAGTTCATACTATCTTGACATTATGAAGTTCATACAGTTCTGATTAAATGTAAAAGTTGATAACACTTCTTTGTGAGCTAGCAGGTAAAAGTTGTATTTTATCACAAGTTAGGATTGACTTATATTATGTAGTTATTTGATTGTTGAAATCAGTTGTTTCTTTTGGCAATAATCTCTTTAATTTGTACTTTGCACGTCTATTTCAATGGCACGGCATATTTGATGGTTGCGTAATCTTGTGTTACTTTAGTTGGATATAACTGTTGGTGTAGATAGTATATAAAGAGGAAGCTGATAAGCTGGTATAACTTTCTTGTGTTACTTTTCTATTTTTCAGAAGCACGTAGGCCAGATGGTGAAGATGTTTTCATGGAAGATGACGAAGAGGCACCTGTTCCTGTTGAGGAAAAGAATGACGAGGCTGGTGGGTGGACTGAAGTTAATGAAACTCAAATAGACGAGCAACCCAACTCAGAAGACAAGGAGGAGATAGTTCCTGATGAAACTATACATGAAGTTGCTGTAGGGAAAGGACTGTCTGGAGCATTGAAACTGCTTAAAGATCGAGGAACACTTAAAGAAAGCGTTGAATGGGGTGGCAGAAACATGGATAAGAAAAAAAGCAAATTGGTTGGGATTGTAGAGGATGAAGGAAAGGAAGCACCAAATAAAAAGGAGATTCACATTGAGAGGACAGATGAGTTTGGGAGAATCGTAAGTCTTCCATGTTTGTTTTCCTCATTTTTTTGTCATATTTAGTTTTTACTATACTACATAGTTCATATTATATTGTTTATTTGATTTTTGATTGCTGCATCCACATTTTTGCATTATGAAAGACCATTCAAAGACATAGGCTGGGTATAAAATGCAAATAAAGTAGTAAATGAGGATGTTTATATGACTTAATAAAGTGATACAGGCTAATGGGAGCACCTAAATTCAACCGAATGGGGTAATTACCTTTGGGTTAGTCTGTTTTTGCAAGAGGATGTTTATATGACTTAATAAAGTGATACAGGCTAATGGGAGCACCTAAATTCAACCGAATGGGGTAATTACCTTTGGGTTAGTCTGTTTTTTTTTTTTTTTACAATTTACCTTAGAGGGAGGTAGAAAGAGAGTCCGAGACAAGAAGCAAAACTAACAAAAAAATAAATTGTTAGTAGTCTATGGAGACAAGAAATTATAGATTGTTTGATCACCTCCTCTTTGCCACAGCGCAACAGTTCAAGTTGTTGTGTGGCTAGGTGGTCGTGGTTCAAACCTTGAATTATCCTCTTGCAAATGCATGGTAATGCCACATACAAATTACAGTGGAATCATAAGGGTCAAACTTTTATCTAGATCATACCGGCTGTTATGGCGAGGGCTTCACTAAGATGCCCTCTTTGCTTCCACTTTCCTCACCAAACTTGTTTGTATACGACGTAACTTGGGTCTGTAGAATTTTTCATTATTTTTGTATGGGCTTTATAGGTCATATCTAGTTTTCTTGTAATAGCAAAAAAAAAGGTGATATCTGTTGTAGTTTGGAATATTAAGAGTAATACCCTTTAGTCTGAAGATTTGACTTGCATGCTTTTGTATATATTGTGTTCATGGGTTTGGGGGTGTTTAATGACTATAATATTTAATTGTATTCTGTATCTTGAAACTTCAAGATATTATTCCTCTAATGAATTTTTAATCAATGTTGGTATTATTCATTTCTAATTTCAGTTTTCACATTATGGTGGAATGTTACTCATCCTTGATTACCTTGTTCTTTTGTTGCTTCCAGTTGACTCCTAAGGAAGCCTTTCGGATAATTTCTCATAAGTTCCATGGTAAAGGACCTGGCAAAATGAAGCAGGAAAAGCGTATGAAACAATTTTACGAAGAATTGAAATTGAAGCAAATGAAGAGTTCGGATACACCATCAATGTCTGTGGAGAGAATGAGGGAAGCTCAAGCTCTTAACAAGACACCCTATCTTGTTCTTAGTGGTCATGTTAAAGCAGGGTATGTTTTTAACTTCGCAAACATATTACTCTTGAAGTTTTCGTAGAAATAAAATAAATGCTTACATTTGATTTAGTGAGATACTAGGATTAATACAATCATTATGTAACTTTCTGATAAAAGTTGGGGATGTAATGAGGGACATGCTTTTTACGTCAAAGACTATTTTCTATCCTCCTTAAAGCACTGCACTATCTTTCCATCCATGTCAACATTTTGGACTAAAGAATCTTGATTCTCAATATCTATTACTTATGAGCTGTGACACCATATTAGTGATCCATAGCTTGCGCTACTGACTACTGTAAGAGGCTGGCAGACATACAGACATACAGTAGATATGATTTGATTGTGCTGAGTAATTCCTTGTTTTTCCCATTTTTGATTATCAGATTGCTGGTCCATATCTTTTCACATTTTTCTGTTCCCTACCCACGTTCTGCACTTCTTCCCATAAGTTTGTAGAATTTTTTGAAAATTGTTGTTTGGGAAATTTTCTCTTTTAGGATTCATATATTAAGCCAGTTTACATCTCCAAACATTAATGCCGATAAGCGGTATTTTGTGTTCGCATCTGAATACCACAACATCAAGAACAACCACTACCACCAAGGCTTTTTCCACTAGGTGTTGTCAACTACACAGACATACAATTCCATTTATCTTTACACTTACTGCATGATAAAGCATTTGTCCATTTCATCTATCTTACTTGAATCATATGGTTTCCATCTTGCCTTTATCTCTCCCCTTCATTTTGAAAAGCATAATGGAACATGTCTTTTATGTTGGTGATAGCCGTAAGAGTACTATGTTGGTAAGATATAAAACTTTTGTACCATATTGTTCAATATACCGTATTTTGCAATTGTATGGAAGTCTTTGATAATGAAATAAATCACTAAAGTTATCCTCTCCCTTTTCCTTGTTTTTAGTTTATATGCTGATGTATGTGGTTGTTCTTTTGTTGGCAGACAAACTAGTGACCCGAAAAGTGGTTTTGCTACAGTTGAGAAAGATCTTCCTGGAGGCTTGACACCTATGCTTGGTGATCGGAAGGTAATTTGGATAGGCTTTGAGAAATGTGTGCTTTACATGTCTTTTTTAAATAAGTTGCTTCAACTTCTAAGGAAAGTACTAAAACTACTTTTTTTCCGGTGGGTTTAAGCTTTTATTTGAAAAATTTAATTAACATAAATTATCATAAAACTAAAACATTAATTAAACAAAATCTAAAAGCACAGGCAAACAAACCCTTTGATATTTTTTCAAGACTAGGATAGGAAGGATTGGTTAATAGGCAAGTGTTGTTTAAATAACAAGCGATGGTTTGTAGCAGGTATATCATCTGAATTGGATTGGAGAGCATTCTTTCATCAAAGTTTATAGAAACCCTTCGGATTAGTTGGTCTTTGTGCCGGATACCAAGTTTTCATGAAAATACAGGAGGCCAGTAATGCCCAATTTTTTTATATGAAAAAAATAATCAACATGCCCGTTTTTAGTCTAGTGGTCATCATATTACCCAACATTGACATTATTAACACCAAATTTCATTTTGTTTTAATAGACATTGACACCATTGGGAATTTCATTTTGTTTTACCTCTCCTTTATGCTATCTAATACATATTTTGCTTTATGAGTTTCAGTTTGATTTTTTGTTGTTGTTGCATATTCCCGTTGTTAAGATGTTTTTACTGTCTCAGGTTGAGCACTTTCTGGGAATCAAGAGAAAAGCTGAACAATCAAGCTCGGATCCATCAAACTCTGGCACCCCAAAAAAGTCAAAATCTTGATTCCTTGGTCTTGTAATTATAAGCATTTCAAGCTAAATATCTCGGTTGCAATTTGGTAGCTAGAAACTTTAATGCCATGGGGGTGAAGAATCCATAGAACTCACGTTACTTTGTTCTGTAAAATTGAAGACATGATGGCGAAGATTCCATAAAACTGAGTAATGAATAGTAAAAATACAAAATAAAAATAGGATTGTCTTAGAATTTTGAAAGATTGTGGGAGCAAGTGCACATAACTTTTTCTAGTGATTTTTGGACTAGATATTTTTGTAGTTGTCTTTAATTGGGAGTTTAATGGTGGTTCTATGCCTAGTATTGAATTTGACCATATGAGCGATGTTTTTGTTCGATTGGTTATATGGCATTCTAGTCTCGCCCTATCTGTGGTGTGTTTTGATGGTTCATTTTGAAATTTCACATTTTTTTTCAAATACGGAAAATTTGGAGGAATGATTTGTTCTATTTGCTGTCATCTGTCAAATATAATGTTGGGATTAATGTTTAAAATTTACAAGGGAAAGGTAATTTCTGTTTATTGAATATTGACATGTCCTTTTTTTTACCTCAAACATCATTCAAACTTTTGTTTGTGTTTTTCAACAGTTTTTATGATTTTACCAAGCACTTTCTTCCCATACTCAACTCCTCTCTGGTGTGATGTGCCATGTTGGTTGATGCCGGACTAACCTCTGCCAAACCAATTCCCACTGTAAAACCATGTTATTATAGCCATAAATAAAACTAAATCAGAAGATATGTTCTTTTATTTTTGGGGGTCTCCTGATTGTTCGAAGAAAGACCACGATGCCAAGGTCTCTCTCTCACCAAGCACACTTTTTTATGCATGTTTGCAAGTGTACAGCAAGAGTAGTCCAGTCCATCTAATCTCAATCATGCATTTTATGAAAATATTTCGTTAGAAATGGAGAAGATCCTAACCCTCTTACTCTTCGAATGATTATATACATGAAGCTGCTTGAGAAGTCTGAATAAGAATATCAGAAGTATTTATATATATACATTTCGCCATAAATAAAAATAGTGGTTACTAAATTGATGAATTTTATATGTTTCAAGACTACTTATTGTGTGTGTGTTTAGATGGTGTTGTATGGACTAAATTGATGATTTATTAAAAAAAAAAAAATACCGTAAAATACCTAGACAGCTTTTTTTTTAGATGAATCCTATACAACTTAAATAATTGATAGACGGTAATTGTCACTTCATCCAATAATGATGCTTGGTTATTACTACTAAGTTTTATTTTTCTTTTAACAAAAATTTTTGAGCCAAATAAATAGAATGTCAATGAATTAAGATTGTTAAACTATTTAACATACTTGGAGGAATTTGATTCAGATTATTTGAGCTGTGTCCATCTTGTTATGATTTAAATGAAGTATACATTAGGTGCTGAAATCTTAACTAAAACAGAGAAAAAATGACCTTATGATTATGTCATAAAATACCACGTGGAAATTTGAGATATTTTATAAGTTTAGAATATATACAATTTATGTAGTACCAACTAACACATGGGGATGTAGCTCAGATGGTAGAGCGCTCGCTTAGCATGCGAGAGGTACGGGGATCGATACCCCGCATCTCCACTTTTTGATTTTTTCAGTTTTGATTATTCCTGTCTGATGAGTTTACCGATTCACCCTTTTGGTATATGTATGAATCATATAAGACGGATATATATAAACTATAAAGTATATGTTTTGAAGTCACATATTCTCAGCCACCCTCAATTTGGTGACTAAACTGCTGCTATTTGGTTAACAAACCTCTCATTCATCTTCTTCATTCCATTTACACCTTCGTGAGGTGGCCTACTATACTATATTCACCTCCATTTACAACACTTTTTTCAACTTGTCTTTCTCTAAGTTTTTTATCATATAAAAAGACAAATATTATAGTTGAGTAATCAACACCAAACTCATTACATTCTCCATATTAAGCTTCCATCTTTTACTCTTCCCCCATGTACTCAATTCTGTCTCCACAATAATGGCATTTGCACTCATCTTAAAGGCAAATTTATTGATCACTGCCTTAATTTTCATTGCTATATTTTTCTGTTACTCAGGTGATTGTTCTTTCGAGTAAATACTCAGATTGGTTCTTCAAATTGTAGGACTATATCATTGTAGTCGCTCACATTATCCATGCTCCAAAATGATCTTTGGAAATTGCAAAATTTTAATCACGGTGTTCCTCTGTTAATATTTGGAGGGACTAGAATAAAATTAAGGTGATAATATTGGAGATCAATTTGAAACTGAATGAATAGTGTTAGGGATGCATTTGAAAATAGATCATGGTAGAGGGACGAACTTGATTAACATTTTGTGATTCCATTGATCATTTGGGACGGAATTTTGATAAATATTCAAGTTAATTTGGTGGTTTATTCTTTTTCTATGGCTTCAATGAAATCCCCTAGCTCTGGTTTAATCTATCAGCTACTTATGCATTCTAACATGTACAATATCATTTCATATATATGTGAAATTGAACAGTGGCTGCAGAGGGTGAGCTGGATGGAGGGCAAGACATAGTAAAGGCTTTATCATGCTTTGAAAATAAGCTCGTAAGTGACCAACATTTAATGGCATTTGTTGATGAATGAGATATTCTTTTCTTATATTTATTTTGGCTGTTTTTGAATCCTTCCTTCACAGATTTATGCTGGGTGTGATGATGCATATAGATTAAACCCATCTGGGAATATTAGGGTGCCACCAGAGGCCACTGATTTTTTCTGTAGTGGACCATGTCTCATTGAAACACAGCTAGTGCTTGAATGCATTGACAACATGCTCTCCAATTTCATATTCTACAACAAAGCAACCGTACAACAAATGAGATATGCACTAAATTCTGGCTGCAGCTACTCTAGACAAAGAGGTCAGGGCACTGCTGATTTAATTTTCTACAGATTGAAATTTGAAATTGAACATCTTTTTTTTTTTTTTTTGATTGAATAAAATGTAAATCTTGTATAGGGAACTTCAATTTGGAAGGTTACATTGGAGGAGAGACAAACAATGCTCGGGAGGTACCTATTTTGATTAGATGCTATCTCTTCATTGCGGCAGCCACAGCAGTTTATTTAATGTGACTGCGTGGCATAATGTACTAGCAGTAAGAAACAGATACTCTTTTATCTTTGTGAGTTTTTAACCGTAGAGCGACATGTTCCTAACTAGTTTGGAAGATGAATGCTGTTGTCTTTTAGTGTACTCTGTAAGTCTGTTTGGTACCATATAATCTGATCCAAAATTCCAATTTGAATGAAGAAATATTTCAACTAAGTATATAAATATGTTACACAGTGGGTGTGGCCCTCAAGAATTAGCAATAAATTTAACAGATAGTAATCGGACAGAAAAGAGTAGTTAATATGTTTAGACAGTATTTCATATGTTACTCCGTTGGAATAAGAAAAATCAGGCTTGTGATTCACTTCATGCCACATACATGGATTCTCCTTTATCTAATGAGCACAAAATTTGCATCTCAATAGAGTAAATATTGCTACATGATGAAGTACATATATATGGCGTGCTCTTGCCCCGAGCCAATCACTGCAGTCTGCACACAATATTTGACATAATCAGACCACTGGCATCTTTTCAATTCAAAACCATAAAATGTTAGAATTCGCTCAAGTGCTATCTGTTTTGAAATACTCATACATCATGAAATTGGAGGCATCCTCCAATCTCCATGACACAACATTTTCAGTCTCTCAAATAAAAGACAGTTATTTCCTGTGACTATCCTGTAGAGCACTCTGCCCTGGATTTTTCTTGATGCCAACTCCTTGCATCAACACTCTAACTTTCTCAACTTCATTCCATTTCCGTTCTTCTGCATAAACATTTGATAATAACACATAGTTTCCAGAATTCCCCGGTTCAAGACGAACAAGCTCTTTTGCTGCAATTTCAGCAACTTCCCTATCACCATGAGTACGACAAGCACTAAGCAAAGCACCCCACAAGGCAGCATTTGGCATCAAGGGCATATTTCTAATCAAGTCATAAGCTTCCTTCACATGCCCACAACGCCCAAGTAAGTCAACAACACACCCATAATGCTCCAGTTTCGGTGAAAGCTTAAATTTAACAGTCATAGAATCAAAAATTTCTCTCCCTTTATCGACGAAACCCGCATGAGCACAACACGCCAAAACACCAACAAAAGTAGAATCAGAAGGGGTCACTCCTTTTCTCGCCATCTTTTCAAACAATTCAACCCCAAGTTCACCTTTCCCATTCAGACCCAAACCAGATATCATTGCATTCCAAGAAACAACATTTTTTTTCGTCATCTCATTAAAAACCTTCCACGCAGCTTCTAAGTTACCACATTTACAATAAAAATCCACTAGCGAATTTCCCACTGAAATCACTTTTCTCAGTAACCCCTTCCCATCTGCATACGAATGAATCCATTCACCAGCATCAACATCTCCTAACCGAGCACAAACAGGAAGCACCGTAACCAACGTCGCATCATCCGGTTCAAAACCCTGCTCCAACATTTCCCGAAAAATCCCAAAAGCTTCCCCGTCTTTCTTCCTCTGCGCCAAACAAGAAATCATAAGATTCCACGACACAACACTCCGTTGACCCATCCGTTTAAAAAGCTTCAAACCTATTTCCAAATCACCCATCTTACAAAACCCATTAATCATGATGTTCCAAACTACAACTTCTCTATGAAGCATTTCATCGAACACCTTGTTCGCATCTTCCATTTTCCCACAGTTGGAGTAAACCTCAAGCAACCCAATTTCAACTGGACTATGACGATAAAACCCGAGTGCAGTAACGTGTGCATGAAGGCACTGACCGAGATCATAGTCCCGGAGATATGAAGTGGCCTTAAGCAAAGGTGGGAAAGTGAAGTTATCAGGTAAAATGTTGTGGGTCATTTTCATGAGGTTGAAAAAGTGGAAGGATTGATGAAAAGGTGGGAATGAAGAATGGGCTTTGATAATGGAGTTGAAGAGGAGAATGTTGGGGTGATGGGTATGGTTGAAGATGGTTGTGGCGTAAGGAATTTGGTGAAGAGAGGTGCAAACGGAGACGAAGTGGGAGAGGATTTGGTTGGAATGGTGGAGGCCATGGCGGAGGAAATGAGCGTGGATTTGTGGGAGATGAGTTTGGGTTTTTGTGTTGTGAAGAAGATGGAGAATTTTGCTTTCTATCTTTTGTAATGATTTGTTCATTATGATTGGGATTGCATGATGATCTCAAAATGCTAATCTAGCTTATAATGTTAATCTAAACACGATTATTACTCCAAATATCAAAACAAGTTCTAGCCTAAATTCGTAATAGCACCCAATGTCTTTGTTGCAAAAAGCCAAAAACTACTTCTTTTGAAAAAACACAGGCTTTGCTGCCATGGTAGATTCCCAACACAGTTAGCATAGTGTGGTGGTGTTGAGGTGTGTTATTCAAACACATAAAACCGGACAATGTTTCTTTATTTTTGATACAAGAATCACACTAACCATAAATGAGAGATCTAGGTTCAAACTTTGGTCATTTATCGATTAAGTTAGTACTTATGGACAATCAGCAAAACCAAAACAATCAATTTAGAGACCCTCGTCAAATATTAAAAATGGATCCCTAATTAAAAAAAACACAAATACTCTATTTAAATTGCAAAAAACACAAAAGTGCAAATTTTTTAAAAAGAGTCGTCATTTTTGTTTTAACTTTTATCTTTAGACAAAACCGTATGTAGATTTAAAACTAAACGGACAATCTAAATATTAATGAGTGTTATAAATATTAATAGTGGATGTCCAAATAGCAAATGTGTTATTGGACCATACTACTAGGTTATTGGGCTTAGTTCATAAGCTACTATATTTTCTTATAAATAGAGCTCATTTGTAACATTGAGATACACACATTATTGAATAAGAATACTGTTCCTATTCTCTCTTCTTCTCCTTCTCTCTATTACTCTCTCTATTTACTTATTTTCATAACACGTTATCAGCACGCTCTAACCAACTGAAAATCTATTAGTATAATCTATTTCACTAATTCATAGTGTTTTTTTTTAGCAATTTAGTTATATACGTGGCTGCAGAAATTGGTTGTTTTTCTTTCTTTTTGATTTGGATTTAGCAATTTAATTTAGTTACATACGTGATTGCCTCAAAAATGGTTTTTTTTTTCTTTTTTCTTTCTTTTTGATTTGGTATACGTGATATCTATGTAGCTATTATTTATGAATTCATGGTGTAATCATGCGTTTGTGTTCTCTTGGTCAATTAGGATATATAAAATAACTTGTGATTATGTATCGATTATTATAGGTTACTGTTACAATTCCATCAATTGGAATCAAGTACCTTATAGATATACATAATTGTTATTATGCAAATTATATAGTGTTTATTTATTTTAATTTAATATTCATGCATCCCTGAAGGATTGCATAAGAGATTCCTGAAGAATTCAACGTAATAATGAATTCTTGAAGAATTCTAAGGTAATGTATCTCCAAAGAACTGCACAAATAATGTTTAGTTATTTCCTTATGAATTCTTGAAGAATTCAACGTTTATGCATTCTTGAATGATTGTGTATTTGGTTGATCTTATATTATAAAAAGAAAAGAAAGTCTCAATTTTATTCTCTATGAATTTAAGAAGAATAGTCAAAAGTGATATGTTCATTTTAATTTATTCTCTATGATTCCAGAAGAATTCAATAGTGATATGTTCTTTTATTCTTTATAAATTCTAAAAGAATTCAAAAGTTCCAATTTTTGTTTAAATATGTTGGATACTTTCCGAAGAACATAAAGACCCAATTTTTCTAATGAATTCTTAAAGAATTCAAAGTAATGCATCCTAGAAGGATTGCATAAACAAAAAATTCTAATGAATTTCTGAAGAATTCAACGGTAGTACTAATGCAAAATTTTCTTTTGAATTCCTGAAGAATTAACACTATACTAATGTATCCTTAAAGGATTGCACATACAAATTAATTTTTTTGAATTCATGAAGAATTCAATACTAGTGCATCCCCGAAGGATCGCTTAAAAATCAATTTTTTATTAATGTATTCTTGATGAATTCAATCGTGACGCATCCTTGAAGGATTGAACAAATGATTTATCAAACTTAGCACATAATTCTTGTAGAACTCAAATATTTAATGAATATACGTCCCTGAAGGATCGCAAAAGTACTGTAATTTTTATTATTTATTATTATTATCGTACGTTTGTGCATTTATCGTGAAATTTGAATAGCTACCATTTTAAAAGTTATGGTTGCATGAGTAATTGAATCCTCATCGTATGGAGGTACTAAAATCCTCATCGTATAATATAATATAAGTAATTGACTTGTTTTTTTTTATCCGATAAATATGGAACTATAACATTAACGTGTAGCATTTTTCTGAACTAATTATGAGAAGTATACTTCTATTTTTTTAAAATTGAAGAACACCTAATCATTAGTCATCATGTGTTACACTTATCACATACGAAATAGCATCACTTATTTTGTAGTAATTATCTTATAATTAATTATACTCTTTATTCTTTAAATTAAAAGGACATGTCATCATACATGTGTTTCTTCTTGCATTTAAATAGCACCATTTGCTTTTCTATTAACAAACTAATAATGATGCAATCAAGTTCTTATAACAAAATAAGCGACTTTGATGGAACCAGTTCAGTTACGAAAAAAAAAAGATATGGAACTTAGTTAATATGGAACTCAGTTAACAAACTCAGTTCAAATAAACATGATCAATCTGTTTAATTAATTTTCTCTTTTACTAATGAATTTATTTTGATCAATTTATTTTAAAGATTTGTGATATAGTTCTTGAAAAACTCACAAATTTAAACATCCTTGAAGGAGTATTCAAAGTAATATTCTCAAACACCATCTACATTTTTGGTATAAATTCCTGAAGAATTAATAATGTAATGTTAAGAATCCTTGAATGAATGCGAAAATTATGTTTATCCTTGATCATTGCTTAGAGAGATTTGTGACATTTTTTTAGGAAATAAAAGATTTGTGACATAGTTCTTGAAGAGCTCACAAATTTAATATTCAAGCATCTCGTAGGATCGTACAAAATTGCGGTATAGTTCCCGAAGAACTAATGTTAAAAAAATTCTTGAAGGATTATATGTATAATAAATAAATAAATGTGTAATATAGTTCCGGAAGAATTAAGACTTTGATATAGATCATTTGGCACATGCTTCTTGAAGAAATAAAAGGATTGGTTGATGAAAGAATTGTTATTGGTCAACATTTATGATGATTTGATCGTGTGTTCTTGAAGAATTACACATTCAAAACATGATAAAAATTTATAAGATCTATTTGACATGAAAGAATGAAAAAAGAAGGGGAAAATATGAAACATTATGTGTATTTCTATACCACTCGAATATGCTCCTGAAGTAGCAAATAAGTGAATATCTTCAAGAATATTTTGTATAATTAGTCACATTTGTAATTGAACAAATAGTGGGAATTGATTAAAATGGTGAAAGGTCACATCATAAATTGAACGTCATTCGCAGAAGTGAATGGTTCATGCTATTTGTTTTATATATCCAACACTGTGGTTATGGAAGTTGATTTAGTAGATATTACTATTGATATGATACATGTCAAAGTCATAAAGTTCCACTAGTATGAACTTAGATGAGTTGAAAATTAGTACATAATTTTTTTTTGTTTGAGGTAATATTTTAAACTTCTATGCTTTGTTTTCTTTCATAAACTTCCAAGATTGTTCTCTTATTCTATGAACAAAAATATATTTGATTAAGATTTTGTTCTTCCTTATTCCACAAGATTTTTATCTCGTAAATATTACATGAGAGATATCCATATTTTCTTATGTCAAACTTTGAAAATATATCTTATTGACAATTTGTGTTGCCTTATTACTCACCTGACAAATGTGTATGATTTATAAAATCTTGTTTATTGGAGAAATTTTGTGTTAATCTATATTTCTATCTATGGTAATGCAAAAGATAAATTTAGAATATTTATTATATTGTTTCACTTGGATATATTTTTTTTTGTCATTATTGTTTCAAATAGATAAGAACATATGAAACACGTAATATTGTAAACCAGAAGTTTACAAATCATGTTTAGAATGCTCATTTTGAGTGTATTAAAGATTGCTCAAATAATGATTTATCTTGATCATTTATGATATAGTTCCTCAAGAACTACATGATTAATGAAGGCTTCTGAAGAGCATGATTTTTTCTTTTGTTATTCGGTGAAATATACTCTGAAGAAAATAAGTGTTGTGGAAAAGTTATTTTCCTCTGATTTGTACTACACTTATATTAGTGCAACGGAAGCACATATTATTGTAAACCAGAAGTTTACAAATTATATTAAGTTTGTAGTTGGCAATACCGGTTGGGTTATCCCGGATTCGTTATGATGCGAAAAATAAATAAATTTTAATGAATTTGTATTGAAGAGTCAGAAGATTCTTCAATATAATACTTTTTGTGTCTTAACTATTTTTTTTCAAAGTAGAAAATTTGAGAATTTTGGTCTCTCAATATATTTAAATGCGTATAAGTTGATATTTGTGAATCAATACATCGAAAGTGTAGATGAACTAAATGACATGTATGGTTATTATTAACCCACAAACCAGAAGTGTGTGCGATTATCTTGTCAACAAATTTGACAAGAGTTTATTTTCTGAACTTTTCAAAAAAAAAAACATTTGATAAGTATCATTTATCAATTGAAATTGATATTAAACAACTTGTAGCATATGCTCATAAAATGGACTTGAAGATCCATTCTTTAGACGTCTAAAGTTAATTGTATGATTTATACTTATGAGATCATACCTTCAAAACTCTACTTTGGGAATAACCAATATGTTGAAATATTGATTCGCATCAAGCCAACAAGTTACCATATGTAAGTCCTCCCCTTATTTTATAATTTATATTTTGGTTAAGAACTTAATATTTCTCACCTAAGTAAATTTTTGGATGTGTTGTGTCTATCACAATTACTCCAATATAATGCACTTAGATTGAATATAATAGAATATTGAGAAAATCTATTTGATATGAATCTTCATCTATTATAAATTGTATTGAGCCAACTTGTTTACAGCCTAGTAGGCTGATTAGTTTTCCCAATATTAGGGGGAGAGAATAAGCAGCTAAAAATGTGAACCTGAAGTTCAAATGAATTATTTGAAAGAAAATATTATTGTCTCATCTTGATCCTCAAAATATAACTCGTTTGCAAAGTTAAACAAATAAAATAAGCAGCTGCTAATGCTCCAATCGAAATAGATGTCCCTGTCGATTATTGCAAATGAGTCTCAACTGCGCATGAAGCGTGGTAGACCAATCAGTTCCACATATAAAATCCTCAAACAATAAAAGGAGCTAAAAAAAATAAAGATAACCCAAATAAGGATGTGTAAACTCTAAAAGAGTCATCTGACATATTTGATTTTAAGTTCCAGAAGAATCGACCAGGTACCTGAGATGTATGAAAAATAAAGAGATCTCGATAAATTATGTCATGAATGGAATGAGGTGGAACAAAATTTAAAGTCAACGTTGACGATGTTTTTGCTTATAACATAGCGTTATATGTGATGAGTGTTAACGAGGATCATGGATTAAAACATGAAATCAAACTCGCTTTGTAAAGTCGAACTTTTTGGACTTGTGGTCCGCACACTTGAAGATGTGAAGTTAATTAGATATATAAGATTTTTCGCGCGAAAGAGAATTACATTGATAAAATACATATGTAAAGAGTTTGATATGTTCACCGGAAGTGAGCTGATATATGTCTAACGTTTATGTTTAAGAGACATATTTACCTGAAGTTAATTCAAGAACTTTTTCTTGCTTGATTAAGTTTAGTATTACATGAAAGGCTCAATTTATATGAAAGATGTGTTGCAATATAGTTGTATGACTCACGTGATAGTGATGAGTATATGAAACTCTCCGATAAAATTAATTTTCGTGAGATATTGAAGAAATGACATCATATGTCCATTCTAAATCTTTGAAAATGAATTTGTTATAATCATTTTAATGATGATGGTATAAATATTATTGAACTCCTGAAGAGATTCTAACATCTATTGATTATAGAAATATTTGAAATTAAATATGTTGCATGCACAAAGTTTGTTTGGATTTGCAGATTTATTATTTAATTGAGATTTTGTGCATCAAGAAACTTATATAACAAATGTATTTGATATGGACACATCTAGTTGACTGTGTACTATAATGATTGTGATGTCACTTGATATTAGTATAGATCATGTCCTCAAGAAAATGATAAAGTTGTAACGCCCCATTTTTATTTAATTATTTTTAGTGGATTTAAAGTCTTTTATATGATTTTTAAATGATTTACGTTGATTTTGTGGTGTGGTATATTTTATTAAATGATTATTTTATTATTTAATAGAATAAGTGAGAAATAGGATTTAATTGGAGTTTGGGGGTTATACGAGAATTAAGTAAATTTAGAGGGAGTAAAGTGAATATTGGGAGATTATATTTATTAAAGAATTAGAAAATAGAAGGGGGAAGCAGTTTTTACGTACAACAGAGAAAAGGGAGAAAAGTCAAGAAAAGGGAAGAGAACCAAGAAGGGCTGCGATTTCGATTATCTAAGGTAAGGGTGAGGCTAATTTACATTAATTTTAGTGTATATGATTCTGATTATGTTTTAACAAAAGTTATGAATAAATTTGGAGAATTGGGAATTAGGGTTATGATGAGAATTGATGATTAAATGATGGAATTAGGGTGAATTGATGTAGAAATGATGAACAGACCTTAGATGTTTCATATATTGATGTTTAGAATCAGTTTTAAGGTTAGAACAATGGGTTTGGGTGAATTTTTGAGAAAAACTGTAATCTGGCCGTACTGTTATTCATCGCTCGCCTCCCGAGTGATGAACCTCGCCATAGCGAGTGATGAAGATCATCGTTCGCCTCGCGAGCAGGAGTTGTTCGCCTCGCGAGTTGCATTTCGCAGCTCGCCATAGCGAGCAAGTTTACTCGCCGTAGCGAGTGTGGGCAGAGAGCTTGCACAATTTCGCATTTTTGAGCTGCGAGTTTAACCATGGATGTTTATGAGGGCCTGAACATGTACCTTAATGATTAGGCAAAGTTTTAGAATGAGATTGAACTCGGGAATGAGACAGAATGGATCCTTGAGCGTTTTACCCTAACTCGCCGTGGCGAGTAGAGGCTCTCGCCTCGCGAGCTAGTGCTTGACAGACTGTCGTGTGTAGGTTTCTCGTGGTTTTGTCGCACGAGTAGTTGTGGGTTGAACTTTGGGATAACAATGAAAGATGTATAGGATATAAATGATGATATGAGAAGCTGGTTATGACGAATTGAGGTTATTAATATGATAAACTTGTATAAGTATTACTTGATTGTGAGAAAATGTTAGACATCGTTGAATTGCATAAGATACTGTTATATCACGATGTTGTATACTGTTGTGTTGCTGTTGATTGATTATGATTGTTGATGAATGCTGGTTTATACTTAACTGCATTCAGTTAGAATATACAATGTGTTGGTTCGGTTGTAAGTTGTGAGTTGTCGTTATAAGTAACGGAGTCATAGGTTGTTGATGTTGACCAAGTTGGGGAGTGAGTCATAGTTATTGTGCACGGTCGTTGTCGTTGCCTATGTTGTCGTTGTCGTAGTTGAGTTGTATGCTGATATACACAAGTTGAGTCCTTCATGATTAGGACACTGTTGAGGGCTCATGCCCTGGAATGATCATTATTCAAATTGTTGGGGGCTTATGCCCCGGAATGCTTAGTCATTCAACCCGTTGAAAATAGTACCACGTTGTTGCTGTTGTAGATGTTGTTAAGAGAGTTGTTGTTGTAGATGTTGTTGGATGTTGTTGAATGAGTTGTTGTCGTAGATGTTGCCGAGTGGAGTGTTGTTGAATGAGCTGTTATAGTTGTTGATAAATACTGATGTGTCGCTGTTGTTGATTAGATTAGTAAGTGTTATTAAAATTGAAGAAGTATGAATATTATTATTGGATAAATGTTGTTAATTATGTTATTTAATTAAGTTGATGATTTATATACCTATTATTATTGTTTGTGAATCTCACCCCTTCTGCTTGGAATTGTTGCCCTTCGCATGGGTAACTTGCAGGTATTGAAAGGTAACTGAAGTGGTGGCTCATGTGTCCTAGGGCTCTGATACGTAACGGGATGGGAATTTGTTGTCATGTTTTCATTCCTTATGTATCATTATGAACTTGTTGAATGTGGATTTTTATCTTTAAAGATATTTTGTTGAGGCCATGTGCCAAGGGTTATTGGAAGTTGTTTTAACATTGAAAAATACTTTCCGCTGCAATGAACTGATATTTTATCAAAGTTGAATTTAATAAATAGTACTTTATTCTATTTATGGATTTTTGAAAAGCAGTGTAGCATGCCCGTTAGGTGTTAAACTCTGATTTACTTTTATATTTATGTTGTTGGGAAAACGGGGTGTTACAATAAACAACTTGAATTGGTCCTGAAGTACCATATCTTAGTTCAAACGAGGACATCAATGTATTTTTTTAATGATATTTATTGTGGTATTTTGGTTTGCCAATGTTAGTAAATACAGATATCGGAACAAAGGCAAGCATATATTTTGTATCTTAAAGAAGCAACATAATCAAGGAAGTGAAGAACGCTCTTTTATCAAGGATGATGATTTTACAAGTACAAGAAACTTTTTGATTTCTTAAAGGGGGTCTTGCAACAACTCAATATGAAGAAACTTCTCAAGCACTACTAATTTGAAGAAGACTATGAAGATAAACCAGATATTTCAACAAAGTCGCTGCAAGTAAACTTTTGAGTAACTAGAATAAATATTATTTGACTTTCTTCGTCTCATAGATGATTGTCTTTATGAGGGGGAGACATAAATGTCTTCTGCACTCTTTTTCCCTTAACCATGGTTTTGTCCCATTGGGTTTTCCTGGTAAGGTTTTTAACGAGGCAGATTATCATACACAAGATATTGTACTCTTTTTCCTTCACTAAAATTTTTCTCCTATTAGGTTTTTCTCTAGTAAGGTTTTAATGAGGCATATCTTCAATGGACATCCAAGGGGGAGTGTTATAAATATTAATAGTGGATGTCCAAATAGCAAATGTGTTATTGGGCCATACTACTAGGTTATTGGGCTTAGTTCATAAGCTACTATATTTTCTTATAAATAGAGCTCATTTATAACATTGAGATACACACATTATTGAATAAGAATACCGTTCCTATTCTCTCTTCTTCTCCTTCTCTCTATTACTCTCTCTATTTACTTATTTTCATAACAATGAGCGTTTACATGAACAATTGACATTTAGTGCCTTTTTTTTGTCTTTTACTAAAAGTGAAATTTACTTTTTTTTTTTGAGAAATTAAACAATAAAATTTGAAACCCTATTTTCTAGGTCTTGTTGCATCCTTTAAAATTCGATCCTAACAATCAGACACTATGTAATATCATATAAAATATAATTCAGATGTGTGTTGTCTAGAGAAAAATAAAATGTAAGTTGAAAACCATATATGATATTAGATGTTGGATTTTAAGTTCAAAAACACATTTGTTAATTTTTTTATTTTTTTTGGAAAGGCAAAAACAAGTGCATTAAAATAGGTACCAGAAATACCATAAAAAGAAGGGTTAATGGTGCTTTACCCTCTTGTAATATAGGTCATTTATGGTTTTCCCCCTGTAAAATTTTTTTTTTTTGAAATACCCCTTAATAGGTCATAAAAAAATGAAAAAATTCTGCAAAAAAAAAAATAAAGTCGCTTTTTTATGATCTATTAGAGGGGTATTCCAAAAAAAAATTATTTTACAGGGGGTAAATCAAAAAAAATATTTTACAGAGGGGAAAACTAAAAATGACCTATATTACAGGGGGTAAAACACCATTAACCCTAAAAAGAATTACAATGTACAGTGAATAAAACCAAAACACAACACCAAGACTACTAACAAAAGACCTCTTCAAACCACACTAAACAGAAACATATAGCAGTCCGCAAACAACAGAAGGCAGCTACCAACAAGACACTAAAAATAAATCAGTCAAACCCCAATTCAGCACCTCAATGAATTCCGCTGATCTAGCACAATAACCGCTTGCAAATCCATCCAAGACGCGACTCTTTGACACCAAAAACACACCAGAACCTGAACCTAGCAACAAAACAATAAAAAAGCGGACTGCTATGAAGCACAAATCACCAAAAAACTCCCATACATATGCCTTCGGATCCATGAACCAATGATCGATGCTATACACAAAGGCCTTTGATTTTAAAACGCCACCAATTCCAGGAGAAAACCATTGTGTCGTCCACCATTTTTTCGATGCTCACTCCTTTATTATGAAAACATTTATCATTTTTTGCTTAAATTAACACATTTGTTAATTTGTTAATTTAATGTATATGTGTTGGAGAAACATTTATCCTAATAGTAATTTTTTTTTTACAAAAAGGTGTTCTTTAAAGAACACATATCCACCAAATCAAAGAACAGAACATAAACTCCAACTACACCAATGAAAGCCTCTTTATCACTAACTATTGGCGTGTGAAAATACAATACAATTAAGTGTACATTTGAGCAACATAATTGAGATAGATACTCTGCATTACAAAAATCCCCTTAACTGGATGCTTCCAAACCATGGGCTCCATGCTGTGGTTTTATGTCCCCGATCTGATAGAGTATTGGCCAACCAAAACTCTTGAAAATGACATCCAACTCCTGCTGAATTACTCCACCACAGATTGTTTCATCATCCTCAAATTTCATATCTGTGAGGCCAGCACTTGAAACATCCCCTCATTATTTGTTAAAACACACCTCTGCTAGCTATTAAAGTCTTTATATCAATTGTATGCATTTTCAGCTCAACGAAGGCTTCATTTGGCTCCGATTCCATAAACTTTAAAATTGAAGCTAGACCTTCTTGCTACATTTTATGATGTGACAATATTCATTATGTGAAATTACATTTAATTGAAGTCCAAATGACATTTTCAATGTCACATTAGTAAAAATGACATGTCATAAATAATAAGACACAAATTGGATTGTTGACGAATTTCACAAACTAGTGGAAACCGAGGGACTAAAATCCCATGTTTGAATAAGCAAATAAGCTAGACCTTAATTCTTTTTTCGGAACATAGTTGAGCAACCTACGAAAAGTACATGAATCCCCCCTCCCCTCACAGCTAGCTAGCTAGCCATTGATTGAACTTTATGAAACTTCAGCATGGAATTGTCCTACTAATTTTTTAATATATAATAATAATTGATGGAATTGTCCCATAGTACTACACGAATTGTACCACGATTGCTTAAAGATAAAGGAATTGTACCAGTACAACAAACCAGAAAAAGAAGTGAAAAATGAATAGAAAAATAAGTTAACCACTAAACATTCTCCAAGAATTGCTTATCTTTAGGAAATTAAGAAAGCTAATCCAATTAAGATGTAACAATTTTTGCCACAACTTTTGAAACAGCTATACAAACTTCAAACGCCGGCCATCGTATTAAAGAAGTTGGGGCCTTTGATGCAGACTCATGTTTCGTAGTTATTGGTTCCATTTTCAAATTATCTTTCAACTACAGTTTCATATAAAGAAAAATCAACATAAATCCTTTAACATAAAGTAGTGGGGTACCTAAATAGAAAAACTCTCAGGATGCAACGTGCAACGGGATATTTGAAAAGACTAATAATAAAAAGGAAAAAAACTAACTCAGACGCAACCAAAAAGAAAATGGGACAATTCATTAGGATTTTACATGGGGGTTCCATTCTTGCTTATAATAATAATACTAAGCTAAGTTATAAACAAGTCAATGTCAAATAATCTAAATCTACTTTATGTCCACATCTTGTCTGCATATAGATTTGCAACATCTTTATCCTAAATCTAAACATGTCTATCAATATCATCATAGCATAATTATAAACCGTGCATCTAACAACCACCATATGGAGTTTGAGTTTGGACCCCGTCCAAAAATAAATTAGTAAACTCATATCATCATCATCAATTTTATTACCATGATCCCGACAACTATCTCATGCAATTTGCATATGTACAACAAAAACAAATACTTGGGGACTTCAAAGATGCAAACAAAAACATAAGCATCTTTCTTTCAATTGTGTTACCATGTTCTGAACTGTTGCAATGGGACCTTAGCCAACTACTTGGCTTCCCCACATTATGCGGATTCTGTAACAGTCCCACCTTTTTACTTTGATTTGAGATTTACCCTTGATATTATATAAATTGATAGTGTAAGCATAGCATCATCAAAATGATAATGAACTTAAATTAATCCTAACACATGCATTTTTTTACTTCAAAGACAATAAACAAGTGTAAATAATATAATATAATATAATATAATAATAAAATATGAACTCTAGTTACTACTACACAGCAATAGTGTAAATAATAAAATGCTGTGAAGTACACTAGTATATTGTACATAGTTTTATCATATCATCATCTACAAGAAGGATGATGTGGAAGGAAGAAAGAAACCTCATTTTAACATGACCTTAAAAAGCTTTTCATACATAATAATAATAATAATAATAATCATCGTCTAAAAGCTTTCTAAATGATTAATTCCAAAATGATCTAACAAATAATAATAATCATGATGATAATGATCTGTACAATTTGAAGAAAACCAACCAACCCTCGAGTATGGGATTAATTTACCTTGAAGAAACAGGGTTTAAGGCTCTAGCAAAGCCATTCATAGCCCCATAACCCTTAGAACTAAATCCCAAACAACCAAGCAGACCTTGTCTATAAGGCAAAAACGTCTTTCTCCTCAACTCTTCAGCTTGAGCCCTATTTGCTTTATAGTGTAACTCATGTGGAGAAGGTGGAACACGTCTCTTCCCAACACCATTCATAGGTTTTCCCGTCATTTTCTTACCCCAACTTCCTTTACTAGAAGATGATGATGATGATGATGACCCATTTCTTTGTGTTTCACAAGTTTTCTCCTTTGAAATCTGGGCTTGTAGATTTTGATTATTTGAGCTAGATTTCTTGTCTTTTGTTGGAGAAAATGAAATAGTTGACCAAAACTTGTTGTTACTTCTTCCTTCACTTTTGCTTCTAAGAAAATCCTTCAAGAAAACCCATCTTTTAGAGCTTCTTCCAGCTGAAGAAGATCTAGAAGATGAAGCTGAATCTAAAGGTGTTATCTCTATTCTTTCTAAACCCATTTCATCAACCTTAACATTCTCCATTTCAGAACAATCATTTCCATTTTCATTATTTTTGTTGTTCATTTCATCTTCAATCTCACAAGCAACGTTGTTTTTGTTGTTGTTGTCGTCTTCGTTTTCTGTCCATTCTAAATGACTGTTGTTCCTTAAAGGAGACATAGATCTGGTTCTTCTTCTAACAGATTTGTCTCTTAACCTCAGATCTCTACCACGAACAACAACAACTTCACCTTCTTCTTCATCTTCTTCCTCTTCTTCAAGATCTAGCAATGGAGCAAGAACCTGAGGACGTTCCAAATGAGAAGAAAGCTTCATGGGTCGGATCTGACCGTTGAGGAATAACTCATCAGCGGAAGTCATTGAACCGGAAGCGGCTGAACCGGTGGATCCGAACCGGGCTGAGAATTCAAACTCGTAACTCATAGGAACTGAAGAGGTTGTTGTTTGGTGGTGGTAAGAGGAAGAAGCGGTTATGGAGAAATGCAATGGACTTGCCGGAGCGCTGTAGAAGTAACCGGAGGAGATGGGTGGTGGGCCGCCGCCGCGGCCAGGACTTGAAGGTGCGCTGACATATGGAGTGGAGCAGTTACTGTCAATGTCTTCGAAGAAGGTTTCGCCGCCATTGTTGGAGTTTGAAGGTTCTAGATTAGGGTTTTTGGTAGAATTTTGAAGCTCCATGGTTACTATCTTTAACTCTCTCTGTGTTATGCAATTGTTAGTTACTACTATATAAACGTGGGAGAGAGAGAGAGAGAGAGACCCTGATTTCACAAGGTGCAGGGTGAACAAAAATATGCAATGCAATAAATAATATATAAAAAAAAATATTGAACTGGATTCTTAATTGAGTGAATAGAAAAGTAGAAACTAAGACACTGTATACATCAATCAAAATTATTCATGATTTTTGCTGTCATTTAAAGTGGTACATATATCTATTAAGTAACTTTTTTTTTTTTTTTTAAAGATATATCTATTAACTTCTTGGTGGAAGTTATGATCTAGTGACATAAAAAAAAAAAAAAAAAAAAAAACTTGATTTAAAATAAATTTGAAATCCATTTGTGGTTGGCTTGGGATCTTGGAGTTTGCTCCTCCAAATGTCTCAGGTTCGATTCCTTCTGATGCCAATTTCGGTGGGCTAAGTCCATACAGAGCTTGCTCTGGAAGCTCTGGCTTTAAACGGGCCCCCACAAGTGGGCGGTGGGATTGGTCCCCTCGGATTAGTCGGTCCTTGGATCGGATACCGAGTTTAAAAAAAAAAAAAAAATTGATTTACATTTGAATAGAAAAACTAGAAATCTAACTTACACAAATTGATATTGAAGAGAATCGAATATGCACTTGACACTTTTATTTAATGTTTAAATGTGTCATTGGTCCCTGCACTTTCATCAGATTTTGGCATTGGTCCTTGCACTTTTTTTTGTTTGGCATTGGTCCATGCGCTTTGTAAAAATATTGATATTGATCCCTCTGTTAAAAAAAAAATACACAACCAACGGAGTGCGCCACGTGGCCCAATCATTTCACGCCACGTGACACCAATATCAATATTTTTACAAAGTGCATGGACCAATACCAATATTTTTACAAAGTGCAGGGACCAATACCAATAGTTTTGTGTTTTTTTTTTTAACAGAAAGTTAATAGAGAAACCAATACCAATATTTTTACAAAGTGCAGGGACCAATTCCAAACAAAAAAAAATGTAGGGACCAATGCCAAAATCTGATGAAAGTGCAAGGATTAAAGGCATATTTAAACCTTTATTTAATAGTTATTATAAGTTTAATTTTGATGCAGTAGATTTCATGGATGCGGTAAATGTAGTATTGATGTTATGGTGAGAGATCCTAAAAATGTTGTCATTGTTGAATGTTGCTAGCAAGTCTTTTCATTACTAATTCAAATGTAAAAACGTTCTATCTATACGAAAGGGTTTGTAAAAGACATGTCTATTATGAATTTATAGTAGAATCAAATGCTTCTAACCAGGGCCGGCCCATAGCCCGTCGAGGCTGGGCGACGACACCGGGCCTCCAATTTTTTGGGGCCCAAAATATTTTTTTTTTATATGTAAGACACAAAAATAATGATTATATATCTATTAAAAGCAAATTTATTCAATTTGTACAGCTTGCTTTAGTGGTGTGACCATTTTTTGTTGAGTGTGAGGTCATGTGTTCAAGACCCACCAAAGTGTGATTTTTAATTTATTTTTTTGGGGCCCAGATTTTTTTTTTTTTTTGCATCCCTTATAAAATTAAAACCGGGCCTATGAATTTGTTAAGACGGCCCTGCTTCTAACGTGGTCTTATTGTAGAACATTCATCAACAATCTTTCACCTATGTTATCATATTATTTAAGATTGTGTTAATTTTATGTTTGTTTTCATAGTTTAAATTTGGGTCATGCTAACCAGTGCCGGACACCGGTTAAACATACAAAAAAGGAATTTACTATTGTAAAAGAAAACTCTATTGACTTATTTATGGATTAATTACACAATTTTCAATGCAACAATTACCATATAATTTATTTTTTAATATCCTTAATCAGTGCCCCGAGAACACCGGTTAGTATTTCTCCTTAAATTTTTACAAGTCAGGCGTCAGGCCAACTAAGTTGTCCATCGTTTAATTATTAGATATGTTTCTCATAATTCAAATTGCATATGAATTGAAATAACTCAACCTTATATTTATGCCGTCTTGATTGTCAGACTTTCTTAATGCAATTATTTTAAACAAAAAAAACAGAGAGAAACAATTTAAAACAAAATCAATTATACTTGCAAACATCCCAATTTTAAATATCTAAAATCAATTTTGCCCTGTCAAAAATTAAAGTGTTGATTCCACCCAAATGACAATTTATTAAAGACAATTAATTTATGAAATTTGACTATTTAAGGGATATGTTTACAAGTCGTTGCAATTACAATGTCGATAAATTAGTCAATGGTGTTATATATATTTTTTTTAAAACTCGCTATACGATCCAAGAACCGATTAATTTGAGGAGACCAATCTCACCGCCACTTGTGTGGGTCCCATTTAAAGTTAGAGCTGAACTCTGAATAAACTTGCCCACCAAAATTGATATTATAGGAAATCGAACCTGAGATCATGAGAGGAGCAAACTCTAAGATCTCAAGTCAACCACTAAACCAACCCCAAATGAGTTATGGTGTTATATAATTGATGTGAGGAGAAATTCTTTTATAGTCACAAACACAAATGCATAGTGTTTAGACACACACATTACAAGATTTTTTTAATAATGAAGAAGAAATTGATAATAAAATGATTTAGTATTTAAAAAAATGATACATTTATGTGTGTGTCCAAATATTATGCATTTGTGTTGGTGACCATAGAAGAATACCTCTCGATATGAGATTGATATAAAATATACATAAAAACGTAAAATTAATCTTGATGTCAATATGTCTAATAGTAAATTAGTCTCTGCCTGAATTGTTGTTGAGTGTGTGAGATCAACATAAAAACGTACATATTTTTGTAAACGTGATACGTCATATTCTCTAATGATAAAATTTAAGATGTATTTGTGTTAAAATTGCAGTTAGTGTGTTGATCTTCTTAAGCTCTGTATAAAGAGCAAAGTGTAATGATTTTCACCTTTAACTATCAATGAATCATCAATACGAACTTTAGTTAACCAACTCTATAGTGCTAATAAAAGGATCACCCAATTGTACGATCTTGCTATATTGCTATTTGTTGTGGAAATTCAAAAATGATTTTACAAATTTGTCCTCTTACAACATAGATTGGCATTCATTATTCTTTTCCTACATTTTCTAGCATAACTTAATATTTAAATTTCCATTTGCGGACAAACCAAATTTGTACTTTGGGAAAACAAAATAATAGGTTGAGACATTGAGTCGGTCGGATTGGATGGGCAGGGAGGGATATGAGGAGGCATTCGCTTTATGCTTGCTTCTTTATGTATCCTTCTCACTCACTCTCTCACCCCTTTTGTGGTTTTCATACGCAAAGGTGTTTCATTATTCTGTTAAAAGTTGTTGTTCTGTAATTTTACTTCTTTTAACTGTGTATATTTCCCAAGAGTTTACCTGTTTTATACAGCAAAAAAGTCAATGAAAATTACCTATCTCAAATGACATTTACTTGTTTAGACAATTGTAGAAACCATGAGTTTACAAAGTAATTAAAAAAATTAACGGATGCCCTTGGATGCTTTATAAGATTTCAAATAGTGAACTTTTAATGAAAATGTGTGTCTTCAGTATATTGAAATTGAATTATTTAATTTTTTGAATGAATAAATTTTTTATTTAAAAACCTTAAAGTGTGACTTAAAGATACCCATTAGAAGATCTATTAAAAAATAGTAGGAAGTTTTTCTTCAAGTAAATATAGACTAGCAACCCAAAATTAAATTAGTGAGAAGGACCACTGCCCTACCTATAATCTAATCTCCATATAAAGCTGCTTGATAGCTCTTCTTTATTGATTAAAAGGAAAAAATAAATAAAGGACAAAGAAAAATAAATTAATAAATTTTCTGCCTAAACACTCCATAAGTATCTAAAAGTAGAATAATATCCAATTGAGAAGGAGAAAAAATCAACATCTTTAAACAGCTGACATTAGTGGCATTAAATTTAGCCAACAAATCATTCTTGTCAACTTTAAGGGATCATTAATGTCAAAAAAAGAAATCTAAGTATTATCTTGTATCTTATGTTGGGTTGACATTGTCCTCGCAAGAGATAATAATGTTTAAAGCATTGTTAGACATTAAACGATGACACTTCTTTAAGATGTTTGAGATTTGAACGTTGATTCGTCATTTTAGGTTAGGGTTAAATGATTTTTCTATTAATTTTTGTAGCCTCCTAAAATTTTCTCTACTTAAGATAATATTTTTTGAGATATTGTCAGATTGTGAACGTGAACACCTCTACAAATCATAATTCAACCTTTAGCTCGTAAAATTGAAAAGTCTACGCTTTTCCGTTAGACTCTATATCTATTGGTTTTATCAGTACTGTCTCTTAGTTTCAGATCCTCTCCAACTCGTAATGTCTCGATGGCATGAAACGCCTTCAAAGACTATTGGATCTACACATTAAACTGTGTCATCCTTTCCATCGCTTCCTAACAGCTCATCTTCAACACATAATTCATTCACAACAATGCAATGTACACAATTCTTTCCACCTAAAATCTCTAACCTTTAGCTCTTTTACTGGCTTAAGTATCAGAGTGTTTGCATGTATCATCCAGTAACATTCAACTCAATGGAACATTGCTTTCACTTAGACCAACCTTCTCAATCGCCTCAATCAAATGTAAATAATAAACTCAAAGCAAAAACATCACAACTTAAAAAAGGAAAAATACAATTAAATAAATTTTATGACATCTCGAGCAAGTCATGAGTTACATATGTAATAGTTTAAATGAACTTATGCATATGTGCCATGAATCTTAGGGTGCGTTTGATGGTCAGGATAGGGAGACAGAATATGATACATTAATCATATCTTGCTTAAATCTTATGTTTGATGCACCAAAGGGATATGATAAAATAAACCATTTTTCTATCCTATCCTGATTTTCCTTTGTAATTTCTATCCTGAGTATACGATGGGTTAGAAATTATCATGATGGGATTAGAAGATCATTCCTTATTTATTATCCTGATATTCTGCCATTTTAAAAATATTGTCAATTCTGTGAAGCCCCGATACTTCAAAATGGATGACGTACCGTATCCCCTGCGTATCCTGCACCGATACCTGCCCGATACTTCCCGATACGTATCGGGGGAGTATCCAAATATTAAATTTTATTTTTTAAGAAAATAATTTTCCGATACGTATTTCCTTTATCTTTCTTTGGTGCCAGTATGACCCACACCATACCACACAAACAATTTCATCTTCCCCTTTTTAAAAAATTAGGGTTTCAACTTTTTCTTTCAAAATGGTTGCCTTCCACTTTGGATATAGTGCTTCTTTTTTTGATTGATATAGTATAGCATTAACAATGTTCCTTTTTGATATAGTATAGCATTGATATAACACCAATGGTGCTCTTTTTGGTATTTTGTGTATGTAATTGACTAATCACCACTCTCTTAATCGTCAATATTATTTATATTTATGTTAATGTGCTACGAGTCTAGTTTCTTGTGTTTGTTAATATATTTGCATATTAAAAAAAAGGTTATAATTATATTATACATTTAATTATATAATTTTTTTTATTAACGTATCCCAGCCGTATCGTATCTTGATTTTTGAAATTTTCCCGTATCAACGTATCGGTGCAGTATCGTATCCGTATCGTATCTCGTATCCAGGCTTCACATATTGTCATTTTTAAAATAATGATCACATGTATTTTCTCTATTATAATTAATAACATGTCATTTTTATAATATTTAATTAATTATGAGAGCAATTTTTTCATTTAATTATAATGATATCATGTTTGTTATCATGTGCGCATCAAACACATGATAGGATTAATGTTTATCATGTCCTTATCATATCCTATCTCTATCCAGCTTTATATCACATCCTGTCTCCATCCTATCCTAACCATCAAACGTGCCATTAATGCTTGATCTTCAAGTCTTGTTTTAGGACTAATACCTCAAATTCGTCCTTGAATTTTGAAAAATCGACCAATTTCATCCCTGAATTTTGCGAAATATCAAATTAGTCCCTGAATTTACAAAATGTCAATCAAATCAGTCCCTCCGTTAAGTTGGTCTATTAACGGAGGTGACGTGTAATGTTAACCTCTGACAAAGCTTACCACGTCAGATGCCACGCAAGCAGGGACCAAACTGATTGACTTACACAAAATTTCCAAGGACCAAATTGATGGATTTACACAAAATTTCCAAGGACCAAATTGATGGATTTTCAGAAAATTGGCAACGGCTCTTTCCCTTCTTTGTGAGTAATAGCTCTTTCTCCTCTTCCTCATTAAGGGCTATTTCTTCCCCAATTCAAAAAACTTAGAACCCTATTTGTTCCTCATTAAGGGCTATGTCAATGTTCTTCCCCAATTCAAAAAACTTAGAACCCTAATTGTTTGATTCAATTCAAAATTCAAAAATCAGTGGTCATTGTTGAAGATTCGGTGTTCATAAATGATGGGTGGAAGAAATGCAAGGTTGATGGAGAAGCCAAAGGATATGGGCAAAGAAGAGGTTTGGAGGGCAAGGTTGATGGATAAAGTTGATTGTGTAGGAAGTGAGCTTAGGTTGATTAAGATATTGATATGAGTATTTTGTTTGATTGAGTTGTTTAAAATGTTATTGTATTGTGTCAAGTCCATGTAATGTTGTAATGAAAAGAGGTTGTCAATGACTGAACCAAACCCTTATGTCAAAAAAATTCAATCAAATTGGTCCTTCAATTATATGCATATCCATCATACCGATCCTCAAATTAGTGAAAATACCATCAAATAGTTCCTTGAATTTTCACAACAGACATCACTGTGATCCTTGGTGCATACATTTGCTGAACAAAGTAAAAAGTAAAAGATAGACATTTTGTATACCATCATAAGTCATATATTTGATGTTCATAAGCCATTACATAGCAAAAAAAAAAAAAAACATTACATAGTCATTAAGTCATCAAATCATTTGATGTTCTTAAATGATTACATATCCAAAAAAGCATAAACTAAACAAGTCCAAAAAGCTTTAATTAAACTAGTCCAAAATCATAATTTAAACAAGCATCAATGCTTTGGAAATCCTGAAGTTGGGATAAACTCCATGTATTGGGGTTTGAGTAGAAGCGGATGACCCGTAATTTGGATTTGAAACTCTAATAACTCTAGGGGCAGTTGGATTTTGTGGAGCAGGACCCCCTCAGTAGTGTTTGTTTATGCATGTCATTTGAAATCACTGGTCCTCTCATGCCATATCTCCTTGTACTCATTCTCTGCAAATAAAATCAATCATATCAGCCCTTAAATTATAACAAAATCCATCAAATTAGTCCTCAAATTATGTCAATAAGTCTCAAATCGATCCATATTTTAAAGGGGTGTAATTGGAAACACAACAAAAATTACTATGAAAAGTTAAATCTCGAATTTTTACCATTTCCATCAATTTAGTCCTTATACACGTGGCTGCCTTGTTGACACGTGTACATGACAACACATCATGCAAGAGGACACGTCATCACCACTAACGGAGCTTTTGGACGGAGGGACCATTTTGATGGACGTATGTAAAATTCAAAGACTAAATAGGTATTTCGCAAAATTCAGGGACGAATTTGACCGATTTTTTAAAATTCAAGGACGAATTTGAGGTATTAGTCCTTGTTTTAGTCATGAGCTACATCTCTAGTTCATTAACAGTGCTATAGAGGGAGTACATTGTAGCGTTTGTCCTTAGGTTAATATGAGACTCAGGACCTGTTTAGGCATTTGAAGAAGATGGAGATACATATTTTGGCAGGAAGGGAGTAAAGTGAAAAATAGAAAGAAAAAAAATCACATTTTTTTAGATAATATTTGTGTTAAGATGGTAAATGAATGTTTACGATTAATATTATTTTTTATCTTGAGAATATTATAACAACGTAGATAGAGCCCTCTAAAAATATAATTTTTGACTTCCCCGAATAATAAAGATTTTATATTATGAAGAAACATAAACCCTCAAGATTCTACATCTTTCCACTTCTTTCTTATTTCCAAAGTCCTCCCATCTAACCTCCCGAATAGACCTTTACATTTTTTCTAATACACTTCCTTTTTTCTGGACAACGTTGAATATGGTTCGTGAATGAACTATTGAATCAAAAGAAAATTCTAATATTATCTTGATTTTTGAATATTTTTCAACTATATAAATTAAAATTGACGTAAAATTTGTATTTTCTATAAACATCAAAGAATCCAGCTCACTAATGAGGTTCGAGATTTCCCCTTTGAGCTCTAACACTTAGATGATAGTGAATTAAGTACTTTTGTAGATCCCTTTTTGCCTAGCCACCAAGTTTTTGCAGGTCACATTCATGCGAGGTTTTACTCTGACTGTTAGGGTATAAGAAAGCCTCCATGGGCCATGGCCTGGGATGGCATCCTGGGTATATGACACCGTCAAATTTATCTCATTCAATCTCCCGCACTTGGTTGAGAAAGATTAAGTCATGTTTTACACCCGTCTCTTAAACTCGAGTAAGTATGACCTCAACAAAGACATATTCACATCCAGTTCTTTAGCTTGGATGAGGAGGGACGAAACACTTATTACAAATCACAAAATGTAAGGGCTCCCCAAAGTAAACAACATCTAAAAAAATATGCCTAGAGCAAAGTACATCGACGCATTGGATAGGGGTGGAACCAATATCACACTCAAGGGCTAACACATTCCTTTTAGCCCATTAGCCTCAAATCAGTGGCGGAGTCAGAAAAAAATGTTAGGGTGGGCCACTAAAATTAACTATTGAAAAATTGTTTAAAGTCTCGCAAATTAGACCAATAATTGAATTATTTAAATTTTTCGGGTGGACCACTACACCAATTTGCGGGAATTTGGATCAACCGAAACTTAAAACCGACATAAAATTTTTAATTTTTCCGAGTGGGCCGTGGCCGACCCCAGCCCATGAAGGGCTCCGCCACGGTCTCAAATGAGGGGATTTGTAGTTAATGTGAAAAAAGAATTAGATTTGACATAAATAAATATGTGAAATGATATTTTTATAACCATTTTTTTTACAACTTTTAGTACAAAAATAATATAGAGATAAAGAAAAAGAGAAAGTAAGAATACTGTGCATCAAAAGAGATAAGTAAACAACATTTAAAATATTATATGATGATTTATACAAAAAAAAAAAAAAAATATAGTTAACTATTTTGAGTATACTTTTTTAGGTGTATTTTGAGTATACAATCAATACTATATTTATATCAAGAAATAATTTATAAGTCATAACACAATTTTGTCCCGCTGCATAGGATCCTTCACAGCTAATACGAGTATTCTAAAATTATGGTATCACTCTACAACTAAATAGTCAATTAAACTATGATATTTTTATATTAAGAAGTACACAGCATACTAATCTGCAAAACGTCATAGAAAGCAGAGTTTCTTTTCAGTTTTCTCAAATCCAAGAAAGGAGAAAGAATATAATCAGTGGGAGGGTGGATGGATGGTAAATGAAATAATTAATTATACTTATTAGTATAAAGTTTTTTTTTTTTTTTTTTTTTTTTTGTGTAAGGAAGGAAATGCAATATCTAGCGGATCAAAGTCTGACAATTGATTTATCAATATCATCAGCATGTGTACTTTTTTTCTTACTACTGCTATAAATATAAATATAAATATTTAATTTAACCTCAACTTAATTAAAAGAAACTGAAATAAATAACTTAGGTAAGGTAACCCAGGTGGCATGGGGAACGTAGTTACTTGAAAAACAACACATACCTAAAAAAACTTGTCCATTACTTGTGCCTTCGCACATGTCCTTTTCATCTCAACGTCTTTTGCAAATTGACCTATATATGTGTACAAATTAAATTAGTACTGTCTAGATAATATGTTGCTTTCAAAAAATATCTAGATATATGATGATGCAGTTTTAAATTCATCAATGTAGTTACTAGTTAGTAATTTATAAGTTAATATACACTTGGTTCATTTTTAATATAATATGACCGGTGGCAGATTTTGACTTATTTTTTTGGGGGTGTCAAACATAATGTAATACTTCACTTTTATTAAGCGTTTATAGATTAAAATGTTTCACACAGTAGCAGACAATAATAAGTGTTCTGGTGGTTTGAAATCCTTAAAAGGAGGGTGGATGGTGCGGGGTCGAGTCTATGTGGGAACATATTTTTGGATAAAATATTAAAAATACATAAGAAAATGATAAAAAGACTGACTGAAGGGTCGAACACACGTAGATCCGCCGCTGAATATGACGAACTCGTATAAAGAGTAAATTGAAGTATTATTCCTAGAGTAAGAGTTATTAAACTTGGGAAAAAAAAATCGACACTCCTTATTTTACAAAAAAAAAAAAAATCAAGAAAGCTAGTGTAATAGTTATTAAACATGTTTGAAGTAGAACATTTCTGTAAATAGAATTTTTAACTAAAGAAATGGATGATATATGAATCTATGAATGATTTAGTTTCATCATCAGCTACCTCTTTGTCAGTTCTATTCCATGTAGACCATCAGTCACGACTTTGGAGCATATGTGGGACAACAGTACTTGAGTTAGAAACTAAATCAAATTTTTAGACCAATAATTTCTGGTATAGTACACATTTTATCACCATTTTGATAGCATTGAGAATGTTCTGTGATACAAAATTACATAAATCATGATTATATTGTCTTTCCATAAATAAGTGTACACAGTACACCCCAATATGGTTTGGATTGTGCGCCATGTAATTGCATGTAGTCGGTCACATCTTGACTGTCCAATCAAGATCGGACAGTTCAGATATGATTGATTGCGTGTGGTCACGGGATTGTAATTGCACATAACCCAGATCCATATAGTTCAGCTCAAGGCGGTCGGTCTAATATTATTATTGTTGTTGTACTTAGCTTGGGGGGAGATGAATAAATGGTTGCCATATGACATGGATATAGTTTAGCCACAAGGCGCAAAGTTAATATCAGACCTGCAAGACTAAGACTAAAGAAAGGGCTAAAAGAAAGACAGGAAATAAGCATGAAAGCACATGGTATGTTGTACTAGATTGTTTTTTGACATGTGAGGCTGGTTGACAATGCTAATCATATAATTAATAATCCAGTTGACCAAAAAAATATCATTATTTAGCCAATTGTAGTTCACATTTCACATACATAGTTGGACCTTCCGCTCACTCGATGTGACTCGGGTTCAAATCCAAAAATCTATAGTTGAGGTTATACGTAAATTCTATTGTAAATCCTCAATGAGATTGATCTTCCTCTAATAATGTGTGAATTTTCATTCAATGAGATTGATGTACCAAGGGATTTAAACAAGCCACAAATCAGAAACCAATTCATCTATCAAATAGGTAACTATGTCAAGCTCAAGTTCTAAGCCATTTTCAAAGGCTTCAATGTCAAAGTCAAGCCATCTACCCAATGGAGTGCTCATGTCCTTGCTAACAAGCTCATCCACCATCACCTCTTCTTCCATGCTTCTAAATTCCACCATCTCCTTGTACACTTCTGCTAACCAACCTTTCCTCTTCACTGATGCCACCATGCATCTAGGCCATGCTTTGCACCTTGTAACAAAAACTTGCCTACATCTTAATTCTATGCATTCACTTACACAGTCAAATATAGCTTTCCTTTTGAGCTTAGAGTATTCTTCATAGCTTTCCACACCAGTTCTTTGATTCTCCAACAGATCAAAGAGAGTTAGCATCATTATATTGTCTGTCTCACCCACCACTAACTCTTCTGCTATCAATTCTACATTGCGGAGTATATCCTTTACATATTCAAGTTCCATCATCCTTGACGATCTTGTAGAGCTTTTCTCTGACCAATTCATCTTGTATTCAGGTGATATAGATTCATTTATTTGAGAACTATATACTTTTTCATCTTGCATGGAAGAATAAACTCTGTTGCCTCCTAAAAAAAGGGTTATATATGAACAACCATTAACATTTTATGGATGTATGTATTTGTGCAGAGGTATTAAAAAAAAAACTAAATTTCTAACATTTTTTTTTTTTGGCTTTCGCACCGGTTTCCAACCCACCAAAGGTGGGCGACTAATCCGGCTCGTGCGTTGAGGCATGCGCACTGGCCAAGCGTTGTCCCCCCTGGGAATCGAACCCGGTATTCCCCGGGTACATCCTTGGAAGGAGATGAATAAAAGATAAATAGCGTCTTTAAAAAACATGCAGGGGATATCATATATGACAGTGATTTGAAATTAGTCATGAAAGACTTCAAAGTTAAGCAAAACTGGCCAGCTAGTAAGATTAATTTTGCAGCATGTCTCAAGGTTATTCAAAGCATGGAATGTTGCAATTATAAATTATAGTTTTTTTAAGTGAAAGCTACTCAAGACTAAAATATGCTCATCAGAAGTGTACAGAAAATCAAGAATTAAAACAATACCATATGTGCTATCTTCACTATCCAAGTTACTTTTGCTGATGAAAGGATTTTCAAAAGTAGCAACAGTTCTTGTATGCTGATAACATAAATCGTCTCTGCTTTCATTGCTGTTACGGCTCAGATCTTCCATTGGTTCTGATATCTACACGAGAGAAGAATGGTTGAGTAATAAAAGCATGATGAGTGTCCTCCTCATCTCTTTGACTAATTGATGTCAGGAAGTTGCCAAGGATAATATACTATGTTTGATACTTAAAACTTTAAATCATATCCGTAACAAATGAAAATGAGTAATTGACAAAATAAAAGAAATGAGAGAGACCTGAAGTTGCTGATTCATGCCAGGAATTGTATAATAATTTGAAGAACAGCAATTGTCATCCATGCTGTCCAGTTTATCACTAAGCAGGTTCAGGTGAAAGAAATTGTCATGTTCCCTTGATGTGTTGCATGCCATGTTGTTAAATCTATCTTCCGAAATAGATTCAAAATCATCAGAACACCTTTCTATTTCCAAGGTACATTGAGGTGGGTTAATGTGAGATAACATGACACTTAATGTATCAACATCCATTACATGTAACCTGGTAGGATAAACCTTATCAACATGAAGAAAAGAATCGACATCAATTCTGGTCCTTGTTTCCATCACTTGCTTAGTAGTCGACTGCGACTGAGATGCATTTTTCCTCAATGGAGATTTAAATGTAAATGAAATGACATCCCTGCTTTCTGTCATGCTATATGCATCATTGTAAATACTTTCATCCATTGTAACATTACATTTTATAGACTTTCTATCATGAGTATTAACTACATTATCAGAACCTCGTGCATCATTCTGATCACACCTCTTCTTTTCGGAAGAACTCTTTCTTTTGGATACTGAAAGCTCCTTTTGCTTATCAGTTACTCTTGTTCTGGACTTTTTGGATTCATAGTAAGAATTTACAGCACATTTGTTTGTCGTCGTCCTAGCTCCGGTCGAACTTTCTGAAGAACAGGTTTGTGTTGACTTATTGGTGTCAACTTTTGAAGATGATTTACCTTTGCTGGTTTGCCTAAGAACGGTGCTGTTCTGACCATTCCAATTTTTATGGTTTGATTTTATCTCTTTCTTCTTCAAGTATCTCCTATTTCCATTCAAATTCAATGTATCCCTACTTTGAACAAGGGTTTTGGATGGTGTTGCAAGTGAAGCAAATTTTCCTTTACCAAGGCAAGACCTATTATTTTCTGAATCTCTTGAACCTTTGAAGATTGAAGTAGACTTATATAAGTTGCTCCTCATCTTGGATCCGAGTTGCGCTATTTCCAATTTCTCTTGCAGATCAAGAGTTCGCAGAGGAACAGATAAATGTCCAATTGAAGACATTGTGCTCCTCATATATAGTTCGGGACTTGCCACAATTCTCTTAGCAGATGCTCCCATTATATATGCTGTATTCTTAGGTTTCATATTAACGTGACTTTTTATAGGAGACAAATGTTTGTTGTGAGTAACTGAAATGGGTTTAGCAGACTTTGAAAACAAAGTTTCATTTTGAAATCTTTTCATTGTTGTATTTCCCACTTTATGAGCCTTTGGTTCAATGGTATCACAAGAAGACTTGTTTGACTTAAGTGCCATGTTTAAAGAATCTAAGTGACAACATAATGAAGTGGAGGAGCACTGAGACAATGAATCCAAACCCATGAGTCTGGCTACTAGCCCTGGGGGTTTATCACACCCTTCATCATCATCACTACTAATTGATAATAAGGCAAAGTTAAAATCAGTACTTGCAATATTACTAGGATTTTCTCCATTCTCATCCATCTTTATCTGAAACAATTGTAATAATAATAAGAAAGGGTCGTGCTAACAAATTCCGTAAGGGCACTTGTTAAGAAGCTTAAAAAGGAAGTTTTAAGTAGAAAAAGTCAATTTCTAAAGTTTCAAAGCCCATCATTTCCAAGATAAAATTTCTAGTTTAAACATAACAAATGTCATTAGGGCCCTGTTTAACATTTCTAAATAAGAAAACCATAAAAAATTAAAAGAAAAAAATGGTTACAAAAAAAATAAAACTAGGAAAGTAAGAAAGGGAGAAAAAATCACACTGGTGTTTACCTGTGACATTGGCATGATTTCAATGTTTTCCTTTGCGTGGTTTGAAACATCTACAGAAAAATGAGCAAAAATATTCAGAATAGGAACATCACATTCACAGACACTAGAAAGAATGAAACTATATATATTAAAGACTAGAAATAATTGCCAGGTAAGTTAGGATTGTAACAAAGGAGTTTCTTTGGAGATTTTCCATTCCGATCAAAGAAGCTAAGGAAGCTACCACTTCTTTTCTCCATTATCATCAACAAAGAAAGAAAAAGAAAAACTTCCAACAAAATGAGTTCTTTTTGACGGTTATTTTCTTGAACGTATCAAAAACCAAACAAGAAATTTTGTTAAATGAGTTTGGTTTGTACTCAAAGAAGATAGTCCAAATGAGGGAATGAAGAAAAAGATGTATGGTATGAGAGAAGAAGGAGACAGTAAATGGTTTGCGTAAAAAACACTCAAAATTTGGAAAGAGCAGGGAGGAAGAAAATAAATGTGCATCTCCTCACTCGTGGGGTGAAAATTAAATAACAAGATTCATTTTATTTTTAGAGGAAACTAACAAGATTCATTATTCATTTCACTCAAAAAAAATTATTCATTATTCATTTGGATGTGTTTGTTTTAAATTTACTAAATTTATTCCTATGAAATAACATTTTTTAAAATATAAAATGGAAATTGTATTCCAAGTATTTGGATAAAACATCCCTAAAAAAAAAAAAGTATTTGGATAAAACATGTTTGGTTAACATTTTAATATTTTAAGAAACCATAAAAATAGAGATTATAATAGGTAATTATACATGAATTTATTCTCTCCTTCGTGAAAACTTTATTCCCACTCTATTCTTTGGAAAGAAATTTCTATTCCCAATAATATTTTATATCTGAGAATAAAATTTAGTAAACTTGTAACAAGTGTATATTTATATCATTTTATTATCATGAATCTACAAATATAACTTGAAACAAACTCACCTAGTATTTTTGTAGCTTTGTTAGTAAATCACTAATTAACCATCATCATTTTTGGTTTTCAAAATTTCGCAAAGTAGTTATGAAATTGAATAAGGTTAATTTGTGTTTGAGGAAACAGGCAAATACCTTCGAAATTGTAAAATCTTATAATTATTCATTTATAATTCGAGAAAAGACAAATATCCCCTCAAATTGTAATAAGGTTAAAGTTGATGACGCGTATGTTAAATGACCACGTGGCACTTACATGAGTCAGATGGATAATGATACGTCACAGGGGGTATTTGCCCATTTTTTAAATTTTCGGGTGTATTTATCCATTTTTTGAATTCGACATATTTTTTCCAAGATAGTGAATGTTTTCAAGAAATGGATTCCCCATCATTAATCATTGTATACTCTTTTTCAAGATTTTTTTTGTCTTTGTCTTTCTAAATTGAGGAAATAAAGAGAATGTCATATCATTTATAGAGATATATACACACACAAAAAAAGGAGGGTCCCATCAACAAGTGGATCCCCCACCATTAATTTTTGTTTTTTTTCAGTCAATATCCTCTTCATTTTAGATCTTCTCTATTTATTCCATTTTAAAAGATAAAGACAAAATAAAATTTGAAAATAATTAATAAAGGTATGACATACTTATTGATATAACTTATAATCTATATTTTGTATGTATCTCTTTTTAAATGACAATCTCTATTTATTTTTATAAATGAAAAGAAACCTAGCTTGATTTTCAAACTTTTGTATCTTTACCTTTCCCAAATGAAAAAAAATCGTAAATGGAGAGATCCCAACTCCTACAAGTACTCACGTTCAATTAATAGTATGTACTGTTAAAAGTTAAAATTGGACCCAATAAGGTGGATTTCTCAGGTACTAGTAAGAAGTTTTATGGAACTGACAATAATAGAGGCATTAATAGGAAACATTTATGAGGAATCATGCTCTTTGAAATTCACATTGGGTTATTAAATTCAGAAATTAAAAATATTAAAATGTACAATTCTACTGTTACTCACAAAAAAATGTGTTCCTACTTCCTACGTGTGCACCCCATATTAACTAAGAAAACGTTTTATTTTCTTAGTACTGGTTCCTGTACTTGAAGGACCTATAGAAGGAAATAGTGTTGACTTCAAAGAGGAAGATGCCCATACCAATGCGGCCGAGAAATACTATAGCATTCCATACTTGACACTTGCTGCTTTCATTCAAAGTTTTGGTTCAAATTACAAAATCTAGGATGATCAATTTTTACTTTTGTATACTCTGCGGTGGAATAATTCTAGTCCCTCAAAATTAGATCTGAAAAATGGCAAGTTTCAGCATGGGGCAATTCTCAAATTGCTCCATCTTAGATCAATTTTGTTTTATTTGCTACTACATATACATCATGCATTTTATATTCTAATTTATAGCCCTATTCAATTATAATTTCAAATTTGACTCAAATTAATTTACTTGTGAATACATTATTTTTTAATCCCCCGTTTAAAAATCTAATTGGTTCAGCTCATTCTCATATATTTACTACATTATTTATAAAGAAATAAATTTAGCTTGTATCTAACTTTTGTAATATTAATCCCTTCCTCAAAACTTTGTAAAATTAATTAGGGCTAAATAAATTTTTGGTCCTTATGAATATAGCGAATTTTGTTTTTAATTCTTATAAAAAAGTGACATGTTTTTGTCCCTCTAAAAAATAGAGTTTTGATTTTAATTTAATGGGGACTAAATATTTTTGTCTCTATAAATATAGTGAATTTTGTTTTTAGTTATTCTAAAAAAATGACATGTTTTTGTCCCTCCAAAATATTTTAGTCCCCATTAAATTAAAATTAAAACTAATATATTATAAATAAATATGACTATAATTTAAAATATAAAAATGCAAGGTGTACAACTAATACCAAATAAAACAAAATTGATCTAAGATGGACAATTGCCCCATACAAAAACTCGCCCTGAAAAATAATGTATAATCTAGAGAGCTATTCTAACTTTTCAACAGGTACACCATAAAACTTTTCAGGAATTCTGTCACCGCACGATATGATTGAAGCTACTAATCGGTGCTTCGCATTGGATGTGCGTCTTTAATTACTTGTAAACGCCAAAGCAAGCACTTGTTGAATGTGTTAGAGCACATCAGACTTGAAACTGCAGTGATTCATGATGCAGTCTTGAGACAGTTATCACAAGGGCTAGAGCCATATTTGCAGTTCTTTCTATCGAAAGATTCTCCAAAGTGTTCAAGTAATGTTTGCCTCCGGCATTCATCCTAAACATTCAAACCAGATAAAATGGGTGAAAAATTGATAGACGAATAATTATATGAATCTAAATGGTCAGCTTGTATTTTTAACTTTTATCCCATTTTCAATAGTAATGAACTGACTATAGGTGTGTGTGTGTGTGTGAGACCTTGCTGAAATGTAAGGGACCTTGCTTACCTTTAATTCACAGTACTGTTGCATCTTTTTGGCTTGAGCCATTGCTGTCTTAAAACTCTCCTTTTTATATCCTTGGCCGTTTCTTATCATGCATACAACTCTACTAAAATCCTTCTTCTGGTATAGGGCAATGCAAACTGCAGGAAGATTGTCTCTTCCAGCCCTTCCTGATTCTTGATAATAGCTTTCAATTGATTTTGACATTGTATTGTGGATGACAAATCGCTGAAAACACGTAACAAGAAAGTATAATTTGAGCAACAAAGAACTGTAAAACTCATCACTAAAAATTTCTAGAGCATTTAAACACATTGCATGTGATTCTATTTGCTTTAGCAAAGCATTCAAATGCTGAATTAATAATGGACATATGGTATATTAATATATTTAATTTCATTATGGAAATTGGACTACTGTGCTTATATTATTATATAGATTTTGCATAAGTAGAAAGGTTTGGAGATGACTTCGTAATTCCCTGTATACATGAAAGTTCTTTATAAATGCTAGCTTAAGGGTTGGTCTTTTTATCATTTTGTTAGGTCATCAGACTGGTAGTCGGTAATTATGCAACAAATCACTAATAGACCATTCAGCTTGTTTATTAACTATCAGGCTACAGGATAATTTACAGAGAAGGGCATAATTTCTTTCATAAAGAGTGGAATTCCTGAACAAAGTCAATCATAAAATTGTGAATGATAACAACATCATCATAGTAACATAAAAAAGCATCTCAACTTACAACATCAGCTTTGTCTATCCCCATCCCAAAAGCAATAGTTGCACATACAATATGAACCTCTCCATCGTGCCATTTCTTTTGAACAGCAACTCTCTGGCGGGCAGCCAAGCCAGCATGATAATACGCTGCCTTAATTTTACATTTCTCATTCAAAAATTTTGATACGTCGACACATTCACTTTTTGAAAGGCAGTATACAATGCCACACTGACTCTTGAAACGATCCATTAGTAGCTGTCCAAGCTGCTTTAGTGGTTCCTTTGTCTTAACAATCACTTCATACTTCAAATTTGGTCTGTCAAAGCTTCTTTCGAGAACAATTGCATGTGGAATTCTCAGAGCATTTAAGATGTCCTGAAACAAATCCAAATTAAGGCAATGGAAAAGGGTCAGAAAGCTATCTATACTTACAACATAGCTGTCCATACATATTAGAAATTTACCATTCTAATTACCTCACGAACTGGGTGAGTTGCAGTGGCAGTCAATGCCATGACAGGAACACGTGGAAAATTTTGCTTAAGAGATCCTAATCCCCGATAATCAGGCCGGAAATCGTGTCCCCATTGGCTGAAAAACATGATTTTTAATTTAAAAGTCATGAATCTGTTTTTGACAATAAAAATCACATAACTTTAACAATCTCCATCCTTAACGGGTTCAAATCCTAGTGGAGTCACCCACATCGAGAATCTTGTTCAACCAGCCAAACCAGGGATCAGTGCCACAGTCGGCCCAGGGGGTCGAAGCTGTTGAGATACCATTGTGGACCCACTAGAGTGTCAAAGGCTCTAATTACATTGGGTTCCAAAAATAAAATCTCCATTCCCGACTGTTGAGGTATGCCTTAACTAATTGGTACTTTAACATATGTTTCTAGACCTTTGTAGTAACACTATAATATTTGATGGCAAAACTACTCCTGTGGCCCCTTAACCTAATTTTAGGTAACAATTTAGTCTTTTATCTTTTTGTCACGTCATTTTGGTCTTTTACCCATGTTTGGATATGGATTTCAAGCTTCAAATCTATGATTTTCTTTTCCTGTGAGCCCTGTCTTAAATATATGTTATGCCCCAAAATATTTCAAAGATTTGAAGCTTGAAAATCTATATGCAAACATGAGAGAAAGACCAATATGACGGGAAGAAATGAAAAGGAAAAAAAAAACACCACATTGTTATCTGAAATTAAGTCAAGGGACCACGGAAGTAATTTTGCCTATTTTCATCAATCCAAATTACAGTTCTTGTAATAAAGTCAGTGAAACTTCCTAAAGAAGAAAATGTTTTGTATTCGGGTCACGGTTTAATATCTCAAAGCAGTCAAGAACTGTATCAGTCAGTACCAGTACAGAGACAAGACATAATACAGACTTCTGGCTTATGTAATGACATACCAACTACTTCAAAGAGGCGTGTCAGAACTCAAAATCAAGAAACGAATCCTTACTGTTTCACATTTGAACCACCCTTTCACATGCAGTTCTTTATATATTTTTTTTTTATTTAATAACCATTCAGTTCAAAAAGTTCTGAAATTTAGGAAGCCATACATTTAATTTTAAGATATCACTATATCCAGAGTTTTTTTACCATGATTAATCTGTCTGTTATCACTGATCTGCCTCCTTAATGGCCACCACGAAAGCTCAATTCAAAATGACATTTATGAACCATGACACTTCACTGGTAATTAAAATTTTGGAGCTTGTTCATATTGTTTGATCAGCATGAGACAGACATATCAGAGGCACATGGGAAGAGCTACTTCAAGAAGGTTTTATTTCTAACAAAGTTATGTCTCAGAATTTCATTCAATTGCACTCATTGATGAAAGAAAAATAATCACTGCAACTGTACATGAAAAGCACAATGCATACCTAACACAGTGTGCCTCATCAACAACAAAACCTGCAAGTTGTCCCTGCGAGTTAAGAGGGAGCACCAACCAAATACGCACATGAGATCTTTATAATCTAGTACTCTGTGATTCTGTTTCATGAAATGTATTCAAATCAATATAAATTTACCTTCTGATGCATGCATTTTAAAATTCCAACAAATGATTGGTTTCCGGCAATTCTCTCAGGTGTCACATACAAAAGCTTGCACGAAGGCTTGTCTTTTCTGTATACAAGCAAGGAAAGTACAGTGAGAAAATATTAAACAGTAAAGCAATAATTACCTGAAAGGTTTTTTTAAAAATGATACTGATACTAATAGGCTATTTTCATGGGCAAGTTATAGGATACACAAGAATAGACAAGGAAGTGAATCTCACCTTAGCTCTTGGAGAACAGCTGCGGCTTGGGAAGCATTTTGTTGAGAATTTAAAAAAGTAGCAGGTATTCCAAACTTGAGGTTAAGTGTTATTATCTGATCCTGAATGAGTGAAAGTAAGGGAGATACAACTACTGTAACTCCGGGTTGAAGGGTTGCTGGAAGCTGCAAGCACAAAATAAAATTAACAGGTTCAAAAGCATATTATAAGATGATAGATAACAATGTTTCACCAATGCTGTTTGATACAATGAAAAGCTGTGAACTAGACAATCATTTGATACAATATACATCTTTAGCAATTTTTTAGCAGGTGCATGCTAGTTGCTTCAAAACAATATATTCATCATTGGTATGACTATTAAGTGGTTAGAAGAATAGTCTTACAAAGAAATGTGCAAAAAGAAAAAATCAGGGTTCAAGAGAAAGCAATGACCTGATAGCAAAGAGATTTACCACCACCAGTAGGCATAAGAATAAAACTATCTTGTTTTGCCAAAGCTGCTTTACATGCTTGATGCTGCAGTGGTCGAAGTGACTTGTTACCAAAGATAACAACATTTGCCAATTCAATATCATCTAGCGTCTTCAATTCTTCGTAACTGAGAGTACTATTTCTGTCTTTTGCAGCAGATGATTTTATTTTTCTGGAAGTTGATGAAACGGAGCCCTGAGTGATGCCCTTTCTACCATTCTATAACACACTATTTCAGTATAATCTTACTTTGTCATTTTAGTCACAATGTCACATTTATACCAGAAAATCTGGCCAACGCAAATAGATTAAACAAAAATATGCGGAGAATAGTCCTGAAAGTTTTTTCACAAGTTATTATTGACATCAAAAAGATAATCATATATAGATCAATGTAACGTTTTTAGTTGAATGGTTTGGCAACAGCTCAAGACCCCAACCATCAGAGAAACTTCCCTTGCATATTTTATAAGTGTGATACATGAACTGGTCACATAAAGGAATATGGAAACTCTTGGTTAATTACAATTTTGCAAATCTTCAAGGGTCTGCAACCTTCTGGCCTTAGGGTATGTTTGGATTGGTGGTATAACTTGAAATGAAATGGACTAGTTAAATTTTAAGAAATAGCAGCTATCTTATTTCATTTCGGTCCACTTTATTCCATTCTATACCACCCACCAATCCAAACATAGTCTTAAGACCCCAATTTTTCCACAAAAGACTAGCAGTCCTATCTTTTTTTCTTTTCTATTGTTTGTATGCATTATGACCTGGCTTGCTTACCCTCTCTAACTACCTGAGTAATCTCTTACCTATCTATTTGCGACTAACTGACTAGCTAATGAATTTCATTGGCTTACATCCATTTTATCTAATTTTCTATCTTATATTGAATTTCATATATTCCAGTTTGTTTAATCTCTGTGCATGGTTTTGAATGATCCTGACATATAAGCATTAGGGCCCGTTTGGATAGGCTTATTTTTGAGATTATGCAAATAAATGAGCTTTTATGTATTATTCATAAACTTGTCAAGGTAGTTTATGAAAAAACAGCTTATGAAGATACAATTTTCGTTGGTGAGAACTTATAAATTAACATAAAAGCTTATTTATTTGCATAAGTTATTTTTCATAAGCTCAAAAATAAGTCGATCCAAACGGGCCCTTAGAATACAAATATTTGAAACTGCAAATAAAACTGACAATGACAGTAAAACAAAATTGATTTACTACCACTAAGTTTGTAGGATGTTGAACCCTTGAAACATCAAAGTTGGTATCCTCCTCATCGTCGCTTGAACCCAACTCCACAAACTTATTCCCTTGTTTCTTCGGCGAATCGTCAATAATATCAATGAAGCATTTAGAACCATCACCACGCGTGTCAAGCACGTGATTCAAAGTTCCAACAGCTTGTGATTCCATTTCGTGTAAATCATCCCATTCCTCCGTATTTTGCACCGACTCCCCCAATGCCGCAAGAAAATCATCGCCGCAGTGTTCAACAGTGATAAAGTCACGACCATCGTCACCTTGAATAATAATAATCGCTTAATTAAATAATCTATTAATTGAGTGAATATGAAAGTGAAATAGTTAGTCATTAAGTACCGTAGAGAGAGACGAGACGATCGAAACATTGGTTTGCGGCGAGTTCGTCGAAGCCGAGTTCGAGAGCTAAACTGATTAATCGAACTTTTTCTAATTCCAAATCGTGTTGTTGTTGCTTCTTCTTCTTCCTGCTACTGCTTCCCATTTCCATTCCCGCGCAACTTGATTTTTTTCTTCCAATTCAATTTTCAATTTTGCGCTTTCTATTCTCTCGTTGAACCGTTAAGTTTGGGCAGCAGTAGTTTGCTAAACGAAGTCGTATTCAATGCGTTACTATCTTTTGAGTAAATAGTCAATTTCCTCCCGAAATTATAAGTTTCGTCAATTACCTCTCGAAATTAACAAAACTTTAATTATCCCTTGAAATTGCATAACGTTAATCAATTTACCCCTCCGTCAAATCTTTCTGTTAACTGTTTACGGTTATGATCAAATACCCCCCTAAAATTTTGCACTTATGTGCAAAATGCCCCCTAAACTTAAAATTTTAGATTTTTTTCTTACAAAAAATCATACATTTAATTCTTCAAGTAGTATATTGTACTTATTGTCATAAAAATTATATTCACAAGAAAATGAATGAATATATGCCAAAGAAATCATGGTTTTGTCATGTACAACCTTTTCATTCATATTTCATATTTATCATCAAGGAGCAAGATAATTTTTTTACAAAGAAGGTAACACTAAAAACCAAACATTAAAAAGATATCAAGTTGTTGAAATAAACCAAGACAAGAATGTCATAGCAGCAGAAAATTGATATCTATCACATAACTTTGTAGTACAATGTGATCTACCAGCTTCATGCAGAAGGTCTACGGCATAATCTATTTAACATGTTGCAGCTAATAGATATGAAATTTCCTGCATTATAAAAATTATATCATTAATTAAGTTGCAAATTCACAAACCTAAGACTTGTTTCTTCTTCCTTCTGCAGATATTAATCTATAAATTTTCTTTATGGAGACATAATTATCAAAGTCTTGTGTACTTTATGACTGCATACTCTAACATAATTACCAACTTGTGTAAAAAAAAATCTTCTATATATGTATATATTTAAAACACATGGGAGTAACATACCTTCCATAAATAATTTATATGATCAATAATTGTTAATTTGTTTGCCTTCAATATCTCTTGAGTCAAGGATAAAAAAAATATAGATTTTCAAGTTTATGGGGCATTTTGCACATAAGTGCAAAATTTCAGGGGGGGTATTTGATCATAACCGTAAACAGTTAACAGAAAAATTTGACGGAGGGGGTATATTGATTAACGTTATGCAATTTCATGGGGGTAATTGAAGTTTTGTTAATTTCAGAGGGGTAATTAACGAAACCTACAATTTCAGGGGGGAAATTAACTATTTACTCCTATTTTTTTACATAATGAAAATTACTATGAAATTTATAAAATAAAAATAAAAATTAACCCGTCGGTTTCCAAAGGGAAAAGGCTCTAGTAATTCGAATGGAAAGTAAGTAATATCCGATAAAAAAATTGTTTAAACTAAAAATCAAACTGATGTCTTCTTGAACAATTTATCCTAAAAATAACTTATTAATCACTTGAAAACGATCAACTTAACTATAAAAGTTGATATCATCATGTATTGAAAATTACTATATCTTCTTATTAAATATTAGATAATTTATACTTTAGAGGAAATAACTATAAAAAAATATTATTAATTGATGCTGCTACAATTTATACAGTATCTTACGATCCTTTTAGTTATGCATATTCTTTCTTGTATTTTATTTTGGTCAGTAGTTTATTGGTTAGATTCTCAAACCGTAAATGTGAATAATCCAGAGCTTGGATCGTAGTTTTCTTAAAATAAACAATTATAAATAACTTAAAATTTTCATTGAAAGTTTTGGAACTAAATGTTTACAACTTAAATTAACTTTCCAAACATTGATAGATAACACCAAAGTCCTACTTTTAGACTTTTGATGTCGTCATAAAACACTGAATGAGACGAGATATTTAGATACTTCTCAATCTTCCAATACATACCGCTATCTTAATACATTGATAACTAATTTATTTAAATTCTATATTATCGGACATATATTATTGTATATTTGAAGTTAGTGTGTGTTGCGAATCCATGAAATATTAGTTCGTTAATTGCTTACGACTAAAAAAAATGTCTTCATTCCTAAAAAATTGTCTTCAAAACAACATAGACAAAGTAAGAAAAGAGAAATGGTGAAGTTCTCTTAATTGATTTTGAAAGAATTTATGAAAAAAGAAACAATTTTCATAGGTTCATTGTATTTTACAATCTCTGATCTCATAAGAAAAAAAAGGAGAAATGTACAATCTTAATTTAGGATTCCACTTATCACTTAAAATAATTGAGCTTCTCTTTCTCACTTTTTATCCAAATAAACAAACAGACAAAAAATGAGAAAAGAGAATTCTTTCATCAAAACAAACAACATAACAAATTTAATTAATTGTTATATTTCTCAACTCTTTCTCTCTTCTACTTTCTTCTCACAACGAGACATCAATGATCCAAACCATAGGTTGACACTGAAAACCATTTCACCTTAACATGGCCGTTAACCATGCCCATATGTACATTAACACATACATGATACAGACATACAATCTATTGGTTAAAATGTCGGTAAGACGAACAATAGAAAAAGGATATGATCTTAGAAAATAAAATTCCAAATAAATTTACAATCCTTATATACATGTCCTGCACGAAAAATTAGACATGCAAAATATACCAAGCTTTTGAAGCAACACAAATGAAAATCAATAGAAAACCATGAACCGATGATGAACTAAGTTTTCATCACAACCCTATACTATATTATGTGCAAGATAAAATGGACACATTATACATCCCACACATTAAGCTAGGTGACGATCTTCTTGCATGCGATTTTGAAACGGTGATATCCTTTTTGGAGGGAAGACTTGAGCTTACCTTGAGCTGCATAAAGCCTGTATGTGGCCACCCTACGTTTTCTCTTCGAATCCTTATCATTCCACCACAACGATTGGGGAAACGGATTGCTTACGATCCCTACACGATTTCGCGGAGGAGAAGGTTCATAATTAGAATAACAAGAAGTAGAGGTATTGTCCCTGCTCCTTGCTACACGTATTTCCTTCTCGTGTAAGGTCCGCGCACGCCCATGTTGATTATACAAACTTGCAGCTCCATATAAAGATCGTGGTTGCCGGTGTCTAACAACTTCCATATATTCGATTTGATTTGATACTCAGTTTCTCAAATCTTAAATCTTTGATATCTGGTTATATATGCCTCTCTTTTCTCTCCCTTTATCTTCCTTTCAATGTTATTTCAGTTAGATAGAGAGAAAGTATGAGAGAGCATTGAAAGATGAAACTAAAGGATTATGTAACGCCTGCAACTATATTTTATATGCATTTTTACTTATTATTTTTGGCAAAGAGGGAAGGAGAAGTTAGAGGTGATTGATGGAAATTGTCATCCGTTGCTACAATAAGAGTGGGAGAATGTCTGAATTTAGCAAAGCTCGTCATTCTCATTAACATTTTACAGTAATGTTTATTTTGGGATTCAATCTATCCGTAATAGCAGCTATAAATATAGCATGTCCAAATTGCCATATTTTAAATAGTAGACATTTTGTCATTAAAAACAGGCATTATGAGAAATAGAAAAAGAGTATTCAATGAAATCTGATGGACGGAAAATATTTACATTTCAGCAATAGATTATTGTTTTTCTATTTGAAAGCTTCCATCATACACGTAAATCAATTCAAATAATTACATGTCAGTTGAGGATCTATTCTTCCTGGTCTCAATCACGGCTTTCAATTTGGGACCTTTGTCGGCCCTCAAAATCAGTTTTGAAGTAAACTTTCAGAGTTTTATGTCATCCTATACTTTCGAACACGTGTAGTTCTAAGGAACGTAGGGTGGGAAAAGAAGCTCTCCTTCAAGTTTTGGTACGTTTCTTCGACTTCTTAGTGGTTTCTGTGTGGGATTCCTGGATGGTAGTTTAAACAGTAAAAATAATTGAGTAATTAAGCATACCAAATGAGGATATTCTAATGCATGGTAAAAGTAAATGTTCACCAAGGATTTAATATTAATCCCAGCAAAAAATGATGAAACTACTAAAAACAAACATAAAAGAAAGCAACAAAATTCAGAGAAATAGAATTTGCAATAATGAAATAGTGGTGGCTGGCTGATTATTTGACTAGGAGTGTAAGAGTATTGTTACTCACGATGCAAGACTTCCACTCATCTCCTTGATCAGGAAGTTGGCGGAATATGTGAACAAGTACAACAGCATCCAGGGCAGCATATTCAAGCTGTAAATATAGAACCGTGTTAGATTATTGAATGAGATGGTTCAAATGGATTGTATTATAAATATACTGAAAAGCTCCTTTACAATATAAGGAAGTTAAATGAATTTACAGTGTAAACCTTTTACACTTGACATTAGTATTCAATCGTCTTTTATCATGTAGATATTTGTATAAGTATTTCAGAAAATAATACTAAAACGTGGTATCGAAGTGGAACAAAATAAGATGTCTATGTAAAATTTTGTTATTGTGCATAATTATTAAACAAAAAAAAAACTCGGCTTAGTATCACACTTGGTTAATACGAATGTTAATACTCTCTTCATGATATCAATGAATGTTTAATACGACCTCAACTACTTAGTGCTTAAGAATGGAAGAATAAACTCCAAAAATTTACGACAAAGAAGATCCATTCCTCGCCCCCCACCCCCAATATATAGATCAATGAAACAATGAATATGAATTGAAAGATGCAGAAACTAGGATTTTTACAGACAGAAACCTAAAGGCCCCAAAGCAAATGTTGAAATAGTATTGTCAGAGAAGTTTTATGAAGACAGAATTTTTAATAGCAAACAAAAAAAAAAAAAGAGGATAAATTACTTGATTTGGAGTTAAAGGCCGTTGCTCCCAATCGCTGTTTCGTCTTGTCTTGTTTAAACCAGCACCCAGTATTTTCTGATTTACCAATAAACACACGAATTTTGTCAAAATATGATAACACAGAAAAACGAGAGCTTTGATCATCACCCATCCACAAATATCAGATCAACAGAAACTGAGATATGAAATACTAAATGTAATTCATAGATATAGTACCTCTGCAAGCTTAGCCAAACCACCCCGAGGATCTTTAAAAACTTTCTGGATGTCTAGCAACCTTTTATACTTCTTGAAACATTCCAGCTCTTCATATGAATGAGCAAGTTGCTTTATATCACACTGGAAATTATACCCTGAAATACATGCCATAGAACAGCAATGGTTACTAATGTTTTTTGTGACCCAGAATATACTTCCAACGTATATGTGAGAGACTAAGTTCTCACGTCATGTCAAATGGTTACCAATACCCTGAAAATAAAACCAAGGATTAACTCAGGATTATATGTTTAAGGGACTCAAATCCTGTCTGCTTAGACCAATACATATGCTTAAGGGATACGGGTTTGATACTGTCTGATACATGCCTAGCGGTTATTAATTCAGACTTAAAAAGTTACAAAACAACACCAAGTGCTTTGTCTGTATTAGCAAGGGTTGGTTGTAATAATGTGTACTGATAGGGTAACTGCTGATGCAGTTACTGAACACAAAACAAGTGGTTCAGAGCAGTAGGACAGTTATTCAGTATGCAGTTGCAAGCAGTTTATTTCTAAGTATTATAAATAAGACCATAATTAGACTTAAGAATTAGGAAGGCAGAGATGCATTGTTAGCACTCTGAAGGAGAATTGCCTTGGGATTACAGAGGGATTGATCTTCTGTGATATTTTCTATATATTCAATACTAAAATTTCTTCTTTTTTAATTCCGGGTTCCTATCACAGACGGTACAAGATACATGTTATCGAATCCCATCAAAAATAGCATTCTTATTCAGGTAAATATAGTCATCCCTCAAAAGTTAGGTTGATACATTGTTCACCAAAAGTATTTTTAGCTGGTATATCCATGAGACTGATGAATTTAAAATTTTCATACCAAGTTTTAGAATTCCAGGTGACAGCAAAATGCGGGTCAGACAGCTGTCCAGTCTTTCAGGCACCTCTCTGTGTAACTTTATCAGATCAAGTATGAAGGCCTTCTTTTCAGAAGCAATTTGCATGATAGAAACCTGAAACATGTAAATGTGAGGAGAAAAGGAATAACAGGAGAATCAAGAGTTCAGTTTTTCATTAGAAACATGTCATAGCTCGAAAGGCTAAAACCCAGACATAAATTCATACAATTTAATTAAGCAGAAAAGAAATCCAAAGCCCATATACTACAAGAATGAAAAATATCGGTGTCCAAGATGAATACCAGTATGTTTTTGATACTTTCCGATACGTACCCATAAAATATTCTATTATTCTTTTATTTTGAAAGTTTGTTAAATCCAATTCTCTCTTAGATATGGATTCTAGGCTAAGGATAGGACTATCACCTCTCTCCCCCATTATCACAACTTTGTTGGTTCTCCTTGGTGGGGAGGAAGAAAGAAGGATCAAGAACAAAGCTCTGGCTAACATTTTTAGGTTGTGCGGAATTTTGATATGTTTTTGTTACCAAGATAATTGTGCGCACACATGTGAGTAACTTTGATAAGTGTGTGTGCATTTAAGTTTATACATGGAAACATGTGCGTACACATGTGAGTATGGATGTGTTATGCATGTGTACATGCAAGATTGTGTGTGTGTGTGTGTGTGTAGTGCTGCACAGTGCACACACACGTGCTAGTGTGTGTCTTTGTGTGTGAGTATTTATGTGTCTTTAACATATATAGACTGTTTCCTATCTTAATTCTTTTAGAAATTGGTATCCCCGTCGTACTCATATTGAATTATGTATCAAGGCTTTTTAGATGAAGAAGCATTTTTCTATTAAAAAGATTGATTTAATTACCTTGTTTGGCTTGCTCCCTTTTACATAATTAGGCTTCCACTCACAATCAAGACCTATGACTTTAGCATCCTCAATCTGACATGTTGCATCAAGCAAACCTTCAACATCGTCAACCCAAATAATGTCTTCCACCATAAGTTCCTCAAGATGTAAATAATTTCCTTGAGGGATACTTGTTTCAAGCACTACATGACAAAAGCCGTACTGTGATCATCATCTGAGAATGAAGTTACAGAGAACAGACACACTACATAACAATTAAGTAGACAAACCAAATGGTAGCAACATCAATCCATGCAAGCTGCTAAAAGTGCAATATTAAACAAGAGTATATCCTTCAAGATACAGGAGCAAAAAAAAGAAAAATGACCGAAGAGAAACATAGCTTTTGAGGCAAAAAACGAATGAACAACCAACAAACTTAATGAAACAAAGTATGTGTTCATTAGACTATAATCTTTTCTTTCTTTATGAATTTTTGTTGGTCAATAGAAACTGCCTTACCTTTAATATCCAAAAATCTGTCCAGGGAGTACCGTTCACACAGCTCATCAACTTTTTCCATGTAACCAGCTTCCATGGCCAAATAAACCTTGAACATATAAAATTATTAGATCATAGCATACATATTTTAAAATTTCACCATGGCTATCAGGGCTAAGAATCTGACAAGAAAAAATTAATAATTACTGCTCCGGAAAATCAGCAAAAAATTATTAACTTAATTGAATGTTCTACTATGGATAATGCACAAGTTTTGCTCAGATGTAATCTCCTAATTTTTTTTTGTTATTGTTAGAATATATAAGATATCTAATTTATTTATTGTTATTGTTAGAACATATAAGATATCTCATAAGCTAGTTTCTTATTGAAGAGTGTCACAACGTTAGTTTTCATATTATGATTTGTTTCAAAATTAGGAGCCTTCTATCCCAATAAATAGTTAGTGCTTAAACTTTTTGTATTATCAAATCACCAATGATAATCATATTTTACTTGTATTCTTTCTATTCTCTCTTTATTAAAAACCCATAACTTCAGCATGGTTTCAAAGTAGTATATCATCTTCCGTGGCCAGTCCAACACTACTTTGTTGCCATGTTCCAGACTGTTTGGGATTATACAACCTAATATTAGCATCCCCTAAGCAATTCAAAGTGTACCAAGTGCATAAGTGTAAAGTTAGAGGTTGATAAGAAACAACCTCCTAGGATGCACTGGAATCTGACACAGCCCATATCACCCACTGAATATGAAGAAAATAGTAGTAACACATGCGGATGAAATGTTTGTTCTGGTTTTGATATAGAATAAATAGACAGATTAAAAACTAAAAATTTAGCAAGGATTAAATTTTGGCTAAACTAGAGGGGAAGAACAAGATGTTAAGTGTCATTTATAAACAACAAAATAAAGAAATCAAAATGCCAGATCATGTGAGCACTAATAAAATGGTAGTAGTGTTCACTACAAACTGTAAAGGACATGGTTAAAAAAAAAAGTTGTTCTATTTCATACAGTCTCGAAGGGAAACATACACCTATGCAACACAGGATGCACATTATAACATTGTAATGCAGTCATTACAAAAAAAAAAAAAAAAATAAATAAAGCTACCAACCAAATATTCCATAAGCTGTCTGTCATTGTTTATTCTAGCCTCTGCAACGTCCCAACATCCCTTTTCTGCTAAGCTCTTTAGTGAGCTGCAAAATCAATCAGGTAATCTTATAAATAAGAAATAAAAAATGAATAGGTGAGGTGTAGTCAGATTTAAGATGCTGTGATCAAAATCAAACGGCACTAGGAAAAAATGAGAGAAAAAAATTCTGAATGTTAAAAGTATGAATCAATCACCTTTCTTTACACCTCTTGTACACATCTGGAAAATCCTGCTTTAGATTATTTTTCTTTATAATCTGGTAGGCATCATTTAGCATGTTTCTCTGAACGAACTCCTCAATAAGTATGGACAACATAGGCTTCCCCATAAATGTTGCCCATTTCTCTGCAGCTTTAAATTGATTACTCTTTATCATATCAAGTAGAAAAGATTGGCCATAGTGGGAAATTGAGAAATGCTCCATTAAAGTGACAGCTATCGTGTACAACTGCGATTTCACCAATTCAAAAGTATACTGCTCAATCAGTTCTTGTGCCTTGCCACAACTTAAATAATCTTTTTCTTTATTTTGGCACAGGGCTTTCTCAACATTTGGTAGTTTTACATCAAAAGTCTCCAGTATTTTCATGACTATCATTTCGTCATGCTTGATCTGGCCCCTAATAATATTAACGAGTAGATAGGCAGCCGAGTTTTTTATATCCAAGGAGTCTTCTGTAATGGTTGGTTTTGACCTTTTCAGGAAGCGGCGAAAAGAAGATATAACCAAATGAGTAAATCCTTGACTTTGATTGTCAAACACAGGAGACACATACAGGCACTGAACAATAAAAGTTGCTGGTCCAGGTTTTGGATCATTATGGAGCACAAGACATAGTTGTTCCTGAAGAGCTCGGAATTTGACCGTCGCCTTACAATTCCCTATACAATGGAAAAGAGAGTAAGAAACAGGATGACATATAAGTACCACATGAATCTGATGAACAACCAACAATTTCAACCGCAACAAAGAATTCTGCTGAATGTCTTTATTGAAAAAGTAGCTTACCTAAGTTTATTAAAAACTCCTTCATTAGAGCTGGAAAAAAATTAAGTTATAAAGAATTTTCAATTTCAAACTTCAGATAATCATTTCCTGCTGTTTTGCCGATCAATATCACTTTCAGAAAGCTTTTGGACCCTAAGAAGTGATTATTGATTTTAGAATCACTTTTTCAAACTGAAAGAAAACAGCGAAGAAGTGGGTAACGGCAAATTAAAGAGGATATAGCACTTGTAACATCCAGTATTTTGATCCAGGATATTACTTAGATTATTTACTTTTTTAAGGAAATTTGACTATATTTCTTGTAATCGCATTTTTTTCTGAAGAAGTGAATATCTTTAAGTGATATCTTGGATCAAAATTCGAGATGTCACAAACAGCATTAAGATAATGTATTTCTAAACAATGAAATGTTGACCCAAGAAAATCTAGCTTTAGGACAATATATGAATAATAATAATAATAATAATAATAAGTGCTTCAATCCTCCATTCAATCCACTATATAAGCTTTCAAAGTAAGCAATGATCAATCAATCATTGATTATAAGAGCACTTGAGATGAGCCTCCATAATTAGTATTAGATGTCATAGGTACAACATAACGAACATAGAGAAACACAAACCAAGTGTTTCAAAGACATTAAAGACCGATGTTTGTCTGTCTGTCTGTCTGTCTGATTGGAAGATATCGACTTGAAGAAAAACTATGAAGCACAAATACTCCTCCAATCAGGCGTGTCCGAGGGTCAGACACCGACATACACCAACACATATGATTACATTGAATTACGTCCTTTTTTAAATTATTATCAGTGTTGACGTGTATGTGTTCTTGTCCGACTCTGTGCTTCATAGAATAAAAATAAATTTTGAGAATAATTTAGTTGAGACATTTCAACAAACAATTAGTACTCAACATCTTATCATATTGCAAATTAAAGAGAAGAAATTCATACCATGATAATAACATTCTTTCAGCATAAACATAAACACCACAGGAGAGACGTTTGATAAATCGTAAAAGGTATGTTTGCATAACGTCCATCTCGCTTTGTCATCTACCTCTGCAACATTCTCCTCCAAACCCATCTCTGCAAAAAAAAAAAAAAAAAACTTTAATCAGAACACTAATACAATAGTTAGCAGTTGAAATTTTAAAATTCAGTTAAGAACAGTTTCATAATTCCATTAACTTAAAATATTAAAAATTAATAGTACTTTTGAATAGAATGTTCTTACACTTTTTGATCTGAATTTGAAACGATAAACTCAGTGGTTTTTACTTTTGAGAAAAACAATACTACCTTATATTTCACCTTTTTAGAGATAGGTTCAAAAAAGAGTTTGAAAATCTACATGTATATAAATAAAGAAAAGAAGAAAAAAGTACGATTCTTCGGTTACTTTTTCCCTTTTCTCTTTTTTGAATAAGACAGGAAAACAGAGAGTTGAGTTTGTTTGAGGAAATAAAAATGGGAGAAAAAATAAACAGAAACTTACTTGTCAACAATTCTTCTGATGACTTTTGAAGCTGAAGCAATTAGAATGGAAAATCTGTGAAGTGTAGGGTTTATCTGTCTTCTCTGATATGAATATGAATATGAATTTTGTGCGTGATACTTGCCTTGTTAACGAAATGGCACACGTAATATATATGTATATGCGTCACTGTCGGCGTCAAAATTTGATTATGAGTTTTACGAAAAAAATATTTTTGATCATCATTTTCGCATGCTTCAAGAGGCAAGTGGAAATGAAATAAATAGTGTACAAAACAATGTTTTGTCGCGGACAAACAAATTATTATTATTGTTTGATTGTGCAACAACGCTAATTATCGAGTCTAAATGGAATGGAAGGTTTGTAGACTTTTTTTGTTATTCTAATTATATTTTTAAACAAATTTTTATCACAATAATTTTATATTGTTAGTGTTATTAAAAAAATACTGTTTTATTATATTTGTTATATTATTGTTGTCATTGAAAAATGTAAATATGATTTATTAAGTTTGTTACATTTAAAAAGATTTTACAAATGTAATTTACATATTTGAAAAGATTTTACATATTATTTATATATTTAAGAGTCATAAATATATAAATAATATCATTTGTAATTTACACATAAAATATAATTGATAATCTAGCGCAATAAAAATAGCAAAAATACTGATACATGAGTACACGCCTTTTTGCTAGTATTTGTAAAGATTTTACATTATTGCATTCTTATTACTACTAAGTTTAAATCTAAAACTTTGTTCCCATCCAAATATTCTTAAGAAAACTTTTAATTAAATATCAACTAAATCAAATTTCATTGATGTGTAACTCGAAAGAATTGAGCAAACAATCCATATAACTACAAGAAAGAAAAAACAAAAAGAAAAGACAGAAAAATAAATGAAAGACATATGAAAAAGAAATCAAATTTAGCATGCAAAGATGATCGTAAAAATTATTAAAATACGAAAGATATTAAAAAAAGACAAATATTAATTTGCATCTTCAAGGACAAATGTTAAGGAACTCATTATAAAAATATATGTATCAAAAATCGTGTATTTAACTTCTTAAAAGTTAAATGTTATGTTTTTTAATGTAAAATTACTTCTTTAGATTCCTTAACATGTATCTAAAGAACACAAGGTAACACCACCCTAAAAAAATGACAGGAAAGATATTACTAATGTTTTGTGAAAATCTCAACTTAATTGAGAGCCAATTTTTATTTTGTCAAGTTAAGAGCCGACTTAAAAGTAGAGTCTATGTTTTTCTTTTTTCGAAAAATAAAGCTAAGACCATCAAAACTTTCATTTTTTTTTTGTTTTTGTTTTTGTCAAAAAAATCCTCGTTTTAGACTTACAAACAAAAATTTATTTTTTATTTAAAAAAATTTTAAAAAAATATATCAAAATTTATTTCAAACTTCATTTAAGGATCATGTTAACTTGTGCTTTAAAGACACATGTTAAGCAACCTAAAAGTAAAAACATTATCTTATATTTTATGCATTCAATTAATCAAAAATCAAGGAATTAAATTCAAATATATTAATTACAACAAATTATTTTCACTTTTGACTCATTAACATTTTTCTATTTTGAAGATTATTTGACCAACTTTATCTCAGTATTATTCCGCGTCTTTTCGTAAATGCCAATGATATTTTTGAGAGAGAGCTGCGGGAGGAGGCTGGGGGGACATTGAAGTGGCGGCCATGGGATGACTGCACGACACGTGACCAAGTATATACCGTTATCATAAGGGTCGAAAATTATACTGCTTGGACATATGTATGTTTTCGGTCTTATCCATCTACACAATGTTGTTTTTTTGTTTTTAACAATCTACACAATGTTTTTTTTTTCTTTAGGGAAATGTTGTTTTGTTTGTTTTGTCTTTTAGGGCATTTTGATCCATTATGAGGAGTGTTGTTTTTTCTAACCGTAGTCTAACATTTATTTTTCAGAAAGGTTAATGACGGTCTTTAAGCATTGTTTAGTAATTACCTCAAAAGGAAAATATTGTTTGGTAAATAGTAAGTTTTAGTTAAAGTTTATATAATTAATATATTGAAAATTGGAGTTTTGAATTTTTTTAATGATTATTTTTGTATTAGAAATTTTTAAAGAGTATTTTTAGGATACTCGTCAATGACACACTTATTTATTTTACTAAATAAAATTAGTATAGGTCTCTTGACCAAAAAAAAATATTAGTATAGATTTCGTCACTTATTTAAGATATATATATATATATATATATATATATATATATATATTAAAGTAATCTGGGGCACGAGTTAAGCATGCTAAAAAGGAAATTATATAGTAGTTAATGCATTGAAATTATGTAATTAATTTATAAAAAGTCAAAGACAGTTTTCTTTTATGCTAATAATTTCTTTTTTTGGTATGCTTAACAAATGCTCTGGGAGTAGCAGTTAGCATGACCATATTTTAAATGTAAGATTAACCCTGATTTTTCTTAATTAGTCTAACATTTATTTTTCTACTAAACAAAATTAGTGTAGGTATGTCCCATGAGTCCTAGCTCGAATGACAAAAATGCCGAAATTGTTAGGCTGGACGTCATGATCCGAGTTCGAACCTCGGAACCTCCACTTTGTGTGTGTGAGTTTGTGTTGACTTTGTCATCTCGTCTATCAACAAAAAAAAATAGTGAAGGTCCCATCACTTACAAAACAAGGTATCTTCATTCTTCTCAAAACATTATTCAAAGATTACTTGATGGTATCGTTCTGGTTGAGCGTCTCCCAATCTCGTTTCTGGCATTTTATGGCCCTTGGGCAAAACGTGAGAAAAAAATAAACCCCTTACATAACATCATTTTTTTTATAAACGACGAATTAGACTCACATTAGTTACGGCAATTGACATCCCAGCTATGCTGACACTCCACGTCACCACAATATAACATTTAAAAAAAAACTTGGACCATAATACGATGTTTTTGCATCCCAACTATGCTAACGCCTCAAAACACCGCGTGTCAGATGCACCCCTTGCTATATAATATTACTAAAAAAGAAAAAGAATAACAAAACAAATAAAGTTTGGGCGGCCGAACCAAAATTAACCAAAAAGACGGGTAGGTAGGATTATTCCTAGCAAGACATTTCATAACTAAAAATATCTTATGCAAGACCTCTCTTCGATACTTTTTCTCTTTCATAATTTTTCTTGCAAGTGTTTATCAATTTTATGAATTTAATCCAATTTTATTCTTAACTCATTCCAAGCATTCATATTAGTCACATATTCGACACTATTTTCACGATGTGTGGGTCTTTGGTTAACATGCTTCCAATCACTTGGTAGGAATCAAGTTACCAGAGGTAGAAGGTTTGTACAATTTACAACTAAAACAATATAATGTCAATATATTCGCAGTAAACTGACAATTTTCGACCATTAATCTCATCAGTGCTTAGTCTTCTTGAATAAATCGCATGTGAGAAATGCCTAAGATTGTCACTGGAAAAATTAAGATTTATTTCTCCAGTATATCGGTTCTCAACTAGAATATCATTTGATTTGTTATCAAGATGCATTAGAAACACTTGAATTATCATCAATTTTCTCAGTTTCATTTCATTGTCCAAATTTTCCACGTTTTTGTATGACTCATTTGATAGTAAACTTTATGTTTTAAAATACTTGCTGGGGGGATGTATAGCAAAAAATTATTATTAGGGCTTAAAATTATGTTCATGTTAGGTCCCCTACTACAATTCGCTATATAAATTCCCTATAAAAACAACTTTTGCTATATAGAACCCCTGAAAAAAATTGGACCTCTACAAGCTTGGATCCTAGACCGTCGCACCTCGGGCCTATGCACAGGGCCAGCCTTGGCGTCTCTCCTTCTTTTATTTTGAATTTTTCCCTTCTCCCAACATAAAATGCTCTCGCCCGACTGATATGACAAGTATACCCATGTGTGAGTTAAGCCACGCTGCGTGACTTAAGTGTTATAATACAACAAAACAAAACACAACCCTTCATTTTCAAAACATCCAAAATACGATTTTTTTTCCTCCAAGTGCGATTTCACAAAACTCAAGCAAATCATCATCAAATCACGCAATTGAACAAGTAAGTGTTTCTTATTTTACTTCATTGCTTATTTTTTGTTGAAATTTTGTGATTTTTTTTGAAGAAATTATACATTTTTAGTGACAAATTAAGTTATGAATTGTTGTTTAGAGTACAATGCGGCAATTTAGGGTTTAGAAATTGTTAGATTTCTTAGTTGTTTAAAAATTGCACTCTTATGTGTTCGGTGAAATGTCTCAATGATTTTTTTTTTTTTTAGATTGTTGATGATGAAATTAGTTAAAATATGATTTGTTAATGTTGATTAGAGTATGTTTGACTGCAATGTGATAATTTACAGACTGAAATGATACTGTCAAAATTTAAGTGTGTTTGTTGAATCGTTAGAAATAACACAACGTCTAAATCATTGCTTAACTGCAAGCACAATAAGTGGTTTATCCAAATAAATCCAAAGATTAAGAATCAGAAGTGCAAGGCAACCACGAGGAGTTATCATAAATGAATGGTAATTGATTTAAAATTTAAACTTAAGAAAAAGAAATCACAAATTTTGGTGTCTTTCTCTCTATTTAATAATCTACTAGTACAAAACACAAACCCTACCGTTAGTTTCATTCATACATCAATCAAATCAACATCCAATAGAGCAGTATAGTCTCCACTGCCTCTTTCTCTTCTCCGTCGATCACTTCCTTCTAAACGATGTCGTATCGTCCAAACGCAAACTCAAGGACCGAGGTCCGTCGCAACCGATACAAGGTCGCCGTCGATGCCGAAGAAGGCCGCCGTCGCCGTGAAGACACCATGGTTGAGATCCGTAAGAATCGTCGTGAAGAGAGTTTGCTCAAAAAGAGGCGCGAAGGTCTTCAACCTCAGCAGATTCCTTCCGCTCTTCACTCTAACGTCGTCGAGAAGAAGGTTATTTTTTTCAATTAATCGATTAACTTTCTTATTATTTGTAATCACTCTGATCAAAGCTTTATTAATCGTAATCTGATTGCTCACTTGTTTAATTTGAATTAGTTTGCTTAATTTGTTATTAATTTTTTTAGATTTGTTTGAATTAGGTTAGGGTTAAAAAATTTCTGAATTGTAGTTGCGTTTTCTATGTTGTTGTTGTTGCAGTTGGAACATTTGCCAACTATGGTTGCTGGTGTGTGGAGTGATGATAATAACTTGCAGCTTGAATCAACGACTCAGTTTCGAAAGCTGCTATCTATTGGTTCGGAATTAGATTAGATTAGATTAATTACTCTACTTTACTGTTTAGTGTTTTTAATTTATGAAGTAATTAATTTAGGCATCTTTGATTGACTTTGATATTTGTGTGGCAGAACGTACTCCACCGATTGAGGAGGTTATACAGACTGGTGTTGTTTCTCGTTTTGTCGAGTTTCTGATGAGGGAAGACTTTCCGCAGTTGCAGGTTTGTTGTTTTGTTCGTTTTTATTTGTGTGTATTTAAGTAATGATTAGCAATTAATGTTTTGTTGTCGCTGATCTCTGAAGCACGTGTACTTGTAAAACTGTCAAGTACCCGTACCAGATGCGTACCATGGTACCTTTACATGTATGGTGCTTGTTGGAACTCTATTTTTTCTCTATATTCGGCCGCCAGTGAACTTTATTGTTTTTTCATATATAAATATAAATACAAATACATAATCATATATGATTATTATTATTTGTAAGAAGAGTAGATCAAATGGAGGAGAGTCAGGTTAAAAGAGGTAGAGGTAGACCTAGGAAAACCATTTGAGAAACCATTAGAAAAGATTTAGAGGTCAATGAGTTGGATCCAAATATGGTTTTTGATAGAACACTATGGCGTCATTTGATCCATGTAGCCGACCCCACTTAGTGGGAAAAGGCTTGGTTGTTGTTGTTGTGAGTTTCTTTATTGTTGTGACCAAACCTAGTTTTTGAAGTTTTAACTTTTATTGTGATGTTTTGTTGTGAATTGAATATAACTCTTTTCCTGTTATCATATATATAAATCTCAAAAGTTTTATTATTGACGTACCCATACCCTTAACTTTGTAAAATTCATGTACCCACCGTACCTATGCATCCATGTTGCTGATACATGACCTTAACATCATGTATTGTGTGTTGCAGTTTGAGGCAGCTTGGGCTTTGACAAACATAGCTTCTGGAACATCTGAAAACACTAAGGTGGTAATTGACCATGGGGCTGTCCCAATTTTTGTGAAGCTCCTTGCTTCTTCCAGCGACGATGTCCGTGAGCAGGTATATTTGACATGTCTTAACATACCTTCATCTGCCTTTAAAATGCAGAAACTTTGGGAAACTAAGAATATTATTATTATTATTATTTTCTAAATATTGGATCCTAACCTCTTTTGTGTGTGTAGGAAATTGTAGTTGCACCCATGATATCTTTTCTTGAAAACTAATCATTTCTCCTGTGTGATTTTTGTTTTGCAGGCTGTGTGGGCATTAGGAAATGTTGCTGGAGATTCTCCCAGATGTCGTGATCTTGTTCTCGGTCACGGGGCTTTGGTTCCTCTTTTGGCACAATTGAATGAGCATGCGAAGCTTTCTATGCTGAGAAATGCTACCTGGACACTTTCAAACTTCTGCAGGGGCAAGCCACAGCCTCCTTTTGATCAGGTATAAAAATATGCGTTGCTTATTCTCTATGAATCGAATAACTTAGTCCTGTCGCAAAAGAGTATGGTTACTTACCCTATAGATTAGAGTATTACATTTAATATTATACATAATACTTCTGATCTTATGGATAACATTGTTTGGCTTTTTCATCTGTACTTTCTTTCATGCATTTCCATCATGAAATTGCAAAGTATGCGATTGGAGAGTAGCCACTAGTACAATTTTTTTTATTATTTGTTGGTTGTGTATGTGAACCTGAAGGGTTGGTTATCCATCTGCTCAATATTTGATTTACTGCTCGTGTTGTGTTAACTACCATTGTGTTCTATTTTTGGATCTTACATTCTACTATTTTTTATAGGTTAAACCTGCACTTCCTGCTCTTGCTGGTCTTATACATTCAAATGATGAAGAAGTCTTGACTGATGCCTGCTGGGCACTATCATATCTTTCTGATGGTACAAACGATAAAATTCAAGCTGTAATTGAAGCTGGTGTTTGTCCCCGACTTGTTGAGCTTCTATTGTGAGTACCTCACATCTCAAATTTGGCTGTGCAAGAATGCATGTGCCACTGCAGCTTTTTATTTTTTTATTTTTTTATTTTTTATAATTCTGAATGTTCTACTCTTGTTCAGGCACCCATCTCCTTCAGTGCTAATTCCTGCTCTTCGTACTGTTGGAAACATTGTCACTGGAGATGATTTGCAAACTCAGGTATTGACCCCGGGGGCATCTCATGTTGTTTTGTTATGCACAACAAGTTACTTTGCCTTTCTGTCTCGGTGATTTTCTTGTGGTTTTATTTGTTACGAACATCATGTTTGGTTTGGGGGGAGAAACATAAGGCTTACTAAATGTGATTGGGAGGTAATGGGTTCAACTCGCACTTACAGATCACACTCAACCCCCACTAACAGAGCACACTAACTACCAACATAAGGCATAGAGTAACCCACTTGGGTTGGCCTGGTGGTATTAGCTTCGGATCTGGGAGTATGAGGCTTAGAGTGATAGGGAGGTCATAGGTTCAACTCACACTTACAGAGCACACTCAATCCCCACTAACAGAGCACACTAACCACTAACATTTGCCGTTAAAAAAAACTGATAGCATGACTTATTATTATTTGCAACCTCTTATATTTTCTCTTTGTTTTAAACTTGAGCAGTCCTTTCAGATATAATAAACTTATAATGTTTCCATTTTACTTTTCACTATTGGAGTCTTATGCTTGTTGATTGCATTGTTACCTTCTGCTGATGTTATGCATCTTTCATTTTTTGTCTATCTGTTATGTTACAATAATCATTTTATCGTTTGCTTGTTAGATTACTAAGGTTTTGTTGTTATCGTTACACCTATTTCAATGTAATTGCTTGAGTCATATGCCAAACCTTTCTTTGGATTATTGCTTGATCCATATGTCAAACCTTTCTTTAAATTTGATTGAGGTTATTCAAATACTGATTTTTTCCTGGATTGTGAAATGACCAGCTCTATTTCTTTCTGAATATTTTTTGGTCACGTGTTACGTCAACAAGTTTCTGCTGAGATCTTATCATTTATACTACGGAAATGATGCATTTCAGTGTCGAAGCATGCTTTTCATAATTTATATTGTTTGTTTGTTGGTTTTAACCTGGTGCCTTGCCCCATAGGTTATCATCAATCATCAGGCTCTTCCTTGTCTATACAATCTGTTGACCAATAATTATAAGAAAAGCATCAAGAAGGAAGCTTGCTGGACCATATCAAACATTACAGCTGGGAATAAACAGCAGATTCAGGTACAGTTGAACTGCATGATAATTAGAATTTGATATTGATCGAGTTCTGATTGCAGTGAACACTTCTTCAATTCTTATATCCTAATTTCCTAATATTTAACAGGCTGTGATCGAGGCCAATATATTTGGTCCTCTGGTGAGTCTGCTTCAAAATGCTGAGTTTGATATCAAGAAAGAGGCTGCTTGGGCTATTTCTAATGCTACATCTGGTGGATCTCACGAACAAATCAAGTATGAGAGATGCATTTTCAATATTCCCCTGGAGGGTTATTAATATTATGGCATCGTTATTTATTTTTCTTGCTAAATATTAATTATTCTCCATGGTTGACAGGTACCTAGTAAGTCAAGGGTGTATTAAGCCCTTGTGTGATCTTCTTATCTGTCCCGATCCTAGGATTGTGACAGTTTGTCTGGAAGGCCTTGAAAACATCTTGAAGGTTGGAGAAGCGGATAAAAATATAGGCAATAATGGTGATGTGAATCTATATGCCCAGATGATTGATGATGCTGAGGGGTTGGAGAAAATTGAGAACCTCCAGAGTCATGACAACACAGAGATTTATGAAAAGGCTGTGAAGATTCTTGAGACATACTGGTTGGAGGAAGAAGATGAGACCATGCCTCCAGGCGATGCTTCTCAATCAGGATTCAACTTCGGTAGCGCTGAGGTTCCTTCTGTGCCTTCGGGTGGATTTAACTTCAATCAGTAGATGTTCATGCTTCAATGGGGCCGTGTCTTATATTTAGCCTTTTCTGGTTCGTCTGCAAATTTCTGTATGGAATTATTCTATTATCTTAGTAATTTGCATGTTTACGTTTTCTTCTTGTGTTTTAACTTTATCAAGAATTTTGCAGGAGTTTTGTCTGGTCTATCATTAAAGTCACCCCGTATGATGGGACAAGCTGGGGTTGAATCAATGTGTTGTTTCTGTGTCCAACAAGGTCCAACATTGGTAAATAGAGCGTTGCTGGATTGGCTTGGGCAATGCCTGGTTTTTCATATCTCATGGTGACAGATGTGTGGTGGCTTGATTTTTTGGTCACCGTAGACAATACTAGACTTCTCTGTGAAGTGATAATACATAAAATGAATGTTCAGTATCATGATTTTTTCTTGGTTATATGTAATAGTTTGGAGTCAGTGAGTGAGTCACTTAAGTTTTAGTTACGATTGTGGGTCTATTTGGCAAAATGCCAGATGCTCGTTGGAGTTTTTACCCATCGGTACCTATGAATTTTTTTGGTCGATGAAAGTTTACCCTAGAGTTCAGTTATTCATTATGTTATCCATATATCCAGTGTCCCTATTTTCGTCGATGAAAGTTTGTTTTGCAATGTCTTAAACAAATAGTGTGGTGCAATTATTTTGTATTATATAAAGTTTCACGCAATTTCTATCCGTTCCAGGTTCTATCATATGGCATTCATTTAACTTTCTCATAAATCGTTCACTCATTTAACATTCTTATAAATCCTTGTTTTACGTATGCAATGTGCATTTTATTCCTAACAATTTCGTACAAATTATTGCTAATGTAAGAGCCCTCGGTTCGTATTAAATGTTGGGAACCACTAATCGTATATTGGAAATAATAGGGATGATCTTCATTTCTTATGTTGCACATTTTGCACCATTTTTTTCCCTAAAAAAACAGCCAATATTTCAAAAGATGGAATTCTATTCCTTGAGAAATAGAGATGTTTACTAACAGATGACGTTTTAATGTTTGTTTAAAAATGACTTTTTATTCCAAATACACTTTTTTGTGTAGTCTAATTTTTCTGACTTCCTGTTTTGATCCCTGAAATATCTTATCTTACTCATTATTTTCATGTAATTTCTGTAATATCTACAGCTAGTTTTCCGGAAAGAAAAAAAAAAGAAGGTCTAGTCTCTGTACAAAAAGTGCACGGCCTATGCACATGGCAGTCATTGGCTTGTTTTCTTTTTCCTTTCATTTTCCCTCCAGTCATAGTGGAATATTGGGAATCGTATGCGTGAACCAAACAAAGGTGTGATTGTCAGGGTGGTAATTAACCAAAGCATGTTAAGCAAGTGATCAAATCTTCAAATTTAAACTCTTACTCATTTTATTTTTTAGATTTATTCAATGTATTTGGTATGTAATTTTTGCTTATAATTGAAACCGCAAAGAGTATTTGAATAATATTTAGATTCAATATGATCAATGATATTTGAATGAGTGTTTAGATCCCTTCATTGTCTTAATACTCGTTCAACATCTTATTTTCTACCTATCTCTCTCTTCTATCACATCATCAATATATCATCGTTTTTATCTATCTTATTGTGCTATTTGGGTGTATCAATGAGTGTCTATGCAATAGTTTTCTAATATCATTGTGTGGTTAGTTTATGTAGTTGATTCAATTCATCCGATGGTTGGAGGGATTGTGTGGTTAGGCTGGTTTGAGTTATGAGACTAAATGAGTTGACGAGTTAAATAATCAAAGTTCAAATTCTGACGAAGAGTTAAATATCATGCAATTAAAAAAAAAAAAAATCTAGGAACAATACAAAAATGAAGAATGCTTAAGACCCTTGTTTTAGTAGCTTTGAGCTTGGGTTAGCCGTGAATCGCAGAAGGATCGGCTACTTAAGTTGGAAACAAAATGGTTTCGACCAAATAAAACCTAGGAACAAATAGTTGTCTTTTATATACTTTGGAAGGGTTGCTGGTATATCTGGTGGTTTAATTACACGAGAACGGGTTGAAGTCTGTTATGAAGCTTTTTTTGCCAAAAATAAAAATTTCTGCTTTCATTGAGAGTTGAACTCAAGACCTCCCGCTTACTAAACGGGTGCTCTAACCAACTGAGCTATGAAAGCTTGTTGTTGAATACTTGGTATTTTACTTTCTATTTCGTAAAAACTTATTAAGAAATAAATTTCATTAATTTACTTACCTGCTAAATAGACAAACAAATCTTGTATTAACTCGTTAAATGATGTTGCATTAATATGGTTTTTTCTGTTTTAGGTTTTCTTAGACGTAATTGGACATCGGGGAAATTAGAAATCATTTGGTTTTATTCAACACCAAGGGGATGCCTCCATAGTCAATGTATAATCCAAGAGTTCCAGGAATCAAATTCAGATTATCCTGAATAATTCTTCGTGTGATGAGTTCATTAACCATTTGAGCCAAATTAATTGGTTAATCAGTTGCATAGTTTTTTTTTTTTGAAGGACTCAGTTGCATAGTTATATTTACTTATGTTTAATTTGTAACATAACACATTATACAACATGTGTATGCTGTAAAAATGTTATAACACGTTATATTTACTTATGTTTAATTTGTAACATAACACATTATACAACATGTGTATGCTGTAAAAATGTTATAACACTGTACAATCCTTCTACTTAGAAAATAAAATATGCTGTAAAATGGGGCTGAAAGAGAATGTGGAAGATAACTTGCTTATGGCACGCAGGAATTCTGTAAGGCGCGCTTATAAGGTATGTTGATTATGGCACGCAGGAATTGCATGACATAAGTACATTCCTTCCTAAGTTTGCTTGACGACTATTCCAAAATAAACTTCCTACAAATGACTATTCCAAAACATGACTCATTTTGTTGGTGGTTGCAACACTGAGGAATCCGCGACTCATCTTTTTCTTTGAGTGTTCCGTGTTTACTACTGTATGTAAGCAATGTGCAGTTTTGGTGTTAACTCCGTCGTACATAATGATGAGGCTGAACACATCGATCAATATGTGAGATTGATTGGTGGGTGGAGAGTTGTTGAACATAGTGTGGTGTGGCTCGCTTGTATTTGAGGCGAGACATGGAAGGGCATTCAGTGACAATGAAGTGAGGCTGAAAAATTTAGTGGAAGAAGAAAAAACTTATCATGGAATTGGTTGAAAACTAAAGCGAACAGTCTCAACTATACTATTTCTCAATGGTGTCTGTACCCGCATGAATGGCTAGGACTGATTTAAAAAACTAGGAAACAATATTTGTGATACTGTTGCATCATTCTGGTAAGTTCTAAATGAGGAGTAGCAGAGGATCAAGCGTTGTTCGCATGTTGTGTTGGCTATGTGGGGTGAATGGAGTTATGCAGTATATATTCTGGTATATTATGTTGAAGGTTGGTGCATATCCCTCTTCTATTATTCACGTTTATGAACATGCTGATTGATTAATTTTGGCAATATGTATTGAAGTGTCAAGGCTAGTTGATAAGCGACTAAAGGAGTTTATGTAGACCTTATATGCATTGGCAGCAAGCTATTTCATCATTTTTGGTGTAGGTTGTGCTTATGCTTTGACCAGGTAGCAAAGATTGGACCTGCATAATTTTGCAGGTTGTAAGGTGATTTTTTTTGAAGGGAGGTCATGCTTATTGCTTGGAAGATTCGTTTATTTTGCCTGTGTTGGATATGAATGTGACCTGTGAGGTGTTAATCTTATTGAGTGATTTCTCTTTATGGTATGCATAACTTTGTTGTTAGCTCCTGATTATGCAGCTATATTCTTGCAGTTAAATGTTCATTTTACCTTTGTAACACAAAAAAATAACTGGAACAGTAAAAAATTGCAGTTTGAGTTGGAAAAAGAAGTAGTAGTAATTACAAAGGCCGTTAGGTTCTTAAAAAATAACTTTATTTTATTTAATAAGTTGATTTACTTGATGCAAATGGTATGCAACTGATGATAATGTTACCCAATCATCCGCATTTATAAATTCTAGGCTTAATTACTTTTTTGGTCCTCTAACTATTTAATTGGTATCGGATTGATCCTATAACTAAAAATTGATTTATTTCGGTCCTCTAAGTTTCTCACCGTTACTACATTTAGTCCTTTATGTTAGTTTTATTCAAATAAACGTTAGGGTTTGTGTTATGTGGGTGTCTGACCTCCTGTTTCACACATACATATGAACCATAACAGTTACCAATAATATTAGTCACTATTTAATCATAATACCTTAACAAGGCATATGACCAAAATGATACTAATAAATAAAGTTAGAGGACCCTCATAACACAAACCCTAACGTTTATTTGAATAAAACTAACAGAAAGGACTAAATATAGTAACGGTGAGAAACTTAGAGGACTGAAATAAATCAATTTTTAGTTAGAGGACCAATCCGATACCAATTAAATGGTTAGAGGACCAAAAAGGTAATTTAGCCTAAATTCTATCACCAAACAAAAACCTCCATTTTTATTATGATTTTTTTTTTTTTATGCAAACAAAATTCTAATCCCCCCCTAAATGCAATTGCTTGAGGGGAAAAGAGATAAAAATGATAGGAAAAAAACACATGAAAAGGATTTCAACACCAAGTTCCACAGGCAAAGAATGTTAAGTACAGGTTCATAACTGCCCTCTTTACATTTTCTGGATTTATGTATAATTTCTACTGTACCACACCAACCTCTAAAGCTCTTTTTCTTCTAACACATCTACTCCGCGCTATCTCCTCCATGGCGAAACAAAAAAAATATTTCAAGAGAACTTGTATTGCCTCGTAAGCCACTGTTGCCAAGCCATGTGCAGTGGCTACAGCTACTCCAAAACTCCATGTTTTCTCTAAGACAGTCTGCTGTACTATGCTCGATCAGGCAAGAGATGGTGTGTAAATGGAAAGGTCACACCAATGATAGGTGACCAATATTATAAAGAATAGGATATGAAATATCACGACGGGTCACAAAATAATTTCCTTAATGATTAAGAGAACCAACATAACAAAGCACATGATAAGAAGCACTGACGCACACATTACCATGCCTCCCTTCTTCTGAGTTCTCTCTGCCTGCATGTCCCATAAACAAAATAATTACCATAGAGCAAAAGAGATAAAGAGAATGTTATAGAGGGGCAAGAGGGAATTTGGAAACTAAATCTAACCAAAATAGTACAAAATGAAGAGAGAAAAAGGACCTTCTGCAATTGTTTAAGGCCATCCTCAACCGTGGTTGCCACATTCTGAATGTTGTAGTCTATTCTATCAACAATGGTTCCCTGTATATAGAGTTTGTCAATTTACATAAGGGTGTGGAATTAAGAAAGTTGTTATCTCCTCACAGAAGGAGAGGATCTGCTGACCTGGTCTATGACTAGTACTGATAAATCCTTCATAATCTGAGCAAGCTCGTTAACAGATTCAACAACCTGTAACAACAAAAACTTGTGAATCTATCGAGAAGACAACAGCATTAAATGTGTCATTAATGATGGTGCATATGCAACTTTTGCTTACCTGTTGGATCTCTTTTTCTCTTTCAACTGTGAAAGCTTCGCTTTTTTTTAGCTTGGCCATCTGATGCTCGTTAAATATCTAGATATAAATGATTTGGTAGTATCAGTGATCAATAGTTAACATATTTAATATAATCAATTACTCCAGTACATGGAATGATCATATTGCTATTAGATTTGTCAATTAATGCTCCAAACTATCGGCGAAAAAGTAGGAATAAACGGGATAAGGATATAAAAATATTAGCCCACCACCCCTTTCTCAAGAAACACGAAGGTAAACAAAAGAAAAACTGACAAACAATTAGAAATACCATATTGTCCAAGTCATCGTCTTCATATTTAGATTTACTTCCATTCATGTTGATCTCTAGGTCAACCCCATCGTGACCCTGCATCATCATAAAATGAAAATGGCTAAATCCATATACTTAATGGTATGTAGCATGAGTATTGAGATAGTCTCCCGACAAGAGACAGAGAGCCATACTTCACCACTTGTTCACTATTAGCTGATGATAGGGAAGACCAAGACTCGAGATCTCTTTCCCATACCAGGATAAAAAAGTGACAAGTCATGAGAGAAGCAGCTTTCTACAGTACTCTAAATTAGAATTGAGGGTAAATTAAATTTGATGAGCAAAAGTGAAGCAAATTGATTTGAAAACAGATAAATTTTTTATTTATTTAATTATTTGTTATAGATAAACTGTTCCAGTAAACCCCTAAAAAATTGCAATTTTATTTTCTTTATTAATCGATGAAAAATAGTGGAACACAAAAAAGATTTCCCCTCACCTCTTTTTGCTGTCTGAGGCGCTTCAAATAAGTTGATTGTTTCTTGCGAAGATCTACAGAGAGGCTCTGAAGGTCAGTAGCAAGAGAACGCTGCATACAGTCCAAACAGAATAAGAAAATGCTCAACAAGCTACAACTAATACCATTATAGATTCTTCCAACAACATATGGGTGCAGAAATCAAGGCATTTTGGAGAATATTTCAAAATCCATCAATTAAAATGATTCGAAAACGAAAGATAGATACCGTAATTGTAAGTAAGAACTTAAAACCATTTTTGTTTTGACATAGATTGTTCAAATATAAAGCAATCAACAAATGATCATGAGTAGTGATCATATATGCTTGCCCCAACCATGCAACTCAATGCAAGAGATTTGAAATAATTTAACAAAGCACAAAACTAATGGTTGACTTGAATAGAAGTAGGCAAATAATAAGTCACTGAAACTAGGACAGAGGTGGAGACCAAAGAGAACATGGAAAGGGAGAACAACTCAGCAAATAATTATATGTTCCTTTTCCTAATCCTCTCCTTGCGAAGTTCACTTTATAAGATCTAAGTTCTAAAATGCAACACACTTGAAGGCCAGAATAATGTCAACTAAATTTGGTATAGTTTACTGAGCAGCACTAAAAATAGGATACACTACATTTGTTTCTGCAGATATGTGTTTTATATGTGGAATCCCTCGGAACAAATTATTTGGTGTTATTATAGAATGAGTTCGTCCTTCCACTTTTGAGAAGTTTCTTCATGTTACCATCAAAGGACCGGTACAGACAAGGAAGCCAAAATTTTGTAACATGATTATTTAACTGAAGCAAAATGTACGCATCTTTAAGGATGTTTCATGCCCTTGGATAGGTTTTGAGATGGAATTGTCTCTAAGGCTTCACCGTGCACATCCTTAAGGGAATCTATAAACCCATTTGCCAAGGATTTAAGGTCTGCTCATACCTTATAGGCTCACACTTATTTAAATGGAGAATCCACGTTTCTTTTTTTAGTGTTTATGGATCTTTTTCCTTTTATATTTTCTTATTTGGAGTTCATCTACCGACCTCCCCCCTTGTTATAATTTCTCTCTTTTCTCTCATAAATACTATCTAGAAAATAGAAACGATATACCATACCAGTGATACTATGGTAGAGTCACTTGTTTAGTTTGTGATGAGCCCTCAAAGATTTTAACTTGATTAATCATATGCATTCTTCTGAGCCAAAAACTAAAATACACCTCCATTTATAAGTATTATGAGAAAGTTATGCAGTGATAGCTACCTGCACATTTTTCCTGACATTAGAATCCTCAGAAGGCCCTGCAGAAGCAAGTCTCCGCAGCCTCTTCTCCGATCTCTTTATCAAGTCAGTTACCTCGTGTGTTAGAGACTCAATAGCATGTTGGTCGTCCTTACCATCTCCAAACGATGGCATTAAGGCCTTTGCATGAGCCTTGGACAGTTCTGCCATTTTTGTGCGTGCACGTTGCACATTTGCTGATATTTCTTCAGATACATCCACCCATGCTGGAGGAAGCCCCACAGTAATTGGATTTAAACCCTTACTGCATCCGCAAAAACAATTACATGCATACATGTGAAAACAAAAGACAAATAACTGAAATGTGCATAACAATTTCATAAACAAGTATCCAAGTTTCGAAGGGAAAAAACCCCTTTCCAAGGCAATTCTAATTCTCGAAAAATGATGAATAAAATAAAAAATCTTTACTAATAAATAATCATTATATCCATCTATTACTGGATGATTGTGATTCCACTTTGTTAATCAGCATGTACATTTAGTTAGGGTCTGTAACATGTCATTGTCAGTTGGGTCTATAAACAGTAGATGATCTCTGTAATTCACTCATTCAATTCATTAGTTGAATCATTCCTCCATTCCTTTTGCTTTACTTTTACGGCATTAAATCTCCCTTTTGGGGCACTACGCATGGCTCTGCTTCCAAAAATGCCAAGGAACAAATGTGTGGAGCTAGACCAGAAGGTGCAGCTTCTGAAATAAATGCTATATTTTCAATCGTGATGGACCTAACACTGATTTCAACCAGTCTTTCATCCTACTGAAAACCTATTATTAATTTTGATCTCGATTGATGAAGAGACCAATGGTTTCGAAGAATAAGCATAAGTTTCTTGATGATAGCATTCCAATTCTGACCAGTTTGATCCATGCTTCAGTGTGTGGGAACGGTGTAATAACCTTGTCCGTTCTAGGATCTTAAGCTTGGTCACCACTTCAACCACTCGAAGTCTACAGTGCTGCCGGAGTGTGGAAGAATCTGAAGGAAAGATTTTCCCAATGGAGATATTGTCAGAATCGCTGAATTAAGGCAATAACTGAATTAAGGAGATATTTTCAGAATCGCTGACAAAGTTGGTAGCTCAGTTGCATTCGCTGGTTGCAGGCCATGTGGAGTTTTCACTCTCTTGCTGCTTCTGTTAGTTTGCCTCTCCTGATCTTTTTCTCTTAATTTTCTTTTTCTCCGATTGCATTTAAAGGGCAGCCTAGTGCACTAAAGCTCTCGCATGCACATGGTCCGGGAAGGGGTCCCACCTTCTCCGATTGCATTGGATTTCATATTTTAACAGGAGCTCATGGCGGGGGTTGCAGAGCTCTGAGAGAGGATATGGGTTTGATTCAAAAGCTGATTTCAGAAGGTGTAGATTAGGAAATGCCGTCAACAATGCAACCCAAATCCGCTCCTTGTTGATGATTTCACGCGTCTCATCGTATGTCTCTTATATACAATTGTTTTGATGCATAGCGTACACAGTTACACACAATCTAAAAAGACGGATCAATCTAATTATTTTGAATGGTAGTCTAGTCTCAGAGAGGTTTACAGTTTCTGTGAATATACTGGAATCACATTCAGTCAGTAATGCACATTCTAAATTAAAATTTCCTCCAATATGACTTCATTTTTTCAATTTACAAACTTCAAAACCAAATGCGATCACTCTTATAGTTCCATTTTGTATTAATGAATCATTAAAAATAAAATAACATATGGATCTAAATTAAATTGTATGCATTTTAAGAATTTTCGAATTGATCTACGAAAACATGAAAGAAAATACAGAGAGTGTATAAGATCTGTGAAAGAGTACCTTGAACCACCAGGATCATCAGTACTAAGCGGAGCATAAGAGCGATTGGGATTAAGAAGCGAAGTGCTGACCAATTCGATTACCGGACCACCGCGGGAGGAGGTGGACGGCGGCGAAGATGACGACGGAGCACGGACACTTTTCAATGCATCTCTGTATTTTCGGAAAATCAAAGTGCGATTCCTCGTCGCCATTCAGATTCCGAGGATCTGAAACTGAAACACGAGGTGAATAGAATAATGATGCTACGTCGTTTTGTTACAGTTTAACTAACCGGAATGAAAGAGAAAGAGGAGGGGATTTTCGGAGAGACAGATCGTAGACTCACGTGATGTATGTTGACGATGAAACAGAAAGTCACGTGACTTTTGTACGCTTTCAATGGAAGCATCCACGGTTAGTTAACTTTACTTTTCACCATGCGCTTCCGACATACTAATTCAAACCTCTTTTTTATTTTATTTTATTTTAAGACACTGCTATCTAATACAGTATTGTCTTTATAAGTTTACCTCAGTCATAAAATATCTAAGATATGAGGTTCAAACTTCGGCCACTACAAAAAAAAAATCTAATACTCCCGTCTCGAATTAACTGAGTTATTTGTTCATTTCATCTATAGTATAGTATATAAAGAAAACTACCATTTTCAGCACTTTTGAGTTTTATTTTTTTCCTCCAAAAATACACTTAATTTTCAATACAAATAAACATGTAACAAATATATAATAAAAAAATTTAAATATTAAAACAAATGTAAGAAAGACGGTATGATTATATATTTTTTTATTTTTTTCCTTTATCATTTAAAAAGTGTAACAAACTAGATGAATATATTTATACTTAATAGTTGAAGAAACAAAAATGGAATATATTACTATGAACACCGTAATAGTTGAAGCACAAGAAGTGCCATAACAATCGCGAAAAGATCAAAATTCTGTCAAAATTACATCAAGTCAATCGATACTCATACATAAAAGCGGGCTCGACCACCAATTATGTGTACCAAAATTAAAGACTACATTACTAGCTTTCAACCACCACAAGGTATGTGATTTTACTTTATATAAAACTTTAACGGTTATGAAATAACCTATCATTCCGTTCATTCCATAAAACTCAAACACACCAAAGTCAAATCAAATGAAATAAAGATCGATGAGATTTCAAACCACCTGTATATTCAATAAATTACACAAAATGATCTGAGACAGCATGATAATATACCTCTTCGAGACCTAAAAAAGAAAAAACTAAATACATCTACAAAATAAAAACTAATTAAGAGTTTTTTTTTTTGACAAAACTGATTAAGAGTTAGCAGCTGTTTATTGAAATATATAGTATTATTTTCAAAATAAAAAGAAACTTTTGTTTTCCTTCTCTTTGGGTGATATTTAATTATTTTACAAAAAATATAGAGGAAACAATTAAACCCTATTATAATTCTTTACTATTATTTCCTTTACTATTATTTCCTTTTTAAATGTAGAGGAAACAATTCCTTTATTTGACGACCAATAAAGAAATGAGTCACGATTTACTTGTCATTATGAATATTTTGTCAGAATTTCGATGAAGATGATTAAATATCAATTAAACCCTATTATAATTCTTGCAAATAAATCAGATTATTAATTTTTGAACTTGACCTCTGGAAAAGTTTTATTAAAATGTATCCATTTTTATTAAAAAATAATTAAAGTTTTATTAATCACTTGAGCTTATAAAGGAGAAATTCTTTTTAGGTCACAAAGACATTAGACACACATAATCCAATAAAATTAAAGAAAAAAAATAATTGAATAATATGATTAAATTCTTTTTCATCTATTTTTCTCAACTTGTGTGAGTATGTTCAAGCAAATCTTCCATCTTATAGAGAGGTTTAAATTATTGGAAAATGTTAACAAGTGTCATAATGGTATTGCTTAACCATCTAAAAGTAGCAACTTTTGCATTGAAAATTGTAGGATTACAATTTCAACAAGTGTTTGATTTATATTTTCAAGGTATAATTTCTTGTTATGTACTCCCTCCGTTCGTTTTTAAGTGTCTCTTTTGGAGAAATTTTTTGTTCATATTTAACTGTCACTTTCGAAGTTCAACGCAACATTGAATATTATTTTACCAATATTATCCTTACTTATTTATTAGGGGAGAGAAATGTATGAAGTTACTGATTAAATAAATAAGATTATTAGTAAAAATAGACATTGTTCTATCAAAAGTAGTAACATTTATTGAATGTATTGGTTTGTGTAAAATCTCTTAAATAACACTTAAAAAAGGAAGGGAGGTTCAAGAACCATGCAGCAGTGCACAGAAATTGACAAATTGACTCGACTCCGCGTATATTTACTTACTCGACTTTCCAGCCTGAACTTTTTTGGATGTTTCTTAACGATGACGTGTGAAGTCCTAAAAATGGAAATTAAAAAAATAAAATAAAAAGAGAGATATAAATGAATGGAGGAAGAGAAATACAATGGTTACTTACTTTTACCCTTTTCTTTTCATTGTTGGTGAAATAATTCATTCGCGATCACACACACACACACCTTCTTCTTCCTTCTCTCTCTCCCTCTCTCTGTCACTTCCTCATCACAATCCAAAACCCTAATCCTCTTTCAGATCACAATCATGGACGGTGATTCTTCTTGGTCTTCTCGTCTCTCTTCCGCTTCCAGACGTTATCAAGCCGCTCTTCAATCCCGATCAGGTTCCTTCTTCTTCTCGAAACCCCTTTCCCCCAATTTCTTTCTCTCTACCTCAATTCAATTTTCATAAAATTTTACCTTTACATATACATACTAGCTCAGTTAGGCTAATTTTCGATTGTAAATGTTTTGATTTCATCTATATACCAAAAATTATTTTTAAATTGAATCATCACGTCATAAAATTGTTACTTAGGTCCCCGATTTTGATTGAAAGCTGTTTTCACTTTTCAGCGTATGATTATTAATTTTAATTTTAAGGTTATTTTATGTGTTTTTGTTGTTGCTACTAGGAAGAGAAACGAGAATTGTATGTAATCGGCAATTGGGATTTGTGATGTATAGATTATTGAGATCTTTAACCCGAATTTAAATTGTTTGCCTTTAACTAAGAGAAGATTTTTATAAGATTTGTACCACTAAGCCAGGCCCTTTTGGAATAAACAGCTTAATCTGCAGCTTATGCTAGCTTACAGCATAAAGTTAAATTGTTTTCGTTTAAGCTATAAGTTGTTTTCATAACCTATCTTAGAAAACGTATGAACATGTTTTAAGCTGTTTTTGTCACACAACTTGTGTCAGTAGATAATAAGCCAATCCAAACAGGCTTAATTCTTTGCCTCTTAACTCCATATGTTTGTTTATTTGTAAGTATTTGTGGTTATTGATGTGAGATTGTGCATATGTAGATATGTTCATGGGTTTTGATGAGAACGACGCGGATGAAGATATAAGGGAAGAGTTTCTCTGTCCATTTTGTTCTGAGTATTTTGATATCGTTGGATTGTGCTGCCACATTGATGAAGAGCATCCAATGGAGGCAAAAAATGGGGTATGTATGACTACTTTTGTTTGCCTTATGTTGTTTTCCCAACCAACTTACAAGGTTTTCAGTATTGGGTCTCTGATAAATGCTTAATTAGTGCAAGCCGTGAAGCTTTTGTTCATTCCTCTACATATATTTCCCTGTTTATTTCATATAGGTGAAATCAATATTATTTTACTATGTTGACGTTCGAAAAAAGTGATTTTTTTGTGTAGTTAGAGAAATCATTAGTTTTTTTTTTTTGGATTATGACATTTCTGTGTGCAGGTATGTCCGGTTTGTGCATTGAGGGTGGGGGTTGATATGGTTGCTCACATAACCCTACAACATGGAAGTATATTTAAGATATCCTTTTTTTCTCCCCAAGTTGTATTCGGTTCAGCCAATTCTTAAATGATTTTTTACATATTAAATTGCAGATTTTTTACATATTAAATTGCTCACATAAGTCAAGTTTTTTATAATATAGAACATGTTGCTATGAAGTTTACTTATTTTAAGGTCAATCAATTTTAAGATAAAAAGGATTTTATGTTGAAACCATACTCTATTACTTGGTTGAATTCCTTAACAAGAGAATACATGCAGCGCAAGAGGAAATCACGTAAAGGTGGATCTTATTCTACACTTTCATTATTGAGGAAGGAGCTGAGAGAAGGAAATTTGCAATCCCTTTTTGGCGGATCTCCATGTATAGTGTCCTCGTCTAATGCAGCACCTGATCCGCTGCTGTCGTCATTTATATCACCTTTAGGTAATGAATCTGCGAGTTCTCAGTCTCACACACATACTGAGACAAGATCATCCAAGAAATTATCAGACGAGGTTGTATCAAAAAGGTATTTCTTTTCAATTTCTGTAACAAGTCTTCCTAACTGAGTTGATATGTGATATGGTTCCCATCATTGTTTTTCCTGTGAGAATACTAAATATTGTTTATACGTATACGAAATGTTCAAGAAATTGGTATGTTCTATTCTAACATTGCAATATTTTGTATAAGATTGTATTCATTTTCATGTTTTTTTTCCTACTTATCATTTCTGTCACACACTAGAGTCCTGAAAAGCTTTATTTCACTGTTTCTGGTACAAGTGTTTGAAAACAGGAAAACCTGAAACATTTGACAGTTTTGCAATTAAAAGCGAAAACAAAATGAGAACAGAAAACATTTCTTCAAATTTAAACGGACTTTATGAGACTTGTTTTCTCCCGCCATTAGTACCAACCACATGATGTTGGCATGTTTAATTTATCTGTGAATTTAGTTACAGGCTTATGTTTATGATAGAACATTATGGCGTAATTTGATCCATGTAGCTGACCCCATTTAGTGGGAATGTGGGATAAGGCTTAGTTGTTGTTAGTTATAGCTTCCAGCTTATTCAATTGACCATTTTATTTGCTTTATGTATTAAAAGATTCCTGATTGTATTTGTAACCTTTCACCTGAACGATCAACCAATCTAGTGCCTTGTTGTAAACATTGTTTTGTGCCTTGCTAAGGGCATAATTTTCCAATAACATTACACGATGTCATGAGTTCTAGTGTCTACTGCTTTCTAACAAGCCTACTCTTTCTGTTCAGCCATGTAGAGACACCAACCATGTCAGTTAAGGACAAGGAGGAGAAGGCGAAAAGATGTGAGTTTGTTCAAGGACTGTTGATGTCCACAATATTTGATGACGATTTATGAAGCGAAACTCATCAAGATGTGATGCTTCAGGGGTGGGCTAATTCACAGATGCAATCTGCAATCTATGGTTTGTACTGAAGTTGTCTATGTATGTGATCCTAGTGAAAAAATAAAAAGTAGAAAATTAATGTAATTTATGTTGTATGTGTACTGTTGTTTTTAGCGCAAGAGTTTCATATTGCATCTTAATTTCCAATCATAAAGCTTAAAGAAATAGATAAAGTTCCTTCGCCGCCGCAACTTATTTTTGCCATTAGAACTTTTTATGCTTCTGATTTCCCGTATGTAAATGTACCGGCACATGGTGCTTTCTTTCTTATACAAAGTAAACAAACAATTAGTTTTAAAAGATAAAGTTTCATGTTAAAAAAAAAATCATGACTGGTATGATAAGAAAAATTTATGCCAGTAGACTTTCTTAGAAATATTTTCGTACTGAAAAAACATCAGTATCCACTGCTCGTGTAAACGCAGATTATGTATCACATTGTCCAGTATTCGACTTAAAAGACAATTTATTTTTATAGAATCATTAAACAATGAACTTAAGAAGTCACTTGTTATACGACCGATAAATACAAGCTTACATGGTAAATCATTGCAGCAACATTTGATATATTGGCTCAATATTGTGTTTGTGAGTTTTATGACTAGGCTCATTAGAACAAAAAGAAAATACAAATCAATAAATTATAGTTTCCTCCTTTTAAATAATAAAGATTTAATACAATTATCACTATTTTGGTAATAAAAGATGGTCAATGGTCCAAATAATTATAGATATAATTTAATTAATAAAACAAAAGTACCTCAAACTATGAAGTGTTTTAAATGTAAACCACGAAGTGAGTGGGCGAGAGGGTCGGAGAAGCAGGTTCGGTGGAGCTTTTTCACGTCAATATTAGCAACAACAAAACTAGGGGAGAAAAAAAAAAATTCAACAAATCATTTTCATTAAAACTCTCAATATCTACAATTCCTTATTATTTCTTTTTCTTCACTTTCTACAATTCCTTGCCTTTCTCCCAGAAATCTCAATATCTGCATCTTAATTATTATTTTTCTCATTCTCATGAGCATTTTACAAAATAATATTTGTCTTTTCTTGCTAAGAATAATACTAACAAACGGTTTCATACATCTTTCCCAAGACTGAATCTTTTTTTATCAAAAGCTTTGAGTTATTTTCTCATGGTTCATACAACGGTTTGGATTTTTGTTTTTTGAAAGTGTTGTTATTGCTTGAGGCCCAAGTAATGGCGACAGAGCCAGAGCCAACTTTGCCATTCTCAATTGTATCTGTTGTTGAAGATGTTCTTCAAAAACATGGAGGCCGATTAAGCGACATCGACTTTGCTTCAAGAAAAGCTCAAGAAGCTTGTAAATATCACATTTCCCTATTCTTTTTTACTTTTTTCAGATATTGGCATTTTCTTTTCCTTTGAAGAAACATGTTAATTTGCATTGTTAAAAAGTGATAAAAATAGGTAGTAACATAGATAGTGGTTGTTGTTGAATTGTAGCATCAAGAAGGAACGAAGCAGCTAGTTGGTTGCGAAATACTGTTGGAAATGTTGGAGGAAAAGACATGTTGGATGAACCTTCTGAAGAAGATTTCAGAAATGCATTGCGCAGTGGCATTATCCTTTGTAATGCTCTCAACAAAATTCAACCTGGTGCTGTTCCCAAGGTATATATATGCTTCTTGTTGGTTATCATCAATGTAGCGCTGGCACTACGGTTAAATGTGATGTTTGGTGCCCGAGATGTGTTGGTGTTGGATACCAACTCAACACCAGCATATATAGTTACACTCAATTTCTTTTATTTGCTCAAAATCTGAAAAGAATTATGATTTCCATGTGTTTTGTGTCAGTGTCGTGTTTGGTATCAATGTATGTGCCAGCGATCATAATCATTAGTCTCTCACTGACAATCATTGTGTATGTATATTGTAAGGTAGTTGAAGCCCCAAGCGACATTGATAATATTCCTGATGGGGCAGCACTATCTGTTTATCAATACTTTGAAAATGTAAGAAATTTTCTAGTAACTGTGGAGGGGATGGGGCTTCCAACATTTGAAGCTTCTGATTTGGAACAGGTACTTTGAAATAATCGATAGCTTCAGTGCTAAAGAGTTCATTTGGTACTTTGAAATCAATGCAACATTATCATCATTATTGTGATGTAATTTGATTCAGCTTTAACTTATTTTATTTCATTTTTCAGGGAGGGAAATCTTCAAGGATAGTGAATTGTGTTTTAGCACTTAAATCATATAGTGAATGGAAACTAGGAGGCAAAAATGGATTGTGGAAATATGGTGGGAATCCAAAACCACCTACCTATGGGAAACCAATTGTGAGGAAAAGCTCAGAACCATTCATGAGGTCTTTGTCGAGAGGTATGTCATCGGGTGACAAAGATGGTTTGCTGAATGATCCCTCTTCAAGCATTGATGTTGTATCGCATGATCGCAATGAAGGGGTAATTAGTTAGTGGTAATTTTTTGTTTTGTTTGGATGTTGTGAGCAATGTTTTAAAAACCGAATCAGATAATTCAACCAGTTAAACCATGAACTGTCATTGTCTACCGTTCGGTTATTTCAGTTGTTTAACTGCAGTTTCATCTCGTTTCTAGCAGTTTAAAACAGTTAAATCATGACCCGGATACGGATGTCTCAACACTTCGATATCTGATTCAATTTTTAAAACATGAGTTGTTAGTGATTACACCATGTCTATCTGAATAACTTTTTGGATTGGTATCTGTAGGGTTCTACCGCTTCCTTGTATTCACTAGTTCGTGAAATTTTGCATGATAGGAAGCAAGAAGAAATTCCCTTTGTAAGGGTTATTGCTTATCCTCAACTACACTATATATGTATTGCATAGCACTTCTTGGTTGAGGTTTTTTAGAATTTCCTCTTCACTGAAGCGCTAATTAATGTCTTTTTGTCAGATAGTGGAATCTCTGCTTAGCAAAGTCATGGAAGAATTTGAAAGTCGCGTGATCACATTAAAACAAGAAACGGTGTGTTTCAATCTCTTATAAGATAAGCTTTTCGAAAGAAAAATTTCTTATGTGGATGGTATGCATGCATGTATAGCTGCACACACATATACACCCAAAATTTGATCTAATAAGTCTTGTTGAATTTCATGAAATTTTTTGAGATAGCAGTCTAAAACACCTCGAGAAGATAAGTCACCATCTGAAGCATTGAATTCAAATTTAAAAGGTCTTAGTGATGACGAAGAGGTAAATTTTAGATTTCAAAATAGATTTTTCAAAATGCATTGTTTCACAATTTCTGCAACATGTTGACTTAAATTTTGTCTGATCAATTATTTAAGATGGAAGAAAATGATTATGTAGAGCTCAATCAAAAGAAAAATAACGATGTGAAGTACAACAACGACGAAAAATCAAATAGCCAACTTTTGAGGCAGCAAAACATAATTCAAAGGCAAAGTGAAAACATCCAGGTAACACATGCGTTTTCAGCAATATATTCAATAACTCAAGTTGCACACAGCATGAGTGTAACTAAAATTTAACACTGCATTCAAAAATATTAATAATTAGATTTCATATATATATATATAGGATGATATGATGGTGCATGAGGACCTAACTAAAACATTAGATTACTTCAGGAATTTAAAAAGATGAAGTGACGAATTTGATTTTGACAATCTTCAGGAACTGAAAATGATTGTTCATCAAACAAAAGAAGGAATGCATTTTCTACATAAGAAATATAGGGAGGATTTCATCTATCTAGGTAAGCATCTGCAGAGCCTAACTTCTGCTGCTTCAGGATATCAGAAAGTTCTAGAAGAAAACCGCAAGATATACAATCAGATGCAGGACTTGAAAGGTAAATCTCAGTTGATTTGATAATAAATTTCCTCCTTATTTTCTGAATGAGGCCGAATGATTAAACTTTTTCATATTTTGGTAGGAAATATTAGGGTATACTGTAGAGTTCGTCCCTTAAAAAGGCAGCCAAACAGTCACGGCATTGTCAGTAATGTAGAGGAAGAAAATATTTCACTCATAATACCTTCTAAGAATGGGAAAGAGGTGAAGAAGACATTTACGTTTAACAAAGTGTTTGGTCCTTCTGCAACTCAAGGTTGGTTTTTTTGTTGTCCTTTTAGTCCAAATGTTACTTGGTGTTGCCAAATAATGTACATAGAGAATTAAAATGACCGACAATTTACAATCTTATGGATGTTTTTGCTATTTTCTTAAGTCTATGCATAACAGCACCTATAATTTCAATGGAATTTGACTCTTATACTCCTTGTGTTTGCTTCATTGGTGATGAATGCTCTTCATGTTTACATGCAGGGGAGGTTTTCTCAGATACACAACCTCTGATTCGTTCAGTTTTGGATGGATTCAATGTTTGTATATTTGCCTATGGCCAGACTGGGTCAGGAAAAACACACACCATGGTAAGACTAAGAAAATAAGACAATGATGCTTCCCTCAGTTTGTTTTCAATCTCTAAATTGTAAGAATTTTATAACTGCTTTAGTGCATCTATGTCTTGATGTAGTCTGGACCAGACAATATCACTGAGGAAACAGTTGGTGTCAACTACCGCGCACTGAGGGATCTTTTCTATCTCTCAGAACAAAGGAAAGACAGAATTCACTATGATATCTTTGTCCAGATGCTTGAGATATACAATGAGCAAGTTAGAGACCTACTAGTGACAGACACTTCTAACAAAAGATATCCTTTTTTCAGTTATCTACTCTAGCATCTAATTGTTTTTGTGTGTACCATTTCGAAATAATGATTCTCTTGTGCCTGTTTGTGATTCTTTAACACTTGCATACATTAGAAATTCGCAACAGTTCCCAAAATGGTATTAACGTGCCAAATGCAAACCTTGTTCCTGTTTCATCCAGTGCTGATGTCTTAAATTTGATGAACTTGGGACAAAAGAATCGGGCAGTTAGTGCTACTTCCATGAATGATCGGAGTAGTCGTTCTCATAGGTGCGTGCATATCAAGTTCATTTCTTAAATTCTACCACTTACAGCACTGATTTGTTTTAGTTTAACAATACAATTAAGCAAATCAATGAGGATTTTCTAGTTGGACCATAATAAAATCAAAAGAAATTAGTCTTATTTAACTCTTCAAGAGTTAATGGTTATGCACAGATATTTGATGTTTGGTGAAATGTGATTGGTCGTTTGTGTGTACTCATTAAACTCAAATTTTAAACCTTATACTTTTTCCATTGTTATGTGTGTGTGTGTGTGTGTGTGTGTGTGTGTGTGTGTGTGTGTGTGTGTGTGTGTGTGTGTGTGTGTGTATCTCATTGGGCTAGACTATGACATATTTTGGTCTCTTGTTGAACATGTAAGTTTGCCATAATATTTATTAATCGGTACTAGCTTGTGATGCGCTAATTGCAGCTGCTTGACAGTTCATGTTCAAGGAAGAGAGCTTGCATCAGGAAATAATCTTCGTGGATGCATCCACCTAGTCGATTTGGCCGGAAGTGAGAGGGCTGATAAATCTGAGGCCACAGGAGATAGGCTAAAGGAGGCTCAACATATTAACCGGTCACTTTCCGCTTTAGGAGATGTAATTTCTTCCCTTGCCCAAAAGCAATCACATGTTCCCTATAGAAACAGTAAACTTACTCAATTGCTTCAGGATTCTCTTGGTAGGTTCATATCCTTTCTCTTGATATTGTTCTCTATGTTAGTTATTATGCAGCTGATATCTGTATATATGTATCTACATACACTTATCAGGAGGCCAAGCAAAGACGCTCATGTTTGTTCATATTAGCCCCGAGTCAGAAGCTCTTGCAGAAACAATTAGTACACTGAAGTTTGCCGAGAGAGTCTCCACTGTTGAACTTGGTGCTTCACGGGTTAATAAAGATAGCGGCGAAGTGAAAGTGCTGAAGGAACAGATTACTAGTCTAAAGGAAACCTTGGCGAGGATGAAGGATGGAGAATTCGAACACTTGAAACAGCGTGCAAATAGCATGACTGACTTGCCAAAGTTGAAATCTCTATTGTCTTCAAGTGTACCAACAATTTGGACTTCTGGAGGTCGTAAGCTACCAAGAGACGATTCAAGTAGCCTTGATTCCGAAGATATATATAGAAATTTACATGCAGGGGTAAATGTAAATGATGATGATAAGGAATCATTTTCTGGAAGTATGAATAGGGATGAGAGCTGTGATAGCCTCATGGGACAGTCGGAAGTAGAAAGCAAACAATCATCTTCTCCGTTGTTAAGTCCAACATATCTTTTTGCAACAAGTGACTTTGATGAGCTTGAGTTAGCAACAAGTGAAGGTTCAGAATCAGACCTGAGTTGGCAATCCCAATCACCCAAACCTACCGCTATTTCCAATGCATTTGTGTCTAGACCAAAGAAATCAATTCATCTCAAACAAGCAAAGAACTTAACAACCAGGTATTAATTGTTGCACTTCATGCTGCTTATCTTCTTTTCAAGGATCATATTATTAGCATTTAATTCATATACACCAACATCTAAAGATTTTTTACACAGTCAATTGATCATAATCGTTAGATCAAAAAAACGCTTGACTTTCAATCATAACTACTTGTAAAGTCACGCATATTGTAGTTGTGATTTATTGATAGTGTAAAACTTTTTACATTTAGAGTATCAAAATTAAACTATTATTATTAATCAACTGACTAACTTGTATTTCATTTCCTATAACTTTTCAATGTTAATAAGGAGTATGGTCTCATCATTGTCTCCTTCATCATCAAGGAAACAGCCAACCTTAGTTAGTCAATCAAGAAAGCATTCAGGTTCAATTGATGCTAAAAGAAGAAGTGGAAATGCCTAGTAAGAAAGCATCATTGTCTCCAAGGAACAAACTTCCTAGGTTATTGCCTCACTGTTAAGCTTTAACAATGTTTGTTGGTATCTATAGTTTAGTTGTAAAAAGAAAAGAAATGATAGAGTTTTTTTTTTTTTTTTTTTTTTTTTTTTGCTTTTTAATGATTTATCATTAGAGAGGCAGTGAAATAGTTGCATGTTTTCTAGAACTTCCTATTTTTTTTATCAATATAGGGGCCTTATTTTTGTACCAAAGAAGAAAAGGAAATTCTAACCTATAGTTTTTAGTGTCCTGTGTAAAGGAAGCAGAGAAGGACAAAGGGTTTGATAATGCTGTTTTTGTGCTTCCCATGTATTTGTTGGCTGTTCTCTGGTATGCAAAAATCATGTAAGTATGTAAATCATTAGTTTTAGAAGCTGCTGCATTATTTATTTTTATTTTTTTTGAAGGAAATCATGTAAGTATGTAAATTCTAAGAATATTGGAATGATTTTTGTAAGTCTATCTTGTAATTAATTATCCTTTTAGGTGCCATTTAGTTTGGACCCATGAAATTTTAGTCTAAGATGGACCAATTTTTTTTAACCTTTAGATTGAATCAACAACCAATTCTTATCATGGTCCATCCACATCAAATACAATCCATCAATATATAATAAAATGTAGATAACATAAAAGAACATTTGTAATTCATAATAAAATGTAAATCAATTAATATTTAAGATATTTAATAATTTAAATTAATCAATTTAATATATATTTTACATATTAATAAATTAATTTTTTGGTCAAAATACTTAATTAATTTCTTTTGATTAAATTATATTTTTAATTTAATTCATTTCAATTTTTATATTTCATTTCAATTAAATAAATTATTTTCAGTTTTTTTTATAATATTTCAGTTTTAAGATTTATTTTACGTGTATAAGATTTTTTTCATTAATATTTAAGTATACAATTTTATTTTAAAAACAAAACAAAAAATAAGAAACCCATAAGATTAAAAACAAAAATATTAAAGAAAGAACAGCAACAACAATTCAAAAAGAAGTTATTTAATAACATAAGCAACAACAATTAGATTTTTTTTTTCGTAAAAAAAAAAAATTAATTGAATACTTATTTAATTCATGTTACTTATTTTTTTAAGAAATTTAATTCATATTCCTTAAAAACAAAATAAATTAATTCATATATTACTTAAAAACTCGATTTATACAAAGTGCCGTAAGAAAATGACTACTTGTATTGCTAAATAAAAAAAAAATATGTGACAAAAAAAAAAGTAGAGAGATTAAATGAGATTATAGAGAAGATGGGTGAGATTTGGTGTTTATAGACCATGATAAAATTTGGTGGATTCATATGATCTAATGATACCAAAAATTGGTCCATCATGGACCAATATTTTTATAGTTCATTTTATACTTCACCATCCTTTTATATCATTATGTTTTATTTTTTATTTTATTTTTCGTAATAAAAAATATTGCACTTTTTATATCATTAGTTTTAGAGAACATATCTAGATTCTGGTAAAATATAGTTGAATGTAGGTATAAAACTTTTTCACAATGTATATAAAATTAAATCCATCTAAATAAATGATTGAAGTAATAGTTTGAAAATATATTATAAACAACACATATTTGCGTAGAGTAAGAATTTGATAAGACGGAGTAGTATCAAGTGATATTTGCTTAAAATTTTTTGGCTAAATTACATTTTTGGTCCTTTAACTATTTAATTGGTATTAGATTGGTCCTCTAACTAAAAATTGATTTATTTCGATTCTCTAAATTTCTCACAATTACTACATTTAGTCCTTATGTTAGTTTTATTTAAATAAATGTTAGGGTTTGTGTTATGTGGGTCCTCTAACTTTATTTATTAGTATCATTTTGGTCATATGCCTTGTTAAGGTATTATGATTAAATAGTGACTGATATTATTGGTAACTGTTATGGTTCATATGTATGTGTGAAACAGGAGGTCAGGTACCAACATAACACAAACCATAACTCTTATTTGAATAAAACTAACAAAAAAGACTAAATGTAGTAACGGTGAGAAACTTAAATGACCGAAATAAATCAATTTTTAGTTAGAGAACCAATCCGATATCAATTAAATAGTTAGAGGACCAAAAAATAATTAATCCAAAACTTTTTCTTTCTTACTAAAGCTAAAAATGTTATTTATATATATATAGGTACCATAAATAATAGATTAATAAAGTTACCCATAGATAAATAATAAACTAGTATATTTCAAAAATAATAAACTAGTAGATTCCAATTTGTATTATTTAACTGAATATACTTTTAAAAATGTATTTTTATTGAAAGTCAGCATGAGTGAGTGTGAGTTGCATAAAAGCAAATGTTAGCAATTAGCATGGGTCATCCTCCAATACAAGGGGGTAATTGATGGTTGCTGTATCTCCTTTTTTAAAACAATAAACAAATTTGATGTTTCTATTTCCAGCTGTTATGTGGGTTACCGCCAGCACGTGGCCACGCCAGCACGTCAATTTGGGATAGATACGGTTTCTGATTTATAAAGAAAGAAACCTCTAAAAAAAAAATTTAATTAATTTATGAAGAAAAAAAATTAGACATATATCCATTTTTTTTTTTTTGAATTTGACGTATATCCAATGCTGCAGTGACACATCAATTAATACGAAGTATGACAAATTATATGTTTTTGACTCATTAAATGAAGTGAAAATATATTATTAGATGCATTTGTAGAATTTGTTTACACTGGTCTCCGTGAGTTTAACTCGGTTAGTAGGACATTGCATAATATATGCAGGGGACAGGGTTCGAATCCCGGCCACTTCACATCTCCACGTTTAATATATGTGAACTCCAACTATTAGGCTACTTGACAAAAAAAAAATTGTTTACATTGACATTCTATGTGAATTTTACTCAAAAAATGATACTAACATAAAAAAATAATAATAATAATTTATACCCAATTTTTATCTTTTAAATTAAGACACAAGCAATTTAAGAGACTTCTATGCTCAATCGCAACTGATTGAGACTTTGATGCTCAAAGTTTCACCAAGAGACTTATGATGCTCAAGCTTCACAAGCAAGATACTTATGTTTGTTTACAGCAAATATAAAATAAACTTGTTCTTGCACTGGATTTAACAATAGTTGGTGTATACTAAACAATATGAAGAGACTATTTTAAACTTTTAGGATTTCTTAGATTACACAAGTTGAAACGAAAAATCCTAAGTGTTTATGCGCTGTTTGATTTGTCAAAGTAATGGCACAATTAAAATAGCAAAGTCTTGTTGATCATCTTCATGGTATTCAGGTCCTTATATAGACAGTGATTTGAGAGACGTTGGAGAAGAGTGTCAACGCATAAAGAGTCATTGAGAAGCTTCAGATCAAGGACGTTGATCCATTGCCGGATATGAATAATTCTGTTGGATAGCCATTCAAAAACCTTTTGCTGAAGCAGGAAGTATACATTCATTCTTATTGCCTTTGAAGTCATTTGTCTGTTTCTACACGTGGTCAGAAGAAGACAGAAATATGCTCAGATTCTTTGATGTGGACATCTGCAAAAGACAACAAAACTGACGTGGAGTCTGGGTCCCTCAGGAGCTTCTGAAGTCAAAAGATCTTCCAAGTCTGATGGGGTCTTCTACGTCCGGCTGGATCTTCCGAGTTTAATGATCTTCTTCAGCTTCTAAGAGGAGTCCTTTTCTTCTGAACCAATGTGTTAACTTCTGGTTGACCTTTCTTCAGATCTTCTACCTAAGTCTTTGAGCTTCTCTTATGTTTTTGATGCTTTAATACATGTCCAATACTTGATGGATATATTCTATGATCTTGTACACTTGAACAAATATTAATATGTCTAATTTTTCTTAAATACTTTGTTATCATCAAAACTTTAGAGGAATTGTACAAGACCCTTCTTGTTCCAACACTCTTGGGTTGGAAAACTTTTTTAAACACCTTGTATGAGTGAAAACCATTGAGTGTCTTGTTCATTGGAGAGATTGAAAAATGGTATAAATTAGGGTTTGTTCCTTGTGAGCTTGTTGAAGCTAATTTATGGTAACCCTTTTGCATCTCTTTGTAAAGAACTCATTAGTAGTGGATTGGAGAGATAAATCTCTCCTTTGGAGTAGGTCAATTTGGACTGAACTAGATAAACATTTTTTGGTGCGTTTGTTTCTCTTCTCTATTTCTCTTTTTTCTTGTGGTTTTGCGTTTTTCACCTGATTTCTAGATTAGATCTAGGTTTGTTATTGTTGTTGGTACTTGTGGTTACTTTCATATTAATTATTACTTTTCTTTTGCTCCACACATTTAAGTTTATTGGTGTGATTTTGAGTCCGAATTCACAACACTACGCATAATTCGACTTATTAAGTAAAATAAAGATGTTTGAATATATGTTATTTAAAAATATACTTTCTTATACTCTTCTCATATGCTCTTTCTGATACTTTTTATAAGAGGCAAATGAATCAACTAAATTGATGTATTTGATTCATTATGTATATCAAAAAAATCAATTTTTGTCAAATATAAGATGAACCGAAGGGAGTATAAAGTGTAGACCATCAAATATAAGATGCATCTAAGAGCAACGAGATATTTTGTGATCTAAGAAAATTGACTATTGAGGTAGTTTGAATTATATGGCCTTCAGTCAAATTTTTTTATATTCTCAACTGTAATATTTATGAACAAATATGTTTAAATATAGAAAATTTAATTTTATTAATTATTGCCAAAAGTTGTTAGCGCAATCATAGCAGAAACATACTTTGGAACTAAAAAAATGAATTCTAATGCCAGCGCAATTTTGACTTTTGTTTAATAAAATCCTTGTAAGTTAAGTGGTGCGACACAATAACTATACAAAGCTTGCCAATTGCCAAATGGAGTACAGCCCCACACTTCACTTATCTTACCTTAGCTTTGACATTTTTCAATTATTTCAATTATCTTTCAAATATTTTCATTTTTCTCCCCACAGAAAAATCATTTTCATTTTTCTACCAAAGATTTTTCAATTTCTTGATTACACTTATCATCCTCTTATTTTATCACACTAACAAAAATAGTCTCTTCATTTTAAAATGAAAAATATTAACTTATGTTTTTATGACACAAGTTAAATTATAAACCTAGTCTCATATTTTATCTACAAATCTTTCTTTTTAATTCATTTTTTCAACTTCTTACACTGTGTTATTAAAGAAATAATAAAAAAAGTCTCTTTTCATCACCCTATTTAACGTTCACTATTTTATTAAATGAAATACACAGATGCTTCACCATTTTATATGTGATTTATTTTTCAAGTGTAGAACATGAAAAACATAGTTCGAACTAATGAGTTTCATTCAGTCAAAAGAAAAAAACTACTCTATCCGTCCTATAATAACTAAGTCATTTGTAAACAAATATTGTTTCAAGAATATCAACCCATTTCATTTTTTAATACAACATTAATTACTTTTTTCAATTATAACTATAATTAATACTCCCTCCGTCCCTTAATAGATGATCTAGTTGACAATATATATTATTGACTTGACATACTTTGACCATACTTTTCTACTAATTCACAAAGATAAATAATATCATGTAAGATGTTGTTGGATTCGTCTCGATGAATATTTTTAAAATATTAAATTTTTATAATTTTTTTTAGTAGAGAATTGAAGATATAAAAGATAAAACACATGCATTTGTATGTTTGTCAGAGTCAACTAGGTCATCTATTGAGGGACAAAGGGAGTACTATTACTTTCACTACTCCCAATTCAATATATTCTACTTTACATTTATGATAAAAAAGAATGCACCAATACTTGACAAAGACACTCAAAATCATTTCTCTCTTTCATTTACACATTTTTCTTAATCTGTGTCAAATGGTCAAGTGACTCAGTTAAACTGGGACGGAAGGGAGTAATGAGTTTCATAATCAAGGTCAACCAATACTTTTGAAGTGAGATAAATGTAAGAGTTGTTTGTACCGTGCAATATTAAGAAAACTAATTTTTTTTTCTAATAGCCTAGTGGCTGGAGCTCACACAATTAAATGTGGAGAAGTGGGGTGCCGGAGTTCGAATCCCGACCCCTATATAAATTATGCAATGTCCCTACCAACCGAGTCACGTTCACGGGGGACACTAAAAATTATTTTTACCATATGTATTTAATATAAAGTGAATAATAATCAAAATAACTTGTCAAAATAATATATATTCATTTTAACCTTTTTCAAAAAAAAAACTTGTCAAAAAAATCTAAAATAAAATTCTAAACTAAACTTATTATTTTTTGACTTTTTATAGAAAAAATACTGTAGTTTACACCTTCTTATTGAAAAAGAAATAAATTAAATCAAAAGTGGATTAGGACAAAAATGTCATTACGAGGTGGTCTATTCTCATTGTTTTATTTTTCCTTAAAAAACAATTATACATTAAATTTGTTCTTGTTCTTTTTCCGCGTTTCCTCTGTATGTATACAACATCTCTGTACCAATCGAAAATCAGAGAGCAAAGATCTCTTCTTTTCTCTGTGCTCTCAACACCCATTAGGGTTTTTCATCTCTTCACCTTTCTTATACTCAAATTCTGAATCAATCTTCTTCATTTTTCACCCGTGAGTTTTTCTTCTTCATTTCTTTTTTCACGTGAATCCAGATTTTATTTATCTTTTTATTAAAAAATCATTTTTTTTTTTATACTTGGATTTTATTTTGTTGAAAAATGAAGTATATTAGCTTAGTTAGTTGGATATACGTTACACAATTATTAGATAATTGTAAAGTTGTGATTTTTGCTTCACCAGCTATAATAATCAACATTCTCTTATATGTGCAAATTTTGATTCATAATGAAGATACTATGATTAATTTGATTCTATGGAAGTAAGGTTTTGCCATGTTTCACTACAGTGCTCATTATTGATGATCTGTTCTGTACTTCTAGACTTAATGGATCTTGTTTTGAAAATGAATTAACATGCCAACTCACTCAACATGTGTAGATCTATTAAGAGTCTTTTGGATTTTTGCTCAAAATTTAACATAAATACATTGATTTTGTTTTGCGAATTTTGTTTGGATGATTAGGATTTCTGCAGAAATGTTGACTTATAGACTAGGATGAGTAAGGCTGAATTATCAAGGATGAAGCAACCACTTGTTCCGTTGGCAACCTTGATCGGCCGTGAGCTACGAAATGGAAAAACGGAGAAGCCTTTTGTGAAGTATGGACAGGCTGGTTTGGCAAAAAAAGGAGAAGATTACTTTCTAATCAAGACAGATTGCCATAGAGTTCCTGGCGATTCTTCAACGTCATTCTCTGTCTTCGCGGTAGGTATCATACACGTTCTTTGTTTACATGTGTATTTAATTAACTTGATTGTCATTCTTTTGTTTTTAGTGAAATGTTTGGAGAGAGATATTTGATTAGAAATGTCAATGTTGTCTGAGATAAGATCTTATGAATGAATTGCTAATTGATTCTGCTTCGAGACACCGGAGGCCGGGAATGTTTCTTTCTTAGGTTTAGTGAATAAATGAGAGTTGAAGTGTGTGATTTCTATCTTATCTTACATTTTCTCAGTGATCAAGTGGAGCGTCAATTTATTCCCACAATGGTTATGATATCAATAAGGAATTCTTGATTGGCAGATCCTTGACGGGCATAATGGTATATCCGCTGCTATTTTTGCGAAAGAAAATATAATAAACAATGTCATGAGTGCCATACCGCAAGGTGTAAGCAGGGAGGAATGGCTTCAAGCTCTGCCTCGGGCTCTAGTTGTCGCTTTTGTGAAAACTGACATGGAATTTCAGAAAAAAGGTACACACAGTTTTCTTTGTATCCTTATTGGAGCTGTAGTTGTTCATGTACACTCATTCTAAAATTTAATTTCACCTGCAGGGGAAACTTCTGGAACGACAGCTACGTTTGTGATTATTGATGGATGGACTGTAACAGTTGCATCTGTTGGGGATTCCCGATGCATATTAGATACTCAGGGAGGCGTTGTTTCTCTCTTGACAGTTGATCACAGATTGGAAGAAAATGTAGAAGAGAGGGAGCGGGTTACAGCCAGTGGTGGTGAAGTAGGAAGACTCAATGTATTCGGAGGCAATGAGGTATGATGTGTAATCTTCATATTCCTTTCTAATATTGTCTTCCTTATCTAACTTTTTTTGGTTCCTTAATATGTTTAGGTGGGGCCTCTTCGCTGTTGGCCTGGTGGATTGTGCCTTTCTAGATCGATTGGTGACACTGATGTGGGAGAGTATATCGTTCCAATACCACACGTTAAGCAAGTGAAGGTCAGTTGGTTTCATTTTCATGGTTTTAGTCTAGTGACCCTTTTATGTGAAGGTGTTTACTTCTAAAGTTCAATGCTCACTGACTCCCCTGATTTGTTTCCTAGCTTTCAAATGCTGGCGGAAGACTAATTATAGCTTCTGATGGAATTTGGGATACTTTGTCTTCTGATATGGCTGCCAAGTCATGTCGTGGTGTACCTGCAGAACTTGCTGCCAAGCTGGTGGTTAAGGTGATGGTTCTTTGTGGCAGCGTTCTTATTTTTTGAGGAATTGAAGTCTCATTATGTTGGTTACTCAATGCTTTGTCTATTGTTTTAACCTGATCAGGAAGCTCTAAGGTCAAGAGGGCTGAAGGATGATACAACCTGCCTTGTTGTAGATATTATTCCTTCGGACTATCCTGTGTTGCCGATGCCAGCAACTCCTAGAAAGAAACATAATGTGCTTAGTTCACTTCTCTTTGGAAAGAAATCCCAAAACTTGGCAAACAAAGGAACTAATAAGCTTTCTGCAGTTGGCGTTGTGGAGGAGTTATTTGAAGAGGGTTCTGCAATGCTTACAGAGAGGTCACTCTTAGACTATAACTGCGAAATTTATATTTGCATGCTGCCTTTTAAAGTTTAGTAGTTCTTTTGTGCCATCACCAAATAGTGATTGGAACAAAAATGTTTAGGGTCTCTTTACCTTGGGTGTTTTATGTTTTCCATTTTAACTGATAAAATAAATATTAGAGATACATTATGGACGTTTTTGAAAATGCATTTTATAAATGGATTCAATATTTCTGAAAATTCTGAAAAATGTCAAAACACTGTTGTTAGTGTTTCCGAAAATGCACGCTCTCTAGTTTGCTGTCATGTTCTCTCAATCACAGCCAAACAGATTCATAATCAAATGTCATTCAGCTGCCGACATACAAAGTAAAAATTGTAAATATTTTTAGAAAGTAAACGGGTCCTTATTTTCCCATTTTGGGTGTATTTGATAAGATTTTTTGTTTTCTTAAAATGCAGGCTAGGTAATAATGTTCCTTCCGACACAAATTCTGGTATTCACCGCTGTGCAGTTTGCCTAGCAGATCAACCCTCTGGTGATGGCTTATCAGTGAACAACGATCATTTTATCACTCCGGTATCTAAGCCATGGGAAGGTCCATTCCTCTGCACAAACTGTCAGAAGAAGAAAGACGCCATGGAAGGAAAAAGGTCCTGAAGTCGGAGCAACAACAGTATAGTTATCTAGTATTCAATTTTAGTAGCATAGTAAATATTTGTATAATTTTTCCTTGGCAGTGTGAGCAATGCTTGGTTCTGCATTTGGATGGTGAGTGTCATAAGTGTGTGTGAGTGACAAATGAGGTTGAGAATTGAGTTAGCTATAGGTTAGGTCCATTGAAGGTTGTTGCAAATTATTTTTTGGCTTGTGCTCAGCTGTTGGACTTACTGACAGAACAAATATTTTGTTTAGTAGATAAAGTTATATTTGTTTGATTGCTAACGGCTTGTAACTGATAATTTTGTTTGTTTAACATTATACATCTCAATTGCTTCTATATCTTCTATATGTTTGTATCTGTGTTAGACAATAGGATCTCAATCACCAGAATTGGGAAATGCTAACTTGTGTTTTAAGGGCACAACTTAAGAAGCTAAAATGTATTTTATTAGAAATTGTGTATTGAATGTTTTAAAAGTTTAAACATTTATCATTTCAATACAAAATTTATTATTAATTCTATTTTTAGCTCCTTAACCAGTGCTATAAATAAAAATAAAAACAAAGTTCTATGAAAAGTATTGTGTGAAACAAGTTCTAGTAAATTGGTAATTAATAAAGGGTCTTGTTAACTAGTGCCCCCGGAGCATTGGTTAAGGAACCCATTAATAGAAATTTTGTCTTGGAAACATAAAATGTTACCAAATAATACTCCCTCCATCTTTATGCACGATTATTAAGGAAATGATTAACTGTGTTGATTTTGATGGTAAAATTAGTATCGTTTACTAAAACACCCTTATTAATTGTAGTTAGTGGAATAGTTAAATTGGATGAAATTCAATAAATAAGGGTATAATAATGAAAAAAAAAAAAGAGTAAATAATCAATTTTCCCCCTGAAATTAACAAAACTTCAATTACCTCCTTAAAATTTCACAATGTTAGTCAATTTACCCCCTCCGTCAAATTTTTCTGTTAGTGAACATGACGTTTTGCAAATACCCCCCCTGAAGTTTTGCACTTATGTGCAAAATGCCCCCCAAACTTAAAAATTTATATTATTTTTTTCTTAAAAACAAACAATTAATAGTTAAATATTAAAGCTAACTATTAATTTTGGAGTTTGGAAAAACTACATACATGTATACATCAAAATAGGGGAAAATGTGTATTTTTAAAGTGACAATAATGGTTATTTGTAATAGACAAATTATTATTTTTAGAGGTTTATAAACAAATTAATAATCAGATTTAAATTTATATTTTCTCCTTCACCATCTTAGTCTTTTAACTCCTCCAACTCCTTCAACAATTTGCTCAAACCATTTAAAGTACACAACCCCCAATATTAATCCACAAATCATCCCATTATTGTCACTTTAAAAAATACATATTTTTCCCCATTTTGGAGCCTATTTTGATGTATATATGCATGTAGTTTTCCCAAATTCCAAAATTAATAGTTAGTTTTAATATTTAACTATTAATTGTTTGTTTTTAAGAAAAAAATAATATAAATTTTTAAGTTTGGGGGGCATTTTGCACATAAGTGCAAAACTTCAGGGGGGTATTTGCAAAACGTCGTGTTCACTAATAGAAAAATTTGACGGAGGGGGTAAATTGACTAACGTTGTGAAATTTCAGGGGGGTAATTGAAGTTTTGTTAATTTCAGGGGGGTAATTGATGAAACTTACAATTTTAGGGGGGAAATTGACTATTTACTCAAAAAAAAAAATGTTGCATTGATATTCTAAAGTGACAATTATTTTGATAAAAAAATAAATGGGTAAAAACAATTATTGTGAGACAGATGGAGTAATTACATTACTTTATTGTAAAAACTTTATTGTTTTGGATGTTTAATAAATTCCCCATTAGTAAACATGTTTAATGTAATGGTCTTGCTAAGCATGGCAATGCTTAAGGTAATCAAAATTATTAGTTTTACATTGGAAACAACAATTTATAAACTTTTTATAAGTTGTCTTGACCATTTTTTATCATTTTCCAATACAAAATTTCTATTTTTGTACCTTTATCCAATGCCTGAAGGGCAATGGTTAGCATTCCATTAATGTAACTAGAGTAATTTTAACTATAATATTGTGATAAGTTTTTCACTAGTAAAATGTGAACAATATATGACCAAAATTAAGATAGAAGTGTGCAGTCATAAGCCACGTCAAAGGTGCATTTAATAGTGAGAAATGATATTTGAACAACCATTTTTTATAACTTTTGTGATAACTTTCTCTTTCATACTCACATTATCTTTTTACTTTCTTTCTCTATTGCTTTGGTTTTTGTGTCACTACCTCATTTCCTTTGCAAAATTTTGATTGTCACAAAAGTTGTCACATGTAAGGATGTTCAAATAACACAACTCTTTAATAATAGCCAAAATAAATACGAAGGACTACAAAACTACCTACCTAATGGGACAAATAGCAGAGTAGCCTAATTTCAAGTAAATGATGCCGAACCTTATGTTTTGTTTAAAAAAAATCTTCAATTCGGTTTTTGAATTGTCGTTTTTTTATGGAAAGCAATCTCAATTCATTTCATCAAAAATCAAATAAATCAAATGAGTACAAAACTGTAGGAATATCATGCAAAATGCGGGGACTAATATAAGATAGGGTTGTTTTAAGTAAGTTACGAGCAACTCTATTATCTTGTCTCCTTATGGGCATTACTTTATAATCAATATGTGTACACATGATTGATTTGCAGTGACCAAAAGTACCACCGAGCTCATTATTAGATGGAAAGATTTAGATAAAGCACCGGCTTCAAGGACTTGAGTTAAGGAGACCGAGTGCTTCAGCTTTAGGAACAGAGATGCTGCAACGAGACCAAGCCGACTGCCAAAAACAAAGCTCCTCATATTGTCTTTAAAACATAAATCAATATATTAGCATATTTACATTTTTCATTTAAAAAAATATAAACGAATTCTAAGTTTTCTTTTTCCTTTCTTTTAACTCTCAAACAAAGTCTTCTTATTTAAGAGGGTCAATATAAACGAAGACTTTTGTTTTAAATAAGAAGACTTTGTTTGAGAGTTAAGAAATAAAGGAAAAAGAAAACTTACAGCAAAATAAAAGAAAAAACAAAAGTGATATGGATGATAGTCAATTTCCTTGCATGAGTGTTCATTTCATTCATAAAATTTAAAACATTTCTACATGGAGAAACTCGAAAAAGTATTTGTAGAGAGCTTTAGATGGTTCTAGCAAATTCTGCAAAAGAACAACTTTCTTCACCCTATTTCTTAAAAACTATAGATATTTTTGAAAATGTATTTTCGAATGACAAACACAATTTCAAACGATGTAAAATTCACATTTTTTTTCTTCATACTTATCATCTGAAGTAATATTCAAGGTGTGACAAGTTCTTCCCATTATGCAAATAATTTCCCTTCTTATAATACTCTCAAAACAAAAACAAAAATTAATCATAAGTATTCTCTCCTTGCAAAAAAATATATTCTCCAAAGAACTTGAGGGAACTGATATTTGGTTTAGGCATTATCAAGTGTTAGGTCGGCCTCATGCACACATAACTTGATACTAAATTAGTTCGCTCTATATGTTTAGTGAATTTCTTTTCACACTCTAGAATCTTCTCGCTCCCTAATTTCAAATTCTAAAATCCGAAAATGCTAGTAGGGAGAAAAAGAAACAATCATATTTTTTATTGTAACCTCTCATATGAATTTTTTATGTTTCTAAATAGCAAATAGAGTGGTTAAAAGAGCAATCATTCATACTTTTACTTACGAAGTCCAATATAGTTAGGTCCACGAGTATTGCTTAAACCCACACTTACCGTTTTTGAAGTTAAACCCTTCCTTGCAAAGTTGTTGCAGTTCCTCGTTTGCTGGAAATGAATTCTGTTGCGCTAAGACTTTCCAAGCATCTTCGACGCTCTTCTCACGGTCTCTTTCTTTCTCTGTTTTCTATTTCTGCATAAACTATATAATAACTTACATATGTTTCAATTATTTATTTCTTGGTTTCATTGGTGCATTTTGTCAAACACTTGTCAGGCATTATTATATTTTACTTTCGTTCATATGTGTAACGAGAAAATGTTTGCTACTGGAGTTAATTTTTGAAGTTTGTGTTTGTTTATGAATTCATCAGCTTCTGTTCCAAGAAGCACGGTGTTATGCTACTCAACATTTACGTCTGAAACTGATGCTGGTCAGCCTTCACGTGATAATAATGGGCTAAACAAGGAAGAATTAGATGACGAGTTTGATGATTTCCTTGGTGGAAGGCCCGAGTTACAGCTGCAAGGTGTTGATCCCAGTAGAGGTTGGGGATTTCGCGGTGTGCACAAGGTACTGTGTGTTGTTCATTGACATCTCTAGACGGAATGGAACTTTCATTTTGTAACTGCTGAAAGATAACCTAATCGGTGAACTTAGAAGCAGTTTAGATTAAATTCTCAAAAAGCACTTCAAACATTAAAGAAAAACTTAAACTAGCTATCAGTTTTTTAAAAGAATAGCTTATTTTTGGATAATCAGCTTAATTAAGCACTTATATCATAAGTACTCATTATATACGTGATTATGTATAAGTTATTTCTATCTCTATCTCAAAAGGTAAAATAAAGTCAATCTGTTTTCATATAAGCTATAAGCTGTTTTCATAAATTATCCTGGAGAGTGAAGAGTTTATGGAACTAAGCTGAAATTCATAAGCTGTCTCCATAAGCTCTCTCAAACAATCTCACAAGTGCTTAAGCCAGTAGATAAGCTCAAACAATTCATTACAAACAGGCCCAAGTTGAAATTAGCTTCTATTTCTTAGATTTTTGAAGAAACCCTCTTATTTAACTTCCAACTTTATAAACACCAATAGGTTTTATAACAACATTTTTGTAAGTGCATAACTATATACTTCTTTATACTGAAGAGTTTCTATAGACTCAAAGCTAATCCAAATTCCAAATTGGACCATATTTTATGTTGAGATATATTGTATTTTGACGTGCTTGATTCATTGTATCATGTTTTGTCTGTTATGATTGTATAGAGGTTTTTTTCAGTGCAAGGTTTTAATAGAGTTGATGTTATATTACCAGAACCAGTACTTTTACGAGTTTGATAAGTAGAATCAATTCTGGACTATGGTCGTGTTAAAGATTAAAAAAAAAAAAAGACATTCTCACTAAATAGTGTTTGAGACCTTAGAATAGAAGATAGTTTGTTGAACAATTTTTATGTCTTCTGTTATCTTTTGCTTCAAATGACATGTTATATTTGCTTGTTGAATCTGAAAAATAATTTGACCGACACGGTAGTGATTCAAAACAGGCAATTATTTGTGGTAAAGTTGGCCAAGCTCCTGTACAGAAGATATTAAGGAATGGGAAGAATGTGACCATCTTTACAGTTGGAACAGGGGGAATGTATGACCAGAGAATTGTAGGATCGAAGGATTTGCCTAAACCTGCTCAGTGGCATCGCATTGCTGTGCATAATGAAGTACTAGGAGCTTATGCAGTCCAACAACTTTTTAAAAAGTAAGTGTTTATACAAGGGAATATTTGACTTTGTTGTGAATAAAAAATTATTCAAGATCGACTGATGCTTGAAACTTTATGCAGTTCTTCAGTGTATGTTGAGGGTGAAATTGAGACTAGAGTTTATAATGATAGTATTAATGGTGAAGTCAAAAGCATTCCAGAGATATGCGTTCGTCGTGATGGTACAGTGGTTTATATGTTTATGCTTCCTTGTTCTTTATTAAGCTTTCTGTGAAAGGCCAACAAACATTAAGTTCTACTGCATGGATATTTGAATGTTTTACAGTAGTTGCTTCATTCGTATCCATATTGCCTTTTATTAGGTTAGAAGCATCAAGCTCCCCCCTTTTGTGTCTGGGTTTTGGGAGAGTGGGAACATTGCAGTGGAGAAACATAGGGTGTACTGGCTTGTTTCTGCATTCAGAGGGTATAGAATATGTTTAATATATAAAAAAAAAAGGTGTGCTTTTAGACGGACAAAGTTACTACTACTCAAAACTTAACCTGACCATGAGTAGAAACTGGGGATTGGGAAACTTATCAAACTGGGACCAAAAATCTGATTTGAGCCGTTTTTAAATTATTTATTTTTTATTTAATCAAAAACCTTTTTTTGGAGACATATAAAGGTATGCATTTAAGGTCCACCTGTCCACATATAGATGGTTTACTCGGCCTTTTATTATTGAATTTTATGCTGCAGCCTGCAGGACATAAAATATGATTCTTTAATTTATTATTGATTTACTATGATTTTGTTAGTTTATTATTTCATTTAGTATAATTTATTTTATCATTATACTTTATTTATTCATTTAGTATGATTCTTTAGTTTATGACTTTATCTTGAAGAGGGAACTGACTTAAGATGACGTTACAATTTTCATGAGTATTAGTATTTATTAAGGGCTCTGAACCCTCTTAAATAGATAATATTTCAGTTTATCTTATATTTATGGTTTTTGTTTCTCTCGACGCATTTCAAACTCATAGTTTGTTGTTGCTCATGTTGGGATCATATTGAGTTTTTGTTCTCTGTTAACTTTTCAGGGAAACTTCGCCTCATCAGGAGTGGAGAGAGTGTTGATAAAACTTCCTTGGATGAATTTAGTAAGTTCTTTTAACTATTGTTGCAAATAGTAACACGTTTTTTTGGTAGTCCATTCCGGTCGCTTTACTTTGTGGAGTTGTGACCGGATTTTTGGAGTTATATTTAGCACATCGTTACTATTAGCATCGAAGTCTGTTATTGACTAGAATTTCAACTGACTAATAATAAATTTATGCTAGCAGGAGAGGGATTATTTTAGAAGTAATCTGCACATTTAATGGAAGCATCTAAATCTGTAATAATTGTTGGAGAAATAGAAGCATCTACATCTGTAAGAAAAACATATTTGTCGTGAGTAGCAGCGTTTGTAATGAACACAGTAATGATTACTTCTTTTAATTGTTTTTTCATTTATATCCTTTAGCTTTCTGAATGCCGGTCTCCTGTATTAATTTTCTTGTATAGGAGAGGTGTACACGAACACATTTTTGGTGTCTATTAAAATGTCTGTTACTCCTCGAATATGATCAATCATACTAATCAATTGACAGTTGAAGTATATAGTTCTAAATCATATATTTTTTTTTAAGTTTAATCGTAGATCTTCTTTTACAAAATTCACTTGTAAAACTAAAAACCCGCCTCTAATTTGTGTAAATGTATAATGTATGATTGGCAGTGAGAAGAATAAGAGTTGAGGATCAAGATCAATTGTTTACTTTTTGTTTTCTGTTTTTATCGTCCTTATAGATGTTTACATCGATGAAGAAATAGTGTGAAATAAAATATACGGAAGGGGAGCAGATTCTCTCCCGTTGAAAACTCTCAAGTTTTCTAGTGTTGAATCTCAACCCTTAATTATACTCTCCTTTTTTAATAATAAAAACACTTATGTCACCTTTTTAATGGAGGGTCTTGATCGAAAATATAACGGGGGGACAATCTCCTCCCCCATTATATTCTAATCTAATATATGAAATGTTTATATTTTATTAGGTTAACAATGTTTTATCCACTGTAATATATGGTACTTTTGATTTTGCATCATGTAAAATATTTTTTTTAGATTTCGTCCTTGTACAATAAAGATTCTTCAGGATTGCCCCCTGACTCTTATGACTTAGTAGAATCTCTTACGGCGCTGATATGGATATTTCTTTTTATTTTTCATTATTTTTTTGGATGCCACGTGTAAAAAACATATTACATCATTTATAATTAAATAAATTAAAAAATCTGAAAATTATTTTTTAAAAATTAAAAAAAAATTCCGATTATATTTTCTAATATAATAAAAATCTATGGAACTGAATTTTCAAAAAAAAAAAAAATTGGAAAATATATTTCGAAAATTAGAAAAATAAATTCAATTTTTTGTTTAATTTTTCTAAAAAAAAATAAAATTCAGGAAAAAAAGACAAGTTTCTATTTTATAAAAATAATTTAAAATTCTTTGGAAATAAAATATACTTTTTTGAAAAAAAATTCTGGAAAAAAAATTATTTTGAATTTTTTTTTTAGACTTTTTTATTCCTGAATTTTTATATTGAAATAATCTGAACTTGTTTTAATTTCAAATCTGTTGTTTCTAATTTTTTTGAGAAAAAAATCTGAACTTTTTTTTTTTGAAAATTAATTTTCAGATTTTTATTTTTATTAATTAAAATGATGTGTTAAATGAATTATACATGTGGCCAACCAAAAACATAATGAAAAATAAAAAGAAATATCCACATCAGTGCCACGTAAGAGATTCTGCAGAGTCATAGGGGTGAGGGGGCAATCCTGAAGAATTTTTATTTTATAAGAACGGAATCTAAAAAAAATATTTTTCAGGGGGGCAAAAAAAAACCTTATATTACAGGGGGTAAAACACTATTAACCCTATTTTATTTCTCAATTTCAGAGGTAGAGGGTAGAATTAGATTTATACAACTTGCCATTTACAAAATTGATTCAATTTCTATGCATTTTTGCAAGTGAACATTTTTTACACATGCAATAAATAAAACATCTCAATTTTAATGTTTTGTTATGTTAGTTCTTAAAATATCTTCTTAACTATCTGTGGTAAGATGTAATTAGGAACGCGTAAAAAAATTAATAATCGGTGTATACAAATTAAGCATAAAAAATTTCCTCAACTTTTTATACTCAAGTGTCATATCTACTACTTTTTTCCATCCTTTCACTTAAGATGGGTCATTCTATTCAAGGGAGACATGAGTTTTCATCTTTCTAGGACAGGAGTTTTCACAAAGACTAGTTAATTCCCTCCATTAGCATGCCCTAACATACTCAAAACACCATTTAAAAACACAAAATACTAAGCTTTTGGAGCAAAAATTATGTATGGTTACCTCTTATTCCCAGTGGAAATAAAAGAGTCCCACCCCTTAACATGGGAATAACAAGTAGAAAAATCATTTGTAAATTTTATTTCTAGGAATAAAAAATGTATCTAAACATAATTTATGAAAAATTGAAGCAAGCATGATAACCAAACATTTTGTTGTGTGAGTATTGTGTTCTTTAAATGTTTAATTGCTAAGAAAGATATTTGTACAACTATTTTGTGACAAACTTTTTACAACTATTTTTCTCATACTCGCATTATGTTCTTATTATCTTTTTGAGAAAATGTTCTTATTATGTTTCTTCCTTTTTATCTCTCTATTGTTTTTGACAAAAAAAAATTGTCACAAGAATTATCTCAAATGGTTGCTCAAATATCACTGCTATTAATTGCTTAGCGTTGAGTAATGTTAGGGGTGCTAGTTTTAACTTTTAATCTCGTGTTTTTCCTTATTACACAGCATTTACCCTAAAAAATGGGTCATTTCAAGATAAAATTCAAAAGGGGTCAAATAAAAGAAAGAATGTCTATTTTCCCTTAAAGAAATAATGTATGTGCATGAATTGAAAACGTTTATAATTTTTTTTGTGACTGAAATGAAGATATATTTATACCATATTTTATTGGCAAATAATTTTCCCTACATAAGTTAATCACCTACTATATGGTGAAACCTTTTCACGATGGAAGTTGAAGTTTTTTCATACATCCAACACCTATGTTTTCTGCTACACGTCCACGTCCACGTCCCCACTTGTCCAGTATGTTGGAAGTTGAATTTTGTACCCCACTTACCTCATATTCTTCCCCACTCGATCACAATAACTATAGAAACTGCTACCTCGTACGTCTTCTTTTCTTTTGTAAAGACAAGATTGAAGAAGTTTAGTGGTAGTAGAGCATAATTGTTTTCAACGCCATAGTTCCCATGAAAGGTCATCCAAAGTTGAGGATTAATGTGTCAAGGGTACCAGTGTCCATAATGATGCAAAGGAAGTTTCATTTCCAAGTCAAAGACAAAGACATTGCTAGTGACAGCGAAGAGGGAAGCATAAGGACTAAGCCAAAGACATCACTTGGCTCAGTCTTCTCTAGTGTCCTTGGAAAAAAGAGATATTCACTTCCATCCAAAGTGAAGAAAAATGGAAAAGAGAAGCATAATAAGGCTGCATTTTCAAATGAATTTCAACCAAAACCAGTTGTAGGAGCATTATCTCAGCTTCTTTTACTTGAGCAAGCACTGGAGCAAGATGAAGGAAGGCATAGCAGAATGGATAAGCAACGTCTGAAAATTTTATTGGGCTTTCTAGAGAAGAAGAAAGGGTTGAATAATTTCATTACAGCCAAATGGAGGGCAAGTAAAAAGGATTTTCATGGTGTTGTCACCAGCTTTAGAAAAGTTAGGAGGAAGGTTAGTTCATGGCGATTCGTTAGGATTCCATCCAAATTAGTGGTCATTCGCCTCAAGTTGAAGATGATAAAGTCTTTCATGAAAAAGAAAGTGACAGTGAATTTTGAACACGAAGATGATGACAGAGAACTGTGCAAAAAAAGGATTCTTATGGGACAAAGATGCAAGCCATTGTGTTCTCTAAGTCCATACTACCTGGGTTATGAAACAGACAGGCTTCTGTTACCAGGAGCCATTGTTTTTGAAAAATGATTATCGTTTAGAAATATTTCTCATTTTTTGCATAGGTTCCCTTCTGTACTTTTTAATTAGGTATTGCTTAATCATAAAAAAAAAATTCTATTTTTTTATTCTTCTTTTTTCTATTTTTTATTCTTCTTTTTAGTTATTTTCTATTCTGTATTCTGAAGAAAATATTCGCTTTATATTTCACCATTCATATTGCAAGAGCAATGCCACAACGTTTCTCTTTTCCATCAGGGTACTAATAGACTCAGGCCATTACATCAATTGAACACACTAGTTGTCAGTACAGGATTTGTATGATATAGATAAAGGCAATCAAAACAAAGCTATGGAGTATTAACAACCAAGCTCATACCGCTGCAGCAACACAAGTACATACTTGTATGACAAACTATTCCTGTTGAGTTGACAATTGCCGCTCAGGGCAGTACAAAAACTGAAAGTGCGTCAAGCGTCACAAACCTTGAGGTAACATGCTATTGCCTAGTCTTTTGTAACCCAGTCCAAATTCAAGCCATACAGTTTAGATCACATCTTAAGTGGTTTCAAACCCAGTGATGCTCGTATCCTGTTTGCTTCTGCAATCTCTGGATCTGGATGGTCGGTCCCGTCATCCTTCTTTTCCTTCTTTTCTTTCTTTTCCTTCTTCTTCTTTGGCTCACCATCCTCAGCTCCATCTCTTCTTGGACTTACGCTACTTCGAGCATGTCTCTTTCTGTAGTCCCCACCATCATGATCCTTGCGATCCCTGCTTCTACTTCGACTCCTTGAGTAGCTCCTCCTCCTACCACGGTCACGATCTCTGTCTCTCCTCTCGCGCTCCCTACCTTCTCTCTCACGACCATAATCCTTTTCTTCCCTCAGACGATATCGGTCTCTGTCCCTCTCCCTATCTCTGTCCCTTTCCTTTTCCCTATCTCTGTCCCGATCTCTATCTCGGCCACGTCCTCGCTCTCTGTCATAATCTCTATCATATTCTCTGTCATAGTCACGATCCCTATGAAAAGGACACCAAAAAAGAAAAAGTTTAGTAAGCTTCATAAGCCAACAAAATTTATCACTAATAACAGCATGTCCATTTTACTCAAAAAAACCACAGACGTTATCCAAACAGTGATGCTATATCACACGAGATCCATATCCACGAAAACCACGACATAGTACATTTCAGTTATCAATATTACTGTTTTAATATTAAAAAGAAACATATATTTGGGTATTTGGTGGAAAACACGGTAGAGGTCGTGTATTCTTGTTATTCTGTTATTCGTTGATTTGCTTTTCGTAGTATAAGGTATTTCCCTCATCCAAAATCACAAGGAGAGAAATTATGACTGATGATAAACAGAACAAGACACCATTGATCTATTTTGTATTTAAAGTACATGATAGCATCAATGATAAAAGGCCCCATCTATAAATCAAAATTTCAAATGCTTTCACCATCAGCACCAACTTTACCACCATTTAGATGTATATGTGCATGCAATGCAGTTCTTAAAGTGACATGTAATAATTGGTCACTTCACCACCACGATGCCTCTCTAACAAAAAACTAAAAACTAGCTCATGTTCAGATATCTCAGTTACATATTTGACGGAATCTTGTACTAACATGCTGATATAGAGGGAAAATACTACAGTGTTTTTATAACTGTTCGAGGACTGCAGGGCAACAAAAGTTTTAGGCTATTTTTTCACACTCTTGTGAAAGTTCAGATTTTCAAGAAAGGGAATCTTATGATATGCTAGGAATCTCTTATGATAATAATCCGCTTCTGAAACGTATTTTAATACCCAAAAGTTGGATAGGATGGCCTTCGCATAAAGATTATATCGCCCCCAATTTTTATGAAATACAGGATGCTCACTAAATGATAAAAATAGAAAGTAATCCGCACTTCGAAAACAGAAGATATTCAAGAAATATATGTATGTGTTTCCTTTTTTAAAGCTTCAGAAGAATTTTTGTCTCTTGCAATATACTTTTGTTTCTGACTAACAAATTATTTTTTGTTAAAGAAAAGTTTTACATCCAACTAAACTCTCCAATGGATGTTCAATATAGTCATAATTCAACCAAGTGGAGAATTCTTCATTTCAACCCAGATTAAAAAAAAATAGGCAATGAGATGATCCAACATTTATTTAATAAAGGAAAATCCAAATCTTCTATAAATAGGATCATGATAACAGGGAACATAAACCAATGCAACATAACTGTTTGATCCATCATACTTCTCAACTGCACACTGTCAGTGCAGAGAAACCTGGCAGGATCATTGAACTTTACTATAGGAAGCAGTTGTATACCACAAATGGCTCTTTATGCCGTAGTGGAAATAGATGTATAACTTTTTTAAGATATACATACATAGTGTGTGTGTGTGTGTGTGAGCAGGGCTCTGTGCAAGTTTAAAAACAGCTTCCAACATAGACCCAAAAGATACACTCATGCACAACAGAGTCAACTACAACCCAAAAAGCAAATAAAAAGAAGTACCAGGATAGCTATTTAAATGACAGGATTCGTATCTACATCAATTCATATGAAGTAACAGCACATTTACAGGGAGAGAACTCTGACCTGTGTCTATGACTATCACGTCTTCTATCCCTATCTCTTTCCCTTGCAGGGCTTCGCCCACGATTATAATCCTATAAACCATTCAACAATCAAACCAGAACATCAGAATCACATTCATATAAAAAGAGATGAAAAGTAGATTGCTTAAGAAAGGAAAGCACCTTCTCAGGCTCCTCAGCAGGCTGTTCATTATCCTCATTTTCCTCTTCCTCCTCAAAATCCTCTTCAAGTGCACTTTGTCTAGGTTCTAAGGCACCAAGAGATTCAAGAGTCCACCTGCCAAAAACAAATGACAAAAACTAAGCTCCTTCACACCAGAAAAATATGAAACTGTAAACTAATCATGCAAGGGAGTATAGAGAAGCAAGACTAAGATATAATTACAGGAAGCATATATTTCACCTACTACTCAAAATTCTACAAAGAAAACAAAAGACAAAGAAACCTATCATGCAAAGCAGAGTATACACCAACACTAACCAAGCCTTATCCCACTAAGTGGGGCTGGCTACGTGAATTTAAACGACGCCATAGTGTTCTATCAAAAATCATGTGTTTCTCCAACTCATTGATCTCTATGTGTTTCTCCAACTCATTGATCTCTAGATCTTCTTGATAGTTTCACTAATAGTATTTCTAGGTCTTCCCCTACCTCTAGTGATTTGACACCCCTCCATCTGATTTACTCTCCTTACCGCAACATCCACAAGTTTTCTCTCTACATGCCCAAACCACTGAAGTCTAGTTTCTACTATCTTTTCTACTATAGGTGCTACCCCAACTCTAGATCTAATGTTGGTACCGAGCAAGCAAAATAAAAACTTTAAAACTAAACATTCCAATGGAGAGAAAAAAAAGAATACCTTTTCTTAATACGGGGCATAGCAATATCACAGGAATAATCAGTTGTAAGAAGTTCATCAATAACCTCATCAACATGTGTCAAAGCAAACTCTGAAAAATCAATTAAGTCATAAATAATTACATTGCAAATACAATACAAAAATCAACCATAACTTTGACAACACAAGAACATTCAATAACTTACGTCCATCCGGTAATTTCCGCCGCAGTTTCCTATAATCATTATACAACGGCTCCAGATAATGGTACACATCCGTATCAGATCCAGTAAGACGCAAATAAAATGCACCCAGTATCCTCACATACCTGCATTTTTCAAAAAATATTATTTTTTCTACAAATTAGATTAATTTTGATAAACCCAGAATTAAAATCTGAAACTAAAAAGAGGGAATTACTTGTAATCATCGTTTTTGATGAATTCGATGACGATTTCTTTCTCGGGTTGAATCTGAAGCATTTTCATGACGAGGCACATGAAGGGAGTGGGTTTGCGGTTGCCACCGTAAGTTCCGCCGAGGTGGTCGAGCTCCATGGCTTTGTCGACTAGGGTTTCTGCTGTTAAGCCGAAGCATTGTTCTTTCCAATAAGTGTGCTGATAGATCTTTGAGCGGAGAATTTTTTCAACAAGGTTTTGAGGGTTTGTGCCTCGAATACTCTTCGCTGCTGGATCAGTGCGATTTGCCATGGTCGTGAATCGTGATGAATTGGATGATAGAGTTTGATTTTGAAAACCCTAATCCTCTCCAATTGGGGAGGGAGTAGCACAAAGCTGCACGAGTCCAAAACGATTTAGGGCCAGTTTCAAATAGTTTTAGTTTCCAAAACTAAAAAATTCAAAACAGTTCTCAAAAATGTAATTTTAAAAAATAATTTAACAAAAAATTCAAGTTTTTAAAAACTGAAAAAGAATTTTTGAGAAGTGTTGTTTTCGATTTTATAAAAATAAAATACTCCACTAAATAATAATAATAAAGTATTTAGACACGTGTTTTTCAAGATTTAAACTACACAATCAGGTATGATAAATTTTTTATTTTTTTCCGTGAGCATAGTTCAGTTGGCAGGGACATGCGTTGTTATATGCAGGGTCAGGTTCAAACCCCGGATACCCCACTTATTCACCTTAAAAAATGATGAATTCTAACCACTAAACTGTCTGACAAAAAAATATATTTTTTTAGATAAACCATGTACGATAAATATTTAGACACACTCATCAAATACAGGAAATAAAAGAAGATAAAATTAAACATTGTTGATTGATGTTATTTTTGTTTTAAAATTTTCAATTTAATGCAAATGTACCCAAATATCTATCATTTATGGTGCGTTTGTTTCAAATTATATTCATAGATTCCTGAGAATAAAATTATAGAAATATACATGCATATGTTTGTTACAAGTTTATTAAATTTTATTCCCGACATAAAATCTTTTTGGGAATAGAAAAAATTTCCCAAAAAAAAGGTTGAGAATAAAAGTTCTCACGAAGATATGAATAAATTCATATGTAATTACCTTTTTTTTTTTAAGGAATATATAATTACCTATTATAATCCATATTTTTAACGTTCTTTGGAATATTATAATATTAACCAAACATCTTTTTTCTAAATATCTAAGAATAAAATTCACATATTTATATTCCAATGAATGTTAATCATAAAAATAAATTTGATAAACTTGAAACAAACACATCCTTATTGGTTGTGTCCATAGAAGAGTTTTTCGTGTTTCAATTTATTTACTTTAAAAGTTTATATTAAGTAATTCTTCTTTATCCTTAATAAAAAGTCATGTAACATATTTAGAGGCTAAAATTGCAGAAATTTCTTTTGAGAGTAAAGAGAGTGAAAATGTTGATGGAAAATTTTACGTGACTAAAATGCTAACGGAAAATTTTAAAAGAATTAAAAATGTCATTGTTTTTTTTTTTTTGGAGAGAAAAAGAAAATGTCATTGTTTTGGTAAGAATTAGAAGTGAAACTTTTGTATATTTATAGGGATGATTAACTTGATTCAATTACTCAGTCGGTGTTCTCTGTTTCATCAACCACAAACTGAGTCAATCTTACATATACATTCTTCATACTAAGCTCTCTCAACCAGTCAATGGCCATCAAAAGTCATAGTCCACACCAATACAAACCCTGCAGAGGGGTTGGATCCAAAACATTTTGCCCTCTGCTCAAACGTTGGGTTCACACTAGGGACACGTCGCACAAACTCAACAACAGAGCACGAGTCATAAGAATTATGCTCTTTACCCAAACGGTTTTGCCCATTCTCAAAGTAAATGTCCAAAATGCCCCTATGCATGTTAACTCACGCAGCTTGAGTTAAGTCAGGCAAAAAAAAAAACACAAAAATCCAGCGTGAGTTAACTCACCCTGGTTGCTTCATCCTGCTGCCAAAACACAAACAACCTCCACGCAGGAGCATACCCAATATCAAAAACACTCCGACCCAAAAAACAATATGGTACTAACAATCTACTGATGAACACTATTTTGTGAAAATTGTTCATATTTGACTTTTAATTATGAATTGATAAAAGTTGCTTGCTGAAAGATTAATTAAAGGCACAAAACACAAGAAATGAACTAAAAATATTGTCAATGAAAGGGTGTGCCAAAAAGAAACGAAAATTATGTATTGGGATTAATTTTGACAATGATTTGAGTTGAAAATGAGAATTTGATTTTGAATTGGTGTTTAGGCTGATTCGTGGTTTCAAACAAGAATTGGAATGGAGAGTTTAGGGACGCCACACTTTCTAATCCTAGAAAATGATAAGTCTATGGAATGAAGATCACCACAAGAAAGGATTCTTGATATGATCAATACAAGGTCCAATCCAGAACCTAAAGAGCAATTACTCACTTTTTTTTAACAAAAATTAACTTGTCTTTTATTCAATTTTCGTGTCCTATATATAGGTAGGAGGGACACTTGCTGAATTACAAAGAAAAATGCAAATAACTCTTAGGATTCCTTCATCCAAATTAATCTATCATTATTTCCTATGGCTGAAGTAAATTAACATGAATACAAGAAATGGTTACAAGACAAATCAATGAATGAGGGTGGCTGGTCTTGATGATCATGATGATGGACGTGAATTTGATGATGATGGTGGTTTCATATGCTGAAATGAAATGCCTTCATTGTCTCATTGAAGTCTTGTCCCTTTCCTCTTCAATTCTTGCATTCTTCCCTCCTTCAGATTAAATGCTCTTTAATGCCTTGTTTTTCTTTTGTCTTCAGCATTCCTTTGCACGAAATAAACACACAAAACATTCCATTCAAAGCTTTGGAAGCTTTAAAATGGATTAAACACACAAAATAACCATACTCAGTGTTTTTGGGCCAAAATTGGTCTCTTACACTTTTTATTACAACATAATAAGAACAACTAAATAAAATGGGCAGCAAGAGATGCGCCCCACCCCTCCTCCAATGGTTTGATGCACATGACCATTTTATCCTCCATGCTTTCTAGTGTATGTTTGGACTAAGACTTTTGCCACCAATTGAGTTAGGGCCTCCTTAACTTTCTTGGTTCTCGACCTTGTCATTGGTCCTCCTAGCCCTTGAATTGAAGCACTTGTGTCATGGACAACCATGCCTTCATCACCTACCAACCCATAAAGAATAAAGCCACAAATGCATGCACCAAGCAATAACAGAAGGCAAGCACATGCCAGCAACACCAAACCGCAAGAAAATATACAATTGTTAAGTTGGATGAAACAAAACCAGCGTGAGAGTTAACTCACGCTGGGTTTCAGTGTTTTTTCGGTGTGACTTTAGTCACGTAGCGTGAGTTAACTCACGTTGCCATTTACACTAGCGTGAATTAACATACGTAGGAGCATTTCAGACATTTACTTTGGAAATGAGCAAAACCGTTTAGATAAAGAGCATAATTCGAGTCATAATGCAATGCAAGCAATCTTTACAGACTGTTTTTTTAATGGCAATCTTTAAAAACTGTTAAAACAACAACTAGTAACAGAAGATTAATGGAACACAAAAATAGAAATAAAAATAAAAACAATGGACACGATCAATCTTTGTTAACGCAGTTCAACAATGGTGCCTATCTCTGCGACTGTAGAGCAGCTATAGCTCAGTTTGTATTTACTCTGATGAATTAAGGTTTCAATTTTACCAACAACATATATAGTACCACTACTATGATTCAGCTTACAATATTATCCCTGAACTGTACCACGAGGTCCTTATATATATATATGAGCCATACTCAACACAAACTCACCAGAAAAGTTCCTAGCCTTTGAGCGGACCTTTAACAAATGATAATTTTATATTTGTACTGATGCCCAATCTTATCTTGTCTATCAATTCATATATTACCTATTATGAGTAAAAAATCATTTCATCTACTATAATATTTCCATTTATAGAGTTCGTATCTTTACTAACTCTTTATTACAGTATGTCATAAGATAAATGAGGTCATCAACAAAGGGGGTTGAAAGAGAGACTTCACTGCCCAGTAAAAGGGAGATTAGTCCTCAACAAAATAGAGGAGTATATCTTGTAAACAGTTATAAATGAGGTCATCAACAAAGGGGGTTGAAAGAGAGACTTCACTGCCCATTAAAAGGGAGATTAGTCCTCAACAAAATAGAGGAGTATATCTTGTACCAATAACAGTTACCAAAGAAATATAAACATTGAGTATTCAATTTTAGGGTGGAACCCTTTCTGACATATATTTTCAATTATGACAAATTGACAACAGATTTTATACATACATACCATAATGAGAGGGTGTTGGCATCACCAATTGTTAGCAATAAATGATAACATTACAATGAAATAAACATAATTTGGGCTAACTAGAATAAATTTAAGGTATACAGGAGGGCATATGTCCAATGACCTGATTTGGATGAGGGACAAATTGGTGAATCAAAACCTAAAAACCTAGGCTGATAAAATTACAAACAGAAAGAACTATGTTATATAATAAGTACAACGATTCTTATCGTTGGGCCTGATCCGCTGTGTGGTTGCTAGTTGTAGATGGTGATGGGGCCTTACCATTCATGATTCCGTTGTCCATAGGTGGAGACGATCCCCACTTACCCTCAGATTCACTGGGTTCTATCACTTTGACAGACCCATCACTCAACCCAACAGCAAATTGGTTAGGTTCTAGTGGATGAGCCGCAATCACAAGAGGATACACAGCTTGGCTTCTGCAATACACAACAACACAAGCAAGTGTCAAACTCCTAAACACAAATTTTGCTGAAAATCTATCACGAGAAAACCCCTTAACACACTAACAAAATTTCACACATTTTTCTTTTTCAGATCCGTGCAAGAGTACACTATTTTTACAAGTTACAAATATCAAACCATATCTCATCCTAATCTTAAGGAGGGATGTTTACTATTCACAAAAAAAACATAGTATAATCTAGATGGTTTTTAAATTAAAATTACTAATACCTTATTGATATCCAGAAACTGGTACGGCAACCAATAAATATCTTGTATTTTACATAGATTTATTTTTTCCGAACCTTGAAGAAAATGTATTAACATTTATTCCAAAGACTAAAGAGTGCAATCAACTAAGCTGGAACTTACCTACTTAAAGCGGCTGACGACAAGCATATTGGTGGTGCAATACGACATCTTAACCTCAAGCTATCAGCATCGAAAACCCCAATGTTTGCATCACAAAATGAAGCATATATTAACTGACTGTTGCAGGAATATGCTGCATATGATATGGGAGCAGACAGAGCATCTTGGGGAATCCACTGCAGCAAAAATAAATTATGAGCATATCTCAGTTTCAATCTTGTCACCACCAGCAGTTCTCTCTGAATACAGAAAGAAACCTCATACCTGCCGAATGCGTTCCATCTTGGAGCCATCATATATTGCCAATTGAGTTTCATGGACTACCAATAAGCGAATTTGGTCAGAATGGAACTGAACACGTGTATCACCAACTGGTGACTTTCCCGCAGGTAGTTGAATTGGAATTGATTTTCTTTTCTCCCATGTATCAATGCTCCACACACACATCTGTACAACATGCAGAATTCTTAAAACAAAAAAGGCAAAAACATTGAGCACTTGAAAGCAACATTTCCTATTGGGAGACTAATGCAATTGATAAAAGCTGTAGAAGCACAAATATTTGGGATAGGCGGATACTTCAACTCTAGCACCCAATTGAAGAAAACAATATAGCCAAACAAAAACCTACGAATAAATAAGTGCAGCAATCTAGCTACTCAAGAGTGCATCCACAAACTCTTCAACCTTTTCTCAAATAATCAAAGAAATCCTTATTGGATGGACATCTTGATGTAAATAAACAGACAAAAAAAGAAGAAGCATCGAGTCGAAGCAGAACACAAAAATTAGAAATGATTCAGAACTACAAGCAATAGTCTTCAAATTGAAAATTATATTTAGCAAAAGAAGGATGATTACAAACGATGGAAAGTAGGATGACCAACAAAACGATCTCCAAAACAAATTATTACGCGCCAAACTGATTTACATAAAATATTTTCCATGCAACTCAGAATTTTTTAACAAAGGAGAATGTCTAAAAGACTTACTTGAGCATCAGCGCCGGATGAAACCAGGATGTTAAGATTGGTTGAAAAGGCTAAACCAGTAATTCGTCTCTGGTGACCCTTCAATTTTGATTTCACCTGGAAAATACCACCAAAAGCAGGAAAAAGGTGTTTGTGTGAGTTAAATTTAGAATAATAATGTAAATCTTAAAGTAAAAATTAACAACAGTGGGTAATCACCTCATCCACTCTGACATTATAGATGTGAATGGTTGAATCCTCCATCCCAATGGATATAATGTTGTTATCCTGAGGATGGAAAGCTAGGAAAGTAGATGCAGGAGGTGGTGGCATGAATGTTGTCATTACCTATAAAAAAAAAGTAAATTATAAGTAACCAATGAACTTAGCTGCTGAATAAAATATCAGGGTACATATCGGGAGTACACACCTTGAATGTCATCATGTTAAATAGTGAAACTTTTCCACCACAGGCAGACATAACATAAGAGTCATTTTTTGAGAGTGCAATGCAAGGGACTGCTTCTTCAAGGTTGACGCCCGCGATATCGTTAGTCATAAGAAGACCACTGTTGGGTTGCCAACGTTGTGGAACAACACTGGCAGTTGCCTGTAATCACATGAACTTCAGAGTTCTGTTCTCTATTGAAAGGGAAAAGCTAAAGGAAAGTATAAAGAAAATTAGTTCATTGCGAGCCCATTGTTGGGTTGCCAACGTTGTGGAACAACACTGGCAGTTGCCTGTAATCACATGAACTTCAGAGTTCTGTTCTCTAATGAACGGGTAAATACGTAAACTAGTTTATTTGCTTAAGACTACCTTCCCAGTGGGATTTTGTTCATTGCGAGCCCATTTCCAAAGCTTCTGGACACCATTTGAACCAAGGGCCAAAATACCAACAGCAGAATTTGTATATAAAAGCCGTACAACCTATATATGAATCAGAACATTAAAGCAGAGAAGAATACAAAGTTTGCAATAGAATTATAGCAATCTCATAAATTCAACAGTCAACAGACCTTGCTGAAAGAGTCTGTGGTGTCAGGCATGGTCACTGAGCGACATTGGACAGGATCCAAAATTTCAGTCAATTGCCATGATTTAGTTCTATCCGTTGCATCTTCCACTCTTGATTTCTCTACACTTCGACTCATGGGATCAACTCCATTCTTGATTGAAAAAGTCAAAACCATTCCATATGTTACAGACAAGTATTATGATATGATACAGTACATAATTCATAACTAAAAAGATAAATAATAACAAACGAAGTTGATCCAAAATGGAATACAAACACCAAATTATGAAGTAAAATAGATTCATCTACACCTTTATGGTATGCAAGGGTATTGCACGACAGAATTAAGAAAACTACTCCCTCCGTTTCTAAATATAAGCAAATATTACTTTTTAGGTTCATTCAATTAATGATGTATGTGGTTAATAATATGGACCACATACATCATTAATTGAATGAATCTAAAAAGTAAAATTTGCTTATATTAAAAAACGGAGGGAGTATATAAGAAAGAATAAAAGGATCAAAATAGTCCACATGTTTGCATGCAAGTGTGTGTACTGTGTACAAAAAAATGAATATAATAAGGCCATCATGTTAACATCAGAATAAAGAAGGTGCAATTTACAGGGTCAGGTTCATACAAGAATAGGAGGCGGCCTGACAGGAGAGCTTCTTTCCACTTTACAGTTGACGGGACTAACATTAGCAGTAGAAGAGCCGGATACCTGTATACCATAAACAAAGTTAGTGTACATTTTGATCCAAAAAAAAAAAGTGTACATTATGATCTTAACAGAAGGAATCAACCAGAAGTTTAAAGAACTATATGACTACCTTGATTGAAGTAGATTCAATGGGTGACCTCAATGCTTCAAATGCTGGAGTTTCAATTGTTCTTAAGGATCTAAGACCAGTAGCATTTGCCATTATCTTGAACCCATTGTCCACAGTAGTAACAGCAAGAATATTTCCCTCCTTATTGAATTTCAAGCGTGGAAGGCCCTGAATAGATTCATACAATCAGATAAGGGATGTTATATAAAGTGTAGTTATACTCCAGAAGATTTCAAGCGGTTAACCATAAAATAATGACCTGCAATCCACCATCAGCATCAGTGCTTGCTAGAAGATTAATATTGTCCATGTCCCAAAACTTCAATTGACCGTCTTCACCCGCAACCAGAAAGCGATTTTGAGTTGTGTCAAACTGCACGACGCCATTAGATTTCTTTCTAAATCCATTGTACGTTCTCTTAATGGCTCCTTCGCTTTCATTCCATTCAACAAGGAAAGACTCTCCATCTTTACTTGTCCCACAAGAAAACAATCTGGGAAAGATGGGGAAAATACATGGTAAGGCATGATAAGACACTTTAACAAAATAAACATGCCACCTAACGAAAGAATTACTCGTCAAAATCTAACCTACCTACTTCCGTCGGCACTGTAAAGCATTGTAGTACACCAATGACCAGGAGCATCATAGTCGACCCTAGAACCCATGTTATCGTATAACCAGGCCTTTATTTTCCCATCAATGGCTGTTGAAAATATGAACTGCAAAGTAACATTAACAACATTTAGTGCATGCGTTTGCATGTCTGTACATATAGTATGCAAGAAGATGAACAGTACATATGCTTATGCAAAAGGGCCAATATATGTGTTGTGTTGTAATAAGGGATGGGAGCTGTAATTTTCTATAACTGCAATAATTGAAAGCCACCTTTATGAATATAATACAAAAATAACTGCATACACATTAGCTCATAAATTACTATCTGTTGTTCTTGTTTTGTTGGTGCCTTGAGTATTTCCTATACCTGTTATGTTCCGTGGTTTATTTCAACCGGTATTTACACTCTTAATTTTGGTACTTAAGCTGCGTCTTATAAAGATCTAACAAATTATAGTGAGGGAAATCTACATCTAACCTTCTATAGATAAGACATTGAAATTTCTGAGGGCCTCAATATTGATATCTACTTTATTACCTGAATGTTCTCTTTGTGATGAGGACAGATTGAATATACAGGCGCATCATGCCCCTCAAAGGTAAATAGTCTTCGTCCATTTGCATCCCACACCTATCAAGACATAAGAGTTTCATCTTCGGAAAAATAGATAATTTTTGTTTAACCCAAAATTGAAACAAGTAGATTTATGCACCTTTATCAACTTATCATCACCACAAGTTACAATGCACAGCTGTTTATTTGGAAGAGCAAATGACAAATCATTCACACCACCAACATGGGCATCAACCTGCAACAACAAAGAAATGTAAATCAAACTGCAATCAAAATTTTGACTATTTCTTCTGAGAAGAATGTCACCTCTATTCGCTGGGCTAGCTCATTTGACCCGGTGTAGGCATATAAATGAATCAGATGTTTAGTAAATGCAACACCTGAAGCAAAGCAATCAGTTAGATATTCACCCAAAAGCTTAAATATGGTTTCAGAAACATGAAGTTACATACCCACAAAATTTCCATCAGGGCTCCATGTGACACGACTGACAGAAATAGGTGCATCCTTGACTGCAGCTGCCTGCAAATTTCTGAACTATAAATTCCAAAGGTTTTGATTTTTCAAGCATCAAGACTAATGGCCAAACATAATATTATAGTGGCCATTATAGCTTACACTAGTTCAGATTGACAACAGAAGATGCGGTAGAACAAGAAATATTGCACTATATGAAACCTGAAATGGTAATGAGCATGCCGACACATCCCATATCTTGAACGGCTTTGAGACCAACCTTTCTCGTAAACTGAGTTCCCAGAGGGTTATTTCACCATTACTAGAGCCAACTGCTCATTTTAAATATACAACAATAGAAGGAAAAAAAGTTACATTTCTGTTTATCTTTTAGCAACTGAGATATTACACGTGACAAAATCATGATAAACAATACCAAGAAGTAGGGTGTGGTGCGAAGGATGAAAATCCAAGCTTGTCACAGAGGATCCTTGATGCAAAGTCATAGCCACTGTTCTTGGGAGATCATCCAGTGACCAAGAGGCTTGTCGAGCCACGGGATAGGAAACCTGAAATTACATAAATGAACCATAGTTATATGAGTCACCAACCATTACAAAGTCTGAAATAACAAAGATTACTAGGCATCAAGAAATATGTGAAGCCACATACATGATACATCTTAATTGAACAGAAATTAATCAAAATTACCTCCTCAACAGAATGACCTGGACGAAGCCTTTTCATTAACTGTTCATGATCAGTGTTCTGATAGTCAACAATCCCAGGAGTTGCCGGAGGAGTCCTAGGACGTTTCAAGATAGATACTGTTTGAAAAAGTACAAGGAGAGTGTTTAAGTTGTGATATACTCTTATATTATTGAATATGTGAAATAGCACATCAGGAAAATATTCTCCTTGCCACTAAGACATGAAATTACATTTGCAGCTGTAACTATCTTTTGTTATAAAAAAAAAAGGATGATAGAGCAACTGCTAATTTGACCTTGATTCTGAGGGACCGGCATGGTTGACGATGTGACAACAGCTGCTTGAACAGATGATGAAGCTGAGGCATTGGCCATCCAACCAGCCAAAGCATTAGCATTTGCAGTTGCAACATTAGGAGGGAAGGGCTATAAAAAAATAATAATAATTTATCAATTAATCATCAAGACAGTAGCCATTAGATTATTAATCAATTGAAAACATAAGTAACCAGTTGATTGAAATGCAAGGTGTCGTACACCATGAGCTCCAAGTGAAGTATAAGCAACAGGCTTTGCAACTGCAGAAATTGGAAGATTGACAGGTGTAGGTGCCAGTGGACCATTAGAAGGTGAACAAGTGTGGTCTATAAATAAAGTCTTTATATCTGGGTTTGGCCTTGGGTTTTTACAAAGCTGGTGCTGCCAGTTCAGACTGCAATGATAAAGGGAGACCGATAGATTAATTGATAAAAAAGGAGAAGGCAAGGCAAAACAAACTAATAATCCGAGTTTATAATAATATAGGTGCAGGAAATTTTTTGAATTCTTCTTGCAAAGTACTGAATATGTTAGTTATACACTTCCAGGATGAAAAAGCCACGTGATTTGCTTTTCATTTTCCTCAGAATGGCCGGCCCACCACGAAAAGTGTGATCCCAAAAAAAAAAGAAAACCAGTAGAAGGCTTTAACTTGCTTAATCACATACCTCTGATTGATTAAAGTTCTTAGTCTTGACGACTTGAGTGTCGGGAAGGCAAGCTTATCACGGAAAAGAGGATTTGCCTCTATGAGTTTTTTTAGTTCGATCAACATAATACTTCGAGCAGTTTTGGTGTCACCATACTTGGACAGCTGCTCGTTCTCCCTATCATATGAAATAAAATACAGGTCAGTTGGCATGCTTACCACTTAATTAGTCTGAGCTGTGAATCAAAGGCTATTTGAGATATGAATCAGATGTAGATTCTCATCCACCCACCAGATGAAACGAGGCACCGACAAACATTAGATTACATACTATAGATATTACCTGAAATTATTAAGAATTAACAGCTGGGTGATTTCTTTGTATAGTTCCTCATTAAAGGTCGAGAACACTTTTAAATCACCAACTAATATCTCTACAGCCTTTGGTTTGTCTTGCCTAAAATTTTCAAAAACACAAGAGAATAAGATGATTAGTTTTTTAACGAGCACAAATTCATTTAGAAAAAGAACTCAAAAGGACACAGTTCCATATACCGGTCAAGTGCTTCCAGATATTTCTGCTTCCTAATTTCAAAGAATATTTTCATTGAGTATCTATTATCATCAACTTTGGTAAACCCTGCTAAATACTTTTCAACTTCTTCCCATTCACCAGCCTGCACTTTTTCCTCAAAGTACTTCATGTTGAAAAAGAACCCTGATTCTTTCTCGAGCCTGCATACATATAAGAGGCGTTTAAAAGAGTGAAACTGAAAGTCAAGCAGATACCTAAAGACAATAAACAACTGCTAAAAGAAAAGATAACCCTCATCCAGAGGTCAATTTATTTTATTATTAAGTTCCAATTTTGTAGTAAGGATATTATATAACTTAGAATGAGCTTGATTTGCGGAAATATGAAGGACTAAATACCACAAATCTAATTGTTCCGAGTTTGATTTTAAAAACAGTTATGGAACAAGAAAAAATTAACTTTGAAGCATAGAAAAAGGCCTTAAAATATGTTGTTCAATAAACCATGCCATCCAAAAATATAAAATAGCACAACTTTTCCGTCCTCTTCTTCATGGTTCTCTTTTGCATCCTTTATTTCCCTTTTCAAGCCTATTTATGTTGTGTAACATAGCACACAATACCAAAAGTTGGGTTCTAACTCAATTACATACACTATATTGTTCTGGTTGTGATGTCCCTCGAGGTGCATCAATAGTACCCTAAGTCTTTATGGACAAGAAGTGCTTGACATAGTCGAATGGCCCCAATTCTCCTATAAACCAATTAATTTTTTTCTTCTGAAAAACCTATAAACCAACTAAACCCCTTGTTTTAGTACCATGGTATGCCAAAGCTCCATGTGAAGGCCCCATAAATCTAAGGCCTGCCAAATTAAGATCCACTAATTTAAACATAAACAAGTTACTAAGATCGAGCTAGGAGTGACCACCCACACGTGAAAACTTTGGTGCCATGATAGGAAAACAAATCTATGAGAGAGTGGGGACAAATATGATCATAAAATGAGACAAATATTTGTTCGGGTGCTTAGCTCACAGCTTAAAGCTATTTGTCCCTTCCCAAACGTGCGCTTAGCAGTGATTAAACTGCTGCCCTTGGCCCACAACTCGGTGCTGCTTAACCCACAGAGCCACACCAAAGGGGTCAAAGAAAACATGTTTATTACCAATAAAAAGATTTATCGTTTGTATACTTATGCAATTTATTGTTTTTCTTTTCATTTCAATAAGCGAAGTAACATCATCAGAGAAATGAGCATATATTGTAGGAATGGATACCCTTGCCCAGTTGGCAGGGTGATTCAGTCCGAATACGATTTCAACAGTCAATACACAAGTCAAGTACATAATACTATACAACAAAGCAACGTCGCATTTGGTTCCCTAAGTGCAGCTCAGCTCAGGTGGTAAAATGTTGTGGGAACATTCACATTTGATATGTTGGGCGCAAATTCAAACCCACAATACCCCTCTTCAAACTTAGTGTATGTGATTCTCCCTAAAACACTGTAATTCCGCTATTATTCACATCGAAATTGAAAAAACAGCAATAAAACAAAAAAATTGAAAACACCCATCCTTTTTAAATCATTTCTCTATTTTTTTACTTTTAATTACAAATAACTACAGAAGTATCTTATTTGCTTACATCATGTTTGTTAATTCAAAAAAAAAAAAAAAAACATAAAACAACAATAAAACACGTTTCACTTTAATTCTTACATCTTCTATTCATCTAATCAAACACATAAACATCATTAGCATTTATCAACCAAAACAAAAACCAGATTAGCTTAATTGTAAAAACATGCACAAAAAAAAAAATTAAACAAAAAATCTCACTTGTGCACAGATTCCTTGAACTTCTCCTCATCAAGAAACTGAAGTATGAGAAAAACCAATTCTCTACTCAACGAAGTCATTTTCACACCACAAATCTCGATCTATCAACACCGATCTTCAAATTCCACCAACCACCGACAAATCAGAGTTGATGAAAATTACACAACGAATTCTCTTCTTCCCTCTATTCTTAATTCTCAATTCAAACTTACACAAACTCAAAGAATTACATTACAAAATTACAAAATCAAGGTTCGAATTGAAGAGTTTCGAATTTCTAGGGTTTGTAAAAGTTGAAGATAAGAAAGAGGAAAGAGAAAATGAAGAAGAAATGAAACTCGCTATCCTCGCACGCTCGATTTGTTGTATTGTACTGAAAGAAGGGTTTTGCTTTTTCTACTTAACTATCAGATATAAGTACGTTGAGTTATACGATAAGTGGTATATCTTATCGGTTTGTACGAGTGATAAGTGAAGTAGAGTTATGTTGCGGATTCGAAACTAGAAATTAAAATGTAGTGAATATTCAACACACACGTCCATTTGGCCCCATTTATGTGTTTTTTTCCTTTGCTGTCACTTTCGATGCTTTGAATTGATGTATCTAACTACTCTGCCTCCTACTGTTAAATGTTCTGTCTTTAGTTTCGCGTTTTCTCGTGAGATGTTATTATTTTCGTGAATGAATGTCACGCGCGGGTTGTTTCCTTGTGGGACCCTCATCTCGTGGTCGATTTTTTTCTTTTCTTTTTCCCTTGAGGTTTTTTTTTTTTTTTTGTCTTGCATGTCTTTTGTTTCACAGAATTTTCGTAATCGCTACGTACCTAAATATAAGGAAAATTGAATTTTTAGGTTTATTATATTAACGATGTATGTGGTTTATATTATAGATCATATATATTATTAATTAAATAAATTTAAAAAATAAATTTTGCTTATATTTAGAAACGAGTTTTTAGATGAAATTGATTAAACATGATATTATTAGATGATATTGATTTTTTAGGTTCATTTAATTAATGATGTGGACGTTGATGGTTCAACATGATGTTACACATACATCACTTTATGAATGAACCTAAACAATAAAAACGTCATGTTATTCCGTCCACATTCTTTTTTTCAATACTATCTTCAATGTTATATATGTTAAATCATGATTCTCACACCTTGGAAATAAATTTTGTTTAAAATAGTGAGTTATACATTAATTTCAATTGAAAATAGAGTGTCTATTTTTAAGACTAGATTTGTTCAATTTATCTATTTTTCTTTATCGTTTTTTTATAAGATAGATAAACATTATTGAAAAATTAGTGTAACTTGTTTAAATAAATGTAAATTATTTATGAGTTCCATTATATTCTTTTTGGTCACATTTATAAGTAAAAAATAACTTTTTAAATACATTTAATAATTAACATATACAGTTACATTTATAGGTTAGATACATTAATTATTCAATGTATCTAAAAATTTATTTTTTGCTTATACATGCAAATACTGCATGTTTTTCTTGCAATTGAACCGTGAATGGAGGGTGAATAAATGGAGCAATCTTGGAGTCATTCTTTTTGGTCAATCATTATGTGCTTTGCATTTAGAATAGTTGACAAGATAACTCTCTCACGTCAAAAGCATTTTAGGTTCGATTGCCGAAGTCGTCGATTTATAAGGTAGTTCGACCATGGTAAAAATAAAACATCAAATCGCTTGTTATCAATTCGAATATTGGTTTTATAGCGGATTTAAAGGATCTAAGTTGTGTTGATACATCGAACACAACTCTAAAGAGTTAGAATAAAAAAAAACTTATACATCAAAATTGTGATGTCCTTTATTTTTTGGACCAATCGCTCTTTTGATTTTGGAAAAAAATATCTTTATCAATATACTCTTTCTTCTACACATTTATTGCTACCCCATAACATAATGGAGAATAGCTAATAATTAGGACTCATAACAAAAATCCTTAATCCATTCGTTGGAAAAACTTTTTCCACAGCAAGCACTAATCCTTTTTTAACGTATAATTAGATGTGGTAATCATTCAAATAAAAAATAAAAGCTCGTTGCTTTTTGTTTCCCTATAATTGGAGCATCTAAACATGACCCTTTTTTCTAAGGTATGTTTAACAAGACCTTTAAATAAATTATTCTTATTTTTTTATAACATTCTTTTAGACACGTAAATTGAAAACATTTTAAACAGTTCTTATGGTTGACCCAACATATTACTAGGCCTGATGCAAATATAAAAATATGCATTTTTAAAAGTCCATAATATATATTTTTTTGTTTAAATATGTCTACATAAGTTTGTTAAAACAAATCATTTGAAAAATTAATGTATCAATTATGTTTATTTTTTAATTTTGAATTGACGATAAAGTCAAACTATTCAATTTTTTTTTCGTGCTGAAGGTTTGAATTTGGGTCTTGCATATATTATATATTGTTCAAATGAGCTAAGTTCACAAGGACAAATTATTCCGTCTTTGTTAACACAGTATTAATTTTATATACAATTTTATTAATTTGAATTTTCAAAATAGTATAATATGAGGCCTTTTTCACCGATAATACTAATAATAAAAATTGATCGCCTAAAATAATCGCCTTGGTGAAAATATGGACCGACTTTAGAGACATTCGCACTTGTATTATGTATTTGAACTTCATAACTAAACGGTTTGAATTCGTCAAAGAAGGAAATTCTAAAATATTTTTAACTTAAGAGGTGGTAAAAAGCGAATCAAGTAAACTTGTTTATCAAACTAACAAAACTAAAAGGTTATAACTTATAAGCGGTTTATTGTTTTTTTTAAGGGGAAGTAGTTTAGTGTTGTTACTTAGCAGTTCGTGTGTCAACATGACTTCTAACCCCACTAAGAAATTCACTTGATACTTTTATATAGATTTTATAACTCTTAATTGTTTTTTTCTCAAATAATGCAGTGGTTAGAAATTCATCTTCTAGATGAATAAGTTTAAAATTTGTAATTCGAACTTAAATATTATATATAATAAGTTACTATCAATTAAACTATGTTTACGAGGATTATTCCTCTTAAATATTTATATATAAACGTATTGGCTTAATTGCATGTTTGATCCCTTATGTTTATTTTAGTTTTTAAGTTGGTCTAAAACGTTACTTACATTGAAATAATTTAGTCATTTCCGCGACATGATAACGAGTTTAATAAAAAAAAAAAATTAAAAAATGTTTAAAAACTGATTTTCTAAATAAGTTAAGTTTCATTACCCATATTGTCAACCCGAATCCTTAAACGTTAAGTGACTAGCTTATTCCAACGTGAGTAACGTTTTGGACCAACTTAAAACTTTTAAAATGTAAGGGATCAACTTGAAACTTTTAAAATATAAGAGACCAACTTAAAAACTAAAATAAACATAAGGGATCAAATATGCAATTAAGACAAACGTATTTTATGATTCACATACTTTATGTTTAAAATGTTTTCAATTTACATACTTAAACATTGGAAAACATATAAAACACACCAAATGAGTGAATGACTACTTGTAAAATTTATATCGAATAAAAATAATCGGGAGAGTTGGATATCAAGACTTACTAGAGTAAGAGAAAATATAAAAAACTAAAAAATTGCTAACATAGAAATTTACACGATAATTACCAACTAAGAGGGACGCGTAATTTACTTGGTTGAGTTAAAAGATTAGTGGTTAGAAAGTTAAAGATCAAACGTTTGAGTTTTTTTAATAATTGAGAAAATACCGACATAACAATTAGGATACTAACACTTTTCATTATAAACAAAATAATTACCAATAAATCTATCAGATCGACAACAAAATTTCTTTTCATTCTCATGAACAGGGACGGATGCATGTTACTCTATGTGTAGGCTTGTGCCTACACACAAATTTTAGAAACTTATTTTTTAGTAGTATAATATATCAATATTTGACATTTTGATCACATGATCCACACTTATCATAAATCATTTCTCTCTTAGCCCCACATATATAATCATATATCTCAAATACTTTTAGTTATCGAGTGGGAGATGATTCGTTAAATGATTGTTTAATTATTTATATTGAGAACAATATTTTTATTGATATCGAAAATGTGAAAATCATTCAAAGTTTTCATAAAATGAAAAATCATAATTATTACTATTACAGATTTTTATATATATTGTCCCCACAGCCCACTAATAAAAAATTATGGATCCGTCGCTGCTTTGAATTTTTGTTCATCTTGAAATTGAATTGGAGTTCTTATGAAAAAAAGTTGAATTGTTCTTGTTTTTTTCTAGGGAAAGGTAAATTGTTCTTGGCTAGTGCTCTACGGGAGAAAAACGACACACATTTTGTGGACCTAAACAAACGACAACCTTTCCTTCTATCAACGATCAATGATGCAAAACATTTGCACTTCAAATATCTGCACAAAGATGCTAACATTTGCGACGTGTCAAGACATTAAACCTTTGGAATTTAGGGGTAGATGTGAGCATTTTCCATCATTCTTAATTGAAAACTATTACTATGTCAACAGTCATTTTTCCGGAAAAAAGAAATATAGGTACTCATACATAAATCAAAGCGATAGAAAAATAAATAAATATGCAAAGCGAATATTATAAAAAAATATTATAAAATGGTTGTTTAAATATCATTTTGTTATAAATATTAGTCGATGTCAAAGACATTTTATTATACATATAATTATAACACATTTCTCATTATAAATATTGGTGCAACTCAAAACTTTGATGTAGGAATTGGTCAAATTTAGGTGCAACCTACGTGATGTTTGAAGCTTAATTTTTTAAAGTCTAATCGAGGCTCAAAGGTTTTGTGGTATTTCAAATTCTTAAATTTGATTAAGTTAATAACTTATTGAATAAATCTAAAAAATTAAAATTCTATTTATAATAATAATTGGAGAGAGTATAATTGAAATCAAACTAACCGAGGAACTGATTAACCTATAAATTCCCTTTTTGATCATAATTTTATAAAACACAACTTGATTTTTTTGTTGTGGTGGCCGGAATTTGAACCCTGAACATTGCATATACTATGTATTATCCATATCAACTGAGCTAATTTCACGAGGATCAACTTAGAATTCTTAAAAATAGTGAACAAATTCCCCCTTTTGACCATCATTTTATAAAATACAACGTGGGAATAAAACGGTGGAATTAGGCACCTCTCATTAGAACATAGTAGTAGGTTGGTAGGAGTGAGTAGCAATTAAAAAAACACGAGTAACCATGATTGATTAGGTCAACAAAAAAACATAGACAAAGACACATCACCTTCTAATGAATCAACCTTAATTTGACCAATTTACATCACATTTTTTTAAGAGACCATATTACATGCATTGATCAAACAAAACAAACAAATGGCTTGAACTTGACTAGCCAATTTTACATGATTAAACTATTTTAGTGCAAAGGCTAGGAATGAAAGAATAGACATATGGCTGAAATATCATCCATAGCAATACCTTGCCTCTTGCATTTCCATGCATGCATTGCACACTCCACCAAACGTTTAGATGAACTTGTTCTGTCTTCTGTTGAAGACACAATATCCACTGCTTCTTGATTAGAGATCACATCCCAAACCTATATATCACATGCAAAAACCAATTACATATAAAAATTCAGCAACTTAATCTTTTGATATATATTATTACTAACCGTTTCTATAAGTAACATGACATAACATAATTGCAAGTTTGATTCCCTATTTTTACTATTTCACCAAATTGGATGATTCCGCGTCAGCCGATTCTATGTCAGGTCAGTAAAAAACTTATCACGTCACCACTTTTGGATCTAAAAACGTGAGTGACTAACCGAAAAACTATATTTTTAAAAAAACGGACCAATTATGTGAACGAATAATATCAGAGGACCAGAAGTGCAAGTAAGTTATATAAAAAAAAAAAAATATTGTAACATTTTCAAAGGACAACAGTACTATACCCCATCACTGGCTAGCACAACAAACTGGTCTTTGCTTGTTATATTCCTTTGTGTTACTTCAGGCACTGAAATAAGACCATAATCTTTCATAGAATAGTCACCAAAAGCCCTTGACATGGCTAGTCCCGGAGACTCCTCATTCGGCAACCACACACGGTGCACCCCAGGCTCGTCGTCTAGGCAGAAGACTCGCCCTTGGCAGTCAAGTATTCTCTCTGCTTCCTCTACAGACATTGTATCAAGATACATAAAAATAATGAGATTCTAAGATGTTGTATTAGAGTTAAACATGAACAGAATTATATAGAAAAATAGTGAACATGACTAACGAGGTAAATTGGGCTTGAAATCTATTGTTAGCTGAACTGGAACCAAATTTCCATCATCTGATGTTGTAGCTAAAACAGCACGAGAATCACCAACATTTGCAATCACAATGAGTTCACCCTGTTCATTACAGAATCATGATGAGTTTTGGAGCATGTAAGACTAAATTGAAGCAAAGCAAATAAAAAAAAAGGACTAACTTGAAGACGAGCATTAAGATAAAGACCAAAGATTAATATTTTTGACTTGAGCATATAATGCATTAGTTACTAAAAAATATGAAATTAAATCGTCAGATTTTGCGGATTGAGTTACTGAATTCTATAATTTTCTTTTTATGTTTTACCTGTCTAACAATTGACACTGCCGTCGTTCCACTGAAAAACGAATCAATCTTGTGATTCTGCTCTAGTTCTTGATCGATTGAAGCACATGTCTTCAGGTAAGAATGCTTCCATATATTAAACTGTTGATGTTTTTTGCCTGTCTTTAAATCAATTTCTGGATCAATTGAAGTTTGAGAAAGTGTCTCCTGCCAGTTGCATAGCAAAGCTGATGGCATTGACTCTCTTACTGTTCTTGACACATAGTGACCCCAAGGTCCATGTCCATCAAAAATCCCACAGAAGATCATGTCCTCTTGGCATCCAAATTCCTATAATTAACATCAATAAATTCACTCTCATCAATCATTAATAAAAGAATACTTTCTAATGGTTTTCTCTTTGTACATAAGTGGTTATGTATAAACGGACCTGTTTGGATATTAATTAAGCGCTTATAGCATAAACATTTATGATATAGGTGTTTTTAGTACAACAAAAGATAAAATACAATAACATAATTTTCATATAAGCTAGAAGTTGTTTTCATAAGATATCCTAGAGAGCTTATGAAAATAAGCTGGAAAAAAACTTATGAATATATCATAAGTTGTTTTGCATATGCTCTCCTAAACAATCTCGCAAGTGCTTATGCAGTAGATAAGCTTAAATAAGTCAATCCAAACAGGTTAATAGTTGTTATATGTTTTCATAAACTATTTTGGAAAGCTTCTGGAAATAAGGTGAAAATAACTTATGAAGTTATGAACATGTTATAAGTTGTTTCCATAAGCTCTCCCAAATACTCCTAGAAGGGATTATGCTTAAAGATAAACTCTATTCAGTCAATCCAAGTCCAAACAGACCTTAAAAAGATAATAATTAACATTGAATATTTGAACATACTTCCCACACTATGCAACAATCTTGGTTAACTCCTTTCTTGCCTCTTTTGGAGAAAACCGAGGCAAAGTTGTTTGAACCATCAACATTAATGGTGCCAGAGCTATTGATAAGGGAGTGATTTCTTTTTGCTTCTTTTGCCAATGCTTCAGCAGCTTCTCTCCCACTACATTTACTCCTTCCTTTTTTCATTTTCAATGACTGTGCCAATCCATTGAACATGGATGAAAAATGACCCATCAACTCTCTCTGCACTATCTTGTGCTTCTACTCTAATCAATATATAGTACAAAATCTGAACAATGAAAACAGTACTACAGTTAAACATGATATCACAGGTAAAGATACTACGAAATTCATCTTACAGTCCGATTAAGGAAACGTTTAATCTTTTAGAATTTACTTTACCATTTTTCTTGGTAATAAATATTGAAGAAATCACACAAGTTTTTTTTTTTTTTTTTTTGACAAAAGAAATCACACAAGTTTTGTTATCCTATTACCTACAACCATTGCCTTAAAAACAACATGGTGGCTCATGGTTTACTCGAGTTTATCTACTGACATGAACACTTGCGAAACTGTTTGAGAAAGCTTCAAGAAATATCTTATTACATGTTCATAAGATGTTATCAGCTTATTTTCATAAACCCTCAAGGATAGTTTATGAAAACAGCTTATAACTTAAACTTATATTCTCTCAAAAAAAAAAAAAAAAACTTAAACTTATATGAAAATATCTTGACTTTATTTATTTTTTGTAGTAAAAGTTAAACATAAACACATATATGATTCATACTTATGCTATAAACGCCCAATTAAGTTATTTATACAAACATGGCCAGTCTTAGAAAAACAAATGAATATGTAAAGATTGAGTTACTTTCCAAGTTTTGAAAAGCCCCGGATCAAGGGATATAACAAACTCAAACTCATTCTTAATTGGTAATTAAATTGGGACCCCCCACCCAAAGAAAAATTAACATTTCTTTTTGCCTTACTTTTTCTTAGATTTGATCTTTCATGTCATTTTTATAAATAAAAAAAAAAAAAAATGTATTCAAACCCAAGTTTTGCTACAGAATAAAATAAGAAATTGTACATAGAAACACCAAGAAAAATATCTCAAAACCCCCATGTTACCTAGCAGTTAGCACACGTTTAAACACCATTTTCATACCTTACTATAGATATTGCAGAGAATTGTATGAAGCTCTTGAAAAAGTTGAGAACTTTGCAAGAAGGAACAATAGCAGAACCAAAATCAGACAAAGCAAGATGAAAGTTGTAGAAGAATGGATATCCAATAATGTTGTTTGTTTGGTTCTGGTTTCTTCTTTCTTGAGTTCCCTTTTATCTAGGAAAACAGCTACAAAGACAGTTTTTTCAGTGTACACATTAGATGCAAATAATAGTACTGTAGTACCAATCAGTGCATGTATAAATTTGTATCTTCTCTACCGTATGTATATGTATATGATTCATAAAATCTTTAAAAGGTAAAAGAATAATGATATTTTTTCTACTCTTTGCTCTTTACTACTTTGTTTGGGACAATAAGTAAAATGGCCTTTTTTATTACCCAAATTAGAACTCTATGAAAAGCATGTTCTGTTTGACGGTTATAAAGAGAGAAAATTCAATATTTTTTCTATTTTAATTTTTGCTGGCAAGTTGATTTAATATAATGAAATGATAAGGGTATGAGAGCTTATTTTGCGATTACTTTTTGTAACATGTGTTTTATGAGTGTATCATGAAATTAATAAAAAGTTTGTTAATTATTTTCCTAGAACCACTTGGAGGTTGGCTGGACATCGTATTGTATTATTGCTCTATACTTTATTCATGAATACAGAAACGAGGATAAAGTGAACTATAAGAGGAGAATAATGAGAAATTTTTGCATTGTCTTTCATCTAACACCTCGTATTTAGTCTCAACCAATAAAAATAGGACACATCATTTAAATTTAATGGAGGTGCACTTTCAGTTGCATATATTGGTAATGGAAACCGCTTGAAAAAATGGTTGAACATGATCTAGAGAGACAACAAAAAAAAATTGATTTTTTAATTTTACAGCTTTTTTCAATTTAAATGATGTGTCCTATTTTCTTTGGTTGAGACTAAATATGAGGTGTTAGGTGAGAGACCATGCAAGAATTTCTCAAGAATAATATACGGAATGTGTTTAGTTTAGTTGACTGAGTCATTGTATAATATATGTAGAGGACGGAGTTCGAACTCCGGACATCCTGCTTATTCATCTTAAAGATGAATTTTTAACAACTAAACTACTTAAAAATTAATATATAGAATGCATGTAACATCTAGTATCTTCATTTTTTTAAAATAATAATTTAGTTTGTTTGGATAATACTATATAAAATGATTTTTTTTATTACAAAACTAATTCAATTTTTTGACATTTATTTTCTCTCTAAAAAAAAAAATATTTTTTGAGAAGCTACTCTTCGTGCCCGTTTGTTATAGCTTTTTTGTTACAAAATTAAAATAATAAATGCTGCATTAATATTTTAAAATGACAATTATTTTGAGACAGAAAAAATGTTAAAAACAATTATTTTAAGACGAATGGAGTATTAATGAAGTTTTAAACTGTTTAAGTTATTACGTGTTCATGGAAGCGTGAAATCAATCTGAGGTTCGACAGTGTCTTCACAACTATAATTCTCTTTGCTTCAATTGATTGACACAAAAAAGGAACATTGTCCCTTACTTATGAATTCCCTAGCTAGTAGAGTGTTAGGTACAATTGTTTTGAGTTACACTAAGAAAATGCATAAAAATAAAGATAAAAGTAGAAAAGTAAATGGATAAAAATGCAAGAATAGCTAGTTTGATTTATTGGATGTTTTAATTATAGTATATAAATTGGGTATTTATATTGAAACTATTGCCTGCTAGCCAAACGACTTGACCTATAGTGTTGAACCTCTGTTCGGCTAATTTCATAGGTTCTACATGATTACTCCCTTTTTCTAATGGGATCGTGGTGCCCCAGGTTCGACTTCAATCTATGGAGATCATGTCTCCTCCCTCATTCCTCAAAGTAGTTAGTGGTGTCAAAAAAAATAGAACATGTGTTTTTCGCATCATTGTCTAGTACAACTATGTTTTGACTCAATTGAGGCTCTTGCAACCCATGTTCTGAGTTAGTAGCATCGAGAAAGAATAAACTTTCCATGCCCAGTCGCTCTAGTATTGTCTATCCTTCCACCTTCTTGGAGGCTTCCCCACCTAATAATTTAATTGCTTCGAGATCGAATAACATAATGATTATTTTTGAGTGTAAACAAATACCCCAAGAGACATGTACATTGACGATATTGATTGGAACTACAATGTTAACCCTGAGCTTCTTTTGGATTTGGAAAGAGATACAACATTCCCTACATTTAAACCCACACTTTGCGGTTGCGATATTATTTTTAATTGAATTATAAATGTATAAGTAAAGTTGGATTTGTTATAAGGAATGCTAGGGTCACACCCTCTAACACTCTCTTTGGACACACTCTCATCTATTGGAGCCAACTCATCGCTCATTTTTTCTTTTTTTACTTGTAACCGGTTCTCCAAGTGGAGAGAGAAACCAGTTCAAGACCACTCATACATGTGTTTCATTCTGGAATTCTATTCCTTTTTCTTCTCTTTTTCTTCCCTCTTCTTCTCCACGCTCGCCTCTCAATCTCGTCCCTCCCTTCAATGCTTTTATGTAATTTCTTCACCCATCATTTACAAATCGTAACAATTTTAGTTTCAATTTTCAATTGATATTACATCATATAGAAAAGGACTTTTTTTTACAGGAATGAAAGGGAAAATCGAAAAATTGGGTGAATCTTTAAAAGTGAATTGATAAATTTTGCTGGTATGGAAAGAGTTTGTATCAAATGGAATATATAGTTTAAATTGATTTATTTTAATTTTAATAAAAATGGAACATGTTAAAGCAAGGATCTGGGGTTGAAAGTGTGAATTGATGAAAGGAGGTAACTTATTTTCTCCCAGTAAAACCTTGGTTGTAGAAATAGTTCAGAAGCTCTATGTATGTACTGATGAATATAACTGTAATCGCCGGTGATTTTACAGATGGAAGTTTGGAGGGTTGTTGTGAAGGGAGAGAGATTGATGATGCTTGAAACAACGGTTTTTTGAAAACGAATACTATGTTTGGAGGAAGAAGGAGAGACGAACAACATGATGAGGTGGTGGAGTAGGATCTTGTTTGTTGTCGGAGGAAAGGAGAGGGAGAAGAAAGAGTGGAGGAAGTGGTGGTGGTTGTTGTGAATTGTTGAGTGATTTCTCTTTCTAAGAACCGGTTATCAGTAAAAAAGAAAAAAATAAGTGATGAGTTGGCTCCAATAGATGAGAGTGTGTCAAAAAGAGCGTTAGAGGGTGTGACCCTAACATTCCCCGTTTGTTATATGTAAACATGCAAAAAGTTTATTCACCCTACCCAACCACCCTCGAAGACCCGTCCCAACATTTTCTCACACAATTTTTTTTTTTTTTTTTCTACAAGAAGGACCGTTCAAATAATAACTTGACATATATTTGGGTAAAGAAATGTTTTTTTTTTTTTTTTTTTTTTTTTTCCAGTAGTAGCAAAGTCACTCAAAATATTCTACATATATTTCAGGTGAATACAGTTTCGTCTTAAATAAACCCTATAGTGGAAGAATCTGAAATGTTGGGGACAGAATCTAAACTTTTCTTTTTATAGGGACTAAAACCGGAATTCGCTCATATTACAGGGACCAAAAGAGATATTAATCCTTTTATTTATATATAGTATAGATTATATATATATTATTATTATTTTTTTACAAAATACTGTATTAATCTATTTTGTTTTACAAGTTGTATTAATCTTTATTTTGAAGGATGTTGTATTAATCTATTGTTTGTTGGTTTTTAATCTTTTATATTTCATTATTTTATTCCATATATTATTACTACTTCATATACTTCGAATATAATCTATCATTCCATTCTATAATGTTAATTTTTTTTAATATATTTTATGTTATATTTTACATCAAATCTATTATTTTACACTTTGTATGTGTAATATTTATAAAAAAAATTATATTTTTCATTTTGAATATCCAAAAATTTGTCTAAGTTAAACCACATATATTTGTATCAGATCGATTTAAAAATAGTCATACAAACCGAATCAAGTCACATGCGATTTTTATTTTGGATCGGATTATTTTTTGCTTCAAAACCAGTCTAAACCGCACCGTGAATGTAACGCCCTGTTTCTATTAAAGCGGTAAAACACGCGAATAATACATATATTCAAGAAATAGACGCTACGTCATCATACAAAATCTAAAACAACATGCATGTATAAAAATCTCAACAGTCGCAGCGGATATATAAGCCATATACTTCAAAACATACATGTCATGATATCAAAAATACATCAACATAAATGTTCTCCAAGTCCCGACAAATGGGTAAACCTCCAACATGAATAAATCCGAACAGATAACCTAGACCAACATAAACAGACGCCTATATCAGAGCCTATCCTAGACCCTACGAAACCGATATCGGAGATAGCTCCCAATATCCGACCAAGCATCAATCAACTCACCGGAGCAACTAATCCTGCACAATGTCTACCCATCCATACAGACAGGTAGGCGGTCAAAACCACTGGGGGTAAGTATTACATCAATCATAATCCACATAAACAGTTAGACATGAATAAATCAATTCAAGTAACATTTCATTAATCAAGAGTAATTAATTTCCATATACACATTCATTCAAAATTCCAAATCTTACAACATGTATTTATCAAACACACTTATCATCAACAATCATCAGTCATATGCCACAAATAAGACTCATGTCAACATGAAATGCGCCTAGTTTGACACATATATGCATGTGGTACCAAATCACCTCAAGGTCGTCACCTTCGATGCAACAAAAACATCGTATTTAAGATTTCACATCCGTCTTACATAATCACCGAAGTAAAAGAGCTCAACCATTTTATAGCTACAAGACTCAACATGATTATGATGCATGGACATACAAGCAAAGACTCGACAATGCAAGATCACCTCATAATTTTCACAACAATTTAAAGGACAACTTCCAAATATATTGATCATCTCCACAACAATTGCATTATCAAGTATTTACGTCCACACAACATTCAAGTCATAATTCAAATAAGAGTCATCATCACATTATCACCATAATCTTCAACATCAACTACATCATATAGTTTCACCACTCCAAATATTTCTCATATTCCAAGTAAGAGAACATACAGCATTTTATGATAAATATCATATCAACATACAACAAGTCATTCACACATCTTCATTTAGTCATATAAGGCTAGTCATGAAAGATCATATATAATTGGCTTAAGAACCATTCCGGTAAAATCCGTATCAAGTGGCAAACAACTAATATTGACAATTCCCAAAACAAGGTAACAATATAAAGTTTGAAAGTCCTCAAGATAATCTTAATCAATCATGTGGTCATGAACGTAATCCACTTACAAACTATTAGACTTTAGTTCAAATAATAGCTTAAGTTCACATAAGAAAACCCAAGTTCACATTTCCCATATTCCCACCCGAAATATCAAGTTTACCATGATTAAGATGTTTGACCAACTTTACAAGTTCTACCTAAGTCTACATATACACTGTAGGTTAAACTTGTAATCTCATTTAGCTCGCAAAAGTTCGTTTCGACAAAATCTGAATTTTCCAAAAATATGCAAGTTTCAACCCAAAACGGAAAATCCCAAGTTTAAGTAAGCTAAACATGTTCCAATAGGTTTAGGGGTTCAAACAGAAGTTAAACAAGTTGAAAGAATCATTTTACAAAGCTCGGATTGACCCCCCTAAAGCCCGGAACAAAAATCAAAAGTGGCTAAACTGGGCAGGTTCGCTTAAGCGACCATCTGGTTCGCTTAAGCGAACAAGTTTCAGTAGCTACCTGTAATGTACGCTTACTGATCGCTTACCGGTTCGCTTACCTGTTCGTTTAGGCGACCACCTGATTCACTTAAGCGAACATGTTCCAGTAGCTATCAGTAATGTACGCTTACCGGTCGCTTACAGGTTCGCTTAAGCGACCTGTTTCCAGAACTTGCTATGATGGTTCGCTTAAGCGTTTGCTTAAGCGAACAGTCATAGTTCTGCAGAAAAATATTACGGGTTTCAACCCCTTTTCACCCAAAACCCTCAATTTTGATCTCCCAATGCCCAAATGTGTTTCCAGAGTTTGTTTACATATCAATATAACCAACAAGGTTCAACAAACATGAAAACAAATAACATTTGAACATAATTCACCAATTCAACCCATTTTACAAAACCAACCACAAAAACTCAATTTTCATCATCAAATCATGATTTATGGACACCCAAGTCATGAATCATCAACAACAATATCACTTAGCAACAACAACATCAATTGAACATGAATCTCATCACAATTCAACCACAACATAGCATAATTCAACATTTAGAGCATAATTCAACATATATCACTTTCATATACTTTGAACATGCAATTTTACCAACAACAATTCAATTATCACCAATTTCATGCATTCAAACATATCATCATAACTAAAGCACGAATTCTAACAACTATTAACAATTACTCACTTACTCAATTAAGCACTTAATAATACAATAATTGAAAAATTACACTAAATGATTATGATTGAATTCTAACCCCCTTACCTTAATTAGCACAATTCCTAGCCCAAGCTTCACTTTACCTCCTAGGATCTCTACCACTTCTTGAATCTTCAAGCTTCTTCTTCTCTAACCCTTTTTCCTCTTCTCTTACACTTTCTCTCTCCACCTCTCTCAAAATATCTTATGTAATGAAAAATGAGTGATATTTTCTCTTAAGACAAAGCTTATATAGACTATTCCTATAATGAGCTTAACCCTAAAACCTTAGTGGACTTAACCCACTCACGCAATTACAATTCTAAAATGTTTCTACACTCACAACGGTAAAATACTATTGATGATCACTTAACGGTAAAATACCAACAACAGTCACTTAACGGTAAAATACTAATAACCACACTAGTAACTTAGTAAAATAATGGTCCTCACTAAATACTAAAAATAATTCTCACCAAAACTACTAATTTTACCCCCTAGCACGAAAACCCATGAAAATGCACCAAATGATGAATAATCGCACACAAGCACAAATAAACACACAATTAAATAATTAAAAATAATTATAACGAAAATCGGGCTGTTACAGCGAACACTCTCAATTTTTTTCTTCTAGTTACCATGATATTCTTACAAAGCTTCCACCAACGCTTAACAATGACTAATCTGCGTCGAGGAACACGTGGGACACACAATGTGAATTCTCCCATCCTAACTAGTATTTTACCATACGATAGAATCATGATTCGAAGCACAAGCTTTTACCACTTAAACCAAACCATTGTTGGTAACACCCCATATTATTATTGTTTCATGCCACCTTGTTACAATCCAATTACACCTAGAAATTGAAAGCTATGCGAGTATTATTTTAATACAATTCATCATCAAAAAATAAATAAGTATTATCCACTTCGTGTCTAAAAAAATATACACATTTTAATTATTAGGGTTAAATATGTTTTTGGTCCCTATAAATATGTCAACTTTTCGTTTTAGTCCCTCCAAAAAATTTCTTCAACTTTTAGTCCCTATAAAGTTTTCAATCACTACTTTTGGTCCCTATTTTTAATTTAATTTTTGTATTTTTTTAATGAAATTGTGCAGAAATGTGTCAAATATTCTCAAAACAATTCCTAAAAAAAATTAGATTTTTTTAACAAAACACAAATTAAATATGAATTTTTAACCATAAACAATATAAAAATTCATATTAAATTCATGTTTTATTAAAAAATTCTTAATTTTTTTTGGAGTCATTCTTATAATATTTTGAATTTTTCTGGAAAATTTTATTAAATAATATGAATTCTAGATATGAGTTTACTTTAAAAGAGGGACCAAAAGTGAAGATTGAAAACTTTATAGGGACTAAAAGTTGAAGGAAAATTTTAGAGGGACTAATACGAAAAGTTGACATATTTATAGGGACCAAAAACATATTTAACCCTAATTATTATTATAAGTTATGTGTAGGGATATCATTACTTTTGCGTTTGTCTCAATTAATTTAGAATACTTTAAATATCAATTTTTTATATGTGTTATCCACTTTGTGTCCAATGTGAATTTTTCTATATCACGCATATAATTAGTTTGCATCCCTAATTACGGCTACTATTTTTTTTATTCTTCATAAGTCTATTAATAAATACTATTATATTTATTTGATCTTTTTTATTCATACTCAAACTTTGGTAGTAATTGCTAACTTTTTTATTTATATATTTTTTTCTATCTGTAAGGATAAAACGTAGGTGTATTTTCTTACATGTTTTATGTAGTTATAACAAACTTTGAGAGATTGTGGATATGAGAAATCATAAATATTTATGAGTATTTTATGAGAAGAACTACACGAAAAGTGTTTAAGGAAATGCAATGCACTTAAGTTTTGTCTTTATATTAATTCTAATTTTTAAGGAAGAATTTAGGTACATTTTCTTAGGTTCTTTTTGTATGGTTTCTAACTAAACTATCCATCCCCTAAAAAAAAATTAAACTACTCGTAATTTCCACAAATCCATAATTTTCTCAACTTTTGTTATAGTCACAAAAAGTGTAGTGCATAAGAAAATTTACATAAGTTTTGTCCTTAATTTTAACTATTTATTTGTTTCTCAGTCATCTCCTTCATCAAATTTCATTTTAAATTATATTTATTTTAGCTTAGATTATATTAAATTTAATGGATAATTCATTCATTTTCATAAACTCTAAATTAATAGAGAAAGTTTTAGATAATTATTGGATTAAAAAAAGTATATTTACATTTTTAATTAAAAAAATCAGCTAAAATAATTTATATAGGAATAATTTCCACTACAATAGAAACAATACAAGTTAAATATTTATTTGATCGACTATGATATATTTCAAAAAATAATAAACAAATACAATAAAATATACATCTTACTATATATAAAGAAAACTACCCCTTTCAGTACTTTTGGGTTGAATTTTTATTTCCAAAAATGTCCTTAATTTTCAATATAAATAACACATGTAACAAATAGATAAGAATAAATTTAAATATTAAAAAATGTAACAAACACGATATGAATATATATGTCTTTTTTTTTTCTTTATCATTTAAAAAGTGTAACAAACTAAGTATATTTATACTTAATTTTTATTATCCCAATTATACCCTTAAAAAACTTTTTCTATAACAAAGATTGTTGTTGGTGTTATTGAAATAGATAATCATGTTTAATTTGAGTTGCTATAACTAGAAAGTAAATTGTTATAACAATAAAGCAACAAACATTTATATTTTTAGTTTTAATCAAATCAAAATTTCATAAAAAAAAAAATACATAATTTTCAAATTTTAACGCAGTCAAAAGAGCGAAAAGACGGACACGTAAGTGCTCATCTTTTCGCTAGTAGGTATAAAAAAAATTGTTTCCGAACAACAACACTAAGCAAAACCAAACCATATATTAATCCAAAAAAAAAAAATCAATTTGTTCAATTTTCTTGCTTTTACAAAAAAACAAATATTAAGAAAAAGAAAAGGGTTAAATAATGTTTAACCCCATACCATTTGGAGGAGTTTTAATTTTAGTCCTATTTTAATCCCGTAAAAAACAAAGTTTATATTTTCCTTGTAGTTTCAAAATTATTTGATTTTAAACCTTAAGTTCGTATTACTAGACAAATTAGGTAACATGATGTGTTGATTGTACATAATAAATGACATGACACATTGATTCAATATTTTTTGAATTATGTGTCATTTTTAGCTCAACTTTTTAAAAGAATAGTTAAATATTTTGAATTTTTTTTTAAAAAAAATTCTTTATCTTCCCCTTCATCGCCAAATTCTTTAAAACTCATTTCCCTTTCATCTTCCTCATCTTGATATTTCTCTTCAAATTTGTAACTTCATCATCAAAGTTAAGATTTATCAACAGGGTTAAGATTTATTTATATCTAAATAAATGGGTTACGAAAGATTGGTGAGGAGGAAGAATAACAGGATGAAGGTTAAGATTATGTTTATGGGTTTTCACTTGGAAGAATTTGAGTTTCTTGATATTTTATGAATTTGAGATTATGCTTCAAAGTTGAGATGTATCAACACCCCTATAGATTTACTAAACAAGCTAAAGACAAGATTAGTAGCTTTCACTAGTATATTATAACTCACTCATAATATGTTTGCATCACAGCCTAGATCTAAGCACTTAAACCACCTTCTTCTTTTTCTTCAATTTGGGATTAGGATTTTCTCACATATTTCCTGTAATAGTGCATCCTTGTGTAACGATCATGGACCTTTTTTCAACCTTACAGTAACGTTGTCATTGTGTCATTGTTTTGACATGATTATTTATCAGATGATGGAAGGATTTTTTTATTAAGGAATCGAATGATGGAAAAATATGCATGGAAGGATGAAAAGTGTTATTTATTTTTAGTGGGGTTGGTAGTCCAATTTGTGTGGATTCTGTTCTTAGTAAACCAATGTTTGATCGTACTTTTGGCCAATATGTGAGGGTGCTGGTTGATATGGATTTAACAAAAGAGCTGAGGTATAAGTTAATGGTAGAGAGGAAAGGTTACGCTTTCCTTGTTGACCTAGAAAAGTTTTTGTGAACATTGCAAAAATGTTGGACACCACATTGATGAATGTAGAAAATTGAAACATGTTGGTGTGGAGATGATGGTGAAAGAAAAAGAATATAGGCAAAGAAACTGGTAAAAAACCTGTTGTTCGGTTTGTGCAGGTTAGAGATAATAGGAACATTAAGACAGTGGAGCTGAACTCGGATGTTAATGAGCCAAACAACCAGGAGCAGCAACTAGTTGCATCTCAAAATTTGGAAGCAGGGACTGCCACACAATTCTGGTGATGCTTCTGACATCCCTGCTGATCTCACATATCAAGTTCTAATGCTTCCGAATTTGTTGATGCCACACAACAAAATTCAGATGCTGAAAGTCAAGGTTCCAGCAACAAATAAGATACCCCTACCAAAATACTAAATGATATGTTATTCCTTAAGACTTCTTGGGCAAACTTAGCATATGAAGAAGATGAACAAGATCATGATGACATGCAGTTAGATAAAACATAATTAGAAGTACAAATTGATGAACAAATAGCTTCCAAGTGGTGAGAAATAGAAAGAGAACTCAGCAAAAAGCAAAACATATGCGACCAGATCAAGAGGGGTTTCTAAAATGCCTTTCAAATGAAGTGCATTTATTGAAATATTAGGGGAATTGCTAATTCCCCATATGAAGGTTAGCATTGAAGAGATTCATAACACAACATAAACCTGAGATCATCCTCATAGCTGAACCATGGATGAAATACTCATCTTTTCCCTCAACCTGGCTTCATAGACTAGGTCTCAAAATTTTTGCTTTCAATAATAGAGGTAACCTTGAACCAAACCGTTGGTGCATTTGTTCCCATCACCTAAACCCGGTTATTATTGATTCTGATACCCAACATATTTCTTTCACAATATCTGAAAACAATATTACTTTTGTTATTTGTGCCATTTATGCTTCCACAAACTACATCACCAGAAGAAACCTCATAGCTGAACCAATCAAGTACTATTTTAGAATTTTGATACATTAAATGACTATAGTGACTATTGGTTGTACATTCAGGGACCAAAATGACTATTAATATTATCATAGATGCAAAGCGAAAGTAATAACTTAAAAATTATGCGCATAATATTAATTTGAAGGTACAAGTGAAAAATAAAAATTTAAGACTAAATCAAAAAATTGAAAGTGACACTTCAATATTTTCATTTACAATTGGTGCCAAAACTCTTTCTTATGTGCGGGTATTGGCTAACTTTTGCTTCTTTTTGATGAATGTTTTGGTGTACTTCTTGGTTATCTTCTATGGTACATCTTGGAAGTGGTTATGGTGCATAAGCCATTTCCTTATGCACCGTGCATAATTTCTTCCTACACCCAAAACCATTTTGTCATACACCCCCCAAACCAAACAAAACCAAACGTAAACCAAAAGCCCAAAATAAAAAAGTTGAATTGAAAAAAACGTAAACCAAAAGCCAAAAACGTTCCCTGCATCAGATTCACTCATCCTCTCTATTCCGATCAGCAAAACTCGCCGTCGCCGTCAAACAGTCACCGTCACCATTCGCCGTCGCGCTCTATTCCGATCAGTTGCTCACAACTCGCCGTCGCGATCAGTTGCTCACCATCATTTCAATTGCTCGCCATCAACGTCATCGTAACCATAACCGTAACCGTCATTCATAACCACCGTCACTGAAGCATTCAACATCACCGTCACCGAAGCATTTCAAAACCACCGTCGCTGTGTTTCTGTTTGGTTTCTGTTCGGTGGATAACGGTGAACAACAGCAACCGAGTCCCCGTCGCTGTGTTTGTCTTCATCACCGGAACTCCGTTTTCGCAAAATGATGAAAAAGAAACAGGTTCAAACTTATCATATATGATTTCTTGCTCATTTTCACTATCGCTGTCTTACATTGAACATTGTTCTCAAATAGTTTTGAAATCATCTCAAATTGACAGTTTAATTTCAAATTGAAATGGTTTCAGAGTGTTTGTGCCAAGGGAGTGAATCGACAAATGAAAATTAGACCCTAGAGAACTGAAATTGATGTGAGAACAATGTTCAATGTAACATGTTTAACATGCAACATCATTGCATCTAACATAAATAGTTTAAAAATTGTATATCTTCTTCCTAATTGTTGTTGAATAGTACACTTGTAGACCATAAGCTTTTGTCAATAGTGTTGATTCATAGTGTTGATTTGTTTAATTTCTGGAAATGGTTTCATACTCTTGACTTGTTTCTTATTATAGTATGTTTTGTTTAAAAGTCATATAGAAAACCATTTTACTCTGAAAACCAATATGATGTGTAAATGGTTTTCACAAGTTTTACTCTGAAACCATTTTGGTCTTGTAAAGTTTTCAATTGTGCATGTCTAGTTAGAACTTAGAAGTTACTTTAATAAAATAAATACCAAAACCATTTTTCTGTGGAAATGGTTTCTATGTGTTGTACACTAAAACCATTTGGTGCTGGTAATTGTTTTCTTTGGATTAATGACTCAAGTATAGTATAATCATCTGATGCTGGTAATTGATTTCTTTGATCCAGGTTAACAAATCTAACGACGGGCCAATTCCAAACTTCAATATTGGACTTACGCAATTAGAGCAGGAGGAACCATCTGATGACGATAATGGAAAAAAAAAGGGTAAAAAGATGGAAAAGAAGACAGAAGAGATAAACCGTGGGAAAAGGAAACAACAATCTGATGACAAAAAGGCAAAGAAGAGTGGTAAAAAGATGAAAAAGAAGCCGGATCAGAAAAAACAACAATCTGCTGGAGAAGAATCTGATGAAAAGAAGGTATTTTTCTATACATATTCTCAAGTATATTATTAATATACTGGCTGAAACCATTTGGCACAAGGAATGGTTTCAGAAAGTTTTACACCAAAACCATTTGATGCTGGTAATTGTTTTCTTTGGATTAATGTCTCAAGTGTATTATTAATAACTTTTTGTTAATCTCTCAGGAATAATATACTGTTAATTCTGTGTTTCAATGCCTTTATGGTTAAATATGCAATTGTAAAATTAAAATCGAGTCCCCTGTTGAAAACAAAAGAATGCAAGTTACAAACTCAACTTAGTAAATGTTTTTATAATATTAACATATAAACTCAGTAAAATAAAATATACCTGTGTTGCAGGTTGTATAATATCATTCACATCTTCGACAGAAAATCGATTTTCAATTAATGTCACAAAATTGTGAATCGATTTTCAATTAGCACACATCCTCTCTTGACTTTCTCTTATCTGCTTCAGTTCATCCAGTAACTCTTGTTTTTCAGATAAAGAAGCTTTCGATTTTTTAGGTTTATGAATCTTGCTTATACAACGCACACGTGCTCTCTTTTTTTGGTCAAGATATCTGAAATTACCTTTGTAGTTTTTCTAAAGTTTACTCAAAAATTTCATATGGAAAAGTGCACTAATTTGGATTTTGATGGATTCACAATTGCATGTGGACCAACATACAGAATCCTCTCAAAAAAAAAAAAATAATACAGAATTTTGATGGATTCACAATTGCATATTTGACCATAAAGACACAATGATATGCAGAGGTATTTTAAAGAGATCAAATTTTTTATACCATTTCCTAGTATTCTTTACCTTTTTTGCAAAACCCCTACGGTTTCTTTAATATATTGTCTTGAAATAAATTTTCTATCTCCAATCCAAGACTATAGACCAATGATTTCTCTAACTGGTGCAATTAAGTCTTAACTATACTATCAAATTATAGATAGTCAACTCAAAACAAACTATATCAATAATGACTTTTCTTATTATTTTAACTGATTAGTAAGAGTAATTAAATCATTGGTTTAACTACCGACTAAAACCAACTGAGTTGACAAATGCTGTAAAAAAAAAACTGAGTTGACAAATTAAACTGTCAAAACCTTCCACCAATGGGACTAATGTCATTTATTTAGCAATTCAAACAAACATAAGCAGACAGAGACACTCATGACTGATGTTTCATGTTAGCCTTTCGATTAGCCTGCATCCAATTTAAAAATCTTGCCTGAAACCATTTGGCACAAGGAATGGTTTCAGAAAGTTTTACACAAAAACCATTTGATGCTGGTAATTGTTTTCTTTGGATTAATGTCTCAAGTGTATTATTAATAAATTTTTGTTAATCTCTCAGGAATAATATACTGTTAATTCTGTGTTTCGATGCCTTTGTTTGTTAATACTGTAAAATTAAAAACAATTGGAATTTGTTAATACTGCCCGAAACCATTTGGCACAAGGAATGGTTTCAGAAAGTTTTACACCAAAATCATTTGATGCTGGTAATTGTTTTCTTTGGATTAATGTCTCAAGTGTATTATTAATAAATTTTGGTTAATGTCTCAAGAATAATCATTTGATGCTGGTAATTGTTTTTATATAAACAGGTTGACCTTGAAAGACCTGGTGCCTTTGACAAAAATAACCCAGCTGCATTCACAAGATTCATCGAGAGACTAAGCAAGTTCAAGTACTTGGATTGGAAAGCTATTGATCCTATCAGTCTTGAATATGTAAGTTTCAGTTCAATATGGTTTTTTAATTTTAGTGCATGTTTGGATCTGCAGTAATACTCTAAAATACTATTAGTGTTGTACGTCTGAAACCATTTAACCCGAGGAATGGTTTCTGACCCTTGTCTTACAAAACCATTTGATGTACATAATAGTTTTCTTTGGAACTGCATACATAGACTATAGTTTTATCTTTTGATGCATTTCACATAGTAAATAATAGTTTTCTCATTGGAACAGCAGATCATGACGCCAGCTTTAATTGGGGATCCGGGAAGTCATTATGTGTGCTTCGTCGTGAATTTGAAGAACCAAAAATTTGAATTCCTGAACAGCTTGACGGGAGATAAATTGCACACCAAGAATGGCGCACCCACTGTATACAAGGATATGTTTGATGTCTGGCTGAACGAGGTGGAAGTATTTGTGGAAGAAATGTATAAGACTAGAAAAATCCGAATGCCCTTCAAGTTTAGCACATTTAAGTGGGATACACCAAGGATGCCTAATCAAGTTGATAAAGACAGTTGTGGAGTCTTCTGCATGAAATTTCTTGATGAATGGGGAGGTGACAACACGCAACTGGATTCTTTCAAAGGATGGTCCAAAATGAAAAAAATTGAGAAGGCTGCAAAGATTATGGATCTCAGGATTGGAATTTGTTCCACAATTATAAGCAACACAAGCAATTGCAGAAGAAATCTTGTGGAGAATAAAGCAAAAACATACTATGAAAAAAAGCTTCAAAAGCTTCAAAAACATTAAAACATTAATTTCTGTTGTTGATTTTGAAGCTTCAAAAGCTTTCTGTTGTTAATTTGAAGCTTCAAAAGCTTCAAATTTAGTTCTTGATTTTGGTACTATGAAAAAAAGCTACAAAAGTTAGCAAGCTGAACATGACATGTAACTTCTGTTGTTGATGAATTTATGAATTAGTTTTAATGTTTATGAATTAAGTGTGGCTTAATAGTTTCACTAGTGTTGTATGTGAAACCAGCGGTATGGAATACTGAAACCATAAGTATGGTTTAATGATTTTGATAGTGTTATATGTAAAACCATACTTATGGTGTAATGGTTTTAGATGAAATTATTATCGGTATATGGTTCTAACAGTTATTTTAGGCCCAAGAATGTTGAATTTAATTAAAATTTGATCAAAATTAGGGGTATGGAATACTGAAACCATAAGTATGGTTTAATGGTTTTGATAGTGTTATATGTAAAACCATACTTATGGTGTAATGATTTTAGATGAAATTATTATCGGTATATGGTTCTAACAGTTATTTTAGGCCCAAGAATGTTGAATTTAATTAAAATTTGATCAAAATTAGGGATATGGAATACTGAAACCATAAGTATGGTTTAATGGTTTTGATAGTGTTATATGTAAAACCATACTTATGGTGTAATGGTTTTAGATGAAATTATTATCGGTATATGGTTCTAACAGTTATTTTAGGCCAAAGAATGTTGAATTTAATTAAAATTTGATCAAAATTAGGGGTATGGAATACTGAAACCATAAGTATGGTTTAATGGTTTTGATAGTGTTATATGTAAAACCATACTAATGGTGTAATGGTTTTAGATGAAATTATTATCGGTATATGGTTCTAACAGTTATTTTAGGCCCAAGAATGTTGAATTTAATTAAAATTTGATCAAAATTAGGGGTATGGAATACTGAAACCATAAGTATGGTTTAATGGTTTTGACAGTGTTATATGTAGAACCATGCTTATGGTGTAATGGTTTTAGATGAAATTATTATCGGTATATGGTTCTAACAGTTATTTTAGGCCCAAGAATGTTGAATTTAATTAAAATTTGATCAAAATTAGAGGTATGGAATACTGAAACCATAAGTATGGTTTAATGGTTTTGATAGTGTTATATGTAAAACGATACTTATGGTGTAATAGTTTTAGATGAAATTATTATCGGTACAAGGTTCTAATGGTTTTGTAAATAAAAACAAATATGATAAGAATGTTCAATTTAATTAAAATTTATAAGAATGTTCAAATGGGAAACCAAACTAATTGTCTAATGGTTTTGTAGCAACCTATAATCATCGATACATAACAATAAAGAATGTGAATGTATAATTTCCAATAGATCATATCAAAATATTCCCAGTAAAATCTATTACAAACTTATAATTCCATCTGCCCAAAAAATGCTAGCTATGTCTTCTGCAGCATCAACTTGGATATCATAGTAAAAAGATGGTTTCGAGAGAGCTTCATTTCTAAAGAATTCTTGAATTACAGTTGCTTCACCAACCACCATCTCCTTTTGACGAATTGTCATTAGATAGTTCTTTAAGTCTGAAAACCGAAAAGGAAGATTCTCCGTACCTCCAACTCCTTGACCAAGAACTTCATAAGACGTTCTCATCGACATTCCAGCTTTAGAATTTATTAGAGCTAGTTGTCCTTGAATTTCATTTACTTCTCTAAATGATCTCAGGTAACACAAATGCTCTGGTTTATGTAATGGATGACAGTGAGCCACATCCCATCTATAAATCTTATACACATTCAAAACTTCATCCAGCTTCAAATATATTCCAGCTTTACAACCGACCCTTTCCTCAGGTTTTTCTTTCACTTTCACAAACTCAATAACCAGTGGACTGTCTGATGTTGGCCTGTTGTTAGGATTAAGCAAACTCCCCTTCTTGAAACCTTGTTTGTTACAAACATAACGCACATAATGTACCTTATCTGATTTCTTATTTTGTGAATTATTCTTCGACTTCAACATAGTCCTAATAGAAAATCCAGTGTTATATGCATAATTACCATAAAAATCTTCAATCTCTTTAATAGATTGAAAGACTAAAGACTTCCATGATTCTTCATTGCTAGGGGAGTAACATTGAGAACTATCAGCATGAATCATTGAAGAAGTTTCAACACTCAGTTGTCCACTCTCAGCATGAATCAGTGATGAAGTTTCAACACTCAGTTGTCCACTCTCAGATGAAGTTGATATCAAATCCATTGAAAATGGCAACAAACACTATTAAGAACAAACAACCATTAGATATCATAAATTGAAACTACAACTGAAGCAAAATTGAAGCTAATATGCCAAAACCAATATACTGTGTAAATGGTTTTTTCAAGTTTTACACTGAAACCATTTTGCTCTGGAAATGGTTTCAGAGTTTTGATTTGAAAATACAACTGAAGCAAAATTGATTCTTATACAAATCGATTAAATTGTTCCTTTCATATCATAAATTGATCCTAATATCAACAATTTGAATCAGTAAATAGATCCTAAGAACAGAAAACAATTAACAAATCCGAATTTTGAATCAAAACCTAATTATAACTTAAATACAATTTACTGATTACCAAGAAAAAATCTTTATCCTTCCCTTTGATCATTCCAACAACAGCAACAGTAACAGCAAGTATTCATCTTTGCTGCAAAGTCCAAATGGGATTTTCAAATCCATTGTTTCAAAGCTAACAAGAAAAAGTCCAATGTCAACATCAACAACAAACAACAATGAAGAACAATGGAAAATTGATTCTTATACAAATCGATTAAATTGTTCCTTTCATATCATAAATTGATCCTAATATCAACAATTTGAATCAGTAAATAGATCCTAAGAACAGAAAACAATTAACAAATCTGAATTTTGAATCAAAACCTAAATAACCTAAATACAATTTACTGATTACCTCAAAATGCAAGGGTGAAATTCGTGCAAGCTAACCGGAGCGGCGAGAAAGGGTGAATGATGGTGAAATCAAGCCGGAAAACCACGTCGGAGCAAGCGTAAACGCGAGCAAGAGAGCAACGTTGGAGCAGTTGGGTCACAGCGTTGAACCACGTCGGAGCAAGTTCCAGCGCCAGAAAGAGAGCAACGTCGGAGGAATTGAGTCGGAGCAGTTGAGTCGCCGTGACCTAGCCGGAAAACCACGTCGGAGCAAGGGTCAGGGCAAGCAAGGTAACGTCACAGCAGTTGAATGCGAAAACGCGTGCGAGCAAGAATGAAAACAAGTGCAAGCAAGTGTGGGTGTGAGATGTGAGCTGTGAACCGTTAGATTAAGCATGATCTGATGGTTGACAAGTCCTTATGCATGGTGCATAAGTTATGGTTTATGCACCATAACTTTTGCCGTACATCTTGTGCTAAAAAGATAGTTTGTTGTTAGTTATTTATATATCATTTTGATTTTTTTTTAAAAAAAAAAAATTTCTCTTTTACAAATGCGACCGTAATTATGGAACAAAGGGAGAAATTTTATTTGTTTTGGTTAGAATGTGTGGTTGTTTTTGTTCGATCGAAGTTTGGTTCTGGTCCGCAAGAGATGAAAGGCGAACAAATTGAACTTTATCTTTTAAATCTTTGATATATTCAGCTGGTTTCAACTTTATCTTTTAGATCTTTGATATTCAGCTAGTAGTATATTGTAACAACAATATATTTTTTTAAGTGAAGTTACAAAAACTCTCCGTATTTACCTCTAACTACTTTATAAATCCTATTATAAATACAACAATTTCCATCCTCTCATCCTTCCGTAAGTAATCATGTCAAATTCTAATGGCAGTGATACTATAAAGTTGAAGAAAGGAGCATGGTCATTGCACGAGGATGCAATATTAAAAGAATACGTGAGAAAATATGGAGAGGGCAATTGGGATGATGTAAAAAAGAAAACCGAACTTTTTCGATGTGGTAAAAGTTGTCGTTTAAGATGGCTTAATCATCTACATCCTGATTTAAAAAAGGGTTCAATTACTAGAGAAGAAGAACAGAAAATCGTTGAACTTCATGCCAAGATCGGACCCAAATGGTCTCTAATGGTTCAAGAGGTTTGTATATTCTTCTAAAAAAAAAAAAAAATCGAAATATATGTCTATCGTAATCATTAATATGCGCATTTATATGTATAAATTGCCTATCACATGTTATGCGGTTTATGCATTGTACTATTATGGTTATAATATACCGTACGTCCTTAGCTATCATATATTTATTTGTTTTTGGTGAAACTAGCTATCAAATTTTTATTTAGGGCTTCGTGCTTTTTAAAGTGCTAGTATATATAGGGATTGATTGATTGAATTAGAAAAAGAATATTGGAGTTTTAAGGATTTGTATCAAGAAAGGTGGTCTAGTAGACTAGTGATAAAAATATGTCTTTTATGTAGACATTATGGGTTCGAGTATGTTAATTATTTTGGAAGAAGAAGTAAATTAGAATCTTTTGCAAGTGCTCTTTGAATCCTAATATCTATTTCTATCTTTAACTGGGGCACTTTGTAAATATTTTTACACCATCAACTAATCATAAACTATCATTTACATGACTTTTAAGGTAGATATATGCTCAAAATCATGTACATATTTTTAATGGATTTCATATGGGTGTGTTGATGCGTGCTTAAGATATCAAAGTACAAATATACTATTATTTTGGATTATATTTTCTATAGTCAACAATCCTCATTTAAAGTGAACGAGAGCTTTTAAAAAGCATGACATCAATTATTCCAATATAGTTTACATGCATGTGTTTGTATATATATATATATATATATATATATATATATATATATATATATATATATATATATTGTCTCATATACTTATTTTGTATTTGTTTCATATTTGTGTTAGTTGCCTGGAAGAACTGATAATGAGATAAAGAACTTCTGGAATATAAGAACAAGGAAACGCACAAAACTTGGTTTGCCACTCTATGATCAAATCATAAAACCACACGATCATGAATTGAATGTCAATAGAGAATGTACTTTGAGCAACAAGGAGCAAGCTGATGATGTCTCACATGAAGTGAAATTCAAAAATGATATTTTCAGCAGAAAATGTATTTTAGTTTCAAATGGGTTTGAACCATTCCATGCCTCAATTACACAGCCTCATTTTTCAAATATGCTATGCAACAATGTGGCCAATACTTCTCCAACATTAACAAACACGTAAGTAGATTCAATACCATTTGTCAAAAGAAATTAAAATTTAATTATGTCAAATTTATGACTTGAGTTTCATCTGTCAAATTTCAGGGATGAAACTCCTTTTATGACCAATGCCACAGAATCATATCAGCCACAATTTCAAGGGTGCAACTCCAAGTGCTATAAAATTGTTGAAGAGGTTTGTATATTCTTGCAAAAACTTTTACTTAAAATATTTGTCTGTCGTTGATTTGGAATCGCAGACATCCATGCATTAAAAGTCACATATTATATTGTGCTTAAGATATCAAAGTTTTATACCACTTCTGTCACAAAGTTTTTTACTTGTTTTTGTATGTTAACTGTTTCATCACATCACATGTATACTTATTTTGTATTTGTTTGATTTGTGTTAGTTGCCTGGAAGAAGAGGAAATGAGATAGATAACTACCATAATATAAGAACAAAGAAACGTGCAAGAGCTAGTTTGCCACTCTATGATCAAATAATAAATCTATGTGATTTCGAATTGAATGACATTAATGGAGAAACTTGTCTGGATGGTTTGAGCAACCAACATCAAGCTCATGTCTCACAACAAGTACACAAATCCGACACACATGGAAGCAACTTTGAACAACTTTCAAACTCATGTGCTTCTATAAGTAATAGTAATACTTCCCCAACATTAAGTAGCAGGTAACAGTTTTAATGCCATTATTAGTGTTTATAACCAAAACAAATTATCATTTTAATTAATTATGTTATATTTACATGATCACATTTATCAATTTCAGGGGTGCCATGGAATCAGATTTGTCTCCATTCCCAGAATGTTTAGATTTTCAATCTTCTGATGAATCTCAACTTCATTCATATTCATTAATTCACAAGTATCCTCTACTTCCACTTCGATCGGAGATTCCACATCCAATGATTTTGGAACACTCAAATGCTAATCAAATGCATTCCTCTGAGACAAGACTAAAAGACTGGTTGATGAAAATGGAAAGAAACCAATTTCTTTGGAGAAAGATAAATTAAACCAAGAAGACTTAATAGATTTGGTGTTTAACTTAGGTTGGTTTGGTTTTATTTTTTGATGAAGGATATTTTATTTGTAGTTGTGTATGGAAAAGACTTCCAAATTGGTCCCTAGTGATATCCCTCTCTCAGGTTTGGACCATACTCTTGTAAAAAAGATAGTTTCATTGAGCAATTATATATGAAGAGTCGTGATTGTTTAAGAAAAGCTTCACTTGTTACCTTCAAGACAAGAATTCATAAGAAAAAGGTCCAAATAATTCTGCATATATAGGAACTTTGACTCTAGTCCAAAAAACCAAATTTATAAGTACATTTATTTGCTTGAGTCCATTTTGAGAAATAAGACCTACTAAATTTTAAAGGTATTTATTTTGAATAACTTACTGTTAGAAATATATGACTCCACTTTTTTATCAAAACAAACTACATAAACTACGTACTCTAAAAAATTGTTTGAAAAGGCTAGTAATATTCAATGCAATCTGAATTCAACACCTTTTGCTTCTGCTTCACATTTTTAAGGAAAAAACTATCCCATGCTTTGCCTAAACTACTGAAAAGTTATTTTCATATAAGTCATCATTAAGTTCTTCATCATCTTTTACTGCTTGTTTTACTGTGTGAGTGCTTCATAGGCGGGATCCTAGTGAATTACAAGAAACATTGCAGCAAAATGTAAATTGCAAACTTGTCCTTACTAATCATTATATTCTTCAATTATTGAACGTTTCCTCAAAACAAACTGAAATAGAGATCTTATGATTCTTTCTTCCTTGTGATGCAAGCTTAATGTCGCATGATTTAAACATCAAAAGATTATTCTCCAGCCAGCCAAAACAAAGGATATAATTAAACAAATTATAAAGTGTTATGTAATTAAAGGTTAAATATGTTTTTTTTTATCTCTATAAATATTTCAACTTTTAATTTTAAACTCCTTAAAATGTCCTTTGACTTTTAGACCCAGACCCACCAAAAGTGGCGATGTAAAACTTTTGGTGGACCAAAGTTAAAGAATTTTTTTAGGTCAAATGCATCTAAAGGTCCTTTAAGTTTTTCATTTTTTCCTAGGTCGTCCTTTAAGTTTCAAAAGTCCCAAACAAGTCATTTTAGTTTTTGAATCGTTTCAAACAAGTCCTATTGTAGATAGCATAGTTGGTAATTGTTTCCTTGAACTCATCTTTGGTACCAACTCTAGCTCATAACACCCACTTAAAATTAGTCATCTTTTTAGACATGGCAAATGGTGGATAATGTTCTTTGTTGGTATCATCTAAATCATCACCATCATCCTTTAAAAGCACTTGTTTGAAACAATTCAAAAACTAAAATGACTTGTTTGAGACTTTTGAAACTTAAAGAACTTGTTTGGGACTTTTGAAACTTAAAGGACGACTTTGAGAAAAACGAAAAACTTAAAGGAACTTTAGATGCATTTGACCATTTTTTAAGGAAACTTAAACGAAAATATAGTACTGATTAATATTAATATATATTTATTAATATAATAATAATTAATTAATATCTGTTTCAAAAAATAAATATATAAAAATATCTTAAAAAATCCCCACCGATTTATAGATGGAAAGTGGAAACCAACGATAGCTAATTAATTTAGTCAAAAAATTAAGGGTTAATAGTGTTTTTCACCCCTGTAATATATGTTATTTTCGGTTTTCGTCCCTATAAAATTTTCGGTTTGATTTGCACCCTCGTAAAAATTTTATTTTCCGGAAAACACTCCTAATAGGCCATTTTCAGAATTTTTTTTCAAGAAATTTTGGTTTTTGAATGGTTTCAAACAAGTGAAATGTGAAAAACTTGGTTTGCCACAACGGAGAAAGCAGTATGAGTGGTTTGAGCAACCAATATATTTTCAGTAGAAAGCATCCATCAATTTCGAATGAGCTAAATGGAAACAACTTTGAGAAACTTTCAAACTCTTACAATGTCTCAATTATGCAGCCTCTAAATATGTTTCAAATAATGTGGCTAGCACTTCTATGAGCCCTAATGCTTCCTCTTCATTAATCAACAGGTAAATAGATTCAATACCATAGGGGATTATATGCACACAAAAAAACAATTTTAATTATGTTATATTTACATGAGTTGCATTTATCGATTTCAGGGGTGAAACTCCTACTATGACTGCAACCATGAAATCAGATCTGCCTTGGTTTCAGATGTGGAACTCCAAATGGTCTAAAACTGCTCAAGAGGTTTGTATATTCTTGCATTTTTATTTGGTTAATATATTTGTATAATATTAATCTACGATTATGCGGTTGAATTTATGGTTAAATTAACATGCAAGTCCTTATAATTTACAAAAGTCATGATTTATTTTTACAAAAAAAAATAAAAAATTAACATGAAATTAAAATGAGCAACCAGCTAGAACAAGTTGATGTCTCACAAGTACACAAATCAGACCTGCATAGAGTGAAGTTCCAAAAGGACTTTTTCAGCAGAAAATAGCCAACAATTTTGCAAGGGATAAATGGAAACAAATTTCAAATGCTTGCAAACCCAGTGCATATCTCAACTATGCAACCTTCAAATGTGTCAAATATGCTATGCAATAATATGGCCAGTACTTCCATAAGCAATAATACTTCCTCAACATTAATTAACATGTAAGTAGATTCAATATCATTTGGTTCTCACATGCAAAAAAAAAAAAAAAAGTATGCAATTTTAATTACGTATATTTACATGAGTTGCACTTACAAATTTCAGGGATGGAAGACTGAGGCCATGGAATCAAATCTGCCTCCAAAACCAAAATACTTAGGTTTTCAATCTTCTGAATCTCCAAAGTTGCTTTCAAATATGCTACTCCCTCCGTTTTTTAATACAAGCAAAATTGACTTTTTAGGTTCATTTATTTAATGATGTATGTGATCCATATTATGAACCACATACATCATTAAATGAATGAATCTAAAAAGTCAATTTTGCTTATATTTAAAGATAAAGGGAGTATACAATAATATGGTCAGCACTTCTACGAGCAATCATACTACCACATCATTAATTAACATGTAAGTGTAGATTCAATATCATTTGGTGTTCACATGCAATATCAGATGCGATGTTTGGCTTAGGTTGGTTTGATGATATATAGCAATGACAAGATTCCATGTGATATAAAAGATACTCGTGTGTGAAAAAGACTTCCAAGGTTTGCCTTAGAGTGTGTTTGGATGGGAGAATGTTTTGAGGGAATTCAACTACTTGAGGTGAATTCTATTGTTTGAATCCACCTCAAAATAATTGAATTCTCTCAAAACATTACATTACCTCAAAACCTTTGAGGTGATATCACTGAAGTGATTGTTTGACAAATTTTCTTTTAGTGTTTGCAATGTACAATTTTGTTTCTCAATTGATTTGATTTAATTTGTTAGTTTTTTTTTTGTCTAAATAAAAAATCAATGACAACAAACCCATTGGAAGTGAGCTCTCAACTTGATAATCTCAAATGTTTCAGTTTCTGTTAACAAGACAAAGAAGAATGCATGAAGTTCTATTTCTGAATTCAAAAAATTCAAAGGCCCATGTTATAAAAGAAGTAATCTGGTAACCCCCTCTGTTGAATTAGATAAGTGTAATACATATGGTGCGACATTTGAAACCCCAACTAAAGCTACTTGTGGTGGAATCTTTAGGAGTAAGGAATCTCACTGTTTAGGTTGCTTTGCTCAAAATTTGGGTGAAGGATCTTCTTTTATTTACTGAGCTATGCTAACATTGAAATAGCTAGAGAAAAAGGTTGGAACAATCTGTGGCTAGAAACAGATTACATGTTAGTTCTGCTAGCTTTCAAGTCTGTTTCTATGGTGCCTTGGAGTGTAAGGAATCGATGGGATAACTATGTAGCTATAACAAGACAAATGAATTTCATAGTTCCGCATGTTTTTAAAGAAGGTAACTGTTGTGCTCATAGGTCTGTATGGATGTGGTTCACGATCAAGCTAGAGCAGATTTCATTAGAAATAGGCTTGGAGAAAAAGACTTTCATCTGGTCACTAGCTTTTGGACACACCATTTAGACGCACACACATAAAAATATATTTTATTTCATTATTTAAAAATTAAACATTATTTAATTATTTTCTCTTTCTACCTTTTCTCAATTATGTATGTGTGTCTAAATTTAGTGCCCAAATACTCGAGTCCAAGTAAGTATTTTCCAAGCTTGGATTACCCGGAAGAAAGAAAACGTATACCCCATGCATGAGAAGGGAACACACAGAAACAACTTTGACAGGCGAATTTAAATTGAACGCCAACATCCTCTAAGACAAAACAAATATGAAACAACACACCGTAATAGCTTATTTGATAGATTTTTTTTCTTGAAATCTACTAGTTTTACAAATAAAATTTACAAAAGGCCGTATGTGTGTTATATATCTTTTTGTTTGAAATATCATCATATTTTTTTCGAGTAAAATCATCATCTATTCTATAGTGTTATGCATCATTTTTTGCACAAAAGAAAATAACTAATTTTATTATTTTATTTTCTGCTAAATTTATTACCATAACTCCTCACACGAATCAGTTGTGCATTATAATTTGGATTGAATTTATACACAATAGTGTAAAACTTTTTAATACATGCACCAAATCAAATCAGTCAATGTTGTCACTTTTTTAAGTTGATTCTTAAAATATCTCTACGTATACCTCTTTATCTCTTGTAAAAAAAAAATACCTTATTACTTTTACGCCGTCAGTGCATATAAATTAATCTCTTATTACTTTTTATAATAAATGCAACAACAACAAAATTTATCTTCTGTCAAAAATAAAATAATAATCTCTTCGATATGTTTCTTTTTTAAAGCTACTCCATCACAATATTTTCACATATTAACATTTCTAATCAAATTTAAATAATTTCAAAAGAAAATTTTCGCCTCCTACAGGCTACATGAAACTCGTTCTTACAATAGTACATGAATAATTCTCAAGTCAACCAAAGAAGAATATTTTTTTTTGAAGAAGTCAAACTCACCAAAGAAGAATATATATTTACAATTTCCTTCACAAATAAAGAATTATTACTATACAAAGTGAAAGTTTGCCGGGCATACCATGAATTATATACTAAAGTAATGCTACCTAGCTTTGAACTGCCATTATTTACAGCGTACAATGGATTCTGCACTATCATTTCCATTACTAAAACTGTTGTTAACAGTCATGATAACCAATTCATATCTATATACTTTATCATTTCTCTTTCAGTTTTATATCTTGACAAGTTCTCTCACTCCCAGTTTAGTATCCCCATCTCCTTTACAATATAAGAGCCTCCAAACTATACCATAGTTAATGATATACTTGAGGAGCTACATAAAACTCACTTTCAATAACAGCTGGTCTTAAATCTTCCTCACGCATGAAATCCAAAGGAAAGGAAACAAGAAGTCCCTTTATAGACTTCAATCTATCTATTGGGTCTGTTACTTTTGTTTCTCCATTCTCCTGATATATTAACTTATCAGGGGCTATTCCCAAATCTATGGTGGTCTGGCCAAGTTTTTCCCTCCACTGGACCATGCTTTGCCGAAGTGCAGCTCTGCATATATTGAAGTATAATAACAGTGCATTATAAGAATTATTGACTAGAAACAAAAAGAGACGAAATAACACAGAAGAAAGCTGGGATAAATCCATACCTTGAGTGTATTTGATCATTGGGAACGCAAGCAAAGACTTCATGGTAGATTCTTGTATTTTCCTGTAACACATACAGCAGTTCATTATACTAGAGTATAATAAAGTTTTTGTTCAATTAAGAAAATGAGCTTTTGCTCTTCATCCCACTATATTGCAAAATATCTTATCAGACAATGTGCTGTCAGGAAAAATGTTACACTTAATTATAAAAATATAAGGGCTTAAGGGATGATATGACTTCTTAACATCGTGATCAGCTAAAAGGAAACGTTCTACAGGTTTCATAAATCACTCAATATAAGAGAAAATACGCAAAGCAGTAGGATATGATATACTAGATTTAGCAAAGTCTAACCTTTGCAGTTGCTGCCCACAGTTCCTTGTAGGTTGAATCAGCCACTGGATCCATGATTTTACTGATCTGTTATGAGAACAATACTATTGTCAGGAAATCATTTTATAAAGGACAAACAGGAAAATATTACTAATATTGTCAGCACGCTCATGGAGTTATGGTTGAGCTAACTAGAAAAACAGATAGAGAAACAAAGGCTTAGCAAAAATAAACAAGGGCGAGCGATTTTCCATTTCTTAGTTGTAATGGGATCAGCTACAAGTGTGTAGCCAATTCATTGACGAACATTAGGGCATTGCCTTTGTTTCCTCCAATGTGGCATATGCATATGAAAACCTAAATCTGATTATTTTGACTAACCTCGCCAGTAAGAAGACCAAGATGCTCGGACCATAGGGAACAGCGGAGGCTATGGGAAAATTTCCCAGCTTTCCACGGCTTTCCATTCATCAATGATTCAACATACTCTTTGTCTTCTATAACTACTCCGATCTAGTACACCGAAAGGAAGAATTAAAGTCAGTTTTTTTAAATCCAGAAATATAGAGATAATTCTTAATACAAAATAAAAAAAACTAGAAACCATTGTTAGGTAGTGTTTTGTGCTTAAGATGTGTCAAACCATTTCTTCCAAATGATTGACAGCATCAAAATCAATTGCTTGAACTCTACCAGATATGCAATTGAACATAGGCGTTCCATATTAAAAAGGGGAAGTCATTGAATTATGCGCTAGCAATAATAGTAACATAGCACATATTTATTGCTATCAACTTAATCTCTATTCGAATCAGTTGGGAAAAAATGTATGTCCTCAAAATGCAGAAAATAGATGAAAATGCTAGGGAAAACATAAATTATGAGGTTATTCTATCGCCGACCAAAACTGAAATTCAATTTAGCTGCAATACACTTGTATAAGAAAGCTGCTATTATCACTTAAACTTGGGGGGACATGTAAACTGAACAATCGGAGTAGATAAATTTATATAGCATAATATACTAGAGATAATGTGAATTAAAAAGAATGCTATCAATTTATTGAACAATGGTAATCTCAAAAGGAGAAATTAGCTACACTCCAACAATAGTATGAACATTTTAACATAATTACATAAGCTCTAGAAGTAGCAGGTTATAGACTTAGTGTAAGAAGCTGATATCAAGTGTACCTCAGAGTCTCTTGACCCAAGCAAACTCCGGTCATTTATATTAGATGATCCTATCAAAGCTACACGGTCATCAATTATCATCAACTTACTGTGCACATATACCTGTATAAATATGGTAGTATAGACCAAACAAAGGAAAACATTTGATCTTTTAAAATCTTTGAAAGAGCTAAACAATGTGTATTTGGTAAGGGAAATTGAAACTACACTTTCTATAATCATTGCAAGATTAGTTGATAGTCCCGAGTGGAAATACTTGATTAAAGTAAAACCTGATTTGATTAGATGTTTTAAAAACAAAATCAAAATATGTTTCAATTGGATGGTAATATAATCACCTGGCTCGTGGCCATAGGACCATCTGGATGAAGTCTACCATGAGATCTTAGACCATAAAAGGAAATATAATCATGTGTCTTACGACCAATTATAGCGTCAAGGTTGTGTAATATGGAGTGCCTTTCTCTAGAAATGGTTCTATACTGCCAATGTGTTAAGGCTCTCACAGTTGCAGCACCACCATCATCCAGACCACCCTGTTAGGGAATGATAGTTCAAAACCGTAAAAAATTTAAGGCCTGAAGAAAAGAGGACAGACATTATAAACGAAAAGCGAGTAACATTTACTTGGAAGCCAGGCAAGAGGGGAAGCACAACTATAACTCTAAAATCTTCCTGTTCTTTGTGGGCTTTCAAAATGCGCCTGTATATTGCTTCCAAAATACGGTTCTGTATTGTATCATCCATTGCTAGACCTGATATGAAAAATTGGTTCTGAATGGAAAACAGAGGGAAAAGAAGTGAGATATGAGTTTATTATTAGTCGAAGTATGAAATTCACTGATCCTATACTTTTTTTTTAAAACGGTATCCGGTCACTGATACTATAGGTCATTCAAAACTTAATTCAATACTTGCACACAACCATATTGTAATAACATACATATCTTTATATTAAGGGTCATGCTGACTTGTGCCTTGAGGGAACAAGTTAAGAAGCTAAAAATGGAATTAAAAGACAAACTTAATATTGAAAAGATAACTTTTGAAACTTTTAAGATATTAAATGCACAATTTCCAAGAAAAAACTTCTACATTTGGTTTCTTAACCTGTGCCCTTAGGGCACAAGATAGCATTTCCCTTGTATTATGGCCTCAGTGCAACGTGAACATTAGAGGGTATAGTGTAAGTGGTAATAACCCATGAAAAATAGTGGAAGAGATTCAGTTATAAGATCTAACAAAACCATAGTTTTTTATGAAGTTATTGTATTTTATGAAAATCCATATTTTGACCAGATGGTTATTAACGCTGTTCTAACCTTAAGGTGCCACATGTAACCGGTATTAAAGTTAAAATGTTTCAAGCTTTCTTTTAATTCTTGCAAAGTTTTATATTTTTTTTCCTCCTCGTCCTCCCCAAACAATCATTATTAAAATGACCCCCAAATTCAATACTTGAAGATGATGATTTTACATCATGACATTGAATCTTGATGTCTGTCAACTGTCAACCAACCCAATGTAGAGATTGGGACATTAATACCTGACTGACTAGCATTTACATTATGCCACTCAACAACCCTGGATGCCATATATTATTGTACGATACTCGCATGAAACTTGTTTTCAAAATAGCAATGTCATTCAATCGTATATGTCATTTAAGTATTTTAAGCACAATAAAATAAAAATGATCCCTCCAATGCTTTATAAAGTATCAGATTATGCAAAATCAGAAATCAAGTTGAGATCATATGGAAATATATGTTTCATGTGGTTACAACACTAAGCAGGAGACTATTATCCATATTGAGGCAAGATCAAGGGAAGTCAACTTTCACATAATTGATTTACCTCAATGTAGATAAAATGCTTTGCCTTTTCAATAAGAGAACAATATGCAGTGTGAATGCTTTCTTCAGGTTGACTAGTTCCAACAGACCACTGGCTTACACTTCTGATTACCTGTAGATTTCACATCCATCCAAGATGCATGGCACCGGATAAATAGTCACGTAAAGTTACACTGATAAAAATTAGGAAAGTCAGAAACTAAGAAATATTTTATGCTCGACTCATTACATAAACACGGTTAACAGCTTTAGGTCCTTTGTCAGGGTTATTGAGGATGTTGTATCTGTAAATATAATAATATATTTTACAAGTGAAGATAACAATACTTCCAACCAAAATAGAATCAGTTAATGGTTCTTTCAGAAATTGTTCTAGAAACATAATTTTACAAATTTCTTTTTACAAACCCTGACTCTTTAAAGCATCTGTTTCTGATAAAAATTAATATAGCTGGTAATCTTACTAAGATGGGTTACAGAATAAAATGTAAACTTAGTATGAACATGTAATCTTGATATCCTTAATACTTTTTACCAATGACAATAGTCATATTTTATCAGTTGCAGTAGAATGTGTTAAGAGTGATAAACAAATTCATTCAAGAACTGATGCAAATTGAAAAATTTCACACCAGGTATACAAGACCCGGAAGGCATAACTAACCTGACAGTGACAAGTAGTGCGTGGGCCAACTTGTCCATATTCCAAAGTAGTGGCATCATTGGTACCTTCTGGTGTTTCCCACCAATCATCTATGGAATCAACAATGCATTGAGCCTCCAAGTTAAAAGGAACAGACTCGTCTTGAAACCCTTTATTCTGGTTATCTGAAACTAAAGTTTCACCTTCCAGATTTTGGGACAATAATGGAGAACATTCACTGGAATTTCTATCATCTCCATTTGAAGTGACTGCTCCATCAGCTTCTTGAGGTAAAAGTAGCGGTATATCTTGCGGTGGGGATTGTGAGGAGAATGAATCTTGTTTGTCAATTTCTTTCTTGTTGTCTTCATCTTTCTCATCATCAATGTCAATCTCTTTACTTCTTCCCATGTAATGTGGGATGACCATGTGATGGTGAGGCATAAGCAGAGGAATTTCATGTTCATTTGGAGCTTTAGTTCTCTATGATATGTTTCGCCAAGTAAGAAAGGATGACAATAAAAAGAAGCATTTAAGATTAAGTACACATAATTTAGTATATACCTTAGCATGATTCCAACGTTGAACAAAGTGCCGAGCAATGTCACGGCAGGGAGGTCCCCAGAGAGCACAATGGACATCATGCCATGGCATACGTGGATATTTTTGGCGATCAAATTCATCTCTCATGGTGTCTTCCCATGAGTTTGGTTCAGACTCTCTATACACGAATAAAAATTCCACAAATCAAGTCTCCAAAAACATGAAGGAAAAAAGGTGCACCAAGCCACCATCCTATGGATTTCATTCCTATTCCTATGGATTTCATTCACTCATAAGCAACGATGATGACTTTTCATTCCTATTCCTATGGATTTCATTCACTCATCAACAAATCTAGGATTTAAATTCTACTTCTCATTTTTATGGATGTAATACATATAACACACAGGGTAAATCCTTACAAGGGACCACAGAGCATTGACTGTTAAGGAGTCTGAATCTTTACTTTTGGAATACATACTTGTAGGCACTGGATTGTATTGCAAAATTATTAATATTTTTAATGATAAAGATAAGAAAAAAGAATTACCTTGGGTTGTAATAGTCCTTTCCGGGCCATATTACAGAGGGACTATCACCCACTTTATGCTCAGGTGTGTCATATCGTCCAAAGCATAAATCTAATCCTCCAAGAAAGCAAATCTTATAATCAATAATTACAAGTTTTTCATGGTGCGACCTGTAAGAAATCAAGCCAGCATTGATCATACACTCATGCATAAGATCGACCTGAATTTATACCAAGTTAATTTTCATACTTCATTTATTTATCAATAAATGGTACATACCATAAATACACACCAGAAGTAAAATGGTCGGGAGAGCGTAATACCCTCACATTTTCATGAATTTTGAGCAGTCTTCTCATACTATACAAGCTGTTGATTTTCAAAGCTATAGAAACCTCCTTGTAGATAAGCACATAGATCTGTATAATCATTTAATGGCATATGCTGATAAGTAAGATTCTCTTTTATGCACTTCATTCTTATAAAGCATATAAGCAGCTGAATAGAAAAATAACAAACAGAACTGACTCTATCAATGAGAATAATGTGTACCTGAACCCCTTGTTTAGCCTTTTCTTCCAATAATGAGTCTAACCTAAAGGTAGGAAAACTATCAAAAGGCCGCCTCAGGTATAGCTCTGGACACAGCCACCAACCTGTTATGAAGATCTGCAGCCAGTTTCCATATTTCTTATCATTGAGAATTGAATGAGAACACCAAAACAACTTAAATATACTCTTGTTAAACAATTGTAAACATGTACCTCTGATTTTGCATCTTGAATTGAAGAAGCAATTGCTTCAAATGCTGCTTGTCCATCTACAAACCATTGGGCTTGGCTCCCATCTCCTGTCAAACCTCTTATTGGAGCAAATGAACCAAAGCGGTGAGGACTACACCAACCCTCCAAAGGTCTTAGACCAGCTTCATTAATTGCAGTAACCCAAGTTTTAACTTTAGCACTGCTGATAGTTCTCAAGCATATGCTCCTGTTTCCACTAGTAACCTATTAATAATTTCAAAAATATATTTCCGTATCATTAGTTTTCGCCAATACATATAGACTGAACTCTTCTCTGAAACAATTAGGAAAAAAAATGTTCCATATTAAATTTTGATGACCATGATTTTATTGGTTAATGAGAAAGAGAAAAAGATAGTTAGGAACATTATATGTCTCAAGAAGAACATTCTTTAATACTTTTTAAGCACATATCAGTTATATTAAAACAATATCTGAAATTTTTTAATCAACTTGGAGGTCATCATCTAGAACATGCCATAACTAAATACATTTTATTGTCTGAACTTTGAAGTGTAAGTTATGTTGAACCTAAAATATTCAATTTGGATTTCTAAACAGAAAACAAGAGTTATATAATCATGTTTTTGAAATGTCAGTTCAATCTAGTTGCGTTGACTGGCAGATGCAACAAAGAATTGACACAGTCCAAGAGACTTAACTATTTCTGATCTTCAAGTTAAAAAAATTCCATAAGCGACAAAATCTGATCACCTTAAATGTGAAACGCAAAGGATTGCGTTCCTTTGTTGGTTCAGCTAAATATACTTTGGTCTCTCCCTTGCCAGTTGAGGATGGAAGGACATCAAACATGATTATATCCAGTGGCTTGTTGTCGAAGGGATCATCCAGCAAGGCCAAAAACCCAGGTTTCAAAACAGCCCATACCTGTGAGTAGAAAATGTAGTCTAGATAAAAAAAACTAAGTGGAGTTTTTCCAGAGATATTCTATCTTTAAATTTGTTCCCTATTCCTACTTTTATCATCATATCAAATCTTATAAAAGTTGCTGTTAATATCAAATCATTTACGTCATCATGTCTCTTCACCTAATAGCTTAAGCTTTGAGGATTTTTGGTTGATTATAAGTTCTATCAATTAATGTTAACCAAAATTGATAGATCATGATCTACTAAACAAACAAAAAAAGTTGATAGGACAGACCTAATATTTTGTATATATCGATTGTAATTCTAATATTGGTAACAGGTAATTGACATTTGTAGCCAATGGAATCCAACAGATTACTATAAAATGTGTAAATATGATCACATTAATATTCAATATTTCTGTTGATCACAACCCTTGCTTTCTCCATGTTACACGGACAGCTTATGTTTCTGGTATGGAAATGATATGTTCATTTTTTCCTGTGTTTTTCCTATGCCGCAGAGCGATGCATATCAATGTGATAATGTCAGGTTTTTATGAAGAAAATCCTAGAGATAAATTATGTAAATGTAACTAATTATATTATATTTTTTAAACTAAATACAATCTACCATTGCATGCCTGGTATTGAAGTATTCAGCCTTGAAACTTAGTTACATGGAAGATGTGACTGCAAATGTTCATAATAAAGGTATGAATCAACTGTACGTCACAGAAAAATGTTGATTTATATCCCACTAAGACAAGTGAGCATAAGATAATTAAATGAGTACTTAAAAGACAAAGTCAGCAAAACTTTTTATCCAAAGATCATTGAGGAAGTATTGGGCATGTTAAAATTTTGAAGCTAATGTTAAAGAAAGGAAAGAAAGCAGTTAAGCACTGAATCCAAAGGCCTATCTGGTTATATTAACTCAGTTCAGAGCTACACCTGCATTTAACTTTGGAATAATATGCAGCCAAACAAACTAAGATATCGATTATCACCAAAAAAAGAAAAGCAGAAGAAATAAAAACACCAGAACCAAACCTTCGTCCAATTGTTATCACAAAAGTGAAACCAATGAAATGGAAAGCATGTTACATCAGAATCCTGTGAAATATTTGACAAATGCTTCACTGTAACATATCCCTCTCTCAGTTTTGGACCATACTCTTGTAAAAATGATAGCTTGGAGACCTCCAAAAACTTGCAGACCTATAATCCAAAGGCTTATTTTAGCTCCGTAGAAGACACATTTACATACACAGTACTGGAGAATCATATAAGAAATCTGTGTATCTAAACAAATCATACAATCATCAACTGCAAAGCTTCACTTGTTACCTCTCGAGAATTCACAATCTCTAGGTTTCCTAAAAAGAGATTCAAATAATTCTGCATTGCAACTTTGGCTCTATCTGCAACTGACTGCTGACCTCCTAATGATGGACGAATTATTGACAGAGCAGCAACAGATGGGACGTATCTGTACAAAGAAAAAAATTTATAAGTACATTTCTTTAAGCCCGTCTTGAGAAATAAGACCCAAAAAACTATATATAGGCTATAGCTACTAAGGGTTTTATTCTACATAACTTACTGCTAGAAATATAAATGACTGCACTTTTTTATTAAAATAAATTACACAAACTATATACTCTAAATAATGTCTGGAAAGGCTAGTTCAATGCAGGTCTGAATTCAACCCCTTTTGGCCTGCTTCACCTTTTTAAGAATCAACCATCCCATGCTTTGCCAAAATTCTTTAAGGGAAGATTTGGTCCAACAACTGAGAAGAAGTTATTTTCATGTAAGTCATTAAGTTCCTGTCCTAGTACCTGTTTTTAACGCTGTCTTCATGATGTATAGGTATAGCTCCATCATCAGGTTCTTCATCATCCTGCACCATTACCATTTGATCTACTATTCCTAAGCTATGAAGCCACTCTTTTACCTTCATGAGAAAGTTATAAATAATAAATTAGACGGAAACATGTAGAACATAATGAAGGAAACTGAAGATAGTCGTGGAACCTATATACATGTGTGTATTGTGGCATCTTATTATGTAGCACGACACATGTGATTACATTCAATTATTTTACTTTTTCAAATTATTATTTGTGTAAACAATTCTGTCATTGCTTCATAGGTGAAATCACAATTAATTAAAAGAAGCATTGCTGCAAAATGCAAACTGCAAACCTGTTCTTGCTTGTCATGAAATTCTTCAATTATTGCACGTTTCCGCAAAGCAAACTGTAAATAGAGAACTTGTGATGCTTTCTTCCTTAGACGCCACTTGAACTGTGAAATACAAATCAAAGCTATTACCTTAACATTAGTCAGATAGGAACTGCATGCAAAGCTTTTTTTTTTTGTCAATAGCCTAGTGGCTAGAAATTCTCCAATATGAATAAGTAGGGTGTCCGGGGTTCGAACCCCGGACCCTGCTTATATTATATTATGTCCATATCAATTGAACTAAGCCCACGGGGACACTGCATGCAAAGCTTGATGTAACCGAACATATTTCAAAAGACGGACCAAAAGCATATAATTAAACAATTTAATTGTAAAGACACATTGATTAATATCTGTATTAAATTCTAATTAATATCATAAAAAAATTCTCAACGATTCATAGATGGAAATCAACAATAACTAATTAACTATACTAAATTAATATCTATTTTTATAAGCAAAATAACCAATATTTAATATTCATAATTTGCTTCAAGTCAAAAGAAAAAAAAAAAAAAAAAAACTTCATTTACAACCAAAAACTTGATTTCTGATGGAACAACTCTTGACCAAGATTTACTTACTAACAAAAAAAAAAAAAAATTGAATTTGCTAATAATATATATAGTTTTCCATTTCCAGGCACAAGAATTCCTTGAAACTCGTTCTGAACAACACAACTAAAAACGAAAACCATAGCAATTGATTCAATTTTCCCGCTAAATTTCAAGAAGAAAAGAAAAACAAAAATGTAAACAAATTTGCATGCCTGTTTATACTGCAACTCAATTGTATAGGAAAGTAGAATCGGGCTTATTTCTCCCGTCTCCGGTCGCGAAACGGAGACAATACTGGCTTTGGGCAATTCCTCGAAAATCCTCACCGGTTCTCCGCATTGCCGGGATGCTGATACTGAATCAGACGATTGAATCAACGGCTCCGACGACATAGGTCGGAATCAACGATCAATTTCAGATAATTCTCTACTTGAACGCAAAGTACACAACACGTTACTGTAAAGAAAATGAAAATGAAAATGAAAAATATTGACATGAAAGGAGTGTGTTGGTTTTTATAGTTTTTAGAGTTTCTTACATCATAACATTTGTTACAAAGTAATAAATATATTAAATGTTATGATTGGTTGGAATATAAGAATCTTTTAGGTACAATTGGCGTAGTAAAAGGTACTGTGAATGCAAGTGAAGTTTAATGAGTTAGTAATAATAAAGGCAAAAAATTACGTAATCCCAAGTGGATTTGAAGGAAAAGGAAGTTTAACAAATGATGCATGCAGGTGTGTTTCAGTTGTTGAAGGGTAAGTTGGTAAAATGATGAGAAGGACGAAATTGAAGCACACTTGCTGCAGATACACATGGCATATGCTAGAATATCCAAGTTTTGATACTTGTCACACTCAGAATATGCCAAATTCTCATATGATTGATATTCCTTAGTAGTATTAACAAATTCAACTTAATAGACATAGGAATCGGCATCTTAACTCAATTGGGTGTTATTGATTCTATTTTCAATCATAAGCACCCAAGTCAAAATTATTAATTTTTCTCCAAAAATGTACATGATTTGAACATAATTAAGGTGCTTATTTTGGTTGGTGTATGTTTGCTCTTTTCTTTTAAATTATTAAAAAAAAATACTAATGCAAGATTGTACAAATGTGTAAATACATGGTTAAAAATATAGGTGCCAAGTTGTTACATGATTTCTACTCTAATTCTTATAGAATAACATTTTTTATAAAATAATTTTTTAATAAACTTCAAAAGTCTACAAGATAATATTTTAATTTATAGGAGGTTGCTAAAACTCTAGACATCATTCGAGATTTAGAACCAGAATTGGGCCTTGAATTGAATATTCATAAGATCGAGACTTTCTGGCCTTCATGTGATGGCAATAAGCATTGTCGGAGTTTGTTCCCTTTGAATATTGGGAAGCCGATGTTGGCGTGAAATTACTTGGAAGGGTTGTGCCGAAATAAAAGTTTTAACAAGGGGTTAACCACGAAGAGAGCTTCCAGGACTACTGAGTTAATGTATCTTCTTCTACACTTACAAGATCCTCAAAGTGAACTTATTTTACTTCAAGCATACATGGGTATCACCAAATTTTTCTTAGACCTAAGGACATGCCAATTGATTCACATGAAAGAGGCGACTATGATGTTTGATAAAGAGTTGCGTGGAGCGGTTGAGGACATTGTGGTTGGTGGATGTCATTTCTTTAGGGACCTTCAATGGAGGTTGGCTTCTTTACCTATTAGGTTTGGGGAGTTGGGTTTGTACTCAGCAGTAGAGGATTCCTCAAACGCTTTTGTGGCTTATAAGGCACAGTCTTAGGTGCTAAAATATCATATTTTGAGAGATGGTGGGATAAGTGTTATGGACTCGATTTTTTATAATGCTTTGGATGATCTTCGTGGCACGATTCCAAATTTTGACATTAGTAGTTTTACTTGCAAGCACGTCGTCCATCCTAAAGCGCAATGTTTTGGTGAGTGTCCTTTTTAGGAAAAGTGTTCAAGATATGGAAGTTAAATTTGACATGACCACTACGCATAAGACAATTTTAAGGTGTTTGCAAGTAGCACATGCTCATCATTTTCTTTTAACTATCCATATGGATGGGTTAGGTCAGCATATGTCACTAGTGGAGTATCATACTATCCTTAGATATCGCCTTATAATTCCACTATTTCCTATTGATGAGGTGTGCCCTACTTGTTGTAAGACGTGCTTGGATACTTTTGGGGATCATTCATTTCATTGTAAGGAGCTTTCTGCCTTTAAGTTCATACATGACTTTGGTTTTTTTTTTAACAACAAATTCATTTAAAATCAAATTTTTGCTCAAGACGAACAGAGACCGGTGATACCGAGAATACAAACTAAAGACATCGTATATAGGCGGAACATCCGAAAATAAACTTCAAACAAAACACCCCTACACAAAAACACCTAGTTCAACCCAACATTCAACACTCATGAGGACAACACCCACTAAAATAAACATCACCACCTAAAACAAGCTCTTCCACGAAACAACCACTGACAAACGAAACAGGCTCCTTCATACATAACTTTATTAGGGATTTCCTTTTTAATATATCCAGGCAGGCGGGAGTATCAGCGAAGGAGACGCCTATGAACTTTCTGTCTGACCCACTAGATAGAAGATTGACACTTAAGTTTGAAATGTTATGGGGTACCAATGGGTAAGAGGAAAACATGCATGTGTGACTTGACTGATGTTTCACCACTCGTGGGATTAAGGACCGGAGCTTTTACAATAGGACATGCAGCCATAAAAGTTACGTCAAGTAAAGTGGTCAAACATAAGAAAGCATGTGCTAACAATCAATATGTTTTTATACCATTTGTTTTTACACTTTTGGCTTCCTTGACCTTCTACATAGAGTTTACAAAGATTGGTTTTACCATCCAAAAATGTAAAAATAGATAATCATTAAACTTTTCGTAAAATTGATACTTTTCGTAAAAATTGTAAAGGCGGAATCCACAAAAATGCATGTTTAGCACGGCAACTTCGCCTGTTTTAGGAATTACGGTACGCATATGGTGTGCAAAAATTAGAAAAAAATGTTCCACCATTCGCTCTTCAAGTTGAAGATAAACAACAGCATTTTAAAACCAAATCAGACAAAACAATAGAAAACCAGCAACACCGAGGCTTGGGCAGGTGTTTGAAAACATGATTAAATGGAGGTATGCTTAATACATACCTCTCAAAAATGGTTTAATGGCAGACCTTTATCATCGTAAAAAGAATGAAATTTATAATAATTAAATATAAATTTTTTTTGGATAAAAGATGATTTTTTTATTAAACTTTACTGAAAATATATGGATCAACTATAAGACCGAGTTTATTTTAGACCGAGTTCATGTTAGACCGTCTCATCAAATGGAGGACTCAAATATATGTCCAAGTTCCGATTATATCACCTCACTTTTGGTGTCTTTGAACTTTTCAACCATGTACACATCAAACTACTTGCAAATAGGCTTTTTCATGAAATACAAATCCAACTGTCATTACTTATCATTATGGATTTTATTCAAATTTAATATCTATTTTTTTTTAGGTTAAATTGCATTTTTGGTTCCTTAACTATTTAGGTAGTATCACTTTGGTCCCTTAATTAAAATTCGATTTATTCTGGTCCCTTAACTTCTCTCCGTTACACATTTTGGTCATTTCCGTTAGTTTTAATTCAAAAACGTTAGGTTTTCTTCATCTTCTTCTCCTCTTTTTCATCTTCATATCATCTCCATCAACCTTCAACAACAAAAATCCCAGAATAAAATGAAGAAAACCTAACGTTTTTGAATTAAAACTAACGGAAAAGACCAAAATGTGTAACAGATAGAAGTTAAGGGACCAAAATAAATCAAATTTTAATTAAGGGACCAAAGCGATATTGCCTAAATAGTTAAGAAACCAAAAATACAATTTAGCCTTTTTTTTATTTCTTCAACATAATCAGCACTCAGTAGTTGTTGTCGAAAGACCTTAACCATGTGATTAAAATTGAATGATATATAGATTTCAAAGAGATTATATTATATTTATTAAATATGAATCGTTTGATCTAAATAACAACCACAAATTTTCTAACCGCTGAGGTACATGCAATTCAGATCCAACTTGAAAACGTTGTCTACCCTCTTGGGTTGCAGAGTTGGGGTGTATTTATTAAGGGCCGTGATATTCCATTTCAAAGTAAAGCAATATCTTCTTCACAATTTTCTAATTGACATGAATTGAAATTTTTCAGATAATTTCTCAATCAACCCCTAGTTTACTGGAAGCACGCTCTCAGTAGTTCATTTTTAATAAATTTGAGCATGTAGAGGGCAGATTAAGAAATTATAGTGATAGTAGCAGACCCATCAATTATTTTAAATTTCTTTGCTTCTTAACATAAATATTAATTAAAATATTAACGTTTGTCTTATTCACATGATCAATACCTATCTATCTGCAAATCAATTTTACTTCTTCAAAAATAGTAGTGATCAGGTAAACATTTGACTTAAACCAAGAGGTCAAAGTGAAATCATTCAAATATCATCACAAGAGGTCAAAGGTAAACATTCTGTAATCCAAATAGTAAATAGTATATAATCATCATAATAATTCTAACATGAATTATATCAAATTAATTTTTTAAATTCACATCATTTAATAGGTTTAGGGTTGGATAAATAATATATTTAAACACTCAATGAGCACTAATCATATAAAAGTTTATGTACAAGTTACCTCTACAATTGAAGAAAGAATGAGGTTAAACTTACATGAGCTCGTTATAAATTGTTTTCGTATAAGTTATCTTGGAAAATTTATAAAAATAAGCTGACAAAACAACTTATGGATACATCCCGAGCTACATTTTTTTTCTCAACTCTAGTGCTTATAACATAAGATAAGCCAAAATAAACTCTTCAAAAACCCCCTCAAATCTTTAAAGTTGGTTGAAGTTATCCCTAATTTGAGGTAGAGTAGATATGTGGAAGGCTAAATTTCCTACATTGAGTCAAAATTGAATATTGATGTAAATTGATAAACATTATCTGGAAGACTAGTTGAAGCAAAATCAACTATTCATAATCCTATTGAAGTACATGCTAAAAGAAATATATCCAGCACAGTCAACTAATATTCATTTAGTACCACAACATCAAGTAGAATGATGAAGGAATATGATAAATTCTATTAACCATCTCTTTAGCCTGTAATGTACAGAACAACTTATGAATGATCTTCATCTTGCTACAAAAGATTTCAGCTGAAGTTCCAATTTCGGCAAAGACAGTGAACCTTGGAAAGAGAAGCCATATAATCATCAGACCTGCATTAAAGAATGCATGTGCATCTTTCATGTTTCAATGTTGCATTTCTTTGTCTAGCTAAGAAAATGTGTACATAATATTCAAAATCAAACCTTTGCCCATAAAGAGATTTGCAAGCAGCAACTATATGAACTTTTGCAGCATCGCTTTCATTCTATGCAGGAAAAAATCATTAACAAGCATTAACAAATTCACATACTATTTTCAAACTAAATAAAAACTACAAAAAGTACAAGCTTTTTCACATAGTAAAAAATTGAAGATAATACACAATATTTCAGTTTGGTCCACTTTATTCAACTTTGTAATTATGCTTACTAATTCCAGAAAGTAACAATAAAGTATATATATTATTAACTACTGTTGTATACATGAGTGTCGCCATTTGTGTATACACACATTTGATTGGTAGAGGTATCTAGAGTTGTGCTATCAATGATGATATCAAACCAATATGATGCGATATATAATCTCTTAAGACGTTCAAGATTGGAGTAACTGGTATAGTTAGAATACCTGAGATTCGTAATAAAGCCCAGCATACAGTGAAGCATAAAAATAATCGCTTTCTCTGCTATTGGAGAATGCACCTACAAGCTGCACGGGTAAATCAATTGCTAGTATCAGATTGCATTTCATAAAGCCGTAAGGAAATAAATCTAACATAAATAACTGCATTTAAATTGTGAAAGGGATTTTTTATTTTATGAAATTTACAAAGGCATTATTGAGCACACCTTTTCAGGATCCCCGCCATCCTTAAACATGTTATATGTTTCCCTCATGACTGGCCTTGGATCTCTGCCAACCTAAATTCATCAAGAAAGTTAACAATTAATTGATATTGTCATGTTCTTTTTTCACGGGAATAACTTCATAGTATCAGAATCAATGACTTGCCTCAAGATATCGCTTCCTTGCTTCATCCACACCATATAGTTGAGCTTCACAAAGAAAACACCATATGGACTCTTCTGTATCATTTGGATTTTGAGCAACGTCTAACCGAAACTGCTCAGCTCCTTCTTCAAATCTATAGAAAAAAGTGTTATTATAAAATAAAAACCATTCATTTGGAGAAATTTGGTTCTAATTTCAATCTCCTTTTGTTATAATATATTCAGATGTGGCACATTGCAATTTACGCTCGCAAACACCTAACTTCTAAGAAGCCTGCATACATAGTACAATATGACTTGGATATAGGAATACGAGAAATTTTAAAAAAATAAGATACCATACGGCCTAGGTACATAACAAGTTTGTGAAGAGACATTCACGTTGCTAATTTTTTTTCATACATAAACATATCAATAATCAATATATGATTACTCTTATTGACCAAAATGTACTTGTGATTGCCTCAAAATGCAAAATATACTTGTGATCGTAACAAGTAGAAATAATTTGTGTTTCTTTCAAGTTTGCAATCTTTTCCCCACATATTAACATATCAATAATCAATAACATGAAGCTTTTAGTCATAGTTTAGCAATGACCGTGATTCCAAACACACTCATAGTAACATATCTTTCAGCCACCAATATCAGAATATATTCTTTCTACTATGAACCGTACAATTTTGTGTCTTCAGTTAGTATGATATAACAAAGATGACAATTGTGTCTATATTTTTAAGAAGAATGGAGATATTTTTAAAATGAATTAAAAAAATTAGATAATTTCGGAGTATACATTGGGAAGTATAAAAAATGTATCGATATCAAATACGTGTTGTAAACCAATACTATTACACCATTGAAGCATCTCTTTCATAGCCTAATTTAGATTAAGCTTGTATTTGGTATCACAGAAGGTATGTTAGAATCCCGTCGGATTTTTTAATAGTTGGTCACCGTGATTGTGATTCTGACATACTAACCATGATACCAAACATACACCAATTTGCTGGTAAAATCTTCAAAATGACTATAGAGAGTAATATTCTTTTTTCAACATAACCAACCACAGAAAAATAAAAGTAGGTGAGGTGAGGTGTGAGTACCTATCCAAGTAGTAAAGTGAGAGACCTCTTTGCCAAAGATCTGGTATTGGAACTCAAAATATCAATACATTCCAATTCCAAATTCAATTGATATTTACGAAAGTTCGGAAAAACGAATAAACCTACACGCCTTTTGACGAGGATCCAATTGAATTGCTTTGTCAAACTCCACAACAGACCCCAAAACTTCACCCTAAACAATGAGTACTAGTTACTAGTTACAACTCACCATTAAAGATATTGAAAAGAAACGTTGTGTACCTGTCTGAAGAGAGACATTCCGCGTCGAATTGCGAGAAGGGCTTCATTGGTGTTGTTATTGCCGCTGCCGCCGGTGATGGCGTCCCAGATACCGGAAACAGAAGGAAGGAAGAGTCTTCGAGAGAGATTTGAAGGATTGGAGCAAAAGATGGGTGGTTTAAAAGATGATGATGATGATGATGATGGTAATGGGAATGGTGAAGAAATGGAGGGGGAGAGTAAGGTGGTGGTGGTGGTGGGTTTAAGGTTGTGGATAATAGACATGGACATCGACATAGTGGAAAGTTTAAGGTGTAGATTTTTTTTAATGTTTGCAGTGATAACTAATAATGGCGCGATTTTAATTATTTTAGGTAGTGTAATCGAGCGTTGATTTAGAGAACATGTCTCCTGTATATCTGTTTATAGTTGGTAGGACAATGCATTGATTTAGAATAATGCATTCTTATCGGCAGGGTCGGGGTTCGATCTCAGAATATCCTATTTATTCACCTGAATTTTAGCAACTACGCTGTTTGACCCAAAAAAAAGAGGTGAGAATATCTTCGACTTAGATAGATTTTGCGAGACTTAAGTTAAGTCGGGTCCGTCAACATTTTACGAGTATAATCCTGCTCTTTGGTTTGTCATATATTTGCTTTTTAGACGTGGGATTGATCTTCTTAAAGTCTGATATGGTATGTTAATCTGTTTTAAAACATATTTCATATGAATTTCTTTAAAGGGTTAATAGAACTTTACTCCCTGTAATATAGGACATTTTTGGTTTTTCCCCCTCTAAATTTTTTTTTTTAGATTCCGTCCTTGTAAAATAAAGATTCTTCAAGATTGCCCCTGAGCCCCGTGACTCAGCAGAATCTATGATGTGGCATTTTTTTATTATTTTTTAATTTTTTTTGGATGCCACATGTAAAAAAGAATTTAAATGTCATTTATAATTAAAAAAATAAAAAAATATTTTTTAAAAATCAGAAAAAAAATACTAATTTTTTTTCAAAAATTTAAAAAAATGAAAAAAAATCAAATTCTTTTTTCAAAAATTAAAAAAATTGAAATTTTTATTTTTAAAATGAAGTTCCAGATTTTTTTTAAAATACTTCCTAATTTCAGAAAGAAAAAATGTTTTTTTTTTTTTTTTTTAAATAAAAAAAGAATTCGTAAAAATTCAGGAATAAATTTTTTGAATTCTTTTCTAAATTCTAACATGATATATTTCCCATCAATGACAGGAAAACCCATATGGTAATACCATTTCCATTCTCGAACTTAATATATTTCCAAATTTTCCAAAAAAATTATACAAAAATTTCAAAAAAATCCCGAATTAAATTAAAATTATAAAATTCGAAAAAAAAATATTATCTAATTTTTTGAATTTGTAAAAAATATTTGAATTTTTTTCCTAATTATTTAATTTCAAAAAAGAATTTAGAAAAATTCTGGAATAAAGATTTTGAAATATAAAATATATCTTTTTTTATTTCAAAAATTAAATTTAAAAAATCTGAATTTTTTTTCTGATTTAAAAAAAATCTGGAACTTAATTTTTTAAAAAAATTTGAATTTTTTTCCTGAATTTTTATTATAAATGACATGGAAAATGTATTTTACACGTGGCATCCAAAAAAAATGTCACGTCAGTGACACATCAAAGATTCTGCTCAGTCACAGTGCATAGGGGGCAATCTTGAAGAATCTTTATTTTACAAGGATGGAATCTAAAAAAATAAAAAATTACAGGGGGAAAACGAAAAGTGCCCTATATTACCGGGGGGTGGGGGGGTGTAAAGTCCTATTAACCCTTCTTTAAATAAGTAATGTGATTTAAGTTTAAGACTAATAGGCCAATGGGATTAAAACTTTCTTTTGATATTTAACATTAATTTTTAGAAAACTTTTTTTTTAGGGAGAAAACTTAGCTATATATTATATTATATTTCAATTCTTCTATATAATGCAAAGTTGCTCTTTTTAAATTGTTTAACATATGCACTAGGGACATAAGGGCATAAATTAGCATGACATTTTTTTGTTGTTAAGTTGCCTAATGACCATAATTTTGCCTGCTAAAATGAATATTTTATCAGTTGCCCTGCATATGGCAATGGTCCTACGAGTTGTATTGAGCTTTGCTTGCATAGACAATAGACTATTTTATGTTAACATAAAAAGGTAAAGTAGTTCACAAATCTCAACTCTACGCACAATTATTTTGGTCATATTTATAAGAATTTTTGTTTTTTAAGATTCATTAAATAATTGATGTATCTAAAATATAATATCGTCCCAAATTATAAGAAAAAAACATCAACTGTTTCTTATTTAATTATGTTGTTTATAAAAATTATCTTTTCCAAAGTGAAATTATATGCAAACGGCATTCAATTTGTTCTTCTTTCCATTTTCCATAATTAATAACCAAAGTTTTTTTTTTTTTTTTACATCTTCACATGAAACTTATATTCCAAGGAGAACATAACAATTGATACTCCAATCTTGTTCAAAATACAAACGATACTCCAATTTATTATATTTTAGTTTTCTTAATAACTGTGAATTTTTTTTCTTCTTCTTATAATTTGGGACGGACGGAGTGTATATATACTACCTCCATTCCTAATTATATGACCCTCTTAATAAAATTGAAATTAAGAAAGTTAATTTTTTTTTTTTTAAAGAAACAAAAATAGAATATATTACTATGAACACCGTAATTGTTGAAGTACAAGACGTGCCCTAACAATCACGAAAAGATCAAAATCCTGTCAGAATTACATCAAAGTCAATTGATACGCATACATAAAAGCGGGCTCGACCACCACATGTGTGTACCAACATTAAAGACTACATTACTAGCTTTCAACCACCACAAGGTATGTGATTTTACTTTATCTAACAATAGTGGTATAGAACTTTGACGGTTCCGAAATAACATGTCATTCCGTTCAGTCCATAAAACCCAAACACATTGAAGCTGTAACACCCTATTTTATTATTTATTTATTTTATTGAGTTTAGATGTTGAAATAAATTCCGCTGCCAAGCATTGAATATTTTGTTATTAAATTTTTGATGGATAATTAGTTAATTATTCCGTTTATGATTTTTAAGAAAAGAAGTGTAGCATTCCGTTTATATGGAAAACTCTGATTATTTTTATCAATTTTTTTTATGTTGGGAAAACAGTGTGTTACAATTGGTATCAGAGCAGGTCGGTCCGTCCGGCCAAATAGTTGAGTCGTTTGTGTTGTTTGACAATTGAATACTGTCGTTGTATTTTTCTAATTAATAGTGATGTTTTATTATGTGATCATGTTTGACTGACTAACTTTAATGTGATTTTTGTGTATTGTTGAAGTTTCTATTTTTGTTATACATAGTTTAAGATATTTAAGCAATAATTAAATTCATTTTTCTCTTGTGCTTTGAATTTCGAGGACGAAATTATTTTAAAGGGGGTAGAGTTGTAACACCCTATTTTATTATTTATTTATTTTATTGAGTTTAGATGTTGAAATAAATTCCGCTGCCAAGCATTGAATATTTTGTTATTAAATTTTTGATGGATAATTAGTTAATTATTCCGTTTATGATTTTTAAGAAAAAAAAGTGTAGCATTCCGTTTATGTGGAAAACTCTGATTATTTTTATCAATTTTTTTTTATATTGGAAAAACGGAGTGTTACAGAAGCCAAATCAAATGAAATAAAGATCGACGGGATTTCAAGCCACCTGCATATTCGATAAATTGCACAAAATGATCTGAGATAACATGAGAATCTACCCCTTTGACACCAAGCCATTCCCGCACCATAGGCCATAATGCACCGAAAATTGGACAAGACAAAAACATATGATTCACATCTTCAACATGCCCACATCCCGTGACACAAAATCGATCCTCCACAGATGTAATGCCACGATCTGCCAAGTTGGATTTAGTAGGTAATCGATCTCTCAACAGCCGCCAAGCAAGGATATAAACTTTTAAATGAACCAGTTTATGCCAGATTAACTCCATATTTTGATGAACATGAGGTTGTTCATGTGATGTCAACATGTCATATACACCACAGACATTATAACCTCTAATCTGATCCGGTAACCACATTCACCTATCTGTTTTTGATTCCTGCAAAAAGACTGTTAGTAATAAATTCTTACACTCTTCCACGAGGTCCTCCTCCCACACCCATAATTAATTGTTGTATCAATTATGTTGACAATTGCTATTATTTCACAAGTTTACCTAGAGAATTAATTAAAGTATCAAACGATTTTGAAATTCATAAAGACATTTTATACTTTATCTTTTGAACAAGAGTTTTTAATTCATGAGTTGGATTCGAGAATTATAATACCCATAAGCATAAATTCAATTCTTTTACACAAATTTGTGTCGTTTCTCAAGTGAAAGAATCCTAATATAGAACTTGATATTATTTTTTTCCACGGATAAATTCCATGACCAAGTCTAGAAACCTCAAATTCTCATCAATTTGGGCAACTTATTTGACTAAAACCCAACCCCCAATCGACACTTAATGCGAACAACAAGACATTGACACCTAACTTCAACAATGACAACTACCTTAAAAAATGACACCTACCATCGAATTTGCCTATATCAAGCAAAACACAATAGCCATAAGATGATGAACCATTGGATTTTGTGAATCGTAATCTCATAGCAAACTACATAGGCACATATGGCAATTAGTTGCTCCAACATAGATACTCTGCCGGAGGATTGTGTTTCAAAAATTCTAACGTACACATCTCCACTTGATGCATGTAATTTCTCAATGGTATCCTCAACTTTGCATTCAGCAGCTAACTCTGACACACTTTGGAGAAGCTTCTTACCCTCTGACTATGAAGACATCATCTCAAGAACCCTCAATCCCCTCACTCTCCAATCTTCTTCTTCATATAGACATCTCTTCTTCTCTCTCTGCCAACAACCTCTGCTCCTAGACAGGGGCCACATAGTAAGTAGAATCCACCTCTGATATAATTTCAATTACAGCAATTCATGGTTTGACAGAATCATGGTTAGCCATCACAATTTTGCCCAAAGTATATGTAGTTCTTGCAAAATCACAGTAGTTCACCATAATTTCTGTGGTGGTTCCAATTTCCAACAATTGATTGTTTTTTTTATGTAATGTTATGTAGAGCTTTAAATTGGACAAGTATTCGGGTAAAAAAACTTATATCCTATCTGCAAGAGAATTGTCAATAACATGGAGTAATGATCCATTGTATTGGAGCTGGAGACCATCTCCTGAATCAAGGTAAACTTGCTTTAATTTCAACTCCTTTTGTTTAAGCTTATCATGCTACTCAATCCAATACCGGCACGTTAATAACACAAATTTAAAATCCCTCGAAAAAAATAACACAAATTTAAAATGTATTTTAAATTTGAACCATGTTGTCAAGTGCTCTATGGGCGGTTCTATGGCCAGTGACCCAGGCATTCGCCCGGACTCCGGCCCAAATTTTTGCAATTTCTTATGTAAATCTCTATGAATTTCTTATATAAATCTCTATAAATTGGACAATTTAGACTTATTCAATCACCTGGTCCCTTAACTTAATTGATTGTCTCAATTTGGTCCCCTATCTATAATTTGTACCAATTTGGTCCCCTATGTTTTGCTTCGTTACTAGTTTTAGTCATTTCTGGTAGTTTCTCTAAAAAAAAAAAAACGTTAACTTATGTACCAATTCGGTCCCCTGTGTTTTGCTCCGTTCCTAGTTTTAGTCTTAACTAACAGAAAGGACTAAAACTAGTAACGGAGCAAAACATAGAGGACCAAATTGGTACAAATTATAGTTATGAGACCAAATTGAGACAATCAATTAAGTTAAGGACCGGGTGATTGAATAAGCCGATAATTTATTTAAATTTTTTGATTATTTGTTTGCAATTTCTTATGTAAACCTCTATAAATGTGCTACAATTTTTTTTTGTCCGAACTTTACGATAATTCCGCCACTAAAGCATTATGTAAGGAATACATATGAAAAAAAAGTTATCCTCAAAATATAAGTTAAACACTTCTCATAATTATAACTGCATTATTTTCTATACAAAAGATATCTCATTTGACTTTTTAAGCAATGTTCTAAAACCATTTGTTGACAATTTTTCTTTGAATTATTCGTTAAGTTAATCATGACTAGCAAAGAACTATATTCATAATTAATTGATCTTATTGTGAGAACAGAGATTTCCACATATCTTGCTTATATCATCTCTATCTATTTTGTTCTACTGTTTTTTCCGATAAGATTTGTTTTGTACCTATTTTGTTTTCATGTTCTTATCACGTTTATATTTAAGTTTATCATCAACTTTTCTCTCTTTCGTCTTTCTTTGTCTCTTAGCACAGAAATTAACTCGCACTTGAAACGTGGGAGGATGGGATGGGTAATACTAATTGATATTTTCATCTTTCTTTGTCTTTGTAATTTTTTTAAAGATAAATATTAACTTGTGCTTTAAGTCACAAGTGAAATGTAAAAAAAAAAATGTTGAAATTTGTGTATTAAATTTAATTTTTTAACTTTTAGTTAATGGAATGCACAAAATCTAAAAGGGTTTTGTTAACGAGTGCGCTCTGACACTCTTTAAGCATTTTAAATTAAATAATTATTCAATAAAAATGTCAAAATTTTCAATGCACTTTATTACACAAACTTTTACAAAAAGTTATATTTAAAGTCCTTAACTAGTGTTCGGGGTACTATTAGTTAACATTTCCCAATCTAAAAATATTTTTACTTTTGGAACATGAATTGAAAATAGAAAAAATTAAGAGCATGTGTTAAGAAAACTAAATGTAGAAATATAGTATTGAAAATTGTGCATTCTGACTTCTAACATCTATTAAGTTTTCTTTCAAAAAAGAAAAAAAAAATCTAAAAAGTTTAAAATTGCATTTTCTCAATCTAAAATTTATAATTTCTATATGTGTCTCACCCAGGGGCGGATCCAGACAATTGATATTGGTGTGGCAAAATTTGCAAAGCAACTATATATATTAACAAAGTAAAGCTTTAACAACTTAAAAACTATAGCAAAGTGGTTTGGGTGAGAGCATTTTACCATGGTGTTATAGGTTCGATTCCTTGCAACACCATTTTTAATATTAATAATTTAAAAAAAAAGATCAAAAACTGCAACTCGCCGAGAGTTGAACACAGGATCTGCAAGCCTACCATCAAATGTATACCGTTAGACTAACAAAGAAACTTCAATACATTGATGACTTATATTATATATATATTTAACGTATATCTGGTGTGGCAACTGCCACACCATGTTTCACAGTAGATCCGCCCCTGGTCTCACCACTTTATCTTTGACCCATTTTTAAATGACGAGACTCATATGAATTTTATCCAAAAAAAAAAGAATGTTGCTAGCACTCGTTGTATGCAAACTTCAATTTGAATACCGTAAGATGCCTAGTAATGGAAAAAAGGAATTTATGGACCATTTGTTTAAGATAATTAAAAATTCATTTTCTTGTTTTAGTTATGATTGTGTGTAAGTTTCTTTTTTTTTAAAAAAAACCTTTTAATAATCATAATATAATGATTTTTTTTTAAATTTTTTAAAAAATGATGTATTATTTTATATTTGTTTAAAATTATAAAAAGAAATTTGACATATGTTTTATAAAAATAATATTCTTTAACAACTAAGACCATCTCCAATGATGAGATCTACGCCCATTAAAAATAGGTACTATTATTTCTCGAAGAAAAAATAATTAAATTTTAGAGTGCTCGTTGGATTGAGATTCTATAAATAAACATCGTCTCTTTACGCGAGACCCACCATTAGTTCTCATTAAAGATGCCTTTCTAAAATGTCACGAAGGACCCACTTGCTTTTGCATAACAAATTATTATTGTTGAAAGATAATGAAGGACAGTTATTTTAGAAAGTTTATCTCGAACATAATTCGATTGATAAGGATGTTATATTATATGTGTAATAGTTGGAGTTCAAACTTTAAATTCTATATTTATTTATCTTAAAAATGTTGGATTATATTCATTAGACTATTTGATAAAAAAATCATATTTGTAGATTCATTCATAAAAAATGTTAAGAGTGTTGAGTCACTGGAATTAAGTGTATAAATAAAAAATGTGTAACACATTTAAATATAAAAAAATGAATATTTCCTTTGCGGATGTTCCAATTGTTTTTTACTGAGTTATGTTATTTGAACAATTATTTTAATAATAACTTTTGATGATACCAAAATTTTATAAAGAAAATGAGGTATTGACACATCTCATAAGTTCTAGCTCAACTGGTAAAAATGCCGAAATTGTTAAGCCGGACGTCATGACCAGGGTTCGAACTCTGGTACCTCCACTTTGTGTGTTTGAGTTTATGATGGCTTTGTCATCTCTTCTATCTACAAAAAATAAAAAAAAAATTAGATATTGACACAAACACCAAAACAACATAGGAAAAAAGTAAAAACATAATATGAATACGAGAGAGAAAGCTGTCAAAAATAGTTTTACAACTATCATTTCACATTAATAATCTTAAACAAATTGACCTTAATGATACTGCAGATTCGCAGAGGTGGCTGAGGTAAGAACAGTGAGCTGGTTAGAGATTAAAGGTAAAATGAGGACTCACATTCTAACACCAAACACGACATACGTTGTTTATCTCATCACAAAGGTTTCACATCGTGTGTATGGACTTGATTCTGCGCCAGCTGAGGTATCAGTTGCAATGGCCAACAAAGTGCAAAATGGGATGGCATATTTGTACAATAAATATGAGGATACTATGTTTTATGAAAACCATAGAAAGATGGAACGAAACAAATTGATGGAAGATAATAAGGAAATTCGAGTTCCATCTAAAAGGGATGATGGGTGGATGGAAATTGAATTGGGTGAATTTTTCTGTGGTGAAGTTGACATGGAGGTTAAGATGAGTGTTATGGAGGTTGGTTATAGATTGAAGGGTGGTCTCATCGTTGAAGGAATTGAAGTTAGACCAAAATAAACATGTTTGACTATAGATAGTAGAAGTAAAACCAAAGGTAAAGGCAATTTTTTATTGTTAGTTGTATTTTTCTGATTTTTTTAAAAGTATTTTTGTGAATAAAATAAATAAATACTAGAAAGACAGAATGAGAATGTATAATTATTATTATACATAGCCAATTTTGTGCAAAAACTGTACAATTTTTAGATGTAATTATAATATATCGTTATTTACATATTCCAGGTTAATCATAACTCTTGGTGTATAATATATAGTTTATCAAGTGTATTAAATCATCGTCAAAATATTAATTTAAAAGTTTGTATCAGCATGAATTATCGTACTACGGATGTAAAACTGGTGGTATACTAAGCATATAGGTTGAAGAATAGAAATTAAAGATGATTAGTGAAGACGGATGCAAAACATAAGAAATGGGTTTGAATTGAGTTTTAGGAATTAAAAATCTTTTTTATAGGTAAACCATTTTCGTTAAGACAACGAGTTTAACTCAGTTGATAGGGACAATGCATCAAATATGCATTGTCTAGGATTCAAATCTCGGCCACCACAAAAAAAAAGAGGTTAAATACAATAGTTCTTTATCCAAATATTTAAATTTATTTTAAGACAAAGTGAAGTTAAACTATAAAGAACTCGACGTAAAACATAAAAGTATACAACATAAAGAGGCAAAGTAAAAGCGAGGAAACAACAAATTTATACCGGTTCACTATCAACTTGATAGCTAATCGAGTCTACCCTATCCAGAGTGATTATGTCATCTCAACGAGAGAGACTTCTTTCACTATAAACTTCTATTATAGTACTCAAAGTATCCACCCTAAGATTACATGAAGCATAAATCCTAGTAAGTCTATTATCCCATCATTATCTGGTCACCAATCATGATACTCACATCACTTGCCCACCGGCACAACCATGATAACCTCGTCACTTACTCGATTGTCCAACCATGATGATCCTATCACGTACTTACCCAGTTGTATGACCATGATGAGTGGTGGGGCTAGAAAGAAAAGTTTGGGTGAGCCACAAAAATAAACTATTACACACACATTTTATATTTTAATAAGAATTAAACACAAAGTTGAACATCAAAAAGTAAATTACAGACCTTAAAAATTTAAAATAATATCTACATATTTCAGTGACTTAAAAATGTGATAACAACACATACTAAAATAAGAGAGTGTATCACACTATAATTTTATTTAAAAGTCAAAGATATTTTAGTGGCCCACCTGAGCCTTGGAGGAGCTTTGCCACTGACCATGATGAATTACCGGCAAATATCTTGACTTCTAAGTCACTCACTCTTCTCACACATGTAAGGTTAAATGTTTAGAGTCTCTCTAGACTATCCCAGATGTTTATAGTCGCCTGTATCTTCTACAAGGTAGTAATATTAGACATGGTACATGATGACAGTCCGTCATTCGCTATTTTTAGAGTCTTTTTATATGTAGTTTGATCACAAATTGGAGTTCATAAGTCAACTTATGCAGCAAAAGAGTAGAAAACTGAAGAAAATACAAAGAAGAGAATCGTGTCACGATTTGGTAAAAACGTGACACGATTTTAGAAGATCAAAATCAAGCTTCGACATTGAAGAAATCGTGTCACGATGGCATAATCGTGACACGATCTGAGGAAACCCTAATTCAGTGATTTGCGATTCAAGGAGAATCGTGGCACTATTTACTTAAATCGTGGCACGATTTTAGGCGAAATTTTGTGCCTATTTAAGCTGAAGTCTATTTCAAAGACAAGGGTTACGATTTTGGAGAGCTAAAGTGCGATTTTAACACCCAGAAGACTACAGAAGGGGCGATTTCATCATCTCTAATCTAGTTTATGTATGTTTTAATTTTTCCATTGATTATGCTATTTGTAAACTCAATTATGAGTAGCTAAATCTCTTAGAGATTAGGTCTGAGATGATTCCTTGTAACCCTAATTGATCCATGTTGCTGTGAAACTCTATTTATTATTAATGACAATCTAGTTTTTATTCAATTCAATTGTTCTTAATGCTTTTTATATCCTGATCAAATATAAACATGATTTAGTGAGAACGAATGACTACTGATCCTAGCTTTCGACTTAGACCTAATTGAATTGTTCTAATAAACATAGTTAGTCTAGGAATGGATAACCGTTTGTTAGTGATATTAGGTTAACGTGCTTTAAACCTTCGAGAATTATTAGACCACCTAAGGAATTAGGGGCTGTAGTTTGAGAAGAGGGTCCTAACTCAAGGGATTGATTAGGGCTATTTTGTTAACTATCGTGGAACTAGAAAATCATTAATACGAATAGGTGCAGTATACCAATTAGGGGAACATCGATGATTCGAAAGACCTGATCTCATCTCTCTCATTGTCTTTTCCAAAACTATCTTATTTTCTGTTATTTAAATTTATGCAATCAAAACTACTGCCTCGGGCACTAAAAGAAATTTACACATCCTAGATATTAACATTATTGCTAAATTGAGATTAACACAGTCCTCGTGGAAATAATATTTTTACTACTTCGATAGTATATGGTACACTTGCCAAAATATCTATCATTACAAAGGAGGGTTGAGTTTGTATCCGAATGATACAACATCATGGATAGGATGAAAACTATCTTTAGAGGTCTTTAAAAAAAAAAAAATTAAGAGGATAATATGATCAAATTCTATATCAATGTAAAGTATTTTATACTTCTTGATTATTTACGGATGATAATGTGATACAAATGATTTACAAACGGGGTAATTTTTTTTGGTGGCATTTAGAATGCACAAATGATAAAGGGTTAATAGGCTTTTACCCCTCTGTCATATAGACGTCTTTTGGTTTACCCTCCTATAAAAATTTTTTTTGGAGATTTTCCCTTGTAATTTAAATATTCTTTGGTTAACACCCCCAAGCCCATCTGACTGTACAAAGAAGATGATTTGACGTGTGATTGGGTAAAAATGCAAAGTTGGCACGCTGAGTTGGAATTTTATAATTCTTTTCGATTTTTTTTAACAAAATTCTTTTTTCAATTTTGTTTATTCCAATTTAAATTTCTTTTAATTAAAAAAACTTAATTTAAATACTTAAAACATAAAAGAAATAAAAAAAATTCATACTTCTTTTCTCTCCTCTCTCCATCATTCCCTTGTCTTGCTCAATCCTTCTTCTTCTCTTCATCCTTTTCTTCTTCTTCAACAACTTCACTTGAAACAACAACAACACAATCCTTTAACAAAGTCATTCATCTTTTCAAATTCATCATCTTCCTTCTATCAACAACACAAACACATCATCTTACAAAAACAAAAATCTGGAAACAAAGTAAAAGCTCATTTGCAACAAAAGTTCATTTTTCAAACTCTCTAACAACAACAACAACCTTATGATTTCCTCTTCTTCTCCATCAATTCCCTCTCTCATCAGCTCTCTCACCAGAAATTGAAACCAAAATGTTAACACTAATTTATCCAAAACCCAGAAGTTGAAACCAAATTCCACAAATTTATACCCAAAAGAGAAATTCGAAAAAGAAGAAGAGGAAATAAATCGTTTCCGATTCGAATCTTACAAGATAAATTCGAATCAAAATCGTGCCCCTCAACACCTTTCTTTTGATTTTGATATGTAAGTTTGATAAATTTAGGGATTTGAGGATTTAAGGGATTTAAAAAATTAGGTTTTTTTTTTAATAAAGTAGAGAGGAGAAGAGAATGGAAGGGAAGGGAAGAGAGAAGAGAAGAGAAGAGAAGGATTTGAGAGAAGAAGAGAAGAGAATGGAAGGGAAGATACGAGAGAAGAGAAGGTTTTTTTTTTTTTTTTTTTTAATGTTTTAACTTCTTTTTTTTTTTTTTGTTAATGTTTTAACTTTTAAATAAATTAAATTAAGTTTATAATAAAAAACTCTAGATGGGAAAAAAATAGAAAAAATTCCAACTCAGCGTGCCAAATCATCGTTTTTACACAGTCACCACGCCACATCAACATATTTGCACAGTCATATGGTTTGGGGGGTGTTGACCAAATAATCTTCTAATGACAAGGGAGAATCTACAAGTTTTTTTTCCTAGGGGGTAAGCCAAAAGACGCCCATATAGCAGGGGGTAAAAGCCTATTAATCCAATGATAAATTTGTGCATCATGCACAAGTTTATGTTGACCATTTGATTAAATGAGTAACACATTATTATCATGGTGTCTCAGCACCAGATCTCCTTCACTTTCTCTCTACCTCCTCTCTCTCCTCCTCATCAAATTAATTACAAATCCAAAAAATTAGGAATGAAAAACCCATAAAATAAGAATAAGAAATTAAAAGAAATCCAATGCCAAATTAGTCTTTGATCAAATTAATCAAATCATCACAAATATGCCTCTTGCCTCTCCTTAGGCCATTTCCATTTCCTTCATTTTCATTTACCTCATTTTCTACCGAGGTGAAACTCTCAACAATTTCTTCGGTACTGGAATTAACCCATTTTGTGGAATGTTTTGGGTAGAATTGAGCCATTTCCATCACCATGACTTAAGAGTTATTTTTCGGAATTGACCCATTTTTACTTATATGTGTCAACGATTTCAGGAATCCTTGTTGGCAAGGCATGGCGGCCAGGTATAGGCATTCATATTAACATTAGGTGCAAAATTAACATCTTAGAGCAATCAATAATTGATAGAAAACGTGCAAGGCATTGAGTTGAGTTTTCAGACTTTAATTGCTATGATCATATTCATATGCTCATATTATTAAATAAGGTATCAATAGAAAATTAAATTAAAATTATTAAAGCTTGGGTGCGATATATAGATACTATCAAATTATATCCATTTCTATCAAAAACTATATTAAAATTCTATTATAAAACTCATTTTTTTACCTGTATACGTTTCTTGGTAAAAATGCTATAATAATATAATATTAATGCATGATGTAATTATAGAGAAAAAAAACACAACATTAGAAGTTGGAGTGGATTAAAGTAACTGGAGTACAAAATTGAAACAATAAAACAAAGGTTAAAGTAGACCAAATATTGAATCCAAAATATAAACTAATGTTTGAAACCAACATCTCATCTAAAGCGCTTTTGATGAACTCCAAGAAACAGTATGTCAATTAAAAGTGATCCAAACACAAATTCCATAACCACTTGCAAATCCCTAACAAATTCAACTCTTTCGTCAATGATTCAACTCTCTCCATAGATAATGACACAAACTTCTTTACACCGTCTTATGTCTCGGTCACGTTACCAACATGTTCCTTCAATGTTTGTCCCATTTTTTTTTCCTTTTTCCAATGACCCTTTTGTGGAATCTTGAACATTATCATAAACATCATTAGCTTTATCATAAACTTTCTCTTTAACATTATCAACTGCATCAACAACATTGTTACCAACTTCTTTCACTGCTTCTTTGTTTGCATAAACAATATCTCTCTTCTTATCAATTGTTTATGAGGCTTTATCCTTTGCTTTCTCCATTGCGTGTTTGCATTTACCATATGCATCACAAATAAGCTCTTTGCATTAGGAGATCCAGGCCAAGGTGGACGCAACACTGACAAATCGCGGCGGAGGAAAAGCCGGTTTGCTTGGTCGGATCGTTGTTGAAAAGGGAGGACACGCCAAGGAGCATCACAACTTAATTAGGAAAAGCATAAAAGTCTTAAACTTGAAATTCTTGTAGGAGAGGATATGTGAGTTGTTGTTGTTTTCCTTTTGAAAGCATGATTGTGAATGAGTGAAGTTGAAGGAATAATAGTCTTCACAGAAATTGTCTCCATAAGACAACATTCACACATAAGATAACTAAAACACACATAGAATGAAAGATAGATACACCTCGGTTAAACAATAATAAGAGTGCAGATCTTGGAAGTAATAGTGAGCCATAGTTTTACTCTTGTTGTGAGAGATGCGGGTAGAACAAAAGGAACTCATTTGTTCCATATATAGAGAGGCAGAGATTAGGTGCATTAATAGTAATTGTTGTATGGGCATTAGTAGTTGCTGCATGGGAAATATACATCAATAAAAGATAAGTATTGGGCACATTGGAAAAACACAAAACATTAACTGCAGTTGTTGGAAGACATATGGTTGGTAGCTGCACTGCACTCGTTTCATTGCAGGAATCCATAAAGATGGGATGTATTTATAGATGCATGAAACACATTCCATTGGTAAATGTTGCTATGGAAAAACGAAAACATTCAATGAATGTGATACAGGACTATGAATAGTTTGTAGAAATTGCTTAGAAAACCTATTTGAGAGCCTCGTAATGGGAAATGTACATTTAATTGGCATCAAGAGATGCATTAAGCGCCTAGGCATAAGATAAGAGGAATTTGAATTTTGAAAATCGCATTAAATGAATAGGTTTGCAAGATTTCCCGCTCAAACTAAAGAATTAGGGTTTTGCATATTTGTTTACATTGTAGGTTAGGATTAGATAATAAGGATAAGGATAAGGATGTTATACTAATTGATTATTGACTATGTTTATGAAGACACGTTGTGTTAAATTTATAATCATATAATAAATGATATATATAAAATCTCCTTGTATAATTTGAAGGGTTGTAGTGTTGTTTAAAAAAAAATGAAGAAATTGTAAATCCAGAAACGTTGCCAGAACAGAACATTTCAAAACACCATGTGCTTCCTTGAAAGCAAACGTGAAGGATCAAAAATTAACCGCTTCAGTTCTAAATCACCGCCACCACCACCGGCAGCGGAGGTCTTGCTTGTTGTAAAACAACCGTCGGGTTCTTTGAGACTTAGGGTGGTGGGTTCGAGTTTTTGCATGGCAGTGGTGATGTGGGAGGAAGGTGGGGGATGGGCTGATGGTGGTGGAGGGATAGATTGGATGGTGGTGATGGCAGTACTGACGCGGTGGTGTGAGGAAAGTTTGTTTTTGGAAGGAGAAAGAGGAGGTAGAGAGAAAGTGAGGAAGATATGATATTGAGAGACCATGATAAAAAGGTGTTCTTCATTTAATCTAATGGTCCAAAAAAAACTTGTGCATGGTACACAAATTTATCATTTATGCATTCTAAATGCCACCATTTTTCTTTGGCATTTCTTTGTGTAGTTTTTAAAAATTTCTTTGGCATTTCTTGATTAATACTTCCTCCGGCCCTAATTATAAGAAACATTTGACTTTTTTGATTTATTGTATAAATGATGTATTTAGTCTATATTTTAGACAAGATACATTAATTACACAATGAATTTAATAAATTAATTGTTTTTTTTTTTATAAATAGGATTGGAGGGAATAATATTGTTTTTAAAATGAGGAGTTTTATTTGAACAATCAATTTGGTGACAACTTATTTGACAACCATATTTTATAAAAAAAAAAAGTGGTATTGACACGGAAACCATAGCAATAAAGAGCTAAATAAAAAAATAATATAAGTATAAGAGAGAAAATTGTTGTAAAAGTTATCACTAAATAAATGTTCAAATATCATTTCTCTTTTAAAATAGCAATTATTGTCCTTTGAAAAACAATACTGTAGCTGATTGGACACAGCCCACGATACAACATTGGCATTAGGCCAAATGCACCGAACCGCCGGAAAATATCGGTGTTCTGGTGCTGCCACTATCCATTGGTGGACCAGGAAATCATTCATGTGCGTTCTTAGTACCCATGTGATGACAAGTGGATCAGAATATGATTAGGTGAGACCTGGTTTGGGACCATATGATTGATATGGATAGGAGTTAAATTTAATTAGATGAATGATATTTATACGACCAATGGTGGACCATTTTTGTGTATTAGATAAGAAAATAGAGAGAGTGAAGAAGAAGAGAACAAATAAAAACACAAGTGAGTTGTTCTAAAAATTATTAAAAAATATTGTAGAAATATTATTTTTTATTTAATTAAAGTAAAATGTAGTTAAATTTAAAAGAAAAGATATTTGAATAATCATTTTGTGACAACTTTTATGACGATTTTTTCTCATACTCACATCATATTTTTATTTTCTCTCTCTATTGCTTTAATTTTTGTGCCTAGACCTACATTTCTTTGAATATTTTGATTGTCCCGCAAATTGTCTTATATAATGGTTATTCAAATAACACTGATCTAAATTTAATTTGTGTGTTTGGATTATTTATCTTTAAAAAAATATATTTGATTCTACTCAATACAATTAAATACTTCATTCGTCTCAAAATAATAATTATTTAAGATTGTGTACGATTTTTAAGAAAACAATTAATTGCATTGATTTTAATGATAAAATTAGTATGCTTTCCTAAATTACTTAAATACCTTTTATTAATGGTAGTTAGTATAGTAGTTAAGTTGGATAAAATTAAATAAATAAGAGTATAATAGTGAAAAATAATAATAAGTGTTACATTGACATTCTAAAATGACAATTATTTTGAGATCGAGAAAAAAAAAAGATAAAAAAGCAATTATTTTGAAACAGTTGAGTACATATTTTGTTGTTAAATTTTAAATCTTCAGATAGGGAAATCTTGACAATTCAAAATTCTATTATAAGATAAATATAACCTGACTATAATTTCTCTTAAACGATTCGTTATTTGGTAGCTTATTAACCACATGAATTCAATTATTTGATTCAATTAAATACAATTTCAATTAATTTAGTTGATTCAATTTTTCTCTATATGTAATAATAATAAAAGTAATAATTTATATAGTTTTTGGTTTCTTGAATGGCAAACGCTATATAAAATTCATATACATGACTAAGATGTTTTATATTTAAACTCGAATGAAAATATTCAACTTAACATCAACATTGTTAATTGAACAATACTACTAAAATTAAGATACAAAATTACAATATTATGTTTGATAACATATGATGAGTTTACAAACTAGAGCAAACAAAATTCGCAAAACTCCCAAAAGCTATTATCCAAAAACAGAAAAACAATTAATTTTTTTTTTTGAGATTATAATAGAATTATCTTCATTAGTACTAGCAGTAGCAGGTTGAATAAATTATATCAATGACAAGGGAGAGAAAAAGAAAGAATAAATGATCTGAAAGTGTAGCTTTCCGACACATGAATGGTCATAAGCCAATGAGCTACAAGATCCTTACACATGTCCAAACAAAGCCACCTTAACTTAACTCCATTATTATTCTCTTTGCTCCAAATTCCAACTAAACAACAAACAACACATCGATGATTCTCTCTCATTAATCCATTTCAACACTTCAATTATTATTACTAAGAATCATGTTTCTCTCTCTGTTGTCCACTTCAACTAACCTTCCGCACCTAAAAATTAGTTAATAGTAACATCTGACTAAATTTCTTTGACGATCGAACTGAGATCCGATGTCGGAGAATTCTGAAATATCTCCGAGCATGTCTTCAACAAGTCTCGGAGATATACCAGAAATCTCCGCAATACATCTAGGAATCGATCTCGTATCAGCAGCCAAACGTAACATCACGTTCTTGAAAAGTGTTGCAGATTCTCAATGGCTTCACCATACAAACATTACAGTTGAAGCAATACGAAGGTACCGTGATTTATGGATGCCGTTGATCTCTGATCTAACACTATCAAACTCTTCTCTTCCTATGATTCTTCCTCCGTTTGATGTTGAATGGATTTGGTTCTGTCACTGTTTGAACCATACAAGTTACAGAGAATATTGTGAGACAAGATTTTCGAAACTTGTTGTTGGTAGAGCGGTTATCAATGATGAAGAGAATAGAGAATATGCGTTAATGCGATGTAGAGAGATTTGGAATAGTAGATATCCGTTTGAGTCGTTTGATAATGAAGCAAGTTCTGATTCTGATAACGTTGTTGCAGAGGGTAGTTTTACTTTGAGTTTGAAGGATGATGATGTTTTTAAGGAAGTTGAAAAACAAAGGTTGTTGTGTTCTAAGTTTATGGAACCGTATAGGTGTGAGATGTTGTATTTGATAGCTGCGAGACAAAGATATAAAGCTTTTTTGTTTATGTTGCAAAGGTTGGGCTCTGAATGTTCTTCACGTTTGGTTCCTACTTCGGATATTTTGTTGATGTGGTTGACTCATCAGGTTTGTCTTTATTTTCATTATGTTTTTTGGTGCTGTGTTCTTTATTGTACTAGCTTTTGATCCTTGGAATCATGGGCATTATAAACGACTTATAACATAAACGCTTATACAGTAAGTGATTATATATAAACTATTTCTATAACCAAAGGTAAAATAAAGTCAAACTATTTTCCTGGAGATAGCTTATAAATATGTCATAAGTTGTTTCCATAAGCTCTTCTAAACAGTCTCACAGATACTTACTTACGCCAGAAGATAAGTTCTAATAAAGCAATCCAAAATGGTCCTTAATTTTACTTTAACGCCATGAGTCTAGGCAATAGTAGTAGAGTCTAGCTTCTTTATGTAGAGATCAAATGGCATCCAACTAGAGGAGGTTTTTGGTTTTCTCCTCAAAGATATCCTTCCCTCTACCAACTTGCCAAACTTCTACTTCATAGTTGCACATGTACCACCAGAATTTGATTTTTCTCCCTTAATACATTCTCACAGTTCTTTTCCAAATTTAATATGTTAATGTCCTTTCTTTTTCTTAATGGAGTAGAGCTACCCAACAATGTATATGGAAGATTTGAAAGTATTGGCCTTAGAGGGTGATATGCAGAAGGTTGCGACTATATCTGAACCTGTGAAGGAAAAGGAGTTTGAAGAAACCAAGAAATTATGGGACAGGGCATTCAATCAACCTTATGAGAAAGCCGGTGGAGAAGTACCTTTGACATTGGAAGGTGTCATCTCAATCAAGTCCCCCATCTCGTGGGAGGAATCAGACATTGACGTCAATACAAAATATAGGTCCTTGCTTCCAAGACTTTTACTCGAGGTTTGTTTCATTCTCTCTTCCTCTCGTCAGGCCCGTTAAATTAAGAATAGTCTATTTAAACGAATAGACTAATAGGAGAGTATTGCAAAACAATGAAGTGGTTGTAAATTTTGAAATGCAGGCATGTGTATTTGTGAGGCTTAAGCCAAGAATAAAGGCATCACAGAAGGATACAAACCGTGATTTCCTACGCCTCCGAATGATCAGGTGTCATAGTGAGCTAAAGCTAGATGAAGCCATCTCCAGTTTCCCCTTTGATACATGGAAAAAAGCTTGGCATCTTTACTGCGAGTTTGGAACTAAGGGAGTTATGCTTGAATATCGTCGTCATGGTGGTCGTAACTGTCTAAAGAGAAGTAGCCGGCAAGACACTGTTTCGTTCCGCTGGAATGATTTATTGAGAGCAGATTCTATAACATTGGAAAAGGAAGTTAGTCAACAGGTGAATGTTGTTGCGTCAATAACCCCACCAGTTCAGGCACCATACTTGTTGAAATGTGTGCCTGATCGAGTCACTGATGATTCAGGGGCGATGATATCTGATGTATTTCTTAAGATGAATAGTTACCGCCCACAAGAAGGACGATGGTTGTCTCGCACGGTTCTTGATCATGCAGGGAGGGTGTGTTTTGTTATTAGAATTAGGTAAATTTCAAAAACTTTACCTATACATTCAGAAATTTCAAAAACTATACCTCCATTTCAAAAATGGAAGTCATTTAATGTTTTTTCACACATATTTTGATCAATAATAACTAATATCATCTTTATTAGCCATTAGGCGGTAAACGTTGTCATGGATGTATAGTCAAATAACAGTTACGAGTAGCTTGCACGATATTTATTTTGGGGTAAAATTGGATAAAAATTAAATAATTTCGTTTTGAAAATATAAAGTGAATTCAAATTGATTTTGTTTAATATTTCTAAAATGACATTCATACTGATATGGAGGTAGTAGTTGGTAAGAGTTAATATCGTGAATTGTGATACCATTATGTGTTTACATACACAAATATTTAAATTCAGGGTAGGAGGAGGATTTTGGAGAAGAGGAGGTGAAACTCCTTCAGCTGTAAAATGGGAAGATAGGATTATAGAGATACGTGAAGGATCTTGGTCTTATGTTGCTGGTTCAATTGGCAGAGCTCCCGGTATGTTTTATATAAAAGTTACCTAAATTGAGGCGTTATAAATGTGAACGATTTTAGAACTACGGCTCGAAAACTATATTTGTCGTATCATATATCTTTATTTCCTTCATAGTTCATATTAGTACTGATTCAGTTGAATTGGTCTCATGCAAATTTAAAATATTTTATTGTTTTTTGTTTCTGTCTAGTACAGAGAAGGTTGTGGGCACTGCAACACCAAAGGAACCTGCAGAACAATGTAAAGCGGCATGGTGCTTTTCAACAGGAGATGAACTGATTATACAGTGGGATTCATCATTATCAGTATCAAGTCTCACCTTTAATTTGACGAATCCGACATCTCCAGAGTCATTGGTAGAGTTGAAACGCCCTTAAGTATTCTGCTTTTAAATAAGAGTTTAAATTTTAAACATGGTCATTGTAAAAAGTTTTACAGTGTCAACAAATTACAACCAATCAGTGTGACTTTATAAACAGTCATGATTCAAACCTTTTAAATGATCTAAATATTCACACTGCAGGTGAATATTTTTTTCTTTCATAAGTTGGCCTAAATAAAATATGTTTTTTTCTTTCATAAGTTGGCCTAAGTTGTTATCATGAATTGCAGGTGAAGTTATTGAAAGGGAGGCAAATGCAATATCAAGTGAAAAAGACAATGCTAAACAACAAAAATGAAGAAATGAAGCGTGAGTTAGAGGAGGATGAGAAGGGTTTTCTAACACTAGTTCGTTTCACAGAAGATAACCCGGATGGAAAAGCAACAGCTCTACTAAATTGGAGGCTATTGGTTGTCGAAGTATTGCCCGAAGAAGACACAGTATTGATGCTTCTCCTTTGTATTTCGATACTGAAAAGCGTATCTGAAATGAAAAAACACGACGTGGGAGGCTTGTCGGTGAGGAGAAGATTAAAGCAAGCAAACTTTGGTACTAAAGATTGGGGTTCTGTGATACTTCATCCATCTTCATTTGGCGATTCGCCTTATGTTCAACCTTGGTATTGGAATGCTGAGCTTGTGATGACATTTGATGAAGTAGATCAACTCAAAAGGCAGCCAGTATTAAGTCATTCAGCAGTGGAAGGCAGCGACAAGTTATACAAGCATGGGATTATCAGCTAAGCCTTCTGATTTTTTTTCTTCCAATTTTAGCTTGATTGGTTGTTATTGTTATTGATTTTTTTTTGTTGCTTTCTTTGAGTTCATATTTTCTAGGGAATTCAAAATTCTGAGTCCTGAAGCTTGTTTGGAACACACCATAAATTATAAATTCTGAGTCCTCAAGTTTGATTGTGAATCTTTTTGTAACACTGATTTTATCTATGTACAAAATTTATTCAAATCCAATTGAATCACTGAAATTTACTATACATGTGTATGTGTGGAATTGTGTTTTTGATGAGTAAGGTTTACCATTTACATCCCACATGAAAGATTAGTCTTTCATAGTATGTGAGGATATCCAATTTATACCAAAAAGGAAATTTCTTGTGGTAGAATTTTATTTTTGGCTTAAATATGGACATGGTCCCGGTAAATATCTGGCGTTTTGATTTTAGTCCCTATAAAAATATTTTTTTGGTTTTAGTCCCTGCGAATATAGAATATTTGGTTTTGGTCTTTGGTATTTTGTTTTAATCATTGTAAAATCATTTCATATTAATATTGGTCCCTATAATATTCATTTTAGTCCTCATTTTGAGGGACTAAAATCAAATATTCTACATATTACAAGGACCAAATCCAATATGAATCAATTTTACAAGGATTAAAACAAAATACCAAGGATCAAAATCAAATTTTTTATATTTGAAGGGACTAAAATCAAAAATATATTTTTACAGGGACTAAAACCAAAATGACAGATATTTGCAGAGACTATTTTCATATTTAAGCCTTTATTTTCAGATTGATTTCGGTTTGAAAAGCTTCTAAAATAATTCTACCTAACTTGGTGTTTCTTTAAGAAATTTTTATCTATTTTAGGTATGCATATCATTTTTCTAATAATGTGCTATGTAAAAGTAATTAAAGATATTTTCTCAAAAAACAGAAGAATATTTTATCTGTCAAAAGAAAAGTAATTAAGAATAATTCATAATTTCTTGATAAATTATCAAAATGAACGTGTGGAGTATGATGTTTAAATATATTTTTTAATGACTGTATATTTTTTAAATATACTAATAGTTATTATACAACTGTTTGACATGGCTGACACTTCACGGACAAAACAAGTGTAGAATATGGTCTCCTAAATAAAAGTGTGGTATATGGTATATATTAGATATTTGATAATATTTAGAACTTGCACTATGCAAGATTTCTTTTGGGGTGTCATCAATTCCTATATATTAAAGTTTTCACATTCTATTGATGAGTTTAATTGTTTAACCCTCTATTTTTTTCAAGTATCTTATATTTCAATTAAAAAAATTGTGAGAGGAGTCCACAATGGATAAAAATGTTCAAAATTGTTAGATCGGACATCGTGATTGAAGGTTGAACTTCGATTCTCTACTTATATGTTAGTTCCAATGAATATATTGCAATTTTGTCTATCTATAAGATGAACCTTTTTATTTTTCTCCTAATATTTCATATCCTTTATATCAGAAAAAGATATACTTAATATCCTAATTAATACTTTTGAAATAAAATATAATGCATTTGTTGTCACTACCAAAAATCTAATGCATTTAAAATAAGGTTTAATTGCAACTTTTGTTGGCAAACATTGATCGTGCAATTTTGATTCTCTAAATTTCAATGCCGCTCTTACAATCAACTCTCAATTCCTCTTAAAAAAATTACCATCAGCTCTCTATGTCACTAGATGGTCCAAGTTTAACTATAATAGGTACAACGAAACATAACTAGATTGGTCCAATTTTAACTATAATAGGTACGATGAAACATAACTTGACAGTGCTGACAAGTGACAAAAGATGAGACTTTACACGTGCACTTTTAATGGTTGATGAATGTGCGGTCGCCTTGTTTGATCAAGTGTTCATATAACTTGTTTTGGACGGGATTAATGAGCATCTAAAATGAACTCCACTTAAGGGTTTTGTTAGAAATCTAGTGTCACTGATTATGTGCCACAAACTATCGTTACCTCTAACTCTGAGTAATCAACCATGTTATATGAAGATCAAAGGGTGATCCACAAATCATGATCTAATCTCTCTATGAGCTCAACGAGTTTTAGAGTAATTTTTGTGAAAATTGTTACTATAAAAACACATATGCACTATGAGAAATGTACCACACCATTTTGATACCTCTCATTCACTAGAGTTTGTATCTACAACATCCTTTGTCGAGGAGAACCTCGCTAATCTATAACCCTGGCCATAGTCTGAGATCCACCTCAAATCATAACTCAACACGACTTTAGTTTCACATTGATCTGGTAATCTATTGATATAATAGAGGAATCAGACAGTAATGAATGATATATAGCTTTCAAAATAAGGTAGGATGAAGTGAAAAATGTTGGGTCATGAGGGGAGTTCGGACTTCGGAGGATTAGCCTACACAAGTGAGTTAGACACCACATTTTAACTAAAAACCTTAAAATATTTAGTTAATGGGTTCTCTGGCTTATATGTTGTTCAACATTCACTTTTCCTCATGACTCAACAATGATATCATAGTCAATGGTTCGATGAAAGGTTTAAACAACTCCTTGTGTTGAAAGTCTTTCCGATAAAGAACAATGTGAGACATCTAACTCACCCCCACACTTGCCACAAAAATTTCCCCCCTCAAGTGTGAGTCCGTTCATTCATATGGATATGCTCCCCTTAAAGCGGGAGCTTTTCCATCCACATACACTTGCACCTCTGTTGTCACTGCATCAATGAGACTTGTTGTCTGACCACCATTGTTCTTTATCGGAAAGACTTTCAACACAAGGAGTTGTTTAAACCTTTCATCGAACCATCGACCATGATATCATTGTTGAGTCATGAGGAAAGCCAGGAGAATCATCCACATTGAGCCAAGAGAAACCACATAAGTGAGTTAAACACCATATTTTAATCCAAAACCTCAAGGCATTGAGTTTATTAGTTCTCTCAATTATATGTTGTCCAACATTTACTTTTCCAAGCAATGCGAGAATTCTAACCCACACATGCGACAATAGAAAGAATGAAGGATTTTGGTGAGGGAAGACTTTGGCGGACTTATTTTTCTTCGTGATACAAAACCCTCCTAATTTTGAGGAATTCAAAAATTGTATTGGACGGTGATTTTGTCGGGTTTGGATCAATTCTTCAATTTCAATCTATGTTGTTAAGATTAAAAATATTTTGGTCATAAATATTCATTTATTATTGTCTTCAAAAACACTCAATTATTTTAAAAGATTTTTCTATTTATTTCTCCTACATTCGTCCTGCCAAAATCTTCTCTTCTCTTCCGCTTCAAACTCTCAAATAAAGCTAAGTAACAATTGAAAACTTGAGAAATCTAATTCACATGGTTGAAAAATAGAGACTTTAAATTACACAATATTTTTTTAGGGGAGTTAAATTACACAATTGTAATGCATGAAGATGCAAACTTACAATTAAGCCTTAGACTAACTAATTTGTTAATTTATGAGTTGTCTCTTGTCAAAGGAACTGGCAATTTGTAAGGCTATGACTTCTAGGCACGATGAAACTTGAACATAAAACATGCCTTCCATTAAGCTCAAGGCTTCTACAAATATATGTTGCTTGTTCGTTAATTGAAAATGACTTGTAATGGGAAACACCTTCTAATAGTTGACTGGCGTTATCAACATTTACACATCAAATCTATTGAAGGTGTATTTGTGAACATCGAAGATTGAAACAGAATATAAAAAAACAGAACGTGGGAATTGCACGCTTCTCATTGTTTAAGAGAAGGATATAGATGTAGCTATCATGGATTCACGGTTTTATAAAGAACAATCAAAGTTTGAACGTAAAAAGGAACAACACACTATAAGGTTTTAAACCGACATCAGCATATCAACTCAAGTGGGTTGATTTGTCACCATAATTATTTTTCAACACTGTACAAATTCAAATTCAAATTCCAACTATATCATCGAATTGTGCCTCTAACATAATTACATCTAGTAGAGAGCGCATGTGAGAAAATATAAAAATCAAATCAAACTACTCTCACATATGTAATTCAAGTGAAAAAGTTGAGAATATTTGCGGATTTTTTATTTACATAAATACAACATAATAAATAAATAAATAAATTAAACAGACACTTTGTAGTAGCATTGATATTTTTAAATCAGGTATAATTTGAAAATTATAATTTAAAAAATATATATTTAAAATCATAAAGAAAATTTAATTCATTTATGATTTTAAAAGTATATATTGAAAGAGAAAAATATTTAACATCGTGTAGAAATTAAGTGCGCATATTAATTTAAAAATAAAGTAAATGGTAAATCACTACTTGTTGTGAATTCGATCTCAAATTCCAAATCTCGCATCAATGAAATTTAGATTCGTAGAGCAAGTATCAATGACAACCAATAACCAAATGTAAATAACCTCAAGCAACAACAATATATAGACCTAGTCTATAATCAAGTGCATAGCAAAACCACAATCAAACCAAGGAATAAACAAGATAAAGAGAGTAAAGAAAAGATAACAACACCAAGAAATGTTCACCCAGTTCGGTCCAACTTGACCTACTCTGGAGGAGAGATTGATCTCTCCAATCCACTATCAATGAGTTCTTACAAAGAGATACAAAATGGGTTACAAGAAATTAGCTTAAACAAGCTCACAAAGAACAACCCTAATTTCTACCCATTTTCCCAATCTCACCAATGAACAAGACACTCATGATTTTCACTCTCTCAAGGTGTTTACAATTGTTTCCCAACTCTAGAATCTAACCCCCAAAAGAGAATCAACCTTTAGCCTTTGATTTCACTAAGGATCTTCTCTTTTAGTTTCACAAGACTCACCCAAGTTGCTCACAAAAGACTCTCCACTCATGTGTTTCCCAACCCCATGAATCTTCCCCAAAAGGCACCAACCCTTTTCCCAAGAGCCCCCTCTTTTGGTTCTCCAAGATTCACATCTTGAAGCTTTGAACCTCACCCAAAAACCCTCAACCTTTAGTATCTAAAACTGTAAAAGTTCCCTCCTTTGATTTCCATGAGATTCCCCAAGCCTATTTCACCAAATGGGTCATAGAGTGCTTAAATAGTGTGACAGATCTGTCAAAATCGCGCTGCGCCAGCCAAAAATCGCGCCACAGTTGAAGCGTACGACCCAAGGTACGACAACCTTATCCACAAATCACACCTGCACCAATCGCGCCACGATTTGCCTTCAGCAGAAACCATACGTTCTGCCAACAAAATCGTGTCACGCCACTGAAAATCGCGCCACAATTTTCAGCTTTCACAGCATCACAATTTTGAGTCATTTCTCAACACTATTAAAAAAAGTATATTCCAATTTTATATATGAAACTAGATTTTGAAATTAATTAATTTGAGAATATAAACAAAACAACTAAGATTTAGTGCACATGATATTGTTGCAAGCCACATAATAAGTAGATAAAAAAATATCAATATGATACTTAAGTTATGAGATTCCCCCACCAATTAAACTCAAGTCATAATACTTGTTACTTTTTCTCATGTGATTGTGTAAAAGAAAAAAAAAAGTTTGGTTTATTTAATGTGAACCATAGCTATTAGAGTACATACTACAAAATTCCTACTATATCGAATCATAATGGGAGCTTGGAGATTATCACATTAGGGTAAGAATAACGGTAAAAGTGAATTGGAGATTACCACGAGTTTTTTCGTACTGTTCAACAATTTTTTTTTTTATCTTGAGTATGATTCTTACTCACTCACATACCAGATCCCAGTGGTACATTTCATTACTGCAGTAACTATCAATACACCGTTTTTCCCTCTCGACCAGATTTTGAACCCTGCATAAATAGTTAATTTAATACAAGCTAGCAAAGTATATAAATATGCAATATATCCAATGTCTAAAGCCACACACAACCATCTACCAATTTTCCATAGCCAATTAACATGAAAACATCAACTACCACTATTGTGTCCCTCTTTATTACCCTCTTCATCTCTCCCTCTCTAGCATCTCTCATTTCTTCCCCAAATAACACATGCAACCTTACACCCTTCCCATCATTTTGTTTATCTATTCTGCCCTCTCAATATTTGTCTATAGATGACCAAACCATTTTCTTCCTTCAACAATCCTTAACAATAACTCAAAACAATATTCAATCAATCTCCTCTTTTTTTAACCAATCCACCTTTCCATTTTCCACTTTACTTGTCCTTCAAGATTGTCTTAATCTTGCTGAATTAAACACTGATTTCTTGTCCATTGTACTCCAAGCCCTAGAAACCAATACTACAATGAGTAGTAATCAAGCTAATCATTTGCAAACATTGCTTAGTGCTGTTTTAACTAATCATCAAACATGTTTAGATGGTTTTCCTGAGGTAAATCCTTTTCCAAAAATTAGCACTACCTTATCAAACTCTCTTTCTGATGTGAACAAACTTTATAAGATAACTCTTCAGTTTTTCACTCTACGTCGGACTCAAACCATCATTGCAAGATTAACAAATCAAATTACAATTACAACAAATAATAGAAAGTTGTTACAGACAAGTGTTGACAATGTAATGGTGAGACAAAAAGTGGTTGTCAACCCTGATGGATCTGGTGATTTTATCACTATAAATGATGCCGTGGATGCTGCACCTACCAAAACAGGCAACAATGGGTACCATGTAATCTATGTGGTTGCTGGGATTTATAGCGAGTATATTTCTATTCCTAAGAGTAAAGAGAATCTAATGATCGTTGGAGATGGCATTGGTCGGACTATCATCACCGGTAATCGTAGCGTGGTTGATGGTTGGACCACTTTCCAATCCGCAACTTTTGGTAAGCTAATTAATAGTTCGAACACACGACACACTCTAATAACGTTTAAATTTTACTCTCATAACGCGTATAATTTATATGCGTTATGATAGATATAATCATTATAACTCAAGTATCAAGGTCATCTGATAAACACACTCACGAAACTTTTGGTCACGCGCCAGGTCATCTAATACGCAAATTGTTACAAATCACAGGATTAAAGAGATTAAGATTCATCTTATAGGGAAAATAACTTGAAAGCTTGATAGATAGGAATAAAAGATGGTAAATAAATACATGAGATTCTCTATTTATCAAGCTAGTAGAGAATCAACAAACTAACTATTACTAACAAAATCTACCTAAATTTTACACGTCCGTTACAAGTAACCTTTGATAATGCATGCATCACAAGTGTTATTAGACTAGTCGCACAAAAAACACACAAGTGTGTTCTTTGAACAACAAGTCTAGATAACACACAATCAGACACAAATTGGACAACGTGTTCTTTGTTGTTGCATTTTATCTGTTAGTCCATGTACATTAATTAATATAGCACTTTTCTCAACTTAAGTACTAAATATTGATTTCTATGTTTGTGCAGCTGTAACCGGAAAAGGGTTTGTAGCGGTGAACATAACATTTCGTAACACCGCGGGATCCAACAAGCATCAAGCAGTTGCAGTGAGAAATGGAGCTGACATGTCAGTTTTCTACAAATGTAGCTTTGAAGGTTACCAAGACACACTATACGCACATTCCCTTCGACAATTCTACAAAAACTGCGACATTTATGGAACAGTAGATTTCATATTTGGCAATGCAGCTGCAATATTCCAAAACTGTAACATCCATCCAAGACTCCCAATGCAAAATCAATTCAATGCAATTACAGCACAAGGAAGAACAGATCCTAACCAAAACACAGGGTTCTCTATATGGAATTGTTACATTGTAGCAGCTAGTGAATTGGGTGGTGCAAATAATAATTATAATGACATAAAGACATATTTGGGTAGGCCTTGGAAAGAGTATTCAAGGACAATTTATATGCAAAGTTTTATTGATGGTTTAATTGATCCTAAGGGGTGGATGGAATGGTTAGGGGATTTTGCATTAAGCACATTGTATTATGCAGAGTATGCTAATTGGGGACAAGGTTCAAATACTAGTAATAGGGTCACATGGAAAGGGTACCATCAAATTGATGGAAAAGATGCTGATGAATTTACAGTTAACAAATTTATACAAGGTGACATGTGGTTGCCTATGACTGGAGTGCCTTTCAGAGCAGGGTTTCAGTGATTATATATTTCTTCACCTTGATACTCATTCATTTAAAATGTGGTTTCAACTGAAAAATGCAATGCAATATCAAGTGAAAAATCAATTCATTTGAAAGTTGAAAGTTGGCAAGAGAAAAAATAAAAATTTAGTTTTTCTTTTTATATATACTGATAAATCAATGCATTTGAAAGGAAAAAAAAATTATTCTTTGCTTATATACTGATAAATCAGTGCATTTGAAAGGAAAAAAAACAAAATTTTAATTTATCCTTTGTTGTTGTATAAAGAAAAATATGTATGTCAAATGAAGATAGAGTTCCTCTTCATTTTCTAAAAGAAATACAATTGTTATTGTTTTTATGGTGAATAAAAAATGTAACTACATATTTTTCTAAATTAGTGAGGTTAGTTGAGTTTTTAAATACCAAAACTATTAGCAACAGTCTAATAGAGGTATCTAACTTTTAAGAAATAGAGACTCTGCCCACTAATTATCACCTTAAATTTAGCTTATAATCTAAGAAACACAAACCATAAAGGTTCTATATATCATGCGGCTTCCACCATTCTTTGTTTTTAGAAAACATAATTAATCTAGCATTTGACTCTAAACCTCATATTTACTATAACAACTTCTAAACCATTCTTCAATAATCTACATTCAAACATATTTCTATTTTGGACACCATTCTGAATTGCACACTCCGGTAGGGTTTGACGGAGGATTACCACCGCCTGATCGGCATAACCTTTGAAAAGAATATATCAACATAAATTTCAGAAGAAACAAGATAAAAGTTATATCGAACTTGCATACAATTTTTTATTACTAGTGTAGAAACTCGTTCGTTGTATATATGTGGTTAATTACGCACGTTCATGGGAGCTAGCTAGCTGCATATATATATATATATAGATAAATCAAAATGGTTGAGGAAGATACACAAAAGAGAAGGAGAATCGTCATAATCGGTGTCTCAACCTTTTTACTAGTGGCTATGGTAGTTGCCGTTACCGTTGGTGTAAATTTTGGTGCTAATGATTCAAAGGATAACAACGGTAATACTCATATGGCTTCAACCGTAAAAGCGGTGAAAAGTTTTTGTCATCCAACAGATTACAAAAAAGAATGCGAGGAGAATGTAATAGCAAATGCCGGAAACACAACGGATTCAAGAGAGCTCATTAAAATTGCTTTCAATGTCACCGTTACAAAAATCAGCGATGGAATCAAGAAAACCAATCTTTTGCATGAGGTTGAGAAGGAACCAAGGGCAAAAATGGCACTAGACACATGCAAGCAATTAATGGATCTTTCTATTGGCGAATTCGATAGGTCAATAGAGGGAATAAAAAATTTTGATCTCAATAATTTAGAAAACATTCTTGTGAATTTAAAGGTTTGGTTAAGTGGTGCAATTACATACCAAGAAACTTGTTTAGATGGTTTTGAGAATACTACTAGTGATGCTAGCAAGAAAATGAAGAATATTTTAACAACTTCAATGCATATGAGTAGCAATGCACTTGCTGTCATTTCAGATTTGGCAGATAATGTTTTGGATTTGAACGCGACAACAGATGGACGTCGTCTTATTGATGATTATAAGGGCGAGTATGTGGGTGAACAAGTTGTTGCTAAAGATGATGTTAATGATGTTCCTTCTTGGGTTGGTGATGGTTTAAGTGTTGGTGTTCGAAGACTTCTTCATGTAAATCAACATAAACTCAAGGCTAATGTGGTTGTGGCTAAAGATGGTAGTGGAAAGTTTAAGAAAATCAATGATGCTTTGAAACAGGTTCCAAAGAAGAACCAAAAACCTTTTGTTATTCATATCAAGGAGGGTGTTTATCATGAGTATGTTGAAGTTACTAAGAAAATGACTCATGTTGTGTTTTTGGGTGATGGTGGCAACAAGACAAGAATTACTGGCAACAAAAATTTTATAGATGGAATTAACACTTACCAAACCCCCACTGTCGGTACGTGTTTTAGAGACGAATTTCACAATTTTCTTTCCTTAACATGTCGCTATTTCAGCTTTTTCTATGTACAAAACTATACATGGGAAGCAACTATAAATAAATCAACTTAAAAACCAGTATGCATGGTTAATAAGAGATATAGTATTATGGGAATTAAGTAAGAATATGTTTTTTTGATCAAAGAAGAACAATATGTTAATTGCAAAATATATTGATGTTTATGCCTACATATTGCAGCTATTGAAGGAGATAACTTTGTAGCCATCAATATAGGATTCGAGAATTCAGCTGGACCTCAAAAACATCAAGCAGTAGCGATAAGGGTCCAAGCAGACAAGGCAATCTTTTACAAATGTTCAATGGACGGATATCAAGACACATTATATGTACACACCATGCGTCAATTTTATCGTGATTGTACAATTTCAGGCACCATTGACTTCATCTTTGGCGATGCAATATCTGTTTTCCAAAACTGCACATTCTTAGTTAAAAAACCATTAGAAAACCAACAATGCATTGTAACTGCACAAGGTAGAAAAGAGAGACATCAACCATCAGGAATAGTCATTCAAAATTGCCACATTGTGGCCGATACTCACAATGTGAAATTCGACAACAAAGCCTATCTTGCGCGTCCATGGAAGAATTTCTCAAGGACTGTTTTCATGAAAACTTACATTGGAGATTTGATTCAGCCAGATGGGTTTATGCCATGGCAAGGACCAAATGGTACTGTTTCTGGCATTGACACTTGTTTTTATGCTGAGTATAATAATAAAGGTCCTGGTTCGGATAAATCAAAGCGTGTAAAATGGCCTGGGATTAAGACACTTACATCACAATCTGCAAGTCACTTTTTACCATCTATGTTCTTTCATGGAGATGATTGGATTAAGGTTACTAAAATTCCTTACTCTTCTGGAGAGAAATCCACCAAGAAGTAAATCAAATAAATTTTCAGGAGGTGCAAAGGTCATCATTTGTACAGTTAATTGTATTTTATCTTTCATATTTACTAGATTATTAGTTTGAAAGTTAGTGTTTTTTTGCTGCATTTCTCATCATAGATGATTATGCGCTATTTTGTTCATAATTCCTATCAGACCTATGGATTCACATTTGATGTAAATTATATCCTGACAATTTTATTTTTACAATTACTTGATAGACTTATTTATACTTTTGCTCCTTCAAATCTATAGTACTTTGATTGTAGTCCTTTTAAAAAATTGTTTCTGTGCCTGCAATTTATAAAAACTTTTATTCTAATCCAAAGCCCCAAAATTAATCCATTTTATTTTGAAGAGACTAATAATTGCTTGAAAGACACATTAAAATAATAATAAATTAAAACAGAAAACAAAGCAGCTTCATATAAAAATGCAAACAAAATATGCAAGACGTTCTCACTATAACCTCTAAATGTATCAAAATTGCAAACACGTCCAGGGAAGTGCTGAGACCAACAATTGATTAATGTTTCAGGACCACAAAAGAGGAAGACGTCACATTAAGACATTGAGAATACGGTCACCTATCTTATATATCCAGCATCATATCCATTTATATGCGACTTGGGAGCAGACGGACTAGCACAGTAGAGGCGCAGACGGACTTAGGGTGGCATAGTCAAGGCTTTTGGTCCCTAATAAAACCAAACAGTTTTGAGCACAAGGTGTTCACTTCCCTCTTCTTTCCTTTTTCCCTTATTGATTGTGAATAGAAAATGTTTCTGTTACGTCTACTAGTTGCATTCTTTGTGTTGAGGAGCCAAGATTGATTTAGAGGTGGAAAACGGATACTTACCTATTTGGGTGATATCGACTATAATTGATTTTGCTTCAACAATTGGTTTTAACTTGAAGCTAAAATTTATAGTTTTTGACTTCAAGTTTATTGCTCAATCCACTCTTACAGAGATGTTTCCAAACATAAAATCAATTATACACAATCTTTGATGTTCAAAATTAATTTTTGTAGTTGTGGAATCAAACATACACTAAAACTTGCTATCAATGTCTGCAATGAAGAAGGTTTGACTTCTATTGGTTTCCCCCTAAATGGAACTTTATTCATTCGGATGAAATTTTAGCACACACAAGACGGTCTAGAGTGTCTTTTTTTATTTTTTGAAAGGAAGGTCCAGAGTGTCTTGTACTGTAGTATTTAGTTTAACATAGATGTCAATAATAATTTAAGAAAATAAAAGTGATTAAATTTGAATATAATCACATGACAAACGCGTCGGTGTCAGATACCTCAGGCACTGGACTCTTGATTGTGAGTATTGAATAGATTAAGACATCTTCAAACTTTGATTGTTTAAAAAACCCATCTTATTTACTATTGATTGCATATGAAAATTTAGAGAAAATAGATACAAAATATATAACTTTATCAGCTCTGTATATTTTACTTACATGCCAAAATATATCTTCTTACATGCCAAAATAGATTCAATTCCTTGCGACAATCTTATCATTATAACATTAGGGATGTTTCTTGAGAGAATTTTCCACATAAAATTCTATTGGTATTCTTCTACTTTACTTACCATTCTGTATAGTATCCATTGTACGTTTACAAAGAGAATAAACATTAAACACCATTGTTTTGCAACATTAACATAAGAATATAAGTTTAGTTTATTTTAAAACATTATTTTGTCAAACATACAAACAAAATTTCAATTCTCTATTACAAGCCAAACAAGAGGCATTAACTTGCATCAATTGCAGAGCTATGCATCTCTTGAAAAAAAAACTAAGAACATCCTCTTAATCGATGGTATCAAAATGACAAAACGGATCGACAAAAGTAATAGTTAGGGATTAATTATGAATACTTTTCATATACACTCACTACCATCCATTAAAAAAAAAACACTATCAAGATCACCATTTAGGCACTGTCTTTTCGTGCTTCTTGTGTTCCGGTATATTTGGATAGTAAGGAATTCCAGTGTCCTTAATCCAGTCACCACCATGGAAGAACTTGGATGGTGCAAACTTTTGTGCAGCCTTTGTATTGATGTTATAGATTCCAGCCCATTTCACACGCTTTGATTTGTCTGAACCAGGGCCATAGTTATGGTATTCAGCATAGTAGCAAGTGTCCATATTAATAGGCCCCTCTTCTGTATGCCATGGCAAAAAACCATCGGGATGAATCAAATCATCGATGAATGTATCCATGATGATAGTCCTTGAGAAGTTCTTCCATGGACGGGCTAGGTAGGACTTGTGATCAAACCTGACTGGATAGAACTCAGGGTCGGCAACAATAGAGCCTCCTTCGATGACTATTGCTGATGGTGCCGTTCTTTCTTTTCTTCCTTGTGCGGTCACAATGCATTGTTGGTCTGACATAGGCTTTCGGACCACAAATTTGCAGTTTTGGAATACTGATTCTGCATTGCCAAAGACAAAGTCGATGGTACCTGAAATGGTGCAGTCACGGTAGAATTGACGCATGGCGTGTACATAAAGTGTGTCTTGATATCCATCCATTGAGCAATTGTAGAAGATAGCCTTATCTCCTTGAACTCTTAGTGCCACTGCTTGATGTTTTTGTGGACCAGCTGAGTTCTCGAAACCCATGTTAATGGCGGTAAAGTGATCTCCTTGAATTGCTGCAATCATATGCATAAATTTCTCATCAATTTGTAATTCGTGCATCAAAATTGGAACAAAATAAAAAGACAATTAAGCTACATATATGCATGAGTGGAAAGAGACATACCAACAGTGGCGGTGTGGTAAGTCGTAACTCCATCCATAAAGTTTTTGTTGCCGGTGATTATTGACTTCTTACCACCATCACCAACAAACACAATATGTGTCATATTTGTTAAAACTTCAACATACTCTCGGTAAACACCTGCTTTAATGTAGATCACAAATGGTGTTTTGCTCTCCTCATGAGGAACCTTTTTCAATGCCTCATTGATGCTCTTAAAATCACCACTACCATCTAAAGCTACGGTAACATTAGGCGTATGTTTGAATGCGTTTGTCTTTGCATCAAGGAGTTTGCGATGTTCAACCCAAGAAGGAGTCTTATAATCTTGAAGGAGACGACGTCCAACAATTTTGGTCACGTTCATATCAGAGATAGTGTCAGCAAAATCTGTAATAATGGCAAGAGCATTGCTACTCATGTGCATGCTTGATGTTAATAACTCTTTCATTTTTTTACCAGCTTCGCTAGTAGTATTCTCAAATCCATCCAAGCATGTATCCATGTACGTGACAGCACCATTGAGCCAAACCTTCAAATTCATGAGAATGTTCTCAATATTTTGAATATTCAACTTGCCTATTCCATCAAGCGACCTTGTGAATTCATCTATTGAGAGATCCATAAGTTGCTTGCAAGTATCAAGTGCATCCTTGGATCTAGGATCCTTCTCGAGCTCGCACAACATATCCGTTTCCTTGAGTTTTTCACCAATTTTCTTGATGGTAACATTGAATGCTATTTTAATAAGTTCTTTTGGGTCTGTAACATTGTCTGCCTCTGCCTCTGCTCTTAAGGATTCCTCACATTCCTTCTTGTAATCGGTCGGTTGACAAATGGTTCGTATTGCTTTCATCGTAGAAGCAACATGATTCTTTTTATTGTCTTCTATATCGTCCTTAAAACTATATTTGTTTCTGGCGCCAACCATGACAACAATAATCATGGCCACCAATAACAAGGTAGATACGCCAATTATGGCGCTTCTCCTTGCTATCTGTGCATCACTATCAGCCATAATAATGAGTCAATTAAGGTACTTCTGTTTTGCAATTATAATAGAAACTTGTATGAAGAATGTGCTTCCTTTTTTTCCTTCTTACATGAACATAAAGAATGTCCTTACAAAAGAAAAATGTAGATAAAGAATGTGTTTCTATGTCTTGGCATGGAAAGTTGATAGTTATTTATATAGAAAAAAAGAGCAAGGTGCTTAATACGAATTAATTAACCGTATATAGTTATTTAGTTGAAATGCCAGGTATGAAAAGATGGAACACGGAGAGGACACAGTATATAATTAACAGTATATTGTTATTAAGGTACATTTTTTTAGAGTACTTCAACAAGAACTATATCAATCATTAAAACTTGTTATAATGTGTAATTTGCTAAAAGAATAAGCAGTAATATTATGAAATAAAATGTTATTCTTATAACTTTTGTTCAATTATATCAAATAAAATATTGAACTATTTCCTATCTCAACTCATAATTAAAATGGCATGCTTGTTAGCCATTGTCTAAGCTGAAATGGCGGTGGTGATTAGCTGGAAGTCAATGTAAAATTTTATATATTTATATAAACTTCAATCGAATAAACTTATTTCTAATTTTTCTCTACACTTTGAAATAAATTCATATATTATTGATAATAATTTCATAAAAATTACATAAACTTTAATTGGAACTTTAATTGGAAATATGTAACGATTTATTTTTAATCGGAAATAGAATTGACTTTTCTTGGAATCAAGCTTTTGTATCATTTTAGACCTTCAAATTTTAATGACTATAAGAAAATCAACAATTTGTTTTTTAACCTTAGTAATTCGGAGTTTATTTGAGATAAATAAAGTTTGATCAAGAATTGCTCTACACAAAAATTAAACTAGGGTTCTTCCGAATCAATTATGCTTAGAAAAAAATTCATTAACCACTTGAACTCAATCACTTAGCCACAATTTAGACCCTATATTCATGCAAGAAAATGAGTTCGTGCAATAAAAATAACAATTGTAAGCATGCATTTTTTCTTTGGAGGGAATAATTGCAATAAAAATATATATCGATTTAAATTTATACAAATGGCTGATGAAGGGTTTTATTCTTAATATTCCAAACACATCCATTTGGATTGACTTATTTTAAAGCTTATGCAAAGCAGCTTATGCAAATAAATAAGCATTAATGTATTATTTATAAGTATGTTAAGGTAGTTTATGAAAAAAACCTATGAATATACAATTTTCGCTAGTAAGATCTTATGAATTAACATAAAAGCTTAATTATTTGCATAAGTTCTTTTTGATAAGTTCAAAATAAGCTCAATCCAAACATGCGTGATTAGATTCACACACCTTATAAGTGTGCGTTTGATTATTATTTATTTAGGTCAAACAATTGAGTGACGAGACTCGCAAACCTTAAATGAAGATAAATGAAAAATTTAGGGTTCAAACACCGACTACTACGTATCAATTGGTGTGGTTTTGTCGTAGTTTGGTGCTTTTATATATGAGATTGATTTCCTCTTGTGCATGCAAAAAAAAAAAAAAAAAATATGCTAATATATTGATTAAATTAGTTCCCTAGTTTGACTCCTATGAATAAGAGTAATCACTAACCATTAGTTTAAGGAAGAAAAATAAAACATCACACGAGTTTGAATCAATTAAAACAACATTTTAATTAGTTAAGAAACATATTTTAGTAACAAACAATTATGCCATATATACTGTGTGGTTTCCGTGTTTTACCATTTATAGAAATGAGTAGTTGTACCACATTTGAATTCATCTTTGCATATAAATATCAATCAACATTGCATGCTAAGATGTAGGGACGCATTCTTCTCCAACGGACTTTGGCGGAGATTGCTTTCGTCCCAAGCAAAATTTCTCTTCTTCATTTCTTTGTCTATGTAACTCCTCATAAATGGCTGGAGGAGATGCACAAAAAGGAAGAAGAATCGCCATAATTGGCGTATCTACCTTGTTATTGGTGGCTATGGTTGTTGCTGTAACGATTAGCATAAACCAAAACCAAAATGATGTTAAGGACGATTTTAAGGATGATTTAGCAGACAACAAAAAGAATCATGTTGCTTCTACATTGAAAGCGGTGCAAACTATTTGTCATCCCACCACTTACAAGAAGGAATGTGTTGAATCCCTCGTAGTGGAGGCTGAGGCTGGCAATGTCACCGACCCAAAAGAACTCATTAAAATCGCATTCAATGTTACCATCAATAAAATTGGTGAAAAACTCAAGGAAACTGAAATGTTTAGCGAGATCGAGAAGGATCCTAGATCCAAGGATGCACTTGATACTTGCAAGCAGCTTATGCATCTTTCAATTGGTGAATTCACAAGGTCACTTGATGGAATAAGCGAGTTTGATCTAAAACATATGAACCAAATTCTCATGAATTTGAAGGTTTGGCTCAATGGTGCTGTCACATACATGGATACATGCTTAGATGGATTTGAAAACACTACTGGTGACGCTAGTAAAAAAATGAAACACTTATTAACATCAAGCATACACATGAGTAGCAATGTCCTGGCTATTGTTTCAAATTTCGCTGACACAGTCTCTGATATGAATGTATCCAAACTTTTTGGACGTCGTCTCCTTCAAGATTCTGAGATTCCTTCTTGGGTTGAACATCGCATACTCCTTGATGCAATGACAAACAAATCAAAACCAAAGCCTAATGTTACCGTAGCTTTAGATGGTAGTGGTGATTTTAAGAGCATAAATGAGGCATTGAAAAAGGTTCCTGGTGAGGAGGATGAAACACCATTTGTGATCTACATTAAGGCAGGTGTTTACCGAGAGTATGTTGAAGTTTTAAAAAATATGACACATATTGTGTTTGTTGGTGATGGTGGTAAGAAGTCGATAATCACTGGCAACAAAAACTATATGGATGGAGTTACCACCTACCATACCACCACTGTTGGTATGTCTCTTTCCGGGTAACACTTGGGTGACATAGAGTTGGGTGACATTGGCCAATCACAATGTCACAATACTTGTGAAAGAGAGAGAAACACAAGCATTGTGACATTGTGATTGGCCAATGTCACCAATGTCACCAAACTCTATGTCACCCAAGTATTTTCCGTCTCTTTCCACTCATGCATATATGTAGAGCTTAATTGTCTTTTTATTTTGTTCCAATTTTGATACATGAATTACAAATTGATGAGAAATTTATGCATATGAATGCAGCTATTCAAGGAGATCACTTTACCGCCATTAACATGGGTTTTGAGAATTCAGCTGGTCCACAAAAACATCAAGCAGTGGCACTAAGAGTTCAAGGAGATAAGACTATCTTCTTCAATTGCTCAATGGATGGATATCAAGACACACTTTATGTACACGCCATGCGTCAATTTTACCGTGACTGTACTATTTCAGGTACCATCGACTTTGTCTTTGGTAATGCAGAATCGGTATTCCAAAACTGCAAATTCGTGGTCCGAAAGCCTATGTCAAACCAACAATGCATTGTGACCGCACAAGGAAGAAAAGAAATAACTGGACCATCAGCAATAGTCATCCAAGGAGGCTCTATTGTTGCTGACCCTGAGTTCTATCCAGTCAGGTTTGACCACAAGTCCTACCTAGCCCGTCCATGGAAGAATTTCTCTAGGACTATCATCATGGATACATTCATCGATGATTTGATTCATCCCGATGGTTTTTTTCCATGGCATACAGAAGTGGGGCCTATTAACATGGACACTTGCTTCTATGCTGAATACCATAACTATGGCCCTGGTTCAAACAAATCAAAGCGTGTGAAATGGGCTGGAATCTATAACATCAATTCAAAGGCTGCACATAGGTTTGCACCATCCAAGTTCTTCCATGGTGGTGACTGGATTAAGGACACTGGAATTCCTTACTTTCCAACTATACCTGAACACAAGAAGCACAAAAAGACAGTGCTTAAATGGTGATCTTGATGTTATGCTCAGGGGCGGAGCCACCCCCCAGCTAGCCTGGGCTAGTGCCCAGGCTCAGCTCCAACTTTCTTTGTAGGAAGCTCTACCATTACTAGAATTTTTAGCTTTTCCTGCGGATTTTTGTGTAAATTCCGCAGGAAATGTATTTCCTGCAGATTTTGCCAAGGATTTAGGTTCCACAGGAAAGATATATCCGTAGGAAATGTGAATTTATCTGCAGGAAATGTGAAATTATTCGTAGGAAGGAAGTAACGTTTTGCGATAAATTTTTTGCCCAGGCTCTATAAAATTCCTGGCTCCGCCATTGGTTATGCTTATGCTTATAAAAAGTGCTTATAATTAATTACTTGGTTGATTTTATTGATCCATTGTGTCCTCTTGATACTTGATAGTACCATTCGTTACTCTTAATATAATTCTTGTCTTTTTTTTTTAAAAAAAATAAGCAAAACTATGTCACCAAAATTGACACCGGAGACAATCGACAAACTTGAAATCTTAAAAGGAACATACTCCAAGGTCTCGCGACAACACCTCCCGACCAACCCAACCAAGGTCAATTCATGTGTCATTTTAACATAGCAATTTGACATAAAAGAAATTCATACATAATTATGTATCAATAAAAACAGAACAAATTGATTAAATCAAAATCGCATTTACTATAAACTTGGGATCGGGTGATTTTTTAATTCAAAAAAAAATAAAAAAAAATCAAACTTACTCGAGACTTTTTTTAATCCTTTTTAATACCAAGAATAGAAGATAAACTAAATTATTATCTGTTGGTTTTCTTTAAATAGTCCGGAGCTAGTTGGTAGAAGGTAAACAACAGAGAAAGAAAAATATGTATATCCTATCAAAATGGTCTTTTTTTCTCCTATAATTTTAAAACAAATCACTTTCAATTGTTGATCCAAAACATCTACTGCTACAACTTGAGCCAAATTGAGCACCGCCGCATATGTACACAGATGACGATCATGATTTGGGTGTGTTACTCACTTATACAATTCTTAATTACTGGATTCTTGTTAATCATTGTTATGAGAAAAAAAAATTAAACAATGATCAAGTACCATAACAATTTAACGTACATATTAATAACTTGATTTTTTTTTAAGGAGTTTAGTGGTTAGAAATTTATTTTTTTAAGGTGATTAAGTGGGGTGTTCAGAGTTAGAACACCGAGCTCTGTATTGTCCCTACCAACTTAATTAAGCTCACGGACAACAACTTGATATTTTATATTTTTAAAAAATGCTTAAATATGTCTTTCGTCCCTGCAAATATAGTCCATTTGAATTTTCGTCTCTGAAGTTACTAATCCTTCCAATCTGCCCCTGCAAATATTAATCATTTGACTTTTAGTCCTAATTACATCTGATTAGTAACTTCAAGGACGAAAATTCAAATGACTTATATTTGCATGGATGAAAGACCTATTTAAGCCAACCAGTTCACCCAATCATCACTTGCCACATGGGCACCACGTCGCTAATGACAGCCCACCTCAGCAAAAAAATCTAATTAGGATCAAAAGTCAAATGATTAGTATTTGCACGGGCAGATTGGAAGGATTAGTAACTTCATGGACGAAAATTCAAATGACCTATATTTGTAGGGACGAAAGACATATTCTCAAAAGTCAAATGATTAGTATTTGCAAGGGCATATTGGAAGGATTAGTAACTTCATGGACGAAAATTCAAATGACCTGTAGGGACGAAAGACATATTTAAGCCTTAAAAAAATAATTTGTTAATCTTTCATAACATGACAACTTCATTATAATATGTAACCAAAAAAAGCAGACTTCATTATAATAATATTCTTAAAGGACTTCATAAAATTTGCCAGTTGTATGATAAAATGATACATAGGCAATCTATAAAATATTGCATTATTGTCGATTTTGTGTTCTATAAATTCAAAAGTTTGAAGGCAAAACAAACACAATCACATAAACATAGAAAGAGATGGAGAGTGTAGAGCACAGAATAGTAGAAGTAAATGGCATTAAAATGCATGTTGCAGAGAAAGGAGAAGGTCCAGTGGTGTTGATGTTGCACGGTTTCCCTGAGCTATGGTACTCTTGGCGCCATCAGATTCTGGATTTGAGCTCCAAGGGTTACCGTGCAGTGGCCCCTGATCTTCGGGGCTACGGTGACACTGAAGCTCCAGAATCAGTGACCAGCTACACCTGTTTTCACCTTGTGGGTGATATCATTGCACTCATTGACTCTCTAGGGGTGGACAAAGTGTACCTTGTCGGACATGATTGGGGTGCAATCATCGGTTGGTATGTTTGCATGTTCCGACCAGAAAGAGTCAAGGCCTATGTTTGTCTTAGTGTTCCATTCCGACCCTTCCTTGGAAGAGACCCCAAAATCAACAACTATGATGCTTTTCATGCCAAATATGGAGATGACTACTATGTGTGCAGATTTCAGGTAAAAATTAATTCAAGATTGAGTACTATGGTACAACAAAATTTTAGGATATAATAGTATTCACCTTATGTTGACATTGATAGGAACCTTAAGGATTCCTCACATTCCTTCTTGTAATCGGTCGGTTGACAAATGGTTCGTATTGCTTTCATCGTAGAAGCAACATGATTCTTTTTATTGTCTTCTATATCGTCCTTAAAACTATATTTGTTTCTGGCGCCAACCATGACAACAATAATCTGAAATGATGATGATTCTAACACACAATTCTGATTCCAATGCAAAATGGAATTTATTTTTTTATTTTTTTTATATCTGCAAAACAGACGGGTGACCACTCCTAAACAACAAAATCACAAACAAGAGGCATTAACTTGCATCAATTGCAGAGCTATGCATCTCTTGAAAAAAAAACTAAGAACATCCTCTTAATCGATGGTATCAAAATGACAAAACGGATCGACAAAAGTAATAGTTAGGGATTAATTATGAATACTTTTCATATACACTCACTACCATCCATTAAAAAAAAACACTATCAAGATCACCATTTAGGCACTGTCTTTTCGTGCTTCTTGTGTTCCGGTATATTTGGATAGTAAGGAATTCCAGTGTCCTTAATCCAGTCACCACCATGGAAGAACTTGGATGGTGCAAACTTTTGTGCAGCCTTTGTATTGATGTTATAGATTCCAGCCCATTTCACACGCTTTGATTTGTCTGAACCAGGGCCATAGTTATGGTATTCAGCATAGTAGCAAGTGTCCATATTAATAGGCCCCTCTTCTGTATGCCATGGCAAAAAACCATCGGGATGAATCAAATCATCGATGAATGTATCCATGATGATAGTCCTTGAGAAGTTCTTCCATGGACGGGCTAGGTAGGACTTGTGGTCAAACCTGACTGGATAGAACTCAGGGTCGGCAACAATAGAGCCTCCTTCGATGACTATTGCTGATGGTGCCGTTCTTTCTTTTCTTCCTTGTGCGGTCACAATGCATTGTTGGTCTGACATAGGCTTTCGGACCACAAATTTGCAGTTTTGGAATACTGATTCTGCATTGCCAAAGACAAAGTCGATGGTACCTGAAATGGTGCAGTCACGGTAGAATTGACGCATGGCGTGTACATAAAGTGTGTCTTGATATCCATCCATTGAGCAATTGTAGAAGATAGCCTTATCTCCTTGAACTCTTAGTGCCACTGCTTGATGTTTTTGTGGACCAGCTGAGTTCTCGAAACCCATGTTAATGGCGGTAAAGTGATCTCCTTGAATTGCTGCAATCATATGCATAAATTTCTCATCAATTTGTAATTCGTGCATCAAAATTGGAACAAAATAAAAAGACAATTAAGCTACATATATGCATGAGTGGAAAGAGACATACCAACAGTGGCGGTGTGGTAAGTCGTAACTCCATCCATAAAGTTTTTGTTGCCGGTGATTATTGACTTCTTACCACCATCACCAACAAACACAATATGTGTCATATTTGTTAAAACTTCAACATACTCTCGGTAAACACCTGCTTTAATGTAGATCACAAATGGTGTTTTGCTCTCCTCATGAGGAACCTTTTTCAATGCCTCATTGATGCTCTTAAAATCACCACTACCATCTAAAGCTACGGTAACATTAGGCGTATGTTTGAATGCGTTTGTCTTTGCATCAAGGAGTTTGCGATGTTCAACCCAAGAAGGAGTCTTATAATCTTGAAGGAGACGACGTCCAACAATTTTGGTCACGTTCATATCAGAGATAGTGTCAGCAAAATCTGTAATAATGGCAAGAGCATTGCTACTCATGTGCATGCTTGATGTTAATAACTCTTTCATTTTTTTACCAGCTTCGCTAGTAGTATTCTCAAATCCATCCAAGCATGTATCCATGTACGTGACAGCACCATTGAGCCAAACCTTCAAATTCATGAGAATGTTCTCAATATTTTGAATATTCAACTTGCCTATTCCATCAAGCGACCTTGTGAATTCATCTATTGAGAGATCCATAAGTTGCTTGCAAGTATCAAGTGCATCCTTGGATCTAGGATCCTTCTCGAGCTCGCACAACATATCCGTTTCCTTGAGTTTTTCACCAATTTTCTTGATGGTAACATTGAATGCTATTTTAATAAGTTCTTTTGGGTCTGTAACATTGTCTGCCTCTGCCTCTGCTCTTAAGGATTCCTCACATTCCTTCTTGTAATCGGTCGGTTGACAAATGGTTCGTATTGCTTTCATCGTAGAAGCAACATGATTCTTTTTATTGTCTTCTATATCGTCCTTAAAACTATATTTGTTTCTGGCGCCAACCATGACAACAATAATCATGGCCACCAATAACAAGGTAGATACGCCAATTATGGCGCTTCTCCTTGCTATCTGTGCATCACTATCAGCCATAATAATGAGTCAATTAAGGTACTTCTGTTTTGCAATTATAATAGAAACTTGTATGAAGAATGTGCTTCCTTTTTTTCCTTCTTACATGAACATAAAGAATGTCCTTACAAAAGAAAAATGTAGATAAAGAATGTGTTTCTATGTCTTGGCATGGAAAGTTGATAGTTATTTATATAGAAAAAAAGAGCAAGGTGCTTAATACGAATTAATTAACCGTATATAGTTATTTAGTTGAAATGCCAGGTATGAAAAGATGGAACACGGAGAGGACACAGTATATAATTAACAGTATATTGTTATTAAGGTACATTTTTTTAGAGTACTTCAACAAGAACTATATCAATCATTAAAACTTGTTATAATGTGTAATTTGCTAAAAGAATAAGCAGTAATATTATGAAATAAAATGTTATTCTTATAACTTTTGTTCAATTATATCAAATAAAATATTGAACTATTTCCTATCTCAACTCATAATTAAAATGGCATGCTTGTTAGCCATTGTCTAAGCTGAAATGGCGGTGGTGATTAGCTGGAAGTCAATGTAAAATTTTATATATTTATATAAACTTCAATCGAATAAACTTATTTCTAATTTTTCTCTACACTTTGAAATAAATTCATATATTATTGATAATAATTTCATAAAAATTACATAAACTTTAATTGGAACTTTAATTGGAAATATGTAACGATTTATTTTTAATCGGAAATAGAATTGACTTTTCTTGGAATCAAGCTTTTGTATCATTTTAGACCTTCAAATTTTAATGACTATAAGAAAATCAACAATTTGTTTTTTAACCTTAGTAATTCGGAGTTTATTTGAGATAAATAAAGTTTGATCAAGAATTGCTCTACACAAAAATTAAACTAGGGTTCTTCCGAATCAATTATGCTTAGAAAAAAATTCATTAACCACTTGAACTCAATCACTTAGCCACAATTTAGACCCTATATTCATGCAAGAAAATGAGTTCGTGCAATAAAAATAACAATTGTAAGCATGCATTTTTTCTTTGGAGGGAATAATTGCAATAAAAATATATATCGATTTAAATTTATACAAATGGCTGATGAAGGGTTTTATTCTTAATATTCCAAACACATCCATTTGGATTGACTTATTTTAAAGCTTATGCAAAGCAGCTTATGCAAATAAATAAGCATTAATGTATTATTTATAAGTATGTTAAGGTAGTTTATGAAAAAAACCTATGAATATACAATTTTTGCAAGGTTCATTAAGTTCAAAATTATGTTCAACCTTCTCTTCATTAAGTTCTTTTGCAAGGTCAGTACCAGAGTTAATTTTTGTAACCAAATCGTGTTTTACCAAGTGGGATTTATATGTGAAAGATAGAACAAAAAAAGTATAATCAGACAGACTTGAGCTCTGTTTGGTTTCAAAACAGTGGCGGAAATGAAGTGGGATTGAATTTCCGAACAAAACTACTTGCAAATGTAATTTAGAAAATCTAGCCAAGCACCATAACATGTTTGAATTTCACAATGCACAACCATGCATCCTTAATTAACAACTACCCATTCTCTAACATCAAAACTGTAACTAAGGCGACACAAAACACAACCACAGAAAATAAGGGAGCAAGGAATAAAATCTCCATACTGAAAATCATTATCAAACATAAATAACAACACTGTTTAGATGTAGACAAAATCTGAATTTCAAAAGTAATAATACCAGCAAAGAAATACTATCACATCAAACTCTGAATCCTCTGCTCTTCCTCTTTCCTCTAGCCTTCTCGATCTTCCTTGACTTTCCTCTAACATAAGGTTTGGTGTGGCTTTGTGGGACACCAGGAGCACGACCAAAGTGCTTCACTGCTTCACGAGCATTCTTTGGGCCTCTAAGAAGAACCTGCATCCAAGTATTATATAAATTAAAATCCCAATAACCTCAGCATAACCTTCTTCATTCTATCAAACCTTACACCACAATAGTTACACAAACAGCTACAGAGGGAAAATGTGAAATATAACAGAGGGAAAATGTGAAATATATTTGACCACAATAAAGAATCCAAAAGTATAACTTTGATCTTAAACAGGGAAAATGTGAAATATATTATTCGACCACAATAAAGAACACAAAAGTATAACATTGATCCTTGACAGTTAATTTTAAGCAAAGATTCATCAATTCCTTAAATGACAGCAATAGCACTATAGTGATTCCTTTGTTAGAGACTAGAGAGAAAACAAATTCCATAGTCTAAAAAGTTCAATAAAAAATACGTTCAATAATCAAACAGCAGAACTAATTCAATCATTTAACAAAAAATGCAGCAACTGATAAAATTAATTGCTCAGAAACTGACAGGCTTAATGTGAGATCGACACATACCGTGTTTTGTCCCAGAGGGGCCCTAAGAGCCAACTGATCGAATGTCAAGCATTCACCACCAGCACTTTCTATTCTTGCCCTTGCCCTCTCGGTAAACCTGAGTGCTGTAACCTTTATGGCTGGAACTTCATTAACACGGACATCATCAGTTATAGCCCCCACCACGACAGCAATTTTACCTTCCTACATGGATAAATTTCAAAATGGTACCCATTATAACTGTAATAAACTGATTTACAAAAAATTACTATGAAATTGAAGATTGCGTAGATTGACAAACCTTCCCATTGGTATACTTGATCAACCTTGACAAAGATAGTGGAGGTTTGTTAACCTTGCTCATAAACAACCTCTTGAGTATAACAGCATTGAAATTGCTGCCAGTTCTCCGAACAAGGAACCGATAAAGCTGATCAAAACAATTCAATGTAAATATTCAAAAAATATTACAAAAAAAAAAAAACATAAATCTCAAATGAATATGAATGTAGATATATGAGAAAATAGAGTGGTTTGTTTTAGCTTTATAAAAAAATGGATTATGTGATAAAATATAAGTGATTAATTTTTAGAGATTAAAAAAAAAAAAAAAAAAAAAAATCTGAACAATTTCTGTTTGTTTACTGCCCATAAAAATATAAGTAATCCATTCGTAATGAATTATAAGCAAAAATAGGTTTTTTACACCCATTTTTGCTTACATTTCTACACAGAGGAAGTAGTAAGCTTCAACATTGATAGCAAAATAGAATTAAACAGTTCACTAATTCCCTCAGCATTATAAATTAAACTTATTAATCATCAATTCTCAACATTAGCATAGTAAAAAAAAAATCATTGGGAACTTTCTCACTGTTACAAGCCCAAAATGGTAAATGACAGATCAACAAATAACATAACACATAAAGCTATGTTAAAATTCAGATCTAAAGAAACATAAAAATCACCTTGACCAAAAGCTTGAGATAGATATCATTGGATTTTGGTGCTGTTCTTTTTGTTTTTTTGTTCTTACCTCCTGCCTTAAGATCGATACCCTACAAATTCAATTCAAACGTAAGCAACAATGGAGTTTCACATACAAAAAACAGAATGATAACAAGATTGTTTAAGAGAGGAAGACAAACCATGGCTGCTTCCGGTCTTCAACACGCCCGACTGCTACACCAAGGTTGTTGCTGGTAATACTACTGGTTGAGAAAAAACTAGGGTTTATATTTCGTGCTACCAATGTGGGCTCTAAAATTATATGGGCTTTATGCTTAAAAAAGGCCCATCATATATTAACTCATTATTTCAATTAAATTAAATCAAAATCTTAGGTGACTGCGTGACTTTTAAGTTTTTTTTTTTTTTTTTTTTTTTTTTGAGAGCAAATGATCATATAGTCATTGGCTGCGATAATGCATGTGGGTCGTGATCGCAGAAAATTCAATTTATATTTGCTTCAAGTTCATATGAAAGTATACTAGTGTGCATGGATGTAGCCATTTTTTTTTAAATATTAAATTATTATTTTTTGACAAAAAAATATAAAATTATTGTTCAGATAATTTTATATTTTAATATTTAATTGTATATGTCCAGACGAATCTAAATAAAATATTTAGTTGTATACATTTAGACGAAGAAATGAAAATTGAATTTCCTATTCTCAGATTATATGCATTCAAGTAGTTGGCGACTTTGTGATCATTCGACCTTGATTTGTGTAGTTCTTTGAACCTTGAAACAAATTTTAAAATTTTTACTCCACTTTGATATATGCTTTGGCTTTAGTAAAATTGATATGCCTTTCGATAGAGCAAAATTGACATGATTGGAGTGGCAATGTGGATTATGAGTGGTTTTGAAAGAAGATGAAAAAACAACTCCAACCTTTGCAATTCAAGTTTTTTTTCAAATGCTTTATTAATTGATTTGGCAGATTATCTAAAATGGAATAGAACTACAAAATGCACATGAGATTCTTAATGAGACCGTTGAATCTCAACCTTTCAATCTAATCCAAAGACCAAGAAGTTCACCTAAAAATAGTTTTTTTTAGAGGACCTAAAAATAGATTTCTCACTTGATATATATGCAAGAGTTATAATATCATTTCCTGAAACTATGAGAGAGTCACCTCACACACATTTCATTCAACATGATATCGCTTATCTTGAGGTTGAAAGTGGAAACTATAATCGTTCAGTCCCAAATATTGTTCGAATGACTTCCAATGAATTTGATTTAGCTGAACATTACAAAATTTGCTAAGCCAGTTTAATTCTGCCAGTGAGATCCCTACCTTGCCAACATTTCCATTTGCCAAAGATGCATAAACAATAAACCAATCCAGAGGGACAAGGCTTAAAAACTAGGGGTTAAAGACTATAGGGATGGTTGCTCTATGCTCTCCTCGGATTGCTCAGCCACGAAATAAGTTGATCGGAAGTTGCAATCCAATGGAAAAAGACAATCGGGAGTTATGATCCGATAAATCAAGCAGCTTTTGAGCAAAATTTAGAGGGGTCCTAGAGCAAAATCCTCAAAACAAAGAAGCACCAAAGATTCTACTTGGCATCTGTGTTGGTCAGATTTATTTCAACATTAAAAGTTTCTTTATAATCAAAGTTTAAATAAAGCTGAAATTGTTTGGTTGTTAATGGTATTTTTTTAGTATAATTTTTTTTGTACAATTATAGAATTTGAGTTAAATAATAAAAATAGGTAAAATTATTAAAGGTCTTATTTGACTTGAAAAGCTCCTCGCGCCTAATTTTTTAAAAATTCCTTATATTTAATCTAATTTTTATATATAAAAGATAAGTTATTTAAGGATAATAGAAATTGCGTCAAAAAAAAAAAACAAATAAGCCAAAATACACACCATATTTGTGGCAATGGTTGTGTCATTGCTCAGTTTAACAAGAATAAAATTTGAATTGAAATGAAAGAAAAAACACACCATTTTGAAAGGAAAAATATCATTCAAAAAACTATATGAAAAATGGAAAGGAAAGAACAGAGAAAGCAAGGCTACAAAATAAAGCCGTATACTTCATTTAGATTATTATTAATTAAAACAAGAAACATGAGATTGACCTATAAATTACCACAACTAATTATGTATTGTTAACAATTACACATACAAAGAGCTCTCATCAGGAAATTCTTTTCCTAATTTCTGGAGCATTTGAAGGCTGTTGATCCGCCATCCTGCTTCCCAGTTTCCTTGCGGTGCGCTTTATAGCTGCTAGTTTCTGGCGTTGGCTATTGCTTTTCCTTTTGCTGCATAATTATCATGTAGATATAAATATAAGATAGGTACCATTCCAAGAATAAGATAAAGATATCATTTCTCACTGAATGTAACAGTAATTCTTGCATAATGCCCTATTGGAAACAACGAATCAAAAATGACAGACATAATATTCCATAAGTTTTTAATTAGTGGGTCCAACAGAGACATATTCATGTAAGAATTACTATGAATGCAAAACACAAACAAGATATAGGACAAATTCCATGTGTACCATGTCATAAGTAAAAATGGACTTTCTAAAACTGCCCAATGTTGTTAAATAGCAGCACTATAGCGCTATAGCATAGTGGACTTTGAACAAATTACTATTATTGCGTGATACACTATTTAGTACAAAATATTGCCAAATAGCGGTGCTATGGTACTATCGAATAGCGGAATTGATCAGACCACTATTTTCTGAAACCACGATTGACAACACTGAAATTTAATTGCCTAAGATTGACCTGATAAAAAAATACAAAAATGTACAGCCAGCCATTTAATAATTGGAAGGAAAAAGGATTGCATTCTGACCTTATAAACACTAATCCTGCTGTTAGAACCATCCCTCCTATAGCCCAAGAAACTCTTTCTTTGAATGGCATATCCCTCGTCCATTGCTGGAAATCGTCAAAAATCACCGAGTTCTCCCCTTTCTTGGTCGATTCAAACTGTGAAGCCTTCCATGAATCAGCAACTGAACCTAGACTTGCTTTATCACCATAGCAAAAAGTTTCTTCTGAGGCAACATGGACGATATCAGAGGACTTCACTCGAAAACCTGCAGCAAGACAAAGATCTGTACCATTGGAGACCCATTCAGCAGCCCTACCACATACAAAGTCATTTACTCCACAGGGTGCAAGAACCTGGTGTTTTAAAACAATCAAAATATGGATGTAAGGAGATAAATACAAATTTCCATCTTGTCTCAAAAGATAAATATATACATACTGAATGTTTCTACTTAATAGAAATACTTATGGCGCGTGATCAAAACATGAACAACATTCTGCTACAAATTATTAACTAGAAACCAATTCTGTCCTATCAAATACAGGCACAACTACTTATCCTATGAATGCTTAAAAATGTAAACTGAATGACTAATTACTGGAAACCCCACATAGGCTTTTGCTCCTTCACCATCGCATATATAAAGACTTCTAAACTTCTTTCCATGATATATTATATTAAAAAATTCCTGAAGACGATCACCAAAATACCTGTGATTTCACATCCATAGAGAAGTAAGCATTTGAGCATGCCTCGTAAATTCTCTCACATAAAGATGCACAAATTAGTGGAGGTCCGGGCTGAGTACCAACACTTGGATCACATATGGCACATTCCAATAGTTCCCATAAGTGCAAACACTCTGAGCTAGCTTCCCCGCCAGAAGAAAGCTTCCTTACAGACAGAAGTGCAGGATGTGTATGTGTTACATCACAACAAGTCTTTTTGCGAAAAACCCGACAAAGGGTCAAATCTTTAGGACCCCTTTTGGGAGGGTTACCCTCTGATTTGAAGGGAGGATAACGACCACCTTGAGAAACACACACTCCATTGGGTTTACCTGCATTCAAGAAAGACTGAGAGTCATGCTTAAAACAAGACTTACATGCCCTAATGACTATCATGGCCCTTTTAGCGTAAGTTGAAATGAAATGAGAATAATTTGAAGACTAGGATCCCAACAAGCTAAGCTGAATTGCAGCATACACATTGCCAGTTAGCTGTATTGGTAAATCAAAGACAAAAAGGATGACATGTGATGGGTCGTAACTGTCCCAAACCCAGCCCAAAATTTAGATCAGTCACTTTTCTAAAGCCTATTCTAGGTCTGAATAAACCTTGGTTCTCTACTAGTCACATTAAGACAGGGACCAGCTAACATGAGACAGTTAGCCTGAAAGACTATTTAAACTACCGCGGATTATTAATGTATCCGAAATTACTAACTAAACTACAGCGGATTTCATCTTGAATAATTTTCCTAGTAAAGGAAAAATCTTTAATATTTTGTTTATAAAAGCCTCATCACAGATAGCATAAAATTAACAATTAGGAGTGCAATTTGAGACGGGTTATATCGGATTAAGACATATCCCTAAACTTTTAATGGTTCAAGGTGAATTCATTAGGCTATAAACCCATATCATGACCCAAACAGACTCAAAGCTCTACAGGGAAAATATGAGACATGGATGATGAGTGTTTGGATAGGGTGAGGTCATGTGAGCATTATAACCAATGGCATATCAGTAATCTGGATCAAGCTTATCTATCCCCTATACAAAACTAAAAACCTCCAAAAACCCATTTTTTTTGTTTAAAAAATCTATATCCATTCCATCCATTGGTTCGATTAAGATTGGCCATCATAGTTAACTAGAGTAATATAACGGATCACCATAATACCGATCAGAAACCAAATCAAAAAAATGACAGAGAGAGAGGTAACGAACCGTAAGAGTGAGGAAGGAAGATATGGAAGAGGAGGAGCAAAAGAAGGAACGCGTATTCCATTTTATTGGGTCCAAGCTCAGAGTGCCTCCATATCCCAAAAAACACCATTCTACGAGTGTGACCTTTTGATTTCGTCAAGTTTCCAACACCTAAACTAGGTGCAATTGATTCTATGGATTAACTAATTAATTCCGACATTTTGTATAATGTTTCGAATTGATTTTTCTTTTTCTTTTCTTGACCCAGTATTCATTTTTGTTTATTCTCATTCACCCAGCAACAATATAATAAGTTTTTTTCTCCTTCAAAAAAAAATAAGTTTTTTATTTTTGCTTAAAACCTGAGTATGTTTTGGGGAAATTTTACAGACTGATTTTTCCTACACCCCACACCTGATCTTCATACCCCACAGGATTTTAATTGTTTTATTTTATCGTTTTTAAATTTTATATAATTTTAATCCTATAATTTCATGTAATTTATTGAAAACCCGAATTTTTAGGTTATACTTTTTTGGATTTCACAATCAAATTTTATTTATTTTGTTATTTGCATAATTTTATGTAATCTGTCATTTGCATATTTTTTTGCTTTTTTTTTTTTATGAATTCATTTTTTTATGCTTTGTAACAAATTAATGTAAGAACCTGTATCATGCGATATATGTATGTGTATGTATGCATGCATAAAAAGAATACAGGAGTGGTTTTTACTCTTAAATAAATATGCTCGTAAAATTATTATATTGTTGTTGTCATTCAAAACAATAAGCATTTATATTATATTTGTCAAATTGTTAATGTCATTGAAAAGGACAAGTAAAATTTGTTACAAAATAAAAGTGCAAAATACATATACCTATAATTTTAATCAAAACTAAAATAATTTTAATTAATATCAAAATTTCATAAAAATTACTATTCGTAATTTATACTTATTAACGTAATAAAAAAATTAACGGACACCGAAGCCCGCCTAAACATTAGTATTATATATTATTATATAAGTTTAATTAAAAATTGATACATGTCAAATTGAACTTAAAAATTGTAAAAAAGAAAGTTAAAAGAAAGGCCAAACTTAAAGTTATGGTTGCAATTCTGACCGGTGTTATGGTGGTTGCGAGGGGTAGTTTCAACTACAACTTTGTTAGTTGTGGCCTGTGGGTGTAGTGTGGGACTGGCTTGTCACTTTGATCGAGAGAAATGTTATTTGAACAACTATTTTATGATAATTCTTATGACAATTTTCTCTCTCATATTCACATTGTGTTTTTATTTACTCTCTATTATTTTGGTTTTTATGCCAATATTCATATTTCTTTGCATATTTTAGTCCCATAAATTGTTAACAAAAATGGTTGCTCAAATAACACTCTTATTTTTTTTTTAAGAAACTAAAATGGAATTAAATAATCAAAGCCAAAAGCAGTTACCAAGCACAGGGTGTGCCTAGATAACTACTACGGTATAACAGAGTTTATCACAAACGAAAGAAGAACACGAGAGTAGTTAGCCAATACCCAAACAAGTTAAAGGGCTTGACCACCACCTCTGCGTGCCAAACACAAACATAACATTTTTGGCTTTCAGCCATACTAACGATAACAATTTCACCTTATATAACAGACGGGGAACTAATGTTACAACACTTTTGAAAAGCCGGTTGTTTCGTTCATTCCAGACAACCCAAACACACAGGAGCCAGATTAGCTGCAGGAACGACCGTTTAGCTTTACTATAACCTGTCATAAAAGTGAATTGCAACAAATGATCGGGTATATAATTAGCATCAACCCCCACAAAGCCAATCCAGTCACGCACAAACTGCCATAACGAAGCAAAAGTAGGACAAGTAAGGAAAAGATGATCGGCCGTTTCAACCTGGCCACACCCCGAAACACAAAGCGTTGCTGATGCTGGGATAACCCCACGAATTAATTTGGTGAAGTTCCGGAGAAATCTTTTTAAAGATATTAGTTTTATTTTTTTAGAGAAAAAAAAAAAGAAATTAGGAAGATTTGGTAAAAATAAATAAATATATGAAGATGGGACGGGGATGAGATGAGCCTCCATGGTTTTAATTCGAACAGTTAAAAGAATCTTCAAACGCCCTTCAAAAAATGCCACCATGAAAATTTTGTATTTTGATCACTTCATTGCTAAGATCTAATAATTATGTTAGTTTTTATGATTTTATTGTTTTTTTTTTCTTGCTCTCTATTGTTATTTTCAACTTGCTTCAAGTGTGTACTTTATGTGTTTTGGCGAAATGTCTGAGAGATGTTCATTTTATCGGTATTGTAGTAAGGGGCTCAACGTGGCTACCACTAACTTTATCATGCTTTCAACCTTACAAATGAATTATCAACATGTAGTAGAATTTGTCATTTCAAATACCACATATGGTTGAAATGATCGAACACCAGCAACAATTTTTTTCATGATGATAGATTCAATTAAAGACTATGGATAGACTATGGATCTTTCATTATTCTTGATCATTGATCATATGTGAGAGAATTTAGTTTGGCTATAGGATTGAGAGTTTGGTTTGTTAATTTACTTTTTGCTTCTGAAACTATGTCATCGATAAGAGAAATATTTGTACAACCACTTTATGACAATTTTTTGACAATTTTTACATTATGTTCTTATTCTTTCTCTTTCTTTTTACCCCTCTTTATTATTTTAGACCAATGAAAAGAGAAAATAAACATTATAATGGTTCCTCTTATAAAAAAAATTGTCGATAGACGAAATAATAAGAGCCAGTAAAAATTCGCACACACAAATAGAGGAGTCAGTGTTTGAACACCGGTCACACAATCTAACCTAACTATTTTGGTATTTTTGTTGATTAAGAAAGAATTTATAGAGAAAAAAAACATTTATAACAGTGTATAATTGTAAAATATGAAACATTGGACAAAAGAGAGCTAAGAGAATGATGAACAACCGAAATAATTAACAAAGATAAATGCATAATATTAAATTTAGAAATTACTCAATACCTTGAGTAAATCGTGAACACGACGATACCCTGAATTTTGATTGAATTTGTACTCGCCATTTTTTTTTATCAAGATGTGTACTTATCATGTAATAACTCAATGTCATGAGTCATGACAAGATATTTGTATTAATTTATTTAAAAAATAATAATTTTAAATAAATTTTGACTATAGCTATCCATGCATAACGAAACTTTAGAGTATCTAAAATTTATCAAGAAATTTATGTTGTATATTTTTTTAGAGGCTAACTCTCTATTTTTCAAATTAATTCGCTTTCTTTTGACACAATTCATATTCGAGAAGTCTTGTATCCCAAAAAAACACTATTGTGCGTTTTGAAGGACCGGGGACCTATTTGACGACTTTGCCTTTCGAAATATAATAGTATTGGATCCACTTCTTGCGAGTAATTTCTCAATCATTTCCATTGTTTTACCCTATTATTAAAAAAAAAAGATTTGCATTTTTTAACCAACAATTATTTCTGATCTACATTTTAACGAGCAAGGCTTTTCATAAGCATATATACACACAAACTATATAATTAAGTAGTTAGATTAGATACAGCTCCAGCTTCTTACTACTTAAACTGACGAAGCATTAGCATCTCTAGAGTAGACTAAATAAACAACGTGCTAACTCGCATAAACTATATAACACGACCTCTATATATATATACATATACATCAGAAACACACAAACAAAACAAAAACAACGAGCCAAAGGAAAACAAACACCACCATTTATCATCAGTGATCCATGCATTGAGCCTTGAGGCGATTCACACACGCAGGCTCATTTTTCACACATCGAAAGGAGAAGAAGGGCTTGGTCTGTTTGTGCCTGTCTTCTCCTTCTCGTACGCATCTGATGTTGACCTTCTTCGAAAACGAAAGGGTTCTCTAGCTCCTACATATCATATACACATACAACACATTAAGCAAATTGCACATTGCCATGTTTATTAATGTATTAGAAAAAATCGTTATCATTTATCAGCATAAGCTCCTTAATAATACTCACGCATTCAATAGTACAATTTTGATCATAAAAAATATATAAATCACAAAAAGTTTAGTAAATAAAATGTATAGTAGTTGGCTATCATGAGGAGATGACTAGCCCACCATATAAGTGTGTGTGTGTGTGTGTTTGTTGTGATGACTCCATGGGTCTAAATTGGTTTCCACATTACATACGGTTTGTTATCACCGTATGTAAAACGAATCATTGATTAAAAAAATTAATGAAAAGAACTGTTGTATTTTCATATGGTCCCCAACCCATGTGAAGCGTTTTATTTTCACGCCCTCCTCATTTAACCCATTTGTTTTCACGTTTTTACAATAAGTAAAAGGAGAATTCTGGAATTCTTTTATAACTATGAGAATGAGAAAATTAAAGTTTGGTATCGGTAGTTTTCATCATTATAAAGTAATCTTAAATTTACTTAAAATAAATTTATTAAGGGAAAATATAGATAGATACCTTTTTTTCGTACCACTCTTGTATACACTTATGTGGGAGGTTATTTTGGTAATGTGAAACAAAGGATAAGTAATTATTTTGAACCCACATTGCCACATGTTGCATTTATATGTGGAGGTTTAAGGGATGTATGCTACCTATGTGTGTCTATGTATAAGCACTCATTCATTAATTGCACTGTAGGTACGACAAAACTCTAGATCATGGAAGTTTATCACACCATATAGTTGGAAAAAGATATTTATACAAGAGAAGCAAAAAAAATAAAAAATAAGCCTAAAGGACAGAATTACCCCTCTATACAAAGTTGAGCTTCTCTCACTCACTCAAGACACACTCCACATAGCTCCCAGAAAGCCAAGGTCTAATTAGACATTTTATTATTGAAAGTACCTTACCGGAAAACGGAGACACCGGAGGAGTAGAACCGGCGGGAGAAGCAGGTGCTGATCCATTACTCTGATACCCAGCTGGTTTCATTATCATGATACTACGTGTCACTTTCATTGCATCCTCTGGTGAATCCCCACTGTAAGATCTCACGTTTCCACCTTCACCCGATTCTGATCATAACATAAAATCACAAGTGTATAATAAACTTTAGAATAACTTTTAACATACTACAAAAACCACCACAAATCTATGCATGCATGGATATATTCAGCTTAAGGTTGATGAATCATGTTATATATATGTATAATATTTTTTGTTATTTAAATAGTTCTAACTATTTTTACATAGGTTAAGTCTAGCAGTAGTGGTTTAAGATCAATGGTGATGCGTACCCTTATCGGAGATGGAACGAGTTGGGAAGGTAGGGTGTTTCCGGAGTTTGCCGAGACCATTCTCCGGCCTAGGTCCGGCGACGGTATCATCCCACAAGTGATCAAGAATGCTCATGACAATATCAATATGGGAAGAAGAGCAGGCACATAGGAGTATGAGAATTTAGATAGATATTTAACAAAAAGATTCAGCACGTCATGGGTTTCAAAACTATATCTGGACCGTTGATTGAGATCAAAGTGTTACTATGTGGAGGAAGGATCTGGACTCTCCTAGAGATAAGGTTTGGCATTACACATGGGCCCCAAGAATTTGGGGATGAGTATGGGATAGTCATGTGACACGTGTGTGAGAGAAAGGACTATCACGTGATATTTCCTTTTCATGGAGGGTTAAGTTCCAAAAATACCCATGACTGTTGATCCAAATTGGGAAGATAAGGCCATCCTTACATAAAATGCCATTATTTTTGTACCTAGGTACTCCTTTGTCTTTTGCTTTATTCAAGTGTTAAGGTTGTTGACTCAGCACATGTTTGTTAGCACGGCGAATTTGTGAGAATAATGATGACTATTTATTAATTTTTACATTGGTTCAATGCGATTATGTAAAAACTCAACCTAATATCGATCATGCATTTAATTTGGATCAGATTTATATCAATTGGATTGGATTAGATCAGTTATGCATTCAAACAAAATAAATGTGTGATCAAATCGGTGAGAATTTGACAAAAATTACAATAACAAACAGATTCATTTTATTGAAGCTAAGGTGTAACTTTTTGTTAAAATTGCAGTGACTCATTGTGTATATGTTAGTACCCAGATATGAACTATAGCATGTGGATGTGGATGTGGATGTGGATGTGTTATTAATGTTTTTTTTTTTATTTTTTTTTTATCAATAATGGTAGTGTATGTGAATATTACTTGTATTTTTAATTAGATTGAGTATTTTATTTTGTTTTGAAGTTTTATGGTTCAACTAATCATCTGTCATAAAAACTTAAATTCTAAACATGAAATTATATCGATGTAAATTACTCTAAATTATATGGATTTATTATGGGATCCGTGAATCTGATAAAATTAATTTATATTAGAGGATTTTGGGTACATGAACCTATAGATTCAAATCTCATGATTACCATAGAACCCATAACACGAGAGATTTGGGGAGCAGGACAACTGTCTAAATGTCCATGCTGTTTAGTTTCTACGAGCACCAGTGCATGATCCAATTTACTAAAGTAAGATTCTTTTAGTAGTAGTATAAAGCAATGGTTTTTTCAGCATTAAAAATAAAAAAGTTTACATGAAAAAAAAATCCCCTAACAAAATAATTTACAACATTGCTTTTATATGTTAATTTTTACTCAAAAAAACAAAAGTACGTTAACTTGTTAGTATTTGATCATGTAAGAATTGAACTCAAAACCATCTTTATCATTGTATTCCTTAACTCTCTAACCTCGGTCATCAAGTTAACCTTATATTCACCCTTATCATTCCATTCCTTAACTCTTTAACCATGGTCATCAAGTTTACCTTATATCTTTTGATTTATGTCATTAATTATTAATAACTTGCATAATAAATTCTTTTAAAGTTTTAGGATCTTTGTCGACAATATTTTAATTTTTGGGATTTAAATTTCATTTTATTAGATAAATTTAAATGCTTTTATGATGAAATATAGGTCATATGTAATTTTAATTTCACTTGGTAACCAAACACGCATAAAAATGAAGTCAAACCTCCTTCAAAAAAAAAAAATGAAGTCAAACCTAAAAACATGTCATTTCATTAGTTTAGTATCTGCCCGATATGGAGCGCAAATTAGCAAGCATAAGCAAAATGAGCCTGAACAATGAACAGTCTAATATAAATTGAAAAAAAACAGACCATTGAATGAAATTAGCCTGATTCAGGGAAGCACTGTATAAGAATCGAGGAATGATCATTCATCATGTCATACAAGTGTTTATAAAAAAGGAGACAAAAAGCTTGAACTCCTTGTTTCATCCATTGGGCAGTCGCCATTCCATTCCCCTCACTCACAAATCTTACACTCCCCGCATAAACAACAAAATTTGATATAAATGCAAACTAACACATAAATTCACCCATAATCAAACACCCAAAAGAAAGAACCGCAAAAAAAAAAAAAAAAATGTTAAATAACAAAAGCATAGTAATATCTAGTCTTATGTGATTTTTTTGTTTTCTTAGTAGGAAAAACCAAAATTGATTCTAAAAATGTAGAATTAATTTTGACATATTCAATTACTCTCGAGTAAAATCAATTTTAAGCATAATCTGATTCTAATTTGAGGCTAAAAATCAGAGTTTTTGATAGTAGAATTGACTTTTACTCTCAAATTATTTGTTCAACTCACTTTTAAATGAATGTGTAAACATAAAACAATTTTACCACCAAACTCACATTCAATCGAAATCAATTTACTCAAAATTAATTTTTGTTAGTGGAGAACCAACACACATTTAGAAAGCTTGCATCGCCAAAGAGTACAAAAGCATAGTAATACTTTTATCATAGTAACTCTCCAAGTAGGCGATGTAAAATTACCCATTCAAGCAGCAATACCTGTCTATTAAAATGCATTTCAGCCTACTAATGTCTGGTCTATTATAATAGAAGGAATGTATTCTCTTATTCCAGAGACTTAACATTTTCTATAGACTAGGTATGATTGACATGCCAGCATTTTTTTAGAAGATAGGAAAGAACGTCTAAGATGAAATTGATTTTATATGCATTGTGTACATGGGATACTTTCATCCCTCTCTTTGTTTTCTGTATACACTACCAAACATAATGCACAACTATCAAGTCTAATAAGCAAGCTACGGCCACCTTGGAACAGTGAACTGATCACTTCCAAACAATGCGGGAACAAATCGCAGGGAGCTAGGTAGGGGGAGAAATAATCTTAGACATTCAAGGAAAAAGTTACCAAAAAAGAATAGTATGGAAGGCGCTACTTGAATGCATAACAATAAACTCAATTTCCATTCCAACAAAAGTGTTACCACAATTCTTAATTGAACAAAATTGTTAAATTGCAGCTAATGCAACCAAAGCAACATGTCTCGAGCATTCCATAGCCAAAAGAGAAGCTAACATGAGAAAATGGTTTAACAAAGTTCTGAAATGAATAATCTGAACAGACACTCAGTCTTCTTCCTCTCCTTCATTCTCAGCAATGTTGAAGTACCTCAGCTCATAAACATTTCTATCTTTGTTTGAAGCAATCACTCTGAGCCAATCCCTTACATTGTGTTTCTTCAAGTACTTTTTGGTCAAATACTTGAGATACCTGGAACAATACGAGTTGTTAAAAACAGTATGGAAGCTCCTTTAGATCACAAAAACAGTGTAAAAAGCACTACTTCCAGATGTTGAAGACAGACTGATGCAAAATAACGATAAACTTTTAACGACACCACATCTAAATACGAACAATTGCAATCAACAAAAGCCTTTTGAAGTAGGGGATAAATTTTTTGAAAATAAGTACATGATCAATTTTCAATAGAATCCATCATTGTAATTTAGACAGAAAAAAAAAACAACACAAAATTGCCAATAACATTTGAAAGTTTTTGCTTGCTCTCTCTCAAAAACAAATACCCAAGAGATTGTATTTTCCATGAATCAAAAGTTAACATAACAACATCAGTCTAATAAAAAGCAACAATTAGAGCAAACTCATATTGTTATGATGCTAAAAGGTTACAATTACTAGCCTGCTTAGAATACCACCCAAGCGAGATTGTAAAATTAATTATACAACCAATATCAACTGTGTGTTTGGTTTTGCGGAGAAAAAAAATGATTTTGGGTGAAATGATTTCGGCTAAAAGTGAGTAGAAGATAAACTGAATTTGTAAAAATCAATTCGGGAAGCAAAAACCTCAAATCCTAGCTTCAAGGTGTAATCGATTACATAGGCAAAATCAAATCTACTCGAGAGCAACCAAACATGCCAAAATCAATTCTATACCTCTAGAATCAATGTTAGTTTCTAGCAAAAGTGGATCCAGACATTCACCAATTCTTCTAAACTCGTTTTTAAACTATCATTAACCAAACCCTAGTGTAGAGTAAATTGTTTCAGCCTCAACTTTATTAACATCAGTTCTCAAAATAAATCCTACCAAAATCTAAAATGCAAAATTTGCAACTGCCTCAAATACCAACTTACAATCTGTTTGGTAAGACATAAATTTGAGCTCATAGCTTATAAGTTCGTATGATTTTAAAAAAGACCCGTTTGGTAGCTATCATAATCACACGAGCTTAGACCTTATTTTCATGAACTTACAACAGCTTTTGATAAGCTAATTCAAGTAGCTTATAGCTTATCACTTTTCAACTTGATTTTACCACTACAATCTTAAGTAAAAAATTAAATATTAATTTAATGCACATTATGTTATGTCATTTCATATTTATAAATACTAAGCTATTTCAAACACTATTAGCTAGCTTATTTGCTATCGGCTATAAGCTAGCTTATAAATCATTCGTTTTAAATTAGTTTATCAACTATCCACTATCATTTAGCAAACAAAGCCTTGAAAACCAACATAAATCAAACAATTCAATTCCTAACTAAGAAAACACAAATCCTCCAATCAAATCTACATAACAAGACTAAGAATAGAGAATAACCGTTTGGAGAAGTTGCTATCAGAAGTAACAGCAATCTTGCTCTTTTCCCTTGAAACAGTAACAGCATCACCAAGAGCACCGGGTTTACCACCAACCTTAATTCTCTCTTGAAGGAACTTTTCGAGAGAAGCGATGTCCATGATCTTGTCTTCAACGGGCTTGGCACAGTCAATGGTGAATGTTATAACTCCCTTCTTCTTTCCCTTTGAACCAGCTGCATCTACTCGACCCATTTTGTCTTCTATGAATGAATCTCTGAAAACAAAATCGAGATTCAATTTCAGTTTTGGTGGTTCAAGAAATTATGATTAATTGAAATGAAAGGGGAAAAGAAAGAAGTTTACCTTTAGCCACAAGAGAACGGAACACAGCACAAGTGGCAGAAGAGATTAGGGTATAGGTTTGGTTCCAGTTTATACGCTCATATAAAACGCGCGTTTCATTTCGCATTTCTATTTTTTAATTTTATTTTTACATTTTGTGTTCATTTTTTGGTTACAAAATCAACAATACTAAATTTAAAAACTCAACAAGGTCAACTGTAACACATGAGAGAATAAAACTGATTTTCATATGTTCATTTTGTCTTTAAAATTGAAATTTGGAAGTTTTTTTTTTTTTAGTTTAAAAGTGATTTTTACACTAAAATATAATTCTACTCACTGCTTAATTTGAATTTATTAAAACATTCAAAATCGTATAACACGTCTATATTTTATATCACGATGAGTGTGTTAATCATAGTTGATTGTCGTGATTCTGACATACCCACCTTGATACCAAACATACATTACATTAGTTTGGTTCAGATTATTGATCGTCGTTAATTCTGGCATATCCATCTTGATACCAAACATACACTACTTCATTAGTTTGGTTTAGATTATATGAGTTGGTCGATTCGATTTGACTAATTAGTTTGGTTTAGATTATATGAATTGGTCCATTCAATTTGGCTCGTGATTGTTGTTGTATACAATTGGGTGCATATCTCAGTGCTTGTTGTTCACGTCCAATTACCCAAGTATGTAGCAAAGCGTACGTAGATTCTCCACGATACTTAACAATCTCAATCCTTCCTTCCTATACACACTCAATTTGTTTAAATTGATATTTGCTAGGATATATTTTTAAACAGTTGATATATGAGTTTTCACAATTCACAACACGCCCAAGTGTTACAAATTAAGTGGTGGTTAACATGCAAGTCCTAACAAGTTTCACCTCATGCCCGTGGAGATAAAGAACTTGTGTGGTTAACAAACATTACAAGACAAAATATACCAAATATCAGTTAATAAATGAAAGATTCATATTACATAGACATCATATATTCATCAATGGTTAATTTTCACATCAATATTGATAATATTATTTTTCCCTTTAAAATGACCAAAAATGATATTGTACTAAAAGTAATCCAATGTAATTTGCAACAAGAAATATATTCTCCCCGGCAAGTAAATATTTCAATGTAGAATTTTTATTTTGGGCATTGATGAACCACGACAAATTATACTGCAAAATTTGCAATCACTAAAATTCTACTATGCCAAGCTGTGAGATGTCAGATACAAATATCAGCTAGTATAAAGAATTTCGGAAACTCAAACTTCGTTAGATTTATCGCCTAGAATCCCTTGCAGCCTTAGCCTTTTCTTCAGACTTATGATCATAATATTCTACCACTGCAGCTCCAGCTAATGCTCCCAGTGTAAGAGCCTGAGCATGCAACCTGATACAGAAAGATTAGCAAGTGTAAGTTTAAAATTGTACAGGGTGTCTCTGAGCAATTTCAAAGAAAAAATTCAGCATAGGAAAGATGAAGTTTTAATCACAACATATATCAAATAAAACTACAGAAGTTCACCAAGCAGCATGCAAACATCTGTCTATTACTACTTGAACTTGCTAGATAGACAAACACATCATATCCTTTAGTGTATCAAATACGATAACAGTGTTTTCAATCGCGGGTCAGGGGATAATAGCAGTTTGTTTAAACTCTGCTACGCAACAGGGCTATTGCACCGCTATAGACACTATCTGACAACATTTTGTACTATATAGCATAAACACGGAACAATAGTGATTTGTTCAAATTCTGCTACGCTATAGCGCTGATATTTAACATCACTCCATGATACCTGGTTTTCCAATCCATTTCCATGCCCATCTAATTATTAATGACAACATGGAGAGAGAGAAAAAAAGGAGCCAAGGATGGTAATAAAAAGAAAACAGAAACCAAAACCTATGAAAAAGAACATCAATAGCCAAGCACTTCAGCATTGTTTCAAAGCAATAAAAATTACAATCAATTCATGCCCTAGAACCAAGCAACAATTGAATTTTCCAATTGCCAGCTATGAACTAGATATAAAAGGGATCCTGTTTGATGTTTTAATTATCCTGAATTTTACAATACACTTCAAGGGAAAAGTTGAATTCATTGCAAAACGAAAATAAGGGAAATGTGAGGTATAACAGGTTGAGCAAATAAATCTAGGTAACAGTGTTTACTCACAAACGATATAGAAAAAGTGTAACCTGATGCAATGCAAAATTTTCCTATGATACTAGCCAGTTTGTTTTAGATTCCAAAAAAAGCTTCTCAAACACATTTTTACTTGAAGAATAATTTCTTAACATTCCAACTGCCCTAATTTAGAACTCTAAAAAGAAAGCACAAGTATGGATTCAGTTTTGTGAGAGATGAAGGTTATGTGAATCATAAAATCGATTTTGATACGAATTTGGGTGTTTGACTTCCATGAAGAGTAAGCAATTCTAACCTCAAATTAATTGTTCACTTGACTTTCATCAAAATGTAAAAGAACATTAACTACTCTGCATTCAACTCAATAACCAAAACCAATCCATTCAAAACAAATTCTAGTCCCAAAACCAATAAGGCAAAAAAGGATTTAAAGAAGCAAGTCATAATGGAACAAAACATCAACCCTATAGTAAGCCTCATGAAAACTTCATAATCTCGTTGCTTATTAGATGAACACAGAACACCAATAGAATAATATTTTTTGAATAAACCATCAATTTAGTCCCTAGAGTATATGAAATCTGTGAATTTAGTCATAAGATCTTAACCAGAGAGACTAAATTAATGAATTTTATAGAGTTTAGGGATTACTAGCTATATATTTACTTAAATTGATTGATGAATCAAAAACCCTTGATGCAAAGAAATATAGATTGCAGAATTTAATAGGCATAATAAATCCAGATAATATGTATAGAAAACAATAATAATACCTGGCGTGAATGATTTTAACACTGGTTTTCATGTTAGGACGAGACCAATTATAAGCAATTGAACCCGTAATACCGCTAAGCCACAAACAACCTGATCGAAAAAAGAAATAATTATTGAAGAAAAAGAATGACCTAAATGAAAAAATAAAGGAAGGAAATGATTGATTTGGAAATATACCAACAGTACGGAGTTTGTGTTCAACGACCCATTTCCTGAGAGATTCGATTTGGGTTTTAGCATCCGACATTATTGCTTTGCTTAGGAGAGGGAAGAAGAGGTCTACGAACGAGGTAAGAGACTCAACTCAAGGTTTTTCGGAAAAAGTAGAGTCACAAATCAAATGACAAGTTGTAATTGTAAACCTGCTTCGTTCGTTGGTTGATGACGCGGCGGAACTAGTAGTAGTATCGTCGTCTTATTTTCTTCTAATTCAAATTGAGTTGTTTGCCAAACGCACGTGATTTATTAATGTTCTTCAAAAATAAAAAGTTCGTTGGGGGTACACTGAATTTTGTTTGTTACCCACTGTATTACGCTAAACCGCCTTTGTGGGCCGACATATTTCACTTCCAAGACCTTTCAAACCTTTTTCTTCCCTTTCCTTTTATTTAAAAACTAACAACAATTTTGCTTGTTAGCTTGGCTCAATTCGTAAGAAAAATACATACTATAAGTAAGATTTAAGGTTCGAACCCTGAACATCATAAGAAAATGTTTTTTTCTAAGGAATTAGTTTTCTTTTTGTCGAAGAGAAATTGTTGTTAGTTAAAATGTCGTACTTTTTTTTTTAAGAGAAGCAATCTATCGTACATATTATTATCATCATCATCATCATTATTAGCGTTTAAACGGATTCAGTGTTATTTGTTGTATTTTGGACTTTGTTTTACTTCCCTTTAGGCACGTCTTATATTTAATTGGGTTGGTTTCTAAATATATTTTTTGATTGGCATCTTAAAAAAAGGATGAATTTTTAATATATGAATAGGTCTCAAAATTGATCGAACCGTTGATGCTTATAACTAAGACAATAGGTAGTAATAAATTAGAGAATATCAAATACCTCTTGCAGCCCTTTATGTTAGAGGTTAATAACAAGTTAATTATTTAAGTTTTTTTTTTTGTTAGGAATTGATCTTTAATTTTTTTAGTTACAAATTGGTCCTTTAAATCATATAATATTTACACTATTACTCATTTATTGAGCTAACTTTTTTTAATAAGTGCTTACGAACCATTTAAGATTAAGTGGTATGTTCAAAAGAGCTTAAGACATCAAACATGATTACTTACTCACGTTTTCTTGTTCTTGAACTCGAGCATAATTTTATAGAAATATTTCATTAACAATATTATAAATCAAATAACAAATCAATTTTATTTCAAATCAAAACTAAATAATACACTTGTGAACTCTAGTTTGAGAACGTTGTTTTCGACATATCAACTTAACATTAAGCGTTCGCATAAAACACTTTTGACTGATTTTTCTACATGCACATCTATTGTTGTTTAATCAAAAAAGTAATCAATTGGTGTGTGGCAGAACATTTAATGAGTTAAAAAATAAAAATACATACTTGTCATAGTCATTAATTGACATGACAACACATTATTATACATAGGTGTAAAAAATTTGTACGCTAACAATATATATTGATTTATAAAAAACTTGTTCCGATTCTTTTTACAATAAACAATTTAATTTTTAAGTTCATTAGTTATTTTTGGGATGATGTTTTGGAGGGGAAGGCTTTGGAGTTGTATACACCTAAAAATAAATATTATGTTAGTCGAAATTGACAGACAGGCGACTTGAGATGAGAGGAGCACAAATAAAGTTGAATATGAGCAGTGGCGGAGCCAGAAAAAAAATGTCAGGGTGGGCCACTAAAATTAACTATTGAAAAATTGTTTAAAGTCTCACAAATTAGACCTATAATTGAATTATTTAAATTTTTCGGGTGAGCCACTACACCAATTTGCGGGAATTTTGATCAACCGAAACCTAAAACTGATATAAAATTGTATAAAATCTCGCAAAATAGACCTATAATTGAATTATTTAAATTTTCGGGTGGGTCACTGTACCACTTTGCAGGAATTTGGATCAACCAAAACGTAAAACTGACGCAAAATTGCATAAAATATCGCAAAATAGACCTATAATCGTTGATTTTATAATTTTTCCGGGTGGGCCGTGGCCCACCTCAGCCCATGAAGGGCTCCGCCACTGAATATGAGTTAATTGAGGTTTTCTCAAGTCTACCGAGTTATATGAAGCCATGAAGACATCGTACTTAGACAAAACGCAAATGGACTGGACAATCAACTTGTGCTTCATGTTTATAGCGTTGTTAAGCAAAAATGTTTATGAGCACAAAGCCACGTTCTGAATGAAGTTGTGCGTGCGGATAAACACAATCGAATATGTTGCGAAATGGAAGACATCAAGCCAAACGTGGGGCACGTACCCCTATCAACAAGAAATCTTGTGCGTGTGTGGATAAGCTCAACCGAATATGTTAATTTAATGTTGATAGAAGTTGTGGTGCTTGTATTGAGATTGGTGCTGGTTGTTTACTTTGGATAGTTAACTTATTTTCTAACAAGGGTCAAGAGATGTGCTTTTTGTTGAAAATATTTGATGTTTATCATGATTTTATGTTGGTAATCAACGATTATATTCAACATGTTATTTGCAAGACGAATATTTTATAAGTCATTTATCTTCTGCTCTCAAAAAAAAAAAGTCCTTTATCTTCTCCACATCACTTGTATATGCATCTACATGTTTCTTTATTGGTAAAGATATTTGCTTAAAGAAATATATTCCTAACGTTTCTTTCTAACATGTGTTTAGAGATGACAATGGCTGCACAAATTTATTGACCAATATCAACACTATTTCAAAGTTTAGTATAACCTTTTTGTTGTGTGCCCAAAAAGCTTATGACCATGCAAGACTTTCTAGGTGTTTTTTTTTTCCCTGTTTTTTCCTTTGACATTCTACCGAAAAATTGTATGAAAGCTCTTAAATAAAAGGTAGAAACAAACAGCCAAGATGCAATCGTTGTTCTGGCCGTCCACGTGTCACCATAACATATTGCCTGCTCCTCCAATTAAATGTTGAGTTTCCTCTGTGACTCAGAACAGAACAAACATCGTCTTCCATTCTTCGCGTATTTGCTTGCTTATACATCTCTCTCAGGTAATCTAATCTAAATTCTCAATAATCCTCACTTATTGTTGTTGCAATATTTTTTTTTTTCGATCACATGTTCGTTTATTCCTTTGACTGAATATATTTTTTATTGATGATCATAGTAGAATTGCCAACACAGTAGATATAAAAAGGTTCCCTGAAGAACTCAAACTTAAACAAACATGATCTTGATGATTTACGATCCTGTGTGTTATCTTTATCGCTTCATTTCACTTCAGACCATTTATGTATTGTGTGTGTATAAAGTTATATCATTGTTAGATTATAAGAAATTATCTTATAATATTTTTTTGATATTGTATCTAAATTCTAAAGTATCTTAGTTTATTTCCTATCACTAGTTTATAATCTTAATATCTTAGATTATCTATTAGGATTAGTTTTTATATTACTTATTAGGTTTAATTACTCTGGATGTCCATCAACTACTATTTGAGGAATTTTATATATAGGTCTTTAGACTTAAAAGTTTGTAATTGAATTTGTAATTTGATCTCTTCAAAATATATAAATAATTTGCATTTAAAATTTCATCAACCTAATTACAAATAGAGACTCAAATCAATTACAAGTTTGTTTTTAGCTTAGGGGCCTATTTAAAGATTAGAGTTATTCTTTTGTATCAATGTTATCGATGGAGGAAAGCCTAAAATCCGACATACAGCCGACATATGGTGCCGCCATATACAACGTCAATAGGCCTCGGCGTTTCTTCAAAAATCCTCCATCGATATCCGCCATGGTGCCACCATGGCCGATATTTGACAACACTGTTTTGCATCAACTTACTATCAAGCTGTTATCAAGTTATTATCAGTAATATCCAAGCTCTTATTATTTCCGTTACAAAACTTGTTAGAGGTCACGGAAGAGAGAAAAGATACATAAATTCTATTTTTTTTTTATTGAATTGAGTAAAGTAATTACATTTAGTAACAAACTAACTGCTAATATTTGATTATATCTCTAATATCCTCCTGCAAGCAGGAAGGGTGTGCACAAGTTCACAATACTTTCATCTAATAATTTCTTTCCTCCTTTTATCTTAATCCTTCAACGATGGTTTTTTCAGTAAATTTTGATGAGCATTACTCTGTCAAATCATGTATATTTCAGTTCTGTTTGAGCTGAGTTAATTCATTAATTTGTAAGAGTTTGGGAATTTTTTCTGAAGGGAGTGCACGGAAACTTATAACTGGACAATACATAAATCTTAAATGTGTAATTTCAACTGTGCTGTTTGTGCTTTAGGGAAAAAAATGAGTGGCCGGTCAAGTCGCACATTATATGTTGGCAATCTTCCTGGTGATATTCGCCTGAGAGAAGTTGAGGATCTTTTCTACAAGGTACTTATATCTAATACCATATTATGCACTGGATTGCTGTTAACTTCAATGCCGAAAGATGTGCACTTAAATTATCATCGTCATTATGTTTTCTATCAAGTATTATTATATACTATTTTCTCCCGTTATTTGCTTTCACTGTAATACCTTCATATATTACACATACATGGATTCACACATTTATGAAATATAGTTGAAGATCAGTATGTATGGATTTCAATTTATCCTATTGCTTTCTTCACTGCCAAAATGCAGTATGGTCCTATCGTTGACATTGATTTGAAGATCCCTCCGAAACCACCAGGTTATGCTTTTGTTGAGGTATGTCTACATTTCATTTTTTAAGGATGCGAAGGGGTAGTTATCACACTTTTTTTAGTTCCCTTGTTTGTTCTGTCCTATGTATCTTAAACATTATATTGCAGTTTGAGGATGCTCGTGATGCTCAAGATGCGATTTATTATAGAGATGGTTATGATTTTGATGGTTATCGATTACTGGTTAGAATATTTTCCCTTTCTTCTCTTTTCTGCTTCTATGGGACCAACTATCGAATTTTGTCATATGACCTTTTGGTCACTATTTGTTACTGTAGGTTGAACTTGCACATGGTGGACGGGGAAGTTCATCATCAGTAGACCGATACAGTAGGCATAGCGGTAGAAGTGGTAGCCGTGGAGTTTCCAGGCGATCTGACTATCGTGGTATCTATTGTTTCCTAATATAATTAAAAATATATTTTTTAGCTTTGTATCATTGTACAGTAGTTTTTCTCATTTCTTTCTGTCTTTCCTACTTGTACCTAAAAAGAGAATGTTTTGGTTGACCCTATTTATTATATTTGCAGTTCTGGTTACTGGATTGCCTCCTTCTGCTTCATGGCAAGATCTGAAAGTATGGATCGATTCATTATTCCTATGGCCATTTGATACTTGCAAAAAATATTTTTTGGAGCAGATTAATGACATTATACATTTAAATCATTGTATTGATTGAAAATTAATGAATAATATTTACTGATTTTGGATTCTATATTATTAGGATCACATGCGTAAAGCTGGTCATGTGTGTTTTTCTCAAGTGTTCCGTGAGCGTGGAGGTAAGTGGATTGGGATGTATTTTGGAGCAAGTTTTATTTGTTTATAAAAGGGTCAATGCAGGAGTGTCCTTGAGTGCAGTGGCAATTTCGCTCCTCAGCCTTTAGATTAGAGGAGAATGTAAAAATGATATTGCACCTAAAGTAAGGGGATAAAAAATGCAGTAGTTTGATGATAGGCTTTCCTTCAGACATAAAAATAAGCTAATAAAAAATGTTTGGATGTATTTATTTTAGCAGTCTTTTTGTTACCTTTTCTCGTAATCTCAAATGGTGATAATGTGATATTAATTTAGAGGGCATGACTAATTTTGGGATACAATGAGTCTAGGAAACAATGCCATTAAGTTTAAGCTTTTTGAGCTGATTTATTTCTTAAATGTTCACCACATAATTCTAAAACATCGGTATAATTTGTATGCAGGCTTGACTGGGATAGTGGATTATACCAATTATGATGATGTGAAATATGCTGTGAGTATTCTTAATCTGTATCACCAAATATTTTTATCAGTTTTTTTTTTACTTTTTTTATTTTACTTGCATATTTGTCGGTTTTTATTTTTATTTTACTTGAGCTGGATTCTTCATGGTTGTAATTTTGACCAGCACTGTTGATATTCTTCAATAACTTTGTGTTGTATACAGATCAGGAAACTTGATGACTCTGAATTTCGGAATGCATTTTCACGATCATACATACGGGTGAGTCGATATTATATTTGGCTACATTCTGCATTATATTTTACGTACTTGCTCTTCTTGACATATCTCTCTGGTTGGTCCAGGTGAGGGAATATGATCGGAGTCACTCCAGAAGTCCCAGTCGTGATTCGAGGAGGAGCTATTCTCGAAGCCGCAGCCCATATGTATCACGAAGTCGAAGCTGCAGTCTAAGTCATAGCTACAGTGGCAGGAGCAGAAGGTTCACTTTGGTTGCCTCGGTCAAGTTTGATTTGGTATGTATTTTGGTAAATTTGAAGAATTGATCAAGTGTTAATTTTGCAGTTTGTCTCCAAAAGCAAAACACTCTCGGCGCTCATTTTCCCTTTCAAGGTCAGTTTTGCCCAGTCTTGAAATATGTACAATTTTGAGCTATCTGATTTGAATTTTTAGGTTTCTAGTTTTATGCTTTCATATAATTGGTAAAGTTGAATTTGATTAAAATATGGTCATCTATAAGAGTGTCACATGATTATACTTGGCGTATACATCTCTAACAGGTTGTTAGAGTGGTTGTATCATATGGTCAATTGAAAATCTAGAACACGTTTTCACCAGTGGCTTATCTAAAATTAAATGCTTGATACCAACAACAACCTAAAGCCTTTTCCCGCTAAGTGGGTGGAATCAAAATTAAATGCTTGATAATTTGTATAAAATTCGTTCGTGCAAAACCTTTTGCCTTTCCCATTGGCTTTGTTTGTATTCAATTTAATGGTGATTCCCATGATGGGAAGAGATTATATTATGTAGGCTCTGGTTGTCATGCACTGGCCAAAATAATAGAACGGGTTCTGGAAAATTCTGTGATATTTATTACTGCCCTTCACTCAGTTTTTATTGTCATGTATCTATTTTAGTTTTGGGACGAGAGCTTGCTTTTCTCTCGGTTTTTATTCTTATTTATAGTTGTGTAGGTAAATCGTTGATTCATGCTTGATTGCATTTTTACCTAGCCAGTACTGTCTGCTTGCTTTTGTTATTATGCATCTGCGTAATGGTATTCAATCATATCTGTATTGGTATACTTTTAGACTATATTGAACTGGCAGAAGTACCCATTTGAGTTTTGGGATTACATATTCCATATCTCTAAGGAGAGATGAAAACTTAGTTTGTTAATCGGTTAGATTTGATATAGTCCAATTTGTCTCTTGGATGTTTTGGGAGAAGAAGGGATTAAGTGTGGTAGAATTATTAAGTAATCAGTTTCACCGTGGAATAACTTGTGGTTGATTTCCTTCCTACCTCAGGATTATTATGGAATAATTACAGAAATGAGCTGGCAACTTCGATTACAGTTAGCCGATTTCATATTAGGTCTACCTTTTTTAGATTCAATAATGTCTCTATTTTTTTTTTTTTGAAAAACTTGTCTGTTTTCAAAACCTGCAATAGGATTGCAACATTTATCTTGATCCAGTTGGATTTCTTCTAGTACAGTTTTCAACCATATGTATTATTTCTGAATTGGAAAGAAAATTCTTTGGAATATCTTCTGTTGTCACAAGATATAACATCACCCTTTATTTCACATAATTAAGAAATGCTTTAAATTTTACTGCCTATCAGATTGTCTGGATCCATATGGTATTATCACATCAGTTTCTTTTGAGGACGGGTTGTGGTTTTTGTTTTCCTTTTGTAGAAAATCATGATATTCCTAAAGCTCTTCTCTTTTTCTGCAAGTTGAAAGGAATATATCATTCCTTATAATTCAAAATCAACTGTTTCAATTAAATCTGTTCTTGTCATAAAGGCTAAAGCTATAGACTTATGACTTATCAACATAATTCTTAATATGTGGAAACATGGAGGGTGTGTTGATAAAGTGGTTGTCAGCTTGGCCGCTGATTATAAAATGCTCATTAGGGTTGACTATCTTCTTTTCTAGATGTAGCCTTTTGCGGCGACCTGGGAACTGCATGTTAGGATCTTGATGGCATGTGGTGCTCAAACGCCTGCAACTTCGTGGTATGAGGTAATGATGTTTTGTTGATGAGCACCTCTAGAACACATTAATATTGTGACTAACAATAGCACTAATGTTATATTGACTAAAGACATGGTCTGCGATTGTTGTAGACTGAATGACAGTAGATGGATGAGTTGGAATGTAAAAGCCGGATCACTGTGAACATAATGCTATTGGTAACAAGTAACAACAATTACAAATCAGCAGACAGTTTAAAAACTTCAAATAACCTATGCTCTAAGTTCTGGGTTGAGCTTATCCTTTTCTTTAGGATTTCTTTTAATGTCTGATATTGAAACTGGTTACAACTTAACTACAATTGATTCAATTCAAGGTATCATGCACTGCTCACAAATCACAATAGAATTTTAAGGATTGTGCATGACATTGAGTTCAATTACTTTCCTCCTCTACTCGGATCAAGATTTGTGGTAGATTGATTTCTTCCTTTTGGTTACACTAACTTTGATGTGGAATTTGGACTTGTGGGGCAAGTCATCAAACTTTTCATGGTTCATTCTAGATATTGAATTGATATTTGTTCATTTTTATTTTTGCAGATCACAGTCGAGGTCCCGATCTCCAAGTCCATCCGTAAGTTTTATCTGAATTGCATGATCTGAGATTATTTAGAAAGGGGAGAAAAATGGAAATCCCATTCCCAAAAAAATGGAAATCCCTTTACATTTGCACAATTTCGCCCTAAGATTCTCAATTCTGCTAAACTATAGTAGAATTAGCTTGTAATGGTTTAATGTAAATGGTAGTTTATGTTAACCCGAAACCAACTTTTAATTTTATTCCGTTGTTTTGTTTGCAATGCAGCCTCGAGGTTACCAGAGCCGCAGTCCTAGCCAAAGTTCAAGGAGCCTGTAACAATCTCGTTTCGCTCAAGTATGCTAATTGTCCCCAAATTCCTACTCATTATTGTACTTGATTATACATTTCCTATCTCTATTTTTTTTAAAACTGTCTTGATGTTCTAAGGAGAAATCTGATTTTCAGGTGAGATCTGAATGCAGTCGATGTATGCAATCTGGGGAGGCCACTGCTGCAGAACATGCACCATCATTCTGTGCTACATCTAAGATCCAATACAGCTCTATTATTTTCACCAAAATAAAAACATATATAGCTCTATTATAGCTCAGACTAGTTTGTATTTGAATCTTAAATTTGATTGGTGAAACTGTGTAAGAAGCATTTAAATTTGAAGTGGATGATTTGAACGAACTGAAATGATATTGTATTATCAACATATGACTGGGCTATGTCACATAATAAGGCCTGGGCGTTTAGCAGTTTACAATTACCATATTGGATTGGCTGTTTTTACCCTAGAATTCCAGTATGTGTTTTAGCTTATGCGTTTCAAGCAAGTAATTTGAAATTACATCACTAAATCTCATATCTTGACCCAAGATAGTAGAGAGTGGAAAAGGAAAATATTTCGGCTACTTACATTCTCTGAAACTTTTTTTTTTACTGGAAAGTTTCAATACGTGTTGGGAGATCAATATAAGTGTGAAACCTAACATCATATACGGGTCACCTTTGCAAGGTTTTGAGCAACCAAATTAACCGCTCTCCTAAAAGACTCCACATCGGAGTTGTGATAATAAGCGGACAAAATAAAGAGAAATGATATTTTGTACAACTTTTGTGACAACTTTCTCTTTTATACTCACATTATTTTAACTTTCTCTATTGTTTTGGTTTTTGAGCCAATACATTATATACTTGCCGTCATTGAAGGATTATTTTAACGTCAAAAACCATGTTAACCGACAGAATACACAATCAGAAACTATTTTGGAGTACATTGAAGGACTATTGTGACTATTTACTGCACATTCAAATACTAAAAATGACTATTAATCCAAAAACAATTGCACAAAAATAAATTAACTCTAACGAGGCTCGAAAAACTAGAAGCTTAAAAAATGAGAGGACGAGGAAGAAAAAGAGCAGGCAGGAAATGACATATTTTTGGATTTTAATGTGGTTAGGGAATATTTTCATCAATCTGGTCATTCCAAAAGGTAACAAGATTGATATTAGGGGCGTAAAAATCTCAGAAATCTGAAGAATAAGGATCTCCACACTTTGCTGCTCATGAAATGGTGCTCAAAAAGGTTAGGAGGAAGGAGGAGATTGATTTGTGAAAATAAGGTGACAATTACATTATAATTACCGCCTTAAAATCAATTTGCAAGTCAAATAATTTAAGTCATTGGCTACGCAAAAATAATTTTATAGGATAGCCACTTGATAAACTATTATTTTTAAATTCATCCGTAAACTATAATTATTTTGAGGTATGGCACTACTATTACGAATTCCATACTTCGTGCACAACAGTTTACAAATCACTGGCCAACGCCTTAAGAGGTAAAATTACTCGAATTCTGAAGACAAAGCATTTGCATGAGCGTCATTATCAAAACATAAATAGTTCACTCAAAACAAATCCAACCACAATTCATCACATTCAATTTCAATTGATTTTATCACTTGAAAACACGCTCCAGCATTTCTTCGAAAAACCTGATTTTCCGAACAAGATACCCATCTTATTTTACGCCCTCCAAGACACATAAAATAGTCAAAGCAAATGTCCATCACACAGCCACATAGCTGCCGGAAAAATCAGTTCCAAGGCCAGCCAGATTATATAATGTATGTACCTTAACATAGCAAACCCAAAAGGCCAAAGCGCCAAAGCAATATGTAACATTTCTCAAAACATAAATAAGTTCTGATTTTCCATGGTAATGAGAGTTTGCTTCACAGTGAACAAAACATAGGTGTATTACCGATGTTGTGAAGGCATTCTATCTGATCCATGCCTTAAACGAAAATTGTTGGATCTGGTACTTGGATCAGACCGGTTCGCGGATTGGTGGTACGGTCTCCAGCCTGAATCTCTATCACCTTGGCTCAATGACAATGAAGGTAAGTGGTCTCTTTCCCAAGCATGAAAGCGACTCGGTAGATGGTTTTCTTCTTGGAAATTACGTCCTGAAGAACTTGACGGGATAAGGAAGAAACCACCACTTTGGTCTGGTGATGTGGCCACTGGTGCTAGTTGAGTTGAACCACTGTGACTGCTGGCTCGTCGGGGAACAGAAGAAACGGGGGCCCGCATTGTGGTTGAGTTGGGATGTTGCTGCGGTTGATAATATGCCTGAAGTGCTTGGACTCTATCACGGGCACGAGCATTGCTGCCAGGATAAGGAGGGATCATTGATGAGCCCATTGAGCTACCCGCTCTGGCGGCAGAACTGCAGGAATTAAATGTGCATTGAATGTCTGTTGTAACTCAAACAATAAAGCATAGACCAATGAGCAAATTTCTACTAGCCAGTTTCTTATCTATTAGTTCACATATAACCAAAACTAATTGCATACTTAACGCCATAAGACCGAACATTGAGATATGATAAATTACGGTTTGGTTCACATCAAATTACATTCAAACAATTCACTCACTTGTGAAAAAATTATTTATTTAATTTAGGTGCGCCAATTCTAAAGATGTACCTGTGGCCAACAAGAAAGGGATGCATAAAAGATCCTGATCTTGGTACATCTGAACCACCCCTGACTGGCCTTTGACTAGCGGGTGACACCGAGGGCTGATCAGCACCAACTAAACGACTGCTTGCAGTAGAGAAAGGAGGGGTATGATGCTCCCAACTGTGATAATGAAGATCCACGGCAGGAAATGTGTAGGAAGCTGGCATTTCACTAGGCACAGATGAGCCATTCCAATGATTGAAGTTAGGTGCTTCTGATACAGCTCCGCCTGAATTGGAGGAGGATGGATGTATTGGTCCAAAGTAAGCAACATACGGGCAGGGATGACTAGCAGATGATACGGCCGTATGTTCAGCAAATGCAGCATGTTGTCCAATTATATCAGGATCTGCATCTCACAATTTCAATAAATTAATATATCTGGTGCTGTGCAAGCGTTGACTTAAAAAGAGCGGAGAGGCTTATTAAAAGGAAAAGGGATATCTTACATGCAATCGATGAAAATTCGCCTTCCCTGTAAAAATCGGAAACATAAATATAAGTTATATAAGCATCTTGATATTTCCTAAAAACGCCTAAAATTTAAGAAACATTAAAGGGTTATATCATTATATACATTAACAAACATGTTGAGCAAACTTGGTCAATTTGACCAGAGAATTCAACGGTACAAAACATATAGCACTATGATGTTCCTCCTTTAGCAAAGGAGAGGCAAGCCAACCAAAAGGGTATATCCCATTATAACATACTACTGCTGTCCCTAAATATAGGAACCCATTAACTAAATCACGGGAAATAAGAAAATTTGTGGTAGTGTTAAATTTGTTGATAATTGAGTATTGCAAGTACAAATTTATCCTTCAAGAGAGAGAGAGAGAGAGAGAGAGAGAGAGAGAGTAGTTTATTATCTCCTCATAGCATTAATTGTTGATTGCAGAAAAAGATGTAAAATAATTAGGGGAATGTCAGTAATAAAAATATGTACTTCAAAATAATCAATCCCTTTCAAAATTCAAAGGGGTCTCAGAAAAAGGGACAAAATAATTTATCAAGAGGATCCTATATTTAGGAGCGAATGTAGTAACTAATTAGAGCACATTAGTATATAAATTCTTGGATAAAAATCTATAGCTCAACAAATCAAAAGTATGATTAACAACTTATGAGATTAAAATTCAATATCAAATATGCAACAGCCATTCATACAATACAAGCTTCAACTAGTGACAGGAAAGAATAAACTGGAATATAGCCAAGAATGTAATACAAGCCTAGCTTAAAAGAATAAAATATGTACTTCTGCTGGGCCTTCTGTTGCAGCTGGTAAATTGTTAGGTAAGAAGTTAACTAATTAGGTTGGGTTAGAAAGTTTGTTAGGTGTTAGAGAGATAGTTGGGCCCAATATGGCATGCAGCCTATAAATAAAGAGAAATTATTAGAGTAAATTGAGTGATTTAGGGCCTTTTGGCATTGGTAGCTGGGCAGACCCTCTAAGAGCTGCCATTGTTTTGCAATCAAAGGGGATTCTTCCCAATTTTTCTGTAACCGTACCAGTTGGGCCTATAATACTCCTAGTCTAGAAATAAATTAGCCAATTATATTACAAGAGAAGAACAGGACAGGAGGTAGCAATCAAAAGAAGAGGGGTGCTTCAAAGTGCACTATTATAGATATTAGTGTGGCTGCAAAGCATCCAACAAAGGTCATCTAAAGTGGGCTGGTTTTTAAGTTCACCCTTACTTGCTTACTCACTTTAGCAAAGATTTCTCAAAGCACAACATTACAGTCTGTGTGTTATGGAGGGGCGGGCCAACATGTCACAATGGTTTCCAAATAAGTCGAATCTAAAAGTTGAGTTCAACTCAAGTAATTTCACTAAAAATTTGGCAGTTTCTACCAAAAATGGACAGGTCCATTGTGCTTGTAACAATTCCCAAGCAAATACTCCCGAACTCAGAAGTCATATTCTGGATTAAACAGTTAGAATTTTTTTTTTTTGAATAAATTCTTAGTTGAGCAACTAAGAAACCAACTTTTGAATTACTGATGCTCTAGTGGCTACAAAATCTTAGTAACAGTCAAGATTTCCATGGTATTTCAAACATTTCTCTTATTTACCAAAAATTGGTTCTAAAATTCAACCACATTTGATTTTAGTATTTTACTTATCAGAATTAGGTTCCATATTAAAATTCAGCACATCATTTAACTTCTCATTGAACAACCACTTATATATGTGGTTAAAGCGATAGTGAAACCAAAGTTGATTAATAAAAGTCAAATAAGGTTAAAATGAAGCACGGACTCCGAAATGGACGCATCGCCACTGCTAATGTAAAAAACTTAGGACACAGACACGACTACACGGATATTAATTTATTTATTATAAGTAAATAAAATATTAATATTATTTATAAAAGATCTAAATTGAGAATCAAAATATACACAAGTGCATATAATTTGATTAAATTTTTTCATTAAAAAAACAAACTACGATGATAGTTAACATTTATTTATCCATCCACTATCGAAAAAGCTAATAATGTTATGATAACATTTAATATATTTAACCTCTCATTAATCAACATAGCTTCTATATGTAGACGTGTTTGAGATGTGTTCAAGGAGGGTATAGGGTGTGTTGAAGCGAAGAAAAAAACAATTTTTTTGGGACACTTGTCTTAGTCTGTCCGACACGTGTCGTGCGAGTGTCATACGGGTGTCGGAACCAATCCAAGGAGTGTCGGAGAAAAAAAAAATATTTTAGGACAGTGGTCTGGGATTTCCGACATGTATCATACGAGCGTCGGACACCGCAGCACACCTTATTATGCTAGAAGTGTCAATGCTTCATAGGTTAAAATGACAGACAGCACCAATGCCACCAAAGAATGTATAGCATCCAAAGAACAAAATCATATCATATGTATGACAAATGAAAGTTAATTATGCTTACTCGAAAGATGATGGAAGTCGTGCCATGTTGCCAAATGGGCACCAATGAACTCCGAAGGACTGCAGAAACCATTTAAGGGGAAAATGTAGTCAAAACAGGCAGAAAAAAAATTGTCTCTCAATATAATAAAAGGGAACAAGAAATAATTCCAAATGAAAGAGGTAATTGCAACCTTGAAGTTCCAACCACTTATACATAGAAAAATGGATTTCATCTTTGGATCGTCTATGTATTATAAATGGCAAATTGCCAATGAAGAGAAACAATGTAGTATCAGATATTAATGGTGCATTGGTAGACTTTTTTTAGTTACAATACATTGGTAGACTTTGACATGCAATCGGATTAACAAAAAGATCTACAAATGAAGGCATATAGTAGATGGAGCTGAAACTCATATCAGGTCTAATAAGATGACAAAATAATTTTGAGTAGCTACATAAATTTTCTATTGCTCTCGGCTATAACTTTCGCATAACTTCATGTAGTTAGTAGCCATACTAATGGAAAAAGGAACGGCATTGATCACTCACTAAAAAATTCAGCTCAATCTTAACCATCAGTGTATTATATGGTCAAGCTTTAATCTTCTTAAAATAGGCCTTTATGCCGAGTTCTTCGGCAAGTATAAAAAAAAAATTCCAACAAAACCTAAGTTGAACAGGACTTTACCATTTCAGAGTAGCTAAGATCATATAGGTCCTCATCATGCGTCCAGTCATCCATGCTGAATTCTGGATATGACCGAGATCCATTAGCATAAAGCCATTGACCTTTTTCAATCTTCCGACAATTAGGACATTGCATTGCTCCTTTTATATTGAATGCTGAACCAATGCAATCTACATGACATAAAGAGAGCATAGTAAGCGCAAAAATATAATAACAAATAGGATCTCGTTGGAGCTATCAGCTTGATTGAAATAGATTCCAGTAAAAACATGAAAGCAAGCAGTACTGTCTTAAAACAAGCACAACCATAGCTATTAATTGCAGATAGCAACCGACCACAAAAACGATATAGCAGGATGGCGCATAACAGGACAGCCGCTAATCTAATTTTGCTATACAAATTCAGTAATTAATAATATATAGAACATATGTATAAATGCTCAAGAATTACTCAAATTCTGAGATCGTAATGTTTTTCCATGTTTATTTCACTAGACATGGCCCATTATTCACCAAAAAGAAATAGTTGGCCCATCGTTGGGCTTATTAAAAGCCCATAACGTCAAACCCGAACCCTAAAGCTGAAATATCTTCTCAATAAAATGTATGCATACTTCTCTCTTACTTCCGTAAACAACCGCCACCACCACTGGGAACCTGCATACTTCTTCTCCTCTTTCGTTTCTTCTTGTCTTTCCTTTCTTTTTCTTGCTTTTTCGTTTCTTCTCTACATGTTAAGGTGCTGGCTGAAAACACCTTTTGGCAACAAAATCGCCAAAGAATAATAGGTCGGATGAGTCATGCAGTAACAGAATGGGGTTTTCGGATGATTTCATCATCTAAGCCCTTTTGTGTGCATAACGCCGCGACATCGGCTTCTAACTGAAAATATGACAAGTCCAAGTCCAAATAGTGGCCACCAGCCGCTCGGCTCCGTGACGGCTTAATAGCACTACTATCGCGTGCTATTCATAACACTGCAGTCTGCACAACGTTAAGTATTTTCCCTTTACAGGTGATTTAGGTCAAGATCGTGTGAGATCATATTTTAATGACAACCCTCAATGTACCAAAATCCAAAAGTAATTGCCAATTTCGTTGAATTTCTGCAACTCCAGAGATTCCTAGTCACGACCTCACCTTCTACCGGCTCTGGTGACCGGCTGCCTCGGTCATTCCTTTTTATCCCTCCTCACTGATTAGTTATGTTCAAGACACATGTTTTTTTATCGTTACATAACTTGTATAAAAAAATTCTGAATGGCGTCAGCTGTTTGGTATCCCATTATAGCATTTTTTATTGTCGTTCTCTGCTTTGCTTTCCAGGACTGATATTAACTATATTTGAAAATAATGATATATTCAACATAATTCAGCATAACAACAATATATGGACATAATTGTACATAAAAAACTAAGCTGGCAATGATAATATAACATAACAATCAACTCCATAAATCAAACTTGTGCATAAGTTTCATGTTCAGTATAATTCTCAAAGTGTGTTCTCACATAGCACGTGAAAACTGTCTTCCTAATCCTAAGTTTAAAACTACACATCAAAACCCCGAATTATACATCCACAGTCGATACAAAGCGCTAACCACGACTCTTCAAGGAAACAAAATATGTCAATCAGAAATTCTACCAATTTTACAACAAGTTGGTCAAAATGTCTTGATCAGAGTATGATCAATACAACAAACCCACATAGTTTCCAACCATGGCTTACACAAAGATGAATTCCTATCTACTCTAAATCATGAAAATTGATCTAGATGACCACAATTCCATCATTAAAAGCTAACTTTGTCGAATATAAAATCGGGAACAACATAAAACAACATGTGTAACCGATCAAAATTGAAAACATGTTTCAAATTCAATACTTTCCAAAAGAAACAAGTATATCCAAATCCAATCATCAATATTTTGTCATCACAATAATTGCGCAATAGCTAAAAAAAGTTCAAATGACAACAATCAGAAAACAAACAAACAGGATCATCAATAACCAACAAAAATTCTTCTGATTTTATAACCCCCAACACCAACAAACATATAATTCAGAATCAAATTCATACAATAGTAACGGTAAAAACCAAAAACTAAAAAACAGATCTCAATTATTCAAGTTCAAACTTCAAAACAATTAACATTAAATTTGCATGCATTGAAAGAAAAAGATGGAAAGAAAAAAAAAAAAGTTACCAAGATGAAATTGATGCCCACAGAGAAGCTTAGCGAAAGATCTATCACCATTATCGGTAACAACCTCAAGACAAATTGAACAAGACACTGACCCTAAAGACTTGTTTCCTTCATCAACAACCTTATTATGATTATGATTATTATTATCGTCTTCTTCTTCGTTACCAAGACCCATTACAAAAACCCTAAAATTGAAAAGAGAAAAAATATATAAAACGGAAAAATCAACGTTGTTATGTGAATTGTGTTTATGTTCGGATTAGGACATGGATTAGAAAGATGTGAGATCTAAGGTCTTCGTTTGGTTTGGTTTGGTTTGGTTTATGTTTGGAAGAAGAAGAAAGAAGAGAGAGGACCAACTATGACATTGTGTTTTGTCTTGTTTCTTACAAATATGATTTTTTAATATGTGTTGGATTGTTGTCAAAATTTCTATTGTCCAAACAACTTTATCAACGGTTAGGATTTGTTTAAGGTGTCTTTAACGCTTTGACCTTGTATTTCTTTTTTCTTTCTTAATATTAAATCTTTATTTGATCAAGTTTTAGTTGGAGTAAAATACACTTCTCTATTGTTAAAAAAAAAAAAAAAAAAAAAAAAACGCAGTCCTCTATGTAAATATTATTATACTTATAAGTTTAACTTAGACATTGCGTGGGAGTCATAGTTCAAACTCCAACACTCCACTTATTAACCTTTAAAATATGAATTTCCAATCATCGACTTACTTGACCAAAAACTATTTAAAAATTGTTAAAATAAGATTAAGTTGGATAAAAATATAATATGATATGGATAAGATCTCATCTTCTCAAATGTTTATGATTTTATCTTCTCATATATTTGATACGTAAAAAGTTTTGAAGAGGTTGTAAGAAAGTTTTACAATACGAAATAATAGCGTAAACTCAGAGAGTTAAGTATGCTAGATATGAAGTCTATAACAACCTGCGTACAATCAGGTTCAGAAAAAATAGCGTAAACTCTGAGAGTTGAGTATGTCAGATATGACACCCACAATAATTTGCGTACAATCAAGTTCTAAAGACACATTTGTAATGCTCAACTCATGAAGCCAAATTATAACTTCTTTAACCCATGTTTCAGCTTCTTGTGGTGGAAGCAACTCGTAGTACCAGGACGTTTTAGCACAAATAAATTCAGCTTGATATCCTCTCAAACATATACTTACTCCAAAGCGTCATTGATCGATAAAAATAATTGTGTCCACGTTGTATTTATGGTTTTCAAGTTCTAGCTCTGTCCGCCTCTCTACTTTTGTTCAATAATGATGCGCGCGCACACATACTAGACAAACTAAATAAAGATATTTATATTTTATTTGAAAACTCGATATCTCGCTTTCAAGGATCGACTAATCTAAGTGATCAATCATATCGTCTATTAGTGAATGATCCAATCTAACTTGTCCAACGCATAAATATAAAAGTATGTTATATATTTTATGTAAATAACAAAACTACCATCGCAAAAAAAAAAAAAAAAAAAAAAATATATATATATATATATTTAACTAGACGTTTGAGCCATGCTGTCACACGGGTCTGTTATAGGTGTGAGCTTTAATATTTTTTAATAGTTGATTATCTAACATGTTGTTAACATATTAAGCTATGTTATTTGACATTTAAATTTTATTTGTAATAACGCAATCAAATATAATGATATGGGACACAATAAATTTATCACAACTTTCAAAATTATAATGGAAATTTAAACATGTTAGTAATTAATTAAAGAACATTATGAAATACTTCTTTGTGAACTATGTTTGATGTTACATATATATTCTCACTTTACTCATCAATTATCAATATCTTTCGGTCTTTCCTTGAAGTAACTCTCATGTCGGCATATAGTTGACCATGAGAGAAAATTGATTGTGGTAGATATACCCAACATGTTTAAGTGTTTGCCTTTGACTTTAATTGATAATCATTCCAAATGAAATGTCCAATGGAAATTATCATGTTAAAATTTGAAAGGGATTCTTTTATCGTAAAGAGTCAGTGATGATAACCTTGAAATATAAACGTTTTGACCAATATTGCTTCCTTGTATCACATTTGCTTCAATGACAATGCGATTTAAAATAAAAAGACCTTATTATGCCCTTTTAGCACACATTCTTAAATGATGTATAAAAAATTAATGCAATTGATCCTAACATCATTTACACACATTCAAATGTTTCAGGTTGATATATAAGATTAACATTAAGATTTGCAAGACATAGACAATAATAAAACTAAAAATAAAAACAAAATCATGTCACATTCTTATTACTGTTTCATTAGAAAAAAATTCTACTTCAAAGTCCCTTTCATCATCACTAACACATAACCCTTCCACGTACCAAAGCTATTCTCTTACATCTTCACTATAAATAATTTTTGATGACTTTCCTAATTAATGACATTTTCAATTTGACTCTTACACTTAAAATTCTAAAATATATAATACATTGTAGTATACTAGGGTTGAGAAAGAATGAGAAAAAGACAACGCAAAGCATCCATGATATGATAATAATAATTAGTTGAAATATTGGTCAATTATATATGACCATAGGAGGGATGATAGCAACACACTCTTCCACTTTCTCACTTTAAAATTTGCTTTTGTTTTAGTAACAAATAGAGGCCGATGGCCCTTCACTTTGGGCGTGCCTCTATTCTTATTCCACTTGCAAGTTGCAAACCCATATGATATTATGTCACGCCATCATCAATCTGTAGAAATTGAAAACGAATATATTCCACTAGCTAGAGAAGAATATTCCAAGCTGGAAACAATAAAACTATTATTACATCTTACCTTTAAGATAAGATTTTGAATAATATGTAACAAAAAAACGAGTTATTTGTGTCATGAAAATAAGTAAAAAAATCTTTTGATAAGTAAAAACAAAAAACAGATTTACATATACAAAGTTTTATTTTTATTTTTATAAGGAGATATCTTTTCTGTTATAGAAAACAGATTTCTCTGTTTTTATGAAACTTCCAGGAAGAATTATAAAAGTTATTCAAAAATAAATAACAAAAATATTTTTTGTAATAAAATAAAAAGATATCAAATCCAAACATATAATATTGCAAAAGATCTTGACGTGTATTATCTTTTTTTTAGGAATGATGTGTATTATCTTTTGATAAGTAAAAAACACGTGTTTTGAGTTTTTTCACCGTCAAACAATAATAACATGTAACAAAAAAAAACCGTAGCAAGCGTAAAAATTGATAAAATATTAGATATTGGAGAAAAAAATCAGAAACTAATTAACTCTTTATTATTTCTTCTATAAATACTCATCACCACTCTTCTACCGAATATCACTCACTTTCGCTAATTAACCCTTTCTCTTCTTTTTTGTTCTCTCATCAATAACAACAACGACTGCAACCATGCTTGTTTACCAGGATCTTCTTACAGGTAATAAAAACCTTTCATCTTTGAGATTTTTTTCCTTTAGTTTTCGTTTGTTTTTCTTTTCATAGAATTTTGATTTTGATGTTCTGTTGATTGTTAAATACTTGATCCTGTATTTAGTGTATGAATGAATTTTGTGTTATGTTTCTCACAAACCTCACTTTGGTTCTTTTTTTTTTTTGTCCTAAAAAACAGAGAGGTTTTAAGGTTTTTTCAAAAAGAACATGAAGTTTTCTGTTTGTGTTCTGTGGTTTAACCTTTGGATTTGAAGGAGGGGAAGTAACTTATATTATTATCCAAGATTTTGATAAAACTTGTTGGTGTAATTTTAAAGTTGTTGTTTTTGTGACAGACGATTAAATTTATGATTTATTTACCACAAATTGTTATATGAATATTTTTTACCCTTAAACATGATTAGCCTAACCTAATACTTGATAATGGATTTTAGTTTGTGAGATTGCAAACTGCTACTAATATTTAAGATTATTGCTTTTGGTTGCGGATGGATTGAGTAAAATAATGTTGGTAATTGTTTTTTATTCAAATGCTTTTACTTATAAACTTTACTTTGTTGATGAATTTCTCTAGGTGATGAGCTTCTCTCTGATTCATTCCCCTACAAGGAAATTGAGAATGGGATGCTATGGGAAGTGGAAGGAAAGGTTAGTAACAAACAATTTTGTTTTCTATAATGTTTCTTTCAATGCTTTATTTTTCATGTTCCCAAATATATGTTCATAAATTAGCCTAAAGTTTATGTGCAATGTGATTTTTTGTAGTGGGTTGTTCAAGGAGCAGTAGATGTGAATATTGGTGCTAACCCTTCTGCTGAGGGTGGAGACGAGGATGACGGTGTTGACGATCAAGCTGTGAAAGTGGTTGATATTGTTGACACTTTCAGGCTTCAAGAGCAACCAACTTTTGATAAGAAACAATTCGTTACTTATATGAAGAGATATATTAAGTTGCTGACATCTAAATTAGAGGCAGAGAAGCAAGAGTTGTTCAAGAAGCATATTGAAGCAGCAACTAAGTTCCTTCTCCCAAAACTCAAGGACCTACAATTGTACGTGTTTCATCATTATCTTTCATCTTTTATGGTTTTATCAAGTTTATTCTTTATTGTGTGTAAATAATCCTTACTGATTGAGTAATTAATCAATTAATGTTGCAGTTTTGTTGGAGAGAGCATGCATGATGATGGAAGCCTTGTGTTTGCTTACTATAAAGATGGTGCCACTGATCCAACTTTTCTCTACTTTGCCTATGGCTTGAAGGAAATCAAGTGTTAAGCACGTTTAGTTATCATGTTTTGCTGTTTAAATTGATGTTCTTAATTGGTAGTACTCTAGTGATTTTGTTGAGGTTTTATGATTTTTTAAGTTCTAATTAGGAGGTTGTTTCAAAGATTACATTTTTATATGGTTCTTTTTTATATTTATGTGAGAGTTATGATTTTAGTCATGTATTTATGTTCTGTTTGCCAATTTTTTGTTTTTGGGTACAAGAAGAGGGAAGAGTCAGAGAAAATAAAAACTAAGCAATTAAACAACACTTCGAGGGATGCAAGCGGCAGAACATGCCTTGTATGGATGATTTGAACTTCCTAATTATATTTTTTAGATTACGAATGCGCCAAATTAAGGTAGAAACATTCTCATTGATGTTACATTTTTCAGTTACTATGTCGACCAAAACTTTGGAGTCGCTCTCTACTTGTAGGTGTGTGATCCCCTATCTTCGAGCCATATATAAATACCAATATACATGCACCATATCTCTACATGTAGCGCGTCACATGATCATATTTTACAGGCATAACTATTCAAATATTATTATTTCCAATGCTATTTGTTCGCCCATAAATCATTGTTTTAGATCAATTCATTCATTGAAAATTATCATCAAATAATGGCTTTTCTACCAAATTAGTGGTAGGTTGTGAAGCCCGGATACGAGATACGATACGGATACGATACTGCACCGATACGCCGATACGGAAAAATTTCAAAAATCAAGATACGATACAGCTGGGATACGTTAATAAAAAAAAAATTATATAATTAAATGTATTATATAATTATAACCATTTTTTTATTATGCAAGTATATTAACAAACACAAGAAACCAGGCTCGTAGCACATTAATATAAATATAATATTGACGATTAAGAGAGTGGTCATTAGGTAATTACATACGCAATATATACCAAAAATAGCACCAACAGTGTTATACATCAATGCTACACTATATCCAAAAGAAACTTGTTAGTGCTATACTATATCGATCCAAAAAAGAATCACTATATCCAAAAAAAGAACACATCAGTACTAAGAGTTAACACTAACAAGTAACTAACGTTTATAATGTTTTTATTTTTATTTTTTACACAAAAAAAAAATAGAAATCAAAATAATATAAAAAAACACAAGTATCCGTGCGTATCGGGATGTATCGGAAAGTATCGGATAATTATTTTTTTAAAAAATAAAATTTAATATTTGGATACTCTCCGGATACGTATCAGGAAGTATCGGGCAGGTATCGGTGCAGGATACGCAGGGGATACGATACGTCATCCATTTTGAAGTATCGGGGCTTCATAGGTGGTAGGGCGTGTCGTGGCATCGTGAGAACATATATTTCCAAACACAGCTTTAAGATTTTGATGAACTTGTGTTTTAATGAGCACTATCAAGTCTAGCTAAATCAAAATAAAACTCTTTAAATTTTTTTATTTTTTTTGAAATAAAACTGTTTACTAAATTATTCTAAAGTTTTTCTTAACGCCTAGGCAATTGAAATTGCTAAGTTTCACTCTGAAGTTTGATCATATATGCTTGTTGAAAATGCTATTCTGAGCCATTGAGCATTTTACTACTACACCTCATGCGTAACCCAAAGTACGTCTACATTTTACTTTGAAGCACATTTTCTCTTTTTAGGCTAAAGTACTTCTAATTCCATTCTTTTTTTAGGCTAAAGTACATCTAATGCGAAAACTTGAACACTTCTATCATCATTGAATATTGAAAATGCATTTGATTTTAGGAGAAGCAATTGTTTTATGGTTAATTAACTATGATGCCTGTAAATATTCAAAATTTAATTTTCAGTCCCTACAAAAATACTTACACTTTTAGTTCCTACAAATTTTCCGTCAGAATTTAGTTTTTGTAAAATTTTGACATCGACATTTTTAATCCTTGTAGAATTATTCGCCAACATTTATGATCCCTAAAAATGCTAAAAAAAAAGTTGCCAAAAGTGCATTTTTTTATAGGGACTAAAAACAAAATTTTGAATATTTATAAAGATCATTTAAATAATTTACTCATTTAAATATTTATCGCATATATTAAGTGGAAATATGATTTAAGTAAGTTTTTAAGAACGTTAGTCAGTGTAAAAAATATTTGGACAAACAGATAAGTCACTTAAGGAATGTGAACATGGAAACTTAATGATAATCCTATATTTGATAACCATGAAGAACTCGCTACACATTTCCTGGTCAAAATACACCAAGCCTAAAGTCAATCATCTAAACAAGTTTTCCTGAAGCAAAGCAAAACAAAGGAAAATCATCTTCTGAAAGCAAAACATATCATCTGCATAAAGGTTCAAGAAAGTCTGTTTGGATCAAATTGTATTTTCAAACTCATACTTTCATGAATTGTAGTACATTTTTATTCTCTATTGAAAAAACGAAGACGCTGAGATTTATAACAGTGGCATACCAGCCATTTTCATCAACTTTGAAGTTCCAACTGCATAGTAAAATTGTTTTAAAAAAAAGAACATTAGGATAGTGGAAATTAAGTCCAAATATTGTGGTATTGGAAAGTATAAAAAGTTGTTCATAGAGAGCTAAAAACACAAGAAAGATATTGAATACCTTTCAAGTCTCAAAATAGTTTTGTATTGGCACACCGGACTCTTCTGTCAACTTTTTATAAATAGCTTGCAATTTTCTAGTTATTTTGCCAACTTTTCCATTACCAATTGTGTGTCCATCAACCTTCACTACCTGAAGACGGTAAACAAAGTTTTAGCACATCATATGAGTGAATAAATCATGTCACTATAACATAATTCAGACAAAATTTTGCAAGGTATAAGGTACTTACTGGACTTAGTTCTCCCATCGTTCCTGTAGTCCATACCTGCAAGGCAGCTTTTTACTTATAACTTGACATAGATTTGATTCAAACCAGTGGGAGAGAGGAGTATTAAAATTATGGAACATATTGAATGTGAGGCTATCATACTGCCTAGACCAAATACGTAATAGTGGTTTATGATAGAACACTATGACGTTACATTTATGCAGTTATTGAATAAACAGGGAAATGAAACCCAAAATCAGTAGGCATTTTATTTGCAACTGCATATTGTGCAATCCTATTCTATTATCAATAAAAGTAAGTTATTTCTATTACATTTCTATGTTTGGTACCGGTTTCTATCACAAATACTTATTCAATAGAAAATAAAAAGCAGTTTCTTTTAGATTAACAGATTTCAGGAAAAAAAAAGTATATATATTATCGGTGAACCTCATCTGCTGTATGCACTTCTGACAGGCTGATTCTCCGCTCTTCCAAAATAAACTGCTCCTTCACCACAAGATCCATGACCTTAAACTGTGAAACATTTCAGTTCTGTAAGTACCAAACAATGATAATTTCCACAAAATAAAAATGCAATAATAAACAAATCTCATTGAGAGAAAAGGAATTTGGCACTTACAGTTGCTCGAGTAATGCCAGGAAGACAATAATCAGCATGTGGTGTCAAAACCCGGCCTTTCTTAACTATGAACTACACAAGGTAATGCAATATATTAGTTGAAATGTATACGTTGTCTACCATTGCTAGTTTTTAGCAAAAACTTGTGCAAAAAGAAACACTTCAGGGAGCAAGCTTAGAGGGGAAATGAACATTGTGCAAGAAGATGATTTTGCATAAGCTATGCACTAAACTGACTGAGTATGTAATCAACATAAATTATCAATATTGGGTAAATCAACTCTATGCTACCTAGCAACCCTAGTATGTAATTATCAAAATAGAGAGCAAAGACCTTTATAACAGTTGAGTGAAAGTTCAAGACATACGATATTTGTAGCATTGGTTTCAGATACAAAACCATCCTTATCAAGCATGATTGCATCGTCTGCTTTGGCATTATTGCCTTCAACCTGCACCAGACCAAATAATGACTCATAACTTATTCCATTTGAATTATTATATGTAAAAAATTCAAGAGGTGAATAGTAAATTACCTTAGCGAGTATGTTATTGAGGAGATTGTTATGGTGTATCTTTGAATCCAAACTCTGGTGAAACAAACAAATAAAAAGGAGAAAAAATAATCAACTAGACAGACCAAAAAAGAGTATGTCAATCAAACAGGAACATTGTTGGTTTTGAATTAATCTCCTTGATTAAAAGGTAGTATATCTCTAGCAAGCCCATGCAAAATTTCAATTATCTTAACGAATAAAATCATAGTTTCATACATGAAAGTATGAAATCATGGCAACAATTCAAGCATAGATTATTAAATAAGAACTTCCTTCTCAAATTAACAATTATAGAAACAAGAAACTTACATTTGGTGCGTTGCGGCGTGTTGTGGCCGTTACAAGAACTATACCATGCTCATTATCATAAACAGGTGGCTTCCATTCAGCGAGTACTGCATAATTCATTGAAGACCAATTTCAGTAAAACATTGCATGCAAATTAGAAAAGCATATTATTGAGAAATAAAATAATTAAGGTTCAAAACTTAAAAGGTTAACTTATTGCTCTTATCAGCATATCAAGTCCATTAAATGACTCAACTCACCATCATAAAAATCACATAAATCTCTTCAAGAACAAGATCTAACCAGATTGCCTTTCAAGAGTTAAATCACATCAGCAGATCAAGTCCATTAAATGACTCAACTAACCATAAAAATTTCATAAATCTCTACAAGAACATGATCCAATTCAGGTTGCCTTACAAGAGTTAAATCACATTCGACATTTGTTTTGGAACCAAAACCCATAAGTAATATCAAAGTTTCCCAACTTGTGATGCTATTTCTTCCTATGATCCCCCTGAATGCTAAGTCATTCCCGCATGCAATCAATACATGAACATCAACAAAAAAAATCCCTTCAAAGACTATTTAAGGCTAAATTTCTAAGGGTTTCACTTGGAGCTTTTCATAATTTTCCTCTTCCTCTAATTATTAGGTTATCCCTCATCTGATCAATTGTTTTGAGAGCGTTATTAGATGTTTTCTCACATGTCTGAAACATCTTAGGCATAATCTTAGCAAATTTTCCTCAATAGGTGTCACTTCTAGTTTCCCACTAATACACATTCATTTATGTCTTATGTATCGTGTGACCATTCATTCGGTGTAATATTCTCGTCTTTAAAGGCTTACAGCACTATGCTACCCAGCACTCCATTCAATAAACCATTTCTAATCTAATGGTTGTGTGGTTAAAATTTCCCCTTCGACTTAAGAAGGAAGGACAACACCTGTATATTGATCACAAATAACACACGAAGCATTCCTCCATTTCAACCAACTAGGTTACATCCTATAAATATACATCGCCCTCTATTTGTTGATCACAAATATTTTGATATATCAATCCAAAAAATTTGTTAAATAATGCCTTGATTTAAAACATATATCATCGGAAAAAAATAAATATTTTGGTACCAGTATCATTGTTATTTGCGAAAGGATAGGTTTTTACCAATTAATGTGCATCCATACAGATTTAATGACGGGCTCATCCCAGAAGTAACCTAGAAAAGAAGAATTGGTAAGTGTTGAGTTTCACAACTGAATTAAATATGATCAATGGTTTCATAACTTCCGTTGCAAATAGTATGAAATCCATGTAGCCGGCCCCACTTGGTGGGAAAAGGCTTGGTTATTGTTGTTGTTGGTTGCAAATAGTATGAAATATAGTCACCACCACTAGTGAAACAATAAGCTACCATTCAGCATATTGCATGTTTACAAGGTTACATTGATCAGAATGAAATAAAAATTATGAGCAAACAAAGAATTTACATAACTAAAACAAAGAGTCTCGGAAAATAAAACCTTCTTTCCTCGTGTAAGTGAAAGTCGGATGTGAGCATTGTCAAACATCCCATTCCTAATTAGGGTTTTGAATATAGCTTCCTTAATCTGCAATATGTTACAACGAAATCCATCACTAGAACTATGGAGAAATAAACAAGACAAAGACAACTGAATTAAAGCACTTGGTTTTTCAGAAAGTTGTAAAAAGATCAAACAGAGCCCATAAAGATATAAAATGAGGTGACCGACTTGGCAACTCATGATGGATGAACAAAAGACATCTTCAGACTCACCTCATCTCGAGTAGGAACATTTTCAAAAGCCAAAGCTTTAGCAGAATCAAATAACCTGACGAGATTTAGGAAAATCAATTACATTAATGTACACGAGATGTTTTTACAAATGAAATCATATTTTCAATCACAAGTTTTAAACAAATTGATTGGGAATGAAACCAAAATATACTTGTTTAGTTAAACAGCTATACACTTTCAATTTATAAAGTTAGCAACACTACCGATCAAGATGTTCCTCAAGTTTAAATATCTTTCTTTTATACACTCGAAGACCCTCCCAAACTGAGTCGCCACCTTGGACAACTGAATCAAACACCGAAACCTGATATATCACAGAATAAAAAATTAGAATCACGAGAATGCATGCTCAATCAAAAAATTTACCTTATTCTATTTACAGGAAACCATAAAATGTTGTAAAATAAGTACCTTAGCACTCTCACGTGTCACAATCTCATCACCGACCCAAGCAAGCAATTTCTCGTTTGCAGGAACGGGAAGGTCGGGAGGAGGCAAATGAGAACTCAGAAGGGATGTCTTCTTCTTTACATGGCGCCGAAGCATGTTGTAAAGAGGTAGACTTTGCTCCAGCAATTCATAGAGAGAAAAGGGAAATGGCTGAAAAGGAAATAACAACACGGCATCAACTCAACCAGGATTTCCCCGAAGCATGTATCCAACTGCAATAAGATTATACCCCCTTTTTTCAAAGATATGAGCTAACTAGGTAGTTTGTGATAATAAGCGTCCTCAAGAAAATATAATAAGCGTCCTCGTGAGCTTAGCTCAGTTGGTAGGGACAATGAATAATATATGCAAGGTCACCACCAAAAGAAAATATAATAAGCACTTTATATTGAATACATATGCATCAAGCCGGATGTTACTTGAAATTGGGCTTATTGTCTGTTACTCCATGTTCTATGTGGAGGGTTGTTTTCTTATGAAAAGCTTGTGAGGTTGTTTTCTTATGAAAAGCTTGTGAGGTACCCATTTTTATTTGATAAGGACATTTTGTGTGTTTGAATAACAGAATTTGTTGTTGAAAATACATTTCTAGTTTTATCATTATGATTTAATGCCCCATAAAAATCACTGCTAGAGAATATTGGTTGTTACTGCAAATTATATAATGGGCCTAGACTCCTTGCATCAGGTACTAAAATGAAGGCATACAAAAAGCAACTGCATACCTCAGGATACTTATTTTGTTCCTCAAAACCAGTAGATTTTTGTGCATTGCTATACCACCAAGGGGCCCATAAGCCATCTACTGGTTTTGGACCTGCTTCCCAACTGGCAAGTTAAAAACAAGAGTTGTCACTTACCATGCATATATGCATAAACTTTGTTATATTATAGCAGTATCAATATACAATAATTTTGTATGAATGATTTGACCAAATTTTCAATGACTAAATATCTCCAAGTATATATCAATTTTATCAAGATTTAACAAGAAATCTATGATAAAAGAAAGAACAGAAAAAGTAGCAGCACAAGGGCAGGACTTGCATAATGAACACTATGCATACCTGAGCATTTCAGGTTGAAAAGGAATCTCCAAATCATCACAGAGACCCCGTAGAGTAGCCTGCAAATTAACAAGATCGCAAATTAAAGCAAGATTAAAATTAGAATTTTGATTTGCATATAAGTCAGTCTAATGTATCAAGAAGAACATAAACTTAAATAAATTTAAACTTAAAGAAGATTTCAAAGACGTGTAGAAAGAATACGGTGAACTACTTTGGTAGAGTTTCATTAATTTTTTTGGCGATCAATCATAAAAAAGTATTAACTATCGATTTCATATTCATAGTCAAACAAGGGTCAAACTACTAGAGAGCAACTAACACTACTACAATAATGACATTTAGTAACACTTGAAAATTGTAACTAAATCAAGAAAAATGTTACTGATAAAATTTAGTAACATTTGAACAACTATTAATTAGGTAAGCATATGCATATCACAAGATAAGCAAATACATAATTTGTCTTATTCTGATTCCTATTTGAATTCATTTTCATCTCATTCCAATGAACCCAACATGACCTTGTTTTCGTACTTTACTATCTAATCTGAATCAAGCATGTCGAAAAAACTCAAATACCTCAGGATCTTTTAGAAGTTCTTCAGCGTCAATGACAGGCGGTGGGTTTCCAATCTCAGAGAGTTCATTGTATATTTGAACAAGCTCCAACAAACCCAACTCAAAGAAAGATGGGGGGACAACCTTGTCAAAGGATGACTGGAAGACGCACAAAATCAGATCATAAGCCAGTGACAAGAAGATTTAAGTAGCATATAAATAAATATATGACATAAGAGTGTTACCAATATGTCAAGAGGATTTCTTATTAGAATGAAATGCTTTCCTTTCTTCATTAGATCCTCAGGCAAACCAAGCACCCTTTGTTTTGATATATGCTGAAGGCAACAAAGTAATAATGATAAGGGATGTATTTATATATATATCACACACATAATACAAATTCATATATATGTAATTTAATGCTTCCTTATATCTTGAAGGAGACGCAATTTACCTTAACAAACCTATACTTGGTGTTTCCCGGATGATAAATTATGTCATTAACGACCTTATTTCCATCAGATTCCTGTTGCATAGAACACAAATGAGGATTTATGAATGAATGTTGCATAGTTAAATTATAAGATATTTAAAACGTGAGAGAGATAAATAATACCATATTGGAGAGTAGTTGGTCTCTGTAAGGTCTATCAAAACCACTAACTCGAAGGAAATGAGCATAGAGAGGCTCATCAAGCACTTCAATATCATTCCTCTAAATTAAGTTTTGTTGATCAAATAAACACAGTCACATAAGTTGAACTGAATAAAGTGAAGTGGAAAATGAAAAGAAAACATAGAGATAGTGATTATTTGGTGATGATGATACCTGTGAGAAAGAGTACATTAGACTTGTACTCAAGGACCTTGGTGAAGACCATGCATGAATCACCTCCATATGCTGTGCTGTGATTGGAATTTCTTTATCAAAATTAAAGTTAGATACAGTTATCACTCTCACTTCTCTTAATCTTATACTCCCTCCGATCTCGTTTATAAACAATTTTTGACTTTTTAGATTCATTGAATAAATGATGTATGTGATCTATGACATAGACTAGATACATCTTTCATTCAATGAACCTACAAAGTTAAATTTTGTTTATAAACTGACACAAATAAAAACTTCAATAAAAAAACAGAGATAGACACATGTGACAAACCTGAACTTTTTTCCTCTCTCTTTTCTCTTCGCCTTTCTTATTTTCTCTTTTAACTAGTTATAGACCTTTATTTAAGGGAAAATATATTGAATTTGATATTTTAGGAAATGATAAATCAGATTGTACATTACAATTTTTTCGCTAGCCTTGATCGAAAATATTAAAACAAATTGCATATTTATTACTCATCACATTATTACCGATTAAGCCATATTATTACCAATCAAGGCAAATCACAAAAATATTAATTTTTTTATTCGGAACTTGCCTTATAAAAATAAACCATTTATTATATTAGAAAACCAAATCAAATTCGTTAACTAATTAAAAAATTTCAAGTCAACTGAGCTTTTACCCCTCTTATTAAAAAAAAAAATTCAAGTCAACCGATAGTAATTAGAAATTGTCTGGCATAGGAATATTCATCTCAAAGCGTCTTTGTTAATGTGGCGTCTCTTGCGCAACCGGCTTCCATCAAAAGATAATTTATTGAGGCGAAATATCATTCAAGCAAACGACTTGGCTTGTGTAACCGGGTGTGGAGCTTCCAAAACAGCTAATCACCTCTTTCTTAATTGTGAGTTGTCTTATTCATTGTGGCTTCTTGTCTGGAATTGGATAGGGCTCTCGGTGGTTCCTCCTTGTCAGATTCGTGAGCATTTCATCCAGGTGTCCTTCATGGCGGGGATGCCGCGTGGTACTCACTCGTACTTTAAGGTTATATGGTTTGCTTGTGTCTGAGTAATTTGGAAGGCATATAATAATCGTATTTTTAAAAATTTGGTGTCTACTACCTTGGTCCTTTTTGAGAGAGTCAAGTTACTTTCTTTTTTGTCGTTGAAAGCTAAACATACATCCTTTTATTATTGTTATCATGATTGGTGGAGACATCCGCTATCTTGTATGGGTGTCCACTGATTGATGTCTGTTTGGTAGCTCTCTCATGTTGGCTCTCGGTGTCTGTAAACTTTGATCGGTGGTGTTCTTTGCACTCCTTGTGCATTGAGCGTCACTGTTGTTGTTAATATATATGGCATTTTGATTTGTGCAAAAAAAATAATTAGATTTTTTTTTTGAAGGAGATGGTAATTAGAAATATCTCCATTTTATTTTCGTTTTATTTATTAATATGAAATATTTTGTTTTCAAATAAATAATAAAATGGCCCAATTGTTTTAATTTTTATTTAAATAAAGTGTGTATATATTTATTTTTATTTAAAAAAAAGTGTGTATATATACACGCATGTCTTCGTGAGCTTAGCTCAATTGGTAGGATCGAGGTTCAAATCTCAGACACCTACCTCTTCACATTTAAAATGTGTGAATTTCAGTCACTAGACTACTTGACCAAAAAATATATAGACACACATATAAATTTATAATTGAGGTTAAATGTGTGAGTTTCAGCGACTTTTATTTTGATAAATTTTGAGCATTTTAATACGATATATCTTATCCCTTTCTATTATTTTATAATCAAAATATTCCCTTCCATGATACTTTTTGACAATTCCCTTCCATTATATTTTTTTTGGTAGTGAATTCCCTTCCATTATATTGATAAAACGGTTCAAAATCAAATAATTTCCTGATTCAACGAATTATTATTTTTTAAATGTAGTAAAGCTTTTTTTATAAGAAAAAAAAAAGATTAGGGTTAAAATTGCTTTATATTTCACTCAATTACCAACATATCTCATATATTTCCGTTAAAAAAAAAAAATGCAATATATATTTTTTTTATGACTGGTGCTAGTCACACCCAAAAAAAAATAAGTTACACCCAAATTTATTTAAAATTTTACAATAATACCAAAATTGTCCTCTTCATGTAAATTTTTAAAAACCCCTCTTTTACGATCATTCTGAACCCTTACCCCCTTTCATCCACAAATCACCATAGATGTGCAACCAATATCTGAATCAACATCTTTGTTATTGATCTGTACTATATTCATAAAGGTTAGTGAATTTCATGAATTTCATTTTCGATGAGTTTCTATTTGTTTATTGTTTGTTTTGGTATGAGATATGCTTGTCAATTTGATTTTAAGTGAGAGGTTAGTGTAAATTAAGTTTACGTAGTGTAGTTTACGTATGTAGGTTAATGTAAATTCAAGTTTACGTATGTTCAATTTAGGTTAGTGTAAATTCAGTTTACTTACATTCAATCTAGGTTAATGTAAATTAAGTTTACTTATGTTCAATTTAGGTTAATGTAAATTTAGTTTACGTATGTATATAAGAGGTCAGTGTAAATTCAATTTACTTACGTTCAATCTAGGTTAATGTAAATTAAGTTTACTTATGTTCAATCTAGGTTAATGTAAATTCAGTTTACTTACGTTCAATCTAGGTTAATGTAAATTAAGTTTGTAAATTCAGTTTACTTACGTTCAATCTAGGTTAATGTAAATTAAGTTTACTTATGTTCAATTTAGGTTAATGTAAATTCAAGTTTACGTATGTTCAATTTAGGTTAGTGTAAATTCAGTTTACTTAAATTCAATCTAGGTTAATGTAAATTAAGTTTACTTATGTTCAATTTAGGTTAATGTAAATTTAGTTTACGTATGTATATAAGAGGTTAGTGTAAATTCAGTTTACTTACGTTCAATCTAGGTTAATGTAAATTAAGTTTACTTATGTTCAATCTAGGTTAATGTAAATTCAGTTTACTTACGTTTAATCTAGGTTAATGTAAATTCAGTTTGTAAATTCAGTTTACTTACGTTCAATCTAGGTTAATGTAAATTTAGTTAATTTAAAATTTTTATTTTAGTTAAAGGGTATATTAGTCATTCTAGGATGTAACTTGTTTTTTTTTTGGTGTGACTAGCACCAGTCTTTTTTTATAGGAAGATTTCTTCTTCTTCTTTTTATTTTTTTATAAGATTATAGGAAAATATCTAAAACAAACATATTGTATCTAGACCTATATATATATATATATATATATATATATATATATATATATATATATATATATATATATATATTGAATAACGACCTAAATATATTTTTAAAATATGAACATATCATGATGTGTAACAATATATAATAATAAGATGTAACAAACAAAAGAATCCTACAATCACTTGAACTCTTTCATTATTTATTCTATAAATACTCACAACCTATATTCTACTTAATCTCACTTTCGCTAATTAACTCTTTACATACACACAAAAAGAAAAACAACAACCGCAACCATGCTTGTTTACCAGGATCTTCTTACAGGTAAAAACCTTTCATCTTTGAGTTTTTTGTTTTACTTTACCACCCAATTAGGTTTCTTTTACTTTTCTCCATTGTTTTTCATAGGATTTTGATATGCTTTTTATTTTTTAACCAAATATTACGATGAATGTTAAATATACTTGTTCCCAATGTTTAGTGAATGAATTTCTTGTTATGCTTTTATGCACATGTTTTTCATAAACTTCACTTTTGGTTTTAAATAAATCTTCTTTAGAGTTTATACTAACCTTTTGTAAGGTAGTTAAATTTTTTCTAGCTTTAGAGTTTTTTTTTTTTTTGCCACGAGATTGATCTATTTTTTTTGGAAAACCTTAAATTTCTTGGGACCAAACACACACTATTATAGATCAAACTTGTGGCAAAAGTATGAAGTTTTATGCTTGTGTTCTGTGGTTTAACCTTTAGGTTTTTCGTTATTATCCAAAATTTTAATTTAATAGAATTTGTTGTCTAATTTAAAAGTTCTCGTGTTTGTGACCGAGGATTATATTTACGACTTTACCACAAACTGCTAAGTAATATTTTCTACCCTTAAACATGATTAGCCTAACCTAATACTTAATTGTGGATTTTAGTTTGTGAGATTACTACCTGCTACTAATATTTAAGGTTATTTGTTTTTTATTATGAGTTTTACTTATTAAAAACAAAAATTCATTCAAATGGTTTTACTTATGAACTTTACTTTGTTGATGAATTTCTCTAGGTGATGAGCTTCTCTCTGATTCATTCCCCTACAAGGAAATTGAGAATGGGATGCTATGGGAAGTGGAAGGAAAGGTTAGTAACAAACAATTTTGTTTTCTATAATGTTTCTTTCAATGCTTTATTTTTCATGTTCCCAAATATATGTTCATAAATTAGCCTAAAGTTTATGTGCAATGTGATTTTTTGTAGTGGGTTGTTCAAGGAGCAGTAGATGTGAATATTGGTGCTAACCCTTCTGCTGAGGGTGGAGACGAGGATGACGGTGTTGATGATCAAGCTGTGAAAGTGGTTGATATTGTTGACACTTTCAGGCTTCAGGAGCAACCAACTTTTGATAAGAAGCAATTTGTTACTTACATGAAAAGATATATTAAGTTGCTGACATCTAAATTAGAGCCAGAAAAGCAAGAGTTGTTTAAGAAGCACATTGAAGCAGCAACTAAGTTTCTCCTCCCAAAACTCAAAGACCTACAATTGTATGTGTTTCATCATTATCTTTCATTTTTTTTTTTTTGTTTTATTAAGTTTTCTCTTTTTTGTGGATAAGTAATCTTTACTGATTGAGTAATGAATCAATGTTGCAGTTTTGTTGGAGAGAGCATGCATGATGATGGAAGTCTTGTATTTGCTTACTACAAGGACGGTGCCACTGATCCTACTTTTCTCTACTTTGCTTATGGCTTGAAGGAAATCAAGTGCTAGGCTCATTTAGTTATCATCTAAAAAAAGATTATGTTCTTTAATTGGTAGTACTCTGTTGATTTTGGGATTTTGGTTTAGCTATACACTTGAGTTTTTATGAGTTTAGCATTTTCTAATTAGGAAGTTATTTCAAAATTTACATTTTTATATCGTTTCTTATATTGTTCTCGGAGCAACATGTTATTATTATAAAATTTCAGCAGTATCGTTTTGGTTATGTATTTTTGTTATATTTGTCGATTTAATCATTTTCGTAGTTTTTTGTGTTAGTCAGAAATCACTTTTTTATATCAATTTAATATTAGTATTGTGTTTGGAAACGCAGCGTGGCGAATGGCCAGTGTGAATCTAGTCAGTAGTTTGAGTTTTTGGTAGTATGTGTCTGATGGGATCGTAAAAACAATGTTTCTAAACACCCTTCACTCCTAGATTATGTTAAATCTTTTTACTATTTCAGCTATATTAAAGTTTATTCCAATGCCTAATCAATTGAAAATGCTAAGTTTTGAACCATTTAAAATAGTAAATACTTGATGTTATCTTCTTTGTTATTATTGTTGGTTTGGTGGTTTTGTATGCTTGGTTATTACTTTCTTGTTGTCAAAAATAAAAAACTTTTCGAAACTTACCGAATTCTCGTGTCATAAAATAAATTTAGTAAACTTTCTTTGTTTTTTACTCAAGTCTAGTGAAGTTTATTGTTTTTCTTTTGGAATTTATTGTCCAGACTCTAATGAATCAAATTCCAACAAAATATTATATGAAACCTTAGGAGCGGTGGTCATGTTAACTTCTGGCATGATAAATTGATTGAATTGGATCACTCACTTTTTTCTCAATCAACCAAGCCAAATATGCTTTTGGATACTACTTTGAGGTTAGAAATTTGGATAACAGGTGGAATTTGGATTTGATTCATAATTGGTTTTTCTCAAAAACGTTTATTCATAATTGGTTTTTCTTGAAATGAAAACACTTAATTTGATCATTGCAATCCCGCCGCCTTTATCGGATGATTGCAATGACATAACTTGCTGGGGTGATAACAGTTCTAATTAGTTTCCGGTTAGCAGTGCATCGCATACTATTATATCGCCCCAAATTGAATCAGAGATGATGGTGAATGGAAACTAGTATTATAGAAATGGAAAGATTAACATGAAAGTCTTATGGCTCATGAGCGTCTATTAACTGATCATATATTTCATAGTTTTGTTTTGTGATATCTTCAACATGAATGGTTTGCAAATGATGATGAAATCAGAGCTGTGTGTTCAACGCAGAGCTCTGTGTAAATAGAGAAACATCAATTCTAAATTAACAAAAAACTAAAATATTCCATGATCCACACACTGAGACATATGATCCTCACAACTCAACTGGTCTAATGCAAAGCTTGATCACACTAATAAAATTAATTCAAATGTCAAACACCAAATTAGACTTTCTCTTAGCCTGAGATGTCTTAGATTTTTTTTAACTGAAAAATGGTTTGTTACAGAATCTAGCTTAAGTATAATAATAGTTCAGACTTGCTTTCTTCTTTGCTTGGACTTGAATTATACCTTCATTAAAGTCCTCGTGGTTCACCTACATTTGAAACAAAAAGAGATAGAAAGGAAATTCCCACATCAACATGTAATATAAGAAGTAAAATATATGTTGGTCTAGTGCTTGCTTTTGCACTGATTTAAAACAAAAATTGCAAAATCATTATGGCAACAACTATATAAAGGTTTTTATAACTACACACTATAATTGTAAACATATTTCATCTCTATTTTGAAGCGACTGAATCTGCTCAAAACTCAGCCGCCACCATCGTTAATCTCTGCTCTTCCTGAGGTCTTGCCACAGAAAGCACCAAATCTACAATCACCGCCAGAAAAGGTTATATCGCCACCACCCCAAAACCACATGAATGCATCTCTATTTATGGAATCTTTGACCTTAAGACAAGGTCAATTTTGAGGAGCGGAGTAGTGATAGCTTTGGTCAAGTGGGGGTGCTGTTACATACCGGCGATTTGTTACGTTAAGAGTAATATTAATAGAAAATTTAGGTTCATATCCTTATATATAAATAACTCGGCTATTATTTAGTGAATTTAGTGAATGAAATTTGGAGTTTCATAACTTTTCGTAACAAAAAACAATTAAGACAGTAATAATATTTCAAAAGAATAAAGACGCAAAAGAGGTAAACAATGAACATATTATGTTTTATAACAAATTTCGATCAATTGTGCCAATATTTTCGACAAGACTGCATATCGATGTACAAAAAAACAAAGGAACGATATTAACATATTTCTACTTAGGACTTCTTCTGAATATACAATTCTTCTGATGTACAATTTTTATTTGAATACAATCATTCGGCTACAATCTTCTTAATGATGTAGGTTGGCAACGGAACGGAACTAGGAGGTGGAGACGCTGAAAAGATGGGTGACCCGGCATAGAACCCATTCGTCTTCAACTCTACATGTGATTGGAAAGTTTTAGTCCGCTTTTGGGGAGGGAGATACACCGTGGTTTGCCGACATGATTTGTTAGTGACGGGAAGTGGTTTGTTAGTGACCGGAAGAACAACAACACCAGTGTTACTCCGCAAATGGGGAGGACGGTAAATTGATTTTTTTTGTGCCGCAAGCTTCAGGAAGAAGAACTATAGTGCTCATTTTTTTGGATCGGTTGACAAACTATCAATCGGATGGAGGGTTCTTTTTATTTTGGAAGGAAGAAAGCAGAACTACTATTTATATAGAGAATAAATAGTTTTTTTTTTTTTAAGATTATATCTTTTTTTTTCAACCGCCCCTAACTTTCCCTCCTAAAATACAAATTTAAAACACTAACTTAATCTTTTTTATTTAGGAAAAAAAACATAATCTTTTTTTTTTAAAGAAAAAACAAACTTAATCTTAACCCAATCAAAACAAATTTTCACATTAACTTAATCTTTTTATTTTAAAAGAATAAACTAACTTAATCTTAATCCCAACCAAAAAGTTTCCTATAATCTCTAATTATGAAAGTTAATGACAAACAACAATATAATTTTGTCATCATTTGACATCTCATCTCACCATATTTTAACCATTTTGTTTCTTTTGTAACAAAAAATAACGACTAATACCTCAAATAATGACTAATACCTCAAATTCTTCCTTGAATTTTAAAAAATCGGCCAAATTCGTTCCTGAATTTTGCGAAATAGCTATTTTGTCCTTAAATTTACAAAATGTCAATCAAATCAGTCCCTCCGTTAAGTTGGTTTGTTAACGGTGATGACGTGTAAAGTTAACCTCTTACAAGACTTACCAAGTCAGATGCCACACAAGTAGGGACCAAATTGATTGATTTAGAGAAAATTGTCAAGGGCCAAATTGATTGATTTTTAGAAAATTGTCAACGACTCTTTCTCCTCTTTCTCATTAACGGCTCTTTCTCATCTTCCTCATTAACGGATCTTTCTTCCCCAAATATATAAATTTGGAACCCTATCGTTATAATTTGTCACCTAGAGTTCAAAATCCCCAAATTTCTTCCATGAATTGATGTCAATGTTCTTCCCCAATTCAAAAAACTTAAAACCCTAATTTTGTTGATTCAATTCGAAATTCAAAAATCAGTGGGCATTGTTGAAGATTCGGTGTTCAGAAATGATGGGTGGTGGGCGTATGGGCAAAAACAACTACAACAGTCGGTCTTCATCTTCAAGCTCTGTGTACAATGATGAGGTGAGAGAGCTTCAATGTTGGTGTCCTAGAATTTGTATTGTAAGAAAAGCCAACACTGTCAACAATGGTTATGTGATGTGTGAATGCTTTGTTTAAATAGTACTGATTTTGTCTTTTGATTGTATAGGATGATGGTGAAAATTGTAAATATTTTGTGTGGGTTGATGAAGTTGAGGAATGAGGCTATTTTAATAACAATGGTGCTGGTCATGGAAGAAATGCAAGGTTGATGGAGAAGCCAAATGATAGGGGGAGAGAAGAGGTTTGGAGGGCAAGGTTGATGGATAAAGTTGATTGTGTAGGAAGTGAGCTTAGGAATTGGGAACAAATAATTATGTAATAGGGACAAACTCTAACTTGTCAAATTTTAGTGCAAATGTTATTCATGATATGCAAGTTTTAGGACTTATTCCTTCTGTGGCCCAACAAACTATAGATTTTTTGAGCGATTCCTGGGCTAATATAGGTCAGAGAAGAAAGTGATGATTTCACAAGAGACACAAGACAACCATTTCAACTAGTGGTCCCAAGAAAGAAGAAGAGCAAGAAGCAGCAGTCTGACACGAGCTAATGTTTCAAGGTGGGCACTTCTACCCGTTCGCCTCGCTAGCTCTTTAGCGGGTCTCTTATCTCTTTTTTGTTTCCTCTTTGTTTTTCTTTTCCTATTTCCGCTTTCAATTTTCTTGAGAGTTTTGGTTTTGTCCCCCCTCACTTTTTGTATTTCTTTCTTTTTATATATGATTAGGGTTCTACAGCAGGAGACCCCTCTTCGGCTCTTCATCCCCTTTTTCTACTTCAAAAAAAAAAGATATATCCCATCCCTTTTTATTATCTTATTGACAAAATATTCCCTTCCATCATACTTTTTTGACAATTCCTTACTGAAAAAACGGTTCAAATATAATTTTTGTGGTTCAATTAATTATTATTTTTTAATTGTATATCTAAGATCAATAAATCTTCATTAAATTTAGATAAGGACTAAAATTGCTCTATCTTTTACTCAATCACCAACAAATCTCATATATTTCCGTAAAATAAAATAAAAACAGATCCTCTATATTTATCTTCTTCTTTTTTTTGAAAGGGTCTAAATTTATCTTTTGTCTATAGGAAGATTTGTTTTTTTTATTCTTGGAGGGAAAATTATAGGAAGATTTCTAAAAATTATTCAAAAAATAAAATAAAACAAACATATCAGTATCTAAACCTAAATATATATTGTTAAAAAGAATCTAAATCTAAATATACAGTATATTTTTAAAATATGAACATATCATGATGTATAACAATAATAATAAGATGTAACAAACAAAAAAATCCTACCATCACTTGAACTCTTTCATTATTTATTCTATAAACACTCACCACCTCTATTCTACTCAATCTCACTTTCGCTATTTAGCTCTTTCTCCTTCTTTCGGTTCTTTCTTCTTCTTATAATATTTTTGTTCTCTCTTCTTCACATACACAAAGAAAATAACATCTGCAACCATGCTTGTTTACCAGGATCTTCTTACCGGTAAACCCATCAACATCTTTGAGATGTTTTGCTTTAGTTTTCATTTGTGTTTCTTTTCATCGGATTTTGATATTTTGATGAATGTTTCATACTTGTTCCCTGTATTTAATGAATGAATTTATTGTTATGTTTTTATGCACATGTTGTTCATAATAAACCTCACTTTGGTTTTAAATAATTCTTCTTTATCTTGTTAGGTAATTAATATTTTTCTAGCTGTGATGTGTTTTGTTTAGTTTTTTGTTCCAAAAAAACAGAAGTTTTAAGGTTTTCAAAAGAGTATGAAGTTTTATGTTGTTTGTGTTCTGTTGGTGTAATTTAAAGTAAAAGTTGTTGTGTTTGTGTTGTGACAGAGGATTAAATTTATGGTTTCATGACAAAGTGCTAAATTAATATTTTCAACCCTTAATCATGATCAGCTTAACCTAATACTTGATTATGGATTCTAGTTTGTGAGATTGCTAACTGCTTCAAATATTTGTGATTATTGTTTTTGATTGCTGATGGATTGAGTAAAATAATGCTGCTAACTTTTGTTTGTTGATGAATTTCTCTAGGTGATGAGCTTCTCTCTGATTCATTCCCCTACAAGGAAATTGAGAATGGAATGCTTTGGGAAGTGGAAGGAAAGGTTAGGAACAAATTTCTTTATTTTATAATGTTTCTTTCTATGCTTTATTTTTCATGTTCACAAATATGTATTCATAAATTAGACTAAACTTTATTGTGCAATGTGATTTTTTGTAGTTGGGTTGTTCAAGGAGCAGTGGATGTGAACATTGGTGCTAACCCTTCTGCTGAGGGTGGAGACGAGGATGACGGTGTTGATGATCAAGCTGTGAAAGTGGTTGATATTGTTGACACTTTCAGGCTTCAAGAGCAACCAGCTTTTGATAAGAAGCAATTTGTTACTTACATGAAAAGATATATTAAGTTGTTGACATCTAAATTAGAACTAGAAAAGCAAGAGTTGTTCAAGAAGCACATTGAAGCAGCAACTAAGTTTCTCCTCCCAAAACTCAAAGACCTACAATTGTATGTATTTCATCATTATCTTTCATCTTTTTTTTTTGGTTTACTTATTAAGTTTATTCTTTTTTGTGGATAAATAATCCTTACTGATTAATTAATGAATGTTACAGTTTTGTTGGAGAGAGCATGCATGATGATGGAAGTCTTGTATTTGCTAAGCACGTTTAGTTATCATGTTAGGATGAAAAAAGATTATGTTACTCTAGTGATTTTGGGATTCGATATACAATTGAGTTTTTATGAGTTTAGTATTTTCTAATTAAGAGATTGTTTCAAAATTTGCATTTTTACATCGTTTCTTATATTCTTCTAAGAGCAACATGTTATCACTATAAAATTTCAGTAGTATGTTTTTGTTATGTATTTTTGTTATATTTGCTGATTTAATCGTGTTCATAGTTTTTTTAAGTTAGTCAATTCGCAATTTAAGATATTGTGTTTGGAAACGCCGCTTGGAACATGGTCGGTGTGAAGTTGGAAGTTTAATGGTAGGTAGTTGGAGCTTTTGGTACTTAGCAAATTCTCGTGTCATAGAACAAATTTTGTAAACTTTGGTTGTTTTTTTTTACAAATTTTGTAAACTTTGGTTGTTTTTTTTACTAAAGTCTAGTGCTCAAGAGGTTTCATTTGGTGATACCAACACTGCTAGAAAGGCACATTTGACCATTTGGGAAGTTTATTGTTCGCCTAGGAAAAGACCTCAATCGTGAATGATGATGCTTTTTTGAGAGTTAGAACAATACTATATCCGGTTAATAATACCATTTCATGGTGCAATGTTGCGACATCGAATCCAAATCGAATAAATAATTATTATATTTGTAATAATATTTAGTATAACATTATGTTGAGATCAATTCTAAATTAACAAAAACCAAATAAATTCAAATATATCCATGATCCAGACAGACACATGATCCTCACAACTCAACTGGTCTAACACAATGTTTCATCACACTAATTAAACTAATTCAAATATAACATGTGGATTAAGTTTCTATTACTTTTTCGAAATTGATTGCATTACGATCTTGGCGAGCTATATAGGTAATAAATAAATCATGTGATTAGAGTAAAATAGCACCCCAAAATAAGTAAGTAAATGTCAAACACCAAGTTAGACTTTCTCTTATCCGGTAAAGTCTCAAATTTTTTTGAACTGAAAAATAGTTTGTTATAGAATCTAGCTTAAGCATAATAGTTCAGGCTTGCTTTCTTCTTTGCTTGGACTTGAATTATACCTTCATTAAAGTCCTCGTGGTTCACCTACATTTGAAACAAAAATAGAGAGAGAGGAAATTCCCACATCAACAGGTAATATAAGAAGTAAAATATATGTTGGTCAAGTGCTTGCTCTTGCACTGATTTAAAACAAAAATGGCAAAATCATTATGGCAACAATTATATAAAGGTTTGATAACTGCACACTAAAATTGTAAACATATTTCATTTTATCAGTGTAAGCATGCTTAAAGAAATATTATGATGTGTAACAAAAAAGAAATGATGAAATATTAAAATGCCTATATGTATAACTATTAAGCTCAATTATTAATCGCTCGAACTATCAATGGGCGGCTAAAACCTATGCTTGGATTATGATGAAGCCGTGCTCCATTGTGTGTGTGTGCGTGTGTGTATTGTTTCAATTTATAAATCTATTATATAAACTTATCTAAATTTCAGTCTCAATATTCATGATGCATGATTTAAATTTTGAATTAGAATTGTGTTAAGAAAATTCGTACAGAAAAATGACCAACTAAAAATAAAACTAGGTTGTTAGGGGTAAATTTGCCAAGACAAATGTCCAACCAAAATTAATTTTATTGGTAATTTACTTCATAGGATTTTGTAGTATGCTTATATAATTCATAGAATATATCTTGTAAGATGATTCAGGGTGTGTAAATTAGTTGTTCAAAATCTGGAAGAAAACAAACCTCAGTTGCATCACGGCGCAGAGCCAACATGCCAGCCTCAACACAGACAGCCTTCAGTTGTGCTCCATTGAAATCATCTGTGGACCGAGCTAGTTCTTCAAAGTTTACATCTGGGTGAACATTCATCTTCCTTGAATGGATCTGAAATATCCACATGGAAACAATCATCAAATATTCTGTTCTCAAAAAAATAAATAGAACAAAGCAGATGAAGTATGAGGACAAACCTGCAGAATTCTAGCTCTTGCTTCTTCAGTAGGGTGAGGAAACTCAATCTTGCGGTCCAATCGACCAGAACGCATGAGGGCAGGATCAAGAATATCTGCACGATTTGTTGCTGCTATCACCTGCAATTGACAAGTGTAAATGAAAATGGAGGGCACTTTAATCACTTTCTTCCATACTGAACAAAAACCAAAAAATTTGGTTCCAGCTTCTAAATCTATATAATTTATCGCCATTCAAGTTGTTATATTAAAGGTAGTTTTAAAAAAGTTGGTAAATTGAAGGTCAACAAAATTATGGGAGGCCCAAAACACAGCATTTCAGAACATATGAACTAGTATGCTTAACCCAAAGCCAGTATTCATCTATGATACGTAACTTCATCACCTAAATAAAAAATATACCATACAGATAAGAAAATTAAGACGAACCTTAATTCGGTCATCACTGCTAAAACCATCAAGCTGATTGAGCAACTCTAACATGGTTCTTTGAACCTCCCTGTCCCCACTCACTTCACTGCAATTAGCCACAAATAAAATCATAAGATTGACGAAAGTCTACTGTTTTTTAAGAATCTAAAATTCAATACTTGAATCAATAAACATTCACTCTACCACAATGAAATAGAAAAGAAAAAATAAATTGGGATGTTGATCTAAAAGCCTGCATGCTAAAATTTAATACCTATCAAAACGCTTTGTACCAATTGCATCGATTTCATCTATAAATATAATGCATGGTGACTTTTCTTTTGCGAGTTGGAAAGCATCACGGACAAGTTTTGCTCCGTCTCCTATGAACATCTGCACATAGTTTCAGGTTATATCATTGACTATTAATCCCAATGCAAACACGTAAATTCAATTTATACAGACAACGAAGGAATGAAGGAAAATAAAATAGAGGGATGGGATATTAAAACATACGAATAGATACTAGTAACAAAGCAAGTTTGTGTTGAAAATAAAGACAATAAGAAATGAATAAACAAAAAATCTTTGTACAATCAGCAGGGGGCATTGACACAAACTGAAGAAAAGACTAGCTAAGAAAAGATTGAACTGAAGAAAAGACTAGCTAAGAAAAGATTGAACTGAAGATAACAGAAAATCAGGCCTAGTTGTACAAATATTCAATTGTATTAGAAAATCATGGAGGAATATTGACACAAACAATGAAAATGGAATCATTAGCCATGATTAGAAATATATAGAATGGACAAAAAGAAAAAACAGATTCAGATGGTCATACCTGGACCAGCTGAGGACCTGCTAACTTCAGAAAAGTGGCATTTGTCTGCGCTGCACAGGCACGGGCCATTAAAGTTTTCCCAGTCCCTGGTGGACCATATAAGAGCACTCCCTTGGGAGGACGAATTCCTAGCTTCTGGAAACGCTCTTTGTGGGTCATCGGCAAAACGATGGCTTCAACCAATTCTTGGATCTGTTGACAAAAACAAAGTTATTGATCAGAAGATCCAGTTATATCACTGGCCACAAATTCACAATAAAAACATAAGTGCTTCAATACAAAAATAAAGATTACCTGCTTCTCTAATCCACCAATGTCATTGTAGTCCTCTGTTGGCTTTTCATCAACTTCCATGGCCTTAACTCGAGAATCATACTCAGAAGGCAGAGTATCCAAGATTAAGTAACTATCTTTGTTTACACCAACAAGATCACCAGGTTTTAGCTTGTCAGGGTCAACAAGTCCAACAACTGGAAGAAAGATTGTCTGCAATAAAAAGAAAACTATTGAGTTTATGGTTGCAACAAGATATATAAAGAGCATCTCTTCAAAACCTAACTATGAATATATTTTTGTTAACTAAGGCCCCTAAAAACAGAAGGGGGAAAAAATACATATAACAAACAAATCTTAAAATGGTATATAACGGTACAGCAGATATTGAAATAAGAAAACATCTATTTCCCCTCGAAACGTTATGAAATGGTCTATCTCACCTGTCGAGTAGATGTTTTTAGCACAACACATTTTCCCTTCCTTTGTGAGTCAAGATCAATATTGGCACCATCTTCCTCAGCCTCATCTTCTGGATTCATTTCCAATATCTAAATGCAACACATTATCACGTCATAATCGGAAAAATGCACAAAATTAAGCATACAAAATTCATAATCATCAATTCGAGAATATTATCTATGTTGATGCCTATACTTATATACAAAGGGAATATTTAGTTTATGTATAGTGCTTTTCTTCCAATTATACCAAAATCAGTTCAATCTCATTGCAATAAGAACAAACCCACTCCAATAAAAACACTATTGAAGGAAGCTTATTTCGATCTTATTGCCAGTTTTTTAAATCAATTTGCCAAAATTATTCAATTGTGGTATATGCCAGAATATTTATAACAAATAGACATGCAATTAAACGCAATAGAAAAGAGAAAGATTTCCCGATAAAAACCTAAAATAGCATAGAACAGTACACAGATTCAGAGACAAATAAAACTACTCACCAGAAACACAAAGCAAGTAATAGTAATTAGTAATCTACCTCAACAATGTTACCAACGAGATAGGGTAATTGTTTATTAAGCTTAATTTTCTCTTGATTCTCTTTAATCTTCTCTTTATACGATTCCAACTCCAGATTCGTCCTCTGCGACTCTTCCTACATCAATATTACAAAAAATTCAACCAAAATCAGAAACGCAACAAACTAAGCAAACCCTAACAATACAAAGTTACACAAGTAAAAAAAAAAAAAGAATTCAGAGATAAGAGAAAAGGAACCTTGAGGATGCGAATCTCGTTGTCGAGAAGACGAGAAGCTCTGACGATATCGTCGGTGCTCATATTCGCTAATTGGTCATCTTCGAAGTTGGCATCTTCTACCATCGCGCTCGCCATATCGTAAGATTAAACTAATAATAACGTGAATCGAAATAGGTTCAGTTCAGCACGATAGCAGATTTGGGAATTAGGTTGAACTCAGCAGTAGCAGATTAGGGATCGATAGATAAAGTGAAGAAGAAGAAAAAACAGTATATATAAGATTATAAAATGTCTTTTCCCACAAGTATTTTTTTATTTTTATCAAATGGTAAATATATTATTATTTGTTTTCTTTTGGAACAAAGTTCAATAAAATGGGCAAATGGGCCGGGTCTATGTATTTCACGAGTCTTTAAACATATCGTATCAATATAATAAGATGTGTAATTATATAAGACATATTGAAAATACCTAACATCAATCCATTGTCGTCCAGCGGTTAGGATATCTGGCTTTCACCCAGGAGACCCGGGTTCGATTCCCGGCAATGGAATTTTTTTTATTTTTCCCTTTAAAGAATAGCAACACCTTTGTATTTTTACTTCTTTTTGTTATTCGATCGCCGAAAGCAAAACTATTTACGAATATAAACATTATGAAAAGTCGAGCTAAGAAAATTGATTTAATTTTAAACCATGCCTTATTTTATAAACAAAATTAACCATCCTTTTACTAAAAAAAATTCATTTTAATTTTTTATCTCTTGCAATTATGTCCGCGATTCAATTAAATACTTAATGGAGTATAATAAAAAAGGTGACTTCCATATGCGGTGGTTGATCTTAACTTATTTTATTGAGGGTACCAAATATTTGTAGAATATATAGTTAAATTGTTTCATTTGATAGACACAAATTATTATGTGGTTCTCGTGTTTGAGTTCTACCTTATGAACAAAACATCTATATTTTCCACTGCGATACACTCAAATCTTCTGATTCTATAAGTCTAATATAGTATTTAGAAAATATATGGGGGCAGCCATGGCTACCATGAGCTTTCATGAAGATCCGCGGCTGACCGTATGACAATGTCACTCTAGCTAGTTACTAGTAAAGGAGTCACGTTGTTAGTTTGTCTTCTAATAAAAATGTATCCTAAAGTTTGGTAAAAAGTGCATAGTAGTTGTACAAACATTAATAACACACTAAACTCTGACCTATGTCTTGATCTAACCGTCATACCATCTGGTAAAGGAGTCACATTGTTAGTTTGTCTCCTAATAAAAATGTATCCTAAAGTTTGGTAAAAAGTGCATATTAGTTGTACAAACATGTAATAACACACTAAACTCCGACCTATGTCTTGATCTAACCGTCATACCATCCATGACTAACTTGCGATATAGTTATATAGACTCTCAAGTATAACCCAAAGCAATGCTTGTTTTGACCACATGCTTCCGTCTCTTAAGAACTCGGTTGACCAATATTCCATATAGTCCGTGCGAATTCAAAATTGTCCTTATCGTCTCTAACACACATGCTTGCACTTAATTTGTTTTGGTAAAAACAAGTAAATAGTCGCATTGATGTTACATTTAAGCTCTCAACATCGGAGCAAATCATCGCATTGTTGTTGTTTCCCTTCAGGATTTTTGCACTAGGCATGCTCATCTTCTTTCGCCCGCTGCACTACATTTAAGCTCCCTAACATCGGAGCAAACTACTTGTTGACATTGATGCATATGTTCATGCGCCAAATGAAACGAAGAAAAACATGTCACTTCATTAAAATTTCACTCAAAGCATGCCACTTCTCAAATTTCTTTTCGCCTTGGTGCACCCGAAGAAAAACATGTCAATCATTCTCACAATCACATAGACAATACTCACATTTATGGGTACAATTCACTCCTCTTTATTGAAGTCGGTCTCTTGTTGACAAGCACCCTAGCCGCCCTCCATAGAAAGACATTCATCCTTTGGGGAATTTTTAGTCCCCACAACTTTCTCCAATTTCCATCCATTTGATACTCCGACTTAATTAACACTATATTCATTCATTGGAGTAAATTTCCACCTCATTGTATCTTCCCGATCCTCATCATAAATTGATATCGACAACACACACACACATAGCATCCCTTAGGTTGGACAAAGAATTACGCGAGGATTTCATCTACCCAATGTATCCATTTGAATGTTTGCGTATAAATATTACACTTCCATGAATAGTATAAAACAAAATATTTTATAATGTATTTGAAAAAGGTACAAGTAAAAAAATATTATTATTCACCAAAAAGAAAGTAAAAATTACTATTAGAAATATAAATTAAGTATAACAACTAATATTAAAACAGGATTTCAATGGAAAATTATTTACCTACAAATTGATATAAATTATTCAGAGGTAAAAGTATAAGAATATTAGTCAAACACATACCTAATAAAAGGTTTTTTTTTAGAGAATTTGATGATGATCTCATACAGTATGCTATATGAAATTAGGTAGAGGGAATTTTTGCTCAAAAATAAAAAAAAAGGTAGAGGGAATTTGTTCCACACGTCTTTGATACGTTATTAAACATGAATTCGGAGTCATAAAAGGAATGGTGTTTTGATACCTTATGGACTCTAAATCCAGCCCAGCAGGTCAAAGATAAAACTCAAGCTAGTCATTTCCATTTAAACACACAAGTTTTTGATATTGTGTGGCAAAGACATGATCTAATGACAAATATTTTGCAAACTATGGATGTACTTCGCTTTTAAAAGATAGAGCACCACCTCTAGGTCTTGAGCTATATTTGGAAATTGGATACTTGTGGAGCTATAAAGAAGAGATGATTCCTTGAGATTTATGGGGAGAAATAGTTGTTTTTCTTTCTTAATTTTATAAAAAATGTTTTGATTCATGTAACGCCACATGAGATGGTGAATAAATCACTTGGTTAAGCTAAGAAATTAAAAAAGTTAAGAATAGTTTGAATGAAAAAGTGTATATATATTCCATATTGATACTTATCATATTTTAAAGTATTTAGATTTCACAATTGTCAAATTTAAAAAGGATTTAAGTAAAACTTGGTTGATGATGCTGGTTTCTTGCCAGAAATCGGATCCCTTTTTGTGCCTGAAAAATTGCAGTTCGGTGATCTTTGCGGTTCAAGAATTTGCAATCTTTGGAAGATAATATTCTGAACCTATACACATGAATTTGTAGTACGATCATTTTAAACTCCAACAAGAAGTGGACTAGAGAAGCAGTACCACATTCAACCATTTATCTTGTCGGACCAAAAAAACGAGAACATTTATCTTCTGACAAGTTTTATAATTTGTGAACCAGATCTTTAAATAATCTTAGATAAAAGGAACCAGGTTCTTCTACGAAAAATTGATGGTTGTGACAAGAGATAGCAATTCAATCTTGTAATTAAAAATAAAAAATGAAAGTAAATATTTGAGTCTTAATTAGGCTTTTGATATATGGAGGGAGGACAACACTCCATTTCTATTCCATGGAAAATGAATTCGAACGCATTGAGCTGACACAACAAAGTTGTTTCATCCTAATCCTACTTAAGTGGTGGATTTCTAAATCATTAAACTATTTGATCTCTAAATAATGCTATGGACAAATAAATAGTTATTTCGCCTTGCTTTCCTACTAGCTTTTGATTATAGAATTGTTCAAAACAAATAATCAATTTTATCAAAATCAATTATCTTCACCATACAACCAAACACACACGTAGACAATTGTTTGATAAATGACCATTAGAGATTCCGGGACATAATGTTGATTTCTTTATGCATGTTTGAATTGACAAAATCACATTTAAAAAAATGTAGATCATAATGCTCTGGTAATTGTTTTTCTTTATTAATTAAATGATAGAAAAAACATAAGCACATGGAAAAAAAATCAGAACATAAAATAAAATTCAAGTATATTAGCAAAGTCAAATGAAGCATAGAGGGTGAATAAGTTTAAAATTCAAGTATATTGTCTACTATGATACATATCACAAAGAAGCAAGGACAACCACTGAACAAAAGCCAGAAAGCCCCAGAAGAACTCTATTATTCTACCCAACTTTCCATCCATTCAAAGCAAACAAAGTAGTAGTAGTCTTTTTCTTTTCCAACTTCCTTTTGAAGCCTTTTGCTCTGATTCTTCTTATCTACAGCATTACAAAATTCTCTCATGCCCCATACAAGTTGTATGTATTTCCAAAAAGCACTCCAACCAAATGATTACAAATCACATGACATTACACGCATTAGGATTTTCATCACTAAAATAAACAAACGAATCCGACGGTTGTGATGAAGTATACGATTCCAGTTCATACGTGTACGGCCTTGGTTGAAGCTCCATTTCGTTTCCTGTATTCATCACATGCGCGTATTGATACGGTTGTGGAGGCGCATAATACGCTGCACCGTAACTACTGCTGCTTGGATACGCTGTGTGATGGCTCACGGTAACAACCGGTGGAGCAGCAACAACATGAGATCGAGGAGTACCATAGTACTGCTGAGGTGGGTAAAATTGTTCGTTAATGTAATGACGTGGCGGTATTTCATTCTCATTGGTTAGGTTTGAACCTGAATGTACTTGCCCAAGAAAATTACTACTTTGACCTTGACTATACCCTCGACCATGTGACCGGTTACCTGAATCACCGGTACCCGGTGCATCACCGAAGTGTTCAACATTATTGTCAACAACTTTACCTTTCCCTTTCTTCTTCTTCTTCTTTTTCACTCCGGTGCTATCACCACCGGTTGAACCGGTTTTCTCATTCGTCAATGGTTCTTCATTATCATCATTAGGAAATTGAACTGCTACGCTAACTTTTTTCTCGGCTACCGGTTTAGCCGGTAACACCACTGTTTGCTTTCTCACCTCTGGTTTTAGTTCTTGAACATGTACTACACCGGTTTTCCCGGTCGCGGAACCTTCGCTGGGTTTGTTAACTTTACCGTTAACGTTAACATTAACATCACCGCTTCCGTTGCCACTTTTAGCGGTGTTGCCGTTAACTTCAACGTTCTTGGATGTGGATGTGGATGTGGATGTATCAACTTTACCTGTTCCATTGTTGTTGTTTTCACTGTTGTGTTTGATTTCTATTTCTTCACTGTTTTCACTTTCTGGATCACTCTGTTTCTCTTTATTCTTCTCTGGTTTTGGCTGCTTCTTCTTTTTGGATTCTGTTGGTTCAGGCCAAAGCTCAACATGCTTCCCTGTCTTGCTGGCAAGTTTGTGGATCAATATATCACTGTTCACGTTCCCAGTTACTATTACTTTTTGTTGCCTCAAATCAATGTTTATGTCTTGAACACCTAGTTGAGAAAAACTAATAATATTAATAGCCCTTTATAGAAGATGACGATGATTAAAAAAAGTTTGATTTTGATTTTGAAATGAAAAAGGTTACCTTGTATGGCTTGAAGAATTTTGTGTACTTTTCTCTTGCAGCCTACGCAGTGGATGGAGACTTTCAACACAGTTGTCTGAGACAAAATGGTAAGTAACAAGTTTAGAAGCAGTTGAAGAAGAATGAAATGTAAGTAAGAGGTGGAACAAGTGTTTACCTTGTAGTTGAGATGTTGTTCAGCTTGTGTTTCTGATGCGGCCATTTGAAAGTTTGAAGTGAAATAGAAATGGAGATGTTAGAGAGAAGAGGAATGAATTAGTGCAAAGGGGTACTTTGAAATTGATGGGAATGCTTAAAAAGCAGAGAATAAAGGCATCTAGGCACTAACGAATATTATACTATAGCCTAAATAATAGAGTGGTATAAACGTAGGGTTTCATGAAAAGAAGGACCTGGAAAAAGAGACAAAAAAATATCGTAGGGCCTCGTTTGTTTTGGGTGTAACCGTATTTATTCTTTCCTGCAAATTATATACTGCTCTCTCCCTTAAAAAAATATAAACAAAAATTAGTCAACAGTATCTGATTCAAAATTTATATTAAGTATTTCAGTTTATATTAACTCTTTTTATTTATATTTTAAAACCGAGGAAATACTTTAAAATCAGTCATTTATTATTTGATGAATTGATTTTTTTTTTAAAATATTATTATTATAGGAATTTGTTTACCTTCTTTTTTTTTAAAAAAAACTGAAGCTCACACCTATCAATCAATGTAGCATTTGATGCCGCTTCAGCTTTTCTTTTCTTTTCTTGATACAAAAGGAAATGGTTCAACATGAGTCGAATGTGATTGAGCTCGACTTAATAAGGTTCTATTTTTATCCTTTTAAAGCATACTATCTATAATGATGACAAATATTTTTATGTATTTAAATAAATTTTACGTGTATACATCATTTATTTATAATTTTTTAATACTAGTATCTAATAAACACTCAATTTCTGCAACCCAACACCTCACACAAATATCTTAAACGAATGTGAGGAAGGGGGCAGTTAAAAGAAGGAGGGTGGGGGTTAGGTTCAGTGTGGTGGAAATACTTATTGAGTATGCATAGAGGTGTAGGGTTGGGTGTGGGTAACTGGTTTGATGAAAATTTGGGGAGGGTTGTAGGCGATGGGGTCAACTCATGTTTTTTTTTTGGGATGGATGTATGGTTGGTGGAGGCTCATTGTGTGACTGATCCAGACATCTCTTTGATTTAATAGAGAATCGTATTATCACAATTGTTGAAATATGCTCTTTAGGTTTTGGGGTGTGGAGGGTGAGGCTTGACATTGCGGAGGAGGTTGTTTGCATGAGAGGAAGAGATGGTAGGAGAGTGTTGTGTTTTGTTGCATAATATTGGTTTGCAAAATGGCATGGCGAATAGGTGGAAATGACATTTCGAGCTTGTAAAGGGCTATATAATCAATGGAGTTTATCATTTGTTGGCTCACGTGGAACCGACTGCTCATTATGATGTTTCTGATATTATTTGGGATAATGTAGCATCAGTGAAAGGCTATTTGTTTACTTGGCGTTTTCGTTGTAACCATATTCCTATCAACGATAACTTAATTGCTTTAGGCATCCTTCGGTCTAATTCCCAACATTGTGTGAGTGGTGGTGGTATGGAGGAAAGCGTTGAGTACCTGTTTTTAGGTTGCAAATACTTTGGGAGTATATAGTATCTTTTTCGACATTGTTTAGTCATTTTCTCAATCAATCTATCACAATTATCAGATCATCTCTTGCAATTTGGTCAGTTGGGAGGACCTTCTAAATCTTTACATTTGATTTGATTATGTGTTTTTGGGTAATTTGGAAAGAAATGAGCAACTGTATTTTTCAACATAAATAAAGAGGAATAATTGCATATCTTTTTGGTGGTTGAAAGCAAATTATGTTACTTTTGTTTTTCATAATTAGTGACTTAATCTCTTATTGTGCTTGTGATTTCTCACTTAGTTTTTTTTGTTGGTTTTGTTTTCGTTGTATTGAAACTATATCTAAGTGTTAATACTTATGTGTTCTAACCTCACACTTCTTATGTTGGGTACAATTTTTTGTATGTGTTAATATATTTTATTTTGACTTGATAAAAAAATCTAACAAAATAAAATATGGTATATTGATAGTCGTTATATGGTATATGATAATCGTTATAGACCCTAAAAATATAACAAAATTCAATTTTAGTCTCTAAAAAATAAAATGAGATGTTTTTGCCCTTCCAAAATTCTTCATTTCGTTTTTGGTCCATAATAGACATGATTTCGACTTTTATCGAACATAATAATATTAACATACATGGGGAAATGAGAAGTGTTATTAATATACATCTAACACACCCGATAAATCATGTAGCCTCACATTAATTTAGTGGAATTCATTTACATTTCAATCAATTAGACGTTATGTATTAGAGAATATAATTTAGTTAGAAATAGATATAATAAGAAGCAAAGGAAAGTTTTGCAAAGCTATTTAAGTTGACCTAAAAAAGAAGACAATGTATTTTAGAGAGTTAAATACTTAAATTGTACTTACGACAAATACCAGGCGTTCTCAAATTTGCTTCATAACATGGCACGTTATGTGAAACTAGGTATTGACAAAAAGGAGCAAAAGGCAATACTCTCTACTTGTAGGCTAATATTTATATACAAAGTAAAAAAGAATGCAATATCTTTCTTCCCTTTTCACTTTATTTTCACTACTTTTATACATTAGAGTTTGCAATTGACATGTCTCATAGGCTTTCATTATAGACAGGTCGGATTTTGCTGTAAACCATGGAAAGGAGGAGCATTGGTGTTGTAAAGCAAGACTCAAACAACCTTCTATGTTAAGTTATTAATTGAATGGCAAAATAATTACCAATAGTATCAATGTTGTGAGATCATAAGATCAGACAAACCGGTTCTTGAATTGGTCAAATAATTACCAAATGTAGCAATGTTGATAGTTATGTCAAATGTATAGTTGACAGTTGCTGTTGCAATTTGTAACATACATCCACTCTATCCTCATGCTTGCTCAAATATTGTAAAATGCGGCAGGATCTTGATAGTTAGCAAACTGCTCACTCATAGGCAAAAGTCATGGTATACTTCAGGGTGGGTTTGTTTTCGACTTTAAAAAAAAAAAAAAAAAATTGGGTTAAAAGAATTTAGAGATTTTTTTTAGAGATTTTTAGAAAAATCTAAAGCTATTTTCGTTTGCCACTATCAGAGAGGAAAGAAATGTTGCTTTTTTATGGGACCCACACACAAAAATCTTTCCGTCCAATAATGTAGAGAAAGTGTAGAATGAAGCTCTAATTTTGTAAAAGGACAAAACAACCTTTACTTTGATATATGTTTCCAACACTACTTATATTTTTTTCTTCAATTTATTTGCTTCCCAGATCAATTAGTCAAGGCTTCAAGCATACTAATTAATATATCCTTTCGGTTCTATTTATTTGTTCGAACAAGTTTATCTACTGTTGATTGTTTTAAATCGTGTATTCCTATATTATATAAATATATATATAATATACTAATATATCATTTTTATATGAGGGTAGTTATGTCATATACTAAATATAAATCTTTCTTTCCTTTCACTTTTTAATCACTTCACTCAAACCAAACAACTATGAAAATCATCTTACTTTCCATTCACTTTCTACTCACATTCATTCCTTCATCAATCTTTCCTCATACTTTCTTTCCTTATACTTTCTTTTCTCGTCCAAACGGACCCTTAAAGTAATTCATTCAGATTATGAAGTGTTTACTTTGTTTCATTAAATTTTATGAAGTGTTTACTTTGTTTCATTAAATTAAATGTAAAAATGAAGAACATAATTGGCCACGTACATAACATTTATTTTTTTTTGAAGTCAACACATGATAATAATCTAATAAAAGGAATAAGGCACATGGGTGCCAACAATAGAAACACATAGTTTTGGGCATTATACACAAACGAATACAATATCAGTGATGCAAACCGTCCAGCTACATTATAACACATTAAGGACTACTTGATTATTATTTATTAAGGATTACTTGATATTTGACATATTCAGAGATTGTTGTTTGATGACTTCTGTCACTGAAGGATTATTCTCAAGAACAACTTCATAACCATCTCCATAGCCATCCATTCCTTGAGACATAAGTTGCTAGAAAATCTCACCTGCACATGAGCCTCCACTAATATCACTTGTAGATATGACACTATAAATAAATTTTGTTAAAGTAATTGTCCCTTTGATCCGTGCTATATCCAGGTAACCTTGAAGACTTTCCAAATTCTTTTCTTTGTTCTTTGTGTTGAAAATTGGTTTCAAATTTGTGGTTTGGAAGAACAGAGAAATCGTGACACGATTTCATCAACGTGTCACGATTTTCAGGCAGGGAGCATGGTTTCTCAAGGTGCTCAATCGTGTCACGATTTTGGGAAAACGTGACACGATTTTCAAACTTGTTGGGTACGTTTTCAGGATAAGGTTGGTCGTACCTTGGGTCGTACGCACCAATCGTGCCACGATTTGGAAAATCGTGACATAATTTTGACAGCTAAAGACTGCTATATAAGTGTTCTTGTGCAGATTTTGAAGTAGAGCTGGAAGAGAGAGAAACTTGGATTACAAAGGAGGTAACTTTATGGTTGAGTGTCTTTGTAGTGAGGATCTCTTGGGTTGGGAAACATTGTAAACACCTTGGATAATGAGATTTCACCATTGGAAGGATCAAAAGCTTCCTTTTGTGTCTTCTCTTTATGGTTCATTATTGAGTGAGTGGGTAACACAAATGGGTAGAAATTAGGTCTTGTTCTTGTGTAAGCTTGCAAACTATTTTGTAACTCTTTGTAACACTTTCATCATAGTGGATCGGAGAGATGCTCTCTCCCCCAGATTAGGTCATATTGGACCGAACTGGGTCAACAATCTTTTGGTGTGTTTGTTCCTTTATTTCGTTGCTTATCTTTGTGCTTTGTTTATGCTTGTGGTGTTGCTCTACATTAAGTCTAAGTCTGTTTTTTTTTTTTTGTTGCTTGGAGACACTTTACACATTGATTACCACTTCCTTTGCTCCACACATCTTTGTTTTTCATTGGTGTGATTATCAATGGAATTCGCAACACTTTGTTCTTTTTTTTTTTGTGGTGGCTGGAATTCGATACCAACTGATCTAAGTTTACAAGGACAATCGTAATTGGATCAATTGAAGTGTGATTTAGAAATCTAATGGTTTCAATTTTTCGTCCGATTATTACAACATTAAATGATACTACAGTAGTTGGTCAACATGTATCTTTGCAAGGATCTCATATTTAGCAAATTAAGCTGTGCTTATTTTTTTTATAAAGGCACAAACTTATTTCATTTTCGTATGAATAATGTTTGTAGCACAGGTACAAACAACATGATTTTTTTTTGAAGGAAGGTACAAACAACATGATAAGTAGCAAAAAGCCTTGGTCTTACAGTAATACCCAAATTTAGTGACATTCTACCATTGATACAATCTGCAACAATTTAATTTCAATCCAATTTGATAGCTATTCCTTCCGATCATACATGTTTACAACTCCATCCATCAAATGGAGCTAGCTATATATATACCTCTACAACAAAAAATAATTCAACTATATATATGACTATAATAATATAGATGTATTACGGGCAAAAAAGAACTACGTCAAAAAGAATCTAAAAATTCTCTTTATGAAAATCAAACTTGGTGCCAGTTTTTCTTGAAAAGTCCAAAGAAAGCTTTCTTAGTTCGCCAACCAATCCATGTGCTCCACAGTAAAAAACACCTAAGAACATAATGTATGTTATATTATAAATTTGCTAAAAAATATGTTAACTTAAATTTCATCAACCAAACTAATTAAGAGATAAATCCATACTTACCAACTTTTTTTTCAGGGTGTTTAAGAGCAACATGTTTATAGACATTACGCCAATTTGGCCTAGCAAAATGTGTCTTAACCCTTGTCTCTGAAACTACATCCACACCATTTTTGGCATGGTGAAGGGACTGAAGCATTGTGATCAAAGCCGAACGAGCGTCGCCTTCTTCATAAACACTTGTACAATAATTGTGAAGCTCAATTACTCCTTCCTTATCATTCTCCGCTACCTCATTCATCACACCTTTAAACCATTCAAACGAACCTTGCTCACGAGTAACCCAATAGAAATAGGCTCGCTTGGTTGCAAAAGGCCTTTTCTTATTGTTCTTAACTCCGCTTTCCACCTCCCCTCCTTCTTCTAAGTCTTCTTCTTGTTGCTTAATGTTGTTTAGTACATCTTTGAGTATGCTAATCAAAGGAGTTGCGCCGATTCCTAGCCCTACTAGAAGAAGGACTTCATAGTTTTTGTAGTCTTGTGCTGGTGCTCCATAAGGTCCATCAATTCGTAGCCTTGGCATCCTACATTTTATTTAAAATTGAGTTTCACTATGATGAAGAAGAAAGCTATCCTATCAATTTCATAGAAAAATAATTCACATACACCGTTGGTGTAAATATTTTTTACACCTTGAATCAATCATAATGGTCAGATCATTAAAAAGGTTTAACTATACCTTGGTAGGCTTGATTTGCCTGGTAACATATCAGCTCTTAGAAGACCACTTTGGTCATCATTTGCTGGTTGACATGCCTGCGTAAATCACGACGATGAATGTAACTAATGCCATGATCATGAACAATATCAAATAAATATACAACTTTGAAGTCCAAATTAAAATAACATAACTCTTTCTCTTGTGCACGAGTATTTATTTACCTTGGCGAAAATACCCTTCAGTTGTGACGTCCAATCGCCCAAAGTTCGAATGTGAACACTTATATAGTCATCTCCAGGAGCTGATGTAATAGAAAAGGGATGCCTGTAGACAAATTGCAAGTAAAATCAAGTAATACTCTATAAAATCAACTGGTCACTGTAATTGTATGAATAGATACAACAGTATAAGAATAAGAATTTGGAACTTTAATTAGGCACATACCATTCAAATGGGGAGATATCTGAACAATTAACATAAATATACTGTCCACTAGTGTACTTAAACCCTTGTGGTTTAGATGCATGCAATGCTAGTACATTTCCCGGGTACACTGCAACCTGGAATTTTTTCATTGAATAACATTATAAGATCATTTACAATACCATTAAATTAATTACAAAATTGAAGATGAAGGGAGTGAAATGAAATTCTTAAAAATGTACCTTTAGTATCCTCACAGATTTGTAGCCAGATCTAAATGCACGAAGTAGTCTTTCGCATCCGTATAGTATCATTGGAACCGCAAGATACATCCATGTCTATATATGTCACATAATTTTGTAACAAAAAATTCACCAAATAATCAACAAGATGAAAAAACAAATAAAATGGAACGGAAAACACATTAGTTTGAGTAAGAGCACGTACCGTTTTCTTATACCATTTCTTGCTAAGGTAAAGGAAGTATCCATGAATGATAAATAGCACGTAAACAATGACAAAAAGGTGATGTGAATACCAAAATGCATTGAAACCAGTGAGTTTCTTGAGGGGTTTTGGAAGGTTTAGCCTATTACGACGAAACCAAGGTTGTGCTAAAATGAAAGCTATAGCCATAAGCACAACCATGACCACACCGGTCCAACCCTCGGTTCCTTTAACGAACCACCAATAATTATTAGGTCTTTCATCTCCAAAAAATTGTTTCATGGGTTCATATTCTTCATCTGTGGCGTGTAATAATCTTGGGAAGTCACAAGTTAAATGTGAAATTGCATGTAATCCAACCCCAATTGCAATGCCAAAAGCTATCACCTAAATAATAGCAAGAGGAAAAAAAAGAGTTACTAATTTTGTTTGTAGAGTCAAAGAAAAATAGAAGTAATATACTATATGATTAATCCAAAATCTAATATACCTTGTGAAAGTTGATATTGTCATCAAATGGAACCACCATTCCAAGCCTGGTCCTACTCCTAAGCCAAGTGATGGTGTTTCTACATACAGGCAACAAGATCAAGGCCATGTTAAACTTGAGCGTCTCGGCACCGCCCTTAGCCGTGGTGACACAATAGCCCATGACATGGAAAACGGCACGACGTTTGTACTGGATGAACTTCCAAGTGAAAAGTGCTGCACAAATTGAAAGCCATAGAGCTATGATCCAAATACGTTTCCAATTATCCTCCATAAAATAAGCTAGTTCTCTAAAAGCCCGTTTAATAGGGTTGCGCTCTTTAGTAGGGACTAACTTCTGGCTCAACATCTGGCTCAATACCCTACTATCTGTAGTTATGTGAGCTGATTGTGCTGGTGCTTGCAAAAGAAGCATTTCCAAGTTATACAGCTGCAGAAAATGAGATAAAAAATTTAATGAAGAATTATATATATGTGTATATTTAATTTAAGAAAACAAATTAAAATATAATTTACTGGCTCAATTTTGATGAGGCCATTTCTCACTAATGAGCTCCATTTTCTAGCTGATCAACTTAATTTAATTATTAATTTAAAGAATTTACAAACCTCAATATATCCAAGGTTGTTTGGGTCTAGCTCCTCCATGATAAGGGCAGCATATTCCTCTGCTCGTTCTTGTAACTTTGATAGCTTATTGGCCGAAGCACTTAAAGCAATAATCTGAAATACATGAAGCATACTACAACGTTCACACCTCCACATGTGTCTTGTAAATAACTATATAACATATTAGAAATTTTAATAATAATTTTGTCTAATGGCCAATTGGACACTCACTTAGTAATAAGTAGTAACAATAAAATTAACAAAAAAGAATAATTATAATAATAAATTCTCACCTCTTTTACTTCTTCTTCAGTAATTCGTCCATCAGCATTCTTGTCCACCCTGGCATCGTGGCATGAGTGAAATATATGAATCACCAAGTTACAAAGTATAGATCACAAAAAAAAGTAGTTAAAAAGTAGTACAGTTTTGCTACATTAGGCACGAAAATAAATTATTCTTTTATTCAAATCATGCTAACTCTAAGTACTAGTATATTTTTCTATAGTCAACAACCTAACCATAACCAACCATTATTTACAATTAGTTGATCCCATGCATATATACGACACCCTTCTTGTTTTTGTTTGCTTTAATTTTTAACTGCTACAATAGACTTTGTCTAATGTGTATAAATAAGGTAATTTTGCACAATGCACAGTTTTTTTTTTTTTTTTTTAATAATAAAACTCATCATAATAGTGAGGTTTATTGATCTAATAATAGAAGATAAGATGTGCATGATGCAATGTTATTTGTGTTCCATATAACTAGCCCATATAATAAACTTTGTTCAAGGGTACGCTGAAGTGTATGTATGAATAAATAATCCAACCATAAAGAATATTCCAATATTACATGTCAAAATCCAATATTCAGCAACAGAGATAATTTTCTATGGAACTAAAAAAATATTATTAAAACACACTTTATTTTTATACGGTTTTGCATTTTATATAATTCTTTCTTTCTCTCTAGGTCCACCATCAACACTTTCAATGTTAATTGTATACAATATGTAACATTAGGTATTAGCTTTTGTGTGTCTAAATATCATAGTTCAAACTAAATGATCTGAACATCTAATAAAATAATGTAAATTTTAATAAAGGAAATGCTAAAGAGTGTTACGCATTTGTTAAAAACACTGAAATAGAAATATTGTGTTGCAAAGTGATGAAAAGTTGTATATTCAACTATTTAAAAATATTTTTTTTTTTTGTTGGTATCAATTAAAAATTTCTATGTTTTACATTCTTAACTAATACTATAAAGACACCAGCATGATCCCATATAACCACGGTAACAGGAGTACTGGTTAGCACGACCCAATAATAATAATAATAATATCATTTCCATTCATATAAATCTCATAATAATTTTACGAATATTAATTATTCATACACATTCTACATTTATGAATAGTGTGCATTTAATCTGTAATAGAAAAATCCTTGTAAGTTGTAACTTAACATGCTCATCAATCAATTAATATTACTGTTTGGAATTTAGTAAACAAGGTTGAATTATGCAACTGAGTGCGGTTTATCTATTTCAAAACGATTGCGAAATATTTTAAGTGAAGATCACGCAAATCTATAACAACTTTCTAGAATGATTAGAAAACTGAGCACTCTACTTGGACAATTTAGTCCAAATACTGAGAACACATTTCAATTTTGAACCCAATAAAATCCGTTTGGCCGTCTCTATCTTGCTGACAACTTAAATTGACATTTCTCGTGTACATATCCTCATAGTTGATAAGTTTTTTTTTTTTTTAAGTAATCTAATGGTTAAATTCACACATTATGTGCAAAGAAGTGGAAATTCTGAAGTTCGTAACCCAACCCATGCACATAATGTTCCCCGTAGCTACCCATTGAGCTACACTTAAGGGACAATGAGTTACCTTGGACAGACACAACAATTAATTTCCTGTTGAAACAGAAATTTCGTAAAAATGGAAATGAAATTATGAAGTCTTCTTACATGCCAAAAAAGGTCTGAAGCCTTGAATCAAAGCTTTGATCAGTAATTTGGTCCCAAAATTCTCGCAACTCTTCCTTTGTTATGGAAGCAGCTACTATACCTCGACGACGTGCTAAGGCATCAAATAACTCACCAGCAAACTCCTTTGACTCGTTCATTCCTAATCATTGTCATTTCCACCCCAAATTAAAAAATAATATTAGTTTCAGCAAGAGTATCTTAAAATACATTCTATTATAATTTACATTTTTTCACTAAACAAATTTATAATTTTAATTAAAGAAATGTCAAGGGTACATGTTAAGAAACCTAAAATGGAAGTTTTGTCTAGTAAATTGTTTCTATGCTAGTTTATGCAATAATTTTTAGTTATCACTACTACACATATGATTTTCCCTAACGTTTACCCGATAACATGGATAAAATGTTACTATTTAACAGTTATTTGAAACATGTCTAAATAGTAACATTTTTCTTGACTTTGTAACACTTTTTAAATGTTACTAAATTCCTTATATGTTTTTTTAAAGAGTAAATCCCGAATTTATTGTAGTGTATAGATCATACTAGTAATGATAAAATTAATTAAAGCAAGACCAAGACACGCATGCATAATAGACTTTAATTGAGATGCATTATTAGTTTTACAACAATCTTTGATCGAAACTCATAATATTACTTAGTAAATTTATTTTGTGAGTAAAAAATCCTCTCCATCACTCAAAGATAAATGGAGGACGCAATTCAAAGAAAAATAGATAATAGATTATACAACTGAGTGAGTCTTACTGTCATTAATTATTTTATATATTTTTTGAAACTAATGGAGAAGATCCTAACTAGTATTTTGTAATTGTGATTTTAAAATAGCCGTAAAATTCTGAATTTTTTTATTGCATCCAATCAATTTACACATATCATAGAATTTATATCTTAGACTATCTGATGGAAGTAAGTTGTTATCTTGAAATTATTTACACATATAATGCATGTCTCAATTTCTCTACAATAGTAACATATACACAATCACCCCGTTGATTGATTAATTGCTGGTCATAGAAAAACTAGTTTTACGCTATGTTCAAAAAACCTCTTCACATCACTCTAGTTTTGTTAAGAAACAACGGAATATACTGTGTGTGTGACTCATTCCATTATAGCAATGTTATTTATGGTTAGTCCCCATTTTTTTTCTTTTCTTTTTCATGTTCGAGGTTTTATTGAGGTTTCCATTATAAATGAGTGATCCTAATAGACCAAACATATGTCTTTTATTGAATGACCATTATGTCGATTGAACTTCCATTTTTACGCAAACAAAAGTAAATGATGAAAAGGAAGTATAGACCATAACATGGACATACCTATGCACTGGCTAAATCGAGTCTTGGGCAATTTTCCCTCCACAGCCAACTCATCAAAACGCTTCTCAACTTGGGACCAACCTTCACTTCCAACGTTTTTTGTCATAAACTTAAGACCTTGTAGAGCACGAGCAGCACCAGATTTTGACCTATCAACCTTATCAAACGCCTTAAAAGACGTCATGCGCTTCAGCTCCTGAGACACCTGTCTCAGTTTAGCCGAAAGCGACGATGGACGCTTCTCAAGCTGGCTTGCCAGAAACGCCGTTTCAGTGTCTCCACCGCGAATATTCTGAACGGAAACGGAGTCATCACGTACGTTCAATGTTATCTCCACCATTTCACCATCGTCCTTGAAGCTTGCACTTTTGTTCTTGCTTCGGTTTCGTTGTTTTTTGGATGCTAAAGGCCCACTGAGGCCCACCCCTGAGCTTCGGCTTCCGGTGCTCTCTGGCTCCGACCATGATTCATGTTTGTTCTCTTGATCAATTTCCATTCCTAATTATTGTTTTACTTTTCTTCACAATTCCAAGCCAATTACTACTTTCGAACTACGTACGTATACTATGATAGAAATTGTATGGGGAAATCGGATATTGTATAATCAAATTATTTATATACTAGATGTATGTGGGTTTTTGTGTTTATTCACAGAAATTGGAGATTGGATAAGTGATTACATATATTATGTATATATAAAAAGAGAGACGTGGGTGAATAGGTAATAATTAAGGTTGAAAGTTTTATTTTCTTTTTGGCTGTAGGTTGAAAGATGAAATGATATGAGAGAATTGAATTGAGAGGTGATTTTTATATAATTAAGAGTCAAATAATGTGAGAGGTGAATCAAGGGGCGCATGTGGATATTGTTGTTCTGGTTTTGTACACGTTAGTTGACGAAGACGGACGGTGACTTGGTGAGTGGTTAGGTTTCAAAGGTTTTTTTCACTTTTCAAAAATTCAAATGACGACACTGTTAGAAAAGAATTTCACATTATGTTTTCTGAGAAGTTGCATTATTTGCCTTTCATTATCACTGGAAACAAAGAGGAAAAAGAAAACAAACTCTACTTTCGAGTGTGAAGGTAAACCCTCACTACTTGTATGTATTGGATAGGCCACGGATTTGAAAGAGACTTAATCATTGCTTCTCTCTTTTTCTAGAGCACTTGCACTTATAAGATACTACTGTGTTTTAGATTAAACAAAAGTCAAAGATATGTCTTTCAGCCAATTTCTTTTTCTATATATTACATGCTCCTCTCAGGTATAATGTAAAAGACAATTTATCACATTTAACATATTCAATTTCTATAAATAATTCCTACATTGTCAAAATTTATTACAAAATTGCCATCGGATATTATGGGTGTAAACGGTTCAGACCAAAACAAATATTCAAATCAAACAAAAATATTATCTGATCTTCTCTGGTTTCAATCAAAACCGATCCGCCATAAACTGATTTGGTTTAGTTTGATTCTCGATTCTTTATTTTGAGAACCAACGATTTGATGAACCAAATTGATATTAATATCACCCCATATTTTACTAGTATCCCTCCTCACATTCTCATTCACACTTAGTTAAACCCAACATTTTGTCATTTTTAGGCCCACTTCTCTCTCATTGGTCTAAATTCAATCCTCATTAATCCAATCTGATACATACACCTCATTAGTCACCACCATTCATCATTAAATGAGAAACTAATATATAGTAGCTTCCCCCTGATCATATAGTATGTGTAAAAATGTCTGATTGTTGTGAAAATGTTACCAAACTCATAGAAGCTAATATTTTAAACTAAAGTTACTTCCAATTTATAATGTAATTAATATTAAATGTTTTTTTCAACTATAGTCTCTACAGTGTGCATATTTTTTGTGTCAACATCTTTCACAATACATCTATAGTTTTAGTTATATAGTTGAATACACTAATAATACTTGATATTGTTAATTTGTTAAAATTATTATCCTCTTAGTTTCATTTATTGTATTTTTTTAATGCATGTAAAACAAGTAATTGTGACAATTATTGTAAGATGGATGAAGTAACATGAAGGACCCTTTGATAATAATAAAAAAGGTTTCTTTTTCCACACCCAAACAATTATTAGGCGCCAAAGAAACAAGATTCTCATAATTAGGCTTTCAGATGGTCTATGGACTTCCGACAATTCTAGTCTAACATGAAGTCAAAGTTATTTCATGAACCTCTTTCGTAGCCACCCCAACCATGAAATAATACATTTACCTACGACCACACATCTCCGTTTTGGTCTAACTGGCCTCCCTCCCTCACTAAATTGGTCAACGAAGAAGAAGTTATTTTAACCTTTAACTCATAAAACCTTTCAAAGCTCCTGGTCTTGATGGTTTTCAATGTATCTTCTTTAAGCAATATTGACACATAGTAGACCTCACTGGTTACTTCAACCTTGTCCATAGCTCCTTCACCACTAGTTAATTCAACCCCATTATCTTTGAAACTATTGTTGCTCTCATCTCTAAAGTTGACCTTCCCATAGGCACTTGCAACTTAGTCTACAAAATTATTACCAAAGTCCTTGTTAACTGCCTTCGTCCTCTCATTGACTCCATTATTGGTCCCTATCATTATTGTAAGGGTACATGTTACACTAAAAAATCAAATTTATGTTTCAAGCGAAACATACTTCGAATGGAGAAATGATTTGGAATCAAACGTATCAAGGAAGCTACAATAAATTGTTGAAGATAACTGTTATTTCTAAAGGTTAAAATGATGTAACCTCCGAAAACTGTCACTTAAAGATTGCTCAAGAAGTTTCAAGAGCAACAGTTACCCAATCCGTAGGCGCCAAGGATTCAAATTCAAAAGAAAAGTTACACAAGAGAAATTATACATCAATGAAGTTATAAAAAAAAAAGTCTCTCGGAATTTAGAGGACACTTGATGTACATGCATTGTAATAGTTAGTTATTTCAATTGTTTTTGCATCATCGATACAATATTAAAAAATCCCTCATGTTTCTATGATCGATGCATTGTAAACCTTTGTGCATTGTATCTTTTCCCTCCTTACATATTAAAAAATCCCGCATGTTTCTATGATCTATAACTTAAAGCATGTTACACGTAAAACCGTCAATTAAGAACTCCTTTTACGGATTTAACTCGTATCCTAGATTGTTCGTTCAATTCATTTGTTGTGGAGAAACTATTTTGAATCAACGGTACACCTCTGACAATGTTATTATTTACAAGAAATTGTTCACGGTATATAGAAGTCTAAGAAGAAGGGTGATGTTGCTTTCAAGTTTCAAGCTTGATTTGGAAAAACCTTTGACAATGTTAATGACTATTTGGTATGAGATATTGTTCGCAGTAAGTTTAAGTTTAGTTAGTAAAACATTCAATCTAAGGATATTGCATCGATGATGCAAAACAATTGAATGGTCTAGTTACATTTTCTTTTGAAAAATATAGGGATTTTTTTGAAAATGCTCTAGTTTCTAATAAATATATTGCTTTTGAAATGGATATGAAACCCAAATTTCGTGAAAAACAAATGATTCTTAAAAAGAAACAATTTGATCTTTTGAAGAATCATTTTAAATTGATTATTTCTTATACATAATAGATAAAACAATTATCTATTTTCAAAATAGCTTTGAATAATTTTAATTGTATAACAGTATTATTTTTATTTTTATTTAGCATTGAGAAATTAAAGTCATTAGTTAATGAAAAGTTAAAATATTCTTGTCTTAATATTGAACGTTCATTAAGACATAACAAAAACTCAAAAATTGATGGATTATATTTATTTACTGAACTGAACATTTTAAAATAAATTATACAGTTAAAAACTTTTACAACAATTAACATACTTAATTATGTAAAAAGAATTGATTATTTTCCAAATGCTTTTCTTTCTCATAGGATAATGTTAACAATTTAGATAAGTGTTGTTTCTGCAGAACTTAATTTTTTTAAATTACAATTAATAAAATCTTATGTAAGATAGATAATTTTTAAACAAAGATTAAATGAGCTGGCTTTATTATCTATAAAAAATAGAATGTTAAATAAAATCAATTATTACAATTTAATAAACAATCTTGCAACTCAAAAAATACCAACAATAAAATTTACATAAAATATTAATTGTAAAAAGACATCACTCTTAGAGTCGTTTTAAGCCTCAATATTTGTTGGGATGAAACAGTCATAATTAAAAAATGATTTTTAAATTATATATCATAATTTTGATGTTAAAAATAAATTTTCATAAGAAAAGAACGGAAACAAAACAATCATGTTTCAATTTACGAACTTAAAGATAAGGTGAGACTTACGTTACCCTTCGATGTAGTTTACCCCAATGATAAATAAAAATGAAGAAAAAGAGATTTTTTTTTTTTTTTTAAAAAAGGTTAATTATTTCCAATTCATCAAGGGGAATGTAGAAAAAACCATGAAGCATATTAAAATTTTTGGGTATAAAAGTATTTCCGACAGACAATGTATATTTTGCATAGGATTCTCACTATTTTTTCTCTTCACCCCTTTGCTTCTTGTCCCATATACTCTGTCAACACTTGCAATATTCTTTGTTAATGTCGGACCTCAATTATATATCATTTGAAGCTTCAACACGTCATGGGCCCTCGTTCCTTTTCTAGTGAAGTTTTCCCTTTTTTCTTCACTTAAAAATTAACACAAGGATTGTAATATTTGATCAAAGATGTTGTTGCAATGTTATTTCAACTTCCAAACTTTATTCAGCCCTCAAGTTTAAGAGTTTGTTTTACTTATATCTAAAGGTTCATCACATGCTAATAGAATGGTCCCATCCACATGAGATTTTAAAAAATATATCCACAATTGTGATTAGATGAATACTCTTTAAGTATCTAAAAGTTTTGTTGAATATTGTTGTTTCTGACCAGGTTAAGATCCATTTTTTCAGAGGATTGGATCCTTCCAAACCATCTTTAATCTCTGCACATGTGTCCCTGGACAATTGTTCGGATTAGAGTTAGAAAGACCAAAAACCTTAATCCAATAGACTCCATCCAGGTGCACACTTTTCTACCATAAAAATCTTGTATATATTTGACGCATTTTATACTTAGTTGGAGTGTTTGCATGTATACCATTCCCCTTCGCAAGAGAATGAGTTGTTGTTCAAAGTTTAACCACTTCAACGCCTCCGCAACAATCATCGGACCGTAGATCTTAGATCCCATCATGTCGAATTAGATACATATCAATCATTCAATCACTTAATTTCATATCATTCTTTTATATTTGACTATTTTAAAATAAATATACCTAGTAAGAAACATAACTTCAAGGTACCAAATAATATTTTTTGTGATTATGTCCAGGAAGGATGTCAAGATTTTTTGCCTTTATGATCACAATTATGCAAAATGACCATATTCTTAATTTTTATTTTTTTTGAGGGATTGCAAAAGACCATATTCTTAAATTTATTAACTTGTTCCTTAAAGACCATATTAGTATTGTTAATATTTTATTGAGAGTGGAGATCAAATTAATCCTCAATCTCCGTATCACCAACTCTTTAACTTAGCATTCCAAATTCCAACCATAAGGCCAACTTTATATCCTCTTCTACATTATCAATTAACTCAACAAATTCTGATTATTACAACTGTGATCTTAAATTTTATTTAAAATTTATGATGCCTGGTGTAATGCTAAAGTAGTAGGGCACCTTTTTTTTGAAGTACAAACACACCCTTAACAATCCACATATCAGATTAAATACAAAACCAGAAATACCCATGCTCTTACAAAAGATTGGGACAATATTATCGTAATAAAATAAGCTAACATATATGGTAAGAAGAATACTTTTTATTTTTATTTTTTATCACTCTTTAAAATATACTACTATATGGTAAATAATTGCATTGCCTTGGACCGAGGGACATTTGATTTGCTTTCTCGAATACCATAACAGCACAAATTAATTGGGAATGCGACACACAGCAGGTTTTGCTAGCAGATGGCAAAACTTGAGTATATGTGCATGCTATTGTTAATTTGACTCTAAATTCCACTTCTACTCCTCACTCTTTCCTTCTCTCTCTCTCTAGTTAGTTCTTATGAGCTACTCAAGTGGCTAATGATTCTAATCCAATTTTCTTTTAAAAAATCCCTTACAACTAACATGTGAATGGGAAATAACTTATTTTAAACCATATAAGAATACCAAATTAACACACTTGAGAGTGAGCAATCAATTAAAAATAAGACAAATACTCTTTTTGGCCCCTCATTATTAAACAAACAATCACATCTTGCTTTTAGCATTACATATATGTCTTCACGTGAAATGTTGAAGAAAAGTTTCCTAGTAGATTTGGCATATTTAATTAGGTGAATCTAAACATTAACACTTTTTATTGTCAACTAAACCTTACATACATTTTTCTTAAATTTTACAACATACTTTGCAATAAATCTAAACCATTAAATGCATCAATTTAGAACATATTTTGTTTTCTCTATGGTGAGGGGAAATTTGTCCCCACCTTACGAACCATTGATGTTGATTTATAAATAAGAGGTTGGAGAAATCTTATAGAATCACCCGTATATGGTGTTAGGCAAGTCCAACAAAACATGACCCCACAGCAGTCCACATTTACAATTTTTTGATTAAATAACTTTTAACTACTAAAAAGTTTTATGATCCATCCAACATCAAAGATCATGTCTCAATTCCCAGATACTAAACCTTTTGAATCATCATCAATCAAATTATAATGCTAAAAAGCAACAAGGTGCATGTTGGTAGAGTGTTATAATAATATACTTATATTCTATGAAGCACGGATACAACACGAACATCGGACATGACACAGACACTGATACATCGATACTGCTAATAATTTGAGAAAATTACATAATTTAGTGTAATTACAAGTATCAGTATCGTGTGTGACACCTGGACACGCCTAATCTACGGAGTGGCCGTGCATCATAGCTTATATTGCATAACTTTTCTGACAAATACATACATGATAAAAAAAGCATACAAGACAAAAGAATTAAGTCAAAGTGTAAAGAAAGAAAGATTTTCCAAAACAGGTTTAGTATGCATATGCATTAACAGTGCCTTATTGTAGGGTAGAATTTATTAATGATAAGAAGAGATAAGAGTGTAGGAACAGGGAAGTAAAGAAGGCCTGGTACAACTACAACTGCCAAAGGTTCAGGGGTTCCCTGCTTTGCTTGGAGTAGCATTAAAGACAGTACTGTTTCAGATCTTATTTTCATTCACCAGCACTAACCAAATGAAAAAATATTCATTTTTTTTTATGAAAAAAACAAAAAGGAAACAAGCTTTTATAAGAGGAAAGCTGCATTAACTTTTAGTTGGAAGAAAGAAAAAGAAAATGAGTTGTGGTTCTGAGCTTCTTACCATGATCTTCATCATCATTATCACACTCTTGGTTCCTTTATCATCATCACAAAGGACTCACATTTTGAGTGTTGGTGCTTTAATCAATGCAGCTGGAAGCTTCCATGTTCATACTTTACAAGATAACTATTACATGAAAGAACAAGAAAATGAAAAGAAGCAGGTTCAGAAAATCTCAGGTTTAGATGAGAATGAAGAGAAACAAGGTTTTATAGTTGAAAAGTTTAGATCTTTACTTGGTTTAAAGAGTTTCCACAAAAGGGTACCTTCTAAATCCAATGGTGATTCTGATTCTGATTCTGATCAGTTTCTCACACCATCACCTTCTCCATCACAAAACATTGAAGCTGAAGTTGAAGCTCCAGCTCCAGCTCCAACACCTTCTCAAGTAATGCACTTTCACCCTCATTCTTATCATCAAAAGCATCACTTTCATTGGAATCAACCACCTAAAAAGCTTCATCATGATGATAGAGGCAGAACCAAAAGAATACTAGTAGCTGTTTTTGTTTCTGTAGGAGTTGCTGCATTTGTTATTTCTCTTGGCTTAATCTTATTCTGCAGGAAAAAATTCACAAATCACAAAAAGAAGAAACCAAAAAGAACAATGCCTCTTTGCAGCAGCAATACCAAAGGAAAAACAAAAGGCAAGGTGAGTTTAAATCCAGGACTAGATCTGTTCTATCTTGATGCATTAGGTGAAGATGTTGAACAACATGCTTGTACTTTGACAAAGACTAGTGACAATAATGTTAGTAGTTCTTTTACTAAGGAAATTGTTTCTGTTCATGAAGAAGAACTAGTAATAAAAAATGAACATGAATGTGTTGATAAAATTGTTCATGAAGATTGTGATTCATCAGAAGATGAAAGCTTTCATTCATTTGTTGATTCACAATCAAATACAAGACTTTCTAATGCTTCAGCTGGTAGCCTAAGTGACACACAATCTTTGTTATTGTCACCTCAAAATTCATTTTCATTATTACCAAACCAATTACCTAGTTCTCCACAAAACACAAATGATTCTCACCAACCACCTTATAGTCCAAAACAAAAAGACCAAGATATTGAAAATGAAACCTTTGTCCAATGTCCACAAACATCTAATTCCTCTCCACCTCCTCCTCCGCCGCCACCACCAACACCACCATTGAAAATGCCACTCTTTACTTTACATTCATTAACAACTTCATCTAGAGTTTCATCTCATTCTCCACTCTCATTGACATCTCATACCTTATCTTCTCCTGTAAATTCAGAAACTTCTTCAAGATCAAATCTTAGTCCTGAAAAAGATTCATTTTCTCCTTCTTCATCTAACCCTACAAAATCTCCTCCACCACCACCATGCCCCCCTCCATTTCCAAGAGGAAATAGCAACAAAAATGCAAAAACACCACCTCCTCCACCATATCAATTCCCTCAATCACCACTTGGTAAAGATGGTACACCATTGGCTAAACTCAAACCACTTCATTGGGACAAAGTAAGAGCTGCACCAAATCGTACAATGGTTTGGGACAAATTAAGATCAAGTTCATTTGAGTAAGTTCAAATTTATTAGAAGTATTTATTTATATGAAAATGAATTCTTCATTTTTATTTATTTTTCACTGTTTTTAACCATATCATGAATTTTTAATCAGGTTGGATGAGGAAATGATTGAGTCACTTTTTGGCTATAATTTACAAAGTTCAATTAACAATGATGAAAGCAAGAGTAAAACACCATCACCAAGCAAGCATGTACTTGATCCAAAAAGGTTGCAGAACATAACAATACTCTCAAAAGCTCTGAATGTGACAGCTGAACAAGTATGTGATGCACTAATGCAAGGTAAAAGTACTCTTTAATTATTAACACTTGTCACACATAATAATTAAGTCTCATCTACGTGTTAAAATTATTATTTAATAACATATTCCAAACTCCAAAGTTCAATTTGTCATAAACATGCTGCAAATAAAACAATTTGTCCCATACTATGAATTATTAATAATATACATTACTGTTACAAAGTAAAATTGAACAATGATTTTGGTTTATAGAACTGTAGAAGCATGTGGTTTTTATACCATATTTTGAAGACAATTTATGGTCAAGTCAACATTGTCAAAGATGTTATTAAATTGTTTTGAAAAAGCAGGGAAGGGATTGTCTTTGCAACAATTAGAGGCATTGGTGAAAATGGTACCTACCAAGGAAGAAGAGGGTAAGCTCTTCAATTATAAAGGCAACATCAATGAATTGGGGTCCGCCGAAAAGTTTGTGAGGGCAGTACTTTGTGTACCATTTGCCTTTCAAAGAGTAGAAACAATGCTTTATAAAGAGACTTTTGATGATGAAGTTGTTCACCTAAGGAACTCATTTTCAATGCTAGAGGTAAGTGACCATGTATCCAAAATTTAATATTTAACCATATGATCTTGTCCTATTGCAAACAAAATATCAGCATCAATTTAGTCAATTTCAAAAAAGTGTAATCAATTTGCCTCTGAAATTATGGTCCTAAAATAGGACAGTTTGGTTATTGGAATCAACAAAAAATTAAAATCATTATTGATCATTTAAATAACGATACATCGAATTGAAGATGTGTTCAGTGTCTGACACATGTTAGTATCAACGTTGACATGACACCGATACATGTTGTTACATTTAATTACTTACATTTTCTCTTATCGAAGGTGTGTTCACTGTCTGATTTGTGTCTCTGTCGGAGCCTCATAGATCTTTTGAGCCAGTTAGTTTAGTCTCAAATTGTCTCACAAGTCCAATGATTTTTAACTTTAAGATCATCCTGAATTTCACTAGTTTAAGATGTTAAATTGGTGGTCTATTTATTTAACATGGACATGCATTACTAGCATATACTTAACTACATTGAGACCTGTAACAATTTGAGAAAGTGAAATATTTAAATGTCACCATGTGCATATGTGTCGGACACGCTTTTAATCTGAAGTGTCGGTGTTACATGGCTTAAACATTCTCACACAAACCTTGTGTTAATGTCCTATATATACCAGGAGGCATGCAAGGAGCTAAGATCAAGCAGACTCTTCTTGAAACTTCTAGAAGCAGTACTCAAAACAGGAAATCGCATGAACGTTGGAACGATAAGGGGAGGTGCAAGAGCATTTAAACTCGATGCTCTACTAAAGCTTGCAGATGTTAAAGGAACCGATGGCAAAACAACCTTACTCCACTTTGTTGTTCAAGAGATTGTTCGTTCAGAAGGAATAAGAGTTTCAGATAGCATAATGGGAAAAATAAGCCAAAAAAGTAACAAAAACCGAACAGAAGAAGAGAAAGAAGAAGATTACAGAAAAATGGGACTAGAACTAGTGTCTGGTCTAAGTACTGAATTGTACAATGTTAAAAAGACAGCAACAATTGACTTAGATGTTCTTGCTAGTTCTGTTTCAAATCTATACGATGGAATGGTTAGGCTGAAACAACTAGTGGAAAATGAGTTGCATGAAGATGAAATGTGTCATAATTTTGTGATGTCTATGAAGTTGTTCTTGCAATATGTGGATGGAAATTTGAAGGAGTTAAGAGGAGATGAAGATAGAGTGATAGCACGTGTTAAAGAAATAACAGAATATTTTCATGGAGATGTTAGTAAGGAGGATAATCCACTTAGGATATTTGTTATTGTGAGAGATTTTATGGGAATGTTGGATAATGTTTGTAAAGAGCTTAGAAGGTCTAAAACTCCACGTACCCCAAACCCTCTTGCTCCTTTTAGATAGATTAGACTTAGACTTTACTTACACTTAATTTCATGCATGTGTTCATAGGAATTAATTGAAATTTTTAAACAACTTGAGTGTAACTTTAATTTCATTTTATGGAGTTTTGGTATATGTGGACTTCATATTCTTTTACCTTTATTTTATATTGCTAGTACCTACTTTTGAGTTTTGTCAAAGTGTATAGTATCTAAATAGTTGCAATGCTTCTATAGATAAGCTTCTCTCATCTCTTATGTGAATGAATTATTGTTTCATAAAAGACAAGTAAATGAGTCGTTTGTTGAAATATAAGGATGCCAAATTATTGGTGGAACTATAAATAGTAAGCTTTTTGGAATTGTTGGGTTGAAACTTGAAAGATGAGGTGAAATTGAAAAGGTAAAAATAGCAATGCGTCCAAGAAAAATCCATACACCATTGACAATGCTCTAAGGTGTTGGGAGAGGAGGGTGGATGACGTCCTGACCAATGACCATATGTGTTCAATAATTGGTAGCTTCACTTTGTCATTGTCTAGCCCTTAATGGTGGCAATTCTAGTTAGCTTTATTATTACATGCAACACCTTTTATTTACGCTATATGTGAGGGGGTGTTTTTTTTTTTTTATGGTCGGGGTTCGAACCCCGGACCTTGCATATTTTATGCATTATTCATACCAATTGAGTTAAGCTCACGTGGACGAGGGGTGTTTAGTCTCATGTACCTCTCGAGAAACCACTTAAAAATTTATGGAAAATGCTAACATATGTCCTTAAGGCACATGTTAGAATATCAAAGATAATCCTTAGGGCACATGTTAGGATACCAAAAATAGTAAATTTTGTATTGAAAATTGTACTAATTTACTTTTCAAAAGATTGAAATTTAATTTTTTTTAATAAATACTTTCTATTTTTAGAAATCTTAACATGTGATCTTATTGCACAAGTTAGCATGACCCATAATTTATTAATATTATAAGACTTTGATTTAATAACTCCCATTTTATACTCTCCATGGTCTTAACTATAAGCAATTTTTTATATATTGAATAAATGATGTATATGCATATAATATAGACCATATATATCATATATTGAATGAACCTAAAAAAAATAAGAAAATGTTTATAATTAAGGCTGGAGAAAGTAAATCGATTTTTGACAAATTTCAACTTCTAAAATAGTATTTGAACATATCCCGAATCTATTATGTTGTGCCCACCTTATAAATTTGAGTTGAAGTTAAACCCTATCATATTCACAAAAGTACTTTAAATATGAAGGAAAATGGTCCTTATTCCATAGTATAGAATGCGTAGATTTGTGAGTAAAAACTTAATTGAACCGTCCAATTGACCCGGTTTAATCATAACCCAAATTCAACGTCAAAATCAGGTACAGTTTAATCATAACACCTCGAATAGTTTTTTGAAAAAATTTCCTCTTTTGTAAACTTTTCAGAATATCAAGAAATAGTAGATTTGGCGGGATTGTAACTTATCAGAACAATTGAAGAGTTCATCGTTTCAAATCAGGTATGCATTACGCTCTCATTCTCCCAATTCTTCACTCTTCTGTTAGTACAAACCCTACAATCTGACACTCAACACAATGAAACCTTCGTAGAATTCGAAAACCCATTGCGACATTTCAATTTTCCCCCAAAATCAAAAGCGGATTCTTTTAACCCTAATTCACGTTTTGAACATTTTTCATCAAGCATTGCGATGGATTCCAACAACAAATCTTCCGATCAAGTCATTTCAGAAATGGTTGAAATGGGTTTCCAGCATTCCCAAATTCTCGAAGCAATAAAAGTAGTGGGTCCTTCGATTCCAAGCGTTGTGGAGCATATCTTCAATACTAGTAATAGTAGCAGCAGTAACCGTGAACCATCCACAACCCATGTCACAAAATCAATTTCAAATAATGGGAAAGCTCTCAAAAAACGAACTTTTTCATCTTCTCTTCAAGTTCCAAAGTCCAGAACAATCAACCATTATTTTCAATCTAGTAGTAAAGTCAATGAGAAAAACAAAAATGTTGTTGTCGTTGATGATGATAATGATGATGAGGATGTGGAAGAGCACAAGGAGAAAGAGTTCTTACCGCGAATGGGATTTGATCATGATTCCGCAGTAGCTCATGCTATCGATGTTGCATCTGATTGGCAGCAAAAAGCTAGCATTTTGTTGCAAAAGCATTTTGGTTTTTCATCTTTGAAAAGTTTTCAGAAGGAAGCTCTCTCTGCTTGGATTGATCATAGAGATTGTCTTGTCTTGGCTGCAACTGGATCTGGTTTTGTTCTTTATCTTTACAGTAATGTTATTTGAACAATTTGAGACAACGAAATTCAACAACTTTTTAAATGGTTCACACACGTGGTTAAAGAAGTTCAATGAGTGGTTAATGAGTATGTCAAAACTTGATAACTCATTAACCATCAACTAACTTAATTAACCACAATTTTAGGCGTTTCAACTGTTTGTGAATTTGAACACTTGAAAATCTAGGTTAATCACATTTAGCTATTTAAAAAGTTGTTGAATTTGGTTGTTCTAGATAAAGTTTAAATGTCTTTTCTGCTATATTTATTTGTTCATACTTGCTCTGTTTTGTGCAGCTGTTGTGCATCTATTCATAGTGTTACTTTTTGGCAGGGAAATCTCTATGCTTTCAGATTCCTGCATTGTTAACTGGGAAAGTGGTGGTTGTGATTTCGCCTTTAATAAGCCTAATGCACGATCAATGCTTAAAGCTAACAAAACATGGAATCAGTGCTTGCTTTCTTGGCTCTGGGCAGCCTGATAATACTGTTGAAAAGAAAGCAATGAGAGGCATGTATAGTATAGTGTATATTTGTCCAGAAACAGTTCTAAGGTATGGTTAGGGTCATAGGGGTCTTGAAGCTTAGTCTGTATTTTAGAAGTCAACATTTGCTGTCTTTTTGTTCTTCTCATGTTTGGTATTTATAATACAATTCAATGTAGATTGATTCAACCGTTGCAGAAGCTTGCTGAAACCCGTGGTATTGCTTTGTTTGCAATTGATGAGGTACATTGTGTTTCTAAATGGGGTCATGATTTCCGTCCAGCTTACAGGTTTGTTATTTTTGTCCCTTATATTTATTCATTGTTTATGTATCAATTATTGTGCATACGACATCTTAAATTATCATAGCCTCTGGTTTGTGTGATCAAAGAACCTAAGAACAATTGATTTGTTAGTTGATTATTTCAACTATCAACATATCACGTTTATCCTGTTTGTGTATTTATTCTACTGTTTGTAAGTATGATATGTTTTTAAAACGCCTTCTCTTGTTTCAGCCGACTGTCTGTATTGAGGGAAAATTTCACTACTGGCAAGCTAAAATCCTTGAAATTTGATATACCCATGATGGCGTTGACAGCTACAGCTACAAAGAGAGTTCGAGAAGACATTTTAAAATCACTGCGTTTGTCAAAAGATACAAGTGTTGTTCTCACATCATTTTTTCGACCTAATTTACGCTTCATGGTGAGTTTGTTGATGACAATTCCTACACTTATATTTCTTGTTACTCCATAACACTTCAAATTCACTGCTCTTCAATCAGGTAAAGCATAGTAGAACATCATGGGCTTCTTACGAGAAAGATTTTCATGAATTGATTAAAGTATATGGTGGGAATAAGAAAGCTTTCACCTCAGGTGATGCAGATGGTGTTTCCATTAGCTCTGATGCTTCTGATACAGACAGTGTTTCTTCTGATGATGTGGACGGCAACCAAGATGACTGTGATGATAGGGATATTAATGTAATGCACTCTGGAAACACCAGCAATCATAAAAAAAGAAGAAAACTGACAATTGAGTTCCTGGAAAATGATGTTGACGTCTTTCAAAGTGCGGATGACTTGGATGGTACTGATCTTTCTGCTCTCTCATAGTTCATTACAAATAATTAGTCATGTTTAATTTAGAAACTGAGCATTTTCAGTACTATAGTAGTAGCTCTAAGCAGGGGGCGGACCTACGTTTGGACGAGTGTGGGCATTTGCCCCCACCGTTGTTCTGTACATATATTAATATATTAATATTAGGGTAAACAATTATTTTGTTCCCTAAATGTGTGAGATGTTGTCATTATAGTCCTTGAATGTATCGAAACTGCAAATGCATTCCGAGTGTTTCTTTTGTTTGTGATTTTAGAGACTAAATTGACTAACGAAAAAACAGATTTGAGGACCAAAAGATTAACAAAAAACACATTGGAGTACCCAAAATGACTAATTAAGATACACTTGAGGATATGTTTGCAATTTCAATACATTCAGGAACTATATGACAGTGCCTCACGTATTCAAAGGCCAAAATGGTGGTTTGTTCATTTTTTATTTTATTTTTTGGGTCTGAAAATGAATAAACGTTGTTTGTTTGTTGGTTTATTGAAAATTTGGTATCGGGCCCAAGGGCCGACTAATCCTAGGGGTCCAATCCCACCGTCCACTTGTGGGGGCCCCATTTAAAGCTAGAGCAAAGCTCTGTATGGACTAGCCCACCAAAATTTGTACCAGGGGGAATCAAACCTGAGACCTTGAGAGGAGCACACTCCAAGGTCCCAAGCCAACACCACCAGACCAACCCAAGTGGGTTTTGTTCGTTATTATTATAGAAAATGATAAATTGCTCAATGTTTTGTTTAATGTTATAATTGTCTATGTATGTTGGCCCCACTATGTAAAATTCCTAGATCCGTCACTACATTTAAGATTCCTAATTGTATGTTTTGGCTCTTTTAGTTACATGTGGTGAATTTTGTGTGCAACCTCCTCCCAAGCAATGTGAGTTATCTGAGACAATTGATACACCTACGAAACCAGAAAAAAGACTCAAAATGCTTAAGGAGCCTTTGGGACAAGGACCAACAATTATATATGTACCCACCAGAAAAGATACAGTGAGAATTGCCAAGTATCTCTGCAAGTCTGGTGTGAAGGCTGCCGCTTATAATGCAGGGGTATGCAGTATAATTATATCCAGCTTGTGTAATTAGATGGTTGTTTATATTTTGAATGAATCAGGATGATCATGTCTTGGCAAGAGAATTTCAATTCTAAGACACCATATGATGAAGTATTGGGAAGTAGAAAAATTTATAATTTTTATTTTTCTTCTGTTTCTCATTTTCAATTATTCTTGCATGCTCCATTGTAGATTTTGATTGAACCAAGCTCAATAGTTAATTTTGCATTATGATATATAAAAAATGTTTGCTGCACATTCTCCTGACACCATTTGATGATCTTTGAAACCAATTTACGAGTTCAATTTCTTTCTCCAGCTGCCCAAGTTGCATCTAAGAAGGACTCATAAAGAGTTTCATGAAAATACTTTAGAGGTATGGATCTGGTGCCTGAACAGAATATTTTAGATGTTTCAGTTCAATTTTTTTTAACTCAACTACTCACTTTTTTGTTTTTTGGGGTGTGTGGGAGTTTAAAGAGGGACTTATAAGGTTTTTATTTGAATTAACGTGGTCAGTTATCAGTTTTAGTATGTCATCTTTTAATACTACAGTTTTATATGCTGGGTTCAGAAATTAAGGTTTCACATGTTGTGCTTGTGTTTTATCATCTTCAGGTTGTTGTTGCAACAATAGCGTTTGGAATGGGAATTGATAAATCGAATGTTAGAAGAATCATCCACTATGGTTGGCCGCAGGTCTTTTTTTTTTTTCAAATACTTTTTTCTTGACATAATCAATTATAATTGAAGTTTTTATCTGTATTTTCTTGTGCATTCCATGTTTTATACTTTTGCTTCCTGAGTTCTAAAAAAGTTGTTTTGGAGATACCTAAAATATTTTTACATGTAATTTTATTAGAGTTTGGAAGCCTACTACCAAGAAGCTGGACGGGCTGGTCGAGATGGGAAATTAGCAGATTGCAGTAAGTTTTATTATACTGGACTATAATTTTTACCTGGTGATGCAATTTTCCGTTCTTATTCTCTTTTGAATTTTGAACTTATGTTGCTCCTTTGATTCACATAATAAGTAGGTTGCTTGTTGTTTTATTCTTTTGCTCTTGTATTTGGCCCCCATTTTCAACCAGTTCTATATGCAAACCTAGCAAGGAAGCCATCACTTTTGCCAAGTCGTAGAAGTGAAGATATGACAAAACAAGCATATATCATGTTGTCTGATTGTTTCAGGTTTGCCATGATGAATGTATCTTTGTCTTTTTTTCCGATATTATGTTAGGGCTAAATCTTATTGTATATGTGCAGATATGGAATGAATACTTCATGTTGTCGAGCAAAGATACTTGTAGAATACTTCGGAGAGGATTTCAGCCATCAGAAGTGTCTCTTGTATGTCAAGTCTTGTCTCAATGCCTTGCTGTTTAATTATCTATAACAGTTTGTCCTCGTGAGCTCAGCTCAGTTGGTAGGAACAATGCATAATATATGCAAGGTCCAGGGTTCGAACCCCAGACACCACCAATTTTTTTTTATCTATAACAGTTTAAGCTTCAGTCGAAGTGAAAATTTATTCTAAAATAGGAGAAACTTGAAATCCTTTGTATTTTAAATTGAACCAGTTGTCCGTATTGAATTACCTTGTTTATTGCATTAGCTTATCGGCTTTCTTTTGTAATCAAAGGATTATCTTGTGGTTGTATTTATTGGTAGAGTGTTTAGTTTTGAGTCATTTATATATTCATGTTAGCCTTTACACGTTCATTTTCATGATGAACCTACTTTCATACAGATGTGATGTTTGCAATAATGGACCACCTCAAAGACTGAATCTAAAAGAGGAGGCTTGTATTTTACTGCAAACTATAATGCTGGCCGGAAATGTATGTCTAATAGTTTCAGTTTGATATTTGTATTAGACCAACTACACTTGCATTTGTGTCTTATATGTGACTTTTATACCCAAATATTGACCCTTTGACTTTTACAGCATACTTTGTTTTATGGAATGAAACTGTCATGGACCAGAGATTGCATTCTGTACTGCATAAGTGGAAAGAAACTGATGTGTCATGAATGCTATTTTTTCAGGCACGTAGCTATTCCGTGGATTCCTCGGATAATGATGATATCCATTTCAATTCCAAGGATAGAAGACTAGGAGAGAGGCCAAGTCTAACGACGTTAGTTAGAAGTATAAGGGAGCAGGTAAACCTGTGTATAATTATCAGCTTGCACTGAGTTGTTGTTCTGGTGGATGCTTTATGTTGTTACGAATTCAAGAAACAAATTTTAATTGCTTCCATATATGATGGTCATACGCAGTTTCAAAAATTCTTAACCACTGATATACTGTGGTGGAGAGGCCTTACTCGAATTTTGGAAGCTAAAGGATATATCAGGGAAGGAGATGACAAGGTATACTTGCTTCAACTAGAAATAACCCATCCTTGTATATTGATATTATTAATAAAATTGCATGTTCATTGAATTATTTGTTGAAAGTGTTGAATTTGTTGTCACTGAAACTAAAGAAATTATATAAACATTTGCGCAGTGAGCCTACAAGGAGGTAATGTAACATAATGATCTTTATCTGCGCATATGCGACCTTGTTCCGTGCGCGTTGGTAATTCAACTGCAATTTGACCTCAAGTTTTCCACTGTACAATTGCAGACAAATGTTCAGATAAAATACCCGGACTTAACAGAACTAGGTTTGGAATTTGTGAAGTCCATAACTGAAGAAACTTTTTATGTTTACCCTGAGGCAGATATGTTACTTGAGACAAAAACTGACAAACCGTTTTCCTCATTCTCAGAATGGGGAAAAGGTTGGGCTGATCCTGAGATCCGTCGTCAGCGTCTAGAAAGAATGCAAGTTGATAGAAGTCCAATGAAGCGGCAGAACCCCAGAAAGCAAAGAAAGAGGAGAGTTAGAAAAACAAAACCTGATTTGAGGACTTCTCGGGGTAGATTATCAGCAAAACTCTCAAAAAAGTAACATGCATGCAACATTTTTTTATTCTTTACTCTTCTTTTTTAAAATATTTGTGCTCCGCCTCCCACCTTGGTTTGAAACTGATCAAAACACCCTCTTGTGCTTACTTTGTAGGGATGGGTTGTGTTTTTATTTTATGAATATGTAATTTACATTGAATTGAATTGAATGCCATTGCATCTTAATCAAGACAATAATACTTGGTGGAAATGCCTTTGAAACTGATCAAAACACCCTCTTGTGCTTACATTGAATTGAATTGAATTGAATGCCATTGCATCTTAATCAAGAATATTTGTTTGCTCAACATCTACCATGCAAAATTGGTGATAATGGATTAAAGCTGGCAGGAAAAGAAAAAGTAGAAAAAGAAAAGATAATTAATTCAAGTTGAAGAAATGTAGTAACCCCAAAACGAAGCAAAGTATATGTGTATGCATTGTATTACTCTTATGTCTCTATGAAGCATAACCATAATCTGTCATGGACATTGGCAAAATCGTTTTCGCCATAATAGGCTTCTCTGCATCGTTCATATTTTGTGTACCAAACCTCAAGAGATGGCAAAGGAAACAAATGACTTTGGAAAAACTAAAAATCATAAGGGAGGCTTTGGAAGAAGCAGAAGAAAGAGTAGTGAGATTTCAAGAAAGACATGATAGAATATTGAGTCACATAATCGCCTCTTACCTGACCAATGCAGAGGTTGTTGAGGCATTAGCAGGTGCTCGACAAAACATGAATCAAGCATTGGATTTTGCTGTTGAATTGAGGTCAATTCAGTTTAAAACCATTAGATCTTTCCCAGATGCAATCCATATGGTTAGTGATACAACCAATACACAGAGCTAAGGCTTTGGCCCCACTATAGGTGCTTGAATTGCTATATTTTTCTCCATAGTTTGGTTTAGATCATCATGCGGATTGTAATGTTCATTAGATTTTCTTGTTGCTTAGTTTTTACTTTTCATTACATATCACGTAAGGAATAAAACCCAGTAATTTCTGTCCATGTAAGGGCATCAAATTGCAGAATTTTTCTGCATGATTACCATTTTCTAACCTGTTTGGATTTCTAGTTCAATTAAGCAATGCACACATCACAAAAAAGGGATTATTCAAGGAATTTTAATTGCTCAAGAATTCGGATTTAATTTCTAATATTTAATGAGTTGATTTCCCATACTCACAATACATTCTACAAATTATGAGCATCAAAGCTTGAGTTTAATCCTTATTTCCTCACCAAACCTCATAGTTCTCCATTCCAATTCTTAGAACCTCACATGCAATGGGAACTTAGGACTTTGCAGCACAAAGAGGAGTAGAAGAAGTTTAAGAACAAATAATTAATATATACATATGTTATGATTAACATGATTGGAGGTCACTTGTGGTGTAGTAGAAACCCACTGAGTAGGTCTCATCCCACATTGTTTACTTTTAGATATTACAGATTGCCTCAGATTTTCTTCCTGACACATATTGTGCTGGGAAGTCTTGGCCTTTTGGTTTGTAATTCTATTTTAACGTCTTCAAAACAAAACAAAAAAATGTCTCTGACTGATGATGATGCTGGATGGAAGACATGGATACTTACTTCTTCCTAATAAGATTTGGATGTTATTCGCCCGTGAGCAAATTTAGTCTTATGTATTTAGCTAATTCGCTGAAAGTTGTTGAACTTTTAGTCAAGGAAATTTATATTCAAAGCATTATGAATCTCAATCAAGTAAACTTTCAATTGAGATAAACTATGTTATTTATTTAAATCTTTGAACTGTTGATAGTCAAGTTTAAAATTACTCATGACGAATGACCGCCAATGCGTGAAGATTTTTGTTTAATTGCAAATATGAACTTAAGACCAAGGCTGATAAAAGTAGTGGATAATTTATAGCTTATGATTGATGATAGTTGATCAACTAATTAAAATGTTTGGTAAATTTAGCAACTCAACTAGTTAATAAATTTTAAATGACATAAAAAGAAATTTTTAATTCAGAATAAAATTTATATCAATTACTACAAAACCAATCAATTTAAGCATTTAGAATTTAGTAATATTTTAAACTTAAATTCCAATTTGGTCCCTTCACTTATTTTAAAAGTTTGATTTGGTCCATTAACTTTAAAACCGGTCAATTTGATCTCTTAACTTATTTCAAAAAGTTCAGTTTAGCCTCTTAAATTTAGTCATACGAACGTATAGGCTATAAGGTAGTATAGTCAAACAGACCCACTGTATGTGAAAAGCTAGAATGTTTCTGAAAATAAGTAGCATAACAAAACCTAGAATATTTCTGACACAATTATTTTCAGAGTTCAAATCTTGAGCCAATTTTAATTGACACAACCAAGCTTTAATATATATCTACACAGCAAAGGATTGGATGACATTACTGGCTTTGCATATACTATATTTACAACTTAAGGTTATTATAAATAACGAGGTAAATGGAAATCGAAATAAAATTCACATCAATGCCACCGAAGATATATACAGAATCATGCACTCATACTAGAATGTCTCTTCTGGCTTTAGGAAATTGTAATACTCGAGTTGTGTCATCTCCCCACCAGTTACAGTGTCAAATTGACATCGATAGAAGCTGCATTAACAATTCAATAAACAATTGCATCAGATGTTTTAATTCTCAGGAAAAAAGAGCAGGCGAAAGATTATGATGAATGATGATAAATCGATATGGTAGAAGTTTATCATCTAAAATATGACCCCGGTTTTATATATTTGTTTTAAGATATAATCCCTCCCTCTCAAACCTAAGGTTTTTTTTAAGAATTTTATTGTTGTCCCAAAACTTAGGATGTTTTAGAATAACAATATAAAACTAAGCATATTTAACGTTATAACTCCACAGCAACTATGACTTTTATTGTTGTCCCAAAACTTAGGATGTTTGGAAAAAAACAATATAAAACTAAGCATATTTAACGTTATACTACCTTTACAACAACTATAGGCATGTATTAAATGAATTTTATTTTTATTAAATGAATTAAGGGCAATTGGTTAAATGAGTCTATACATGTCTAAATTTATTTTTTTCTTGATCAAGGATTAGAAGGAGTGATGTCTAAATTTATTTTTTCTTGATCAGGGATAGAGGGAGTGATGCGAACTTAATAAATACACATGAGCAGTGGTAAAATATAATCATGCAGCTAGTTGTTTGGAGCTGATATTGAAGAAGCATTTGAACCTTAAACTCTAAAAGAAAAAAAGAAGCATAATTTATTATATTCACAATGACTCTAGAAATTAACCTGATTTCTCTGCTACGATAAGACTACCAGTGGTACAAATCTTGATGATGCTGTCAGCCTATGTCAATTTTAAAGGGTAGTGCACACGGGTATGTAAGTAAATTTTTAAAAGTTCAGTTTTCAAATCATATTTCCACCATGCTAGTAGTCCTATGTGAATAATTCTAATATCCCTAAGCAACACAAGGAAAAAGAACGAAACAACGAACTAAAAAAGGCATGGAGATGATCCATTACTGAAATACCTGCCATCCATGCCAAGTATTACAATTGTATTTTTCTGATGACCAAAGGCAACATGATATTGTAAACCTTCTTGCAAGCGAAATTGAGCCACGGACCACTCTGAGCTAAAATACCTAGGTAACACACCTACAAAACACACAGAATTAGGACAATTGCAAGCAAAAACTTGTTCTATCAAAAACCATAATTTCCAAACCAAACAAAACCCTGGGCTGATGCAACAACAAATGGCGTTATGGTTGTTCAACAGTTACTTAAAAAAACATAATCTCCATACATGATAACTAATGAATGAATAACTAACAGTGGACAAATGCACAAACCTCTAATAAATGAAAGAGACGAAGCCGCCGACGGGCTAGTAGGACTAGACTCGGATGTAGTATGCGATCTGTCGTGCCCCAGCAATCCCGAATCAACCTTCAAGTTGAAGACATGAACGGTTCCCTTGTCACTTGAGACAGCTAACCACTGTGCACTGGAAGAGAAGGCAAGGCTATATATCTCGGCTCGGTCAGCACCTCTCCGTACCTGAAATCATCATTCCCATTCAAACTTCAAAAACAATTGAACTCATCATATACACAAAACAGAAGGAAAAAAAAAAACCAACCAACATCCATGCTGTCAATATCACGCTATAGCGGAATAGCGTAGCCGTGCTGGATTCAGCACAACGCTTTTGGCCTGCGATATGGTGTCAAACAATAGTGGTTGTGGCAGCCGCAAATTGCGGCCCAAACCGCTATCGCAGCCACTATTAGGGTTTTGGACTGAAATTCCTCAAATCCTTTTTTTAAAATCGTTGTTTTTAAAGGGTGTAAATGTCAATTCAAACCCTTTCAAGTGTAAAAATGTTCTATTCTTCATTCTGTCGTGTTCTTGCTCTTGTTTTGTTCAGTTTTATGTTCTTCTCTGTTTATATGTTTTATTGCTCTGAACCTAAGGTTCTTTAATTCTGTGTATCTTTTGAGTATTTATGCCTACTTTGTACACTGATTTTTTAGTCTTTGCAATAACGGCTATCTATCCCACTGTCCGCTGTACTGCCATAGCATTTTATGAGGTCGGACTAACAACAACATAACCAACATTTCAAAACAATCAACCTATATTTCTAGCAGTATTTCAAATCCTAGTAACAAAACTAACAAACAAATTCTGAAAAATAAACTAAACTACTAAACAAACTAAAAAAACAAATTTTTAGATATATGTAGCATCAGAATATGAAAATGCAAAAAATTCAAATCTACCTCTTGAAGCAAAGAACCATCCAAGGTATTAAAAACCCTAACAAGAGTCCCTTTGGAGCTTGCAGTAGCAAGCAAACGTCCGTCTTGGGTTATAGCAAAACACGCAATTCTCGAATCATGTGCCATTATGAACTTAGTTCTCTTAGAAGCATAATGCTCAACCCTAATTTGACCCTTCTGCAACCCAGGACAAGCCAAAACCATAGTTCCCGAAACATGTGAAACTTCACATAGCCCCGTAGGATTAGCAATAGTTTCAATTTGATGAAGAACTTTAAGATCAGCAAAATTGTAAACAAAAATCTTATGCGCCAAAACAACGACGATTCTATCGCGACGAAGACGAACACCTTTCACCTCCGAACGAAACGACAACTCTCCGATACACCGTGATTGATGATCGTCCCAAATCATCACCTTGTTTGCTGGATAACGTGGGTCTGATCCACCGCCGACGAAAGCGAGGATGTTGCAACGGAATAGCATGTGGACTAAGCCAATTCCGCCGTTAGGACCAAAATCGCGGCGGAAAATTTCGCGGAAGGGGTCGCAGTTGTAGATGCGGAAGCCATGATCGGTGCCGGCGGCGAAGCAGCCGGAGTCTTGGTTGAAGGAGAGGTGGAGGACGTTGGAGGTGGAATTTAGGGGTGGATTTGGGGAAGTTGGAATTGGGGTTGAGGATGGTGATTCTTCGGAATCGAGAGGCATTAGGGTTTGAGAGGTTTGAGACATTAATTAATTGAAGATTAGGGTTTGAAAATTGAATTGAAAAATTAGGGTTCTTGAATTTGGGGGAAAAAGAGAAGAGAAGAGAAGAAGCTATGTTTAGTAATAAGTTTATGTTTCCAGGTGAGGTTGGTTGGTTGGGTTGGATTGGGTTGGGTTGCTTTTACTTCTTCTTCAAGGGACATATATACGTATACATTGATGTCATGTTATATTATATGTACAGTTAATTAAGAAACTACTTTAGCCCTTTCAAAAAAAAAAGAAAAAAAAAAAGAAACTACTTTAGCTATATTTTTGTCAATAAAAAGATTAAACGGAATATCTTTCTAAATGTTATTATTTTAATAAGAGAAATGTTAACAAGTCTCCTGCGTCACTCTTTAAAGATTATAAATAATATATATTTATGAAAAAAATGTGTAATCAATGTATTGGAAATTGAAACATTTAACTTTTTTTAAAAATAATTACTATTTTTAAAATGCTTAAAGAATGCCCCTGGAACACTCGTTGACAGATCCTTTTAACAACCTCAAAATTCTGTTTTTTGTTAGGATTCAGTTGTCGGTTAAAAAAAAACTAACATTTCTATCTTACCATTGTGTTTTAATATTTCTAGTGTCCTTCAAGGTAATTTTGTAGTAAAAAAATAATCATAATTTAATATTTTATATTATATTATCGACATGGATCGGGTTTTCCCGCTATTTATATAAATAGGTGGTCGGGGTTCGAACCACGAACCTTGCATATTATTATACATTATCCATACCAACTCAGTTAAGCTCACGAGGACATCAACTTTGGCATATAACATGGTCAAATAATTTTGGCAAATAAGATTAAAATAAACTTCTGTGATAGTTTTTTTTTTTTTTTTGGTACATGGAGAATACAACAAAAAAAAAACTAAACAAAAAAATGAAGAAAAATATGCTACAACTTTAAGAACCGTACTTCGGACGCATAAGTAATAAGTAAATCTTCTTAGTTTGGGAAGGGGCTCTCCAAGCTGTACTAAGAAGGGTTGTGACCGGCATCATGCTTAACTAAAAAAGTCGACACACTTAATTGTCTCTCGAAGGGCGTGGGTCAAATGCACATTTCAAAGAACATTGTGTGTTTGGATGAGGGAATGTTTTGAGTGAATGTAATGTTTTGAGGGAATTCAAATATTTTGATGTAAATTCCATTGTTCGGATAATAATTTGAAGAATTTTCAAAATGATAGAAATTTATGAAGTATTTTGTTCAAGTTAAATTTAGAGAATTTCAAATGACACCTAAAAGTTAAGAATTTCAAAATTCTTCATTGTTAGAAATTTTCAAATTTTGCATTTTGGTCCTCAAGTTTTCCAAAATTTTCAATTTGACTCCAATAAATTTATAAAAAAAGTTCAATTTGACCCCTCAAACTTTTTGAAATTTGCAAATTGATCCCTAATTTTATTTTTCAAATTTGGCCCAAAAAAATAAAATTTATAAAAGTTGCCAAAAAATATGAAAATATTTTTTTTATTATTCCATCCAAACAATAATATTTAGGAATGAAAGCAATTTAATTGAATCATTTGAATTACCTAGAATTCTAAATTCTTCAAAATTTCTTAATTACCCCATCCAAACACACTCTAAGGAGATTATTGATACATTTAATGATAGCTACATAAACATGTCAAGCATTGAGAGAAGATTGAATTATGTTTATAGCATACAGGAGATTAGAGTAACAAATCACGTTTTGGTTCCCTCTATTCCACGACAACTTCAAGCCATGCAAGATCGCAAGAAGTTCCGCATGCAAATTATTTGAATGCTGATAAATCTTAAGAATCCACAAAGCCATGCACCGTCCGAATCGCTAAGAACACCTCCAAAGCCTGAGCGACCGGGACTATCGAAACTGCTTCCATCAACATTGAGAATCGTAGTTTCCATATGGGAAGAGTGCCAAGAGGTCCATCGTTGTGGCGGATGAGAAAGAACACTGTCACCAAAGGACATCAAGAGAGAACTAAGATAGCTCCCAACATTGTGTTGTAATTGATGATATCTAACCTGCTTATTACCAAGACACATCACATTTTGTGCTTTCCAGATACACTAGATTTCTACAACAAAAATAAGGTCCGAGAGACGAAGACCGCTTTTGAGCCATAAGTGAGTGTGTAACTCATGGAAGAAAGCAGTACTATTGTACCACAAGGATCTCCACATACATGCATCCAGAGAGCAATCTTTAAGACAGTGCAAAACATCTTCAACATGATCATTACATTTATGGTACGAAGAAGACAAAGTCATACCATAACGGTGTAAATGTGCTTCAGTGGGGAGCGGCTCATGACTAGCGGCCTAAAAGAACAATTTAATTTTCTCTAGAACTTTCATTTTTCAAATCCAATTCTAAGAGATGTCATCATTATGGAGGTCTTCAGAATGAGAAGAAAGGAACAAGGAATATCCCGAACTTGCTGTATAAATGTCGTCAAGATGATCGCCCCAAGTGATACGATCTGGAACGTCATTATGCAATCCTAGTCCGAAAAAATAAACTATTACTATTGAGAAATTAATAGCTTAGATGCATGGATGATTTAATGATAAACACGTTTAAATAAATACTTCTCACTTGTAGTCCAAAAAAATAACTATGTTCTCACCTCATTCAAAATGTTTTTTAGTCCCTCTCTCTCACAGTATTTGTCACATTTTTTGTTTTCACATGTATTGAAAAATACGATAAAAGAAATTGTGATCTTACCCACTTATTTATATTACCTATATCAACAAGGATATCAGAACCAAAAAAATCAAAAAAGATACTTTAGTAAATCTAACTTGTGTTTTACATAATATAGGAAAATAATTGCATTTAACCATATTTTTTTTAGGATATTTAACTAATTTTCTTAATCACCCTGAAATTGAGAGGGGTAGTTTTTTTTTTTTCATAAACCATTGGTGTTGAAATCGAAGTCTCACTGTATGCTAGACCCGCACTCTCATGTCCGTCTGTTTGTATTTTTTATTGTGCTAACATATATGCAAACTATAACCAATTTTTTTGTATAATTTTGAATTTTATTTAAATTATATATTTTGTTGAAGTATTTAATTATTTATTTTCTTTCACAATTTGATATAGGTTTAAGCATAGTTTTAAAACTCGGCTCGATCATCGACTCGGCATGGGTACTGGGTTACTGGGTCAATGGTCGAACCACTGGGTCATTGGTCGAACCGCATGACTGAACCGGATCAACTCGGTTAGATAACTCGGTCTTGAGATTAAACTTATATAGCTATTTAATCGAATTAAATCGGTGACTCGTTCATTTAAAAACTAAAAAAACTGACATGTAATATGTATATTAATATTTTTACAGCTATATTTTAATGACAGGAAATAGATTTTGTTTGCATATATATTAATATTAATATAATATGTAGATTTTCTAAAAAAAAAATGATGTGTATATTATTATTATCGTGTAAATATTATATTTAACAATTATTTTCTCTTTTTAAAAGAAAAAAAAAAATGATGTGTTCTAGGCTGTGATAAAATTAAAATATAATATATTAACATACATAATATATTTCAATTTATAACCAAGATTTGAAGTTGTTGTAGTGGTTAAGCTTTCAACTACTCATTTTAAAGTCCGCGGTTCGATTCCTATTGTCCCCAATTTTTTCATATTTCAGATTTTTCTACAAAAGTCCAAGTTGTTGAAGCATTAAACCAAGCATTAATTAGTCTTAATTCGTGGGCTTAATGACTAATTATGACAGAAATTGAAAAAAAAATTTACTAAACCGGATTGACTCAGAAAACCGGCCGAGTCACCGGTTTTTACCGAGCCAAGCCGGTTTTAACCGGTTCAATTGCATGACCGATCTGATAAACAACTCAAACCGGATACACCACCGGTTTACGGTCCAACCGGTCAGACCGGCCGGTCCAAGCCGGGTTTTAAAACTATGGGTTTAAGTATAGATGTTTGTGATTTTATAAAATATATATAATTTTTTTTTTTGAATGAGGAAAAATATATTTAGATGTTGGTGAGTTGTAACTTTCAAATTATAACAAATCATACTTATATTTTTCAATGACACAAATAATATATCAAATAAAATATAAATTTTATCTTCTTGTTTTTTTTTTTGAAATAAAATTTTATCTTTTTTTAATGATACCATATAACATTTAATTTAGAAGTAAAAAATTATTTTTACGGGCTAACTCAACTTGTTGTAAAGTGCCTTCAATTTGTGTTTTAGAAAACAGAGAAATCGTGACACGATTTCATAGGCGTGTCACGATTTTGCAATGTCGTGAGCATGTTTTGCAGGGTGTCCAATCGTGACACGATTTTCGGGAAACATGACACGATTTTCGCCTTGCAGGGCAAGTTTTCAGGATAAGGTTGGTTGTACCTTGGGTCGTACGCACCAAACGTGTCACGATTTGGGAAATCGTGACACAATTTTGTCCGGATCTGAACACAATATAAGCATTCTTTGACCCTTTTGTTGAGTAAGCTGGGTGAATCTCATGGAAACCAAAGGAGGGAACTTTTAGGGTTTTACTAAAGGTTGAGGGTCTTTGGGTGAGGTTCAAAGCTTCAAGATGTGAATCTTGGAGAACCAAAAGAGGGGGCTCTTGGGAAAAGGGTTGGTGCCTTTTGAGGAAGATTCATGAGGTTGGGAAACACATGAGTGGAGAGTCATTTGTGAGCAACTTGGGTGAGTCTTGTGAAACCAAAAGAGAAGATCCTTAGTGAAATCAAAGGCTATGGGTTGGTTCTCTTTTTGGGGTTAGATTCTAGAGTTGGGAAACAATTGTAAACACCTTGGGAGAGTGAAAATCATGAGTGTCTTGTTCATTGGTGAGATTGGGAAAATGGGTAGAAATTAGGGTTGTTCTTTGTGAGCTTGTTGAAGCTAATTTCTTGTAATCCATTTTGCATCTCTTTGTAAGAACTCATTGATAGTGGATTGGAGAGATTAATCTCTTCTCCATAGTAGGTCATGGTTGGACCGAACTGGGTGAACAATCTATTCGTGTTGTTGTCTATTTTCTCTACTCTCTTTATCTTGTTTATCCTTTGGTTAGAGTGTGATTTTGCTATGCACTTGTTTTCTAGATTAGATCTAGATTGTTGTTATTGCTTGTGGTTATTTACATTTGGTTATTGGTTGCCATTGATATTTGCTCCACACATCATATAGTTTGTATTGTTGTGAAATTTGAGATCGAATTCACAATACAACTTAATCTTAAAGTCATCTCTATATAATAAAAGTTTGACTTAATTGCATTTTCGGTCCCTCTATTTATTAAGTTCGTGAAAATTGTCCACTTTTTTATAATCAAACTTTTGTGTCCTCTAATTTTACATTTGTTACAATTTTGGTCCCAACTCATGTTTTTGTCCTAAAAATGGTGATATGATTTGGCACCAAAAAAGTGAATATTGATCTTTTTTTCCGAAGAAGTCAAAATCAATTATATTAACCAAATCACCAAGTCCTTGCAACACAAGAAGTGCCGAAAAAAGACTTAGAAAAAGTAACAACAATTATATGGTAAAATCTAAACAAACTTATTTACATTGGCTAAAATCATAATCAACTTAGGCATGGCAACAAAACCCGTGCTCATGGATATCCGCCGAAACCAATCCTGATTTGACGGGTTTTTCCTGATTTGACTGGATTTTCCCTGATTTCATTATACGAGTAACGGGGATAGATGTACCCACCTCGAACCCATACTCAAACTACACCCGAATGTAGAAAGGTCATGTTTTTGTTTTTGTTGATGGGGTTGATAATGATATGTCATGTTATTTGGTTTGATAACTATCATGATATAAGAATTTTCATTGATGGTTAAAGGAGCAACCGAATTATTCGGTAAGAAAATGTTAAAATGAGCGCAAATTATTCGATAATGTATTACAATATTACTATTGAAGTTTAAAAAAACTTTTTTTTATCAAAAAAGACGATTCACTGCGGGGACGGGGATGCGGCGGAAATACCCGAACCTATTGTGGACGGGGATGAGATTTAATTCGTCATTTCCGTTGGATATGTAACGGATAAGTATATGATAGGAGGGGATGGGAATGAGGAAGACAAAAGTCATCCTCACCCCGCCCTATTGCCATGCCTAAATCAACCTATATTATATGGATTGGATTAACCCAAATAACATAACCAATAAAATTGTATAGGATACTTCCTTTTTCCTTCCTAAAAAACATCAATGATTTTGTTAAAAATAAAAAGAATATATATCTCATAACAAATTATAACTTTTTGTGGTAGTGATAACAAATTATAACTATTCACTCTTTCGCACTACTTTCCTTTCCATAATTACCGCGTTGGTTTAACCTAACAAATTTCTCTATATATACAAAGCCTACCAAGTACCTTAGACCATAAAGAACAACACAGTAACTTACTGATCGATTTTCACAATCGTCGTTTCTCTCTCGTGCTGTTTCAATTTTCTTGTAACCAAATTCAGTTTGTCGAAATCAAAACCATGAAAATTTACCGGGTCGCGAAAGCATCAGAATACCTTGTGATAACAGGTATTCTGATCAAAGACATCAAACTTGCAAAGAAAGCATGGATTCTTCCCGGTCAATCCTGCTCTGTCTTGGACCTCTCACCGGTAAACTACACCTTCGAAGTTCAAGCTATGAGCGCGGAGAAACTTCCTTTTGTTCTCCCCGCTGTCTTCACTATTGGTCCTCGTGTGGATGATAAGGAAAGCCTTCTCAAATACGCCAAACTTATTTCACCGCATGCTAGACACTCCAATCATGTTAATGAACTTGTTCAAGGAATCATCGAAGGGGAGACACGTGTCCTCGCTGCTTCCATGACGATGGAGGAGGTTTTCAGAGGAACAAAACAGTTTAAACAAGAAGTATTCGACAAAGTTCAACTTGAGTTGAATCAATTCGGATTATTGATTTACAATGCGAATGTTAAGCAATTGGTGGATGTGCGCGGTCATGAGTATTTCTCATATTTGGGTCAAAAGACGCAGATGGAAGCCAAGAATCAAGCTAGGGTTGACGTGGCAGAAGCTAAGATGAAAGGTGAAATTGGTTCAAAATTGAGGGAAGGACAAACGCTGCAGAATGCAGCGAAAATTGATGCAGAGACGAAGGTTATTGCAATGCAGAGAGCTGGAGAGGGTGAGAAGGAGGGAATTAAAGTGAGGACTGAAGTGAAAGTTTTTGAGAATCAAAGAGAGGCTGAAGTGGCTCAAGCTAATTCTGAGTTGGCTAAGAAGAAAGCGGCTTGGACCAAGGCGGCTCAGGTGGCTGAAGTCGAGGCGAAGAAGGCTGTGAAACTAAGGGAAGCTGAGTTACAAGGTGAAGTTGAGAGGATGAATGCATTGACTACTACTGAAAAGCTTAAAGCAGAGTTCCTTAGCAAAGCTAGTGTTCAATATGAAACCAAGGTTAGTTTAGTCCATGCAAATATATATAACTTGATTCATTTTTTATAGCAATAAGATTAATATATTAATAGCTGTTGATAGGAAAATAAATTAATATAATTTAAGTTTTTGGTGATTAAAACTTTGGATGGTGTAGGTGCAAGAAGCAAACTGGGAGCTGTACAAAAAACAGAAAGAGGCAGAAGCAATTCTGTATGAGAAGAAGGCAGAGGCAGAAGCACAGAAAGCATCGGCAGATGCAACATTTTATGCTAGCAAACAAGCAGCTGAAGCAGAGCTTTATGCAAAGAAAAAGGAGGCAGAGGGAATTGTGACAGTTGGACAAGCTCAAGGGGTGTATGTAAGTAAACTTCTTAATGCACTTGGAAACGACTACACAGCTGTGAGGGATTACTTGATGATAAATGGTGGCATGTTTCAAGAGATTGCTAAGATTAACGCCGAGGCAATACGAGGACTTGAGCCTAAGATTAGTATTTGGACTAATGGGGGTGAAGCAGGTGGTATGAAAGAAGTTGCTGGTGTCTACAAGATGTTGCCACCTTTGTTTAAGACTGTCCATGAGCAAACGGGAATGTTACCACCTGCTTGGATGGGAGTCTTGCCTGACAAAAACTCTTAATTGGGTTTAGAGGTTTATAGTAGTAGTACTTAGTTTGGTAATTTAGTAGTAGTACTTTTTATTATGTGATCGATACATGTCTGATATACACTAACTCTTTTATTAGTTTTGGGTTTAAACTCTTATATCATATGATGATTTAATTTACATTTTTAGTTGCTTGTTTTTTTTTTTTAAATGGAATTTTGGCGTTCAAAACAAAACTCCTAACAAAGACTAACATCACATTGTGTTTTTTTATCGATAGTATATGTGTAAGACATGAAACGACAAGAGCTCTTATCGATAGTATGAGTAAATAGCTAATGAATGTTGACATTGTGTCAAAAAGAGGTAATAATTTGAATTGCTAGTTAGTAATATGAATGGTGCCATTGAGAAAACGAGAGAAGATTTTGGAAAGCAGAGCTACTGGCAATAGAGCAACCTACAATGAAAGGCCAGGAATTTGGTGTAATGCATCAAGTAACGTGTTAGGGAATCCAAGAATGAGTAAAATATTTGCTTTAAAATGGTTATTACTAAAACGAAGAGAGGATTCTTTGCTGCTTTAGAAGAAGAAAAAAAAACTTTCTCAAACACTTTATGAAGAAAGACCATTTTTTTCATCTTTGAATGCGTCATATAGTACATTAACAAACGATGCGTACTCACGTGCCAATCTTTTTACTCATTTTATTGCGCTAACATGTGTAAAATTTCCGCTATATCAAAAAGAGCGGAAAGACGAACACCTGAGTGCCGTCTTTTCGCTAGTTTGATATAATATTATGGCTTAATTGCACTTTTGGACCTCTATCTTTCCAAAAGTTGCGGTTATGGACCCCTAACTAATTTAAATACAAAATAGCCCCCTATGTTTTGATTCTTTGGCAGTTTTAGACCCCCAAGGCAAAAAAAAATAAAAAAATTGACACGTGGCACCTCACTTAGGGTGCCACGTCAGCGTTGACCGAGTCAACAATGGACCGGGGGTCCAAAATTGCCAAAGAATCAAAACATAGGGGGCTGTTTTGTATTTAAATTAGTTAGGGGTCCATAACTGCAACTTTTGAAAAGATAGGGGTCCAAAAGTGCAATTAAGCCTAATATTAATAGGGGGACAACTGTACCAAAAAATAATAATAGGGGGACAAAAAAAACAAATAAACCTTCTTTCAAAAATAAAAAATAACAAATAAACCTAACACATCATTCTTACACCCAACCAATTAAAATCTAACACTTCATTAAAATAATAAAAAGAATTAATATCAGAACTTTTTCTCATTATTTTTAATATTTGTCTCTCCTTTTTCCACTCTTTTTAACCGACAAGAACCGAACCACTCATGACCATTTTTGTTTCTATTTCCTTAATTAAAATCACACTTTTTTATATAGTTTAAAATATGGGTCATTTTTTTATTGGTTGGGTGTAAGAATGATGTATTCGGTGAGAGTTGATGCAAGAATATCTGATAGTTTAATTTAATTTTCCAAAATTAAGGATGAGTTTGTTTAAAGATAATTTTGACCAAGTGTAGATATGACGGTTTAAAACAACGTAACGTAACAGATCTAGAGAAAAATACGTGATATTACGTACGAACAAGTATTTAATGCAGAGAAACTTGTGAGACCTTGAAATATTCGAAGAGAAACCTCGTTAGAAATCCTTCAACTCCGAAGGCAACAAACAAACAAACAAAAGAGAATCAAGAATGTATCATTATTCTTCAAATCAGCAGAACTACCAAAACACAGATGATAATGGCTTAGCCTTCATTGATGCTGATCATGTCAAGTTTCCAACACACTCAGATGGTTTTATTTCAAAAGAGAATGTGTCAGCTGATGAAAACAAAGTTCCTCCACTTGTGAATAAGATCAATAAAGGGCAGTATCATTGGGATGAAGAACAACACAGGTATATACTTATAATTATTTCAGAAAGTAATTAACTTTACACGTGATTTTGTTTAATTTTTTTACTTTAATTATTTTTGTTCATGTACGTGAATGAGTCTATGCATGATAAGAAATCCATAAAAAGATTTGGAGAACATTACTTTTTATATTTGTTTTAATGACTAAATTGTAACTTGTTATTTATAGGTTATTTCTGGAGGGGTTTGAGAAGTATGGCAAGGGAAAATGGATAAAGATTGCACAACATGTTGGTACAAAAACTACAACTCAAGTTGCTAGCCATGCTCAAAAGCATTTCATTCGAATTAAAGAAAGTGCTAAGTTATCAAAAATAAGGAAAAGAAGAAGCATCTTTTACACTACTACTACTACTAATAACTCATGGGATGGAAATTTTCACCCTCTTCTCTATAGGGACAACATTCCATCTCCTCCTTCTCCACCTCCAAATATTGAAACAGAATCAATTGTGGAGCAGATACTACAACAACTTCAACAAGCACAAGAAGCATTGTGGAACGACAATGTCATATTGTCATAACACATCAAACAATGAGCATAATTATAGAGTAGAACAATTGTAGTCATGTTTCTAATTAAAATGCTACATTTTCTTGTTTTGATCTTGTAATCTTGTAGTTTGTACCTATGCTCTGCCACTTATTCATTATTCCCACATAATTGAAGTATTTTTATATTTTGCATTTGTCTCAATTTTTTATTTTGATTGGTAAGGAGAAAAAATGGTAGAAACAAGTTTAAACGAATGCTAACATTGGAAGAAAAAATATTATGTAAAAAGTAGTATCTTTCTATATGAAAGTATACATATTTGAAAATTTTGATTATTTAATTAAATAAGTAATGAATATATTGTAAATAAAATAGTTTAAATAAGAGTAATATTGAAAAGAAAGAAGTCACCAAAAGTTTATATTCTTTTTATAAAATATAAAATAAAAAATACTTTGCGGAAAGACGGACATTAATATTCTTTTTATATTCTTCATTATTTACATATAATATATTACATTTGGTTCATATAGAAATGTAAATAACTTTTGGTTTATGAACAAATGGAGCAAAATGTCAAGAACAGCTAAACCTAAATGCATTGAGTAGGACTGATTGTAGCATAATCATTAATCAAGGTCACACAAGAATAATGTCTAGTATGTAAATATATACTACTTTGTTTAAAACCATAATTTGCCACAGAATCTGAAATCAGCCATTTTCAAAAGATATTAAATCTTGACATAAAAAATATCAAGTGAGTTAGTAACTTAATAAACAGTTAATATCATTTAATTTTTATTTTAGGGAGTTAATATTAATGTTTTGAAACTATTTCCATAAAAGAACATGAGAAGCAGGAAAAACCCCGACATTGAAAATGATTGGAGTAATAATTAAGGAAACAGAAAAGTAAGGCAGGTAAAATAACTAAGATGTCATTTTCAATGTAGAGTACATTTGCATTTCATAACCCAAACCCCTCAAAAAAAAAAAACTTGAACAAAGATTAAACTTCTCTTGCATTTCCTCGAGTAAATACTCCGCAATCAACCTAGTCCTCATTTTTCTTGCATTGGATTTGGTAAACTAATCTAAATGATGCCACTTTATCATAGTGGACGGTAGGGTACATAGCCTGAACTCGTCAAGTTAGTAACAACACCGTGACACCTTGTCAAAAGACCCATCATCTGTTGTGATATATCAACTGTAGTTGTGGAAGTTGATGCACCCGTGTTTGTAAAATTGGGAGTATGTATCGGTGCCATTTCGAAATTATGCAAATTATGCTGTGTGGTTTTAGCAGACTGAGTATGAAATGGAAGAATGGGCAAAGATGGTTGAGAAATGACCTTTTGAACGTTCTTAGTATTAAAACCCTTGGCAACACTAGAATGTGCACTACCATCATCAAGATTGGAGTTATTTCTATTACCCCTACTACTTTCTTCCCCAGCTAACATGAATTTTACACGTTGTGTCCGTTTACTGGTTCCCTGGCCTAACACATCCCTATTAGATTTCTTCTTCAGGATGGATTTGAGATGGATCATTGGCTTTGGAAGGGGTTGCTGAACCACTGCAGGGTCCTTAATGGGTTGTGTTTCATTGGCACCAATGTCTTCACTTGCCTTTGCAACTTCAGAGATATTAGGCGAAGAAAGCTCCAGTTCCTTAAGGAAATACCTCACATCTGCATTGCCAAATAAGGATTGATTTGCTACAGCAAATGTATGTGCTGCTTGCGCATCGATCTTGCGAAAGAATACAACTCGACATGTAGAGGACTTAGAAGAGACACGGAGACTTGATTGGTGAATAGGCCCAAAACGAGCAAACCTTGCCTTCAGCTCTGCAACAGATGGAAGCGATGTCATAGGAGGAAATTTGATGGTCAGTTCAGTCGGCTCAAACCGCATAGCTGGACGTTCCACTTTCCCTGTTGAGCCTGGTTTAACTACTTTGGGTGGAGCTTGGGTAGCAGCCTTCTTCTCAGTATCACTAGCCTTTAATGCCTTCATTTTCTTCAATCTCTTTGCATCAATTTCTTCTTGGCGATCAGTGGCAGCCCTTTTTCGCGCAGCTTTACTTGGATTATCAGGTTGAACAATGTGTTTTACAGGCTTCATACGCAGTAAAGCACTGGCATGATCATCAGGAGATTTAGTTGCACGGACTTCAGGAGCTTCATTCTTTGTTGGTGGCGATAAAAGCAAACATTTCTGGTAAGCAAGAGATCTGAACCGCAAAAAGAACTTGATAACAATTGAATGGATCTTTCTTTTAACACCATGAAAAGGATCTAAAGCAATAGTTTTCAATTCATAAAGAAGCCTTCTACACACATGCAGAAATTTACTGGCTGAAACATCAACCTTGCCTGACGGATGTGCAAATTTTTCAGAAGTAGAAGGTTTCTCCACATGGCTCGAGGTTGTTTTTCTTCTTTTTTCACCAACAGCAGAAAACTCAGAGTTCAAATCATCTGTGGGTCGCTTTTGAACATTTATCTTCTTCAGCACACCATCATGAGGTACTGATGGTATTACATTTCCATCATGTTTAACATCAATAGAAGTTTTGCTTTCTAGATGGATATAATGAGATGTCTCGTGAATTAGGCTTGGCAATGCCATCACCAAAGGCCTTTTACTAGCAGCAACAATAGGTTCAAATCTCTTGGTCTTTTCTTCTAAAGATCCTTTGTCCTTGTCTTTAAAACCTACTTTGGATATTTTAGCTTCGGCTACACCATCCTGGTTTATAGACCATGTGTCTTCATGCTTCTCCATGGCTTCACCTCCATCACGAGGTACTAATAGTATTACATTTCCATCATGTTTAACATCAATAGAATTTTTGCCTTCTAGAAGGATACAATGAGATGTCTCGTGAATTTGGCTTGGCAATGCCATAACCAATGGCCTTTTACTAGCAGCATCAACGGGTTCAAATCTCTTGGTCTTTTCTTCTGAAGATTCTTTGCCCTTGTCATCAAAAGCTACTTTGGATATTTTAGCTGAAGCTACACCATCCTGGTTTGTAGACCATGTGTCTTCATGCTTCTCCACGGCTTTACCTTGATGTTTTTCCACCATTACTGGACTATTCGAAGGAGCTGGAGAACAAAGCATAATAACCATCATAAAAAAAGGATTAGAAACATATCAATTAGGCACAAGTTATTCTTTCTTTTAATTTATCCCAACAAAACATTCTAGAATAATTAGACATGAGCAATCTGCTAGATATCCATCTGGCAGTAATTAACATCCATACATAATTCCCCTAAAAGAAAAACATCCATAAATAAGTGAATGAATAAATTGAACCGAAATTATAATTTTGTACGAATTACAATCTGTTTGTGCTTGAAATATTAAATGATAGTAGTAGTCATGAAATGTGTGTTGATGGGGAAATTGAGAGCCAAGCTAGGGAAATTCCACCGGTACCCACAAGAAGTGTCTTCTGGACCAAAGGACAAGAAGAGTAAGACTAAGGCCCTGACATTTGTTAGTAGAAATACTTCTGCCAATGATATTTTATGGTGATGATAACCAAAAGATGAAATCACAATTAGCTTAAATTTGTTGGAGAGTTTGCTTGACTTCTGATTGTTGGACTGCATGCACCAATGAATGTTATATTTCTTTAACCGCTCATTATGTTGATGTTAATTGGAAGTTGCAAAGTAAGATTTTGGCATTTGCTCACATGGAACCTCTACATAGTGGGCGAGATTTAGCATCGAAGGTGCTGGAAATGTTAGATGATTGGGGCATTAAAAAGAAAGTTTTTTCCATCACTTTGGATAATGCATCTTCAAACAACAATATGCAAAACTTTTTGAAAGAACATTTAGGGTTGTCAAATAGTTTGGTGTTTGAAGGAGAGTTTTTTCATATAAGATGCTCAGCTCAAATCTTAAACCTCATTGTTCAAGATAGACTCAAGGTAGTTAGTGATGCATTGCATAAGATTAGACAAAGTGTGGCTTATGTTACGGAACAAAGTAGAACACTACAATTTTTTAAATGTGTTAGGAATGTTGGTGATATTGATACAACAATCGGATTGTGTTACTAGATGGAACTCCACTTTTATAATGCTTGATAGTGCGATTAATTATTATCATGCCTTTTATAGCTTAAGTTTGCATGATTCAAATTTTAAGTTTTGTCCTACAAGTGATGAGTGGAGAAGGGCTGAAACAATGTGTGATATTTTGAAGCCATTTTACAATATTACAAACTTGATATCTGGTTCTTCATTTCCTACATCAAATTTGTACTTCGGTGAAATATGGAAGATAGAGTGCCTTATAAATCTTATTTGACAAGTGAAGATCTTTTGATTCAAAAAATGGCTGAAAGTATGAAGGAAAAATTTGACAAATATTGAAATGACTACTAGTCTTGGCATTTGGGGCTATTCTTGATCCGAACAAAAAGCTTTACTTATTTAAATTTGTTTATCAAAAACTTGATCCACTGACTAGTGAGGGAGAAGTTGAAAATGGTTAGGATGACTTTGGAGAAGCTTTTTGCCGAGTAAGTCAAAAATGGTATTCCTTCTAATCCGATCTCTTCTTCAGTCCAACCCAGCTATGGAGGAGAAACTCGAATTATGTCATCTTCATATGAAGTAAGTTTATATATTCTTTATTCTATTTCTTTTATTAATTTTTTTTTTTTTTTGTATGAATATTTTGTAACTTGGTTGGGTTGGATCATTTGTAGGAATTTGAAGAATAAGACAGCCTATCAAATTCTACTGATTCAGATTTTCCAATCTTGGTACTTGATTGGCTATCATCATATTCAAATTCCCGCAAATGATCCAACCCAACCAAGTTACAAAATATTCATAGAAACAAAAACAAAATAGTTGATAAAAGAAATAGAATAAAGAAAGAATATATGAACTTACATCATTTGAAAATGACATCATTCATAGCTTTTTGGTTGGACTTGAGAAGAGCTCGGATTAGAAGGAATCCCATTTTTGACATACTCGGCAAAAAGATTCTCCAAAGTCATCCTAACCATTTTCAACTTCTCCTCACCGGTGAGTGGATCAAGTTTTTGATAAGCAAATTTCAAAAAGTTAAACTTTTTGGTTGGATCAAGAATAGCCCCAAATGCAAAGACCACACCGTAGTTAATCCAATACTTATCAAATGTTTCCTTCATACTTCCAGCCATGTTTTGAATCAAAAGATCTTCATTTGTCAAATAAGATCTTATAAGACACTCTAGCTTCCATATTTCTCCAAAGTACAAATTTGATGGAGGATATGAAGAGTCGCATATCAAGTTTGTAATATTGTAAAATGGCTTCAAAATATCACACATTGTTTCAGCCCTTCTCCACTCATCACTTGTAGGACAACACTTAAAATTTGAATTGCGCAAACTTAAGCTATAAAAAGCACGACGATAATTAATCGCACTCTGAAGCATTCTAAAAGTGGAGTTCCATCTAGTAACACAATCCGATTGTTGTATCAATATCACCAACATTCCTAACACATTCAAAAAAAAAGTGGAGTTCCATCTAGTAACACAATCCGATTGTAGTATCAATATCACCAACATTCCTAACACATTCAAAAAATTGTAATGTTCTACTTTGTTCTCTAACATAAGCCACACTTTGTCTAATCTTATGCAATGCATCACTAACTACCTTGAGTCTATCTTGAACAATGAGGTTCAAGATGTGAGTTGAGCATCTTATATGAAAAAACTCTCCATCAAACAACAAACTATTTGACAACCCTAAATATTCTTTCAAAAAGTTTTGCATACTGTTGTTTGAAGATGCATTATCCAAAGTGATGGAAAAAACTTTCTTTTCAATGCCTCAATCATCTAACGTTTCCAGCAGCTTTATGCTAAATCTCGCCCACTATGTGGGGTTCCATGTGAGCAAATGCAAAAATCTTACTTTGCAACTTTCAATTCACATCATCATAATGAGCAGTTAACGAAATATAACCTTCATTGGTGCATGCAATCCAACAATCAAAAGTCAATCAAACTCTCCCACATATTTCAGCTCGTTGTGATTTCATCTTTTGTTTCTCATCACCATAAACTTTCAAAATATCTTTGGCAAAAATATCTCTACTAACAAATGTTAGGGCCTTAGTCTTACCCTTACGCTTCTTGTGCTTTGGTTCCGAAGACGCTTCATGTGCATATTTTTCCTTCGTGGTCTGAGCTTCGGAATAGATTCCACGGATATAGTCTGGCATGTGAACATAAAAGTACCCTTCTACATTAGGGGGGCAAAATTGAATAAAGATATTCACAATTTGTTTGTCTAAATATTTATTTATTGATTTATGTTGAAACTTATGAAGTTATACAGATTCCAATAGCATGGTTTCAAATAAGTATTCGGCATCTCGAAGGGAAAAGGGATAATAAAAAGGCTAAGATTAAGGTAGCCTTTAGCAGTTAACAAGTGAAAAAAAGGAAAGGGAAAACATGCCCTGTTATGTCTTGTGTGGTTGCAACCTTTTTAGTGAATACTTTGAGAAAATATTTTTTATTTTCGTTTTCTGTTTCCATTGTTAATTCAAAACTACCACAATGTTTTCAATCTGTTATCTGTATCCAAAGATTTGTGTAGGAAATATTGAAAACAATTACTGATAACAGCATGAGATTTATGCAATTTTGTGTGCCAACAAAGATTCTGTAATTTGTACTGTAATTGAAATTCCCTCTTATATTATATTTACTAGAATATAAATATCTAACTGATTAGATGATTAACAAGAAAATCAAAGAACATGAATTCAAAACCTTTGACTTGAAAACTAATCTAACCAAATATGCAAATGGGAGTCAAACCTAATGAAAATGAGAGTGTACCGTTAGCAGGATGACTCAAAGGCTGAACAAGTGGATTAGTCCGAGGATTACAATGGCGCAATGGTGACGCACCAAGAGCCTCAACATAAGTCTCACCATGCAGATTAAACACTGTTTGTCGAAAAGCAAACACAACAGCCTTATTATTAACAAAGCTACAACTTCTGCAATCAACACAATGTCTAGCAACGGCCAATTTCTTAATGAAAGCAAGTGCTTCGGCGGGTCTAAAACCATTTTTTTCATTCCTGGTATGAGCTTCAGAATATATTACAAGCTGATTAGCTTGGGGATCATAAGTACACAGTGGCTGCGCTGTAACAGCCTCGACATTACTCTCATCATGCAGCTCAAACACTGCCCGTCGAAGAGCAAACACAGTAGCCTTATTCTTAGCAAAGTTACAACATCTGTCATCACCGCCATGTCGAGCAACAGCCAATTTCTTAATGAAAGCAAGTGTTTCGGCGGGTCTAAAACCCTTTTTCGCATTCCTAATCTGAGCTACAGAATAGATTCCAGAATCATAATCTGGCACATGAACACGAAAATACCCTTCAACCTCAGTTGGACGAAAATTCTCAAAACTCCTACATCTACACATTAAACCAATAGCACATCTCCTACCAGCTTCTTCAACAGACTCTTCCACTGCATTGGAAAAAGATTTCAACTTTACCTGCTTCGATTTCTCAGCGAAATTCTCATCAAAGGGAATAAGCTGAACCGGATCAAACCAACGGTAACTTCCATCACCAAAAAAAGCAACCAACACACACCCTTCTTTCTTGCCAAGTCGTGCTGAAGAAGATGCAAAAGCTTCGTTGCATATGTACCCTGGCCACCATGGATGAGATTTCACTTTTCCCCAAACCAAATCACCCACTTCGAAACTGTGCCCTAGAACCCTTGAAACTCCATCGTTTCTCTCTGCTTCCGGAGAAACCCCAACCCTAAACTGTTGTGTTGAAGTTACTGCTGGCGAAATGTGAGCATTGATGTTGTAAGCTGGACCGAGCTCCGGCGATGGATTGGTAGGTATGCGATTATGGGGATTTGTGCCGCCGGTTGATTTGGTGACGGATGATTGGTGTTTGTGAAGATGGGTCATGAGTGAGGTTTAAAGAAAGAGATGAGAAATGGAGAAGGTGTGAAAGAATAGGAAACGTACCATTTTCAGTGTGAAGTGCGAAATGGAAAATCTGGAAATTTTCGCTATATTGGTAAGAACTTGGGAGGATGTATTGGATTAACATTTTAAAAGACTTTGTAACCAAAAAAACATTTTAAAAGACTTTTTTATTGTAAAAAAAGTTTTGAATCAAGAATCTTGAGATAAATAGAACATCTCCAAGCTATTTTTTCGGTCAAATTTTACTGTAATTAAACCAGAGTATTTTCAAAGGTAAAATAATTCATACAACATTGAAACTCGGATATAAACAAGATAAATACAATATCTTTTACAATTGTCCATAATTAAATTAAACCAACATTTGGTTCAAATTACACAAACGTTTGAAATTCATCAAAATGTTACAAAGTGTCCATAATTAAACAACTCATTACACATCATTAAATTAAATCTCTACTTACATTCAACGCAATTGCATATGGAACGAACATACATATATAATATATTATCTTCCACCATATTCCGAAACATAAATCCTATGTCGCTATCGTCGCGAATAAGCCAAGGCATATAGCTTGCCGTTTTCCATGCGTATTCGTCTCTATCTTCTCCTAGGTCTATGCATGGCATTTGACCAAACAAGTGATGTGTATATTGATTTTCACCAAGATGCTCAAAATAAGTGTTAAGTTGTGCCTTCAAATCGTCAAGAGAGTCCGTCGGCGTTATCATAACCTTAACCGTCTTTTTAAACGCGGAGTGCCTAACACGCCCTTCAATTTGTGCAACCTCAGACATGTCTCACTTGAAAAAAGCTTTAAGAAAAGAATCATAGATTATAACAAAATTAAATGGAATGTAATAACGAATAAATCAAATGCGTAAACATTAATAAGCTATAAATAAGTATTGCACTAGTTTCACCACATAAAAGTCATATTATCATATATATATATATATATATATATATATATATATATATATATATATATATATATATATATATCAATATAAATTACATAGTGTTACTTATATATTGGCCACAAAAAATTGGCATTACAATTTCGACCCCAAAATATATGTCGGTGTAATTTCTACCAAAAAAAAAGGACTAACACCGACAAAAAAATCACTCATTAAAGGGTAAGTGATTGGAGAAGATCAAGTGACATAGAATCTTCCTCATCTTCCGCAATAACTTCAAATTGTTGCTTTGGTTTTTCGAGAGTGTCCAACAAAATAGGCGCCGCTTTGTTTGACTCCTTTTGTGTTTTCGACGGTTTGTTTCCACTTTCAATAGCCATGAGCTTTCGGAACAACTCATGTTGATCCAAATACTCATCTTCTCAAGTCACCGCATCTTCTTTCTTGTGATTGTGCCACTCCGTAGATGATGGAGGTAGTGTACAACCATTCTTCAAATAAATAAGAACGAAATGATTCGGAATTGCCCCAAGGCACAAGATGGGAGTTTTTTTATTACCCGGCGGTAGTGGCCCTCCTAGTGGGAAAAAAGATTCTGAGTTTCCAACTTCAAGATTTGTCGACACGACCACACACATTTTGTAATAATTAGCAACAATGTGTCCCATGTCCGGAAAAGTCAACCGCTTATCAACAAGATGTGCACAACTTTTTGTATTTGCGGGAGGACGTAAGCCGTTTAAAATGTAGTTATAACGATCCTCACCCGCAAATACTTCAACATAATCATCTTTATGATCTATCAACTCTTGAATAAGATGTGTACGGATCATGAGATGATTTTTTTCGGTCAAGCCCATGAACTCGTCTATAGCCCGAAATCCACAATGTCCATCGCCGATAACATCCACCACTTTTTCAATAAATGGAAGCATGAAGCGTGGAATATAATCAATAGGACTCATAACCGGGATAGCCTTAGGCTTTGGATACCGAGTAGGTGGTGGAAGTGGGGAAAGTGATGTTTTACCAAGACGGGCACCTTTTTTCCTTTTATATGATGATGTTGTTGGTGATGGTGACGGTTGGCTATCCGGATTTTGGGAATCAACAACCTCCCACGAAGAAGGGATCCGACTAGTCGATGTAATTTCTCCTTTAGACCTCGCAATGTCGACTTTTTTCTTTGCTCCCTTGGTTGGTACCTTTCGTGGTGGTGGAGACATAATGGTGGTTTCAGGAAATGCAACTGCCGCAAACCCTCTTTGACCTCAAGCTTCATTTGGAAAGGGATTTTCTTTAGACGTTCTACAATAGCCTTCAACTCAACATCGACACAAAAACCAACTTCGTTACTTTCTTCGCCCATACGTAACCTAAGCCAATGGTGGTATATCTCATCCAATAAAATTGGCTTCTCTTCAAGGAGTTTAGTAGCAATTTCGCATGCACATGGTAGCCCGTAAGATGTCTTTTGAACACAACCACAAATGTCATTGTCCATGCATAATGTTTCCCTACAATGTGTCTCTTCCAAAGCAATGTTGTCCAAAGCATATCTAGACACATGACCACCTAACCCCGAGTACAAAGTGACATCTTTGAATCTATGTTCCAACACGCTAACGCTGTGACCAAAGGATGTTTGTATAGCAATGAACTGAAGCAACAACATGTCATGTATTTCTCCCAACAAGTACCCAAATCACTCACACTATTGTCCAAATATTTCTTCAATAAAGCATGAGCCGATTCGACCCTGTTGGTGGTCCTGCAACCAAGATGCAACACATGGTCTGTCCATGCCCTAACAATTTTGTCCTTCACTTCATTCAAGGTGGTCATGACATAATTTTTGAAAATTGGAAAATTACTGCATGAATCTTGGAACTCCACTAATGCATTTGCATATAACTGCTGAGTGGGCGATTCAACCATAGCTTTCCATGCCCTCATTATCTTCTTGACAACATCGCGATTACTCAGCTCTTTCCCATCCTTTTTTCCCAAAGGATATTTACAATCTAAGACACACCTTTGTTTAACATTTGCTTGCACATGAAAGTAACAATTCATTGCATAACTTTCGGGGAAAACATTTGCAACCGCTTTCATCAAAGACATATCCATGTTGGTAACAATCACCTTAGGCATATTCATCTTTGACGAAAGAAGTTTACGCAACATTTTTAAAACCCAAACAAAGTTTTCCTCTTTCTCATGTGTCACAAATCCAAACCCAACCAAATATGTCAAATCGGTCGAAATGACCCCAACTACCTCAAACATTGGCATCTTGTACATGTTGGTTTTGTAGGTGGAGTCCATAACCAAAACCGTTGGAAAATTGTTAAACAACTTAACGGATGTTGGATGAGCCCAAAAGATATCTTCGATTGTAGTACTTTCACTTTGTGTTCTTGAGTAATAAGTATAGTTGTGCTCCTCCAACTTCGAGATTAGATATTGCAACGGCTTCTTGTCACCTCTATTTGCCTTCCATATTTGTTGACGTTCATTGTACACTTGCTTCACATTTGTCATGCAATGTGGTCTTTTGTTCTTCAAATGTATCAAAATATTTCTTGGAAGCATCTTGCTCTTGGTCAAGTCACGCACAATCTTCTTGTCGTCCTCCTTTAATCTACCGGCAAGAATGTGTCCTTCTAAAGCCAGCTCCATCGCATGGTTGTGAACTCCATTAAGAATGTTCAATCCCCATTCCTTTGTTTGCTTACTTTGATATCCACTAATCATGAACAAGCACCCACATTTTCTTGAGCCCGTTCTCGCATGCTTCGGTTTTTTTTTCCGGCACTTTGTGAGCTCCACTCCTTTCACACACTAGGCAGAACATTGGATTGATCAAGCCTGATCTTTGTGTAACAATTGTAAATCCCGTCTTTTTTGCTTGACGACACGCCCACTCAAGCAATTCATCTCTATCTTTCGACTTAACGCCGTCTGAAAAAAACCTAGCCGTGTCGACCTCGTGGGCTTAAAATGGGAGGACACCGGAGCCGCCAACATACTTTGAAGCTTCAACATGGACGGAAGTTCCATCAATGTTTGGTTTCGCTTCAACCTTAGGCGGTTTGACATCTCCGGAAATTTCGACAAAATTTTATTTTGTCTCTTCCGGAACGGAACATCTTCCGCGTTCTCTACCATTACTATAATTAAATAACACATAAATATATGAATTAACAACTAACTAATGCATAAACATCAATGCCATAATGAATTAAAACAAAAAAAATACAAAAGAATTTTTTTTAGAAAAAATGGCAGTAGCTGCCATTTTTTCGTTGTGAAAATTTTTCACAAGAGTTCCTCGGCACCTTACTACCGAGGTTTTCCTCGGCACCTTACTACCGAAGTTTTCCTCGGCAGTTAACTGCCGAGGATTCCCATGACAGGATTCTACGTAACTGACGTAGAAACCCATAACATAACCAAAAAATCAATCGAATAAAATGCACAATACTTGTTTTTTTACGTCAAAAGTGTGTTGATACCTCCTATGCTTGATGCTTGGATGATTTTGGATCAAGAATTGATAAAAAAAAATATTGGATTTGGGGATTGAAAGGAGGTGGAAATGAAGTTGATGATGAAAAAAGTATGTAGGGGGATCAGGTGGCTGTTTCATCTGATGAAACATATTCCTCGGCAGTTAACTGTCGAGGGGGCAAAATCGTATTTTACTAGTGTGCCACAACATTATCAAATGTGGGAACAACAATTCTCAAGAATCTTTGCAATTTAAAAAGAGTCTTGTGGTATTCAATTAAGACTCTTTGTCATTTAGAAGAAGTCTTGTGGTATTCAATCAATATTCTTCATCACTTAAAAAAAGTCTTGTGATATTCAAAATCATTCAAATTTCTAAAGATTGTTTTATAAATTGAATTTTGATGGATTTTGTCGGATTTTCTAGTGAAATTTTAGCATGAAAAAGTCTCTCATAAAAACATGAGATTTCTTAAGATTGTTTTTCTCTTAAGATTTTTTTTATCTCTCTCCTCTATTCATCTCTCTCTATCTCTTCTCTACCTCTCTTTCTTTCTTGTATCTCTCTCCCCTCCCTCCCCCCCCCCCCCCCCCCCCCTCTCTCTCTCCCTAAAAAATAAAAATAAATAAAAGAGTCTGTATTGAGAATATTGTAAAAGAGAGTGTGTTATAATAATTTCTTTCCAGTGAATCCTTAAAATTCATAAAAAAATTTCAAATCCTTTAAAATCTTATGATGTAAATCCGTTGAAATCCATTAAAATCATGCAAAGTCTTTTAAAATCCTTAAGACTTTTTTAAACAAAAATTGTCCTTCAAAATCCTAATCCAATTAGAACAGAAAGTGTGGGATTTGGAATCTGGGTTGAACGAAAAGGAGGAGCATAATAATGCTATAAACTAAAAGGATACGGTTCTCGTGAGATTAACTCAGTTGGTATGGTTAATGCATAATATATACAAGATTTGGATGCATAATATATGCAAGGCCACCACAAAAAACAAAAAAAAAAAACTAAAAAGAGTTTTTAGATGAGTCACACTTGTATAAGTTGTTTATTTATAAATTTTTTAATAAAATATTCAGTTGATTTTTTTTTTGTGGTGGTCAGGATTTGAATCCCGACCTTGCATATTTTATATTTTGTCCCTACCAACTGAGTTAAGCTCACGAGGACAGCAGAAGATTTGATTAAAGATAACTCTTTGATTCTCATCACAAATTCTCCAAACTTTACGATAACTTAAACAATGCAAGATTGAAGGGGAAATCTCACCTTACTGCCATAGAATTTTTTCGACGAAGATTAGTCAATACTCAACGACGGAGTAAACTTTTGTACCAATAACATGGTAACTTAAGAAAAAAAATTATTTAAGAAGCATATAAGGTTTTATTCTTTTGCTTGTTTTCATTTTAAAATTAAACGATAAACTCAAGCTATGTTCAACAATCGTAACCCGATTATATGTAGTGTCAAATCACGCACAACACCAAATAAATTGGCTTCATTGCTCCTAGTAAGCTCTTTGAAAAGCCTATTTCTTTAAATAGATAAGACTTATACTCTCTAAATAATCTATTAGGCATGTCAGACTCACGTGTATATGTAATCAAAACACAATAGTGTGTGTAAAATAGAATAGTTCTTAAAAAAAAGCGTTAACACAAATTTTAGGCTATTTGTTGGCATGTTATTGAAGTAGATAAAATAGTCACAAGGAATAGAGAGTTTGAATTGTGACCCTTTAAAAATTACTGAAATTTAAAAGTGATTCTCAAGTAGTTTACTTGGAATAGTTAAGTTAATATTCTGACTTCAGAACATTATGAAGTTCATACACAAAAACAGTTTAATAAAGTAAATGTGTAAGTGTGTGTTGTGTATACTGTAATTAAAGAGTATAGGGAAGAGAGAAGGAACACAATTTTTTTTTATAGTGGTTCACCCAATGTGGGTTAGTCCACTCCTCACAATCTTGTGAGAGTTTCCACTACGATGTTATAGATAACCTCTCAAATCCTGCACTTTACAATCTTGTTCACTTGAACAATTACATCAACTGTATTCTCTAAGCCTCAGCAGGCTTGCACCTTCTTGTTAAGTTACCCACTTAGACTTTTACAACCTTTGCTCAAACTAACACTTTAGTACCCCTAAAGCTAGTTGAGACTTTCTTTTCTTCTTGCTAAGTTACCTACTTAGACTTTTGCTCCTTCTGCTCAAACTAACACTTTAGTACCCCTAAAGGTAGACGAGACTTTCTTTTCTTCTTGCTAAGTTACCCACTTAGACTTTTGCACCTTTAGCTCAAACTAACACTTTAGTACCCCTAAAGCTAGATGACTTTACAAGATGTTTGGAGCTTGAATGATTGAAATCAGACAAGAGAAGAAAGGAAGGAAAAATTATCTTTAAAAAGATAACAGAAATAATTGATTTACACTACAAGAAGATATAAAGAATCTTCAGTGATGATCAATTCAGATGCTAAAGCTTCAAAACAACCTTAAGTTGTTTTTCTTGTATGCTTTGCAATTTGTGTGGAGTTTGAATGTTTGAGAATCAAACAGAGGAGGAGGAAGAAGAAAGTTATCTTTGCACGAGATAACAAAGAGTATTGATGTGCACTAAGAAAACAAGAGCCTTAGAGATTGATCAATTTCAATTGCAAGAGCTTCAAACAAAATCAAGTCGTTTTCCTGTATGCTTTGCAATGGTGCAAGTTTTGCTAAGGCCTTGATATCTATTTATAGAGTCTTTGGGCTCATATAGTCGTTGTAAGGTGCCCAATGGTGTTATGCCCGTGTCCTAGGCCCCACAAGCTTTTACTTGAAAATCTGGGTGAACATTTTGACCATCAGAATGTTGTTGTGTTCCCATGATGAACATCAGAATGTTGCCGTGTTCTTCATCAGATTGTTGATGTTCATGATGTTCTTCATCTGGGTTCATCAATGATGAATGTTTGATGAGTTTCTGGGTTTATCCAATACGTGACATGAGATTTGTTGGGCTTTATCCACCAAAAAGTAACTTCTCCATATGCATCATCAAAAGTTGATGGATAACGTTACCAAATCTGTCTTGGACTTGGTGCAGGAGAGAGATAGTGGATCTGCAATCTTCAGGCCTATGCTTCTAGGAGATTTGCTTGATTTTGTTCAGAGTACACGTTATCTCTGATGCAATATCTCCTTTTGCTACCTTTTTCTTCTTTCTACCAACTACACTGTTCATAGCTGGAAGCATGTGCAGAAGTGAACATTCTGACCATCAGAATGTTTCATTTGCTCTTACTTTAGGATGATTTGTAAGACTACTTTTGATGTAATCAATTATAATAGCAGAGACATAACTGAAGTGCAATAAAGTAACATATATGATAATATCCTCTATGGAATATTCCTAGAACTTTAAGTGTTCATAGTCTTGAATGAACCTTGAAGACCTTTTTGACACTTTTGCTTGTCCAAGCCATTACATCCATGCAATTGTACTTTCCTGGACATATATTTATGTCACGTTGTAGTTTGCATGTTCTTCATGTTCTTGATGATTTTAGGTTTGCTTAAGAACAACCTTCTGAATTATCATCAGAACGTTCTGATCAACTTTCTGAATTTCAAAATTAGTTCATGGATTCAATGTCCTTTGTTTTAATGTATCTTGGTATTATTCAAACCTTGTTCATGTCTTAGTAAAACACTCAAGAGCACAAGTTAAATACCAAGGAATTAATCAAAGTCCATTTAATCCTTAATCATTAAAGTTTATTATCTTTAAAATTAATCATGGATTTTGCCTCAACAATTATCTGCTTTAGAAGTAAGTCAAATGTGTTTTTTTTCTTTTCAAAGCCTTAGCATAAAACAAGATTTAAACATGTTAATAAGCCTTATCAGAGTTTAGAAATGTGAACACAAGTTTAAAATAAAATATTTGACAAGTAATATGGCAGACTCAAACTATTTTTCCAACTAGATATGATCTATTTAAGTAAAGACCAACTTGACTTTGTCTATTCTATGCTTGAAACAAAGTGGTTTTTGTAAAACGCTGCGGGCAAAATGTGGTTATTTTTAAAGGGAAATGCTAACAAGTTTAAAATAGATATTTTAAACTTGTAGGGGGGTAAAGGTCTAATTGTTGGGGTATGAAGGATACAATTTTGGATTTGTTTTTTAGGCCCAAACCCAAATTATGGCACAAATCAAACGAAGGAGGCAGCACTGACCTAAAGTTAACACAGCTTCGTCTTCTTCTTCCTTCTCGGCGAGACCGCATTTACATTTCGCCGGTGAACATTCAATTTCCGAACGACTTATCCCTTCTATTAGCTGCAACCAGTAATGGCCGCCGGAGCAACCAAAAACTCGAATGAAACCACACGTGAGCACACAGAACAAGAAATAGACGAGGACCGAAGCTTCGAAGAGCTAGGGTTAGACGCACGTCTCGTTCGCGCTTTACTGAAGAAACGAATTGAGAAACCTACTCCAATTCAACACGTTGCTATTCCGTTGATTCTCGAAGGTAAAGACGTCGTTGCTCGCGCAAAAACTGGTTCTGGAAAAACACTTGCTTATCTTCTTCCATTGCTTCAGAAACTGTTTACTGCTAATGTTGATAGGAAGAAACTAGCTCCTAATGTTTTCGTTCTCGCACCTAGTCGTGAACTATGCCAACAGGTGCATTCCTTTGTTTCAATTTCTATTATAATTGTCAGTGCTTTTTTGTTTACAGTGTTTCAATTTTCATGCTTTTTTAATTGATTTAGTTCATTTCAGTTGTATATAAATCTAGCTATTTCTTGATTTTATATTTTGATATTTGATTTTTCAGATATATGTGGAAGTGAAGTCACTCCTTGAGCTATGCAAAGTTCCGCTCAAAGCTGTGCAGTTGAATAGCAATATGCTTGCTACTGACTTGGTTCGTTATGCTCTTTATGATTTTTGTTATTGTAAATGTTACTTACTAAGGGGTAGCTTTAGGCGCTGAGCTAGGAATTTAACGTCATGAGGGGCCATGATTAGCACCCCAATTTGGATTAGAAATGGTGAATATGAGACAATGTTGATCGAATTAGGCCCTAGATTAAAATGTCTTGGAAAAAAAAATAATTCTAAAAATGGCTAATTTGACTCACTTGTAAAAATTATAAAGACCAAATTGGTATTTTGCGTTTCTTAGCGATCAAGCCACACTCAGTATCTTTTATGATGGATCAGTTTGAGTATTTACTCCATCACTATTAAATAAAAAACACGAGAGAAAAAGATGAACTGCACATTTCAACTGTGTGCATCAGTGCGAAAGATTTTTTGAGCAAACTTACATGTAATTTATAAGTTTGTTACCTTGTTAAGTTACATGGCTGTGAGAACTTCCTTCACTTTTATCTTATCCCCCCCCCCCCCCACCCCCACCATGCGTAAATATTAGATTTAGAGCTGTATTTACTATAGAGCTGGAAGGGATACAAGTGTCTCCAGCTCTGAGTAGGTTCAAATATGAATGTCAATACTATGAATTCTATTTATTTTAGAATACGGTTTGATGATTGTTCTAATGGTCTAAAATTTGTGTTTGCAGCAAGCAGCATTGGTTGGGCCTCCCGATGTTTTAATCTCCACTCCTGCTTGCATAGCCAAGTGTTTGTCTAACTCAGTACTTCAGGCAGCATCCATTAATGGTTCTCTTGAAACTCTAGTTCTTGATGAGGTGAATCAGATAAAACCTAATGTTACTTCTTTTCGTTAATAGTTACACAACTTGATATCCAAATTATTGTTAATTTTAATTTTGGATTATCTATACTTTTGATTTCTCTAGTTTGAACTAAATACGATTTTGATAACTCAAGTTATTTTGAACCAACGACTTTTAGTTATCAAAACCGTGTTTAGTTCAATCACAATCCAGTTTTATTTTCTATCCAAAATGTTTGATAGTGTATTATGTATTTTATGTCAAAACAAGGGCAAAAGTTTTGAACTTTAAGAAATGTAATGAAGATTTGATAAAAAAAAATGATTCAGTTTTGTTTTTTATTGAGTGAAATTTGATATTTTGGATGTAAGAAGGTTTAAATTTTGTTTTGACTAGAAAAGCAGAATTTGAGGTTTTAAGTGGAAGGAAAATGATGGAGAGATTTAATCACTGACATAATTTTTTTTTAAGAGATAAACTTCACTCAAATTATTTGGGGTACCTGAATCTCAAATAGCTATAATAGAGGGAGACTAAAACTCTTTGATTTATTCATGCCAATTCAAGTAGACATTGAACAGTTGTTAATTGTTCCAATTGTCTATGTGCCATGACCTGATCGGTATCCAAAATAATCTTTTCAGGCAGATCTTCTATTATCATATGGGTATGAAAATGACATAAAAGCTTTAACACCTCACATACCCAGAAGTTGCCAGTGTCTTCTTATGTCTGCAACATCAAGGTGTGTCATTTGTCTTTCACCCTCTTATCATATATATATATATTATCTTTTTGCTCAGATGCTTTGTAATATAATGTGGACGTGGATGCTACATCCCTCATTCCTCAATTTTTTAAATTTTTATTTAGGCTTAATAACAGTTTTGATCCCCTAACAAAATAAAATACAAAACTGCCCCCTAAGTATTGCCCCTTTTGCAATTTTGGCCCCCAGGCCAATTTTGACCAAGTCAGAGCTGACGTGGACGCCACATGTGTATTTTTATTTTTATTTTTATAATTATTACAAATTAAAAAATATATTTTTTTAATTAAAAAAGTTACACACGTGGCGTCCACGTGTGCATTGACTTGGTCAAAATTGGCCTGGGGCCAAAACTGCAAAGGGGTAAATTCTTAAGCGGCAGTTTTGTATTTTATTTTGTTAGGGGGCCAAAATCGCAACTTCTTGAAACATAGGGGGCCAAAACTGCTATTAAGCTTTTTATTTAATAGTTTTAGCCCATCATTTCTTTATAGTTCATATTAAGAAATTAGAAACTGGCATAATGATCTTTTTGCACTTTTGAAGGTTGTATAATATACTTTCTATCGGAGAAGTGTTTATCTCTGTAAACTTGTACTGGCTTAGTGTATTGCTGTGTATGAATGACCGTTATGTGATATTATTTTAGGATTAGTCTTCTGTAGAATCATGTCCATTTGCAATTGTTTCTAACGAAATGTTTTCTTCTGCAGTGACGATGTTGACAAACTAAAAAAGTTGATGTTACACAACCCCGTTATCTTGACTCTGCCTGAAGTGGGAAACCGTAAGGATGAGGTCATCCCTAAAAATGTTCAGCAGTTCTGGGTAAGACATTCTATAAATTTTCTACATGTCTTCTTGATATTGTAATGTTAATTGCGGTGAAGTTAAATCTTTATATATTGTATCATATCTTTCTTTGGAGACGGGAGACCGCCTTCTTTTTTCTATATTTGGGATCTGTCTTGTATCAGACCAAGAGGTTAAGAACCATAGTTTTTGGCAAGGAAAGGTTTAATTAAGTAGGAAAAGAGCTTTACAATTATATTATTATTTTCCAATATACTTCTTTCATTTACATATTTTTTCTTCTGGTTCAACATTTTTTCCTGTGTAGCTGATACACTTTTAACCATTTTCTTTGAATATTTTTATCAGATCTATTGTCCTGCCAATGATAAGTTGCTCTACATCCTTGCTATGTTGAAGTTGGAGTTAGTCCAAAAGAAAGTTCTGATATTCACTAATAACATAGATACGAGTTTCAGATTGAAACTATTTTTGGAGAAGGTATGTGCCAGACATTTATCATTGATAAGTTTTCACCTAACAGGTTTATGCACCCGGCATAGTTGGCCAATGGCATTATATTAAAGATTATATTTCTAAGTGGTCAAGAATTTGAACTTGGTCATGCCCATTCTTTGTAATAAAAGTTAAATTTTATCACATGGTAGAGTGGACCTATGACTTTGTTCATGATTAAAGCTCAAATAGTTCTTATGTGAGAGGGCTTTCTAAGATGTAAAACCATTCAAGAACCTATATTTAACAGCTTGAGATTTTGGTATAGATGATTATTGACAGCATTTGCATCTTTTTGTATTCATCAATTAAATTTAATCCATCCAATCTTACATGTTATATCATACTACATGTCATATACTGATATTGGCACATTTTTTTAACAATTCACATTGATATTTAGACTGCATCAGTTTAATGGATAATAATCAATAAGCATATTTTCTGTAATCTGAATTTTTTGTTGCCTTAAATATGTCTGCTCAAAATGATTTGGAGTTTTGCTCAACTCAGGAAAATCTTGTTTATTAGTTACAATTATTTCCTCAACCACACTCCTTCCACCAGTCTGAACATTTATAGTTTTGCATCTGAGGTTATTTTGTTTTCATCACTTCTTCCTCTCTCATTTTTTAATCTTTGCCCTCTCTATCCTTCTAGTTTGGGATCAAGTCGGCTGTTTTAAATGCTGAATTGCCTCAGAATTCCCGTCTCCATATTCTTGAGGTATGTAATTTTATCCACTTCCGTCTTTTGGTATTATAGCTGCTAAGGTTTTTCGACTTAACCCAGTTCTATGACATGTTCCTACTAGTGAAACATATTCTATTTTATGGTGATTTTGGTTTGGAGAAACATATTCTATTTTCTTTTTTATTTTTACTTGTAATTACCAAAATGTCATCTTGTTTTCTATTTTGCCAAGTTTTTATAGAATACTTTTTTGTTTTCATCAAAACCTCCGAGCATAATTAATTGAAAATTAGATGGCATTTTGCAAATTAAAATTGAAAAACATTAGATGTTTGAACAATATAAATCCTCGTGTTCTTAAACGTGGATTTATTATTATTATTATTATTATTATTACTATTACTATTATTATTATTATTATTATTATTATTATTATTCATTCATTCATTGATTTATTTATAGATATACGCTTGACATTTTATTACATGATTTTGATGAGCTTATTTTCATCAGGAATTCAATGCCGGCCTATTTGATTATCTAATTGCGACAGATATCAGCCAGTCAACGGAGAAGGATGAAGCACCTAAGGAAAATATTGTTGGATCAAAAAAGTCTAGAAAATATACAAAGCTAAAATTAGATTCTGAATTCGGAGTAGTAAGGGGAATTGACTTCAAAAATGTATACACGGTATGCATGCCAACTCTTATATCTCTTTCTGACATGTTTTTGTCTGGTGTGTATGTTTGAAATTATTATTGATCTACATGTGTAATTATAATAAGAGTTGTATACCATGGTAGATTTCATCTTCTGATTCATATCTCCGTTTCATTGGGAGATTGCCATGGAGATTGCCATGTTCACTGAAATCATTTACTTACTGCTTTCTCTTGCTGATGAACAGGTTATAAACTTTGAAATGCCCCGCAGTGTGACAGGATACGTACATCGAATTGGACGCACGGGAAGAGCATACAGTTCTGGTACTTCTATCTCCTTGGTAAGTTTGTAAGACAAACAAAACTCCTCTTTTCCACCAAGTAAATTTTGCAAAGTATTGCGACTCTTTGATTTTTTGCTCTCTAATCCGTGTTGTTCTTTTGGTATATACTATTGACATCCAAGCTACATAACCCTGACATTTAGATTTTCCTTGTTTCCTTGTAGGTTTCTACAGATGAGATGGATACCTTTGAAGAAGTAAGATCTTTTGTTGGGGACAATGAAAACAACGGCTCAAACTCAATTGCAGAGTTTCCCTTACTCACCAAGAGTGCAGTTGAATCTCTACGGTATAGGGCTGAGGTGAGTTATCGTTTCCCCATACTCTCAACAAAAATATCATCGATGCATCAACCAATGAGAGCTTTGAATATTTTTTTTGTGAAACAAAAGAAAACTGATTATGAATCTTTAGTTTAAAAATGAAATTATCTCATCTTGTATTATGTTTCAATACTTTTAGGCCTCATACGGTTTCCATGATAGGATACAGATAAGAATAGGAACGGGTATGGGCTTAATATGGATCTTTTCCTATTCCTATCTAACGCACACACAGTATTATGTCATTGTTCCCTATTTTGTGTTTGAGGTGGACTAGACAAGGATACCCTATTCCTATCTGATGCACACACAGTATTCTGTCACCGTTGTCCTATTTTGTTTTTGAGGTGGGTACTAGACAATGATGATACTGTATGATAAAAAAAATGGAGGGTGTCAAGTGGTGATGACAAGTGATTTTGGCGATGGTGTTGGGCGACGAATAGCGAGCGGTGTTTTGCACCAGTGGACGAAGCTGGGAAGCAAAAACAAGCTTTGGAATAGCATAGGTCGTGGTGGATAATGCCAGGTGGCGATCGGGAGTACCTTGTGGCAGCTTCAGCTCAAGGTGTTAGAATTGGCGGAGGGTGCTGGATGGAGGTGGTGGAAGGTATCCGGCAGCGTGTGTTGTCATGGAGGAGAAGGGAGAGGGAGTCACATACAACGGTGGAAAGGGAAAATAATATACTATCCCATTCATCTTAAATCCAGCTCCTTAGGGTATATGTTAGTATTAGGGCAAGCCTACTCGGTAAGGTTATCCTATCGTGTCACATTGACTTAACAAACATTGGATTATAATAGGGTATTAAAATAACCAATTGATCTATCTTCTCTGATTCTAGCTACCAAACACAGTCTTCCCCTTTGTGTTCAGTCAAACAATAAACATTATTTTTATGATTGAATACCATGTCGTTTCTGTCTCTGTTAGACTTGCGAATATTTAGATTTACTAGCATCTTCCACGTCTTTGCAGTTATTTTTTTAATTTCAAATGAAAATATATAGATGATATTTTGGCACTCTAGCTGCTTTGTAAACTGTATTGATGATTGGCATTGTTTTGCAGGATGTTGCAAAGAGTGTAACTAAAATTGCTGTCCGAGAATCACGAGCCCAGGATTTGAGGAATGAAATTTTGAACTCTGCAAAGTAAGTCCCTGGTATTGAATGCGTTATGCTCGAGATTTGTAACTCTGATCTTAACTTTTTTTGATCTTCTAATCCATTCCTGCTCACCTTTGTTTTTCCATTTTAGGCTGACGGCTCACTTTCAAACTAATCCAAGAGACTTAGGTAATGTTATTGGTTCATTTTATTGTTACTGTATGTATTGTTAGCATTTATTTTTGCCTTTTTCATGTTTGAAGAAGTTAAACTTCAACCTTTGAAATTTTATTTGAGCAGATCTATTGAAACATGACAAAGTTTTGAGCAAAACTGCTCCTCCTCCACACCTTCGCGATGTCCCAGATTACCTAATAGACAAAACAACAAAAGAAGCAAGGGCAATGGTTAAGCTTACAAGAGATGCAATGGGAAATAATAATCACCGACGGGGATCCAAGAGAAAATCAAGGAAAGGCGGTGACCCTCTGATGGCCATCTCTGCCGGGGTATGATCCTCTATAAAACTTTGTGGACAGCTGGACCTTTGTACAGATGAAAATAACCTTTGAATAGAGCTATTATATTTTATGTGCATGTGTAAAAAATGGTATCTAAAATTACTCAATGAGAGTGTCTTGTACTTTCTTTGTATTTTGTTTTGTATTCTGTATATAACTGATGGATTACAATTTTCTTCAGGTATCAAAAAAACCGCACAAAGGTTTTAAAAAGGACGGTGCAAGCAATGGCAAAAGCAATGGTGATAGACAAAAACACAAAAAGACAAAGGCAATTTGATAGGGTTGCTCTTTTCGTACAGAGCCTTATAACTTGGAAGAGGCTCCACAATTTTGTTGTAATGTTATTTCCAAATATTGTAGATCAAAATAGTGAAGTCCCTTCATATTGCCAGATGACCTCTATAATTATAAATTCGATTAAGATTATTTATTTTGAGTGCTCCCCGAGATGCTTATCTTAATTCAAGTTAGTAGAGTTTGTGTTAAGTGGATAAGTTGGAAGCTAAATGACATTGAGAAAATTAATGTAAATTTTTAAGGCCAATGCTAACAAGCATCTATTTGGAACTTTTGAAGGGAACGGTAGGTTTTGGGAGAAAAAGAAAGGAGAAAAGCGAAATGGAAGAAAGTATAGACTACAACTCAAATGGAAGACTTTTTTTTATTTTTTTATTTTTTTATTTTTATGAACTGGTAGAAAAGAGTTTTAGGGTGCTTTGATAAATTCTTCAAATATTTTCCACGTTATAATAGTCTCTTTTCTTTTTTAAGGAGATTAATAGTCTCCTCCACTTCTTCCTTCATGATTCAAACTATAAACCTTTAGACTAGTAGTTCTACACTTCAAATAAGTGAAAGATATCTTTTTTATCATTTCCTCTCCTAATTCTTTATCTCTCTTGATCTCACTGTCTATTTTCATTAAAAAAGAAAAATATAAACGGAGAACTTTGATCCCTAAAAATATCTCTCTCTCTCTCTCTCTCTCTATATATATATATATATATATATATATATATATATATACCAATATCAATTTAAAAAATATTGATGGATCATACACATATTCATAAGTATTAGTAAAAGGAAGAATTTTTTTTGATGAATCAAAACTATATATCTGACTCAAATTGTTAATGAGTTTCAATCAAGAGAAAACTCCCATATTACTAAAGAGTTTTTTATCTAAAATTTGGAGTTAAGACGGCAAAATTGATAAATGAGGCACATGATCATATGAAGATTTTTTTTCAACTTGGTAAGAGATCTAGGCACGAATCCAACCCTAAAAATACAATCTTCAGATATGAGATTTATTATTATGGTATTTTTTTACTACATTAATTGTTATAGTAAGAATACTTATAAATCAAAGCTCTCAAAATATTTACATTTCTAGTGATTTCATCAATGATAAATCTTAATAAAGTTATAGAGATTTTATAGGTTTATAATAACTCGAACTAACTTAACTAACGAATTTCTCCACTGTCACATTTAGAGGATAATTTTCAATGTTTACTTATTTTTTTCTTTGACAAATTTCAATACGTTTACTTGTTGTGTTTAAAGCTCAATGCAACCTTGATTATTTATCAGAGTGAAATTAATGAAATATGATAAAAAAAATTAAATATATTATAGGAAAAAAATAAATAATGATATAAAAAATAACAAAGTTAGTTGATTATTTTAGTATGTGACAAAAGTGAAAAAAACTATTTTTTCCTGAAAAAAACTGTTTTTTTGTCAAAGAAAAAAGTCAAAAAAAAAGTAAAAAATATTAGTGTTATTTTTGCCTATGATCCCAAATAATACTGCAGACGCAAGAATGGTGATCCCTTCTCTTTTTCTGCCTGCACTTACAGACAGACACAGTAAGCTACTACTTTCTTATCACACCCAAACACCCATCTACTTTCTGCATTCCATCACTAAAACGACGTCGCTTCTTCAACATAACAAAAATTCCCAAAATGTTCACACCGTAACAACTTTCAATAACAGGTTCGTTCCTTTTCCTTCAAACTCACCACAACCACAATCCCAATCCCAATCCCAATTCTCTCTCTACTTCGCGTTAGGGTTTCTCTCTCTCTCTCTCTCTCTCTCTATCTAGGGTTTAGTTCAATTCACTTAATTTCTCAATTCAATTGTGACTTTCTTCTTGTTCAGAGAGAATGGATCAAGCAAGATCGAACAACAACAACAACATCGATGAGAATGTAGGAATTCCAGACGATTTACGTTGCAAGAGATCAGACGGGAAGCAATGGAGATGCACAGCCATGTCGATGCCAGATAAAACCGTTTGCGAGAAGCATTACATTCAAGCGAAGAAAAGAGCAGCCAATTCCGCCATGAGAGCTAATCTCAAGAAATCTAAGCCTGATTCTGATGTTAATTTGGAGAGTAAGAGTGATGATTTTGATGCTCCGCTTTCGACTGCGATTAATAATAATCATCGTTCTTCCACTTCCTCTGGAAAGAAGTTGTTTGATAAGGTTTCTAAGAATCAGTTTCGGTATACTCCTGAGGGCGTTCTTGGTTCTTCTTCTGGTAATAATGTTTCCAAGCCTGGTGATGGTGGTGATGTTTCGCCTGATGAGGATGCTGTTCTGTTTGAAGAAAATTGGGTCTCGAATGATTCACAGCATGCTTCTGGTGACGATTCTGCTGGGAAAATGACAGGCAGGAGCATGGATGTTGATGTCAACACTGTAAGTTTTGTATGGTTAGGCTAGCTACTACCTCCGTCGCTAAATATAGGACTCTATTGGCCAAATCACTGGAATTAACAAAGTTGATACTAGTATTAAATTTGTTAGTTATTAAGTAGTATTGTTCTTAAAGGTTTATCCTTCAAGAGAGAGAGAGAGTTGGTTTATGTTTTAACAATAGTATTTATTGTTGATTGTCCAAAAAAGATGTAAAATAATTAGGGGTATGTTTGTAAAGAAATAATTAATGCACTTGAAAATTTAGAGGGGGTTTTATAAAAAGGGATAAAGAATTTTCTCAAGAGGGTCTTATATTTAGGAACTGAGGTAGTGTTTTGTTAGGTTGATGAACTGAAAGGTTGCTTTTTGAAAATTGCTTTGTAGGAATTTTCTAATGGAACATCGGATTCTTCTCAAGAAACTGGCGGGCAGACTTGCCATCAGTGTAGGAAGAATGTTAAAGATGTTACTTGGTGCCTTAAGTGTGATAGGAGAGGATACTGTGATAGCTGCATATCAACATGGTGAGCACGCAATTTTAGTGAAGATACCTTCTTTCGGTTGATTTTTTCACCACTCCTTACTTCCCGATGGTGACTGCATGTTATGGTGTGCTTTTTACAGGTATTCCGACATTCCATTGGATGAAATTCAGAAGATATGTCCTGCATGTCGTGGTATATGCAATTGTAAAATTTGCTTACGGAGTGATAATTCAATAAAGGTACTTTGAGAGTTACTAGCATACCATTTGATTATGCACACGTTCAAAGTTTTGCATATGCAATTCCTTTTCTGGTCAATAAAATTTATGGTTTTGCTGATATTAAGGTTCGGATACGTGAGATACCTGTACTGGATAAGTTACAGTATTTGCACGTGTTGCTCTCTTCAGTGCTTCCCGTGGTAAAGCAGATCCACCGAGAACAATGTTTTGAAGTTGAACTTGAAAAGAAGTTGCGTGGTAAGATGTATTTTAAAGTTTATTTGGGTTTGCTTGCAGCCTTGAACTGCCGTTGGTATTTGACTGTACTTTACTTTTTTCTTGAGTGTACTAGTATTTGACGACGTGGAAATAATGGTTTCTTTCACAGGTGCTGAAATAGATCTTCCAAGGACAAAGTTGAATGCAGACGAGCAGATGTGCTGGTACATCTATGACACTTATATTGAAATTGATGGTTTTTATGGGTGCAGAAGCATCATGAGAAGATGTTCCCTATTTGTTTGTAGTATATGGCTAATTATTTATGTTGTTTTGTTTTCTTGCAGCAATTTATGTAGGATACCTATCACTGATTATCATCGACGCTGCCCAAGTTGTTCATATGATTTGTGCCTTATTTGTTGTCGAGATCTTCGGGAAGCTACTTTACATCAGAGTGAAGAACCTCAAACTGAGCATGCAAAAACTACTGATCGAAACATATTAAGCAAGTTTCCTCACTGGAGATCCAATGACAATGGAAGTATTCCATGCCCCCCTAAGGAGTATGGTGGTTGTGGTTATTCATCATTAAATTTAAGTCGGATTTTCAAGATGAATTGGGTCGCAAAATTGGTAAAAAATGTAGAGGAAATGGTTAGTGGATGCAGAACGAGTGATGCTGATGGTCCGCCAGAAACCGGATTGAATGCTCTCAGACTTTGCCAATATTCTCAAAGAGAGGCTAGCAATGATAATTATCTTTATTGTCCAACATCTGAAGAACTCAAAACTGATGGGATTGGCATGTTTAGAACACACTGGAAAACTGGTGAGCCCATCATCGTTAAGCAAGTATTTGATAGGTCATCAATTTCAAGCTGGGACCCATTGGTCATATGGAGAGGGATTCTTGAGACAACAGATGAGAATATGAAAGATGATAACAGAATGGTTAAGGCCATAGATTGCTTAGATGGGTCCGAGGTACACATCTGTAGATCTCTTTTTGGCAGTTGAAATTGTATTGATTTTCTATTGCCTCTGTCTTTACTAGTTGATTATTTTTTAAATTACTCTACTTTATAGCTGATTATTTTCTTTCTATTGATAGATTGATATCGAGCTTAATCAGTTCATGAAAGGATATTCTGAGGGGCGTATTCTTGAAAATGGTTGGCCACAAATATTGAAGCTGAAGGATTGGCCTACACCTCGTGCATCTGAAGAATTTCTTTTGTACCAAAGACCTGAATTTATCAGCAAACTGCCTTTACTTCAGTATATACACTCCAAGTGGGGCCTTCTTAATGTTGCAGCTAAATTGCCTCATTACTCCTTGCAGAATGATGTAGGACCCAAGATATATATATCTTATGGGATTAGTGACGAACTTGGCAGAGGTGATTCTGTGACAAAACTCCACTTCAATATGCGTGACATGGTATATTTCTCCATCCTCATTAACCCAAGATATGCACTTTTGAGTTTGAGTGGATACATATTATTTTACAAACTGCAACTTCATTATAGTTTTGGTTTAAATTTCAAGTGTATTAATTTGATAATTGACTGTTAATTTATGCTTAGTTATGTATTTATTCTCTAAATTTTCTGATAAATGCATGCAAGCTGTTTATTATATTCATAGGCTTAATCGCACTTTTGGCCCCCACAAATTTTAAAGTGTATGACGCCCTTAGTTTCAATTGTGTGATTTTAATCCCCCACTTTTACCCCCTTTTGCATTTAGTAGACCCTCATGTGTATTTTGACCCAAAAAATGCTGACATGGCCAATTTTTATAGGTGGTTAGATTGTTCTTGGATGTACTGAAATTTAAAAAATTGATTAACAAGTAAATTTTAGTAAATTACAAAGAAAACCTCAAAAGTGAGGAGGGTATGTGACTGTCCCCAAACCGAGAACTAAGCAATAGCTGAACCCATATATACCTTCATGCTCGTCCATAATGGTGTTGTTTAATTGCGTAACTCACATCACTGTGTTTACGAATCTTCTTCCTCTTCTTCTCTATAAACCATATATTATTCAACAATCCTCGTTCATTTCTACTTTCGATTTCTTCTTTTCATGTAAAAATCTCTCGTTTTCTATTTGTTTATAATCTATATTTATATTTATATCTATCAAATCTAGTTATTTTTTAGTTCCAATTCTGATCCGAAATTATAATCCCGTAAGTCCCTTTTTTTGTTTGTGTTGTGAGGGAATTTGCACATTGCAAGAATGTGGAGCAATTGAAGAGAATAATACCTCATGAGAGTGAGGAAGGGCTGAGTCTTGAGATGAAGAGAACTCTCTTAGTAAGAAAGAGAGCATATGAGAGTGAAGTGATGAAGAAAAGGAGATTCTATCACGTACCCTCATTTTTTTATTTACTAATATTCATTTTTAGTCAAGTTCTTAAATTTCAATTTGTCCAATAACAATTCGGCACCTGTAAAGAATGACCATGTCAGCATTTTTCAGGTCAAAATACACATTAGGGACTACTAAATACAAAAGGGGGGGGGGGGGGGGGGGGGGTTGTGTGGGCTCAAAATTGCATAATTAACTTAGGGGGCCACAAGTGCAATTAAGCCTTTATTATATTTGTAATTATACATCCGCAGCTTTCGATTGTTAACACTGTGCCGTTTAAATTCAAATGCCCAAACATGTGAACTGTTTACCCAAACACTGTAAAGTACTACTACATTTTTGTCTATCTGTCTCCTTTTCCTGCTACATTTTCTAGAGTGAAATGTTAGAATTTTGATTTATTTGAAGAAAGAAAAGGAAAGTAGTTTGCTATATGAGTGAAGTAACAACCGTACTGTTTTTTTTACACTAAATTTACTGTTTTCCAACAGGTGTACCTTTTGGTTCATTCAAGTGAAGTAAAGCTGAAGGACTGGCAGCGGACAAACGTTGAAATGATGCAGAAAACTTCTAAGGAATCTGAGGAGAAAGAATCTCATGGGGATCCAGATATATGTTCAAGAGCGAGTTCACCCGATTCATCCTTTTATACAAAAATTAATGGACTGGATTTAGAATCAGACCAGAAAGATTCGACTATGGATCAAGGGGTTGAAGTTTATTCTAGTGCTGAAGGGAATTTGGTCAATTCTGAAATTCCATTAAGAGAAAATGGAGACGTCTCTGAGATAACACATCCTGGAGTTCTTTGGGATGTCTTTCGTCGGCAGGATGTTCCAAAGGTGACTGAATATTTGAAAATGCATTGGAAGGAGTTTGGGAATTCAGATGATATAGTAAGTAAATTTTAAGTCTTACAAAACAATTGAAATGACATTTCATGCCATTTTTTTGGTTATATTACTTGTTTTGATATTTTGTTGCTGATGGTAATTTTACCCTGGATTCAAGGTTACATGGCCTCTTTATGGTGGAGCTATTTTTCTTGACCGGCACCATAAAAGAAAGTTGAAGGAAGAATTTGGTAAGATCTTAATTTTGTTGTTATGAATTGTTAAGCGGTAGATATAGTAGTAGTTGGTTAGGCTGGAGCAGGTGAAACTGTATAGTGTCCCTCCCATTTGGACTTCATCACTCCCACAAAGTTGACAATTTCTACAGTTTATTTTAATGGTGGGCAACAACAATGGTGGAAGCTGAACAAAATAATTCTTCTTATTTGGACTATAAGCTCCCACCATATAGGACCTATTGTGGAACCCTTGCCTTGCACTTGCCAGATGCTGATTTCACGACTCAAACCTGTGATCGTTTAGTCACATGGTGGCAATGGTAACTGCTGTGTCAAGGGTCCCCTCCCCTTCAACTCCCTTTGTTTGGGAGTTTAATTATTTATGAAGGGAAGTGAATACGAGGAGAACCATTCCTGACGTGCTATATTTGAAGTTTTGAGCCAAGAGGAAGGGAAGGGTGTAGTTAGTAACTTCCTCTTGTTTGATTATGTAAGGAAATTAGTGAAATTGTTACCAAGTTTTTTTGGAGGTAAGATAAATGAGATTTACCAATAAACACTTTATCTTCTCCCCCGTCCTCCGTTTCGGCGGTGATTGGGGCAGTGGGAACATTATCCCCTTCCTGTCTTCAAAAACCTTTCCAAATCTTTAGGTCACTCCCTTAGCTGTCATCTCCCATCAAAATGCTCAAAACTCTTTTCCCTTTTCATCCTTACTTTTCATTCATCACATGCTTTTCCTGTATTACTGGGTTGATGCATCCTGTGTCAGTATCTGTCTACAGTCTTCATTATGTTTTTCAATGTTTTGCCACAAATATAATGGGAAAATACATTTTCAGGCAAAAAGAACTTCTATGAGGTCTAATTGAGGTATCTGAGAGAAATTTGAACACATGCATTATTTATCAATAAAAGCTTAATACTATTGTGCCAAATTGTGGGTAGACTAAAATTTCGGAAAATAATTGATTTTATTTATCTTCTTCCTTTCTAATGTGATTATTGTCTTTCCTAAGTAGGAGTGGAGCCGTGGTCATTTGAACAGAATTTGGGGGAAGCTATATTTGTTCCTGCTGGTTGCCCTTTTCAAGCAAGAAATGTTCAGGTGAGTTCATTTTCCTTGTTAGTTCACTTTATACCCGTTACTTGAACTACATTCAAAGGATGAAATTTTCATCTGATTAAGTGTCTACCATTATTAATAATATTAGGGAAATGCTAACAAGTGCCCTTAGGGCTAAGGGCACTTGTTAAGAAGTCCAAAGAAGAAATTTTGTTTTGGAAATGGTGCATTCAATGCATTGAAATTTTATAAAGTAACTTTTTCTACTTAAAAATTTACCAATTATTTCCATTTTTGTATCCTTAACAAGTGCCCTAAGGGCACTTGTTAGCAAGACCCTTAATTTTATCTATATAGTTATTGCGAAATATTTAATCTAGTAACTGAGTTAAAGAGTGATATGTCAGTGCTGATAGTAGCATAACTCATGTAATTTAAATTATATAGGAAGTATCCTATATGAATGCCTAAGTTAGTTTGTAGTTTTCCCGTTCAGCCTATTTGAAATTGAAACCAATTAACAGTGTTAGTTGACTTTGTTTATTATGTTCTGTTGATGATCTATTAGTATATTGATACAAGTCCTTTGATAACTTTGGTAGTTGTTTTTCTGGGTGGAGTTTTCCTTCACAAACCCAAAGTTAATGTTACCCCATCTGTCTGTTGAAAGAACTTTACAATTGCAGGTTAAGAGCTTGGAGTTGCACCTACGTTCTTGTGTACTGAGGTCACAATTTAAGTATTTGGCTTGACTGGAGATGGAATATTTCTTAGATTAATAACACCGATCTTCATAAGATTTCCCCAAATTACATGCACCTACCCCTCTTGTCTTTTGATTTAGAAATTATACAAACCTGCCTTTGCCATTAGAGGGGAGTTAAACTAATGTGATATGGACAAAGCTTAAGGAGGCCAATATAATTTATAATATGAATTTTTTGTGTAGGGCCTGAACTCTTAAGTCTTAACTAAAGGGGTCAACTCTTTAGGAATTATAATAACTAAAATAACATTTACACTACTGTTCTTTTTGGACTAACATACTAATTTACTGCGGTTTTTAACCATATTTTGTATAGATTGGCCTGTATTCATTACAACTGCCCATACAATTATCACACTATTTAATTCGATAAATAAAACTTGAAATCCTTTTGTTTTATGAAAGCGTTGTGAACTCTCCTGTGTCCAATTTGTCGTAGTAATGTGATCATCTCTATATTTTGAAAATTTCAGTCCACTGTTCAGTTGGCCCTTGATTTCTTATCTCCTGAAAGCCTGGGAGAGGCTGTAAGATTGGCAGAGGAGGTTCGCCGTCTACCTAATGAACATGAAGCAAAACTTCAAGTTTTGGAGGTCAGCAAAGCAAATAGTTGCACATAATTGTTCTCTTTTTTCTCATTACCATTTGCGTGCGATTTTTCTCTCCTTTAAATAATGCCTATCATTTATATTGTATTGACACGTAGATCTCAAGTCCTTAACTTATTTTTGGACATTTATGCAGGTGGGGAAGATATCTCTTTATGCAGCAAGTTCAGCAATCAAAGAAGTTCAGAAACTTGTACTTGACCCAAAGTATGTAAATTTCATACTTTACTGGTTAATTGCATTATCTCTTTTTCTCTCCCACTACCCGCCCATTGCCTCTCTGTGTTCTGTCCCATTTTTTCATCTTAGAACATCTTGAAATAGAAAATAAATTCATTTGCTTGATTGTTGTTTTACCAGACTTGGTGGAGAGATTGGATATGGAGACCCTAATTTGACTGCAATGGTTTCTGAGAACTACGAGAAAATGTTTAAGCAGAGGCAGATAACTTGTGCTTGAACATCCACATTTAGCTTAGTCTCAAATCAGAAAAGTAGTCATGTACAGTAACTGTATTTGAGCAGTATTTTAAAAGTTAGTATGTTTCAGTGTAGTAGATCAAATACGTAGATAATTGTTGAATGTGTATAATAGTTACTGACATTAGACATAGAGAATCATGTAACGAGAGATTTCAGATCTGTAATTTATTTAAAAAAGTGCAATAGAAACATGTAATTTTGTAATATATATGAAGTCACAAAATTATTTCTGACCTTTTACTTAAATTAAGAAATGTTTGGGGCTCAGAATTGGCATCAGCCAGGCACCTTTCAGATAAAAAACAACCGAAACTGCATTAGTTTTTGGGAACCTATGTAGCCAAGCAAATCAAAACCTTAGCTTTGCAAACAAAATAAAAGTTACAAGTTCGACCTACTGGATATAAATTTTATTTGTACTCCCAGGTCCTAGCCCCAGTCTCTTGGAGATCCACCTCCACCCACTGTTATTTTCCATAAAAGCTTCAACTGAATCACTAAGTTGTGAGATTGAATGAATCTGCAATTGTGTAGAAATCTGGCTTCACTCCTGGCCAGGTTGATTCAGGTGCCTGAGCATTTAACGTGAAGAGCCTCCCACCACGAGCACAACAGACACAAACATTGTGTCGCCTAAACGAAGGACTCTCAACTCTGAATTCCAGCTCGTAGTATTTGGCATTTCGAACAGTATCCTCTCTCAAACTTGATTTTACCAATGTTCCCTTCACATCTGGCCGTTGCCCCGATCCTGTTATGGTCCGAATTACAGCTTCCCCCACCTCCTCAGGGCTTCCAAATGCTTCAATCCTTGAAAGTTAAAACCACACGCTTTCAGTAATCCTTGTTTTCAAGTTTTCAATAAGCACATGGAAAATAAGTGAAATTATTATATTCCAATTAACTAACAAGTGAAGTGAAGTGGTAGCTAGTAGTAATGGATGGATACTTACGAGAAGTCTAGAGCAACGGGGGAAACAATAACACTGACATTGAGTTCACCATTGGAACCCGGGGGACCAAATGCGACAACTGGTTCATTGACATTAGAACGTGGCCGTAAATTCAGCGGAGGAGGATCCAATGATAGTTCCATTTCTCTTCTTTTAGCAGCTCGATACAGGAGTGTCTGATCTCCAACCCAATTCACCGGGTATATAAATTCTGATTATTTTAATATGCCATCCAAATCATCCCAAATTAACAATTAATTAAATGTATGTACTAGCATGCTTTTTAATGTATGAATATAATAATATGCTAAAGTGAATAAAATAAATAAATTACCGAACCCCTCTCTTGTGTCAATGTAACGTGTGTAGCCTCCTATGGGATAAAGCACATCCAGCTTCAGTTTACGACCATTCTGTGGTGACAAACCAAGAAAAAAACTAGTGATGCCACCAAAATTTGCACCTAAAGCTACAAGTGAAGCTGAACCTATTCCCACAAGAAGCCGCCGCTCAAATTTCTTGGCCAATTCCTCAGCAGGAGACCACACTACTGCTTCTTTAACTTTCAATTTTTCTTCTCTATCACTCGAACATCGTGTTACACCTATGCAATTTCTGTTCCATGCTCCAAACTTCGTTTGCAGTCGCAGTTGCACTGCCATCTTTCAACTCTTTTATGTCATAAGTAACAACAATATAGTACTTTGTCACAATTATTATTATATGTTGGTTTCATTCACGTAACGTAACATGTATTACATTACATCCTCTATAAGAAAATAAATAATCAAGTGGTGGATTTTGATTGGTTGGGATAGCATTGCCCTTATCTAGTTTTTTGTGGCTCTCAATTCCTTTGGGTTCTCAAGTCTCAAGAGCCATTACACTACATTTTGATTTGTGCATTCATTGGCAATATATGTACGTATGTGTATAGTGAAAGAAAATCCAAACGTGAATATTGAACAGGGAATTCTTATAATTAATGATTTGCCATTATAACATTTGAATACAGATTTATGGTACCATCATAAGAGTCTACACATAACACTTACACTGGCTAGCTAGTTTGTCATGAATACAAAATCGACCAATTAATATCAATGATTTGATGTGTCATGTCATGGTCGAAAGGAAGGAAGGGGGGTGTGGGGTAGTCAAATAAATAATACTAAAAATAAAAACAGAAAATAAAATTAAAGCAACCCCACTAATTCAAAAAGTTGAATACTATTTATTAAGTATTTCTTGGCTTCCCCCCCAACCAAACTAGGTGGTGTTTTCAAATGTTGCTTGTTGCTGAAAAAGATTCAAACCCTCCATTCTTGGTTGACCAATTTCTCCAAACCTCATCAGCTGCTGCTGCTGCTGCACTTTCTGCCTGTTGTTGTGTACCACCTCCATAGAAATTACTATGTGCACCTCCTCCTCCTATCCCCAACAAATCCAGTGTCATTACATCTCCACCACCCTTACTTCCACTAATGTTCATAACATTATTACTATTACTTGATGCACCTCCTCCTCCACCTCCAACAACACTATTAATGCTTTGAGTTTGATTGTTTTGTTCAATGATCTTCGATAAAGCCTTACTTTGATCCAATATAGCATTAAACATATCAACTCCATTCATTCCAACACCACCTCCATTTATTATCCCATTTGCATTGAAATTATTATTGTAATGTTGTTGTTGCTGTTGCATGTAGTGGTTCATGAAAGCATGTCCTTGTTGTTGCACCAAACCAAACTGCGGCGGCGCCATCATGTTCGTAGCAACGGTAGTTTTATCAGTCATGATACCTGCATTATTATTACTCACAGTTGCACCCATTTGAGCAGCTTTTTGTAGCAATGCAGTGGCTGACATGTGAGGTGAAGTTGCAGCAGATAAATGGAGTGATCCATTTTCTTCTAAGATATTATTGAGTGAATTATTTGAACTGAGTTGAAGAGAAGGAGATGAAGTTGATGATGAAAGGCTTCTAGTGAATATGTTGTTATTGAAGGGTTTTGGTGGCACAGACATGGACATGAGTTCATGAGGGGATGATAATGGGAGCTTGTGATCTGAATGGTTGTTGAATTCTGATACAGTTCCACAAATTTGAGGGTTATTAATGGGGTTTAAAGGTAATGAAGAAACGAGATTTGAGATTGGTTGGTGTTGCAAGTTTGATAGTACTCCTTCGTTGGCTTTGTTGTTCTCTTCAGCCAATGCGTCACAGAATGCTCTGTGGGTAATGAAGCTGTCTCTTCTGCATATAGTAAATAAATCAATTAATAAGAAACTCTCTAGCCAGGTGAATGTAAGTTAAATATGAAATATATAATTGCTCATGACATGAGGACCTGCATGGGTATTATGAAATAATAAATAAAGACTAATGTTTTTTATACACCTAGGCTATACATACATATGTAGGAACACTTTATTTGACTGAGCCAAATAAATTTAATAATATACACGTAGTGACCTATAATTGTACTCAATGAACACTTTCTTTATGCATATTAATATAAATGATCAAATGCTAAGCAATTTTATTTTATAGTTAAATGTTAATAGTTAATTTGTTTAACTACTAACAAAAATTTGTTAAAACATCTTAATATTTTAAGGATCACTTTGTTATTGTTGATGATTAATATATACATTAAGCGTATGTTTGTATATAAATATATATAGTTTTAGTATAAAATGTTAATTCATATATATATATATATATATATTGTTTATTCAATCATAACTAATTTTAAAATCACACATATGAATGATGATGATTTCCTGACAGTGTAGAAAGTTTTATGGTGACAATGTATCGAACCAAAACTCTTATTATATAGAAAGTTGTACACCAAAAATCTATTATACAACTTTTAGAAAAAATCATATAAGATATTAATGATGTAATAGAAAAAAATAATAAAAAGAAAATGAAATATTGAATGAATGATAAAAAATTATAGATGTCTAAATATATCATCACACCCATAAAACCTAAACTACAAAAAGTTAAAGAAGAAAAACTCAAATGAAAAGTAGTTCATATATATACTTCATACTAGTTCATAGGGTATGTGGTCAAAGCTTAGTCTATCTTATTCTTAGCTGCCAAAACGGCACGCACACACTTTATTTATTATTATTAGTAAACGACAGCTAGTGCATGAAAGTTGAACTGGTGGAAGAAACTAAGAAAGAAACACTGTTCAAAAGTCAAATTAAACCACAAGTTTTTTTTTTTTTATTCACATACCTGGAAAAGATGGTTCCACAGTCACATTTGTATTCCCTTGTACCACATATTTTGGAATGAGCTTTCCAATCAGATTGAACAGCATATTTCTTAGAACACTTATCACATTTCCACTTTTTCTCACCATGCTTTCTACAAAAGTGCTTTTTAATTCCAGTAAGATCACCAAGTGCTCTTGCAGGGTTATGGTGTACACATGAAGGTTCAGGACAAACATAAACCCTCTTTCTAATTTCTGCACTAGTTCTTTGTTTTAGCTTCCAAGGCAAGTTGTGTCCTCTTCGGTGCAGTTGAAGATTTTGGTCTCTTTGAAAACCCTTGTTACATATTTCACATACGAATCTGTTTGTAGCCATTAGTGTTGTTGGTGATAGTGCTATCACTTCAGCACTTGGATCTGTGCCAAACATATTAAACACGTTAATATGTACTATGTGTGAAACAAAGAAAAAAGAAAAAATAGGAGTCAACAAAAGTCAACAGTGTACAACAATTATTGGCAAGACAATAATTGAGTTTCTTCTTCTCCTAGCTACTTACTTACACACACCAATAATTCATCATTTATTTTAGCTATATCAATTATATATATTCTGACTTAATTAAACATATCCCCACTATATAGATCTTTGTCTTCACTTAAAGGAATAATTAAGCATGCTTCTTTTTTTTACCAGATCAAGGCTTATCCTTTAATTTCATGGAGCCTATAGAAATGTCTTAATTAAATGCACTTAATTAATTAAGCTTGCCATTGTCTATTTTTTTTACCTGATATTGGCCTTTTTGTGAGATATAATTTTTTGAAACAAAGATCATTTGGAACATATTTTAGTAGCAAACTATGCATCACTATTTTTTCTATTTTTAGAATTAACCAATGAGAGGATTGAAGAAATACAACAAATGAAATATATACCATAATTATTGTCATATAATATGATGTTTTGAATTGGTATGTGCAAGCCATGAATAACAATAATTATGTACGGTTCAAACTTTGATTTCATTATCATATTTCAATAAATAAAATCTTGCAAAACTAATAAAAGCAAGGGAAGAAATACAAGAATCAATATGCAAAAAAAAGGTGAAAAATTAAAGAAAACGAGTCAACTTAACTAAAGATGGTTGTTTATGAATAAAAAGTGAATTACCTGGATTTCCTGGTAGGTTCCTTTTCTTCTTAAGAGGTGGTTGTAAATCTGTGTTAGAACCATTGCTATTATTATTATTATTTGTTGTAGTTGAAGTATGAGAATGTGGACTATGAAATTGACCAAGTATTTGATCAGTTTGTTGCTGTTTAACTGCATCTTCTCTTGTATTCTCTGTAGAGAAGCTCCCACTATCACAACTTGTGATGTTTGACATAGCCAAATTAAGAAAAAGGAAGTAGAAAAATGTTCCCTTTTTTTTCTATTTAGTTTATTACAAACTAGTGAGTGTTTGTTTCACTACTCTTGAGAAACTATGGAAAGACAAAGGTTACTCAATTGAAACAGAAAAGATGGGATTTGTGGAACCAGAGGAAGACAAAAACCAGGAAACTCTCCTCCTTTTATGGTGTGGAGATGAGGGGTGCTTGTTGGCATAAAAATACAAGAAACAGGCTTTGGATTTGCATTGTAATTAAAATATGTATTCTACTCTTTTCAGGCACTGTTTTTTGTAGCACTTCATATGCCCTTAACATTGTTTCATATTATGGAAATACCCTTCACTTAATTTTTTGGATGTATATATATAGTATATATATATATATTTTTTTTTGGAAAACTCGATCTACCACTCCAAGGACTGCGATTCCCCGTCCAATTGCGGGAGTCCCATTTAAAGACCTGAGACCTTGAGAGGTGCACACTTCAAGACCCCAAGCCAACCACTACGTCAACCCAAATGGGTTTTTGGATGTATATAATTATATATAATTCAATTGTTTTTCTTCCAAAAGTGAGCAATATTACATGGTTTTGAATTCGAACATGGATAAACGTGTTCAACTTAACAATATTACATTATCAATTCAATTGAGTTAGATCGTACATAATAACTCATATAATAGTTGAAGAAGAAATTTTAAATATTTACTATTTTTTCTCAATAATTGGGGGTAATTGTTAAGAGTCGCAAATTATATAAGATAATGCTTGAATATGAGTTTATAGTTAGAGGCAACCCTCAACTTATAAATCGGTTTTTCTCAATATCATAAAGAAAAATGGTTTGTATACACTCAATACTTATAGACCCTTTGAGAGAGAAATAAATAAAGAGAATAATGTGATAAGAGGAGAGAGATAGAGAGAAAAATGATATGTTAAAGGAATGTATGTGAATTATGGGTGTTTAAAGATAATCGCATCATAAAATGGTCTTCTCAAATGAAGAATTGATTTAGTTATAAATATCTTTACAATGAGTGAATAAGTACATTGGGTTTATGTTTAAATCTAGATATGTTAATTAGTTGTGGCAAGAAATATCATTTTAATTAATCTTATGTCATAAAATATATGTGTGCAAATATTTCTTGTTCTTATTATATGGTTAGATGAAGGGTATTATGGGCACCTTACTAGTGTAATTTTTTAAATAGTTTAATTTAAAAGTTCAATTTATATTTTATTTGATGTTGCTAGAGGACGAGGGATTCAAGTTGGAAAGTTTGTCTGTTTCTGAGGATATTTTAAAAAGAACGTCATTATTCCTAAATCACCCTTGTCCTTTCATCAAAATAGCAAAGCTGCCACTCTAGACAAGAATCAGCCGCCTAGAGTGTATAATTACGAATTCAACCTTACCCTGTCACGGGTGGACTCTGATCGAATCATTCTCGAAAATGACCCCACAATAATACAAAAATTCTTCTGTTCACGTGTGTTTGGGGTAATTTCCTATAGTTCATTACCCCTGATAATTACAATAATAAAATTAAATTATATGGATTTTTTGAAATGCTTCTAGTTTCGAATATACTTAGCAGTGGCGTGGCGTGTGATATTGGTAAGTGGTAGTTGGTGTCAATCCTATTTATTTTTTGTGGTGGTCTCTCTTATGAAAGTATAAATATTAAGTGACATAAATATTTCTACTTAGTCAAAATAATGTAAACACTTTATTGTAAAACGTTACATTGAGAGACTATGTATCAATTAATTTTTTCTTTGACACAGCAGTTGAACTTGAAGTGAGAGATTTCAACGAGAAGTATCATGAAACATAGGTTACTATTTGATCATAGATTTAGGTCATACAAATTTGTTTTCATTACTTTTTATATCTCTGTTTTTTCTTATAGACACGGTTGTTTGTTATTATTCAATCAGTATTAGTATACAGTATAATGTATTACTCGATAGGCAAGAGTCAAGATCCACAAATGGTGAATATGATATTCAAAAAATTCTATATTATAGGCTTAAATGCTCTTTTGATCTCTTAAATATTTAATTGGTATCGTTTTGGTTCTTTAACTAAAAAAAAGATTGTTTGAGTACTTTAAGTTTTTTTTTGTTTCATTTTGGTCCCTTATGTTAGGTTTCCGTTAGGTTTAATAAAAAACATTAAGTGTGGACACGTGTCACCTTGTCATTGGCTCTGAGATTTTTTTTTTACTTTTTTATAAAAAAAAAGAAATATTAAAAAAATAATTACTTTAATATAAAAGTAATATATAAAAATTTCTTTTTTTTATAGATAAAAAAAAATAGTATATAAAAAACGTTAATAATTTATTTTTTAATATATATATATATATTTTTTTAAGGTGACACATGTCAATTTGTCATTGGCTTTTGTTTTTTTTAAATATATATTTTAAAAAAAATATATTAATTTTTTTTTTGTAAAAAAAATCTCAGAGCCAATGACAAGGTGACAAGTGTCCAGGAGTTAACTTTTTTTTTTAAACCCTAACGGAAACCTAACAGAAAGGACCAAAACGAGACAAAAAAAAAATTTAAAGTACTCAAACAATTTTTTTTTTAGTTAATGGAGCAAAGCGATACCAACTAAATACTTAAAGGACCAAAAGAGTATTTAAACCTATATTATATATCACTTTGAGTCAAAAGTATATATTTTGGTTTGATCTTTCCATTTTTGGTTGGCAAATTTTTGTTCGATTATTTAGTCTATTGTAAAAATTGAATATGGTCATTTGTCATCTTAAAAAAGCAGAAACATGAGAAAATTCCGTTTACATGTATAATTTCCTTTGAAGAAATTATATATATATATTTTGAAAAAAAATATAATTTACTTCTTTATCAGACTCAAAAATTAATTTTTAGGCATATATTTTGGTTCTCCTTCGGATAACCAGATTACCTACGATTGAAATTTTGATGCATTCACGTAGTCATTAGTGTAATCTTAGGAGTGTATGGATTGCGTAAATGCACCAAATTGTCGAACGCATGCTATCCTCGTTCCTTCTTGAGATGATTTTTTCCTCTTGGCAAGTAGTAAAATATATGTCGTATTGATGGGACTTTGGAACTGCAGGTATGCTATATTATCACGTACGCCTTTTTGGTACATATAAGATGAATGATGAACAATATTGAACCACTTATTGGCTCCAGCTTTTGTATCTATCTTCGTTTCTCTTTATGAAAATGACAATTTTTGAGGTTATTTAAAAACTCATTCAACAAATTATTAATTTTAAAACTTTCTAATAACGAAAGAAAGTGACAATTCCATCTTAATGCGCTGTCATGGGCATGGCCACCGTCCTTTTACGTTCTTTTCTCCTCTGCGTGTCCCGGGAGTACAAAATCATCATTCATATTTGAAAATTTTGTGTTTTAGTTCTAACGACCTTGTCAAAATAAAATATACATAAAGAGATTAATTACTTTGCACTCATCAATACTATTGAGTCAATAGTGTAAGCACATCCATACATCAAACCATGCTAAATAGAGATATTCTTGAATAAAAATCAAACAAAATGATTTGTTTCATTAAAAGTATGTAGGGTATAAAAATCAAACAAGTGAATATCCAAGAACCTCAATAGTCAATCAAATCAATTATTAAATTGATTCATTTTTTCTTTTCTACATTTAATTCAAATCAAACCAATAAAACTCAAAATGATTTGTTTCGTTCCATGAGGGCGGTGTTGACTATTTTTTAACAGGTGTTTGAGTTGAAGGTAAACTTTCACAAAAGCATGCTGACGGGAGTTAATGTCCCTGATTCGTGGTTTAATGAGGCTTCTATGGTGATGCATTGTCGTGTGGGAAGTTTACCCTTTGTGTACCTGGGGCTGCCTATGGTGGGGATGCAAGGAGGCTAGAGTTTTAGAAACATGTGGTTGATCGAATTGTTAATAGACTGTCAAATTGGAAAAGCAAATTTCTCTCGTTGGGATGTCGTTTGATTCTCCTGAAATCTGTCATGACATCTCTTCCGGTTTACTTTCTTTTCTTCTTCAAGGCACCTGCATGTATAATTTCTTCTATTGAATATTTATTTAAAAGATTTTTTTTGGAGGGTTGTGAGGACTTTAGGAAAGTTTCATGGGTTAATTGGGACTCGGTTTGTTTACCAAAGAAGGATGGAGGGTTAGGAGTGCGGAGGTTACATGAATTTAATATTTCATTGTTAGGAAAGTGGTGTTGGAGGATACTAGTAGATAAGGAGGATTTATGTAATCAATTTTTAAAAGCTAAAAAGATAACTTTTTCAATACAAAATCTCTCTTAGGCTCCTTAACAAGTGTTGTAAAGACACTTGTTTAACACTATACTACCTTATTTCTAAATACTACTTTTTTTGAGGTAAAAAAAAAAAAAGTAGTAAAAAATACTACTATAAAGTTTATAAACATAGATGTTGATCGTGTTAATAAATGTTACTTTTTTCATATCAATAAAAAGGTGAAAGGTTGTTTCCACCTTCTTTTCTCTTCAATGAAATATATGTTGACAAAATGAAGCCATTTAACTATTCAGAGCACTTGTCTAATCAATTATTTTCTTATACGACTAAATTAATGACAATTGACAAGTTATTATAGTCAATTTATCAAATGTTGTAATTGGTCGCTAAATAAGTTTGCGACATATTTACAGATCAATTTACCAAATGTTGTCAATGTTAACTATCGATTTAGTGATCAATTTGACATTTTTAATCTCTAAATTGATCACCATCTGATTATTTTTTTTAGCAATTGATTAATGATGCATTAAAATTATTCACGTCATTGAGGTGGAGGACACCATCAAAACCCAACTTCTTATATGTAATAGACCACACATATTATATGAAAAAGGGCATGAAAAATTAAACATAAACAAGTCAAGGTGATCAGCCCCCAAATCTTTCGCCTTTTATTATTGATGATTGATGATATGAAAAACAATATTTACTAACATGATCAATATCTATGTTTATAGTAGTATTTAAAAATAAGGTAATGTTAACAAATGCCTTAATTGTCCCAAAAAAATGCCCTAGTTTGTTTTGTATAGGAGATATTGAAGTAAAATAGCTATTAAACGTTTTTTAGTTTACTAGAAACGTCATATTTATCAAACATGACATAAATATATTCTTTTTCTAAAGATTCTCTCAAATGAAATAAAGAACGAAGTCACTAGAAAAAAAAAGATTGTTCTAATATTCTTCTTTTATAAGTGTTTTTTAAGGCACTTGTTAAGTAGTCTAAAAGAGAAATTTTGTATTAAAAAAAGTGAATTCTTCCATTTCATCAATTTTTCTGAATACAGAAGAGCATATCACTTGTTTAAGGTGAGACCAACGACATTTTGGTGCATGGACTCTCTTCTTCAAATATGAAGTAACTAGTTTATGAATCATTATATAATATATGAAGTAGGACTGAAGTTTTCCCAATTGCGAGATTGAGGGTCGGGTCTTTTACTACGGGACAAGTAACTCTTAAAGCCAAGAGATCAAACATGAGAAAGCGTGTTCTCACAATGACATATTTTTATACAATTTGCATTTTTTTTTTCTGGAAACTAAATGGATGACAAACTCTCCCTAAGAGTTTTAACGTTGTTGCATGTCTAAGGCTGAATTCGAACCCGAGACCTTGGTTAAACTAGAAGAGACCTGTGTCATCTCATCTAAACTCTCTTAGGTAATTTGCATTTGATACTATTGGCTTTCTAACATGAGAGGCTTTGAATCTTCTACGATGAGTTCAAAAAGTCATGCATAACAATGTTGTGAGATCTACATATGTAGTTTGTAAGAAGATTGATTTTGGCAAGGCTAGCAACATAGCTTGTTGTCGGCTAGTCTTTAATTCATGTGTAATTTTCTACTAATGGTCAATTGACGAATCTGAATATTATGTGTTGGAAAAAAAAATGTAAATTTAAACTTTTTTTTTTTTTTGCAAACCAAACATAATTAGATTTTTTTTTGACAATCAACATTCGGTTGAAGATAATACTTTTCGAGAGCAATAAAATGTAGGTATTTTTCTCAACCGGAATTTGAAAAGAAATTACTTCTATAAAAATAAAAAACACAAACATATATATTTGCTGTAAATCTTGAGCCATGGCATGACTCATTGGTCCCACTCCTTTTTGATAACTTAGAGCATTAGGTCCCGTTGATTAAGATTGAAAACTTTTTAATGTCGTCCACTAGCAACAATAATATAAGAGACTACATTACTTATATATAGGCATGTAGCCGATGTTATTGTCGTTTCCACAAGCCACACTTCATAGTTCATACAATACTCAAATAAACTATTATTAGATTTACTAGTGACAAATTACTAATTATTATTTGTGCCAAACAAATTATTTATTATTATAAGGTAAAAGGAAATAAGTTAAACAAATAGGAGAGGAGGAAACAATATCGAATGTTGAAAATTGGGTAAGATGGGGTCAAGACAAGCTATCTATCTATCTATCTATCTATATTTATACGAAACAAGTAACGGCATTTTTGTAGTTTCGTTGCTTGTATAGTTTGTCATCATATCCAAATCATGGACTTTGTTATCATCGATGATTATTGCATATGCTATCGAAGCAGACATAGAATAACACACTCAATCTACGAATACAAACAATAATACAAATTCTAAGAATAACCAAACGAAACTTCCGTTTCACATATAATTCACATAATGATACAAAGAAAGGACATTCTTTGTGTAAAGAATAAACCATCGGATTTGTTTTTTTTCTTTTTTCTTGTTGCCCTATTCGGAGAATTAGTGTTTTATTCGTTTGTATTGTCTAGTACAATTTTTCTATTATTTTTACTTATTTTATTTGCTCGGAATAGGATTTGTCATTAAATTAGTAAAAGGTCCAGGGCAAGGGATTAGACCTTCACAGTGTGAGAAACTAATGTTTAAATTCTAACTGAAATAAGTGCTTATATATGTAATACTCAAAATAGTCTCTCGAATATAATTTACTCATGAAATAAGATTTATTATTTTCTTTATATAAAAAAGCAATAAATATAAATATAATAATGTCATTGTATTTGTTTTAATAACTAATGAAATATATAAAAAAAAAAAGGTGTTCAAAGGATTTTTTTTCCTTGGGTTTGATAATCTAAAATTTGGTCGGAAAGTAAGTAAAAGTTGATCAATAATTCTTCTACCCATAAATTAAACTCATGTTCTCCCGAACAATTTGTCATTTGTACGGCTCATTAACTACTTACGTTTGTTCAAGGGATTTTTTTTGTTACTATAGTATTGACTGATTCACCAATTTATTTGCAAAAATAGTGCTTTGTAAAAAACATTGCAAAAATAGTAAAACAACTAACATTTTTGTAGTGTATAAATGAATCACTATTAATGTGCCAAAAAAATAATTATTAGCCTTTTTTTTTTTTCGCTTCCTTTTTTCCGTTTATGGTAAAACAATGGGGGCGAGGGAATGCAGTTCCAATCCAAATAGAAAATACATGCAGATTTAAAAAACACTTATAAAACGATTTAAATTTATTATTTAAAAAAAAAACAATTTAAATTTATCTCTCTCCAAATACATCAGCTGAATTCGAATTTGCAACCTTCATTTTAGCACTAATAAATCAATTTTGTTTTTCCTTCACGTAGATCGAGGGTGCTGGGAATAATTTGTTTAATCTGTGTCCACTCTACGGTAAGGTCCCTAACTCTGTAAAGGCAATAATAGTGTTATGGATGAAAGATACTAATCAATCATTTTAAGCAAAAGTTTTCATGCATGATTTAAATAAGTGAAGGTAGTTGCATTGCACTTGGCACATGTGGGACAATAATACTTCAGGTTATATCAATTATATAAATATTTTTTCGTGCATGTCTCTAAAGGCATGTATCATGGCTTTTCATAATTTGTTAACTGGACTTAAATTTCTTATTGTAAGGACTTGTATTATGGTTGATCTTTCTATCTGGATCCCACTTTGCATATAAATGATGTAACTATCATGTTGTCGTAACATTTTTGTGTTTGTTGGCTGGTTTATATGAGTGAAACACTTTAATGTAAGGATAGAGTTTATTTTGACATTGTAATTGTTTCATAAGTATTCTCTCATTTGTGGATACCATAGCATGCTTTTATCTTTGGATTGACCATTTCAAATTTAAAAGTGACATGCAATTTTATGGATTTTAATCGGCGGCAATTAATTGCCGATTAACATTTACGTCTTTTTCTGGTGTGTTTCAGCTTTGTTAGAAGCGTGAAAAACAATTTTCATAGGCCTTGTCATGGGAGGCTATGTTTAAAATTCCCATATGGGACCAATGTAGTTGCAAATGATATGAACTTGCCCAAATGCTTTGCTCCTTTGTCATGTGCAACTGCCTATATGTCTTTGTTTGAACTGCTAAAAGTAACATTTTCTATCAAAGCTTTTCCTTTTCCTTTTTACATATTTGATAATCATTCTCTTTCCTTGTCTTTTGGTATATTGGGGGTGGGGATAGAGATGATGTTGAAGATTTCTTTTTTCCTTTGTAAAAAAAAAAGTAAACTCAAAATGGTATGGTGAGATCCCATAGAGATTGCATGTTCTTTTTGTTGGTGTTTCGTAAATAATGATAAAAAGAAACCCTAGTGAGTGAGATCGGTTGAGTTGGAAGTGCAATGATTGTTACACCTTTCAAACCTTTTTACACTCTTTTTCTTTTATTCTTGATAATTCAAAATTGAAAGGAAAAAAATATTTACTGTCCTCCATTGATACTTCAATGATAAAAGTGGTAACAAAAATGAATGATTAAGTAAAGTGGATATACTTTTGAACAGAACCCTGGATTATATTGCCTCCTATGTATGTGATTTGGAACACTCGAGTGGCTTTAAAAGGTCTACACATTTTAAACCATCCATAATTAACTATAATTATGATTACTTATTCTTTCAACTATTTTTTTTTATCATTTATCTTTTCGGGTAATTAAAGTCTTGTGAACTTGATGTATATTTAAATACTTTCGTTTCTAAATTTATATATTAAATTATAAAATGTAAATTGTTATAATTGGTATTTTTTTATAACTATACTTTAATTTTTTTTTTTTTAAGAGGATCCGATCTTTAGAGACGGATAATGTAGTAAGTCAAAATGAAACTTTACATGAAGGTTAATTTTTTAAAGAATGCATTGATCTTTTTATTTACTAGTGGATTACTAACACTTCGGATTGAGATAGAAAATAATAAGAAAAAAAATACAAAAGTGAATTTTAATGTTTGGTTTTGTTTTTGCTTCAACTTTAATAAGAGGATGGAAGACTGAAACAAGTTGAGTTGTTAAGAAAACAACATGTGAGAAAAGGAATTTTCTAATTTTGGTAAGATGGCCCAGTAGTTAAAGGGATTGTTAGGCTCCTCAATTGCAGCTCCAAAAAACACTTTGTCATTTTAAGATAATTTCTTTTCTCACCCTATCATTCTCACACACCCTCCACAATTTCGATTTTACTTTCGTTGAATTATATAATCCAAATAAAAAATATCAAGATTATATAATCCAAACTCATCCTATATATAAGCAAAACCATAAATCCTCCCCAATCTCAAAAGGTTTTGAATTTTTCCCTAACTACTCTTACACCATCCAAAATCCGAACCACAACATATTGTATGATTCTTGAAGATTTTTTTTTCTCTCTCAAAATTATCACATTTTAAGCCTTTTCAAACATCAAATACAAGGTAAGGACACATTCCTTGGATCCATTGTTCTTTTATTTGATTTATTTTCTTCTAGGTGTTGAACACACCCGACTTATATAATCTGAATCATATTGTTATGATTTTGAATTATATAATCCAAATATGTTCAACATATGCTGAAAATTGTTTTTTATATTTAATTTTGCGTATTTTTGTTGATTTAAATATGTCATTATGATTGTTTCAATATGGACCAATGCATTGAAGGACTTAGACGCTACATACCTACCATTACTACATCCGTTATGCGTGAACGGGCATACATGACGAAGTGGAGGCAAAGTGAGAAGCGGTAGGGGCAAGGGCTGCAGTAGTGACGCCGCCCAGACCATTGATAACAAGTCATTTTACGTTCTATTTCAGTATATTTTTCAGTCATTTTAGTAATGATTTGATTTAACGAAGATGAGTTTTAGGCAAGTTGATCATGGTTTAAGGAACATTTTGTAATATTTTCATATCGAGTCATGTAATTTTAGTTCTTGCCTAAACCAATAAAACCGTAGGTGTTTTATAAGTATTTTATTGAAAAATCATGTAATTCGGCAAATCAAGACACCTTATGAAGAATTAGGAAGACGAGAAATGGAGATTCAAAAAGTCTCTAAAGAAATTACAGGTTCGAGAAATTTTGTCCCAAGTCCCAAAACAAGTTTGGAGGAAGACAACACTAAAAAAAACGAAGAAAAAGGCAAAAATACACTAAAAACTGAAGCCATGCGCCCGGGTGTGTGAAACAGCGTACAAAAACACAATTTCTAACTTTCTGGTAACGCGCGTGCTAGGTTGGGAAAATGTTGTTTCTCTGCGAGTTTGGGAAAAAGCCCAGTTTTTCAACTCAAACTCAAATGGAAAATGACCTATAAATACAAGAGTTCTCATTCACAATTTATCAGTCAGAACTTGGCATTCAAAAGGAAGTCAAATGCTAGGAACATCAACATAGGAGTCTCTTCTCAACCATTGTTCTTAGAGTACATTTTATTTCTTTGTAATTTGTCTTTAGTTACCATGCGTAACTAAACACCTATTGATTAGGGTTCTATGATGAACCTCTATTTTATTGTCGGGTCAAATTAATTCAAGTCTTTTATTCAATTATGGTTTGAGATCTATTTAATTTTTATATGCAAAAGGCTTAATGCTTTTAAGAATTATTGGTAGTGGACACACTAAAAAATTCTGACTGAACATAGAAATAGGCTACATAAGTTATTCTGATCTACTTTATTCTTTCCCCTTAGTAAGATAGAGTTAGACATATCAATTTAATCCACCAGGGACAAGTAAGAGTATGTGGTGAAATTCTATGATTTGTAGGCATAAGTTGTTCTTTTAGATGACAATTTCAAAATTTATACCATGCATATGTTTCAATTACATGTGAGAGAGTAAGTCCCCGCCTTAACTAACTATCCAATCGCGTACAGATCCTTGTAGGCTTGATGATCCTATACCCAATATATCACGTATGAACATTAGAGTGATTGATAAGCAACTTGACATCTAAAGGGACATTAGATCCCACTGAACTAATGACTTAAATAGAACTCTTATCTCATAACTTATAATTTCTTGCATTAATACAAAAGGAAATATAGGGAAATCTAGAATCCTAATCGCTGCTAAACTCTGTAATCAAAACCCTTTAATTTTTTGCAATCAACTCAAACACTTTGCACAATCAAATCAAACTTGCAAATTCCCCCCATTTTAGTTGCTTTTTATTTACTGTTTTAATAAGTTTATCTAGTTTCCTAGTTGAATTAACAATCCATATGGAGACACTTTTACTTACTACTTTATTACTTGAAAAAGGTTTGATGCACTTGCCAAATTTAGTCATCATGTTTTTGGCCCCATTGTTGGGGATTGTTGATATTTTTGAAAGGTTGTTGGCTTTACTTATTTTATTTCTAGGTTAGATTTTATTCATATCATAATAAGAGGGATTCTGAAATCATGTGGGTAAGGGACTGCATGATTAAAGAAAGATTTACAATAATTGTTAGTATCTACACCAACAAGATACATCTTCTTTTTGATAGCCTAAACTCCATAGTTAAGCGTGCAAATGAGGACAAAATCCACTGAAAGGAATCATGTTGGTTTATGAGGTCAATCAAGAATACTTAAAGTCATCAAGGATGTTACATTTATATAAAAATCTTGCATGATCCGTTATATGTTGAAGCGTGTGTGGAGAAAACCTGGTTGAAAAGTGAGAATCCGCCTTACAATTGAGGTTATTTTGTTGAATTTTATTTTAGGTCTTTCGGACGAATAAACATTGAATAATATCAAATGACAAATGCATGTTGTAGAATTTATTATGGATACTAGTAGTAAAGATCCTTTTCACAAATCTAGAAAGAAAGAAAAAATAAAGGTGTGAAATATCCCGTATGTATCATTAAAGAAAACTTTTCTTACAATTGAATGTTGATAGTAAGTATTCTAAATTGAAGAATTCTAAAACATGCAATCATTTCAACACTAACTTTTTTTTTATTGAATTAAATCATATAGTTTTTTTCCACTTTATGTGAAATCCATTTTTAATATGGTGTAAAGTTTTACTTAATAAAGAGTAAATATTAGAAAGATAATGTTAAAGTGAGGGGCCGTTGCATTTCTTTTTTCTATGAAAAAAAGAGTAAAAAAATTAAAAGATAGTGATAGCATGTTATTTGCTTTTTTGTATTTGCTCAAAAGGGTAAGTACTATAATTCAAACTTTAAGTAGTTAGCTTGTTGTTAGTTGTTTATGCTACAAGTTAGCTAAATATGATCGACTTAGCTAGTTAGAGATTAAATTGAACCATAGTTACTTGCTAATCAAGTAACCATAATTAGTTAGCATAAATCCTCTCTATATATAGGATCATGCTCATTGTGATTTGTATCTCTTATTCAATAAAGTTTACCATTCTTCTTCTTCTCACATATTAGGTTTAAGTTTTTCAATCCAACAAAAAGATTTCGACCCTTTACTATATGATTTTTCGTGCAACTGATTCAGACATTGTAAATGAAGAAAGTAACCATTGCAAAGCGAATTGTTGTATGTATGAGAAATGATATACGTTGCAGAAAACTCAAGACAGGATTTGGATCTTTAGTGGTTAGGAAAAGGGGAAGGCAAAGTTGCTCTTGATTTGCCATTTGCCATTTGTTGTTTGAAGAATTGCTGTCAAAAGTAAGGATGCATGTGCTTAGCTGTTCAACTTGAAGAACGTTCTAAGAATTTAGGCAACATTTGCAAAGACTTCAAATGAAGTGACAAACTCTTTAATCTACCACACCCTTGCAGAACTAATATAATCACATCAGCAAGGATTGCTTATCTCTATAAGTAGAAAGGTTATGCAAAGAAGAATACATTGAGTCACTAAATAAAAATTCACTAACTTGATTTTAAGCTATCAAGAAACTTTACGAGTCTTTCATATCCTCATCTTTTGTGCATTAAAAATAATAATCAAGCAGCAACTCTTTTCTTGAGTTCTTTATAAAGGCTTCAAATATCTCATAAATCAAAAGAAATAGCTAAATAGTTTAAAGAATACTAAGTGTTATAGTGATTGGAAAATATAAAAGCTAGTTAAGTCAAAACTAATATGTAGCCCAAGTGGTGAAAACAAAGTAATTGTATAGATCCATAAGTGATTTAAGAAAAGGTATAGTTGAGATAAAGTCGAATCACAATTAGATAGTGGAAATTATCAATGGTATTGTGAGAACTGGAGTATCTCACATTGAATGATTCGGTATAACTTTTTGTGTGTGAATCTTCTTCTTTCATCTCATTTAATTTACGAATCTCACACACATCACAATTGCATTATTTATTAATTCTTTTATTTACTAACCAACTAATTTAATCCAAGTATATCATTTGAAAAAAAATTATTGGTAAATTTTTAACAAATCAAAACTCAAATCCCACTTTCTCGTGATATTACATTACCTCAATCTCGAGCACTCTTTCTTAGATTTTAATTGTACTTTCATTGCAAAAATGTATTTTTATTGATGGTACCCCTCCTGCTTTGAAGCTTCTGTTAGAAGATGATGTAAAGAGGTGTTTGTCTCGTTTGATTTCATAAATTACACAAAATATTTTCTTTTCTCCCATTTTTTTTGGTAGAGATTAATAACGGAGACCCATGTAATTGCACACATGTAATTTCTCTCATATCTTATAAGAGGTGACTAAAATTTACTTTATTTTTGCTTTCAAATTTTTTGAAGTCATTATATTTGTTTTGTGTAATTTTAAGCATTAATATTATGTCATAGCCTTTCTTTTGTAAAACGATAAAAAAAAAATTGTGCATGACTAAATATTTTATATTTACTAAAGTCAAGATGGACATGTCCGTCTTTCCACTTTTATTGGAAAGAAATGATAAAATAGTAAAAAATAATTAAGTGAAAGTTAAAATTGGAAGAAAAGTATTATATCAAAACACAATATTTTTATACATAAGGTCAAAATAATGTTTTTATAGTGTCCAATATTGTTACTATTGTTGGAAATTTTTCCTCCTATTATTGTGAATTGTTCCTATTTTAATATGATTTAATTAAGTTTATAATTGATAATTTAAATAATATTATAAAAATGATAAAATAGTGGAAATGTAGGGTAAAAATAAAAGAAAAAAAATCCAATCCAAAAAATTGTATCCCCTTTATATACTACTAGTGTCAAGACGGGAACTAATGTGTCCATCTTTCTGCTTTTATTGGTAAAGAACGATAAAATATAAAAAATAAGTAAATGAAGGGTGGAATTGAAAAATGTTACTCCAAAATCTAATATTTTTTATGAGTAATATCAAAATAAGGTTTTCCATAGTGTCCAATATTGTTGTCAATTGTTCTTTTACTATTGTCGTGGATTATTCCTATTTTAATGAGATTTAACTAATTTCTTAATTGATAATTTAAAAATAAAATAGTTTCAATGAATGAGAGTTGAATTAGAAAGAAAAAAATACAATGTGTAGCACTTCTATATATTGATATTGATATTGATTATTGTTAATGTTGAGAATCTAGGCATCAATTTGTTTTTTTTTTTTTTTTTTTTGTGTGTGGAGGAAGCATCAATTTGTTTTTTTTTTTGCTTTTATACTGATTTCTGACCAATCAAAGGTGGACGACTAATCCAGCTCATGTATAGAAGCATCAATTTAGTTTTGTTAATGCTTAGCGAAAATTCGAGTTACATAAAGAATTTAGACCTACTAAATTCGAATTTATAGAAGAAAAAAATGCTATCGCGAGCACCGAAAGTTTGTCAAAACATAGTCTATTAATGATAAAGAGCAATAATAAAACATTATGGTACGTAAATACTTCTTTTTAGGTACATTTAGGTCTCATCTGTCCCAGAAAATGAAAACACACGAATGTGATCCACTTATTTATTTTTGGTATAACAACGTGCTCCACTTATGTGAATAGTACGAATAATTGGATTATATTATATTTATTCTCCATTTGTTAAAATTATATAAAATAATATGGATATAAGTGGAATGACAGTAGGGTCCACTAGTGCCTTAACTAATAAAACTTTGACTCTAAATTGAAATTTAATCAAAGTGAGATCTTAAACCTGGGTGATTGTTTAAAACACTTCTTTGTCTTACCTCTTGAACAGGATTTTTTTTTTTTTTTTTTTTTTATTATATATCCCTTATACTTTTCTCTGGGTTACATATTCTTTATAATTTTCTCCCTCCTTTAATAAAAATTTAGATGTTAAAAAAAGTCAGATTTTCATCCATTTCTCACTCATATGGTCTAGTCTTTGGTGCCATAGTTTGGGATTTTCATTTTCTTCAATTCCAATCAAATGCCTTATTTCTACCATCTTGTAAAGAGAACCACTCTTTTTACCGTGGAACACTGTTGCGTAGCCGTAAATGGCCTATTGACTTGTTAGGGCAAGAATATATTTGATATTTTTCTATTCTCATATAGACTCATTCAACTTAATCTCCACTCCACATTTGTCCACAATGTAACAAGATTACTCATTTCTAATGTAAACTTTTCTAAGGTTGTCGATGACATAATTCTCGATGAATTCTTTATGTGAAGTAGCTTAAAAGGATGCTCCATAGTCTGACATCCAAGATTCTTCCTCGCTCTCCAAAGAGCATATATTTTAAAGCACCACCTTCTCCTGAAGTGGAAGCAACATTTTCCTCGTCCTTAGCCTCCTCATTCTTTGGTGGACTTGATAAAGGTTTGACAATCATACGAAAATATCGTCAGCTAATAAAAATTCATATCCATAGGGATTACGATATATCGATTAACTCAACAAATGTTGTTTTACTTAAGTGATAAATTAAGGTGATTCACATAACCTTTGGTTTTGAATTTGAAAGTAAATTAACTGAAATATATGATGATCAAAAGCATTCCAGAGGATTGGTTGAATTCTCTCTTTGTCACTATTTGGTAAACGAGGTTCTAGCCATTGCAATTAATGACTCTATGCTCGCAACAATTTAGCAAAATAGACGAAGACCAATTTCTTAATTCAAGAGCACCGTTTATCTAACACAAAATCCTAATTTTTTAGGACAAAACTAATGTCATCAAAAGCATCATCGACCACTAAATTCTTTGTCACAATTACATAATCTGATGTATCTAAAACAATTATTTAGTGAAGAGAGTAACTCTAGATCCAATTATAATACCTAGGGTAATAGTAGTGAATTATCACTTAAAGTCAATAAATTTGTAAAAATAATAAGAGAATCCACCCTTTGATCCATATTAGACAACCCCGATATTTAATAATTAAATCAATTCTAGATTTTTACATAGTTGTTATGACACCTCTAAATAATTTTATATTATTCTAAATTTCAAATTATAATCAACACACTACACACATTTGTACCTTGGTCCAAATTAACAAACAATTTTTACATGTGATGTGACATTCGTATCGTGTTTCACAAAACATTACATGATTCACTTACACATGTAAAATCAGACAATCTATTTAAAGCAAGTCTTCCACAAGATGAAGAAAACAAGGGTTTCTTTCAGAAGAACAAAAAAAAAAAAAAAAAACACTACTAGCTAAATTGATGTAATAGTAGCTAGAAATGAACGATGAGGGAGATAAAACGTTGCCCATAGCGAATGTGGGTAGAATAATGAAGCAAAATCTTCCTCCCAATGCAAAGATCTCAAAAGAAAGCAAACAGTTGATGCAAGAATGTGCGACAGAATTCATAAGTTTCGTGACAGGTGAAGCATCTGACAAGTGTCACAAGGAGAATCGCAAGACCGTTAATGGGGACGATATCTGTTGGGCTCTGTGTTCGTTAGGGTTTGACAACTATGCTGAAGCTATTGGAAGGTACTTGTATAAATTCAGACAAGCTGAACTTATTAGAATAAATCAGAACAAACTTCATGAAACTGCAAAAGACAAGTTTGAAGAAGATGCAACAAATCCAAGTACCAAACATAGTAGTCATCGGTAAGAAAATACAAGCAGTTAAAAGGGTTTTAAAAGTCAAATGTTTTTTTTGCTTCTATTTCGTTACGGATTGGACTACAAAAGAGAACTCATAAAATCCATGCTTTTCTAGAGTATCTTTAAGTAGGGTTTGCTCCTTCAAATCAATCTTGGAGTTAATATGTAGTTCCTTTCCTTTTCTGAAGATGGAATCAATGAAGAAGAACATTTCTAATTTTGTTGGATGTATGTGAGGTAATTAATTTACTTGCAAATTAAAATTAAGGTGCTTTCCTTTCTTCTATCTTTGATATAAAGCACTGTATTTTTTTTTTGTTTTTTTTTGTTCTGTGCTTCTTATGGTATAAACTATTAAGAATGAACAGGATATAGTACATCATTGATATAAAAACATTAATATATAGATCTGTGATGTTTAATCTGCTCTGAGCATATGTTGATCAAGACATATATAGTTGTGCTAATTAGCACAAATTAAAGGTAATTTTTGCAGAAGGTATGTTTCGAAATCGAAATCCTATATAATTCCATGAGATTATTGTGAAGATTGTTGTAATTAATTAGCAAAATATGTCTTTAAAAAGAATGTTGGGAAATTTTTGTAAGGGTTAGTAAATTTGACCAATCTAGATCCAGCTTACTAATATCGTTCAAATTTTGCTAGGTTTTGAATTGAGTTGAAACACTATAAGAATTTCATGTTTTCCTGGCCTCTCTAAATTTCCCAGCTCGCAATTTAACCTATTTTTCGTAGTGAAATTCTTCCCATCTTTTTAATTTTGTTTTATATATATCTTGCTATTTCTTGTATTTTTTTTTGGCACTGCAGAACTTTCCCTCACGCTGGATTATAGATCCATTGGTGCCTTCAAAATCCGTATCATTTTCAGAATATATATATCGTTAGTTTAGAACTTCGGTTAATTAGTGATTTTATATACTACCATGTCAGGACTGGTCAAGATCACCATTTTAGTCCAATTTAGTTTGTAGTTCAGCAGTTGTTAAAAGTGTCCTTAAAACATTAGCCTATCTTTTTTTCATAAGCAAAATTATTAAATGGAAAGTATAAAGGGCTACTCCAACCCATTATAAGATTGATTGATTAATTGCAATGTTTATTGATGCGTTTGATTATGCTTGTGATTAATTTTACCTCTCCCAAACGGTTAATATAGTCCTGGCCTCAGTGAGTGTATATATCTGCAGATATATAACCATAGTTTATAATCAAAATACAAGTATATAAATTGTAGCTAGTCAGGAACAATGAAAAGTTTTATCAACAAACTGGCATACATGTACTAGAATTTTGGTATCCTAACCTTAAAACCGGGGACCACTATCTCGTTTTTCATTAATTTGCATAATTAACCGTGAAAATCCAATCAAATTTCAGGCATGCTTCATTCTACTAATTTGAAATGATGTATTAGGACATCATCTCCCATTAAATTAAGTTGACAGCAAAGTCATTAACTCTCAGTTTGAAACTTATGTCAGAATTAGGGTTTCAGTTAGCATTTCCTCTCTATATTGGGAATTTGGGACCACTTCTCAACTATACTATCGATTTAATTATGCCTTATATATACTCTCTTATGTTGTGTCCTCTCTGACAAGCTACACACCCACACATGCATACACTGGTAGAGATGAGTTCTGAGGAGTTCAGAACTAGCTTTCCACCACTAAAGAGCAAAAGTCAGAGGACATATATGTAGTTATAAATTAAAAACCTCAAAACCAAATGAATTAAAAACCTCAATTTCAACTTAATGATTGCCTTCCTAAAAGTATCTCAGCTTATTTCATTACCTTGATTCTAAAGGCTCTAGATTCTCATTCTTTTAAGGAATTTTGTCCAATCTTAGTCCTTGGAAGTATTTATTAGTGGGTGGCCAAGGTCCTAGTTAATAGGATTTCTTTGGTGATGGATTCCATAAAAGGAAGACTACTTTAAGATGGTGATCTACTGTTCTTGTTGAATGAAGTGGTGGACTTAGCAAAGTGATACAAGAAGAAATGTTTGATTTTCAAGGTTTACTTCGGAAAAGCACATGACTCGGTAAGTTGGATGGAGCTTTAAGATGGTGTTCTTGTGTGTATGATGGAAACCATTCAAATGAATAAATGGTGTTATATAAAATTGAATAAACCGTTAATTTTGATTTCTATAAAATCTTATATGGATGATACATGATATAAACTTATAATCTAACAATCAAATTTAAAAAATGTAAATCGAGTAAAACTATATTACACGGTGTAACATTACTTTGGTGTAATTTGATCCCTCCTCATATAGTATATATAAATATTTAGATGTACAATACTTTTTTTATAATAGTTAGAGGCATATAATTTTTTGTACTTTTGTGTTTGTAAAAGTGTCTTTTATGTTATGCATTTCTGCAAAAAAAGAGGGGGAATGTTTTAGTATGAGAGGAGGGAAACTAAAACGTGAAAATGAATAAGGGGGAAATAATTCAATTTTGTCTGATGAATTTAGTGGGGTTTTTAGTGAGGGATACATTAGATAGAGATATGTAATTTATATTAGTGATGGTTTTAGTGAGGGATTTAGTCACGGATATTTTGTGACGGATATTTAGTGACAGATATTTAGATAATTCCGTTACTAGTGTTTGACAACTCAAGTTTTGTGAGAAATTCGAAAATCCGTCCCTAAATCCGTCACAGTTAGTGAGGGATTAGTTTCCCTCCCGAAAATCCGTCTCTAAATCACGTTTTTTTAGTAGTGAAAATACAAAAAATAGATGTGAACAAATAAATGAAAAAATGAGGCCAAAGAGAAGAAAAGGAAAAGAAATAGATGAAAACAAAAATGAGAGACTAAAATAATTAATGTTGTTGATGTTCCTTATTTGTTTTGAAAAGGGTAAATTATTTAATTTATAATTTGTCCATAAAACCTCTATCCCTACATAAGACCATTTTGGCAAAAACACAATAATGAAGAAAAGTAGTTGTTACATTAAATAATATATAAATATAAATATTAGCACGTAGCTGTTACATGATTCTTTTTGCACAAATAATACAGAACAAATTACGTATTGTGAGGAAATACGAAGAATATTGAAAAAGGTGACAATTATTATATAATTTTTTTTTTAAGGGGGTTATTACATAGAGTTTGTTCCCCTACCATCCTTTAAATAGAATAAAAAAAAAATAGGCGAAAAAACTCCATGTAATAATCCCCTCAATAAAAATTCTATATAATAATTGTCATTTTTTTTTAAATATTCTTTATCTTTCCTCGCAATACGTGATTTGTTTTGTATTATTTATGCAAACAGAATCATGTAACAACTACGTAGATACTAATATTTATATTTTTATTATTTAAATAAATTTCAAACGATAGCATCTAAAAAATTATATAGGCTTAAATGTTCTTTTGGTCCTTTAACTATTTAATTGGTATCGCTTTGGGCCCTTAACTAAAAAAAAGATTGTTTGAGGATTTTAAGTTTTTTTTTAGTCTCGTTTTGGTCCCTTCTGTTAGGGTTTTAAAAAAAAAGTAAACTCATGGACACGTGTCACCTTGTCATTGGCTCTGAGTTTTTTTTTTTACAAAAAAAAAAATTATTATTTTTTTAAAAAATAATCTCAAAGCCAATGGCAAAGTAACATGTGTCACCTTGTCATTGGTTTTGGGAATTTTTTACGAAAAAAATAAAATATATATTAAAAAAATTATTAATCTCAGAGCCAATGACAAGGTGACACGTGCCCACACTTAACATTTTTTTATTAAAACTAACGGAAACCTAACAGAAAGGACCAAAACGAGACTAAAAAAAACTTAAAATCCTCAAACAATCTTTTTTTTTAGTTAAGCGACCAAAATAATACCAATTAAATAGTTAAGGGATCAAAATAGCATTTAAGCCTAAATTTAATGATAGATTTGTTATATGAGCAATGCTATATATCAAGAAAGATTTTTTCAAGAAAATTTCAAGAATGATATGGCAGAATAATCACCCTTAGATTTTATCAAGAAATAGTCCTGAAATTAATGTTAACCAATAAAATCTCAGTCTGGCCGGAAATCATGGGGTGGTGGGTGTTATGTATCTTTTTTTTATGAAAGATTAATAAATGAGACTGAAATCTAAAGGTGATTATTGTGCCATGTTATTCTTGAATTTTTCTTATAAAATCATTCTTGATATCTAGCATTTTCCTTCTTATATACATCTACTTAGAAAAATTCAAAGCAACAACCGCACATTGGGTAAATATGATTCCATGTGTAAATTTATTATACAGTCTAACAAAATGTTATTCTTGCCGAAATAATAAGATCTCTGCATTTATCATGCACTAGAATTGAATTCCATAACATATATCAAACAAAAAAAATACTCATTTCACTTTAATATACTAGAAACCGCTGATTACACAATGGGAAACATTTTTCAGTGACACAAGCTCAAAAACACACACAACATGATTCTCCATATCACCAATTTACTTAGATCACTACAAAATATGGTTGGTGATGGTAAACTCAAACAACATATTCAAATGAATTGAAATATACTGATATTTGGCCCAAGAAAAACGGTCAAATAAATGGATCCTCAAAGCACATACAACTAATTAGAATTGAGTTTATCTTTTAATACACATTATGAGTCATAACTCACTCACCAACACACAAATACAACAAACCGAAATAGCCATATCAAAAGAGCACAAGGACAAATTTAACCACATTCAATAAAACCATTTGTATCTATTAATTTATTATTTTTCTTCAAAATCTGAGATATGGAACCTGTACGTTTCGGCGAATATAGAAAGAGCCCCCACTGTTTGCGAAGAAACTCGGAATCCAAATTGGTGAAGTCCATTGACAACTCTCAATTTCTCTATAGTTTCTCCACCAAGATAAATTTGATAAACGACATGAGAAAATCCTTAAGATTGTTGTAAAATCAGGTATAAGAATATCTAAGCAAATGTACCAAAAAAAGAATAATATCTCTACAAATAACAATAATCAATATATAAATATAAGGATCAATTAAGTATAAGTAAAATAATGAGATCAACAAACTTATCTGTCTTTGATGTTTGGTGTATAATTTGAAATATTTCATGAAACAACAGATTTAATTTCAAGCATTGAAATATTTCATGAAATAACACATTAATTTGTGAGGGATAGTAGAGTTTTTCTCTTTGTTGAGAGAATTAAGCTTTGACCAAGAAGTGTTATTGCCACATTAGAGATATAAAGGAAGACAGTTAATTTTTTTAATTTTATTTTGAATTAAAACATGGGTATAAAACCGAGACCATAATTTTTATTTTTTAGTTAAAACTTGGTATCCAATCCCACCGCCCACTTGCGGGGTCTGTTTAAAGCCAGAGTTTGCTCTGTATGCACCAAATGTACCATAAATTAATAATAATAGTAATAATAATTTCCACAAACTACCCAAAAAAATAATAATAATAATTTCCACAAAAATTTACAACAGAACGATACCTTATTTCATTGTTTTTTTTTTTTTTTAACTCTAAGCTTTGTTCTCTTTATATTCATTAATTTTAGGCTGCTACAAATGATATATGGACCTTTGATGTGTCAATTTAGTTGAGATGTCTTAGGTTTCTCACGACGTTTTACACTCTATTTTCGTCATTAGAAAAATATACTCCTCAATTTTTTTATAACCGTCGTTTTGATATTTTAAGGTATTAATTGTTAGGTATACACTTTCTCAATTACTCATACTCCTTTTTAATAAAACTAATCATGTATTTAGAAAATTCAAGTTTATTATTTTTTAATCAAGTTCTTTTTTTAAAAAAAAAACAAACAACAAACTTTTGTTACCTATAATAATTGAACCGTCGTATCTATTCGAAAAATTAATTTTTTTTAAACAAGGTTTTTTTTTCTTTTCAAACAAACTTTTAGTCTATTACAATAGATCCATGTAGAATAGAAATGTTATAAATAAGATGGTAATATGTTAAATAATTTAAGTGCAAACTAGAAGAACAATTATGATGGAAAAAATTATTTGTTTTGGAAGAGATAGTGCGAAAAAGAAAAGGAGTTTGTTGGAGAGAGAAAGTTTATTAATTGTTTGTTACGAAAGAAATATATTTAATCAAATTTATTGAAAAAAGAAAGTGTTTCAAAAAAATATGAATTTATTGGTGGATTGAAATAAGGGTATAATAGAAAGAAAAAACTCCAAAAATCCACTTCTTTAATACAAAGAAACTGCAGCCACTATATGCGGTCAAGGATGTAGACACAATTGGTCAAACATCGTTAACAAATATCTTACTATCATTGTTTACGTTTTATTTTTCCGTCTTTATCCTTTTGAATTGTGATTTTATTGATTTCTTTGAATTGTGATTGTTTGTTTTAATGGTATCATACTTTTATCGGTCAAATATACAAAATTTATTGGTCGCCTTAGTTTGTGTAAAAAAGTAAAAACAAATAAAAAATAAAAAGGAATAGAGTAACAAATTTAATATTACTATCAATTTTTTAATTCTCATGATTTAGCAAAATAGATAGTATATTTAACGACGGAAGTAGTATTGTCAAATAGCTGCATTGTTAAGGATAATACATAATATATGTAGGGTCTAGGTTTGAACCTCGACCACAAAAAAAAAAAAAACTGCATTGTTGTCCTCGTGAGCTTCATTGCATACATTAAAACCAGTAACCATGCGATTATAATCATATGATCACACTGTTCCCACTTGCTCCGACCATGAAATTGCGGTATCGAGATTCATTCCTACCTACCTAACTGCATAGCTTTCTTTTTGAGGTAGCTTGGTAACCAATAATATGGCAAACCGCTTTTTCAGGACAGAGGCAAATGAATGAGTTCATAACTTTCAATACAATGTACTAATTGGATCCCTTGAATAGAGAAAATGTGAACTTAGATCCAACGCTCTTGCTATACACTGTATGGTATTGATGAATGTGTAAGTGCGCTGAAATACAATCTTAGAATTGATTTACTCTTTTAATTCTTAGATTCATTCCAGAAATTCTAAAAGTATATACGAATGCAGAATTATTATGCAAGTTATGAAGCTTATGTTTGGTAAACTTGAAAACCACGGTAGGAATCCGTGGTGGCACAAAAGCAACAGCTAGTAGAGTTCACTAAACAAACATGCTAAAAATCATGAAATCAAGTTGGATGAGTTGGGACAAAACATGAATTCTAATAAGGTATTGGTTCTGCTGCCACACTTAAGATCGGTTTTGACACTGTAAAGTAAACCTAAACAAGAGTAGTAAATAGATCAATGTAACTTACAGACGGAGCAAGATTAATAATGAAGATGAAAATTTGATGATCAAGATTCACGTGACTCTGTTGGTTTCTACTCCACCATGGCAGGACAAATAAATTAAGCCCAGACTTCATTACATTGATCTGATCTCTGAGTTGGTAAAATTTGTGTATAGGTGATTTGTTCCAAACCCTCAAAAACAGTAACATGCTAAATCGAGGATAAAAATGTGAAGCAAAAAAAGGAAAAGTTTTGTGAAAGACAGGACATGAGGAGGTAATGTGATAAAGTGGTCGGAGATTAAGTTGCACTGACTGAACCAAAGATAGCTAGATATCGGTTACAAACTCCCGAAATTAATCAAAATTCAGAACCAAATCAAGGGACAATCTCCAGAGTTTTGTTCTGTGAGTAAAATCTGCTTGACCTGAATTCACTTATAGTTGAAAAAATGTTTCATCAACAACTGTTTCAGTATTAGATGTCTTTTCAGTAGCCGTTTATACACGATAATCTCAATTTTTCTGGGGAAAAATAGTTAGTTTGTGGAGCCTTTAAAAACCAGAAACAGTGGACAGCTTACCAAGAGCCACACTGCGACCTACATCTATAAGAAATTAAGCAAAATCAACTCTTGTCCAAAACAAACAAGATCAAGTTATTTGATCAATAACAGCTTCCACAAATCCCCAGCCATCATCAACATCAGGGCCCACCCAATAACCAGATATAACTATTTTAGTGTAATAATTTACATTCCCTTTATAAGAGTATGAGTCGTGTAGAAGTCTTGCCAATGACATGAAGCAATGGTGACAGCTTCCTCTTCCTTCAGAGAATAATATGTGTCTATTTGAGATGCAAGATCCTATAATATTTTGAGCTGCAATTATAATTTATATTGTCATATTGAAGGCTAAGGACAACCATGATGCAAGTATTCAAAAATCAAAACAATCCTACAAAATCTACCAGCCAAAATTAGCAAATATCTGAATCCTGAAGTTGAAGCTAGCACAAATATACGCAAAAGACAGATAGAAGCACATGAATATCTGTATGCACTATGCAGTAGGGGAGGGAAAATTAACTCCATCAAGATCAGACCCTGGATAATTCTGAAATATCAATTGCATGCCCCATCCAAGGCATGATTGAGCTATTCCACTCTACAATTAACAAACTTGCCAAAAAAAATATACACACACACACACCCCAACAAATAACATTTCCAATCGAGAAATAACATCTCTTTTGACCAATGAAAATAGAGAAAAAAGTTATTTCAAATGGTTGTTCAAATATATCACTACTCTTTTCAAAAGATATGCTTTTATTTGTCATCCAAATGAATGACCTCAATCCATAAACTAGAAATTCAAAACACCTTCTACAAACATGTTCTTTTGTTAAACATGAAAAGAACATGTTCCAAAGTTAAGATACATATTCAAAACTCTAATCCAACCAACCTAACCAGTTAAATGTTAATAGCAATTCCATACTAACAATTACTAATTCAATTCTAAGAAGCAAAAATTACCAACACAAAAATGAATGATTACACAGGCTGCAAGTTCAATTTTGACAAATTAATAAATGCTACCAGAACAGATAATTTCTACGCAAAAAGAAAATCCAACATCGTACTTATTTTTATAAATATGAAGTATTGAGTGAGAGATTGGAAAAAAAAAACCTGTAGTAATTGTTGGTTTCCTTGTAAATTTAGTGAGAGCATAATCTAAATTATTCAACCCCTGGTAAAAAGCAGTCAAAAGTTGGATTATGGTATAAATTAGTGTGCAACACAAACACGGAAAGTTGAAAACGAAGTTGGGAAGTTCATAATGAATGTTTACAAAGAGAGAAAAGTTACCTACCTTGTTTACGGGTAAAGGAACGGTGAAGCTCGTAGAGAGTAGACACAGTACCATTTTCAAGAACATCCACCTCTCTCTTCACAGTGCGGGAACCGGGAAATGGAGTTATATTCGCCAACGGGTGAATAACCCGAATTTGGTCCCAAGTTTTAACCGGGTTGACCCGGTTTCATACCCATTACTATTAATTCCTTTTTCTTACACCACATTCACATTTAAACGGACCAAAATATTTCTTATTTTTATTACTTTAGCTCTCCATTATTCAATTCTCCACCAGACCAAAAAGATGGATGTCTCTTTTGATATTAAAAAATGATTGTCACGTTAATTAATTAATAGCAAAAGAGACAACAAAAATCTAAGAAGAAAAGAATTACAAAATTACGCTAACATTTTTAAGCATGCAAGTTTCGAATGACACTATTAAGTTCACCTTGAAGAGTCTTAAGAACTTTAACATGTAAGTCATTCAAAGAAAAAACTAAAATTGGTGAGCCATTATGCACTTATATTGCTCTCCCGCCAGGAATGATGGGCAAGCTTCCATTGATTTAACACACCATGTTAGTATGTCAATTTGAGATTCGAAATCACCTTTCACTTGAAAGAGCTTGAAATCTTTGTCTGCAAGCCAGTTCCATATGCTTTACAAAATCCTACTCATCCGATGTCCTCAATAGTGATGAAAACTTACATTTTATTCCCTCGTACACGCACACTTCCATCGCTTTTTGTTAAAAGAGGGGGAAAAGTACAACGCCCGTGTCGTGTGGAATAGTATACCGTATACAGTACTTAATTTGGTAAGGTAAGTGTACGACATTGGCTAGCTAATATAACATGTTGCGGCAATGGCAAAACACAGAAGCACTTTAGAAACACCATAAGCAAGTAATATGAACGGCATAATCAAAAACCATATTCTTAACATGAACTAGTTCCTTGTGGGTGTAAATGCCATGCAAAAGGCAACTGAGAGACCTATGCGAAGCAGGAAACATTCCAAAATCAGCCTCACTAGTAAGCTTGTTGCAGTAGTTTTCCAAAGATTCTTGGTCAATCACTAATTCTCTTGTACACCTATAGTGAGAGAAATGTTACCTATCCACTTGAGCCCAGTTGACTCAACCGATGAGAGGGGAGGGAAGTGATTTTATGTGTTGTTTTTGGTACGACAAGAGAAGAATTTTAATGAAGTGAATGTGTAAATTTACTGTTGTCACCTATGCAATGTATTAAAAAAAAGTCGAAATTTTAAACAAATATTTTCTGTATCCAAAAGAATTATCACTTTTGACTGCTAAAATTGGCTCAAGAGGAATTTCGCTCCCCTCCTCTCCACATAAAACAAATGTTTTAAATTACATCTTTCATCCAACTAAACGGACAAGGTCTGTCCATTATGTCGGTGTGTGTTCAATAAAATCAAGATAAATAACTCTTCAACATACCATCCTTCATATTCAATGGAAACCCCAAAAAAAAAAACTCCCTTACAAAAATCAGATGAGTGCCTCAATTAAACGGAATATAAAACTAGAGTAGACTATGTATTGAGTGCTTCATTTGAGCTCTTTCTGGACTTGTGCTTTGATTTCTTTTCCCTCTTCTTTCCCCTGTTAGGCAATACAAAATTATTATATAATAACACGAAAATCCCTCTCAAACAGGCAATTCTATGTAAAAGGGTAAAGGAAGTACTCGTCATGAGAGCTATGGCCCCAGCAAGACTTCAGTTTCCGGTTGATGTGCTTCAATTCCTTCTCTGAAGGACTTTTGTATTTTCTAACCTGCATATATAGCCGAAGCCACATTGGTCCATGTAAACAGAATAAAACCAAATTACCAAGCTAATAAAACATGGAAATTTGGAATTACACTTCAATAATTCAGTTGAGTGACAGCTACTAGGATGAGAAACAATTACCCAAGAATCAATTGCATCCAACGATTCAAGAAGCTCAGTCATTGTGTGCGTAGAATTTTGATGGGAGAAAATTCTGCTCAGAAAACTGCAAGTGCAAGTGTAGGAGTAAATGTCAGCAGACATATTAATCATGGTCAAAGAATATACTAAAATCCCAACCCCAGGCAGGTCATTTTGTTGTCACGTGATTATGAAATTATTAACGGAAACTGCTTAGGGGTCTGAGGGGTAATTTATCAGAAATAAACATGTGAAACAAGTACCTATCAAAATCAACAACTGTATGGAGTGCATTTGACGTACGCAGAGCAGCCAAGGCCAACTGCATCAGAAAGATACAAGCTATTCTTGTCACAAAAATATTAAATCTAACAATAGAATTACAAAATTTACAGACTATTATGAGAATACCTGCCCAGGAGGAAATAAGAGTGGTGAATCTGTAAGCATCATTTTATCAACTTCCAGTCTTGCTGTGTTTTGCAAAGCCTATACAGCAGGAGAAAAAGTATCATGAAACAGTTAGCTATTTCTTTATACTTAGAGATGAACAAGAATTGAACAGATAGAAAATATTGCTCCAAAAGAGGGAAGGGAATATAGAGGAAACAAGCATTACATTACATGAATGCTTACTACATCATGCATACAAATATATAGGAAGATATTGGGTGAGAGTATGAGAAATGAAATTCTAATTTTGATCATTCACATAGGACTGAATGAGTATTGACCCCTGCACCTCTCACTTGACATGTCGTGTGCACGCCTGTGTGGGTGCGCGCGCACAGAGAGGCAGAGGATGCTACAGCGCCCTTTATGTTCAAGAGGGCATTGGAACATTCTGCTACTTATTGCATTCAATTGAAACATAAATCATTGCATTATGTTACAAGTAGACAAGACACATGGATGAAGAGAATGAGCTCGTCTACATTCTAGAAAGAAACTACATGTGTGCAGTTCTCAATACAACGGATTAAAATGCAATCACGTCACTTATAGAAGTAAAAGATTTTTATGGTTGAGATTGCCTACAGTTCCAAAAGCTTGAAACTATCTCAATCCTGGACAAGTATTAAGTAATGACCACTAATTGTTAAAAAATTGAGGAATGGTACCGGAGAACCCTCCTATATGTAAAACCATAAGCCAAAAACATTCCATCCACTAATGACCACAACATTGTGCTCAGCCTGATTATTATGCAGGACAAAAAGACTAGTACCTTGAATTTTTGAAGCTCGTCCTCACCAGAAATGCAAAGTTCCTATCAATGACCATAGTCACAAATTTCAGTTCACCATAAAACCATTAAAAAATGTGTTAATGGTAGACTGTTCATAGGATTATTAACAGAGAAATTAAATGAGAGAAGCAAAAGATTTATTTTGAAATGCACGAAATTGTAGACATTTTTAAAAAGAATTCCACACAGGCAATTAGACGAACCTCCATAGAATCTGTAAAACCTTCAACTGAGCGATATGGAGCATAAACAATAAGATCAAAATCCAGACTCTGCATAACCAGGGTTTATTGTCATTGATGGGTTAAAAGAAATATAATATAATAAAAAACTAGAACAAATTGATATTTGAGGCCTTTCCGTGCCTGATAAACTATCATCTCATTATTGAGAATCATTTGATGATCTTGTGAAATCCCCTTACCAAGCTCCTCAGCCGATACATGATTTTCTTCTATCTTACAAGCAGCATATATGCAGGTCAACCTGTACAAAAGTTTCCTCTGTGTTACTAAGAAGCTAATGAATAAATCAAACTTTTAACAAATAATAGATAAATCATACAAATCCAACGCCAACTTTGCGAATTACATTAAATCTGAATATTTCTCATATCATTCATAAGAGATTATTTACAAGTATATACATACAAGAGGTAGAACAAACACAATCCCATACATAATATCGGGATCAAATCAAAATTGAATGAGCTTATCTAAAGAATCTAGGATCCTAACAAATAAATAAAATAATAAATACAACATATATTTATAACCAACAAAAACCACAAGCCTAATCAAACAAATGATATCATGAAAAACAAGTAAACCGTTCAAAGGGATAAAAAGATCAATGAAACGAGAAAACCAATCCATCTCTCAGCAGTGCATCAGGTACAATAACCTAACCAATTCCAACATTTTCAAACAACTAATAAACTAGATACGAGTTCATCGTAACAACCAAAAAGTCTAAATTCCTACTTAATTTTGCAAATAAACAAATACAATACATGAAGCAAAACTTACATTATATTTTTTGGTTGATGTTCCATGACAGACCACTGCAGATAGAACCTTTTAAAAAAGATGAGGGCTGTTGCCTGTATAACATAAACTATTTCAACATATTGATTACAGAAAAACAGTGGCGCCGCAATTAAGACAGAAGAGATTGCATACCTGGATCTTATGAGGGAAATGAAAATTGTTACACACTTCTTGTAGCTTATTTTCATAAAATACCTTTATACTTTGTTCTTCTTCAATACTAAGAGGTTTTATCCGAGAATGCTTTTCACCTGACATGAAACACAGCACAACTCTTGTGAACAAAGTAATTTAAAAATTAAAAATAGAGAATGAAGTTTGAGAATAAATGTTGACCATTATCGTTTGCATTGGGGTGGGGTTGAGGATATGTTAAAGAGCCATCAACATCAACTTCCATTAGAGTAGCACCACAGGTGTCTAGGGTTTGTTTGGCTCTCTTATTGGCAGCTTTATATTTCTCAATCAATTTTTGAGGAGAGAAGATCCACTTCGATCGGTGGGTAGAAGTCTGAAAATCAGCCATTGCCGGAGTGATTAATATGCAAAGGTAATGATTCCCGGCGACTGCAAGAGAACGATGGTGACGACGACGATGGAGAGAGGGAACACAGGGTTTTTCGTTGTGACGCGCGGTTCTTCTTTTTTACTCATCTCTTCTTAGTTAATAAATGTTGTCCACGTGGCGTGGTTTAGGCGCTCTGATTTATCTAAATTACACGAGAGTCTTTTAAGTTTGAAGTTTATAAAACATTCATCGTTTAAGTTATTTTGGTCACACTCAAGTCTTTTGAGTTTGTAAATGTTTCAATTTAGTTCTTCTATCATTAACTAAACGTTAAAAAATCGATGATGTGACAAAAGGGCTAAATCAAAAACATTTACAAACTTATATGGCTTATGTGTGACCAAAATAACTATTACAAACTTCAAACATAATTTAACTTTTTTTAAAAGAACATAAATTGTTTAAACTCATTTTTTAATGGCAAATGTTAGTATATTAATTGTTATTGTTTTTTCTCGTTGTCAAGACCCGAATTCTGGACCTCCTCTTAATTTAAACTAGTTGAGTTATCTAACCCTCATGTTGTTTAAACTCATGATGCATCTGTATTTTAACACTCGGGTCATTGAATGACCCAATCAATCCCCTGAATTATTGGTTAATCGGTGAATTATTAGTCAAACTACATGATCATTGGCATGTTCAACATGAAAAACTTTTACAAAAACATGACATCAACTTTATCCTTTAAGAAAAATGAAACAAAAAATGTGCCTAGCAAGATAAATCGTAACCATAATATAATAAGAAAAATAAAAGAGGTGGACGATAGCCAAATACATACAAAAGATCTAACAAAACTTAAAATAGGGAAGACCAAGTCTATTTTTAGAAAACTTTTTCCTTATAACTGAAGGAATGTCGTTCCACCAAATATAATTTTGTAAAAATAAACTTAGATTAGCTATCATATTTGCACAATAAATTCTCAATTAAAACATGTGAGTAATCATAAAAATCATACTTTTGATTCTACCAAGACAATTCTTCCATTTGTTCCTTAGCTACGAAGGAACGTTATGAGGTGACTTGATGGTTGAGGTAGAATTGATTGCAAAACTACCAAGATTAGCTCCCCTATTGTTTCTGAAAATTCTCTCGCAAACAATTGAGCTAGGGTTTTCCAAAGCAGTACCATTTGTGTGTTAAACATCAACCAACAAAATATGGGAGGTTGTCATACGATTTATTTGATTCTTGGAGCCTTAGAATGATGAGTGTTAACATTGACAGCTTTTAATACTTTAAAACCTATCATTGAGGGGCATGTGGAAAGAGTAACGTGATTACCAGACAATTATACATTTGCAATTATCATAGAAATGATTGTGCTCCAATTAGGTCTCCTATCATTGAATTTTTGGTTATTCTTGTTGATCCATATCACATTGACAATTTTAAAGAATAGCTGCAATGATGACAATTTTGAGTTGAATGCTCCAACCTTTAATACATATAACATCTGAAACATCCATAGTTGAGTTTAAGTTGCTATTAATATTGATTATAGAGCAAAACCAAATCCATAATGACAAAGCAAAATGGCATTGTAAAAACAGATGATGAGAAAAATATGCTTGCTTGTTGTACAAGTTATAAATTGAGGGGTGATTGCAACCCCTTCTCATCAAACATTCCTATGGATGCACTCGATCTATTATGAATTGATCTCTATATCAAGAGAGATTTGGAAGGCTTTATTCCAAATAATAATTGTCCATTTAAAATCCTGACTAGCATTGATGTGAAAAACATAGACATATTTGAGTGATAACGATTAAATTTAATTTATCTATATCCAATGTATATTTCTTTTACCTAAATTTAATTTAATTTACTCACTTGATAAAAATAACGATTACATTCTTCTATTTTTTTAAAAAGTTATGTTATTTGAACAATCATTTTTATGAGACAATCATAAATTTACAAAAAAAAAAGAGGTATTGACACAACAACTAAAGCAAGAGAGAGAAAGTAAAAACATAATGTGAGTATGAGAAAGAAAGTTGTCAAAAATGTTGTACAAATATCATTTCTCTTTTTAAAATTTTATTACATTACAAGTAAATTATCTTAATTCCAACAAGTCACCATGTAACTTCGCGAGTCAGTGCGTCACCACAATAATTAATAATAGAGTTAAATAAAATTTACGTTCTTAAAAATATAACGAATTTTGACTTTAATTCCTAAAAATAAAATAAAAAATATTTTCACGCTCACAAAATTTTTGTTCCATTTTTTGTTCCTATTGAATCTAATTTTAACATTTTTTTTGAACATGAGTTGGCCATAATAGATTGACATAATTTAAACAAGCTTTGAAGATAAAAGGGGTCATAAAATTGACATAAACATGAACATAAACTTGTCATTATGGAGCAAAAGTTAAACAATTTTTTTAAGATAAAAATATCATGTTTTTATGTGTAAGGACTAAAACTAAAATTCGCTATATTTTTAAGAAGATACTTAATTAGATTTGATTTTTTTTTTGCAATACACATGCCACATAAAACGCGAAATGGGCCCCACCCTTATGCCACATCAACAGTCTTACAATAAAATAGATGATAATGAACTAATTTCGGTAACAGAGTACAATGTGGGATTTTTAAAGCATTTTTTGAAAAGTATATTCTTCAAAATCTATTAAAATGTAGGACAAAAACATATTTCACTTTTTTTTTTAGCAAAAAAAAAAAAAAAAAAATCAAACATTGTATATTGTTGGTATAAGAAACTTACTATAACTTTTAATGTCAAATATTATATAAAATTGTTCTAAAGTTGCTATATATCACTAAGGGATGGCAAAACAAAACGTACAATTGAAATAAATCAAACATTGTATAATTGTGTATTAACAGATAGAATCCGCCATGGTTCGGGGTGGGTACCTTAAAAGATATTCACGGATAAAGTATATAGAAATTTTAACCGATAATCATAATTAAATTATTTAATGGATACCTTAAAATTTGTGGATTATCTGCTTAACCGATAATCAAATGTATTTAAGCCAGTATTGTTTTATAGACTAAGATACCGTTTGACCCAGCTTTTTTTCTTCAGATTCTCTATATTTTTAAGAAGAAGATAGGCCAAACACAATATCAATAAAGTACCTTCGAAAAAAAGTACTTTTTTTAGAATGCATAAAATTGAACGGAATGAGCTTTAACCAAAGTTGTTGAATGCTACTTCAAAAAAACTACTTCTCCGTAATTTATTTCACAAACATCTCTATTCAATTCACGCAGGCAACCTTTTCTTTTATTTTTTAATATTATATTTCAATTTGTTTTTTCTTCCATTTAATTTTTTTTGAACCGGTTCATATAATTTTTTTTTAAAGAAGGATCAATTTTATTATCTATTGTTGAAGGAATTTTATTATCTTTTTATCACTTATATATTTAATTTTAATATCGTTTAATTATCACAACCTCGCAAATATTTTTATTCATGTTGTCATTGAATGACACCAAATATTTTTATTCCCTTTCTTCAACCTCACAAATATACACACACACGTTAGCGTTTGAAATAATATTTTATGTCCGTATGTATGTTTTTTGTTACGCTAATGCATATAATTTTTTTAGTGTTGCCTAATGCGTACAATTATTATATTTATAAAATTTTGATTTTAATTAAAAGTACAAGTATAGATGCCTAAAAAAATTATACTTATATATTTTACACATTTATATTGTAACAAACTATGCATATCTCTTTCTTATTAAAAAAACTAAACATATCTTTTTCAATGACACCAAAAATATGGTATTCTTATAACAAAATTTGTTATACAGTATAATTGGAAAAGAGAAAACAAACTATTCTTTAGCTTAGCTCAGTTGATATAGTCAATGCATAAATATATACAAGGTCACGGGTTCGAACCCCAGACACCACCAAAAAAATAATAAATTCAAAGTTTTGTACAATATTTTGCCAAACAACTTTTAACTTAAAAATAAATTTAGAACAAAAAAAAATAAAGAAACCAAACAACTTTAACTTTTTCTTTAAAGAACTTTATTTTAACTTTGTTTTAAAGTAGCTTTTAGACTGAAAAAAAGCTTGGTCAAACGGTACCTAAATACATTTGAGTTTTCACTTATTGTTTCATAAATATTTTTTCCACTTAGTGATGAAATTTGGATCCAAAAACACTTAAATGAAATGATAAAGAATCTCTTTCAGCTTAGTCAGAAATTAGTTCGAATCAAAACATGAGAATGTGGCAATGTTAAATTCTTTTGAGGGAGAGTTTCGTACCTTCCTACCTGACTCAAGACATTAATATTACAGTTGCATGCGGAGAATACTCTCGGTTCACAAAAGAAAGGAAAAAACCATGTCCACTTACAAAACAAAAGTTCATCATCTTCTATTAGCCGTTGGAAAGCCTCAAAATCAGAAACAACTCATTTTAGTGCTATGCCAAACAACAAGAAGCTTGAGTTAGAGGACAGTTCACAGTAGCATGCATCCATATACGGTTAAGCGCTTTTTCTGTGTTTATTTGTATTCTTCTTCTTTTTATTCTTCCGTTTTCTAAAACTCTGCAATATTTTGATTCCTACGTCTCATTTTCATTCACTTGATTGATAATTTTGTAATCATTACCATAGCACAGTTCACAATGCAAACTTTATACTTTTTACGTTTTCTTTCTCCTACCTAAATTAATATAAATATGAACTTTGTCACACTATTTGCTACATTATTTTACAAAGCATTTAAATTCTTGCTACTACCTAGTAATCAAAGGTTGCTTCAATTGTTCAGTTGTTTGTGATTTGAGATTGAAATGTCTGGTTCATTAGCTGCAGGTAGAGGAGGAAATGGAAGTAGCAGTGATGTACCAGTACCTGATCCTCAACCTTTTTCCATTCCTCACTTGTTTGTTTGGCCTCATGGAGGTGAAAGCGCGTTTCTATGCGGTTCTTTCACTGGGTAACAATTTTTTTATTAGAATTAGAGCACGTTTGTCACAACTTTCTTAAAAAAAATTATAATTTGAAAGAATTTTTTTTCTTCTAAAAATGATAAAAAGTTTTGAGTACCTGTTCTAGCTAGAAAATTATTTGAGTATGGATTATTCAGCATGGTATTGGTAGATGTATGTTGCTGTCACTTTGTTTCCTTTTGGTAAGTTTTTTTATGTTGTTTATTACATACTAGAATTAGCTTAATCATGTTATTTATTTATTGATTGTATAGTTTATTCAACATGGTAGATGTATGTTGTTGTCACCTTTGATTCGTTTTGATAGCATTTTTGTTGTTATTTTTTGTTTATTGCATGATATCACTTAATATTATGTTATTTGTGTATGCACAGATGGTCAACAAATTTACCAATGTCTCGAATTGAAGGCCGCCCGACTGGATTTCAAGTTGTTTGCTACTTGACTCCAGAACTTCATACGGTATTTGGCCTTTATATGAATTTTTAAAATCTGAGGAAAAAAAAATTATTTATGTTTAAAATATTTATATATCAATGTGCTTTACGTTTGGTCAATAATCTTTAACTTTGATCGGAATACCATTTTTCTCTCTTTGGAGATCATGGAGGGGATGGGATCATTTAGTTTGTTTTCTCATATTGCTTGTAAATGACTTATTTTATTTTAAACCACATTTGTGTGATTAAGATTTTGATACATAGAAAAAGGCATAAATATTGCTTTTAAGCTTCTAAAATTGCTCTTAGACACTCCAAAATTACCTTTGTACCTTTTATTGCATCACCAGGACAGCAACTCACACTCCCACATTTCTTAAAAAAAAAAAAAAATAATAACTTTTCTCCCTCTAAACCAATCTCCGTCCAAATCAACCTCCAATTAATTTGCTATAAACCAGAACAAGTGCAACGATCTAGATACAATCATTGCATGTAAAACAATAGAAAAAGATAAATGTTAATACAAATCGGAAAATTATAGTAAAAAAAAAAAACACAATTATTTATTTGTTTTGATGTTTTTTCAAGGTGTAATGAAAACGCTGAAAAGGAAGTTGTTTCAAGAGGTTGTTTTAAAATTGATCTTGCTGTCCTGCTTTCTATTCGCAGGGCAGTAGGATCAAGTTCAAAATAATCTCTTGAAACAACTTCCTTTTCAACTCTTTCATTACATCTTGAAACAACATCAAAACAATATAAATAATTATGTTTATGTACTATAATTTCCTGATCTGTACTAACATTTATCTTTTTCTATTGCTTTACATGCAATGTTTGTATCTTGGTCATTTCATTTGTTGTGATTTACAACAAATGGATGGAGGTTGGTTTGGATGAAGATTGGTTTAAAGGGAGGCAAGTTTGGTTTAAATCAATTATGTGTACAAGATGTTCATTACATACAACAGCATAAACAATCATCATTAAACAGATAATCTACTCTAGATTTGTCATTTAATTTTTTAATGATGCATTCACATTCTGGCTTGTCGCAGTTATTAAGTATTGGTATTTAAATTTAAATCTACTCATTTGGCGCAATATCAAACATTTCATGGAAAAACTGAAATGCTTCTAAACATTGCATAATATGATAAAGATATCTGATTCATGTTAATTTGTGTGCAGTATCAGTTTTGTGTGGATGGTGTGTGGCGGCACGATGAGCAGCAGCCATTTATAAACGGGTTCACTGACACAGTGAACACTATTTCGGTGGCAGAACCATATATGTTACATGGAATGCCTAGTAGATCACATATGCACCTTATTAATGTCAATAGACACATGGTATGTTTTTTCTCCCTTCCCATCTATGCCCCCTTGGTTTGTTGCATATATTTTGCTTGAAAAGGATTCTTAAGTGTGTTATATATATAGGTCAACAATGTTAGTAATAATTAACATTATCGTCAAAATGGTGTGTTATTTTCTCCAGGTAGCATACGTGCATGCTTTTATAGTCTTGTAATTCGTAAACTTCTCAGGTTCAAAACTACGTTTAATGTTTAAAAGAACTAAAAAAAATATATAGGGAGTTTCGGAATCTGAAGTAATAGAAGAAGCGTAATGACATACCAATTTAAAAAATTTAATTGGTGAAAGGGATTAGATAGCCTTATTCAATTGATGATTGTTTTGGTGAGTTTGTATGTAAACTTTCCCTTCTAAAAATTCTTCTTTTATTGAAAAAAAGATGCCAGAAATTTCAAATCTTATATTCTCTTATCAAATGAATGTTAAATTAGATTTCATAATCCTTCTAGTATTGAAATTTATGCTACGTAAAAGAAAGTACCTTAACCTTGGAGCTTTTCCAGGGAGCTTTTCCTAGGACACCAGAGTTTGCTCTGCTTGTGTCTCGCTACCACATATATAAATATATGTCAATAAATACTGCTAATGATTTGCTTCCCGAGTCTGGCAAGGTTTGATACCCCTCTCTCCCTTGTCTTTTCAATGTTTCCAATCAATAGCAATTTATCTGATTTTTTGTGAAGCTATCTAATTTGCTTAAGATAATTTCAGGTTATTGTCTTGAATATGGATTTATCACTTAAGCAAGCATTTCATATTCTTTATGAACAGGTAAGTTCTCCCCTCCTTCATTACACTATTTACATGAGGTGTTATTCATCAATTCTTCTTCAAATAAGAGCACGCATCCATGCACATGCAATGTATGTTAAATCTGATGCTGACTTTTACCTTGTGTTCACTATATATATTGTAACTTAATATATGCTTTCAGGAAGTATCTTTGACTCCTGTGTGGGATTCTAGGAAGTGCAAGTTTGTTGGAGTTCTTAGTGGAATGGACATTATTCAAGCACTGAAAGAGGTTCGTAAGAATTTTGGTAAATATAATTGAATGAAAAATGAACAATTGGCAAAAATGGTTGAAAAAGGAAAATTGTATGACATTGAGACTTAAGTCCATGTGAAGTTAAAAGAAATTACAAGGCAGATGACAAGTTGATTTATGCTAAATATTTTTTACCATTTAGGCATAATTAGTTATGTTAATTTGATTTGAAATTGTTGTCATCACCATTGAATTTTATTATCATTATTTTAGGCTAAAAATCTATCATTTTATGTAGGAAGATCAAGCCTTGAAATATGTGCTTTTTAGCTATCATTGATGCTTTTTTCTTCTTGAAAAATGATTTATAGTTCTTCCATTTTGGATATTTATTTATATGGTATGTTTGGTATCATGATCATGCATATTATTGTGATTGATCAATTGTTATCCTTCAATACATTATTGGAATATTCACTTATAGTAGAAGATATGGTCTTGTGATGATTCCTCATTCTTAGATAGCAATCAGGCTACTATATTTTCCAAAATAATCTCTGTTTCAATGTATATAGATTTTGTGCAAAAAATGGTATATAGGTTGTACCATCCTTTGTTCGGTGTCCTATCTTTAGTTTCCTTTCCTCATTGTGTCCTTGTTCCAGCATCAATTTCCCTTATGATCTTTTTGGCTTTCGGTCTAGTAGTTTTTTCTGTCTTATTGACAATGCATAGGAGACCAAAAGTCCCTAATTTATCTAACAAACCTTCTCTTTTATTCTATTTTCTCAATGGTTGATGGTGTTTCTAGTCCTTCACAAATGCCATGGTTTGTTTTGTCATTTGAAAGTTTTTTCCATAAAACCTGCACCCGATGCTAGATCTTTTCCTTTCTTATCGATTTAACATAATCAAACTGTAAATAAGATATTGAGTGTGCAGCCCATATATACAATTATTGCCAAGCTAATCTCTATTAACACCAATGATTGGTTTTCTATCTTTTAAGCACATGCATGGTTTTGTAAATTATGTGAGTCATCTAACATGCTTAATTTCAGCCGGAGAGTCATCGATCCACTTTGACTGATGAAGGACCTGAGACACATACTTTAGCAGCATGCATAGAGAGAAAATTACAGCAATGTGGAACTGATAGTAATGGGAAAACATATCCTTGGAGTTTTGTTGATGTAAGCTCCTCAACACTTGTTAGAAATTTTTTGCTCATCAAATCAATTTCCCAATTTTGCGTAGAAAATTTACATTAATTATTTATGATTTTATAGTATTTCATTCTATATTTATTTTTAATCTGCAGGCTAGGCCCTCTGAGAGACTAGAAGACATCGTTTTAAAATTTTTGCAATACAAGGTGGCAGTAGTTGCTATTATGCATTCTTCTTCCGAGGGCGGGTCAACTCCTCAGCTGCTACATATGACTTCTCCCTCAGAAATAATAAAATGTAAGCTTTCACATTTATTGGCAATGCGCATAAATGGTTTGGAACTAATGTACGGAGTTAATTTTCAGGTATATGCAAGCATTTCAAGAACGATTATGGCTCTTTGCCGGTTCTTCAACTACCAATTGGTTCGATACCTTTGGGTACATGGGCGCCAAAAGTGGGGGAATCCAATAAACAGCCAATTGCAACGCTAAGGCCAAATGCCTCTCTTAGTGCTGCTATCTCTCTAATGAATCAAGGTGATAATTTTTCTTTTTCAAAATAGCAGCCAAGTCTCTTTTTTGTTTAGGCAGTGAATGGTACTTGTGTTTGTTATTGTAGTGATATCCATGTTAGAAGCAAAAGGTATTATTGACATTGAATATTCTCTATCTTTACTTCATTTTGCAGCTGAAGTTAGCTCAATACCAATTGTGGATGATTCTGGTTCATTATATGATGTATATTCAAGAAGGTAGAAACTCTTTTCTTCCTTGTGCTAAGAACAGCTAGACATTTTGGAAGCTTATTTATGTATTGCTATTTTCTTCACAGTGATCTTACTGCATTGGCTAGATGTGAAATGTATGCTAGGATAAGCCTGGATAGTTTTAATATCTCTGAGGTAATTTCTCTTTTCCTCTCTATATGGGCCTGCCTGTATTGATAGATAACTTGTTGATTAAGGAAGCTTCAACCAACAACATTAAATTTATACATGATCTTGTTATACAAGTTGTATGAAGTACAATAATGAACTAATGAAACATGGTTATATTTGTATAAACTTGTGTTTGAATATTAAATCTAAACTTCAATTTTTTTAACAAAAAAATTAAATTGAATATAAAGTGAAAGGTATATAAAATATTAAATTTCAATTAGTATAAGGTGAAACGAAGTCGTTTTTTTTTCCTTCGTAAAGACTAAATAACAATGCTAATATTGTTAAACTGGATATATTTATCGGGTTTGAACTCGGAAACTCACAATTGCATAGCCTAAGATATGAAGTTTTTTTGTGCCGCAGGCATTGAATTTGAGAAAAAATGGAAAATGTCCTTACGGACTTATACTTCCAACGTGTTTGAGGTCCGATCCATTGCACGTGGTGATGGAATGCTTGGCTAATTCTGGTACTGTCTTTGTTTTATTTTATTTTCCTTTATCAAAATGTTGCTATATCTATATCTATATGTATTACAAAAGATTTCCTTTATCTGAGCATGAACAACAATATATAATTATATATGTACTAATTATTATTATCTTCATACATTAAAACTAAAATGCAGGTGTTGGAGAAGTTGTGGTCGTAAAGTCTGCCTGCAGGAGTGTGGAAGGGATCATTTCCATAGGTGATGTGTTCAAATTATTGTTGGGTTAGTTAGTTTGGAATGGGAGGATAACTGTTTTGGCAGCTTTGAAAAACTATGTTTAATGGTCACTTTCTTTAGGATGAAATTGGAAGGAGGGAGAACTCTAGTTATCTATTTTATTTGCGGTTGAATATTATTAACAAATAAATTAATCATGGTTTTTGGTTTTTGATATTTTTTTGACAAATTTATTTTTGATTTATTATATTTAATTAAACATTTTTTTTATTATAATCTAACGGATATTATTACTTGTAGAGAGAACACACTCTTAAAAAGATCAATTTAAAATTGGAATTCATTTTCCAGTTGTATGTGAAATTAGAGAAAAAAATATCAATTTTAGGTTAGTGTAGAATGTAGATAGCATAACATCGGGATCAAAAGAATATTTTTCTTTAATTAAATATTAGGTTTTTAAATGGGAGTTTAAACTTGACCCATATGTCATCTATTGTGTAAAAATTGAACCTGCTCGTGATTTCTTTGATGAATAAATATTTAATTAATATTCTAAGAATTATTTTTATGGATGAAGGCATTATCCATTCATTTAAAATTATGTATATGTATAAACAAATAAATATAAAAAAATATATAAAAAAAAAAAAAAAAAAAAAAACACTGATTCATATTTTTGACTTCTTCAATTTCTTTCTTTTCCTTATAAAGTTGAAACTCTTTGAATCAAATTCATTCCAAGTTAATTTAATGCGTGCAAATAATATTAATACAAATAATTGCATTATCTACTTCTCTTGAGAATAAAAAACTAAAAACAATTGCACTATCTACTTCTCTTGAAAACTAAAAATCAAAAGTGAATATCTACGGTATGAAGAGTAATAGTTTGCTATCACTCTTTTGGATGAAAATGATGTGTTTATCTCATATTATATGAATATTTGTTGACTTTTGTTATAACCGCATGTATCATGTATTTTTTAAATATATTTATCTTAAAGAATTGTAATTACGTAGAATTCTTACTTTTTCTTTTGATAGAAACAAACTTTTTTTTTTTTGACAAAACAAACTCAACTCATCCCCTTAACCATAACTGCATAAATACAATAGGAAAACAAATCAAGTGGTGTTTTAAGTTAAGAATTGGTCGTTCTTACTAGAGAATGAGCATTCACATTTGTTTGATGCCTAATAAACTTTACATAAAGTTGAAATTCAAAGACATAAAATTCTTAATGGTACTAACCAGGAGGGTCCGGAGGGGAGGGTTTTCGAAAAATCGATGAAGTAAATAGAAGAAATAGAAGACATTGAGATGAGAGAGCTTTAGGTTTAATCACTACATACATCATCTTGATTGTAGGATGAGACTGCATGATTTGGGCTCCTGCCTGCCATGACTAGTGTGGAGATGACAATTGGATACATTAAATGGTATTCTGCCATTTCACATCCACACATTAAATGATATACATATCCCGAGACCACCTGAGCAGCGGACCCGTGATCAAGGTTGATGTTGAGCAGCAGGGAGACCGCCAAAATGTGTCAATTTATACACTACAATTTGCCTTTAAAAATAATCTTCAAGGGGGTTGACACATTTCAAATTATATTTCCCGAACTATTATGAAAGTTTTCGGATTGTAATTTCTAAACCATATATTTTGAAATTTTGGAAAAACCTAAAAAAGGTTATATTATTGCCTTCAACTTTTACATGTTTCAAATTATATAATCCTAGCAAATGGTACATATTTTCAGGAAAAATAAAATAAAACACGAGAAACACAAGGTGAAAAAAGTAATAGTCTTAATAAAATTCATCTTGGAACAAGAAAATATCATGAAACTCAACATTATTTCTTTAAAATAAATTAACACTATTTTTTTGTTGTTGAAAGGAAAACAAAGTTAATCAATCAAACGACTGAATTAGTTAAAATCAATTGCATATAAAAATAAAAATAAAAGACCTAAAAACAAATATTCAAACATGAGTGACCCAAAGACTTTAAAAATAAATAGAATAAAAGTAAAAAAAAAAAATTGTTACAAAAAGGGCAAAAGTTGAATTAAGAAAAGAAAAAAAAAAACCTAAATGCACATTCCTAGACATTAATAATGTCATCAAAGAGGAGACTATGCAGCTCTTCAGAAAGGATATCCAAAACAAGAAAATTTCACGAATTGATGGTAAGACAGCTAAGTTTGCTAGTCAATCAACAATTATGTAGCCTTCACACCAAGGGTAGATAGATAACCGGTATGTGCCAGCTCCTATTCAGTAGCTCTTAGATACTACAAGCCATTAATATTGCCGTTATTAATCAACAGCTTTTGGGTTTTCAACATATTAAATACTTAATTTTTTTATTAAAAAAATACAGATTAAGTAAGGGGCAAGGAGCACCTATGTGATACAAACTAAATGGTTTAGCATCCTCTATACAACTAAAAATTCTGGAGAGAAGATATAATTAAGTAGGGATGAGAGCTAAAATCTGGGTCTTAATTCTTCCCATGCACATTTGAATTTCTCTGTAAATAGGAAGGTTTCGAGTATCGCACGGTTGTAGGCTGGTAACGGCAGAATCTAATATCTGAGCCACATCAGCTGGAGGGTATTGCCGTTCAGTACAACTCTGCAAGTTAAACGATAAAAAGATTAATTTTGGAAAGCAAGATTGATTCAACAATGCATACCAATATATGTTGTATATTCAAGAATGGGGAAGAGAACAAAAACGTCACTAAAAAAAATTATTATTTTCATAGTATCATGATGCACCTGTTCACCATTTAAAATAGGTGCACGCCCCCAAAGATGTGCTGTTCAAAACTCTTTTGAAGAGTATGCCAAGGAAAACATTAACTTTACAATCAGATGGGAAGTTGTGAAATAGGCCAAGTTTGACATGTCTTTAATTACCTGAATCATGGTTAATGTAGCCACACATGAAGTGATGAGCTCAAATGGTATTTCAATCTCAACTTCGTCAGAATCTTTGTGCAGTTTCAGACCAGATGCATCGTTAAGTAAAGGCTCTGATGCTCTGCAAGTCGACTGATTAGCATGATAATAACTGCCATTCACTTGATCTTGAGACCTTATCACAGGCGACCTGTACTTGGAGGACAACTGCTGATAATCAATAGAATCCAATGCCTGCCCAATCTTCGTAATAGCATCTTTACCTTCCTTTGTAGCTTGAGACCATGCCTGAATTATAGCATCAAAATATGTCAGAAGTTCTTTAGAATGACAGAGCTTGTACCCATAATTGAACAGTGTTCAAGGAGTAATGCGACCCACTACAGCCTAGAGCTCTATGTCTACTGCGACTGTTCTAAGTTTTGCAACTAAACAAACAAGCATCAGTGCTTATGATAAAAAGTAAATACCGGATCATGAACAATGAGAATAATTTGCTAGGATAAAAGAACAGCAAAATGGTCCCAGGTCACTAAAATAGGGAGGAAACAAGATGTGAAAAGACCATTTATGTATAGTTCATAATGACTGACTGCAAAAGCAGAGGGACATAAGATCCACAGAGCATCCATACCTGAAATGCAGCATCCAGCATTGCATGTGCCTGTAGCCTGGATCCTTTAATGATTTCAATGACAGTTGACCTAGACTCTTGTGTCATAGAACTATCCAACATATTAGGAAGGTCATCATGGCCTTCGAAATTTGCTTTGGGCTTCATCCATGGTGGCAGAGAGGTTTCCGTGTAGGTATTGCGTTGCCTCAATTGAAGCATGGTATCAGAAACCTGTACAATATAACCCAATCAAATGTTGCTTCAAGGTTAACACAGAATGTTGTAATGACATTAATAATCAAAGGAAGCCACATGCCTGTCCACTGGCTTCCTTTAGCTCTACAAGTACCGTGGCATAATGCTTCTTGAAACCTTCAGAATCTTTTAAACATTCTATGCCATTTTGGTTTTCCAATATGCCATTATTAGCATTTCGAAGCTCTGCTAATAGTGTATCCTGTAAGAGTAGCTGAAAAAAGTAAGAACAAGGCCATATCTAACCAAGGAAAATGTAAGGAAAAAGTATTAATTTGGGAGGATAAAATGTAAAACATTTTCCAAAAGAACTGCATAAAAAAGTATTAATTTGGGAGGATAAAATGTAAGGAAAAAACCTTTTTATCTAGAGCATGATCTAATTAAAAAAGTGCATGTGTATAAAATGTAAAGAAAAAACCTTTTTATCTAGAGCACGCTTTAATTCAGAAAGTGCATGTATATCAGCTTCTTTAGATTGATGTTGCATCACTTTACACGGTTGAGCAGAGGCAGCTTGTGCACAGAGGTTACCAATATTGGCCTGGGAAGTGACATGGTTAGCATCCACCTGTAAATTTTTAAAGAAATTATGTAATTAGAATTATTTGTAGAAAACCTAATATATCTATGTATCGTCATTAACATTACCATGACAGTGAAAATTAGGATTAATAAACCATGTGAAAGTGATGGAAGATTCAAGAGAGCCACTACTGGATCTTTAATGCATTTCTTTAGTCTTTATTTGGGAGTCAGGAGGGAAAGGGCTTTGGAAGCAAAAGGAGGCATAGAAATGAAGGGAAGTCTTTCACTGTGTCACCTTATTTAGAATAGTGTTTTTGGGGAGGATGGAAGTGAATATCTATGATTGACTATTTTCTTTCATTTGAGAGTATTGCAAAAGACGGGAAGGATTTGAAAATTAAATCAAAACCCTCCAAAACTCTCCAAAGTCATCCCTTAATGTATTTTTTTGAGATCCTCCATATTGAAGGGTTTTGATCCAATGAAGAAAAAGAAACCTCCATAAAAGGTGGGGGGATTACTCTCCCTTCCCCTTTCCTCCTACTTAATCCTCCAAGCCTCTTATTCATTCCCCTCCAAACTCCAAAACAAAGCCTTAGGAAGTCAGATAACTTGATTAGGTAGTTAAATTCATCCAGTTAATCATAGCAGTGCAAAACAATGAGAATGTATGTCAAGGCTTGTCCATTAGGCAAAAGGAAAGGAACAAAACTTAGTCGGTAAATAAAAATAACTACAATGTACAGGTTATTTTAAAATAAAAGCATAAGCACCAAAACGTAATTCTGAGGCATAATATTAAAACATTTTGATACTTGTTAGAAATCTAACCTTTCCTTGCTTAACTAAAGCACTTGAAGAGGGGCGTACCTTCACAGGTGAAGCATGCATTTCACATCCCCCAAAACTTGAATTTCCATTAATATGTGGTTCTATAGTCGTAAAAGAGGCTTTTCTGGCACCAATCTGCCTCCTCAAAGCTTCGGGCATATTATCTAATGGATTCAAAGGCATGCAATCAATGTCCTGAACAAAAAACCCCACTCATCAAAAACAAGAAAATATGGAAACTGTTGTCAGATTTTAAAAATACCATGCTAATTTTCTTCAATTAAAAGAAAAAATATTTAAAGCTTTAGATTGTTTGTTTTTAGTATGTTGCATATAAAGGTAAATTATCAAGGAAATTGCATTAAATGAGACAAAAAAAAAATGAGAGGAAAGGAAGGCGTGACACAATGCTTTGAGTTTCTAATGAGTAACCATGAGGCCACAGGTTAGAGTGTTGGAATTAGCCTCTAGCAAATGCAAGGTAATGCCAGCTACTATAAACCAAGAGTGGGTCAGACCTTTCTCTGGACACCGTGCATAGAAGAATAGCACAAGGCACCACTTCTTATTGTTTGCTATTATTACAATATTAAGCATGTGACATGTAAAGATTGTATATATATGGTAATGGAGCTGATTTTGATCATAGGTTTTAAACTACATCTTAAAGAATTGCTAAAAAATATTCAAAAAATGCCATATAATAAATCATAATACCGTGATGAATTCAACTCCTAACTGGGGACGGTCAAACTGAATTCTGCACTTGTCATGGTCAACTGTAAGCACACTACCATCATGAATCTCTCTTGTTTTGGGGTGAATGGCAATTACACGTTGTCCAACATATAATGGTCTTGCCAAATCAGTTGGAAGTCCATCTCTTATACCATTCCGCAGCTCAGAATAATGTTTCCTCACCGATTCTCGATACTGTTCAAGTTTTTGTCTTTCTTCATGTAAAAAGTGTTCCGAAAACCTGCGTGGTTTGCCAAGGGAACTGCAGAAACAAGTACAGCACTGCAATGTCAAGTAGGTCCTTTACAATTACATACTTTAACATTCACAAGGTTAACCAGAAAATTATAGCAACTACAATTGAATTTTGAACCTTTTTATGACACTCCACTCAACACGAGTTAGCCTTGGGATATTCCCTAGTCCAACATGATTTAAGTACTCCACAAATTCTCTTTTGGCAAACCATGGATAATCAAGTGCACTATAAAACCATTCAGAAGTAAACCATCTGCGAACCAAATAAGATGACAAACAGCTAGAAAGCTTTTCCTGCAAGTTACAAAGAAAATTATAATACTTTCAAAAAATAAGAAACCTTGAAGCCCCTCAAAACTTTAGAATGCAGAGTCAAATTAAATTATGAAAAAGCTTGAACCTTTTGGGTAGAGTGCTTATTAGGTTGACTTTTCAATACATTCTCATAAGACTTCTCTTTACGCATGGATGGTCTCTGAAAAATCATCTTGCGTCTACTTTTTTTAGTTGGTGAACTAACTTCACTTAAAAGTGGAATTTCAGAAGTTGATACTGCAAAACCTTTCTGATCAGCACGCAGTAAAACCTCAGAAGGTTTGACCGTCTTTATTTGTTTTGGTGAGGCAAAAACTTGATCAGTGAATTTTCCTTTAATCACCGTTTTTTTCTCATCATCTACAGCCTATAGAGAACATGGAACAGCTTTAATAAGTATGTAATAACTTATAACTACACTCCAAGCATATCGACAATGAGAAGCTAACGACATTTGGACACATACTATATAATGTAGTTGAATAAGGTGATTTGAATTGCTTGAGAGACAAACCCTAAGCCTTGTGTATTCATAAATAATGATGAATTACAATCAGAATCCGAATTGTGTTTGAACTCGAGTTTAACATAAACAGTAAATGATCAAAGAATAGAGAGAAGAGAGACAGGGAACCGAATGTGGTTCAACCAACAACAAAGGACAAACGATATACCTATATCAGCAAATCACAATGGTCAATGATAACCACTTAATGATTAGAGCACAATGTGCGCCCAAACACTCTCTGTAACTAAGATTTACAGTATTTTTGGAACAAACTACTGTTTCCACAAAATGTAGGTGATGGCTGTAGCGTTGCATATATAAGCATGGAACCTATGGATCCACCACATAATCTCCTTGAAAATTCTTACAGCGGGAAAAATTCCTACCAGAAAGCAATCGTTGAAAGAATAAAAAAAAAATAGACATCCAAACCAAGCTTCAACTGAAAAAATAAAATTTGAAAGAGAATTAGGTTGTTGTAAATGGTAGTGAGAGAATTCAAAAGGTGCATATGGACAAAGTATGGTGAATAGGAAGAAAATATGGTATAACAATGTCCACAAAAACTGTCAAAGACATGTGCCCAACCGTAGGACGGATTAAAGAAATGAGGATACACATGTGAATGCATTTTGAATTGCAAAGAGTGGCTAGAGATCTAACAGAATACATGGAAGACAAAGATTCCATAAAAAACATGGAGCATTTGGCGCAAGCTTCAACTGATCAGGATGAATCTTCGAGTGTGTGGATCGATTATATGTGATTCTGGATTTTGGCGGTGGTGATTTCGGTTGTTGAAGTTATTGGAAAATTTTCCTAAGTGGCAGCAGTAGCAGTAGCAGAAAAAGCATTTTAAAATACATCCGAAACGGCACAATAGAGGAGATCATAGAAAAAATGGGTAATAAATAGAAATGTTAGGAGTGAAAAAATGTCTCACACTTTGTGTATGACTGATAAAAAGAATGGAGTTCCAAATTTTAGTAAAGTTCCAAACTTTGGAGGACAGTGGAATACTGACAGACAGGTTTTGGAAGATGGTACTGCAAGTGTTGTCAATTGTGGATCACAGAAAATAGCGATTTGTACTAAATAGCGTACCACGGAACAACAACGGCCTCTGTTGTTTAACAACACTGGGTACTGCTCTAATATCACGTTGAAGGGTTTTAGATGATGAAGGAAAAAGAAAAGAAAATACTTTGAATTGTAATTATGGATTGATGTTATTAAATACAAAAGACTAAAACAAACTCATTCATACTAATAAGAGACTCTTGATTCTAATAATATAGGGAAATAAATCATGATAATAATAACTAAGAAATAGGAAGACTAATCCTAAGAGATAATCAATGGTCTAAATTTGTTTTATTTTACTATAACAAGAAAGGATCCTACTCCATGGTCTAAAGACACCATTCATTACAGCCTCGTATAATTTGGCCACGTTATTTTGTAGTTTGACCACGTTCTTTTTTGTTTGATCTGTAGATGAAGTGATAAACACTATCTAAACTTGACATATAGCTAATTTGTAGATGAAGTGATAAACACTATCTAAACTTGACACCATTCATTACAGCCTCGTATAATTTGGCCACGTTATTTTGTAGTTTGACCACGTTCTTTTTTGTTTGATCTGTAGATGAAGTGATAAACACTATCTAAACTTGACATATAGCTAATTTGTAGATGAAGTGATAAACACTATCTAAACTTGACATATAACTATGATGTTCTATGTTAGAACTCTTGTTAAGGTGTCAATATCGACAATTATCAGTTCAACTATAACTTACGAATTTCATGCTGCTTTTGGCGACTCCATGTAGTGATGCACCAACTATCTTGATACTCTAATATCGAGATAGATATTTAAATTATTTTCATATCATCCTCTAATACTAGTTTGTATACCTAATGATGTAGTTTCTGTTCTAGTTTGTAAAATTCTGTCCTCTATTTTTTTTTGTATTAATAAACAAGTATTAATTGCAAGAGAAATGCTTGTTGAGTAAAAGAAATATTACTTTTGAGAAATAATAAGCAGACCAAACACAACATAAAATGTGCGGGATAAAACGATTAGGGAATAAACTATACTTGCCTTTGACACCGTGGACTTTGGCTTTCTCTTCCATGTTTTATCAGCAAATGGAAGCTGATCTTTTGATTCAGAGAGAGCATTGGTATCATTTGCTATATCCTTGAGTTTAGATTTTTTGAACGTTGAAGTGTCAGGTCCAGGGACCGCACGAATTTTAACTTTATTTCTCTTATGGCTTGTTGATGTTGATTCGGGTAAAGCAGACTTATCATCTTTATCAACCATCATTCTTTCTCCCTTCAACTGGACACATGATTCTAGACGGGCAAGGAAAAGTTGAATAAATTAAAAGAATTTTGACTGTTATTGCTCTCTCTCTCTCTCTCTCCTCCCCCCCCCCCCCCCCCCCCCCTCTCGGTATTTGTGTCTCACCTACAGTTATGTTTTTTTTTTTTTTGACAAAACCTTCAGTTATGTTGAGAAGTCCCATATTGGATGAGAAGTGGCTTGATGATGTGTTTATAAGCGGTGGACACTTCTCACCTTACAAGCTGGCTTTGTAGGGTAGTGTTAAGCACAACCCAAAATCAAAGATGGTATTAGAGCCCTATCCAACATCCACTGAGCCACTCCCTATCGGCCCACACTCCAGATGTCTAGTTTTGGGTGTGTGTATGTGTGCGCGCGCGCGCGTGTGTGTTGAGAGGTCCCGTATTATGGCATGAAAATGTGTTTATAAGTGGTGGACAGTCCTTGCATTGCAAGCCGGTTTTGTAGGGTTCTGTTAGACCCAACCCCAAGTCTAAGACACAGTAAAATATATCAAAAAATTTATTCTTACCAGATTCTACTTCAGAAGACGGCATCATTAGAGATAGATCGGCCAAAGTTTGCAAAGCATCCAAGGCATGGATTTCATCTGTTTATAAAGTAACAGAATAATATCAATTAAGAGAGATGTGGAAGTAAATGAAAGATTATTTTTTTGCAAAAGTCAAACCATTATTACATTAATTATGGCCTAAGGTTAAGGCAGGAAAAGGAATTACCTCCAAAGACATCCCTATTAACAGAATTACCTCCAAAGAGGAGTTTTTTGTTTCTTTTCCGCTGACTTGTTGGGGAGAATTGCTCAAGCTTTTCGTTAGTTACCTCCATATTATTTTCCTTCAAAGAATTAAAACTTAGCCCTTCTTCAGTGCCGCTGCATGCTTCTCCTCCATCATCAAGCTGATAATTTCCAACATTTTCCACTCTTTCTTTCTTTCTGTAAAATTTTCCTCCCTTGGGAACTCCAGCAGTGCTCGTTCCTTCCATATCCATCAAGGAACTAGTATCTCTAACATATTCTCCATTTTCAGCTCCCCTGCTTTCAAGACTACCTTCCAAAAACTCTCCATCCACAGAAGCATTGTGAAACTTGGCACGAGCTGTCTCTGACATTTGGCGCTAGTTGAAAAATTACAAAAAAATATCACTTTTAAAACTAAAATATATCAAACATAAGCAAGTAACATAGCCATCAATATTGCACTTATTCACACATTCAGAACATTTACTCATTTTGAAGTAAAAATATAGCCAACAAACACTATATAATGGCAGCACAATTGAATACCATTCTATCCCGGCTCTGAGCAGGAGAGAACTTCTGTTCTCCTCTCCTACGTGGTGTCTGAGAAACTAGGGGAGAGCCTCCTCTTTGTGAAGCCCTGCTTAGTGCAAAAGCTACATGTTCAACTTCGTCATCATTACCATCAACAGTAGACTTCAAGCTTCTTTTGTTAGGCGAAACATAATTCTCCCTATCATCTTTCTTTTGAGAGTGGTAAACTGGGACCCGCGGTGTCCTTTTTCCAACAGCACGAGGCTGCAGACCTGATTAATTGAATAGCCATCAATATTACAATCCAGTGCAGAATATCTTACAGAGTATGAAAAATATGTTACCAGGAATACAAGCACAACTAACAGAATAACAAATCTGAACAAAGGCAACTAATATATGATGAAGATCGCGGTGAAATACCCAACTAAGTTGAAAAAGTAAGATATAATCTTAAGTTTTGGGTGGAAAAGGTATTATTAGAGAACTGAGTTTGAAAGAATTTGAGAATCTCAATTTTGTGAACAAAATGATACTGAATTTAATCTGAAATGACTGCAGTACAAACAGCCTTACAAACACAGGCTGAAGGTTATCATAGCTCTGTTAGTCTGTTTACACTGTCAAGTTCTGTAATAAATTATAACAGTTGCCACTAACTTTACAAATTACTGTTATTAGAATATTCTAGACCATAACTAACTGACTGTGCAGCTTTACTAACAGCTGCCAACTAAGCATTGTTTTTGTATTGCATGACTGCAGTAAACTGAGCACTAACTATACACAAATTAAAGGCAAACCAAAAACCCAATTCCCTGATGAGGGGAAAAAAAAAAAAAAAAAAAAGAGTGGTGAGACTACGACATGTATCTTACCATCAATGCGTCTTTTCTTCAGTAGAGAGAGGCAACCATCACTGGAAGTTACAGACTGAGACTGGACAGGATCCTTTGAGACATTAAGCTGAAGTTTTTCACGCTTTCGTTTCACAGGTTTTCGAGATCCTGGTGCATCATTGCTCTCCCTTTCACTATCACTCTCTTCCTGTCGATGTCAGGTACAGAAAAGTAAATCTCAATTCAGAAGAATACAACTTCCCCAGAAACCAACCCATCTCAACAAACATAAGAGAGATGTAAATCCAAGTGTAAGCATGAACTACATCATTTATAATGTCAGGATAGTTGCTGAAGAAATAGAGATGGGAATACTATACTGCAGAAGTGAGGTCTGACCATCGGGGCAAAGAACAAGATAACATTAAATTTAGTTCTGAACAGAATATGTTCACCCATCTTTCTGAAAATATTTTGCTTTTCTAAAAGATATTTCCAGACCAAAAGTTGTTTAGAAATTTTGTTAAGGAAAAAAGGAAGACCTACACCACAACGAAAAAAATAATGTTGACCTTACCAGGACATTATAATGATCTGTCATCATTGCAATGAGGCCAACAACAGAAGCCGTTCCCTCTGGTAGAGATAGATATGCCTGTTAATCACAAATAGTGGTTTCAATGGCACTTAACGCAAGAGATCTACACAGCATTAATAATCCAGTTCATGATGGCTTGATATCCATTAATGCATACAATAGTGTCATCTAATTTTTCTAAGCCAAATCACTTAAGGAAAAAAATACATGCACCCAGACAATACCTAATTTCTAAACCTAAAGGCATCATGCATACAATACGGCTCGTGAGACAAGACTACAGAATAAGTTACTATAGTATTGATTTACCCGATTCATATTGTAAAGAGCTTCCACCATTTCAATGGATCTATTACGAACAGCGGCAGCCACCTGGAAATTTAAATAAATCAGCATGAAAGAGAATAATAACAAGCGCTGTAATTTAAAATGGTAATGGTAATGATATGAAGATGAAAGAGAAAACCAAAATGTCCTCAAGTTTTGAAATGAATAAGCAAGAGAGAGAGAAAACAACACCAAAACAAAAGCACACCTTCTTCCAATCTTTACCATGCTTTCTGTATGCTTCATAGAATCGCTCTAGTTCCCCCTTGCTCCACTGAGATCCCAATTTATCAGACAACTTCTTCTTCTGTGCATTGAACAGGATTCACAATGTGAGGTTTAAACAGGAGATTAAACTTGTTCATGTTCAGCGCATACTATAATGGACAGCAATTAATATGCATGATGCATGGATACTCCAAATTGGTGATTTTTTTACCATGTATCCATAGCCAATAGAAATACAGGTATGATGCACTTGGTTTTGTATTTGAGGTATATCCTTTGTTTGGTGTAATACCCAACAACCCATGAAATCATGTCATTTTAAAAATCCAAAACAGAAAGACTTAAATCCAAGTCCATTCTCCCGAATTTCCTCTCAAAACATAAATGGCTCTTGTAGTCAGGTTTTCTTCAAAGTTATCGGGTAAAGTAGCAAACTTTGATAAATTAATGTATTTTATGCAATACATATCGACATACTAATATCTTAACTTTTAAAAAATTGAACTTGTGTATTGTGATGTAACAGATGACAAATTCCTGTACCGATGCAACATAATTTAAAAGATAATACAATGTATCTAGTGACCTGCACTAATACTGACATCAATATTAGTGCATAAGTGAAAGCCAAGAGCTACCACTAATAGAAACTATTATTGCAATATGATACCATGCAGGATGCAGTGCTGTATTTTATTATGTGCCATGTTACTTCATGTTTCGAAATCAAAAAACGCTATCAAATATATATACCCGTTGCTTGTTTTTACTTGAGCCAACTCCATCTTTCTCAGGAGAAATATCATTTGAATTTTTAAACCGCTTATTCACACTTCTGGATTTCCTGGTCGGTGCCATTGATCCTTTATGTATACTGAAACAAAAAGAAATAGTCACAAACAGCAATATAAGTTTCGTTAAAATTCAGCTAGTGAGCTACTGATCAACATTGCATAATAAAAAATAACACATAAATTTCTCTTAAAGAATACCATGTAATTAACATGAAGGCTTAGGTAAGTGGTATGTATACAGGCGAAGTCCCAATCGTTAAAATTAATTCTCTTCAAAAAGTGGAACTAAAATGCAGCATATTTTTAACCCTGTGTCACATTCTATTCTGTTTTTAAAAATGCATCATATATGGTATAAAAATAGAACATGTGTTATATTTTGTCTTGTTTAATTTGTCGATCAAACGTCATCTTCAAACGACAAAAGTTACACACATGCTAAACGTCATTTTCAAACGACAAAAGTTACACACAAGCTATAGATCTTACATAAACGGAAATACAGCTAGAGACCAAAGATTCAAGTGCATCAACGCAGTTCACAAACAATACTCATAATATCGACAGAAAGAGGTGGATAAATCAAAAGCAAACACATAACAGTTAAGTTAAAAAACCCACTCCGAATCTTAAATACTAAAATCCAGCATAACACTTTTCTGATGCACCTCAAACACTTCGAATCTAAAACAACAAACAACATTTTGATTCACAATTGCACCAGATTCAACAATTTTCTTCATATTTCCCAAAAATCAAATCATAAAAAAATAAAAATAAAAACACAACAATAACCCTCATTCACCTCAAAATTAATTTAAATACAGAAAAATTTAAAAACCACCGAATCAAGTGCACCGCAGGAAAAAAATAACAGCACAAGATTTTTGCCATTCACCTCAAACACTTCAAAACTGAAACGATAAACAACAATTTGAATCGCTTCAAAATTTTAAAAAATAAAATAATATCAATAAGCAACAAAACTACACATCTTCACACCAAAACTTGTCACAATCGCATCAGATTCAACAATTTTTCTTCGTGTTTCGAAACAATCAAATCATCAAGAAAAAAACCGTAAAACAATAACCCTCACTCACCTCAAAATCAATTTTAAAAAAATTAAAAAAACCGAATCAAGTACACAGTGAGAAACAAATAACAGCATGAGTAAAGTAAAATCAGCATCGAAGAACTTAATTTGACAACATTATGAAGAAAATGAGAAAAGCAAAATGAGAGAGAATAAAACAAATTGAATCAAATTAATTAACAAAGATATTATAACGTAAATTATGCAATGAATTTGGAAATCGAACCCTAGTAGCTTACAGATCCAAGGGTGAAAGTGATTCCGCGGCTGTTACCGATTGTAGGTTAAATCGATTCACGGCGAGGAGAGAGAAAACAAGAGAAAGGGTTTAGAGAGAGAGGGAGAGAGAGAGAGAGAAAGAGAGAGATAGGGAATAGAGAAAAGAAGCGTTGCCGCGAAACTTGAATATAAAGGTGTTCTACCCAATCAGATTTTTTGAGTGTTTACGTCATTGTGCATCGTTGATCGAATATGGATTTGGATTGTAGTGTCGATCGATGAACGCGTGTGTGCGTTGTTCATATCAACGGTTCAGGTTATAGACGTTGTTGGATGTAACTGAATGCTCGGTTGCATAGGATTATATTTGAAATTTTAAAAAAGATTCTTGTAAATATTTACCCTAAATTTTCTGTATTGTTGATATCGCCTCGTATCGTATTCGTCTCAAAAATGAATACTTCTAGATGCTTCTTACTCAGCCTATGTAAAACACTTGTATCACATGGTTTTTATTTGAAATTATTTTTTGTTTTATGAGATTTTTTTTAGAAAAATGATATTTGTACAATCATTTTGTGAAACTTTTAGACAACTTTCTCTCTCATACTCACATTATATTCTTACTCTCTCTCTTCCTTTTTCTCTCCATTGTTTTTGACCAATAAAAAGAGAGAAAAAGAAGGTTGTCAAAAAGGTTGTACAAAATGGTTGTTCAAATATCATTGCTCTTTTTTTTTTTTTCTTTCTAAGTTTGATAGGCATTATGGTATTAGACTTTGTTTGATAACATTTTGATATTGATAAACCAACTTATAACAGATAGTCGATAAGTTCGATGATGATAAATAAGTTAGTTGATTGAATCTATAATATTTGATAAAATTATTGGTGAACAAATAAGTTAGTTGATTATCTTATCTCGGTTTCGAATCAATAATCTCCTTCCCCAAACCCATCCATGCAGATATGAACTAACTCTTTGTCAAATGAATTAGCCTAAATTTATTTCTTCCTCCCATTATGACAAAAAAAAAAAATATAAACTTATAAAAATAATGAGTGCATTGTGCTCTCACTGTGACATCAAATTTACTAATCAAACAATAAACATAAATTAGAATATTAGGTTAAGGTTTCCTTCATGGAGGGCATATCAAGTGAGAGAAGTAGTTATAATGAGAGGATGAGAGGAACAAATAGTGGCCACTTGATTAAATTGTACGGTGTAGATTAAAACTTTCACCATAAGTTAAATTGCACCTGATTTTTCACAAACGCATCCCCTTCCTCGTTGACAATCACGCCCTTCTCCTTCCTTGATCTTTCTATCACAAAAAATTCTTCCCAGATCTTCAATCCATTAGAATGCTCTAATCAATAATTCACTAATTATCTTAAGAAATTATTGCAATGTTTTCGTTCTCTTAATCTATATCAATTTTAAACCATTGTTTTTTCAATTTCGGATCTGGATCTTGCTTAAATTTACTCATTAATCGGAAAACCATAGCTTTTTTAACTGCGGACCTCATTAACTAGAAAGCCATGGCTAAAGTTTATTTACAGACTCAAAAGCATGTTTGATCAATTGATGAAAGAAAACTAAAAAACCAAATAGGGATTTTTAATTTTGGTAATTGCAAAGCCATGGGGAAATCTTATGTTGGGATATTGCAAACTGGAATTTATTGTTAATTAGAACAGAAAATGATTAATTGGAAATTAATTTGATTTGTCATCATTCACAAATTAACCATTATTTTTAGTGAATCTGAAGGGAAAATAGCGCAGGTCAGGGAAAGGAGATGAGGAGGTTAGGGAAAGGAGACGAGGAGGATAGCGTGTGAGTACATTATTTAATGAGTAATTTCATCTCATCCGTAGATATTAATCCTATGGCTAATATTTAGATGGGTTTACTTCTTGATGAGGGGGTTAGGGAAAGGAGATGAGGAGTGTAGGGCTTTACTTCTTGATGTTCTCTTGTTTCCAAATGTTTCAGATATATGGGTTTGACTTCCTGCTCCTTCAGATGGATACACTGTTCGTGGTGCTTATCATGTGCTAACCTCTTAGGACCATTCTGACGCGGCTACTGATGCGGAGTTGGTTTGGCACAAACAGGTTCCCTTGAAGGTTTCAGTTTTTGCATGGAGACTCCTCAAGGATCGGTTACCAACGAAGACTAATTTGATTGCTCGACGAGTGTTGTTGCCTGATATGTCCTTATGTGTCGCTGGTTGCGGTCATCCTGAAATGGCTCAACATCTCTTTTTGTTGTGTAACACTTTTGGTTCGCTTTGGCATATGGTGCGTGATTGGATTGGTTGCACGGGGGTGGATGCCGATAATATTTCAGATCATTTTCTTCAATTTACTTATTTGACAGGTGGTGCTGTTTCTAGACGTTCTTTTATGCAACTTATTTGGCTACTTTGTGCTTGGGTTGTGTGGAATGAACGAAATAATCGTCTGTTTAATAATGTTATAACTCCCATCCCTCGTTTGTTAGACAAGGTAAAGATGTTGTCCTTAGGTTGGTTGAAAGCTAAAAAAGCTATCTTTGTTTTTGGTACCCAACAGTGGTGGTTAAGCCCTCTTGTTTGTTTGGGTATTGGCTAACGTAGTCCGATTGGGTTGGTTTGTAATTGTTGTAACTCTTGGTTCCTATGGTAGTCTCTAAGGCACACCTTGTGCTCTAGGGACTGCTTTGTTATATATTTCATTTTGGCTTTTTCAAAAAAAAATATATTTATTCCTCTCATCATCTCATTATAACTATCATCTCATTTGATATGCCCTCTTCCTTCATGCATGCTAGTTTATATATAGGAAATCAGTAATTTTATTATAATTTTACTAATTTATCAATGTGTATGGATATCGAGCGATACGAATACCATTAGCATCATCTCTATAATCTATCAATTAAATGATGGATAGTTTGTTTAAAAATATTAGCGAGTATTTGAAATATTATTTTGTTTTATCTACAAGTGTACTCGTTAAACGCACGTCTCATATGTGCGATGAATTTCATCTGAAGATTAAGGGTGGGCAAAAAAACCAAACCGAACCAAAGCAAAAAAAATTGAACCATTACTAACAATTCTAGAACTGAACTAAAATAATTCGGTTCAGTTCAAAACAGTTCGGTTCGGTTTGAAATAGTTCGGTTCAGTTTTACCTTATGAAATTCGATTTTGTCTGGTTTTTTTTTTTTTTCCTCAATGGTACCAATAATAACAATTCAGTCGAAACAATTCGGTTTAATTTAAAACAGTTCGGTTCAGTTCGAAATTCAAATAGTTTATTTCGAATCAATTATTTTAAATTTATCTAACAGTTCAGTTTGGTTTAATTTTCATCTCAAACCGAACCATGTCCACCTTTACCGGAGATACCCACTGGCATTTAAAAAAAAAAAAAGAATCATAGAAAGCTTTCTCCTAGTTTTTTTTTTTTTTTTAGTTAGGGGTGAAGCTTTTTCCTAGTCTTAAAAATACTATTTATTTTATTTACTTTTTTCTTAAATAACATACGATTAATGTAATTTAATATCTAAATTTTTTTTTTAAGGAATCTAAATTATTCTCTTTCCTCACACTTTTGACCCAATAAAATTTAAAGAAATAATAATTTTTTTATACGAGATATAGTAGTTTTTTAGAGATTAAATTTTATACACTAACAGTGTAAAATAACTTTTCCAATCAAAATACAAGATAGTGTCACTTTTATAGGTCAGTTTCTAAATTATCTTCATAAATATCTATATGGTATAATTTGATTGGATAAATGTGTAAAATAATTTTACATTGTTCGTACATACAAATCAAATTATTTTTTTTTGAACCAAGATATTTAGTGATTACATAGGTACTGACTACTAACCACCATCAACCATCAAACGAGTTACCTAAAGAGGATTCAAAGAAGGGTGGAGAGCAGCTGAATGGGTCTCATCGTCAATGAAGTTCTTGACGGTCATTGTACATACTCATCAACCAGATAAGTAACATTGGAAGAAAATGATAGTACTAATCACATTTAAATCGAGTTTCGTTCTTTGAAGTCCGAGTTTGAACTACTGAGGTCTATGATTGAGACTGACAAGACTAAGCACCAACTGCTAATATCTCTAATAATTGTCTTTCATTTTCTCTCTGTTTTCATTTCTTCTAATCCAGTTAGTTCCTCCTCTCAAATCCTTTGTTAAAAGCAAACAAAGCTCAAATAAAGGTTAGATATTTTGTCTCATCGTCAATGAATTTCAAGAGGGTCATTGTACATACTCATCAACAACCAGATAAGTAAAGTAGATGTTAGAAATTATACTGCTGAACTCAAATACTGACTCAATATTCACTGATGTAAAGAAAATAGTATGATACTCTATAGCAAGTTTTAGCACACCATAATGAAGATAAATAGTAAAAAGACTTTACTTGCCTATTCTAAAATATAATCTAAAATTACCAAGTTCACCACCACTATTATTGTTTAACAAAGAAAATAACTAAATACAAGACCCTTAGCCATATTAAATCGAGATGCTATTAGGAATCCCCATACCAGTTAGTCCACCTTCACTAGTAGGTTTAAGCAAAGTGTATGACATCTTAACAGGACCAAACCTGTTTTTCAGTTTCTCATCATTGTTCATTATCCCAATCCTTTTCTCAATTTCAACAAGCTTATTGCCAAACTTCTCAAAAGCCTCCAATGCCTTTATGTCAGAAGTCCAATCTGGAGTGTCTCTCTGTCCAAGGTAGACCTCATCACTAGCATGCCTAGACAATATTTCCACAAGTGAAAGACCAAGAACAGCTTGAAACTGTGAAGTGATTGTTTTCAGAAAAGCTTTGTCAGGATTTTCCAAAAGTTCATTGTACTCTTGAGTTCCTTTTTCAGGCATGAGTCGTCGGCTCATAGAAGGACGACTCGGTGGATAGCCTCCATATGGATACTGTCCAAAGTTGACTGCAGCATGGAGAGCTGAAGCAATCCATATAATAATAGTGCAAGTTTCAATCAGCTCTTCGAGAGTATGCATCTTTGGCCACCAAGGCTCATCTTTCTTGTCACCATGACCCTCTTCCCTTATTTCCTTCCACCAAGATTGAAGTTCCGAGTCTTTCTTGATTGAGTCCTCATCCTTGTAGTAAATGGAGCAGTAGTCTTTAACCCATGTCTTGATGGCAAACCAAATCTCCAGTCCATCAACTGCATAAGGGTAATCCTCGATTAATAATCGAAGACCGTATGGCGAAGTTGAGTCCTTAACAGCCATTCCTCTGAAATTTGAAGAGGTGAAGCAATTGATCAACACCAATATTCATTTCACAGATAATTTAACATGATACAATCCAAGTTATAATGTTATACTTATTTTGGAAAAGTTAATATTATAATTTAACATGATATTAACTTTTTTTTTTTTGCAATGGTCTTTTGCTTGAATGGTTTTTTACCTCTTGAGAAGATCTTCAGGCAGTGCTTGTTCAGGGAAAGACCAATCCTTATAAAGAAAGGATGAAAACTCCATAGAATATTTTGATGGGAAAACAGTAGACTCTAGTGCACCACCAGCATTGATGAGGATCTGCCTTGCAAGTCCATTTATATTCATGGTGTCACGAAAGTGAGGATGTAATAGCTTATGAATAGGGTGAAGTACACTAAGACGCCTATTTGAAGCTATGATGAATGGCTCTACGACGGCATGAGTATGCAACCTGCCATACATGTAAAAATCAAAATTAAATAGCAATAATGTACGAACTAATTAAGATTGTGTTTGGTATGGTATTGATTTAGGAAATTGACTCAAATGGGAGGTACTCTAATGATTGTATGGTTACTTATATAATAGGTATATCTTATACTTATTAACTCATGCACATAATTAAATTAGTGATGGTTATAGTACATAAGAAATAAGTGGTGGTTGTTAAAGGTTTTTTGCTGCTAGTTAGCACGTAATTTTGCAATTTGTTGAGAAAACCTGTATACACAACTGAAATTTGAGTTTCTTCATACCAGTGGCTAATAAGTTGATGATACCCCGAGTCAACTACTGCAACATAAGCTTTGGCTAATTGCCAAATAGACTTTTCAACACCTTTCTCCGCAGGCAAGTAAACCTTACTAACGGCACCATATTGATCTCCCACTGAATGTGGCAAACTCAACTCAATGGCTAGTAGCTTTAAAGTCCCATTCTTTTGCAAGAACAAAATAGTCCTGCTAGCATATGTCTTTGTTGAGGTATAGTTTATCCTCCTTAAGTATGGCATCAGTGTGTCGTGGTGATCTAATATAAACAACTTCTTTGCTCGAATTGCCTATTCAAACAAAAATAAATAAATACCATGCATCTTGACATCGAGTAGAAGGAAAAACAAACTTGAAGCTTTCACAAAATTACCTCATCCACAGTGAGCCCGTCCAGATTAATTTCAATGTGTTCTTTAGTTATTTTACTGGATTGATCACCATAGACTTTGTGATCTAGCTTGCTTTTTGGTGGGAACTCCTGCGGTTATTTAGGGGATAATGTGAAAAAAGAAATTATAGTCCATTCTTCATTAAGATATGATATTGATCTTAAAATGTTTTGGAAAATTTAATTTAATAATTAAAAGAGAGGTCTAACTCTTTTGATGAATCCAATCATTAATAAAATAATAAACATGCAAACTTACTTGGAGACTACAAATCATGACAGGATTTACACCAGCCAGCATCTCCCTAGCGAATTCTTCATCAGTTCTCCATGCAGATTTATCGACTGCTCCAAAATTAGATCCACATCATTAAGAGCATTAGTATTAAATAATCATGATTTTACAAAATACATGATTTTCTATATTCTAGTTTGTAAGATAACATGTTGAGTTAGAAATGTTCATGTATATAGTACCTGCAATCACTTGAGGCAGTGGAAATTTGAGGAGCTTTTCCCCATCAGTTCTCAAGATTTCCTTAAGTATCTCCCCATGGATGTTCTCCCTAACATCCTTAAGTAAGCCTTCAGGCACATCAATCCCACTTTCATAGAGTTTGAGTACATCTTCAAAGCTGTCAAACTCATTAGGGGTGCTATCAAATAGAGATTCAAGTTCAGGTTTGAGAACTTGAACTATAGATTTTAGTGCATAAGCAAGAAAATCTGACATCTTCAAGTGACCAAATTTTTCATCCCTCGGAACATAGATCTTTAAGCTCATCTCAAGATCCAGCCTAGTCTCATAATTAGGATCTGCAGGATAACAACAATATCCATTCATAACTCCATATTAGAAAAAGAGTGGTTTAAGCCTACTCAGTTAATTTGCATTTCTTAAGCTCAAAAGGTCAAATTAAAAGTGCTTTTAGAGTTAATTTCATTGTAACATGAGATTCATTAGATTAGACATAACAGAGGTCAAACAACTGAGAATTGAGTAATTAAGCATATAACTCAAAAATGTACTACCTTGTCTTGACTAACCAAATTTCAATCTAAGGCAGTGTACATTGGTCAATGCAAATTTGAAGTATACTATCATGCAAATTATTAGTGTGATTCTAGAAAGCCAGACATTAGGTTCCGCTAACGTCTCAATTATAAAATATTCAAAAAAATAAAGACATAAATGAAGAACAAAACAACAAAAATAGAAGCCTAACCTGATTTGGCAGGTTCTCTGCCAGTTCTTCCCCTGCGAGGGTAAGGATATTCAGCAGACCCTCCAAGAATAGGACGAGAATGTTCAAGACCTTTATCAGGATTTCCCAAATCATTGTAGCATGCATAATCATAAACCCTATCCCACTTTTCAAGCTGGCCTTTTCCATCACCTCTTAAAGTCTCTAGCTCTTCTTCTCTGTACTTAAGTAGTGTTGTCGGAGTTTCACTTGGAAGATATGTCTACAAATAATAGAAATTACAAAATATGATGGAGAATGTAACATACATTGCAAAGGTATGGCTATAATATAGTTACTATTACTTAAAGTTGTCTTTGTAGTTATACCTTGTTGGAGAAGAAAATGCGATCTTTTACGTAGTTTTTAGCAGGATATACCCAAGAGTTGCAGACAAAGTGGATAACATCTTGACCAGGAACGCCTTTAAGTGTCAAGCTTTTGAGGTAGAACTCATTGTCATGATTATTCCATATTAAAAATGCTCCTGGTGTTCCTATCTCTTCATCCCAATCAAATGAAACCTTGAACGTTGATTCTCCGGTTGAAAGAGGTTTTGATGCGGTACTCCAATCTAAATTAGCAGGCTTCCCAAGTTTCCCCTTCAATCCATTCTCTACAAATATTAAGTGTGTTATTTATCATCATATCATTCACATTTTAGATGTCAAAGACCAAAGTTGAAGTTTCACTTTCCTCCTGATAGTTTTTATTTTAACATCATAGATTATAGATAATTTCCAAATGTTACTGCCTAATCTAGGAGTTAACTAATCAAAACACCAATTAATAATCAAGTCAACACTCACATAAGACAGAGGTATATGTTTGAATTTTAGATAAAGTATTCAATATAGATTTAGATAATACTATACCAAAAAAGATTAAAATGAGGAACATAATCTAAAAAAGTAAATTTGTGAAAGTATTGCAGTGACAACTTTTTATTCCAATAAATTATTTCCTTCAGTCAACATCATGACTCAGTTCACAAACAACTTCAGTATTTATTTCATTGTCTATTTCCTGTGTTCTGTTTTTGTTTTTTGCTAAAAAGGTGGTTGGACGGTTTTATGGTGGATGATGAATGAGGGAGGGACAACTAACTATTTTTTTCAACACCACAAAATAAGTAATACATTTCAAACTAGGCAGTAAAAATACTTAAAATGCCCCACAATTTCACGTTTACTAGTATATTAAGAATTATATTAATTATTACTATTATAACTAATTTGATCAGAATTCAATTAGATTGATTGGTACCATAGTTCTAAAATTGGTCAATGACATCACTCATTCTCTCAACTTTTTATTTTTGTTTCAATCGCTTTCTCTTATACCATGTGAGGGTATACCATTTTTGTTCCTCATCTTAGGTCCACTTTCTCTACGGTTTGCCATATCTTCTTGCTGGTGTGAAACCACTCATGCTTGACAGTCACAATACTAGAATCTCGTAAAAAATAAATAAATAAACAGACACTCTTCTTGGATTCTAACAAAAAATAAATAACAAGTCTTGTGAAATATAATTTATTTTTATAGAAAGTTACACATTACAGAGATATAATTTAGTATGTCTTTTTTTCGCTCTGATATTTTATCTCAGAAAAAAAAAAATAGAACATTTTCTCTATTAATAAACAGAATCTTTTATGTTACTACACAGATTTAGAAACTCTGAGAGTTATATTATTGAAATTATGGCTAAGTCATGCAAGTCTTCCATCATGCCGAGAGTCATTCTCATAATTGAATTAATAAAATATATTTTTTGACAAAAAAATAAATGAATTAATAAAGTTTATCATTAACTTGTCAAAAGAAAATTATTATTAAATTAAATGAAATATGAAGAGACTTGTTGATACAATGATAAACTTGTGCATCATGCAAAACCAATTTAAGGCAAAGTCATAAATTAATTATTAAGAGAATATTTAAATTAAGAGAAAAAAACTAATTAAATTATAAAAACATCATTTGGGTTGGTCCACCGGTTAACTTGGGATCTTGAAATTTGTTCCTCTCAAGGTCTTAGGTTCGATTCCCTCTAGATAAGTCCATACAAAACTTTGATCTGGCTTTAAATGGGACCCCCCGCAAGTGGACGGTGGGATTAGTCCCTCAAATTAGTCGATTATTGAATCGGATACCGAGTTTAAAAAAAATTATTGGTCGGGATTTACTTTTTTTTTATTAATATTTTTGGGCACAAATAAAATATAAATATAAATTTCTGATTAATATTTCTTGGGCACAAAGAAAATAAACATATAATATTTCTGATTCTTGTCAAAAAAAAATTATATTTCTGATTAATATTTTTTGGGAACAAAGAAAAGAAACATATGAAAAATAAAAATCAGATAGCACCATGACAAAAAGAGACTTATTAAAAGTCAGCAGACTCGCCATTAAATGTTTAATAAAATCTAAATAATGAGATCTCTGTATATATATTTTTTTTAAAAAATAATATGTTTTAGAAAAAATGTTAAAATAGTTTGATATGTATAATTGTATTATTAGTTTTCTCCAGGAGAAAAAAAATGACTAAATGTAAATAATAAAGTTATTTAAATTCATTAAAAAAGTAACTAAATTAGAGGTCTTGATTTACTTGTGTTTTTTTCTTCGACAGAAACAAAAGAAAACAGTATAATATTATAGTTCAGTAACATGCAAAAACAGAGAGCAAGAGCCATAAAGAATAACAGAGAAAATAGGAATGAAATAAAGTAACCTGAATCAGTGTTAACAGTACTAACAAGCTGAAGAGAAACTCCTTTTCCCACAAACTCATGAAGACCATCAAGCATGGAGGCAGTGAAGTCGTTGAAGTCCAACACACTTTTCTTCATCAGCACAACCGTCCCTTCAACTTGGTGGCGGTTGCTTTTGTCTCCGGTGAAAGCATTGAGAATGTTGTGCAACATTTTCCGAGAAAAACAGTAACCTTGAAAAAAAGTGGCAGAGTAACACAGAAACAGCGATGTTAAGTGTTAAATGCTTTTGAAGTGAGAATTGTAAAAAGCAACCCACTCTACTTTGCTTTTTATAGATAGAAAGAGTGAAAGAATATGATATTTTTTTAAAAAGAATATTACAAATTAACAAATAGAGAGATATTTAAAGAATTTTTTTAAAAATATAATGTTTGTATACCTAAATAGTGAGTTCTATTTAGAAATTTTAGAAAATTAGAGATTACTATTTTTCTTTTACACATATTTAATCAAATGATAGATTAAAGTGTTATTATTACTTGTTGTTTTTTTTATGAATGATTAAAGTGTTTTATTTTTTTATCACGTAAATGGTAGTAATTTAGTTAGTTTTTCATTCAATTAGAATTTAGTTGGAGTAAAATTCATAATACAGATTAACTTCATCATTTTACATGAAACCGCTCATATCTAAAGTGTGAGACTCAATCCTGGTTAATTTTGAATAATAAAAATGTGAGTATGAAAAGAGGGTGAAAAAATAGTCTTCCTAAATTTATAATTTACCCCTCCACTACTGCACCTTACTTCTCTTAAGTGACCTTGTTTGTAGAGTTAAAGTTACAGCTACCCACACTGACAGGCAGCGCATGCCAATGAATGAGCATAATAGTTTTATAGTTATAAATTAGGTTGGACTCAAAAGTTTCAAACTAAAATATTTTCAGGTGGGAATCTAACCTAGTTGTTATGAGACGTAAATTCTAAAAACTTTGTCCCTAAGAGCAAGCAACTCCATTGCTTATTGCCTAGACTAGATGGAGGTGAAGATTTCGTCCATAAGTTTTGTAGCATGGGAGGAAAGCCGACCGGAGTTCTCATTGCTTAATTTTTTTGTTTATTGAACTTAAGTTAAAATATGACATTTGAAAATTGTAGTTGAAATATACATGATTATTACTTTTTATAGAATTAATATATATTAATGGTGCTTTACCCATGTCATTTTGGGGATTTTTGGTTTACCCCTATAAAAAAAACTTGTAGATTCTCACTTGTAATATAAAGATTTCATGGTTTACCAAACTAATTTAATTTAAATAAAAAAAGTAAGTTTATAAATTTCTCTTCCTTCCTCCATCGGAGCTGCACTCTTCTTCTTCTTCACCTCTTCCGCCTTCCTCCATCGTAATTACAATCCTCTTCTCCATCTCTTCTTCCTTCCTCCATCGTACGACCCATACTTTCATATCCATCTCTTTTTCCTCTTCTCCATCTTCTCCTTTCATATTTTTAATTGGAGAAATTAGGGTTTATAATGGGTGGAAGCAGAACTTCAACAATTAGTAACAATGTTGGAAACCGACCACCAATATGCGGTTGTGAGAAGGTTATGAAGATGTGGATTTCAAACACAGATGAAAATCACAAGAGAAAGTTTTGGAGATGCCGATTTTTTGCAGTGGTAAGTGAATTTTTTATTTTTCTGGAGATGTAAATATTGTGTTTCAAATTTTCCTTACATATGCAGTTTTGTAATAGTTGCGAACTGAAACTTATAACAGGCTGAGTATAGTTGTGAGTTGTTCATTTGGGATGATGAACTTGATTAAATTCTTAAAAAACCTGGAAAGTACTATGAACCAGGTTGTTCTTCTGTTTTGAAGTTTGATGATGGTTGCAACAACTGTGCAATGACAGTGGAGATTTTGACACAATTTGGCAAAGACTTTGGGAGAGAGTTTGGTAAAGAATACACCAAAGAACATGGAACAGAAATAAGTGCAAAGAAGCATGAGAAACTGAAAATGAAGCTTGAAGCTGAGAAGAAGAAAAAATTTGGCCTCATTGTTGTGCTAGTTGTGCCTTGGATTATGTTCTTAGTTGTTTTCAAGTTAATGTAATTGTTTTCAAGTTAATGTCATTGTAATGTTCAAGTTAATGTAATTGTTTTCAAGTTAATGTTATTGTAATGTTATGATTATGTTTGAAGTAATTTATGAAAAAAGTTTGAAGTAATCTTTGCATCATTCTAAACAGGCCATAACATATAGTGCATAAGTCTGTAACTTCAACAAAAGCACTTATAGTGCATACAACCAAAAGCACTTATAGTGCATAAGTCTTGAACTGAACTTAGACAAACATAATCATACAATCAAAAACACTTATAGTGCATAAGTCTTAAACTGAACTTAGTTAAACATAAGCATAAAACCAAAATCACTTGTTCGATCATGCTTGGAGGCTCTCATAACAAGTTTTGGTAAGTGTAACACCCTAGTCGATATATTTAATTATTTTGATTTAATTAGAGTCTTATATGTGATTTATGATTTTTGGTGATTTATGTGGTGTGTTTATTTTATTATATAGTTTATTTTAATAATAATTAGAATAAGTGTGAAATAATAATTATTTTGGAGTTTGGGGAGTTATTTAATATTTAATAGAATTATGGGGAGTTAAGTGAAATGAAGGGAGTTAAGTAAGTGGGAAGTTAGGAAAATAGAAGTTAGAAAGCTCTGTACGTGAAAACTGTCAAGTTGGGAGAAAAGGGAGAAGAGCAAGTTAGAGCCAAGAACCAGTTTTGCTGTTTATTTTTTTCATTCTGAATTAAGGTAAGGGTGAGGTTTACTTCAGTAGTATAGACATTAATTTCTGATTTTGAGTTTAACAGAGTGTTGGTGAAAATTGGGGATTTTGGGTTTTTGGTGATGAAATGATGATATTGGAGTTGAGATTGTGATTCTGATGTTAGAAATAGGTTCTGAGTGCATACAGTAAGTTAACTCACATCTGTAAACTAATTTGGGGAGTGAATTTAAGAAAAGTGGGATTTTGGGGAAAAACCTGTTTTCTGCCCGTACATAAGTTCATCGCTCGCCTCGCGAGTAGCTGTGCTCGCCATGGTGAGTGAGCAACTTCATAGCTCGCCTCGCGAGCAGACCAACTCGCCGTGGCGAGTAACCCAGATCAAAACTGGATTTTCAAATTGTTGTTATAAGATGTTTTGGGGATGGTTTAATGTGCCTAAATGATTTTAATGATGACTGGAGCAAGTTTTAAGTTAAAAAGATGAATAGGGAGCTTAGAATTGAGGTTTGAGTGAGAAAAATGTCAAAACTCCCGAGAGCACCTACTTTTCACTCGCCTCGAGTTCGCCTTGAACTCGCCATGGCGAGTAACCTGTTTTGTGAACTCGCCATAGCGAGCAGATGTGCTCGTGAGGCGAGCTACCCAGTTTTTGAGTGCTGAAATTGTAGGTGATCCTGAGTAGTTGGTGGTGGCTCAAGAGTCGTGTCTAGGGCTCTGATACGTGAGATGGGAATTATTATTATTATTGTTGTTTTTCCTTCCTATGTATCAATTTTTGGAACTTAATGATGTGGCCCTTGTTGGTTGATTTATTGTTGTTTAGACTTAATGCCAAGATATTGTTTGGAGAACTTAACCGTTGTTGTTGTTGTTATGTGAAATGCAAACATTCCGCTGCATGATTTTCGAAGTTATGAAAGATGTTGAATTAAATAGTTTTATTTTCTATTTAAGAAATTTTGAAATGTAGTGTAGCATGCCCGTTTGGTGCTTACTCTGATGTTTATGTTATATTTAAATGATTTTGGGTAACGGGGTGTTACAATAAGCCTCTTAACACAGTTATACATGTCCCACTTTTTATGACACCATCGTTCTCCCGAGTCAAGGTGCCCTCTTCAGACTCTTCAATGACCATAGGGTCAACAATACTGGAACCAACACCTTTGATTGCCTTGGTCTTCAATTTCATCAGCCTGGAACTCTTCCTACTATCTTTAGGTTTTACAGATTTCTTCAACCCCAAGGTCTTCACAATCTGAAATTTGTTTTTTGCAATTTCCCTTGGTGGTCCTTCAACAGATGTGAACCTTGATGGTCCTTGAACAGATGTCAACTTTGGTGGTCTTTGAACAGGTTCAGTGTGCATTGGTGGTTGAGAAGCAGATGCATGAGGCCTTTGTGGTTGAGAAGCATGTGCAAGAGCCATTTTTGGTTGAGAAGCATATGCATGAGCCATTGCTGGTTCTTGCACAGGTGCACCATCTTGCACAGTTGCATTTGAAGTGGCCTTCTGTCTTGGTGTTTTCCTCTACAACATAAACAGACATAAGTTGCATTAATTTGCACATAATTAGTAAGTATAATTATTCAACATTAAGATGTGTTAATATACCTTCCTTTTTGCAGCCTCTGGATTCTGAATAGCACTATTGCATCTCCTCTGATTGTGTCCAAATTGATCAAATTTTGTGCATCTATAATCCACCCCTTGCCTTCTCATCCTAGCTCCATTTTCATCAAACTCTCTGATCCCAAGCTTTCTAGGCCTTCCTGGTCCATTCTTATAGTCTGGAGGTAGAAGTTCAAGAGCTTCTACCTCACGCCACATATTCATACCATTAATAGGATTAATTGCAAAACTATAACATATGGCATGCTTACTCCTAGAGTAGTAATCATCAACATACAGTTCAGACCTTTGCTTCCTATAACCAAGTGCAGCAACAACATGCCTGCATGGTATTCCCACTAACTCCCAAAAGTTACAATTGCAACTCCTTTTTGCAATGTCAACAATAAATTGTTGACGGTTATATCCATGTATAACCTGAAATTGTTCACCTATTCCAGACCAAGTTGGTCTCCAATGAGCAGCTAAGGTTATCTTTTATCTAATATCTTTCTAGGCGTATGCATCACATTATGTTGCCACTTTTGAAGTTTAGTGGCAGATGCTTCCATCCTTCTCATTAGATAATGTCTAATCCATTCAGCCATAATTTTAATAGGTTGATCTCTAGCAGATAATATGGTGGCATTAAATGATTCAAATATGTTGTTCATCAATACATCACACTTAGAGTAAAAGGTAAAAGCATGCTTACACCATTTTTTTTGTTCTACAGCCATTAACCATTCCCAAGCTCCCAGATCTATCTTCTTCAGTTCATTCATCTTTTCCAACCATGCTTGATAGTAAGTGGCCTTTGCAGCTCCCATCATCAAATCTTTTATTTGACTGCCTCCTCCAAACTTCTTCTTGAAATTTGCATACAAATGCCTAAGGCACACTCTATGATCAACATTGTCATACATATCATCAAAAACTGACAGCAACCCCTACATAACAGTAAATATATACATAGATCATAATAAAATATATATTTTAATAGATTTGAAACAATAAATATATATAGATCTGAAACAATGAATACATATACAGATAAAACATGAATAAATCTAAACATACCTTTTGTTGATCTGATATGAACACATATCTCTTATCTTGACCTATATCTTCCATTAGCAACTGCATGAACCATTTCCAACTTTCCTTGCACTCAGTTTCAATACCCCAAAAGCTATTGGAAAATATTGGTCATTTGGGTCTCTTCCTCCAACAATCAACAGTTGGCCCCCATATCTTGTTTTCAAGTGGCAACCATCCACTCCAACAAAGGGTCTGCAAGCAGCTGTGAACCCTTTTTTACACCCATCAAAACAGAAATAACCCAAACCTTGGTTGAATAGTTGCAGATGGACCAACAACATTTATCTTGACATTATTATCCCTACACACTCTCTTCAACTCAGTTGCATACCTCCATATCATTGCATACTGCTTATCTGTATCACCCTCAATTATTTTCTTTGCAATCTTCCTTGCTCTCCATGCTCTGTCCATGGTAACACCCACACCAAAATTAACAGCCATTTCATTAAATACCTCTTGTACAAACATCTTTTTGGTAACTTGCATTTTTGGTACAACTTTCTTAGCAACCCATCTTGAGTTGGCACTTTTATTTTCCAACACTGGTGCACTAGTGTGAGGCCCCTCAAATGTCTTTATATGAAAAGTCCTCTTGTCACCCACCTTTGAACATAAAACTTCATAGCCACATTGGTCCCTAAACTCCACCCTTACCTTATAACTTCCATTTTTTGGCATTTTAATTTGGTAACCATTTAATACGTTCCACTCAATAATTGCTTCTTTAAACTCTGCCAGGGTATTAAATTTCATATCTAGCTTGAACTTAAAATTCTTATTTAATTGTCTCATCATCTGAGTCATCAGGGTCTGAGCTACCCAACTCCTCACTAAGGTAATCTCCATCTATTTCTTCATCTACAACATTCTTTCTTTTCCCATTCTTCAAAAGAGACACTGGTGCAACCACAGTCATCCTACCACTATTATTCTTCTTAGGTGATTTTTTCATAGGTGTTTTGGAACCACACTTCTTGATCATTACTGTTTTGTTGTTAACTTTGACTCTGTTGGTACCATTAGCAGGTGCTTCAACTTCAACTTCTTCAAACCCATCTTCAAGTGCAGTGGTTCTTTCATCCTCACTATCATCAAACCTAGCAGCTTTAACACCATCATCATCACTACTAACCATTTCTAATTCCTCATCATAACCTGCATCCAAATCTAGACAGCTAGGTTCATCTACCTTGACAGTTATATCCATCAAATTGTGCTCAATATACAAATGTCCATCTACTTTATTACCAATTGAATACCCAGATATTTCCTCAGCAATATGGTCTTCATTAACTTGACAAAACCCTATAGGAACCTTATCAATTTAACTCCAAACCCTAAACTTAGCAGTGGTTCTTTCATCCTCACTATCATCAAACCTAGCAGCTTTAACACCATCATCATCACTACTAACCATTTCTAATTCCTCATCATAACCTGCATCCAAATCTAGACAGCTAGGTTCATCTACCTTGACAGTTATATCCATCAAATTGTGCTCAATATACAAATGTCCATCTACTTTATTACCAATTGAATACCCAGATATTTCCTCAGCAATATGGTCTTCATTAACTTGACAAAACCCTATAGGAACCTTATCAATTTGACTCCAAACCCTAAACTTATTCTTCTCATATCCCAACTAACCACAGTATTCTGAATATCACACACATCCAGTTGTTCAATACCAACCACAACAGTTTGTACCCCACCTCTATAAAACATGCGTTCATCCCTAACAAACTCCCCACCATGATGGAAAACAACATCAAACAAACTCATTATCTGTGGAAAAAAAATAATTTTTTAATCAAAATCTGATTGACACGTGTCAGCAATCCATTGGTTTAAATCAGGTTGATAGAAACAACTCAGACAAAACAGAAGTTTCAATAAAAAAACCCTAAAAATTGAACTATTGCACATGGAAAAGTACGGTATTGGAATCTAGCATCAAAACTTTGGGACCACAACAAACATTTTTTCCATTCTTTATCATCTATTTCTTCATTTCTTTATCATCTAAAAATAGTAACAACAACAAGACACACATGCATAAAGAGAAAGAGAGAATCAGTAAACTTACCACAAGCTTCGTCTTCAACCTTCTTCGTTCAGTTCGCTTTCTCTGATTCGCAGAAACCCTAAACGGATATTCGAAACCCTCTTTCTCGTTCGTAGCTTCCCAAAATTTGTAGCAATTTTGCTTCGAATTCGTTGAAACCCACAAATCTTGCTTCGATTCGCAGAAAGTTTGCTTCGATTGTAAACCCTAGATCTAGTTCGAAGTGCACTTCATCTTCGTTTTCCCTTTTGTTCTTCGTAAGATCTGATCTGAAATTAGGTTTAAAGTTTTGGGCGAAATGAGAGGGGGGTATGTCAATATTCCAGACTTTTGGTGTTTAATCTAGGTGGAAATTAAAAATAATATTAAATAAAAATAATACAGGGACTATTTTCAAAAACAAAATATTTTACAGGGACCAAAAACAACAAAAAAAAATTACAGGGACTCAAAACGAGACATATTTGCAGGGACCAAAACCATATTTTAGCCTATTATTTATACCTTTAAGTTGATGTCTTTTCTTTGCAAATATAACATATATTACCATGTATCTTTTCTATTTGTTTTATTTTGTACCTTTTTTTCTTCTTTCTATCTCGAGAGTAGAGATTATAACCATGATAAATTATCTATCTATTATTGATGATACTACTTTTTCAAATTTTAAGTTATAAATATTATACTTTAAAAAAATGTAAATATTATAATTTATTTGTCTAAACCATTATCCCAAAGAGGGTCAAACCAATTCAATTTTAAGATTTCATCCTCTATAATATATCATCCTCTATTATAACCATGATAAATTATCTATCTATTATTGATGATACTACTTTCCACAACATTAATAATGAATTGATTATTCACGGAGTTCAAATAATAAAACTGTGCGGATGACAATTGTAGAATATATATGTAATTTGTTGATGAGAATGTATTTTTTTATTCCATATGATTTTTATATATTTTAATTATCAATTAAAGTAACAACCCCACTACATGTACACATTGATGCTGACATCTTACTTCCATTCCAAGTTTGGTTCTTTACAACATTCTTAATCTTATTATTCTCATATAGTCATGTGACACTCTTTATTTTACGGAGAATCGGAGATTGTGATCTATGTTGTTCTAGGCTCTTTAAGAAATAATGACGTTCTTTATCTTTTAACAAAGAGAAACACAAATTGTTCTTTATCTAATGTAATCAACAATGGAATTAAATTATCATGAGATAGACACCGTTTCGGAGAATAATTTGTCAAAATCAGTTCAATGATAGAAACTGTTTCGGAGAATAACAAGTCTAATTCTGTAAGGGACTAAATTGGTTTTTTTTTTTTGTTAAAAGAATATTTGGACCTGCCCGTTTTGTCGGAAATAAAAATAGGTATTTACTCTGTTTTTAATACATGCACTAAAATGACTCCATAAAAAGAGGAGAAGGGAAAGTTTCAAAAGGATCCTATTTTTAGAATGGTTTCTTTCAAGTGTAATTTTCACATGAGAGAGTCAAATGTGATTATTTGTTCAAGATTGTTGTTGACACATTTCATAAGGCTGAGGCGGATAAGTAAAATACGTTTTTGTTTCCTCGGCAGTACTGCCGAAGAATTCAAAAATCGACTGTAGTTAATTGCCGAAAATTTGTTATAAGAACATAATAGACATATGAGTTTCCAAAACTCCATTGTTACATTTTTTTGATCTCCTAGGTGCGATTTTCAGCAATTTCAAGCCATTTCAAGCCAATTTCAATCACAAAAACAGGTAAGTTTTTTGAATCTTATTGCATTGTTGTTTTGTGGTCGAATTGTTTTTTTTTTTTTTTTGTTAAATTTCGATTATATAGGTTCGATTATATAAGTTTTATTGATTTTATGATTTCATGATATGTTAGGATAATTTAGGTTAGAATTGTTAGAGAACTTTTATTGAATTGTTAGGTTTAGGTTTTGATGAATCGTTGTAGAATTGTTTAAGTTTAGGTGTAGGTTTTGATGATAGTTTAAGTTTAGGTTTAGTTTTTGATTTTACGATTTTATGACATTGTTGTTTAGTTTAGGTTTTGATCGCCATTTTTTTTAATGTAGATATGTCTCAAAATCAGAATCAGGGTAACGTTCAGGGTGATGAGAAGAACAAAGAAAAATCACATATGACATGGCACGAAATTGTTTGTGATGGTTCCGAAAAAAAAAGAAGGGTTCGAAGGTGCCGGTGTACAATCAGTCGAGGTTGAGAAGGAGCGGGAGGACATGCTATTTTGGTCCTCAACCAAAACAAGGTGCCCCAGGGACTGTAGCGGCAACCCGGTTGACTTGTGCGACGAGGAAGAATGAATATAAAGACTTTTAATGCCTAATTATTTTGGATTTTTTTATGTTTTATTTTTGTGTCGCGCACATTTTGTTTAACATTATGGTACTTAGAATAAAATCGCATTTGGAATAATTTCGATTAAAGTCGCGTTGTGAATAATTGCGTATTCGTACAAAAACTAATTAAATCTATCGTGAATTCAACTAATTAAAATTGCGTAATGAAAAAATAAATTCGAAAAGTGAATAAAAAAGATAATTATTATTCCATTATGGACCGTCATAATATTCCTAAGACCTTAAAGACCTCCAAAAGGGCTTCTTAGACCTCTCAAAAAGGCTTTAGCACCCTTGAAAAGAGCCAAGAAGCCCAAGGCGGGCTCTACCAATAACGCTGCCAGAATGATCTCTAGAATCTTCTAGAAACCGCCTTACACAAATACCCCTATTACTTGGGGACTAAGCAACCAAAACTCAAGCCCACGAAAGGCTATAAATACCACCTTTGAGAACACTCTCAGGGAGGGAATATTGATTCTAAACCCTAATAGACGATTCTTAACCCTAGAATCCTTATTGTACTTTTTCTGCAAGTACACATTCAAAACAACATGTATTATGCATATTCAACTATATATGTTATCACATTACATTACATTCTTGAATGTACCTTCAAACTGCAACAATTATCTTACCCCTGAATGGAGTAAATTGAAACTTGCTAAACAACAGGACTCCAACATGCGATTGACATTTTAAATGATGGTATTCAAGTGTCAAAAGAATGAGGTGCATTCCTTGACACTTGAATACCATCATTCAAAATGCTCATCGAATGCTGGATTCCTACCGTTTAACAAGTTTGAATTACCCCATTCAGAGGAAGACGATTGTTGCAGTTGGACGTTTGTACCTTCCAACTACAACAATTGTGTTACCTTTGAATGGGGTAAATTCAAAATTGCCAAGCAGCAGGACTCCAATGTTCGATCGACATTCCATAGTTCCATTCAAAAGATTAAATTCTTGTTAGGTTTGATTTAAATGACAGTATTCAAGTGTCAAAAGAATGAGGTCCATTCCTTGACACTTCAATACCTTCATTTAAACCGGCCTAATAAGAATTTAATCTTTTGACAGGAACAATGGGAATGTCGGTCGAACCTTGGAATCCTGCCGTTTGGCAAGTTTGAATTACCCCATTCAAAGGAAGACAACTGTTGTAGCTGGAAGGTGCATTCATTCTGTACCTAATGACGATCTTCTGGCGGAATCAAACTTTTGATGATATCTTCAGTTGATCTCAGCAACGTCACCCGCATATCGATCCACTGGAACATGTTGTGCTCCCAAAACATGCTCGTCACGTTTTCGTCGTTCGTTAATTCCACCCAAGTGAATGATGCTCTTCCCTCGTCGAGCGTTGGACGTTTACACCGAACGTATTCCACCCTCCTTATGTCTCTAGGGTTGACTCCTTGGTTGAATTGAGTCAGTTTATCCTTGAGACCTCTTAACGTTACACTAAGGCACCGAACCTTCAACCTCTGAGGTTCTCCGCCGTTGAATTGTGCGTGAACGTCAATCCACACGACTATTGTTTCAAATCTACACAATAAGAAATAAAAAAAAATCAATGAAAAACTCATTCAAACATTTCATCAAACACTTGATGTGCACATTATACATAGACTCTAAAAATCATAAAAATAACCCTAAAATTATAAATCATATACTCTTACTAAAATAAAAAAATTAATCATATACTATAACATAAATCATTCAACTTATGTTTAACATAATTTTTTTTGTTATAACGTAAAATATAACAAAATTATTCAACTTATATTTACTCTTAAAATAAATCATATACTCTTACTAAAATAAAAAAATAAATATAAAACACCAAATTAAAAAATAACCCTAAAATTTTAAACTATAACATAATCATCATGCAAACATTTTAACTAAATTAATCAACTAACATCTAATCTAAAAATGATTTATAACATGTAAATCTAATTAAAAACTAAAATAAAAAAATAAATATAAAACACCAAATTAAAATATAACCCTAAAATTTTAAACTATAACATAAACATCATAGAATCATTTTAACTAAATTAAGCAACTAACATTTACTCTAAAAATGAATTATACTATGTAAATCTACTCAAAAACTAAAAAATAAAAACATTTATAACAACTAAAATGTAAGTTAATAGCATTATAATTACTTTACTTGTGATTTTGTTGAATAAATTTGGTTGGGTTTTCAAGAGATTTTTGAGAGAGATTTGAGATTTTTTTTTGGAAGATGAGATGAATAATGGATGAATGAGAGAGCTTCTGCCAGATTTGTAGCAGAAGCTCCTCGGTGCCGAGGAAAACCTCGGCAGTTAACTGCAGCCGGTTTTTGAATTCTTCGACAGTTAACTGCCGAGGAGGCAAAAATGTATTTTACTTGTGTGCCTCATCCTTATAAAATGTGTCAACATCAATTTTCTTATTTCTGGACTAGTTACATTTACGCTGCCACCAACAAGTAGTCAGCTAAGCTTTCATTCCTCAAGATCCAACAAGTAGTCAACTTTCATTCCCAAGGAGCAAGGGCCACGATGCCTAACTCACGAACGACTATTCAATTTCACTTGGGTTTGGCTCTATCTGTTTAGTACACTTCTAATTCTTCAATATTTTGCTTCCATTTGGAAACGTGAAACCAAGATCATAAAAATACATCGTTTCATTAGTCTTCATGTCAAGGAAAATGTACTTGTTTGTATCATTTAAAAAAAAAAAAGGAAAATACTTGTTTGGTCACAAACATTTACATAGTTGAGTAAATAAAAGATAAAAGAGAAAATAATTAAATTAAACGTATTGTTGTGTGTACTTTAATGGTGTGCCCATATTTTTGTGACCGATAAGACTTTCTCTTATGTCAAATGGTTTTCTTTTACCAATCCCAGATTCCCAATCCTTATGTCAAATGCTTTCATAGTGCCAGAAATTAATTACCAGTACAATAAGCCAAAAATATTGACACCCTACGTATCTTAATAAATAGCTCCCAATTAAAGTATACACCATAACACTTGGCATATCTCTCGGTCTCAACTCTCAACCTCGTACTTGATATTCTATCTCAACTCTAAAATATCAAAAATTTAAAAGTAGAGCACCCTTTCATAGTTGCACTGTTAAAAGGTACAAATCAAAGGACAAAAAATGTTTACGAGGCTCCAAAGTTTTCAAAGCCTACCAATCCGGAAACATGAAAGTATTTGAATTCACCTCTGTAGTGCATATAAGAGTTAAAACAGTGTTCATAGCATTTCTCTGACTTGAAATCAATAAATAAAGGTTGCAATTGTCATCATCAATTCACCATTCTGAATCCTAAGGTTCTTGCAACCGACAGCATAAGACAAACTTATCAAAAGCAGTAAAGCAATTCTAAATTATTCCAAAAAGACAAGATGAAAACAGAATATCAAATTTTCCTTTCATAAATAGATTCTGATTCACCATAAATCCTTATCCTTGAAGTCACAGGATAATCTTACTCACTAAGCTTCTGATTAGATTAAATTCTACCTTATCATAATATAATACTTGGGGTAAGAGTTAGGAAAGAAGTGATCCTCAACAAAAGACATGATAAATTGATAATGTGCCATCGTATCCATTGCTTTTTTGAACAGTTTATTCTTGGTATTAATTCTGATCTGTAGTGCTAAAAATAAAGATGCTCAGAAGTGTAAAGTGTGAACTAAATCAAATATTTATGTTTTGATTCTACTAAACATACAGTTTCAATTGCAGCTTTAACAATAATACATTGTCTTCTTGTATAAATATACTTGAAAACAATTACATGTCACACAAATTCTGAACACATCTCACCACATTAGTAGTTGAACTATATATATCCCATAACAAGAAATTACTTACTCCAGTCTCAAGTCTCCGATGGAGAGGAGCTAGATAATAGTGGATTTAAAGTAGAGACTTGCCTGCCTTACCCAACATGATTACTTATTATCAATTATCATCCATTTGCATATAACCAAACCTCTTGATTATTCCAAACAAGGGTTGAAATTGAATTAACCTTCCAAAGACTAGGAGTGACCTACTTGCCTACCCCACTGAAGGTCTGCAGAAAACTCAGCAAGAGCAGCTCGAGGATCGCCATTTGAAACAGACCAGTAGTATTGAGCAGTTTCACTATCAACTTGCATGCTTCTCTTCAAGGAATCAAGCACCTTTTTGTTGCTTTCTTCTGAGGATATTCTGTTTGATACATAGCTACTCTTTATGTCAGGTACATCATCCGGATACAACACTGCAACTTCTCGTTTTGCATTGTCATCCAGCTCAATAAAGCAAGTTCTTTTAACAAGAATATTAGGATTACTAATAGGAATTAATAACCTTTCCCTTGAGTATATACCATGATCGCTCATCATGTTGTTCAATCGTTTTATGTCCATCACCTGTCAAAACATCAAAAAAATTATCATCCAACTTTATCAAAACCATTAAACATAAAAACCAGGAACAGAACAATGAAAATATAGCTCAGTGCTTACAGTAAAAATGGTCAGATAAAAGATCAACTAGTTTATAAATTCTTAATAGGAAAAATGCTAAATTATACAAAACAAGTAGATGTTAACAATTTGATTTGAGCTTATCACAATTTTAATCCTAAAACCTGATATTCCAGTGATAAGGAAATTTGGTCCATGAAATTAAAAACATTTTAAAATGATATCCCTAAAATATTTGATCACAGTAGTCAACAAGGAACGATTAATTTAGTCCTGACTGTAAGGCACAGAAACCTCTAAGATTAGGCATGTCTACTTTTTGACGCATCAATCTATGAAGCACGGACACTCTTGCATTAGGTGTGTCCCAGTGTCAGACGCGGGTCGTGTCCGACACTGACACAACGCCAACACATATAATTACTCTGAATTATGTGATTTTCTCAGATTATTAGCGGTGTTGGTGTGTCAGTGTCCTTGACATGTCCGTATTTGTGCTTCATAATTCATTTTCTCAAATCATCACGATGTATCTGTATCAGTGTAGTGTCTGGTGTCCGTGTCTCGGTGCTTTATACATAAAATTATCTCATATGAACTATATTCAAACGTAATCTTGAATTTCAGAGATGATTCCATAATTTCATTGTCATCATTTTCAAAAGCACAAGCCGGCGCATAGTGTATTATCAATAACAACAACAACAACAACAACAAATTATGCATTTCAATTTCTGAAACAAAGTAAAAAACCCTAACGGACCTGAACGGAGTACTTAACGGCGAGACTAGCAACACTATCCCCACGCACAATACGATGCGAGATTGCAAATTTGGCAAGCGAATTATCTCTCCAGAAGCTTCTAGAAATCGGGTTTCCAACTACGTCCTTCAATTTCCACGGTGCTAAGAAAGCTCTGGTTACCAGGTCTCTTTGTGAGGCAACCGAGTTCCAGACACGGCACACGCAGCTCGCACGTGCGAGATCGGGGATGGGAAGGTTCTGGAAGATAATTTGGAGAGTATCGGTGGAGGATAAAGCGGAGAAATGAGAATTCATTGGTGAGATTATTGTTGAAGTGGGAGGAGGTGGTGGTGGTGGGGATGAGGTGGATGAAGAAGAATTCATGAGATGGCGGAGAATGTCACCGTCGTCTTCATCACAACAACAACCCATTCAGAAGATGAACCTTTACACCTTCGGACCAAATTAATCCACGAATCTTATACGCGTGGATATAGATTTTCTTTTTTCTTTTGATAAAATGGGCATTAGATATTTTGAATCATTATTACATTTTCTTTGAATATTACTATTATTATTAAAAAAAAATATTGCTTTCTCGACAATTTATTAAAATTTGAACTGTACCAAAAAGAAATTTGATAGAATTTTCATTGTGATTCTTCAATATTGATGAAATTCTTCAATGTTAAATTCAGTCATGATCAAACATATAAAGTTAAAAGAAGATAAATTGAAATGATAAATAGTTGAGAGTGAATTTGTATTACCACATCATCAAATTAGATGGTCAAAATAATTAATTAATTAAAATTTTTAAACTGTAGATAAAAATTGGGCAATTAAAATCAAGAATAAAGGGACGAAAAATGCATATTGTTGATAATAATTAATCTATATAACTTCAATGAAAACATTATACTGTAAATATATAAAGTTAAATTAAAAGATCAAGAGTCACAAACTATCATAGTGGATAAATTATCATCAAAGTTGCTGTGGTGTAGTGGTTATCACGTTAGTCTTACACACTAAAGGTCTCCAGTTCGATCCTGGGCAGCAACAAAATATCATTGTTTTTTTTCAATAAAAAATACATGGTGTATGGTGAAAGAATACATATTGCAGAAAGTACCATTTTAATTGCAATCCATCGATTTTTTTTTTTTTTTTTTGAGAGATGAAGTCCATAGAGTTTATGTGACAAATGAAATGTATGCTTATGATTTGGTAACATTGCAAGCTCACAAGATTTGCATCAGAGAAACACCTTTATATTTTTTGTTGAACATATTACAGAAGAAAGAATGTTATGGACACAAGGAGAAGTCCTCAACAACAAAAAAATCTCACAAGAATACAACAATTATGGACATTGGAAACCATAGCGACAAAATACAATCAAAGTCTATATGTCCTTAAATTCTTCTATTAGCAGGGAATTGAATTGTTGATACTGGGTGCTGTTTCAGTCCACTTACAATCCCATCACTTTTCTGGGCAGTTTTCTTACTCCTTAATGGTGAAACTAATCTGGTAGCTAGTCTCGAAGGAGAGAAAGATCGACGGAATTTAGCAGCAGTCGATCTCTTTGGCGAATTCTTACTCAAACTTGCAAGTCTTGTGGGTGAAATAGACACAATTGTTGTGCTTTTGATCTTAACTTTAGAGTTTGAAGGTGGAAATTTGATCAAAAACTTGTGTGGTGTTGTTGGTCCTCTATTTCTTGAAATAAAAGAAGACCTTGTTTTGCAAAACTGTTGCTGCTATGACCGTGATGAAGAACAATGAGTTGACTTGAACAAAGGGTTGGGGAAAAGTATAGTTTTTTTAGCCCATGTCCTATTCCTTGGAGATACCCTATTCGCCTAAGACAAATACTTGTTATTTTCTGTATTAAATTCTCTAACTTTTGGAGGAGAAACTTTGAAAGTGATTCTGGAACGAGCTCTTTGAAGTGAAGGAGAACCATCATTTTGTAGTTTGGTTTATTTCTCCTTCTTCCTTCTAGACTTAAGTTGTGTGTTTTCAAGGTTTATTTTCTTGCTTGGCCTTTGAGACATTGGAGTTTTTGGGTCCTCTTTGGAGGGAGTTTTGTCACCAACAGTTGAAACAATTTCTCTTGCAAATTGACTAGCCTGTAAAATTTCTCCAAGAGTTTCTCCTACAAGCATTGCAGGCAACGACATTCGCCTCCATTCACCTGTATAAACATAAGGGTTCCCAAGTGAATAGGAAAGTCTTGTCATTAACTAATTAAAGAGTTGCCAAATAACACAAACAGAATGCTTAAATAAAATTCTATATAATAAATTCTCTTAACAAAAAGAATGCTTTTTATGCATGAAAATGCAGACTCATGATCCGGATAAATTCAGCCACGAAGGCACAATTCAGCCACGAAGGCAAAGTTCAGCCACGGAGGCACCATTCAGCCACGGAGGCACCTACCATGCATACTACATGATGCATGTCTCAAATATATGATACATATCTTCAAAACTAACTAACAATAATTTATTGTGCTAGAGTACTTGGATCAAAACTAACACACTATTCCATTTCACAATCAATCACACCCATAAATCACAGAAACTCTCAATCATAGTCAATCACACACATACATCAAAGAACAACTCAAACACAATGCATAACATTACCTTTTTAATGGTTAAATATTCTAATATTTATTTCATAACATAAACTTATTCCTAACACGAACGTATGGGGAAAAAGCCCTTACCTCCTTAACATGGAAGAAGACTCTAAGATCGGTGGAAATATATTATATAAATCAAGAGATTGAGAATCCAAAACTTCACTTTGATCCTGCAAGAGTTCAGAGTAAGAAGAACCGAAAAAGTTGTTTGTTTATGAATAAGGTGAGTATGGTGTGGAGGCGTGAAAACACTTTGGGAATGAAAAGAGGAATGGTTATAAAAGAATTATGATAAGACCTCAAGAAATTATAAAAGAATTTAATGCCAATTAACTAGCATCACTGTGTACCGAAAGTAAACACATGGTAGTTAAGTTGGTCCAATGCTATTATGAGGAAGAAATCAAAAGAATTATTCTAATTAAGTTCTCATGTATCTTGGTTAAATATAGATCATCGCATAATATAAATCATCGAATAAATAAAATAATGTAAATTAAGTCAAAACTAAACAATAAATTAATTATTAAAATAGAGGTGCAACAATTTCATTAAACTTCTTCCACCTAGTCGTGGCACACCAAAAGGAAATATACATAAACTTTGCCTAGAAAAAGGAATTAAGAGAATTTAAAGACAATAAAGTTTTCCTATTTCTTGTTCTAGACATTTCTAATATCATAACTTACTGATAGTCCCAAAATTAATTAAGAATAACAGTGTAGCAAGAAGCATTTAAGTCGGTCAAGTCCCTATTCCTAATTTACCAATGAATAAATAAAAATTATATAACTATTGCTTCATTAGTAAAATAAAATGGACATATTATATATAATATACACAAAATACTGTCGTTACAAATGTTAAATAATGTCCGAGTGAAGACATATTTGTAAGTAAATTTAATTTGGTTTTGCAAGACAAACTAACCTGTCTTTGGTGTAGAGGGAAACTTCCCCACAGGAGATTTCCTCGTGGCACCATTCTTGACCCTTCAGCATGGTAACAAAACACAAAAATTAGTAAAAAAGTAAATAAAAATTAAACTAAAATATAGTCATGAATCGTGAGTCATGAAGCAAAGAAAAAAGTACCTTAGTGATTCTTGCTTGCACCTGAGACTAGTTTTGAGATAACCTATGGTACTTCGTGGGCTAAGGTTGACCCCTGACACAACCTTGTTTCCACCAGTTGCGGTGTTCTGAAGTTCTTGAAGCCGAGCCATGCATTGATCCACCTTCAAAGACCCAAAAAGAACATTTCACATTAATCAAGGAAAAATAAAAACAAAACTTTGAATTTTATCTGTCATTATACATTGAAGTTGACGACCCCAAAAAGTGTTCTAAATACATTATTTAATGAACTCACGAAAATGAATTTTGTCATAAAAATACAGATCAAACAAATGTAAAAATTATAACTACATAATTTTTAATGTAAAAATTAATGTTTAAACAATATCATTAAGATACTTGTTAATATTTAAAAAAAAAAAAAGAGTAATCTAAATGCACATGTTTACAAATTTAAGAGTAGAATAATTTTTATATTTTAAAAAATTGAACACGTTTAAATAAACAAAATTGAATGCGAGATTATAAAGATAATTATAGTAAAATTATATTTGTCGTCCTTTAATTTAATTTTAAATAATGATTTTGTAAATTTTTTTTCACGTCATTTTAGTCATTTTGATCCATTTGCATACAGACTTTCAAGCATCAATTTAAAATTCATATGAAAATGTGAGTGAAAGACCATAGATTTGAATACTATGAGTTCATATCAAAATAAAACCATAGTTTTGAATCTTAAAAATCCATAAGCAAATTGATTAAAATGAAAAAAGTGCCGTGGAAAAAAAATAAAGAACGAACTCGTTATCTGAAATAAAATTATAGGATGACAAGAGTAATTCTACCCTATTTTTTTATAGTTACTTGATGAACATATTACCAATTGTCATGAAATAAAACTTAACGTTTTCAATGGTTTAGAAGTTATGATGAGAGCTACAACCATTTCTACAACCTTAAAAAACGTGGAAGAACATAAAGATAAGAGGTACAATACTTCAATTTCCTCACTACATTACATTTCTTCCAACAACTAAGTATTGATAATTTGAATTTGAATTTAAAAATTAATAGTATTTAGCCTTTGATACAAATTAAGTTAACATTTGAATGTTAATCCGAACTAGGTAGCGTGAATATGTGTATAAATTATTATAGAAGGATATCTTGTATGCATGTAGAAGATATCTTATAGAAGGATATCTTGAATATAGAAGGATATCTTGTATGTACATCATAATATCACGAAAAATAGTTACACACTGAGTGGTTCACTTCACTATAATAGTTACTCACCTGAGTGGTTCACTTCACTATATATGCAGATCAATAAATACTCTTAACATCATTTGATCCAACAACAACCCAAACAAGAGTTGAAATAACAAAAGAATCAGATATCATACAGCTTCAGAAATTGAATGGACGATCATAACAAGATATCAAGATATCAAACTACTTCAAATAAATCCTTCGATTTATAAAGGAAAAAGGTTAATTGAACATGAATTGATTTATAAGTCAGAACAAAATATATGCACGCACGCATTGATAAAACAAGGTCTCTATTGCAGTTTAGGTGGCAAGAGTCATAATTTTCAGGTGTTTGTTTTTCATCTCTCAGCCTGAGAGGACTCCACAAACTAAAGATCTCCTTAACAAGGTCTATTGCAGTTTAGATGGCAAGAGTGATGATTTTCGGTGGCTGCTTTTCATTTCTCTCAGCCTGAGAGGACTCCAAACTAAAGATCTCCTTGGCAGTGCAATCGCAGTTGGATGCTTACCCATCCGCGAACCTCCCTGTGCATGTACTGGACTGCCCATAAACTTACTGCTGCCCCTAGCTGAAATTGGTGTTGAATCAACCGATGTTGGTCTAATCGCTGGCAATGGGGCGAACAAATTTGAATACCGACCCCTTTGGCTCCTTATGGCTGCTGATACACTGCTTCCACCGGCAAACCTTGAAGTTGAGGTACGGAGTGGAGTAGTAATTTCAGATGTTGGCTCAGGACGGAGTGTAGCAATGGAGACCCTCCTCCTTGGCTTAAGGATCTGCGTTGTTGATTGTGCAGGTGGTCTCATGGCAATGGAAGCCCTGCTTCTTGGTCTTTGAAGACCTTCAGTATTTGTTGTCATTGAAGTCCTTCTAGCAGAATTTTCCTTTCCATTCATTTGATTGGTGTATCTCTTTGGTGGTATAGGAGACGGTGGAGGCAAGAAATTGGTTATCCTTCTAAGGGGCATTCTCAGATTTGAAGGATTCAGTGGTGGTTTCTTATCGGTCATGGTTTTATGAGCTGATGTGTATTTATATGATGGAGGTTGTTGAGATGAAACAGCAGCAAGTGATCTACTTTCTTGCTTTAGTCTAGTTTTTCTTTCTTCTGCTATTTGATTCTCCAGGTCCCGTACCTGTCAAAATTATTTCAGAGTTGATGAGTATGATACATATGTGAATATGAAGGTAAACATAACAGTTTCATTTATGGGAAGCAAAACGAAACCTTTAAATTTGCATTTATACCTTTTCCTGAAGGCTTTTACAATGGTATTCTCTCGCAGCAAGTCTGAGTTGTAAAGTTTGTAGGCTATCCTGCAATTTCCTTGTTTCCTTTTCGTCATGTTTGGCCTTTTCTGCCTTTTATTATGACAAAAACTTGTGAGTTTTAGTAATAGTTAAAGAAAAACATGGTTATTCTTATTGAAAGCACAATTATACTTTAGCTTACCATTTGCTTGTACTTGAACAGCTCACCGAGGTCTACTTGTTTGCGAGCCGGGCCACTCTCAATTCCACGGACACGAGTGGCAAAATTCAGTGAACACATGGTCTCTCCTAAGTCTGCTGAGCTTGGACTTACTTGGACAAACATTAATGTTTTACAATCTCCTCCTGCATTTCAATCCCAGGACAAATATTGTTAGCTACCAGTATAAAGCACATGTTGTAGCAGTGCATTTAAAATCACAAAGGGACATGTCATTTATAATTCTGAAATGAAACCTCACCTAAAGAGCTCTGCAGTATATGAGTGAGCTTCGAGTTTCTGTCTCAAACAGAAGATACAGATGTTAATGACATGAAGGACCATTCTGCAAGAATGTACTCAGCAATCGAAAACAAAATTACCTGTAAGGGATGTGGGATGCTTTGGATGCAAGGGCAGAAATAACATCACCTAGTGCCGAAAGAGACTTGTTTATGAATTGAGATTCCTTTAGTCTTTCTCCCTCAGCTTCAGTTTTTCCCACACGCTCGCTACCTGCTAAGTCTACTAGCCAAAGGTGACTCTTTGTTTTCTGGCCATTGATTAAATTCTCCCCAACGACTGTTACCCGCAACAAGCTGCATGAAAAACCACCACATTTTCACGACCTATAGTATGCAATAACTTCTTCCTAGATCAATGTTTTCGTTGAGATAAAGAATTATGTACTCAAGGAGAATCTTTAATATTGTTAAAATATTTAGTAATTAAGTTATTTAAAATAGAAAATATAAAAATGTCATAAGGCTGGCTGTAAGAATCATTACATACCAATGGGAACGGCTGCTAAGTTCATTAGCAGAGGTGGATCCAACAGATCTGACTCTGTTTCCAGTCTTGAGCAATTCCCACACATCTTCTGTTCCATGAACACGAGCTTCAACAAGTCCAGGGACTTCTTGTGTTCCTTCTGCAGCTTGCTTTATCTCCAATCTTAAGTTGAAATTTGTTTTCTTCGTCAGTGATATTTCTCAAGAAAAAATACATCAAAATGAAAGTATAATAATGCAGGTCATACATCATACTTAGAACCGTGAAATGAAACTATAATAATGTCCATTTTCTCACAAACTCATTATCAAGCAAAGCAAGATCTAATCGGCATTCTCAGCAAATTTTGTTTTTATTATGATCATATGAAATGGCTATCTATTTTAAAATTTAAAATAAAGGAACTAAAAACTACAATGCCAATTAGAGTAAGAAGAACTAAGGACTCACTTCTTAGTAGGCTGGGCAGAATTTTCCACTAGAAGATCTCTTATCTTCTCATTATAAACCTCCAACATACTAACATTTAACTCATACTTCATTACACCCTTTCTCTCTTCAGATAACCTAAATAATTCTTCAAGTGTTCTGTAATTAACACCCCTCTCTTCTGGTGTTCCCTCCATTGTAAATGTTTTACCGGTTCCGGTTTGCCCATAAGCAAATATACAGACATTAAAACCATCCAATACTGATGTAGCAATAGGTTTAGTTTGAGAAAAAACAGCCTCTGCATCATAATTAAATATTACACACATTTGATCAGCTTCAAGAATGAAAAAAAATATAATTCAATGCAACAATATCAAAAGTTGTAACTCCTATTATACCTTGGTTATCTTCTGGCTTAAATACATGATCAAATTTAAACGGCTTCTTTGAAGAATCTGAGGAAATGACTTGAAGCTCATTCTCAAGAGTGGATTCAAAATTGACAACAGATGTAAACCCGTTTGCCTTTTCACTTTCACTTAAAGGTCTGCATCTGCAGAAAACCCTTATATTACCCTTGAGTTCGATAATTTCATTATAAAGCCGCCTGCGCTCAGAGGATTCATCCAGATACTTTCTTTTCAAGAGTTCATATTCAGAACCTAGTATTAGATAACAACAGTTATTAAAAATCCTAAAAATCTATAATACTATAACTCAAACTAGCCAATGAAAAGAACATTCAATTGACAATTTTATTTCAGTTTTCAATGAGAACCATACCAAGAAGCTGAATAGAGTTCAAAACTTCTAGGCTTGTAAAGGATTCAGTCGCGGTTTTCACATGATCGGTTAAGGCTAAATGCTCCTTCTTCAAATCCTAATGCAAGAAAGATTCACAAAATAAACTAAAATTGTGAAAAACACAGAACAAAACCCTAATAAGTTAATTGAAAAATTTTAAAAACGCAGGATGAAGTTGCCTTATGATTACTCACCTGAACTTTGGTACTCAAATCAAAGACTTTCTTCAAAATGGGAAGCGTATGACCCAGATCCGATGAATTCTCATGAATTCCATTAGACATACTGTTTTCATCCACCGAATCAGAGTTTTCATTTACTTTCTTTGATTCATCATTATCTGATTATATTTAAAATAACATCAATTAATCATCAAATGTAGAAATAATTATTAATTAGGGTTTATGAAAAATAGTTGAATTAAAAAGAATTGAATCAAGAACTTACCAGAGGGGATAGCATTTGGGGATTGCTTGAGTTCGCAATCACGAACAAAGAGTTGAAATTTCTCAGCGAGCATTTGAATTTGAACGCTTTGATCTACAAGAAACAGTGAATTGTATAATCAAAAAATAAAAGAAATTAATAAATTAATCGTGTGAAAATTACTGTACCGTTCATTTCCATGGGGTTTCTGAAGGAAGAAGAAGAAGATTCTGAAAGATGAAAGCGAGGATTTGTGAAAATTTTCTCAGATAAGAGAAACAGTGTTTTTGTTTGTTTGTTTGGTGGTGAAGATGTGAAGTAACTCTTCTTGAATTGTGATTACAAAATTCGTAAATTTGAATTGTGGTTACAAGGTTTGAAAGGAAAAAGTTTGTAACGGCTATATTCAATTAAATTCGACAGGAGCGTGCACAGCGGATTTTCAACTTCTCTATCGGGTATGGGGTCTTAATCATGTATTGGGCTCGGGTCGTTTGACTATTTCTAAATAGGAGTTATTACTCAAACCCCACATATATACTCACACCCCCAGCATTTTCTGTAGATGAAATTACCCAAACTTGTTTTATTTTACTATTTAGTTAGTTTCCCACAAAACCCTAAATTTTAGTTTTCCATGCTTAAAGTAGATATTATTGAAATTATATAGAGGTTAAATTTCAAATTTTAAAAACTATATTGTATGTGGGAATGTAGTTAAAGAATGTGAAGCTGTACTTTGTAGTTTTTACACCTCGTGGGCTAGGATGTTCCAAGTTAGATACAAAGCTCAAACTGAATTATGAATGTAAGGATGGTGGTTGAGACTTACAAAGCTTAGCAACGATGGTGTCACCTGATCCTGTTCAAGCTACTCAACAAATAACACCTCTTACAATTTTGGATACTCCTCTAAATGATGAGTGGACTTGGAAACTTGCATAATTAGGGACTTATGTACTTTCAAGTGGTTATCTTTGACGGTGTAAAGTTTCTGCAAAGATACAAATAATTGGACATTTGCATTCAAATATTGACCAATTTATCTCAAAAAATCCGATTTTTTTTAGGATGTCCATACTCCGTATGAATAATTCACTTCTTTTGTTAATTAAGGAATTCTCGTGTAAAAAAATGAGTGAACCATCAAATTTGTCCCTGAATTTTCACGCGTCGGTCAACTTCGTCCATCAATTATGCGAAATATCAACTTAGTCCCTGAATTTGTCAGACGTCCATCAAAAAGGTCCCTTCGTCCAAGTGCTCCGTTAGCCATGCTGATCTGTCGTCTTGCATGTTGTGTTGTCTTGTACGCGTGGCAAGAAGGAAGCCACGTGTTCAGGGACGAATTTGATTGAATTGGAAAATGTTGAGTTTTCACTTTTCAATTTATTTTTTCTGCTTTTCCCATTTTGCCCCTGCATTACCCATACCTCCTTCTTCACATTTCACAACATCAAAAACGTCATTGATCCTTCTTCTTCTCGCTAAAACTACCTCCATTTTCATCCCTCCAAAATCATCATCATCTCCGACGATTCTGACAGTTTTGAAGTTTGTTTGTTCGGCTGTGATTAAAGGTAGCACCTTTCCTGTTGTTTATCAAGTTTTTGTGTTCGTATTCACCCTATTTTTGTCCGTTTTTTTTTGTGTTTTCGTTTTAAGTTTTGATCATGTTGTTTATTTTGTTTTTGTGATCGTTGATGCTTGCCTTGTTCTTTGTTTGTGTTTGTTGCATTTTTGAGACAATTGTTTTGATTATTCGTTTTAGGGTTTTTGAAGTGATGCTCAAGAAAGTCAGCCACAAGAATAATGTTGTGTCCGGGAATGCAGAAACTGCAGGAAATGTTGTTGCAAATGCTGGACAGGTATGACTCTTAATTTCGCATAATTGAATGACGAAGTTGGCCGACCCGTAAAAATTCAGGGACGAAGTTGATGATTCGTAAAAAAATATTAAAGAATTGATGGAAGATTTTTTTTTTTTTTTCCTGCGAATTAATTGTTTTTTTTTTTGAAAGGTTTAGGAATGAATTGAGGTAAGTGTTGTCACCTCGGTTTAATTTGATTATTGATTTTTTTTTTTTGAAATGTTTAGGAAAGAATTGATTTAAGTGTTACATCGGTCTAATTTGATTATTGATTTTTATTTTAAATGACTTCGTTTATATATATATAAAAAAAGTATAGTAATGAATAATTATTATCCGTGTGTTAGCTTGTCCAGTTTTTTAGGAGAAACTTCAACTTCTCTTTAAATTTTCTTTCTCCGTTCATCGAAGAGGGGTGGTTCTAAGTCATTTTTTGACCTAGAGTCACCCCTCTACATCTTTTTTCCTCTTTTCTTTCGATCTAAATAAGTGGTTTCACATCTATCAAGTTTCTCCTTTTGTGTTTTGTGTGATTTCGTTGTCTTGTGCGGGCGTTTGATTTCGCGTTTTGTCGCGGGGTTTGTTCAGTTCCTCTTGAAAGATCTACATCAGTCAATTACAAATTCAACCAATAATTTAGCGATATTTGTATTTGATGTACTCTATCGATTTGAATGAATGAATATCGTTTTGTTTTTGTGAAAAAACTAAATAAATTATTATCCACGGCCTTTCTTTCTTCGTTGGGAGTAAGAAAAACGTAAAGAGAAAATGAGTTGTCGGAGCTTAACTTGCTGCAACATCCAGTTCCACTCAACAACAACACTCTCACCTTCTTCCATATCTTTTTCCAATGGAATTTCCCTTCGCTCTTCAACCTCCACCTCCAAACTTCGCGCCAAGTTTGAGAAATTCCAAGGTGAACCTGAACCTGAACCTCCTTCATCATCCTCACTAGAAATTATCATTACACAAGATAAAGACGAAACCGACAGGTATTTGTATTACTACTTTACAATTTTCATACCATCAATTTTAGTAATATTTATTTGAAATCTGTTTGTTATTTTTCAGTTGTTTACCTCCAGACTTGGAGGGTGCAGTGATACAATCAAGTCAGGCTACTGCTTCATTTGTATCTTCAGGAGGGATGAGAGCCATTGTATGTTCCAATCCAATATCTCCTTTTTCTTTCACTTCCATTCAATTTTTAACCATCTTTATTACAGGTTGAACTTTTAATTCCTCAACTCGAATTCTTAGACGATGAAGGCGCACAGTTGGAGCTCTGGGAATTGTCAAGGCTTTTCTTGGATACACTTATTCAAGAAACTAATTGTCAGGTTAGTAGGTGTAATATAAATAATTACAAATTAACTATTACAATATTTCAGTGGGTAATTTGGTTTTATGATATGTATGTTAATACATATATTGTTTAAGTTGAAACTCAGTTGCTAAGTTTCATGAGTTTGATTGTTAGAAAGTTAAAGCCGTATTTCCAGATGCCGGTGCTGCAGCTCTTCTAAAATATCGGTGGAAAGATGCTTTGTTTAGTTTTGCAAGGTGACTGCCACCACATTGATTAACGCTTTATGTTTTCTTTTGTTGTTTACTCTGACAAAATAGCTGTGGACTATGCTTCTAACCACTCAATTCTTACTTTTTCATTTCACTTGAGAATTTGAAGGCCATGCTGATGCAATTCCGTCCAGTATATTTTAATTTGCATTGTATTTATTGTCATGCTATAGTTATAACATGCACAATTATTTGTTCTGTTTCTCCAGCTTAAGTGATCGAAAGCTTGTAGACAGTGGTGATGAGATGGTGGTTATGATTGTTCCTGATCATCAGATGTTAGAATATGTCGAGAAAATTGCATCCACTCTCTCCGATGATCCAGTAAATCTCTGACCTCGGTTCTATCTTTAACGGAATCATTTTCTGTTAGAGATTCTTGTGATATCTGAAATTTAAACAGCCATGTGACAACTTGATGGAATTTCCTCATCATGATAGAAATGTGAAAACTTTTTATATGTGTGATTGATTCCATTCACTAGATTCTAATTCAGTGACCCACATAAGAATAGAGCTAAAAAAACATAAATGACAAGGGTTTCAGAACTAATGATATTTCTCATATTTGTCATTCTTGAGAGCAAGATAGACTGCAAGATATTCACTTTGCATCAATTTTAGAAATTTCCATGCATTCTTGTGTTTTAATATTTATAATTTTCATACAAACTATTCATATATTTGCAGCCAAGGCCCCTTATCATGTGGAATCCACGCCTGTATAGCAAAGATGTCGGGGTTGGATATAATGTACGGCAGTTAAGGCAATACTTTTTAAGGTATGCTTTCCAAGCTAATTCTTTCCAAAAGAATTTAGATATGTTTGGTTTCAAGTTGCAAATTCACGTTTGGGTAGGTTTATAGTTTTTCAACTGTTAACCAGGTACATAATGGTATCGTTTACTTCCTAAATTTCAGACAATCATACATTTGTTTACGTCTTTTTAAGTTATATAACGGAGTATCTAGCAATAGATAAATTCTGAGGTTCACTTCAAGTTAGTAACTTATTGTTCATTGAATAAGAATTCATTTCTTATACTTTCTGAATACATTTATTTTGAATAATTGGTTTATTCTGATTAATCCAGACTACTAACTTATATCGTTTGATGTACAGCACTTTTACAACTGTCTATCATATGCGACCTATGCCATTTGGTGCAGTATTTCGTTGTTATCCCGAGTAAGGCCTTTTTCCCTTCCCATAAGGATTATTATATACATGAATAACAATCAATCCTTGCTCCTAATTTTCAGATAGTCTGCATCCATGGTTAACTCTGCATTATAGTCTGCATCCATACTTAACTCTGCATAGTATAACCCTAGATCACCCAAAAACAAGTCATAAGAAAAACCACTTTTGGATTTAAAAGTGGATTAAAGCTGTGAAATTCGCACATTGTTGGACCATTGTAAATAATTTTGGCTTGCGATAATTGTCTACAGGAAATATAATTTGTAAAGCTCAGACCATCATTATTTCTTGTCTACTTTCTGGTTTTCAGAATGTGGAAAGTGTTCAGTGATGACAAGGATAGGCCAAATAGATATTTGCTTGCAAAAGAATATGCCAACCGTCCTGATACTGAAGATATTGAGGTTAGTAGCTTCATCTTTAATACCTTGCTAGATATTACTTATAAAACCATTTTCTATGTATATATGGTTATAGTTGGGATAGCCATTATTCTTCCTTTTTTTTAATAAATAGAAACATCAACAGCAAATTTGCTAGATCACTTGGCATTCATATAACTGCCTATGTTGCGCAGATGTTATTTGGCAACAACGAAGAACAGAAATCAGAGCAAGGACAAAGCCTGTTTGACAAAGCGGCTGGCGTTTTCTCTTCGGTTAACCGTTTCATGAAGTCTATGTGATGATTCTTGATTGATGGTGCTCTTTCACATTTGTTCTCATTCGTGATTCATGTAAATTTGTGTTTTTTCAAATTAATTTTAGAAACCTTACAGCTTGTATCATATACTATAATGCATGTATTAATCTTGTGATGTGTTTCACTATATAGAAGAACACAAGTAAGAAAGAGACTTGCTTTTAGCATACTTTAGAAATGAAAGGAAACGTTCCGTGGTATGAAATCTTACCCTTCCTTTTTATTCCTCCAATTGAAAAACAAAACAATGGAAACATAAAAATTACACGATATTATTTATCTGTGACAAATAGTCGGAGATACTATTTTTTTTGTCCGGAGATGTTGGCCTAGACCTGTGAAAACGTAAAAAGAAACAACTCATGAAGCTCTCTGATGCCGTTTAAAGTAATCAAGGTTGTCTTTTACATCCCTAAAGAGCCTCGTGGATCGTTTGTCCATGGTAATTCCAGCCATTCAGAGTCACTCGAGGAGCGACACCCTGAGGAGCCTCAAAAGATATTTTAATAGTCGTGGTCTCTCCAGGCACCAGTGAAAAATAGTTATCTGAGTAATGAACCGGGAGAATTCTTGTGTCTTCTCCCTCTTTGTGGTCCCTACTTGAAGCATGAACAGAAAAATGTAGAAAGAAAGCAACACCTATATCATGTCCATTAATTTCAGAAACCTTCAAACCATCATCACTTTTCCCAGCAAAGTGCTTGTGTATCTTCTTAAACCAACCGACGTCTTGTTCTTTTCCTGCCCCGTTGTGTACAGTTTCCGGTGAGTTTGAACCGCATTCAGATGTTAAACTTTTAGAGTCCGGTATTTTAGATGTGTTGTGCACATGCATTTGGAGTTTGTATGTGGATCCTTCAATGAAAACCTCGGATGTTATCTTGAGAGGTATTTTCTTCTTCCTATATGGCTCCAATAACTTGTAATCTCCACCAGGAAGATGCAACCAATAAAAGTTTCTAGATAAAATTCTATTGTCTGACTTGTTGTACAGTTTGAGAAGAAGAAAGTAGACCGGCTTAGGATTTTTCGACTTCGGATACTTCATCTCAGCAATAGGTGTTACTTTTTTTGGCAAGAAAGAGATATTTTCATGTGTTTTGTAATATGGAGATGTTCCTTCAAGATCCCATACTGAAACTTCAACAGCTACATTAGACAATTCTTCGGATGTAGTATTAATAACCTGTTTTAAGAAAGAAAGAAAAAATAAAATTATACAAAGCTATCAAGAAACTACGCAAAGCTGGACCATAAAGAATGATTGCACAGAAAATTGTGATTATTTCAATATTCACTTCAATATACTTGTAATCCTTTTGTCTTGATAACTTTGGCTTCCTATCTCGGTTTTTACGTTATGAAGAGTCCAATATATTTCATTCATAGTATACAATGATGTTTGTAATTTCATCCCAACGTAGAAGTTTAATTCAGACACTAACCTCTATAAAATATGTATCCAAATTAAGCTGTACATGAATTGGCTCAGCAGCAATTCGACAACCATAGAAACCTGCTGTTTGGTCGTGTAGATGATCATAAAATTGACCTCTCAGACCAGTCCAAGGATTTTGTGTCTTCCAAATCAATACACCTGTATATTTGCTCCACATGCGAGAAGTCCATCCTTCCAAAAGGGCTCTATATTGTATGAAGTTTGCAAGTTGAGCCTAATATAAGAGTATAAAAAACCATACAAATCAACAATAGGACATCAAATTTAGGAGCACTTAAAATGCATCACGAGTAACGTCCTGGATAGAGTTTTCTTTTCTGTTACCTTCAAGCAAAAATCATCGAGATCTTTTACAGCACCATAAAGCTGAAGCTGATCATGAACCTTGGTTGGCTTTGAATACGGAATGTATTTATGGTATTTCCATATAGGATTTGGAACTTCTTCTACATAGCCATTGGAATCTTTCTTAAACAGAGGTATCTGCCATCCTTCTGAAGGCATTGTTGCTCTTATGGTAGCAGCAACTGGAATTCCTACAGAACCAACTTCAGGGTTGAATCCATGTTTGTAAAAACTATCCTTGAAGAAATCTTCAGGATTTTGAATTTCATAAGGTCCGTCTGTGAAGCCTCCCTTCCCATCTGCAAACCCACTCCATAAAGATCCTTCTATATAAATCCGTGTGCCGTCAAGATACTGGCTAGGATCCCCCAACTTCGGGGATAAGCCACCTACAGGTTTCCCTTTATTTTTGACATGTTCAAAATAAGGATGAAGTTTCAGATCGTTTTTCAAAGCATCGTTTATATCATGGGGTGGAGTTTGTTCATTTCCACCCACCCAAAGGGCAAGACTGGGATGGTTTCTAAGAAGCTTGATAGTGTCTCTTGCACAAAACAAGAAAAGGTCATGGTCTAGTGGACCTTGTGGATTTGATACCGGGTCACCACGTCCATCAATATCCCCAGTAATCCAGAACTCTTGCCATACCTATAAGATTAAAATCATGAAACACAATTGAACTTCATGAGCATTATGCAGTAAACACAACAAATTATAACAAGGAAAACAGTATTAAGCAGCACATATAAGCAAGAGTCAAAGCGTAGTACCAGAAGGCCATAATAGTCACAATAATGATAAAACTCTGGCCTTTCAGCCAGTCCACCACCCCAGCAACGTATCATGTTAAAATTCATATCTGCGTGAAACTTGATATCTGTGCTATATCTCTTCTTTGAAAGTCGAAGTAGGCCATCCGACAATATCCAGTTACCCCCTCGTATAAAAATTGGTTCCCCATTGACTTTGAACAACCTATGAAACAAAATACATGCAGGAAAAACAGTTATAAAAACAGTTTAAAGCTTGAATTTTAGTGAGGAAAAAGTTGAATATTACAAAACAGCATACCTTCCACCTGTGGCATCATCAATATGGCTCTCAATTTTGCGGAATCCAAAGTAATGACTCCACGAATCAGACTCACCAAATCCTTTAACAGCAATGTCAATAACAACATTATACAAAGATTGCTTTCCCATTCCATTGGGCCACCATAAATCGGGCTTGTAGAAAAAAAGCTGTCAATGCAGACAACTTGAAAGTAAGAGTTAAATCTTAAACCCCTAATTACACAAGTAGGATCAATAGTAAAACAAAGATACAAAATACTTTCAATCCAGGATTGCACATTTTCTCAACATAAGGAAACAAGTGAAAAGAAATGTGGCATAAGCAATACAGACAAGTTTTCACAAAAGCAGTCCAAAAACAAATCATGAAACCAACAGATGATAAATATACCAAGACAGGAAGCTAAGAAATAAAAGTTTCTTACTTGGTACGACTTTTTTTTTTATCAAACTAAATTAACAATAAAGTTCTTCTCATGTTTTTAAAAGTAGGTTGCATTTAGACAGTGGATCAAGGTCTTTAGCAGAATAAATGTAGCCACTGACCTCGGGAAATGTATATTGCACCCGTGATTTTGCTGGAACTGAAATATTTTGAGTTTGAAGCTGCTCTACCAAGTGAATGCTCCCCTCAAGTTCTGTTGTGACATGGATACTCAAAGAGCACTCAGCAGTCCAGGAGCTTCGGTTTTCTAACTCAGTTGTGGCATGCAAATATACTCTCTTATAATTGTCAAAAAACGATGACACCAAGTGGGGATCGATTATTTTTACTGGCTGCACCAAACACAGACACAAGAATCATCGTACCAAAGAACTTCTGGAAGTATCATCAACTATAAAAATATTAATGGCTGTTCAAAATTTTAAAATTTATGGAATGAATTGAAAGCACAATTAATAAAGCAATTCAGATGGTTCTCTTATGTCCCTGTAATATTCTGGTTTTATTTTTCACACATAACAGTTCCCAACTTATGTCTCGTAATGGTAACACATTATTGGATCTAGACTAGAGGAGTTTGGTAATGTTTAATCATGAATTGCATAAGAACAGATGACAAGTTGAAACTCTTCTCTTTCGGGGTAAAGGGCAAAGACTGTACATTGAAAAGATAAGGACGAGGAAGAGGAAAGAAAGACTTTGAAATTGGTCCAAATGGCTTACAAGTGTATGGAAAAAAACAAACTAAATAATTTGGAAGGATCTAAAGTAGTTCATGCAACATACCCCACTGATAAAAATGGAAACCTCGTCCCAAATTCCTGTATTCCTATCTCTGCAATCAAATTCAATGCATGCATCAGTTATTGATAAAGTTTCCTTATATTTGCTTTTTTCTTCATTGAGCATAGAAGGGCATAGTTAAGTCAGAAAAGGAAATTTAGACAACAAACACTAAGGCTTTGTTTGCGAGTTTGGAGGGAAGGGGAAGGAAAGACTTTGAGGGGTGGAAAATACGAGGGAAAATGAAGAAATCTTTCAAATTTTTTAAAAGTGTAGTTTTTTAGAGAATGATAAATTAATGCATATGATTACTATATTTTTAATTTTAAAAACAATATAACAACATAGATTAAATTTGAAAAATTCATATAAACCCTCCAAAACCCCCAAAAACCCTCCTCCAATGCAATTTTTTAGTTCCCCAAAATGAGGGGGGTTTAGTATTATGAAGAAAAGTTAACCCCCAAAGCCCTCCCCTCTCATTTTCCTCTATTTCTTCCACTTGCTCATTCCTTTTTTCCCAAGCCTTCCCCTCCCTTCCCCTCCAAACTCGCAAACAAAGCCTAAATAAACATCAGTGTGATACTGTGATACTGGTAATAATGAGCTTCTACTTATTTGATGCCTTATTTTGATTTTCCATTCTAAACATCATGTCCTCTTTCACATCAATTTGCATTTAGAGTGAAAATCAATGAAAAAGTAAAACTGTCTCCATGTTGTCAAGAGGAGGAGTGAACATTGTAGTTATTTAATTACTTACAAATATCAAATTCTTTTATTCATAGTTGATATTAGAATGATTAGGAGATTGCTAGAATGCTAATATGTTACCACAAAAGTTATAGCAATGTCACCTTATAGGAGCCATCCAATCCCAACCTTGAACATATTGTGTAGCTACATCCTTCCCTATCTACACAATTGGAAGAAAAAAACAGGAATGACAGATCTCAGAAGTCATCAATCATTTTAATTGATATATGATACATTCATTTCACATAAACGAATATTAATGGATTGGATTATCAATTTAATTGATTACCTCATGATCTCCTCCTTGTCCTCCCTGAGGAGGTATACTCCCAGGATGATCCGGAGGGTGAACGAGAACAGCAAGCAGGTTATTACCATCTGGATGAAGAATATTAGTAACATCAAGAGAATGCCTCCGAAACATTCCTTTTGGGAGTACCATTTCGTGCCCGTTCAAATAAACATTGGCTGAGTAATTGATTCCACGGAAGTTCAGATCACAATGCTGATTTTTAGACTGCAAAGGGTCGAGTAATTAGCAGCATCCACCATAGTTGAAAGAAAAAAACCATTAAACCATAAACCACATTTTGATATAAAAATGTTTCTCCATATTGAAAAATCAATCCAATCCAATCAAATGTTAATATAAAAATCACAATACTTGAATCAAATGTTAATATGAGAGAACAGAAATCCTACCAATTTACATTGAAAAGTTGAAAAGAACCAGAAAGTGTAATAATCTCTTCCAGCATCAGCAATATCCAAAATAGCCTCATTTCCCAATCCATAAAATGGATCCGGCACAACTTTATTCTTCACCAATGTTGCAAGAACACTGTCAAAATCAAATCAATAAAGAACAATACTTAAGCAAGATTTAACAAATGATGCAGCATTGCATGTTGAAGCTACAAAAGAGTGAGAGAGGATACGCACGTGCCAGGCACTTGAGCTTCCATCCATGGTAAAGTGGGACCAGAAGGAGGGTTAGTAGTTGTGAGCTGTGTGCCAGTGATATGAACATCATTCAACCTAGCTGCAAACCAACCAGAATCTAGTACTGTTTTTCCTTGTGATGTTGTCATAACTTTATCACAATGAAAAATCTAACACAAAAACTTGCTATTACTTAGAACATGAACAATGCAATAAGGTTGTTCTTCTTTTCTTATCTTGTGTTATTGACTTAGTGTGTGACTTGAGTGTTTCTATTTTAGTTAGTGAACACGACTTGTATGTAGGTAGATATTATTAATGTTTGTGTCGGTTTGCACGATGAGAAAAGAGACAGAGATCAAATTTGATTTTGGTGTAAGAGTCACGTGTATTTTGTCTCAGACAAACAACGTTGCCCACATAGGTATACTGTTACTGTTTTATTTTCTTTTCACATAATTGTTTAATAATAATATTATTAAATCATACTAGATTGCTTCACTTTACTGTCTTCTTTGCTTTTACTTTCCTAAATTACATTTTTTTATCCTTAACTATTTAGCTAATATCACTTAATTAAAATTCGATTTATTTTGGTTCCTTAACTTATCTCTGTTACACATTTTTGTCATTTCCGTTAATTTTAATTAAAAAATGTTAGGTTTACTTCATTTTATTCTGGGATTCTTGTTGTTGAAGGTTGATGGGGATGATATGAAGATGAAAAAGAGGAGAAGAAGATGAAGAAAACCTAACGTTTTTGAATAACGGAAAGGACCAAAATATGTAATGGAGGGAAGTTAAGAGACCAAAATAAATCGAATTTTAATTAAGAGACCAAAGCGATACTACCTAAATAGTTAAAGGAACAAAAATACAATTTAACCTTTTTACTTTTGAAGGAAAAGAAAATTTGTTTTTACTTGAAACCCTCGATTCTAATTTAAGCGTATATTTGGTTATGATTGGTGCAGTAATTGATTTTGAGTTAATTGATTATGTAAAATTTGCTTTGATTAAAAATAATTGTATTTAAGTTTTTTGTTTTAGATATATTCACATAAATGAGTTGATTTATAAATTTATTGTTATAATTAATTTTAAAATAAAAAATTACAAATAATACTTTTAAGTAAAATTGTTTTTAGCCTCAAAATTGATTTCCCAATAAAATGTCCAACATAGTTTTATAAGGTTCGAATTGTTTTTTGTTTTAATCCCGATCCATATATATAACATAATATCCGAATTTATGGAGATTAAAAAGCATTTTTAAAAACATCTAAAAGTGAACCAAAGAATGAATTTAATAATCTACCCTATTCGTGTATTTTTTATTTTTTTAATTATTGACGTTCGTTATTTAAAGAAACTTATACAAACAGCTTGTTTACTGTAAAATCACAGTGCCTTATTATTAAAGGAAAAATCGGATAATAAAACCCTAATTTGCAGATTTATTTTGGTGGTGTAAAATAGACGAGTTTGCGACACAGCTGTCAAGTTTTATTGGATTCTTACCTATTTTCAACCACATACTGGATTTCCATCTAAAGGATCATTTCAGAAGATAAATAGTACTATAAAATTCTACAAAATAATATATACTAAATTCATTACAAAAGATAAACTTAAATTATTCATGCTTAAAAACAAGATATACATAAATGAACTAAAAACAAGATCTCATGGTTACAATTTGGCCACATTTTTATCTTTTGGTCTAATCCTAACTGTGATTTTTTTATTGGCTATACTGTAAAAAAATGACTATTGATAAGACGGAAAAAAAAATGCCTATTGATTTAATAAATATTTTAATTCGTTTAGAAGTAAATGAACATTACTATCAGAAAAATCAATGTACGCATTACTATGTGTATTTGATGTTACAAAAGTGGTAAATTTTAGAAAGATAAAAGTAAATTCGCACCAATTAATCTGTTACAATTTTCTACATTCATTTAAAAAGATTTTAACGTGCAACAACTACTATGTTTTATGGAGTTAAAAACAAAATTTATACGTTGGTTGAAGACTTGAAATAGTATAGAATTAGAATACTATCTTGTGGGGACAATTTCTCAAAGTTAGTATTAAGGCAGCTTCAAGAGTTTGACTTACCTACATTTATCTATCCTTTATTTATTTTTAATTTATGAAAAAGATAGACACAAATGAAAAATTAATGATACCTATTTTAATAAGTGAACTTACTAAATGTGTCTAATTTTTCACTTGTATCTATCTCTTTCAGAAGTTATATTTATGCCCAAGATTTTGTTTGCCTCATGGCATGGCATCATCTCTAGTTTCCCTATCTGTTTGTATTCATAGTTTTAGAATTATAAATATGAAAGTGTAATATTGAGTTTAAAAAAAAAAAATAGAATTAGAGTATACGAAGTTAAATAATGACAACTAAAAACCAACACTGAAATTTACCATATATGGATGAAAATAATGCAAGTGAGGAGAAAAAGTTCATGATCATTTCTAGAAAGAGCAAAAAATGAATAAGAGTGCAATACATTAGTATTTGTTTCTCGCAATGCTAAATTTCTTACCAAAAACAACAAGTTTGGTCATAAAATGACCACATAAAGTTAGGCTTCTAAATTCTAAAATTCACATTATTATAACGCTTTCTTCTAGGATCCTTAACCTTAATCTTCCAATGCCCATCACTCAAATTAGCATTTCTTGCTCTTTTTCTACGTTGCAATATCCTCTCATCCATCTTTTGTGTAAGCCGACAATATGCTTGCAACTTTTGTGGCATAGTATCATAAACCTTCCACCACATTTTGTGAGCCAAATCACTCGCAAAAACATGTAATTCTCTCATGTCCCAATTACAATCATAATCTCTATAACACATCCATGGCTTCAAACCCAAGTAATGCATCACATATAAATCCTCATGAATAATCTCATTATTATTATTTCCTTCAAAACTTTTTAAATAATTAACCTTTGTTGGCAACCTATGCCACCAAGTGAATACCTCGTTCAAAAAACCTTGGTCACCTCCATTATAAGGTTTCACCTTCAAAGTCTTGTTCATCAACTCCTCAAACATGCACATGGAAGGTTCAATGACCATCAACCCCGAATTAAAAAGTGTCAAGTCGTTAGGAGCAGCCGATAATTGAGGGTATGCAAAGAAATGATCAATATTTTTTAGTACTAGAAGATCAGAATCTAGGAAGATGATTTTGTCATACATTGTGAGTTGCCATATTCGTAGCTTACTATAGTTCCACTCGTTATATGTACCTTTTTTCGCAAATGGATTTAAGATACGTTGAATGTGTTTGATCTTCCATCCTGCGGATTTTAGACCCTTTATGGACTCGTGGCCAATTGAGTCATCGGCAAGGAGGAGGAGGTCTATTGTGTAGTAGTTGTTATCATTGTTTCCGAGGATGCTTTGTGCTAGAGCTATTGCGCCGCAAACATAAGCTTCTGATGAGTGAAGGACTGTCACATAAGCTAGATTTGGGACATGTATGGTGTAGTATTTCAATATTGTTGCTGATTGTGATATATAATTGCCTCTCCATACCTCTTTACCTATACAGAATATACACATGACCAAAATATGTTACTCCTTTTCTTATATTCATAATTTTTAGAGGAAATTACAACTAATTAAATGTGATTTCAATGATTGATTTTATATAACATACAAATTAATAAAACCTACCTTTTTCAGCATAACCTGGAGCAAGCTGACAAGTACCAACAGGCATAAGCATTTTGTGTCTAAGGCTCACCAAGTCAGGTTTATACACCCAATACTCACCTGATTCATGAAACAATAAATCATCACATCTGAAAATTTCTATCGTAGGACTGCATGTACCAATAAACACAACATAAACAGGTTGATAAGAATCCAACTTCATCACCCATCCACTTTCCACTACCAAATTAGCCACCACCAAATTAACTTGTAACCTGAAAACATCCTTAATCCCTTTCTCACATGGAACTCTTGCAACTACCACATTCACATCTCTATAACTCTCCCAAATTGGCATTGGCAAATCAATGCACTTTGGATGGCCATATTTCTCATCTTCATCAATCCATGTTGGGAATAAGTCTTTCCATTTCAAACTCTCATCAGCATGATCAAAATCAATAGACAACGTTTCTACATGTGGATAAAGTGCATTTAGTTGTTCATAAATACCAATATCATCAAATTTCAATCTTGGATTAATATTAACTACACCTACCTTAATCCTCTTGTTATCAATGTTTTTTTCTATGACATTAAACCAAGGTGGCTTTCTTTTGTCCAATTGGAATATGTTGTTGGTGACACTTTTGGGCTTCATTGAAAGTACAAAGAGTGTGAGGGTTATTGAGAAAAACATGAGAATGAGAAAAGTAATAGAAGGGGGTTTAGAGGCCATTTAGTTGCAGATTAGTTTTGCATTAATTTGTGAAAGTTTTGTAACATATTTATATTAATTAATCATGTTTTAGATATGTGATTTGGATTTTAGATGAGGGTAAGTTAAGAGGTGTGGTAACATTGTTTAGTGACTGATCTTTTGCATCTAACAATCAATAGACAGGATATACTGAAGTGTCAACTACTGATAGAGAATCGTCCCATGCCAATTGAGTGATAAATGATATCTGCGCTAATATTTTGTTAGTTGGTCACCTAAATTGTTTAGTTTTAATAGAGCATAAATCCAATATTTATAGGGTGATAAATGCAAATATGTGGCTGGAAAATATTGCAAACTAGTCGCCGGATTATAGTTCTATACTTCTATTAGTGGCGCTCCAAGGGTAGGAAAGGTTATCAAAGCAATTGTCAAGGACTTTCAAAAATATAACTTGATGAAAAGATCTCATTATATTACTACTTTGAAAATTTAATTAACAAGTAATTTATAATTAGGAGAAAACTTAGGTACAATTCCTTAGATGCTTTTCGTATGGTTCTTAACTAAAAATACCATGATTTCCTCAAATCCATAATTTTCTCAAAGTTTGTTACTCCAACTACATTAATTATTTCTTTACATATATGCCCCTATTTATTATACATCTTTTTCTTCAATCAACAATAAATAACATGTTGAAAACATAAACTAACATTTCTTAAAGGATAAAATTGTAAATACAATAGTGATTACAAACAACTTTAATACAAATATCCACTATCTTAATTTCCGTGATTTTGACAAAAGGATCTTATATATAGGGACGGAGGGAGTATATCCAAAAAATATGTATTTTTAGTTAGGAACCATACGAAAAACACTTAAAAAATTGTACCTAAGTTTTCTCCTTATAATTAATACCGTCTCAACAAATATTAAATTGATTGAATAGAGTGAGCAACTGGAATTTAGTGTGTTCATAGTGAAAGTGAAGCACACATTTGCAAAAATTGAAATTGAATATATTTAACTCTCCCTGCAATCAAGCTATTTTTTACATTGAATTAATTCTTACATTATGTGCACTGATAAAGATTATTATATACAAGAGTTAAGATATGTCAATTAGAAACTTAGCCGTGAAAATACTATAATATTTGTCATCACTTCCATTTGAAGGGAGGAAAAAAATACGTTTTAGAAAGAAAAAAATATAAGCTTCAAGGATGTATTTCAACGTCAACCTCAGGCAAAGGTAAATGCAAGACGATGTTTTCATTTTAACAGTATAACACGTTATTATATATATCACCATGAAGGCCCTGACTAATAAAAAGATGAAGAAGCATCCAATAATTTGTGTATAAAACTTGTGCTAACCTAATTCAACCTTGATAAAAAATTAAACCGAAGGTGGTGATAGTTATAAAAAATATTGCAAACTCTACTGCAGATGGCTTAAAAAAGCCTTCAATGTTAAAGCCTTTAGCCAAAGAGCAGACTAAATCCAGATCAAGGTATATATCACAACCCATGCACAAAGCCTTCGCCATTTAACCAGATGCACTCTTCCTTGCAGCATATATCCTGTAAGCACCGATCCCAACAACCGCCACTGCCGTTCCAACTGCAATATAATGCATTAATAAAATTATTAAACAAAACCCACAGTTATATTTTCTTGTGACTTAAATTTGAAGTATTTGGAACTCCAGAACAAAACTAGTCAAAAGATGAAGCAAAAGTAGGGGCTTGTTAACAGCCATTTATTTATTCATTTGCTACCAGTTGATTTTGTAGATAATACATTGGCCCTACCTAACCATCTCTACCCAACAAGAAATAAAATAAAAATGAAACAAAACCAGCAAGGTGAATCAGAATAATGATTTCAGAAAAAGTCCTCCATCATCAACACAATAGAAACAAAACAAGCTAACTGAATCACAAATAGCGACCACTTCAGTTGCATAACACCTCAAGGTTATAAGTGACAAATCATTGCAAAATCAAAATGAACTATGAAACCAAAAGAGAGAACACACGAACAAATTAAACCATGTCACCCAAAATTTAAGTAGGTTAAATAGGCTAATTTTATTAGTTAGCATACAAGACTGAACAGCTTTAACATATGAAGTTAAATGGAAATTAATGAACAACTAACAAATCAATCTGAAAACTGACATACCTGAAACACACAAAAGAGATCGCGATAAGATCTTGTTAATCTGCTTGCGGGTCTTTCCAGCTTCAGTTTCTGGAATGCTTAAATGAGGATGCTCGGCAGCAGTTACAATTCGACGGAATAAACTGTTGAAATCCCCCAACTTCACACTGATTGGTATAGGAGCCTCTACTCCCATGTCCTGACTAACCTACAAAACACATTGCCATGTCCGAAGATAAGTTGTTTGAAAAAACTTCACCGTCAAGAAATCACATATGCCATGATTATATATGCTATGGAAGACATAAGAACACATCATTTTTCCTGACAATCTCCTCTAACACTCAGCTATGCTTATCGGTACATCATTCCTTGTAGATGATACCCATAAATTGAAAAGCTAACAGTATTCTCTCTTCACTCTTTACCTTTGCTTGCAAGCTATGAAGCACGGACACTCCTGGGATTAGGCGTGTCCCCGTGTCGTGTCGGACATGTTTCGTGTCAGACACCGACACCTATAATTACACTGAATTATGTGATTTTCTCAAATTATTAGCGGTGTCGGCGTGTCAGTGTCTATGTCCGTGTCCGTATCCGTGCTTCATAGCTTGCAAGTCAGTAGCTTCCAAATATATATATAGATCAAATGCAAACAAAGACACAAAATGAACTCCAAGAGTACCAGGTTTTTAGCTACAAATCTGCAACTAACAGATTAATTGAGCATAGATAGAACACGGACCTATACTAAATGTGCGTGAAAGTGTTGTAATAAGAGTGAAAATTGTCTAATTGTAAAGGTGGCTCTTTTTCTTGACAAGGAAGATATGCCGTGATTATATATGCCAAGGAAGACATGAGAATACAACATTTTTCCTGACAATCTATTCTAACACTCAGCTGTGCTTATTGGCACATCATTTATTGTAGATGATACCCATAGATGGAAAAGACAACAGTATTCTCATCACTCTATGCTTGCAAGTCAGTAGAAAACGTTGAAAAATATATCTTTCCAAATATAATAGGATCAAATGCAAACAAAGACATAAAACAATATCAGGTTTCTAGCTACAGGTCTGCAACTAACAGATTTTAATTGAACATATATCAGAACACAAACCTATACTAATGCACACGAAAGCGTTGTAATAAGAGTGGAAACTGTCTAATTGTAAAGCAATCAAATAATAGATAGTAAATGGGTTGGTTTGAAAATTAATGAATTGCTGGTTGCCAAATCAAAGTTGATAAATCCCAGATGATTTGTAGAGCCAAATAAAACTTCAACTTGAAACAGGTATAGCAATATTTCCAAAATCATAGTTAATAGCTTAAAACTGCCATTCAAAGATGGCATACAGTAAAAAACCAGTAAAATGTAAATGTGGAAAAAAAAATGTCACAAATTCAAAACATCACAATATAAAAAAAGTGAAACAATGAAAAATAAAACTAGTTTTCAATCAGCTTAATCAAATTTCAATTTAAAGATTAAAGCATATATACATAGACTACTGCATGCTATATAATATAATTATTGCATATCAGAAAATTTTGGATGAAATCGTAGTTCCAAAACGTGACGTGACCATTCGCCGCATTAAATCTCTATTTATCTAAACATCCAACAATTATGTATATGATCATGCAAATTAATAAGTTAACGAAAAATACCCTAGTTGACTCTTGTATAGCCAATGCAAATGGATCCAGATCATCCTTAGCTGCAACTATAAGACAGGGCACCTCATAGCCAGTATTTTCTCCATGACCAGCAATCTGTACCAAGAGATCATATGATACTCTCCATGAAGACTCATCAGACCTAAAATAAATTTTTAATCAGCTAAGCTTTATACAACGAAAATTTTCCCAGGTACTTAGTATGAGTTGCTTATGGTCCAGATCACACGAAAATTTTCCCAGGTACTTAGTATGAGTTGCTTATGGTCCAGATCACATGAACATGAAATTACAGTTAACTTATAAGCAAATTTATAGGCAAACATTGATGCACTAAAATATCAGCAAATTTATTTACTTCCACCCATGTTGAATAACATCTTTCCGGAAACATCCTAAATTTATAGTTTTTATTTTCCAATAACCCTTTTATTTCCTTGAAGTACAATTAATGTTTTTGTTACATTTAACAATAACTGTAAAACTAGTGTGAAATAAGGTTTTTTTGCTTATAAACGAGACTGGAGGGGGTTTTCACAATCATGAGTATGAAAAATCAACCCCGAAATTGTGGTATTCAGCCTAACATTATTTTAGGAAGTTCATCCATATGCACAATCTAGTTTTTTCTAAAGCCTTCTAATTTCGTATGTTCAAAATATGCAAATGAACTAAAAATTCAAAGAAAAAAGTGGCAATATTCGAATTTATATACACCACAGGCAGCAAAATATTTAATATCAACGGTCACCTGTCATGGACAAAAACTGCAATGTCACATGAGGCCAAAGACTCCTTGTCGGCCACCAGTCTTGCAACTTCACCTTCTGGAATCTCTTTCAACACGAGATATTTTCTGTTTTCCTGCAAACAAAACAATAAAATCATGAATTTTGAGATATAAATACAAAGATTGACAAAAAAAAATAATGCATCAAATGGAGACTCTGGTGCGGCAAAAGGTGAAATAAATTAAATGTCTTCCTGTCACAGTAAGAAGTTATTATCAAATGCCAGGCAAGTAATCATTGTACCCTAGAAATATCAACAACATTTACCCTGGATATATCAACAACATTTACAGCATAACGATCCTCGTTGGTTGGATTATAAGCTTCAGAATATGGCCTGCATTATGAATTCAACAACAATAAGACATGATGCCAAATAAGTAAATCTATATTACCAGGACTCTTATAGGTAACAACGAAAATACCTTCCAATGAAAGAATTCAATATTGCGGATTTTCCGGACTTTCTAGGCCCAAAAACGAAGCACTGCAATACATTTCTTTCTGAATGTTGTTTTTTACGATCTACGCGTCGCTTCCTAGTCACACGGACAGCAGATAATGGTTCACCAGGGAACCCTATGTATATCAGATTCTCCAAACTGAAGGACGGGTTTAGAAGTGTCATGAGTGCCCACTGCCCAGAAAACATATAATTTCTCTTTAAAATATTAATTGTGATGCAAATAAATGTTATATGCATTGAAAAGATACACAGACCATACATACAATCATATATCATGTAAAACTGAAGCAATCTTGATTCTCAAACACTATTTAAATAGAGTGATAAAACTTTCCATAGAAACTCACAACTCTTCTACGAACATTGTTCAACAAATATATCTTAAAAAATCAATGGTTATTGCAAATAAATGTGAAACTTAGGCAACATTGATTCCAAAACACAATTTAAATTGAGTGAGAAAACCATCCATAGAAGCCCACCACTCTTATACGAACATATATATCTTAAAAAAGTAAATGGTGATGCAAATAAATCGTATATGCATTGAAACAATACACAGACCAGACAAGCATCATGTAAATCTCTGAGGCAACCTTGATTCAAAAAACACTACTTAAATTGAGTGATAAAATTAACCATTGAAGTTCACCACTCTTCTAAGAACATTGTTCAAACAAAAAATATATCTTAAAAAAATCAACAGCGATGCAAATAAATGTTATATGCATTGAAAAGATACACAGACAAGACATACAGTCATACATCATGCAAAACTGAGGCAACCGTGATTCTCAAACACTAATTAAATTGAGTAATAAGACTTTACATAGAAGCCCGCCACTCTTCTATGAACATTGTTCAACAAAAATGTAAGAGGGACTAGAGACAAAAATAGAAGATGTGTGCACCTCAGACAAAAATGCATCAAGTGATAGTCCTCCAAATGCATTTCTTTCAACAGCATCCTCATATAGATTTCCGATCCAGGGACTACAATTTAAAATTGTAAAATATCAAATAACATTGCCAAGGGTCCTCACATGTAAAATATGTCATAGCTGGACTTAAACAGTGAAGAAGCAAAGACTCGGAAGTATATTATATATAACACACCCTGTCATGTGTGTACATTTGAAAAATTGCCCAACAGAAGATTCCGTGTCATAATATTAGGATAGCAATCTACCTTTCCGGGGCAGTGGAAAACAATTCTTCAAGTTCACGGGGACGCAACATCCCATCCTAGATGAAGGAAAATATGTGGTTAATTTGCAAACTGTGCAGCGATAAAGTCAGTAGTGAAAATGTCTGAAAATGATTGGGGAGCAGCAAGAAAAGTAAAATTATTCAGGGTCACATGTGCAAAAGGACATACCAAATCAGCATCAAATGATTCAAAAGTTGTCTTCAAGAAATCAATTGCTTCATGTGTCAATTCAACACTCTGCAAACGTTAAATCCAAAGAGAATAGAATAAGATATAGGATCTAAGTTGTCAAGAAATTGAACACAAACAGGTATAACATATAAAGAGCATAATTCACAAGACCAAGATTCAACTAGAAAAAAAGAGAATAAAAAAAGCACCTGATCAGGAGTGCGCTTCAAAGGTGGAACTGCATCATCAGCAAGCTTGATTTCATCATTATATCCGAACTTTCTGAGCACAGTCCATGTAGTCTCAAGACGCCCTTTTTCTATGAAAAGGGCATGAAGAAATAGAAATCCCGTCAAAGTAAGTCCTCGTTCGTTAACACCTTCAGACAATTTATCTTGCACAACCTTCTTTACACCCACAATTTCTGCTGGTTGCAGAGGAGCGTTGAAACATCTAACCTGTATATAGTTTGGTTAGATTTTTCACAAATCTTATACACATGTTAACCTACGATAAAATTATCTTAGCAAGCTAATAATCAAGTTGCAAGTTGTCATGTTATCATACTCAGATAATAAAGGTGTCATGTTATAATACTTGGATAATAAGCAAGCCACAGTTTTGACATTCAATATGAGAAGGAAAAAGTCAAACCTGAAAATCGTTCAGTTCAGCATCGCTTAGGGCACCATCTCCATCTGAGTCGCAGAGAATAAAAATCCGCTTCAAAGCCCGCACACATCGAGGCTTTAGAGTTTGTGTTTCTTGATCAAATAAAGGAGCTGTTGGATGAAGAACAGCCTTTTGTGCATAGTAGAAAACTTCAGGGACCTTCAGAAAGAAAATTCAATTACAATTGTATGAAAGACATAACTGCAGCACCTTAGAAATGACATTTCAACAAAGGAGGAATCTCATTGCAATAGTATGAATGAAAGATACCTGGATAAGCCTAGATGCCGAACACTCGATGCAAGTTTCAATCTCGCGGAACTGTTGCATTATTGGCGACATCACCTGTTCTAGGCTCACCTGCTGATTTTCATCTCGCAAATCCAGCTTACAACCGACCACTATAACTGGAACATTCACCTGTTCATGAAGTTCAGTCAAATATTTATGTCAATCATTAATTCTCTCTGAAAATGAAAATACAAGCATTTAATGTGAATTTAGATTAAGTTGTACAGTTACTATATACAAACAAGTACATATGAATAGATGTTCTTCCATAAAAGATGAGTGTAACTGGTTTAGCAGTTTATACCTACCTATATCAAGTCATCCCCTTCCATTCTTGTAGCATATTAATTTTGTCCCTTTTTATTCTATTTATTCATTTAGGGAAGGGGAAGGGGGGCTAAAGGAATTGCAATGAGTATAGAATACTTAAGACACAAAAACAAGAACAGGAGAGATCATAACCTCTAAGTTGCGGAGGTGAGGGAGCCAAACTGTACTTAGATTTTCAAGTGTCTCGGGTCTATCACATGCATAAGTGAGGACAACGGTGTCAGCCCGCTGTAGTTCTTCAGCAACTCGATTGCTGTCCGCAACACTGCAAAAAGAATAACAATAATAAGCACAAAACAATAAAGTGAAATGGTTAACATTCAGATTAGGGTAAACACTTCCTTAGCGATAACACATAGATAAAGAAAAAACATAAGCATGAAATGCATATTGCAGTGTAAGCTTTTATGTATTCTCTTATTAGGCAAATAGATAACATAAACATAATTCAATAAATAAATAAAAACTTAACATAATATGACTATATTGATCAACAAACAGCTCAAAAACCAAACTGTTTAGGGCCTGTTTGGATTGGCTTATTTAAGCTTAACTAACAACATAAGTTTTGCGAGACTGTTTTGGAGAATTTATGAAAACTTATGACAATTTTGATAAGCTTTTTCAACTTATTTTCATAAGTTCTGCAATATAGCTTGTAAAAACAACTTATAGCACATACAAAAACAACTAACAGTTTTTTATTTTTTGCAATAAAAATAGCTTATGCAAGCTTTTCGAATTTATGAAAATTTTCATAATCTTTTTTCAACTTATTTTCATTAGTTCTACAATGTACCTTGTAAAAACAACTTGTAGCATATACAAAAAATTAAATTAACTATCATTTTATCTTTTGCTATAAAAAATAGCTTGTGCAAGCTTAAAGAATTTATGAATACAGCTTATGAAAATTTTCATAAGCTTTTTTTAACTTATATTCATAAGCTCCGATATAGCGAGTAAAAACAACTTATAGCAAGCATATACAAAAACAATTCAACAGTTATTTTATCTTTCGCTGTAAAAATAGCAAATGCAATCTTAAAGAATTTATGAAAACAGCTTATTATAATTTTCATAAGCTTTTTTCAACTTAATTTCATATGCTCCAATATAGCTAGTAAAAACAACTTATAACATACAAAAACAATTTAACAATTATTTTATCTTTTGCTATAAAAATAGCTTGTGCAATCTTAAAGAATTTGTGAAAACAGCTTACGACAGTTCTCACAAGCTTTTTTCCGGCTTAAGTTCATAAGTTCTACAATATAGCTTGTAAAAAGTAAAAACAATCTATAGCATATACAAAAACAATTTAACAGTTATTTTTCCTTTTGCTATTGAAATAGTTTGTGCAAACTTATAGAATTTATGAAAACAGCTTATTACAATTTTCCCAAGCTTTTTAAGGCATACAAGTTTTCTAATATAGCTTGTCAAAAATACTTTAGCATATACAAAAACAATAACAATTATTTTATCTTTTGCTATGAAAATAAACGCGCATGTGCTATAAGCTGCAAATAAGCTGTAATGATACAAAAAGTAACTTCAATTCTCAGTTTTAATTCTTTTGAAAAATCAAAACATCAGTACTTTAACCTAATCAATTCCGATTCATGCGTCAATTATTAAAAATATTAAAAACGTAATTAAGTTGCTAACGAAGGAATCTAAAGAAGAACGTGAAATTTTCTTACCGAGAAGAAGTATCGATGATGGTGATAGGAACACGATCAGGATAAAGATCAACAGCTAGCGTAGTGGGAGGCAAAACGGGAGCAACATTGGGACGGAAATTCTCGGTGGAAGCGGTGCTGATGAGACTTGATTTACCGGTCCCTTGGTCACCGGCAACGACGATACGAACTCCGGTACGAGCATGTGGGTTAACGGTGTTAGGTACAGCTCTCACCATTGATGATGCAGAAAGAAGAAAACCTAGAATCGAAAAAAGAATTAGAGTGAGATTGCGATGTAACGAAGCGAAAACGAAGGGGAAAAGAAGAACCCTAAATCTTACTGTGTTTGTGAAGTGTGAACTAGACGGTGCCGTTTGAGAGTTTTGATTTCGATGATGGGTTTTTATATATTTGTGACTTATTTCTTGTCTTGCACCCTACTTCACCACATAATTCGCTATTTTTTTTGTTGTAAATTAATTGATAATTACTTGGAATTGGAAAATAATTTTTGCTTTATTTTTTTTTTTTTTTTTCTTTCTCGAGGGAAGTTTTGCTTGACATCTTCTTATTCCTAAACAAAGCTTTGTTGCCCTAATTTTAACCTAATATTTTAGCAACTTTTCCCTCCTTTAAAACCTAACCATATTTCCTAATTCTCCTCCTCCAAACCCTAACCATCTAACTTCACTCCTCCTAAACCAAATTTCATAATTCCCCTCCTCCAAACCCTAACCAATATATTTTAATCTTTTCTCCTAAACCGAAATCTCTTTTTAAAACCATACCTTTCTCTCCTCCAAACCCTCACCAATATATTTTAATCATTTCTCCTAAACCGAAATCTCTTTTCAACATGGCTTCCAGAAACATTTATCGCTGTTTTAAAGTATAATTCATTCTTTCAATCCCTTTTAATCTTTTGTAGGTCCGTTGGTGAAAAACCCTTTTTCTGATCTTGACAAAGCAATCAACAAGCTCAGACTGAAATACATATCATATATCGTTGAATATGACATTGATGTTGTATGTGTTTTTTGCGAAATATATCTATTCTTAATTATTTGCATTCTATTTTATCATCTTCTTATTCCTAAACAAAGCTTTGTTGCCCTAATTTTAACCTAATATTTTAGCAACTTTTCCCTCCTTTAAAACCTAACCATATTTCCTAATTCTCCTCCTCCAAACCCTAACCATCTAACTTCACTCCTCCTAAACCAAATTTCATAATTCCCCTCCTCCAAACCCTAACCAATATATTTTAATCTTTTCTCCTAAACCGAAATCTCTTTTTAAAACCATACCTTTCTCTCCTCCAAACCCTCACCAATATATTTTAATCATTTCTCCTAAACCGAAATCTCTTTTCAACATGGCTTCCAGAAACATTTATCGCTGTTTTAAAGTATAATTCATTCTTTCAATCCCTTTTAATCTTTTGTAGGTCCGTTGGTGAAAAACCCTTTTTCTGATCTTGACAAAGCAATCAACAAGCTCAGACTGAAATACATATCATATATCGTTGAATATGACATTGATGTTGTATGTGTTTTTTGCGAAATATATCTATTCTTAATTATTTGCATTCTATTTTATCAACGTGTGTGATGTTTTTGTTTGTTATTTTTTTAGGGTGCAGTATGCTTGCCAAACATGTTTGGCGGTGATTTCGGAGATCAAATTGGGCGTTATGCAATATTGACTGATCCTAAGTCCAACAAGTTTGAAGTATTGGTTGACAGAGTAAACGAAGCATTTTTTTCTCACAAAGGGATGGAAAGCGATTCGTGACTTTTACGGAATCGATCTTGGTGCCCGGATTACCTTGGTTTTTGTGGGTGACGGACAGTTTGATATACACTTGACTGATAGGTTTCACAAGAATATCCCCTACCCGGTTTTTGATCCCCCTATGCATTTCCTTCTTGACAAGATGAATTTGCAAGCAACTTTCGATGAGTATCTCCCCCCAATAACACTCTTCTTGCTTATTGTCACAATATTAGTGACATGGTTCTTGATTTCGAAAAAAATTAACTGAGTATGATGTTACAAAAGGTTGTATGGTATGATACACTTTTCGTGTCCACCTTAACTTATTTTGTTCCTTTTCCGTTTGTGAGCTAACTTTTGCAACTATTCCTTATGAACATTTCAAGATAGGACGGCGTTGAAATAGGTTTGTGGAAGCTCGCAGGCTCCGTGAAGGTGTGAAGATCAGAGGGGATGCTCCGATGGTTGGGTCACATGATACCATCTACCTTGATGTTATTTACAATTAGTCCATGTTTAGATAAATTGTGCAAGACCTTTCCAATTTGAATTTTAAGTTTTAGTTTCTTAGAGTTTTGGAAGCATCTATTTTTTTTGTCTTTGAATTTAGCAAATGTCCCTTGAATTTCATAAATAATTTAGCCTTGCTTGCTTTGCTTTTTGATTTATATATTTGTGTTTGTTTTTGTGTTGCTGAATCAATTTAGTAGCATGGCTGTGTTACTGAAGCATTTTAGTAACATGGCTTTTAGTAACATTATTAGTAACAATTACTAGAATCAATTTAGTAGCATAGCTGTGTAACGTCTCCTCTTAACATTATTACTAACAATTACTAATCCTAATCTCTAAAATATGTTTTGGGTGGAAACAAACTAAAATCCTAATCCTAATTTCTCTCAATCAAGTAACTAAGAGATTTCATCCACATCTCTAAACTAACTTTTTGGTGGAAAGAAACTAAAATCCTTATTTCTCTCATTCAAATAATTAGGGGATTTCATTCACATCTCTAAAATATGTTTTGGGTTGAAACAAACTAAAAATCCTAATTCATCTCATTCAAATAACTACTAAAGATTTTATCCACATCTCTAAAATATGTTTTGGGTGGAAACAAACTAAAATCCTAATCCTAATTTCTCTCATTCAAGTAACTAAGAGATTTCATCCACATCTCTAAACTAAGTTTTTGGTGGAAACAAACTAAAATCTTTATTTCTCTCATTCAAATAATTAGGGGATTTCATCCACATCTTTAAAATATATTTTGGGTGGAAACAAACTAAAAATCATAATTCCTCTCATTCAAGTAACTACTAAAGATTTCATCCACATCTCTAAAATATGTTTTGTGTGGAAACAAACTAAAAATCCTAATTCCTCTCATTCAAGTAATTACTAAAGATTTCATCCACATCTCTAAAATATGTTTTGGGTGGAAACAAACTTAAATCCTAATCCTAATTTCTCTCATTCAAGTAACTAAGAGATTTCATCCACATCTCTAATCTAACTTTTTGGTGGAAACAAACTAAAATCCTTATTTCTCTCATTCAAATAAGTAGGGGATTTCATCCACATCTCTAAAATATGTTTTCGGTGGAAACAAACTAAAAATCCTAATTCTTCTCATTCAAGTAACTAAGAAATTTCATCCACATCTCTAAAGTAACTTTTTGGTGGAAACAAACTAAAATTTATTTCTCTCATTCAAATAAGTAGGGGATTTCATCCACATCTCTAAAATATGTTTTGGGTGGAAACAAACTAAAAATCCTAATTCCTCTCATTCAAGTAACTACTACACATTTCATCCACATCTCTAAAATATGTTTTGGCGAATCAACTATGGTAATTCTTAAGTAAAAAAAAATGCCAATTCTTAAGTAAAACAAAGTGCCCCATCAACAATATTAATTTCATTTTATTCATATTAATCTTTATCCTAAAATGTTGGTCATTTCCTAATTTTTTTTCCACTATTTTGTGCTTATCCTGATAACTAATACTCTTTATTGCTCAACCGACATATCATACTCACACGTATTCCACCTTTTTCCTATAAATATATCATAACCTATTAGCCAAACCATCTCAATCTAAATAAGCATCCTCTCTCTTGGAAAGGAAAAAACAAGCCAATGATGTCTGCCAAATACACTCCAATCTCAGCTGTTTCTGGAGGAAGAAAGAATCTCAAGATGTGTGTGCGAGTTGCTCACATTTGGTTGATTCGAGAGAAGAAGGTCCCCGCTAGCATCATTTTCATGAACATGTTACTGGTCGATGAAAAGGTTTCTGCATGTTTGCACTCTTAGCTTTAAAATTAAACTAATGTCATTGTTGTTTTTTAGTTATGTAATTTAACCAGCTGTTTAATGTTGTTGTTGTCGTCAATAGGGTGGACGTATTCACGCCACAGCTAGAAAAGATTTGGTGGCAAAGTTCAGGTCCATGGTTCAAGAAGGGGGTACATATCAGCTTGAAAATGCAATTGTAGGTTTTAATGAAAGTCCTTATAAGGTAACTTCACACAAACATAAGCTTAGTATGATGCACAATTCAACTTTTACCAAAGTACACTTGCCTGCTATCCCTATGAACGTTTTTGAGTTCAAGCCATTCAATGAAATTCTCTCTTCAACTGCCGATGAAGTATCTACGGGTAAGACTTCAATTCTGAATGTGTGTTGTACATTATTTCTACCTATAAGCATTCGTTTAGGAATTTCATACATTTGTTTTTGCTTTTGTATACGTAATTTCAAATGTTATTGGTCATGTAATTGAAAGAGGTGATATAAGGGAAACTGAAAAGGACGGAAGGAAAAGCAGGGTTATTGATCTCACTTTAAAAGATCTTGAGTAAGATTTGTCTCTTTCTTTGTACCTGGTTGTAATATAATTTTAATATACCTTATGTTCCTGAATTGATATTTTGGTAATATTTTATTACAGAAACAACCGCTTACATTGCTCTCTTTGGGGTGAGCATGCTGACAAAATTGTGACCTTTTTTGGCAACCATGACAACGACACACCTACTATATTGATATTGCAGTTTTGCAAGACACGCATGTATTTAGGTATGTCGTGTTTTAAGTTTGTGCTTTCTGCTGATATCAACAATGAAATGTGAAATTATGTTCACTTGCTGTTGATTTTTTAAAAAATTAGGTGCTATGGGAGTTGCTAATGCCTTTAATGGGACTAAGTTGATACTTAATGGCGATTTGCTTGATGTCGCTGCGTACATGACACGGTAACCATTTACATTTTTATATGCTTTAGAATAAAGGCAAGTTTTTTGGGTCGTAATTAAGTTGTCTGGAGGTCTCACCACTCTTCTATTAACATTGGTGCCCTTTTATTAGAATGAAAAATGCATCAATACAGTTCACCCGAAGTGTCAGCCAAATTTCAACGAACAGCTCCGCGTCTTTATCAGATGACTTGCTGAACACTAACCGAATGACAATTGAAAGCATGATTGAGTCAACTGAGGTAGCTATCTGTTTATTGAAATTTTTAGACGTCGTTTTGGATTCATCTTTGTTATTTTTCACATGGACAGTTGTACGTCACAATATCACGGGTTACTTCGAGGGGTGGTTTAAAGATATTGATTAATGACGACGACGGCGATGATACCAATGTTGCATCAAGTGTGATCTACAGAGAAGTTTTCCGTAATGTGTAGGACTTTTTTGTGTACTATTCATTTTCTTACTTATTGAAACTATTTGCATGTCAACGAACTTCAGTTTCCCTTTTAAAATTATATGTTATGTTAAAGTAACAGGAACTACGTACTAGAATTATGGAACAATAACAAAGTCTATGGTAATTAACATTTTGCTTTGATTCACGACAATTTTTACATTCAAGCGAACTACAGTGTTTTATTTTTTCAGTGAGTATTAATTTTTTAAATGACACGTGCGTTAGCACGGGTCAATGGTCTAGTGATAATAAATACTACTAGCGAAGAGACGGTACTCATGTGTCCATCTTTATGTTGTTTTTATTGTGTTAACGTTTCAAAATTATGAATGATATATTTTTTTATGAAATTTTAATTTTGATTAAAACTAAAAATATAAATGTTTGTTGTTTTCAGATTATAACAAACCAAAGAAATAATGATTATCTATTTTAATGACACAAATAATATAACAAAAGAATATAATCTAATTTTTTTTTTTTAATAACACCAATAACAATCTTTATTATAAAAAAAGTTGTTAAGGGCATAATTGAAATAATAAAAAGGAAGTATAAATATAGTCATTCATCTAGTTTGTTACAATTTTTAAATAATAAAGGACGAAATAAAAATCAGACATATGTGTGTGTATATATCTCGTAAAAATTAAAAGAAAATCTAAATTTGTATCCTTTATTATTAATTTTCTAAAAAAACAAAAACATGGCCATTCGTAAAAGAGGCTTTGATTCTTTTCCGTGTATTGCAATAAGATTAGTAAAATGCAGATTGATAATTTTGATTTTGTAATATATGCTAAAATAACGAGATACTTTCCATAAGTGTCAATCAGAATCAAAGTGAAGTTTCAGAATTTGGCCATGTCATTATAGCTTGAATTACTTTTTTTTTTTTCACACTAATTTTACAAATTATTGGGTTGAGTTCCATATATTACTCCCATAAAAAATAGGATTAAATTTGTATTATTTGTCCACTAAATATATCAACTTTCATTTTTAATCTCTCTAAAAATTTCTTTCAAACTTTAGTCTCTCACGTTATTAATTTTAGTATATTTTTTTTTACAAAAAATTATGTTGCATGTCCGAGGTGATTTTTTATGACATTTTATTAACAAGACCATAAGTATGTTATTGTGTGACGTCAAACTTAGTGGATATCACCATTGTCGATTATGATATTAAGTGAAGTAACTATGAAGACACGTTGCTACATTAGAAAAGAGTGAAAAAAATCCTACTATCAAACCCCAATAAGTGTGAAAAAGAAAAGGCAAACAAAAATAAATAAAAAGAATCCTGAAATAGGGGCACCCTTCAGTTGTTTTTAAATGTGGACTTTTTATGAGTTTTTTTTAGGAATTCCAAAGAGTTGTTAGCTTGAGTAATAGAAGAAGGATGTAAAACTTTTTAATGCATCCAATCATATCACTTCTTGATGCCACTTTTTTTAATGTTAGTCTATAAATATTTAGTTTGCATGATTTGATTGGATACATATTTAAAAAAGTTTTAGGTTGTGAGTGCATCAAATAATATCGATAAGAATTATCATCTTTTTGTTCGTAAGACCTATCTCAACCGATAAATATCATTATTGTTAGATTTGACAACTTTATTTGAGTTAGAACTCAAAACCTTATAATTATGTATGAGTTTGAGATAGTGATTGCCACTTCATCTACGCACAAATTTGTCATCAATTTTTGGCTTATTGAACTAGAATTGCCATTTATAATCTACAATAATGTACAATTTCTTAATTAATACACAAATTCAAAAATTCTGATTCACGAGTCCTCGATACACGGTTACATGTCTCGTATAGTTACCTAAATATTAGTTGTGGGACAAAGAAAATCGTTAACAAGCACCCAAATCATCAGTAGAGACATGTGTGCAGTTTTTTTTTTTTTTGAGAGCACATGTGTGCAGTTATCATTTAAGAAAAAACAAGCACATTTTTATATTGGCCACAATCGTTGATGTGTCAATCATTGATTTGAAAGAGATATGTCGCTTCACCCCAATCCTTCTTATCTTTCTGATGTATACCTATGGTTTAAAAATAGTTAAGATGAAAGAGAGAATAATATGGGAGAGATAGAGAGTTTAAGCATCGTAGGTTCAATTTCTAAACATATGCAATTATTTTACATTTCACTATCAAAGTGTGTACATCATCAGTTTTCACATCTAATATCGTAGAGTTGCATATAAATGTGATTTGATGGCTGGAGAGGAGAATTTAAGTTGATAAGGTAGTTCAACTCCAACCCCAATTCCAAACAATAGTGCTTTCGCAGTCAATATCTACCAGGGTTAATCCATAAAAAACAAATGAACCAGTACATGATATTTTTGAAAGATTCACTTCAAGTCTTTGACCGCATAGAAAATACTGTATTAAGATTCAGATTAGAAACATGTAAAGCTTTAGGGTAAAATCAATCATTATTCTTATTCATAGTTGAAAATTATGCATAAAAAAAAAATCATAGCAAAAAATCAGCCAGAAAATAGCCACCAATAAAACCACGGCATTCCCTCCCTACTACAATACATTGAATATTCTTTTCCAGACCGAACTCTTCTTTCCGATGAAATTCGTAATTGAACTTATTATATGACCAGCTCGATTAAATGGAACATGACCAGCTCGATTATATTGAACATGACCAGCTCGATCATACTGAACATGTTTCAACGCCCTGCAAGATAGAAACCAATAGACTTCAGAATTTTAATCCCAGAAACCATAACTCCCTTGCACTGAATACACTCAAATCCCACTTTTCAAGCAACAAAATTAAACATGCTTTGACATTTTTTGTCACAGAACTTTTCAACCAAAACTGGACATCTGATCCAGAGTCTTAATCTTTCAAAATGTATAAGCTACCACAACAGAGTGAATTTAACACAAGGTTTGATGAGTTACAAAATATGATCTATGTCTTTTCTGCACAAACAGGTTATGATGGAGGAATAACAGTGGTCATCGCCTACAATTCCGAACGATTTCTTCTAAAATATCATTGACTAAAAAAAAATGCAAATTAGGCCTTCGATTTCTTCCCTTTGGCTTCATTATTCGGTTGGTTCTTGAATGGCAGGAAAGTTTTTCCAAACATGAACGGCCTAAGGACTTCTGGTATCTCTACTCCATCCTCCTTCTGGTTGTTCTCTAGTATGCAGCAAATGGTCCTTTCAGTAGCCGTGAGAGTGGAGTTCAACAAATGAACATATTGCTTCAACTGCTCATTGCTCTGTAACAGGATAAGAGAGGCAAAGCCTAACAGTTAAAATTATGAAACTACAGTTATTAAATAGCATTGAATTCAGTTAGCCAAAAGAACATATTGCTCAAGTAGCAATCATTGACAAACTTTAAGCTATGAGTCTAAATGAAGACTATATTAGTATTCTAAACAGAAGTAAACCCATCATCAATGACAGTTATTCTAAAAATATTTAACAAGGATAAAATTTCCTCCTCTGCAAAGTAAAATTTCAATAAAAGACCAATCAGCAGAGAAGGAAGAATTTAGAAATTTCAGGAAGAATGCGTTATATAAACTGATATTCCGAGATTCTAACATATACAGGGAATCATCTCTCCCCTCCTCTCTCTAGAATAACTTCTTGACCCAACAGTACTAATAATAAAGCCAGAGTTTAACTGCAGAATAAAATTTAATTATTCTAAAAATTAAATTGGTCTTCTAAACTGAAGTATCACAAACTTAATTATTCTAAAAATATTTAACAAGAATAAAATTTACTCTTCTGCAAAGTAAATATTAGTCGTCAAAATAGAAGTAAGCACCGCCATCACTGACAGTTATTCCAAAAAAAAAATTAAACAAGGATAAAATTTACTATTCTGCAAAGTAAAATTTCAATAAAAGACCAGTCAGCAGAAAAAGAAAGAATTTAGAAATTTCCAGAATGGGTTATATAAATTGATATTACGAGGTTCTAACATATATGAAGAACTTAGGCATACTGATCCTCCTCTCTTTAGAATAATTTCTTGACTCAACAATAATACTAAATAATAAAGCCATCAATGTGATGAACTTAGGTATACTGACCTTCTTCTGTCCGTATCGAATTTCTAATTTACGGGCTTGGTAGTCTGTACAATTTGAACAGGACACCAACTCCCTGTATGTTTTAGAAGCTGGAAACCATGCTTCTAGATCATACTTCTTAGCTGCGGCATCATTCAAAGCTCCAGATACGATGGACACAATTTGATAGGGAATGTTCAGCTACAATAAATAAAATGCAATTACATAAGAGAAGAAAATAAAAATAAAAAAGATGGCAAATAAAGTTAAAGTTATTGATTTGGGTTGAAAACGACCAAGTGAGGTAATACAAATGTATGAGTAACCAATACAGAATATAGGCAATAATCATATATCTCAAATTTACAAGAAATAAAAAGATGCATTAAACATTACTTTGATTAGACATGTTTGGCATGTCAAAGACATAACAGATAACAGTGGGTTAATCTAACACTGGGATTCAGTTCTTAATGGAGGGAACATTATGAAGGACGTTGTCATACCGCTTTGTAGAAGTCCTCGGAGTTTTTGAGCATTTCCTCATGCATGTCCCATGAATCATTATCATTTGGGGTAGTCATGCAAAACTGCTCCACCTTCTCAAACTGGTGAACTCGGAAGATTCCTAAAGTATCCCGACCATGAGATCCAGCTTCTTTACGAAAGCAAGATGAATATCCAGCATACCTACAGCAAGCATGTTCCCAAGATTAAAAATAACAATTTTCCAATTTTAATATTAAACATGTAACTAAATTCAAGTTACCTTAGGGGTAGACGGGTAGGATGGATCCATTCGTCTGAATGATATGCACACAGAGGTTGTTCTGCTGTTGCAATCAGATACTTATCATCTCCTTCCCCGGTTACCTAAAGAAGAAAAGAAAATCCTAAGATAAGCTCAAATCAGAGGAAAAAATTGGGGTGGATATTAGCTTGTTATGTAGTTTTAATTTCAGACAGTATATTCAATAATCTTTAACTCCCTCCAGTCTCGAATGTAATCATTAAATATAGAAACTATTCAAATTCAATTGCCACAAAAAAATAAAAACTTCTTTCACTATAATTAATGATGGCATTCCTAAAATAGCCCTAAGTTTTCTTTTTCAAAGACTCTTATTCTCATGGAACATTTTTTCATCAAAATTGCTTCTTAGGATGCACACACAAAAATAAATAACATTTTTCACAAGATCGAGAAAATTACTTGCACTTAACCAAATTTCTTAGTATGTGTGAAATTAGGGGCTTCTGCTTAAAATGGATACCAGAAAGAGTATAATACAAAAAATGCCACCATTGCACCATGCCAGTATGCTTCTTGTTATAAAGTTTAGTGAGGAAATCATTCCTTAGGAAAAATTGAAAAATGGCAATATAATGAAACAAAGAAGCTATCTTTGTCGTGGTGAATGAAAACCAATCAACAGAAAAAAGAAACACTACAATAATGTTATTTGCAGTATGGCACATTAAAAAAATAAAACATAAGAATCTAAAAAACAAATTATAAGGTTTTACTAAGAATCTAAAAAATATCGGCATCGCTAACATGTCTTATAATAAAATTTAATTCTTATAAGGACACCTAGATCAATAATGGAATGAACTTGATAATTTTACCTTGTAAAGCTCTTCATCAAATTGGGCTAGTTGAGCACACTTGGACATTATATCTTTCTTGATGAAGAATGGAGTATGTAATGCAGTATATCCCCTTTCCGCCAAAAAATTAAGCCCAAACATGATTAGAGCTTGGTTAAGAAAAACACCATCTCCTTTGAGATAGAAACCTCTACCTCCAGCAACATCGGCTCCTATTATACATCAAACAACATGACAAAATATTAGATACATTCAGAATAGGTATATGACCAGAAATGTAGAAACTATTGAAAGCCTTAGCTACTGCAGTTGAATCACAACAGTGTTCCATAGGTAACTAACATAAAAAGCTTCAGCTGGGAAACACAAATACAGTGAAAATGATGATGCACAATTAACTAAAAGAAATTATACTCTTCTACATTATATTTTAAGGCATCAAGCAACATGTTAAATCATTTTTTTTATAAGTAGTCTAGTGGCTAGAGCTCCAGAGCTCACACATTTTAAATGTGGAGAAGTGGGGTGTCCGGGGTTCGGACCCCGGCCTCTGCATATAATATGCAATATCCCAACCAACATGTTAAATCATATCAAAATACTTGACCGTGTCCAGATTCGGGATAGTGGCAGAAAGATATCGTACAAATTATGAATTAGTGCAACAGCTAACCTAAAACACACATAAAACAGTTACGGAAGCAGAAAACTAGAAGGAAAGCGTACTGGAAAAAGAATAACATTTATTATTAGTGCGTTTGTTTGTGTGATCCCTAAAAGCCACCATGCATTGAACCTGAAGCTAACAAATATAGCTCCAAAAAAGACTAGCTACCATGAAAACAAACAGCTACTGTGATTACAAAAACAAGAGGATTACAACATCCTGAACAGTAATCACATTCCAAACCTCACAATATTAAAACAAATAAACAATGTGACTTAAATATGTAAATAAATTCAAACCTTTCTTCAAATCAGCTATCTCAAGCAAGTCAACAAGATCCACATGATTCTTGAGCTTCGGTTCATCTCTTTTCTCACCCCATGTTCGGACGACAAGATTATTAGCCTAAAACATAAATTATCCTATGAATTTCAAACAAATACTACATTATCAAAGAAAAAATCAATAGAATTGTAAATAAAACAAACCTCATCATTGCTGATGGGAACAGAATCATGAACGAGGTTTCCAATGGTTTCCAATTTAGAATTCAAGAGGTTTAGGGTTTCCTGAGCCTCAACCTCTTTTTCAGCTATCTTTTTCTTAATCTCTTCAGATTTAGCAATAAACTCGGTTGCATCTTCACCACCCTAACACACACAGAAACAAAAAATCAACAATGCAAAAATCGAAAAGAAAATAAAAAAAAAATTGAGATATGCTTACTCGCTTGAGTTTGGAAACTTCCTTATTGATTTTGTTGACTTCTTTACGGAGATTCTCAAACTCGAATTGACCTGAAATAAACAAAACAGGATTAGGTTAATGACATTGAAATTTGTAAACTGAAGATGAATGGAGGAGGAAGAGATTATTACGTTTTCGCCATTCTTTGTCGAGATTAATAACTTCGTCAACTACTTCGACGCTGGCAAAACGACGGCGTTGAGATTCACGGATGATTTCAGGGTTGTGACCCTTTTCAACTCGGAAGAGATTGATATCTAACATATTTTCAGGGTTGAGTCGCCGTCTAGCGAAGATGAAAACGAGGGAATGAATGTAATCGGAGGGTGGAAGAGTAGAGTTATTACAGTGAGATGAGATCGATGGAGTGTAGTGAAGAGGAAAAGAGGTTATATGCAGATTTAGGGTTTTTAACAATGGGCTTGTGTTGGGCCTATTAAATATAAAATGCAATGAAAATTGTTTTTCGTTTTTCGGACATTAAGAACTTCACAATAACACAAGTAATTTACTTAACTACCGTTGGGTTAAGCGGCGGCAGTTAATAGTCGCTGGGCTCCAGCGGTAGTTAACTACCGTTCATAAAATACAACTTAAAAGAAAACTGTGACATTGTAGGAAAGAGAAACACATGGGTGAGTCAAATTTCTTTCTTCAGCTTTCTTCTTCCTCGTGTTGTTGTTGCGGGATGATTTCTTCATCTTATTATTTCTTTCTCTATTAGAAATTGGAATCATTATTTTTTTTATTTTATTGTTAAAAAACATAATCTCAACTTTTGTTTAAAATCCATCAAAAGATGAAAATTTGTTGAAGAGCACAATCACAATCTGCCATGGAAGAATTAACAATTGGATTTTATTAGGATTGATTTATGTTCTTAAATTATTAATTTTGAATAGAAAAGCATAAGACACAAAAAAATCAATTCACCATTTTTGGTTGTAAAATGTCAGTGGAAGAAAAACAGAAAGAAAAAAAATGGGTTCAGGTTTTGTTGATATTGATTCAATTTATTTGTATTTGTTTGATGTGGTTGAAACCCATTCTTGTTCCTAAAAAAGAGCAACAACAACAACAAGTGTGAAGAATCAAACCCACAAAAATGAAGAAAGTGAATTGGAGTGCAGATACTTCTCTCTCTCTCTCTCTCATCAATATGAACGGTAGTTAACTACCGCTGAAGCCAGTGGTTGTTAACAGCCGCCGCTTAGCCCAACGGTAGTTAACTACCGCTGAGAGCTATTTAATAAATTATTTGTGTTGTTGTGATGTTCTCAATGTGAAAAACAATTTTGAAATGCAATCTTGCACCCAAAGTTACTTCACTTCATTCTTGCACCCAAAGCTGCTGTGGACAAGAATTTGTTCAAATAAATATGAGATAGATATTTTTCATTGTTTTTATTATTTTTTACTAATATAAAAATAAAACATAAGACGAGTATTTGTCATTGAAAAATATAAAAATAAAAAAAGTTTTTGTCATTGATAAGTATTTGTGATAAATAAATATAAAAATAAGAGAAACACTAATGTCACAAACAAATAAATTATTCTTCTTCTTATCAGCAGAGCAAACACATTTTTTTTCCACTATTTTAAGACCCCTTCTTACCAGTCTTTCAATACATATTGTTTGTGTATAACCTCGACATTTTTGTCAATGTAACCAACGAAACAAATTCAATGAAGATGGAAATACAAGTCCAGGTGCATTCATTAAAGCAAGGTCTATGTTAGTCACAGACAGTTACGAAATTAAGCTACATGCAATAATTTTTTTTTTTAACTTCTCTAATAAGCAAATGCCACAGAGTATGTTAGCTTTGTTTATGTGACACCGACAATTTCAAACAATTATACTAGTTTATATTTGTTCATTTTGTAGGTAATGTCTAGTATGAATACAACAAGACACATCGTAAACAAATTGACAGAACTGGATATGGATCCAAAATAAATCTCTTAGAACATTCGAGTCATCACATCTTCTCCTCCAACACACGTACTTCTCAACTTCTATTACATTTATTGTGTGTTTCAATTTAATTATAGGTTGATAATAGTTTTGATTGTCCTCAGTCTAAGCGAATTTAATGTGTTTTTGGGTGCAAAGTGATACTGTCAATTTGTGATCAAGTTTTAACTCTTCTTTATTTAGATCCATTAATGTATGAGTTAACTCATGGTTGTGAAGTTCACATGTCACTAATCAACCATCCAAGATCATTCTTCAATGAACTCTCACCCCCCAAAGCCCTCTCCCTTCCCCTCCAAACTGTCAAATTGAGCCAAGGTACTGCACAATGAAGACAGTTCGTTACACATTTAAATCAATCAAATTATTTATATTATTAAATAAAATCATGCCAAAATACTAGTATTACAAAATATGGTTAAGGGAAGAATCCCAGTTGCTTTACAAATAACAACATAATTTGACAAACAAACAGTATTATTCCCTCTGCAAAACTGGATCGTATCCAGAATTCTACTGTGTGTAGTATAGTTCTTTGTAATCACTAGTAATACATTTTACACTTGTAACAGCCGGCTATTGTTTCAATGCTTCCACTTAAAGAATGGTACCTATCGAAGAAAGAATTAACTTAATTGGTGACTTTGCATGATCAGACTCCAGAGCACTGCAACCATATAACTTTCATCCCCCACAAAGATCTACTTTCGCCGTTAACGAGCTGCCAATGCACCTCACCCCAACTAACCAAAAAAAAAGAGGACCCTGCCACAATCTCAGATCGACTTTTCTTTGAGTGTAATTTTTTTTAACTACACACTGAAAAATCTAGTGAAAGAATCTCCATGTTTTAAGAGACTTGATTGAATTGGCAGGTATCACTTGGGAGGATCCGAACTTATTAGATTGCCCCACAAGTTTGCGAGATTGACGAAGTAGTGCTTCCCGTTCCATGTCGCCAAATTTAGCCCTGATGGATAAAAATCAGAGGAGAAAAAAGATTACAGGCTGAACAGGATGATAGGTAATTGAGATTTTCGCTATCCATTTTTAAATGAAAAGATGAAAAACATCACACCATTTCCCACTTCACTTAATAAAAAGCATAGCCTCTGAGCTACCGATCCAAATAGATACTAAATCATATGTAAATTGGTGTTCAATATTCAACTATTACTACATAATGCAGAAAGACCCATTCCAACTTATTTTGTTCCACCTTATATATTAGAGGTGTTTTGATAGTTTACTCCCCCAGGTCAAATCTCTACTATGCGGCAGATGGCCAAAGGAGCCAAGTTGAAGAGATATCCTAATCCCATGCATCAATACTTGTCGAAAAATGTACGGAAAATTTACATGCTTAAAAGATTGTTCTCATTGTCGATAGACACGTTAACACTTTGTTACATTGAAAAAATATTTCCTATTAAAAACATAACTTTCAAGACATTTTATCGATGGGGTTTCAAAGACAGCTAAGCTTATTGAACAAATACCTGGTATGCAACCAGCAGGCAAGGCTGACAACTGGCACACAGTTTCTTCTCCTGAGAAGACATAGCTCTGAAATGCATGCTCATCAAACTCATGAATGTACTTAATGGATTCAACTAATTCCCTTGAGATGCCATCCGCGTCAAAGTTATTATGGTTTGATATACTAGAAAGTGCTTCTTCAAGTCCTGAAGCCAACCACAGGCTATTACACTCGTTCAAAAGGGTAAATAAACTTGTACAATCTATGGAACCTGACAACATCCATGGTTTGTGAAGTTTGGCTGAAGCTCCAACGATTTCTGCCACTCTATAAATTTCTCCAAGTGCATGGATATACTGAACACCTATGTCAACCCAGGACCGCAGAAAAAGGAAGAAGTTAATTCATACTCCATAAGCAGCACAGCAGTACATGACTGTGCATGATTTAATCAAGTAGCTTACCTTTTGGGATAGATAATAACTGGTCATGGACATTCTTTTGTACCGCTTCCTTCCAGATATAAGCACCATGTTTCAGCTCTTGAGAACAAACGAAGGCAATCTTGGACCATATTGTAAGATAATTAGATTGTTCTTCCCCTGATCCCAACTTCAGAATTCTTAATGTTGATACTGCATCTTTCAAGAGTTCCATGGCAGATTTTATATCCGTCTCGGCCTATCCATGCACAAATATGATCATGCAATAACAAGTGTTGTCAAGCTAAATGGTCCAGTAAGAAAGAAGGGTATCGATAAAATACAACAAGAAAAATATAACCCTTATCCACTCAATTAACCTTAACAGCTCATAAATAACATTACTTATGCCAAAATCAGTTATGTGATTATATATTTAGTATATATCTATTAAACTCGGACAGTAATTCACACAATACTATATATTTGCCCACACAAAAGAATAAAACTTGAAAATACAACACAATATTTTCAAAATTATATCATACCATAGACAACCTTGATGCTAGTTGGTATTCTGATTCAAGAGGTAGGAACTTTGGCTCCTTCAAAACTTTAAGAAGCTCATCAAAGTTCACATTTCTCGGCGAATAATTTTCTGAGAGATATTCAACAGGTACGCTCATATGATGCTGATGCAATATCTCAGAAGATTCCTGTAAAGGACAAGATTAGTAGGAACGGGGCTGAATCGCTTATAAACCATAAATAGCATATACATTTAGCTAATGACAAAGAAATGCACACACATATAACAACTTAACAAGCAGAAGACCAATTTCACAACAACATTGACTAATGGCTTCACACATTAACTTTTAACAGAGGCCTTTGAAACGACGAACACAAGTCATAACCATGCCACACTAGGCTTCGGGTTCTGGTAGATTTCGTGCTAAAATCCTGAGAAATCTACCTTGAGATTTTCCACTTCTCTCATGGAGAAAGCTCTATTCCCCTATCCCCTTCCCAAGGTTGCAGAGTTGCAATTGTTAGGGGAAAATAAATAGCCCTAACAAAAAAATTAGACACAAAATTTGATAACCATAAACCGGTACATATACTGACCTGAATTTCCACCTCAAGAGCTTTTACTTTTGCATCTTCACCCGAAAGAGCCGCAACATCTTGAGCTTTCTAAGAATATTTGTTTGTGAATAATTTCAGTGCCAGTAAGTATTATCCATTTTTTATGAAAGAAAGAACACAGAAGATTACCTACCTTGAGATTCTGAAGATGGAACAGGACATTATTGCACAACTCCTCCTTCAATTTGCTAAAAAACTCCAGACAATCAGACCGTTCTAATTTGGTTGAGAACTGCGTCAATAAATCTCTGTGATCTATAGTAGATGCTTGATCTTGAGTACTTGTTCCAGATATAGCATCCTTAAATTCCCACGAATCATCTTCAAAATCATCATTATCATTGATCAAATCAGAATTTAAAACTTCCAAGGAAGTCTGCAATCCATTCTCATTGAATTCTGTAGGATGATTAAAAGAAGTGTTTTGTGTAGATTCCTGGGCAAATCGGGTTTCAGGTGAAGCATCCTTAAAGTCCCCAAAATCATCATCAAAATCATCACTGTTATCCAAATTGGAGCCTGATAATTCGGGGGAGACACGTATGTGATTTTCACTTGCTTTTGGTGTCACATCAGGAGAAGTTTTTTTTTCAGTTTGACTATATAAACTCCAGATCAAGTCATTGATAGATAAGTTGGAACCAGGACTATTAAAGTTGTTCTGCATTGGAGATACTGGTGCATAGGGAGACAAATCTTGAGAATTAGAATGTTCATTTGTATCGGGAATATCATCGCCAAAAATTGACAGAGGCAAGGCTTCCCTACGATCCTCTGAAGTTATTAGCGGCTTCTGGAAATAGAAAGAACAGTAGCACGGACAATATGTTTAAAAAGTATGAAGACTATCTGACAATTCGACAAAATAATGTGCCATAAGATTGATTCATAGAAATATTCAGTAGATTCACAAGCAAAGTTTAAGAACTCAAGATGGAATGTCCTTTTTAAAAAAATCAAACCAAGACAATCCCTACAATATATAAAATATGACATCAAATTGATTCAGTACCTCATGTTTTATTCCTATTTCCATGTCTGCATCCTTTGATTCAAACAGATTGACAACTGAATCAATATTTGTATTGGTTGGGGAGGCATTGCTTTTGTTGATTTCGTCGTGGTTGTTTTCGGTTTTGAAGTATGACTCTGAAAATAGACTGTCTTCACCCTTGGAACTAGAATTGAAATCAAAGCCAAAGCCCCATCCGTTAGATTGATGAGATTGTGATGCAAGAGATGGGTCAATAGAACTATGTGAAGCTCCACCATTACCGTTGAATGCCTCTATATCAGTGGGAAATATATTGTCCTTTTTTGGTGCTTCCTAATGCCAAAAATTCACAATTAGATTGTGTAAATGTTTATTCCTTGATAATCTGAACAATGTTGCATAAAATGAGGAAACTATGTTAAAACTTAAAACAACCAACCAAAGTTTGATTTGATCCTGGCCATGAATGTGCATTCGCCAACATCCCTAAAGTTTGATTGAACATATTAAACCCAGCTCCAGTTTCATTTGATTCACTTTTCGGACCTGGCTGTAGGCTGTGAGATGCAGAAATAGGACTGAATTCAAACCCCAAGTGCCACTCACCAACTTTGTCAGAAATCCCAGGCGATGAATCCAACAAAGCACCAACACCAACCACACTATTACCCTGCTTTGGCGATTCAACCTTTAAAAATAAATACATATTATAAGTTAAATGAAACCCATTACGTGAAAAAACAAAAGGTCTGTATAATTAAGCAAACATGTGTTACTGTGATGAATCCTGAAATGAATCTCTTGCCAAAATGCATAGCTTCCAAATATATTACTAAAAGATAAATGTTACCACACCAGCACAAAAAGTAAAGCATAAAGCATTTATAAAATTGGGCTACATTTGGATTGACTTATGAACATGGGCTTATCTGTCATAAGTACTTAATAACATTGTGTTTGAGGGAGTTCATGTAAACATCTTCCGACATGTCCATAGCTAGTTTTAGCTAATTTCAATAAGCTTTTCATAATAGCTTAAGAAAACGGCGTATAACTTACATGAAATCAATTTAACCATACTTTCTCTCCGAATATATAATTAGCTCAAATATAAGTGCTTAAATGATAAATGCTTTTCCTCTAAGGATTAGTTGAGTTGTTTATCCAAACAGTGAATTGATCACTACCCACATGCATTTCTTTCCAACCCTTTTCTTCTCATTTCACTACAATTTAATCAACTCGTCCTTTTTCCTCCAAATGAAAATTAATGAATATGAACAACAATGTAAAGCTTTCCTAAAACTAGTTTCCATTTTTTTTTTTGTCAATTAGCCTGGTGGCTAAAATTTTACCCTTTAAGGACCCTGCATATTGCAGAGTCTCTACCAACTAACTATGCTCACGGAAACACTAGATTCCATTTAACAAGTCATAAAAAATATGTATCCACATTATTTGAAGTTACAAGAGCACAAATCAATCAAAATTAATATAAACGCTAAATTTATACTACTTTCCATCATTCAATTCAGCTTCAACCAATTTACCTTAACATTCAAGTTATTGTTTCCAGCTTCCCATTCTGCAGACTTGAATTCCCATCCATCATCATCCTCCTCATCCTCATGCTGATTCAAATCATTCCCATTCGAGTTCGAGTTCACCGGTCCATCAACCTTTGGATTTGTAGCATCAACATTTGATACCGAATTCAAAACCGATCCATTTTGAGAATCAACCTTCGGCTTCTGATAATACAAATTGGAAATCAAATCACTAATTCCAACAACACCATTCAAATCAGATCCATTTTTCACAGCACCACCGCCGTTACTCTTGCTAGAGAAAAAATCATTGGAATGAGAAACAACAGGTTCATCATCTTCCTCACCGAAGATTGAAAGCGGAATAGCACCACGAGCTTTGTTTGCTTCAACAGCAACACCGTTGGTTTCGTTTACATGCTTCTGAATGCGATCCGATGAAACTGTGAATGGATCAAAGGGTTTTGAAGAAGTCCCGCCATTGACGAAACCTCCCCAATCAACGGAGGTAGAAGAGAATTGTTGATTTGGAAAGGAAGCGAATTTGAAGTCACCGAAGCTTTCATCGTCTTCTTCATCTTCCGCCATAGCTGAGAGATTTGAGCTTTTTTCTCTCTCGGTTATGGCTGCTATCTTTCGGTGCGAATAGCGTTTTTTTTGTTTTTTTTTGTTTTTTGTTTTTGTGAGAAATGTTTTTTTCTTTTTGAATGATAGATCTCTAGTGGCAAATGTTAATGCTAACTTTAATGTATGATGGAACCACTACACATTTTATATTTTTTTATGAATCAATCAATGTGAGTGATAATCATAAAATAGATTTACATGAATACTTTGATTTCATTTGATTGAATGGAACAACTAGTCCACTACAGCTTTCATATTATTTGTCCAGATAAAAAGTAAATTTATTTATTTCATCCCTGTGTACCGTATGTATATATTACTTTTAAATTATTCACAAAAACAAATGTAGTTTATTGGTCATGGATCAGAAAGTAAGTTACATAGTAGTATGCGAGTTTATTGGTCATGTCTGAAATAAAAATCACATGTGATTCAGTTAAGTTTGGATGACTATTTTAAAAAAATTTAAACCGATCTTAACTAAATATATGCGGTTTAATTTGAATCGTTTTTTCATATCCAAAATATAAGATATATATTTTTTATTTACTTTTTGTTGAAGAATATTTTTTTTTTATTAATATCAATATTGCACAGACACGGTAAAATAATATCTTTGTTGCAGAATATATTAAAAATTTTAAAATCATAGTATGAAAATTATCGATTATTTTAAATTAGTTCAATACTACTCTCGTTCCTTTTTAATTGTCATTTTTTGATATTTTACACAAATCAAGACAGTCAATAAATGTTACTACTTTTGATATAATAATTTATCATTTTTCAATAACAACCTTATTTAATATATTGTATTATATATTTCACTCTATAATAAATAACTAAAAGTAATATTGGTAAAATACATTTAATATTGCATGAACTTTGAAAGTGACGGTTAAATAGAAACAAAAAATTTCTACAAAAGTGACACTAAAAAAACACAAGGGAGTATATAAAATTAAAAACGAACAACCAACATAATAATACAATATATAATGCTAATAAAAGAATACATAAATATTAGTAATATTTAAGTCGGATGTAATTGCTTGTGGAACATTCTAGTGATGTAATTGCTTAGATTTTAAGTCGAATGTCAACTATAAATAGAGTAGCTAGCCATCACAAATATTCATCTTTTATTCTTGGAATTCAATAAGTGACAATTGTCTTTCTTAATAAAAGTTCTTTTCTTTTCCTTTACTTTCTTGTTATTTAATTTTATGCTTTTCTTCTTCTTCTCAATGTCTACGATGAACATGAGTGAGTAGACTTCTCTTGTCTTGGGATTGTTGGATAAGTCTAATGACATAATCCTAATCAAACCAAGTTTTAACCCTAATCTTATGTAACCCTAGTTTCTAATCTAAATTCACTATTTTAACATGAATTAACCATTATTAAACTGTGGAAACGAAAGTAGAGGGTTTGATAATTGTTAATCCATCATCTCAAATATCAATTCATAAAACGAAAGTGGAGTTTTGATATTCGAACAAGTGAATTTAGACAAGGATTGTAAAGGCAGCGAAATAGTCTTTGTAATCCTTGAGACATATAAGTTTCAAACTTTAAGAATTCTAATAGTAATCAAGTTAGCGAAATAGGTTTGGTTGCTAAAGGAACCAAAATCTAATAGTAATCAAGTCAGCGAAATAGGCTTGATTGCTAGAGGAACATAAGAGAAACTTGTCTTTAGAAGTTAGGTCTAACATAAGGTTCTATGTTTAATAGTTTGTTTGTGCAACTAAATTCTCTTCTAATCATCAACTAAAGTTAATTGAATTGAACAACTTCCTGTCAGAACGATACTCTTTTATTACTACTTCGGTAAGACCGTGCACTTGCAGTTTTATCCCATCAACATACTCTCTTTCACTCTTACCGTGCTCACTCGTTTCTCTAACTCTTTGATTTAAATCTTATGGCTGTGATGAGATTTCATTGTGATTGAATCTGGACCTCTTGATTCGTCAGACGGTCCAGATTCATCCAGTCTGAGGCCAAATTTTCTTTTAAATTCAATATTGTTTTACTATTTTCACAGCTGTTTGTTTTTACTTTCTGCACCTCTTTTACTTAAATTTTTTTTCTCCAAAGTTTAAAAAAATATTGTGTTTTATTTTAATTGTTAATTACTGTTTTTTTTGTTTTATTTTATAATTGCATTATTATTTAGAATTTTCTCATGCATATTTTATTTTGTCATTTATTTTTATTGTCATTAATTTTTTAGTGTGTATTTAGGAATTGATGTAATTTAATTCGTGCACTTTATTTTTACTGTTTTAAGTTATAACCGCGATCGAGGATCGAAATGAATTAATGACACTTAGGTTAATGATTGGACTTCAAAATTTTTCTTAAACTTCTCGTTTTTTTATCACATTACGTCGTGCGTCTAGTTTTTTTTTTTTTTAACTTGCATTTAACTTAGAAAAATCATTTTCCCAAAAAAAGTCACATATATAAAACTTCAAAAATATTTTCTTAAGAAACCTTGGATTTTAACCCAAGTGTTTTTTTTTTCCTTTTATTTTCTTAATCAAATGCTTAATCAATTTAATCTCCATATTAGACTTGGATTTCTTATAATTAAAATTTGACCAACCTCATCTTATTTTCTCTCATGCCTTGAGGCCTCTTATCTCTTCTAAAAACTTTTTTTCAAAAATTTTAAAATCAATCCAACCCACCAAAAAGAACTTTTGAGTGGATCTACGACGGTTTTGATCCCTTCCGTTTAGGGTACGTAGGCAAAGAATTTATCATTCCAAATCAAATAAAAACAACAAAAAACATACTTCTTCTCCCTCCATTCTTTCACCTAGACTCTTAGGCAATAATTTTCATATAAATAAAATATTTTAGCACAAAATAAGTTAGGCAAAAGGTTTCTACGGAGTACCATAGTCATGTAGGGGGCGTCAAACCTTCCCTATTCAAAACCAACCCCCGAATCCAAAGTCTCTTAAGGGATTTTTACTCACTTTTTCCCTTCCCACGAATAAAAGTTGAGAGTTCAAAGATTGAAGATTTAAATCAATTAATGGTTTGATATTCGAAAATCAAGGAGCACTGAGAGGTTAGTCGTAGAGAATAAGAATTAAAAAGAAAGAAGACTCAAAAACTAGGAAAAATATTGCGACTTTTAATATGCAAAGGCAAAAAATGTTAATATTTATTATTCTTAACACTTCTTATCATTCTTTTAATTTTAGTGTCTTAATTAGATTATTCACTTGCTTTTCACTCCTGACTCGTTGGTTTAGTTGCTAAAATTATTGACGTAATTAATATTTTTTTGTATATTTTTTTTTTAACAAAATATTTTTTTGTACATGTAGTTGACTGTTTTCATTTAATAATGTCATTTATTAGTTATTACTTTGCAGTACCCATGTAATTTTGTCGGCAACTAACATTTTACAATTTTTTATGGAAGTATATATATATATATATATATATATAGGCAGTAAAACTATATTTTTTGATGCCCCTAGAATTATGGTGCCCGGAGTTGCCGCCCCTAGACTCGTGCTTAGGGCCACCCCTGAATAGGGAGTACAACTTCAAAAAATGAAACAATAATTCAGTAACAACTCGATTGATATGTATAGATGGGCAACAAACAACACACCCTATATGTGACTAAGATGTAAATTGTAAACTATACTTAAAATTTAATCCCATATTAATGCATAGAGCTTATAATTTATCTTCATCAAAATGTAACAATCAAATTTCAAGGTCACTTAGAAGTATACTATATATTTGCGATAGCAAATCCTGAATCAATAACTTGACAAAATAATAGAACGCATGAAGCGTACGAGAAATGGAGCAGAAAATAACATTCAGTTTAATTGAACAAAAAAACAAACAAACTCAAGAAAGCAGTCGTCATCAGTAGCCAATGACGTCCCTTTGAAGCACCATGAAGCAAATAAGTAGCAGAAGAAAAATCTCCAGAAGCTGTGTTGGTACCAATTATAAGAACCATCTTATCAAGATCATGACCAACCCCAGCTAATGTATACTTGGAATTATTCAAATATGGTGTAAAACGACTATTTTTAGTGTAATTAGAAAACAAATCATTTTCGTGCATTATTTCGGGCACACAAACTGGCATAACGACCCCATCTCTTGTGGTGTTGATGTTGATGTCACATTTCTTAACACTCCTTTGGAAGTTTGGAATTTCGGGGTTGATACCGGGTAAAGGATGAAAATCATGAAAGTATTCACAATGCTTATCTTCTAGATCATATGCAATTCTGTTGGCTAAACAAGATGCCTTGTAGTTTTTCTCAAGGATAGGGAGGTTGAGAGCTTTTCTGTAAGTGTTGATATCATGAAGTAGATCATCATCTGGATCATACCTCCTCCTATGTCTATGCGTCAATGGTATCAACAAGTAGCCTACAATGAAAATTAAATATATTGAGGTGTTTCATATAAGAAAAAGTAACACAAAAATAAGTTTGACCGTATAAACCAAATGCAACATGACATGAATAAGTTTGTATTACCTCGTCGGCGGCCATACCAGGCATAGGCCATTGGACTTGTAAGCAGGCTGTGGGAAACGACAAGTAGAAGAAGGTAGAGACCAAGACCATGCATGTTTGAAAGAGGACATGGTTAAATTAGTGAATAAAATGCAATTATCTGCAAAATAAGTAAATAAAAGAAGTTATTCATTGGTCAGTGTGTTAGCAAAGCAAGAGGAATATCGAATACATGGTGCTCATGTTATATTATCAAGTACTCTCTTAACAAGTTTAGCCTAAGGCCTCAAAATCAAAAGTCTTGGAGACACACACGACACTGCATGTATAAATTTTTTTAGATTAAAACTTTCATCACTTATTGCATAAAAATCATATTTTCCACATGAATACATTGAAGTTCAACTTTCGATATTTAGACATGAGAAAGTTCACATATCGCTCATATATGAACATCAAAACCAAGCTTTCCTTTAGAACAACAAAAACTCCTTTAATTCATCTAATTTAGAACCTTTTCTTACCTTAAGCGTTTTTTCTTCCTAGCACGGAAACTCTACGATCTCACGAAGTGCTTGCAAGAGAAAAAAGAGTTAGTGCTTTAGGCCACACGGTGAAAAATTGAAGGAAAAGAATGGACTCAAAAAATCTGATGAATATATGTGCGTGAGAGTAAGGGGAAAAGAGGGATGGTCTTATTTATATCTTAGGGAACAAAAAGTTAGTTGTAATATGATAAATAGTTGAGCCGACTAAGCGGAACAAAAAGTTTTAGGGCATAGGAATAGATAACATCATAGTAGTTTTTTTGACACAAATAACATCATAGTAGTTGATACTAATTTATAGGAACAGAAATTTTGATTTAAATCATAGGTTGATAGATATTTGTTACTTTTTTTTTTAGAGAGTATCAGCTATAAATGTAACAACAAAATATTGAAAATATATACTAGTTGAGATGATTCAGTAACAACAAATTTATTTTATATAGCTCTAGTAATTGATAAGATATGAAACAAAATTAAAGAGATTTTAAAAAAGATATGAAACAAAATTAAAGTGATTTTAAAAAAGATTTGAAACAAAATTAAAGAGATCGAGTGACCGAAAAATAGGCTTGATTTAAATCCATATATAAAAGATATATATATATACTGATATGAGTGAAAAATAGCAACAAACAACTACTTATATATATATATATATATATATATATATAGAGAGAGAGAGAGAGAGTTTGCGGGTAAAGGAACAAACAGCTTTGCCAAACCCTTTCTTCCAAAGTATCGTGTGAAGTCCACAAACAACTACTAATATGGAATTTGAAGAACTAGAAGTTCTACTGGAACCAAGGGTTGACCTATATGATCTTGCTGCAAATGAATTTGACTTCAGAGAAAATTTTGTGGATATGGGTTGGATGGAATACTTCTGTGCAGAAAAGAAACCTATCTACACCGAGCTTGTAAAAGAATTTTGGATGAGTGCAAGGGTTGATAATGGGAGCATCTGTGGTTATGTTCAAGGAAAGGTGGCTATAATCTCTTTGGAATTTTTGCCACAGGTTATTAAGTGTTATGCTGAAGGTGTAAAGTTTTCTGATGAATGGAATGAGGAAGAAATCAAAGAGGAACTTCAAGGAATAATTTTCGAGAAGCCAAACGGAAAGAGTTATTCGGACTTGAATCCGGAATACAAGGTTCTATATAAAATTATCTCCGGATGTATCTTACCTTTAAGAAATTCTTCCAAAATAGTAACTCGGAGCTACAAGTTTATCATGTGGCACTATGCCAAAAAGATAAGTATCAATCTTCCTGAGTTGATACTTAATTTTTTGAAGAGAGCTTATTGGTCCTCAAGGTCTGGAAAGGTTAAGACTATCCCCCTTGGAAGAGTGATTTCTGGTTGTCTTGAAACTTTTGGAATCATTGATAGTCTTCAAAGATCCAAAGACTTCAGTATCGTACAAGCTTTAAAACCCTCTTTTGGTCCACTTTTTAACCAAATAACTTTGGCAAGGTTGAAAGTTCGTTCACGTGATGTTGTGGAAATACTTAAAGAAGAAAATGAAGTAAAACGAAGAGAAGCTTCTGCCACACCAACAACGAAAAATAGAAAGGGGAATAAGAGTGTTGCATCTGATTCTACTCGGAAAGTGACCAGAAGAACAGCAATTGGTGAACTTCCACCTATTGGTACATCGCCTCTATTGTCTGTCATTTTTCCAGAAGACAGTGAGGAAGTCATATTGGAGTACCGTAAAATTATAGCTGAAGATTTTCTCAGAGCAAATCCAAATTACATATCTCCAACTGTTCGGTATGAAGATTACGATGAGGACAACAAAGATATAGTAAAGGAGTATATGAAGAAGATGGAAGAAGAAATAGCACAGGAAGCTAGTGCTATCACTGCTCCTGAGTCAAAGAAGAGATCAGCACCTTTAAGTAATCAAGTGCCTTCCAAGAAATCTAAGGTATTAGATGATGATGTAAATAGAAAAGAATTTCAATCTGTTGCATCTTCATTTGGTATTCCTAAGGAACCTATTCAGTTTGATCGTCCCGCAACTTCTAGATCTTCTGTTGTAGTCACAAGGGAAGAAACTCTCAAAAATTGTTCAACTGCAACAAGAGTTTATGGAAACATCAAATCGGAGACATGTGGATACAACTGATGTTATCAAGAACCTTACTAGTTTCATCCAGAAGATCTTAGACAAACCTTAGGATTATTTTTTAATTGTACGTAGTTATTAGGTTTTCTTTTGTGATGACATTTTTTAAGTATAATTATGATTCTCTTTTTGGTATCCATATCTCTTTATAATTCTGTCTTCACCATTTAAAAACTGTTTTTTCAAATGATTTTGACGATGATTTTTTCTTCTTAAACCTTTTTGAATGATAACTATAAGGAGAGAAACAGATAAATTAACAGGATGAAAATTGATGAAACAAATGTTGCCAATACTAGTACAATATAAGCAGACACATCTGCACATATTATCATCTAATTATAAGAGACATTTTTCTGCATTTGATATAATAAATGAATGTTTGTATGTCAATGAACCAAACCTGCCAAAAAAAATAAAAAATAACTTACCTCATCAAAATCAGCAAAAATGTGTGAAAATTCAGTCATGAGCCAAACCTGCCAAAAGAATAAAAGGTAGTTAAATAAACAATGCACCTCTGGATGACTCTGAAACAATAATGAAGTCACAACAAACAACCATAGAATTTTAGATGAAAATAAACATTGGGAAGTAAGTCATCCATGAATTGAAACATTATGTTCCAGAAAACATGCAAAATCAGAAGTGAAACGTATAGCAATTCAAATGGAGCACTAATTACCATTGCTGAAAGGCATTGCAAGCTTGAGGCCCTCAAACAGCCGTTTTCATGAGTTTCACCAGGCTCCTGTGATAGCATGCATACTTTCCTCACCAATTTCTCAATGTTATGAGTGTAAGTAGAATCTACCTGCACATTCATTGTGTTAGTAGCACGAACGTGGATGCAAAAATGATATCAGCTAATTCATTGCGGTAGTACACAGGGACTTGTTTCCAAGTATACATCGATCTAAATTAGATTCGTGCAGTAGCCAAATAAGCAAAGAGCAAAGAATTAGCTTATATCATTTTTGCATACTGCACAGGGACTTGTTTTCAAGTATACATCGATCTAATAGAATGACATTCGTGCAGTAGCCAAATAAGCAAAGAGCAATATATTTGTTTAATGTCTTATTCACCTGACAGTAGATGAACCTTGTTAGGGATTAGCAACCAAGCGCCTGAATAGCCTCATCCTTGGAATAGTCCAAGAGTTCCGAAGTTACATTAAGCACATCAACAGCGAAATATGTGCTGCAATATGCAGACGATAAATTAAAAACTTTTAAGAAGAGTCCAATATAACTTTATGTTGGAGATCAATATCATAAGTGAGCTGATGAAAAGAATTCATAGCATATAAAATAACATCAACAGAATATGGAAAGACAAAAGAATCAATCATGAGAAACTTACATCTGCGCCTTACAAATGGATAGCAACTTATTGAAAGATTCTGCTATGATCTTGACTAGTTTGATGTGCTCAGATCTCAGTTCTTTATAGCATCTTTCTTCAAGATATTTTGCTATCTGGCAGAAATAGTGCACTTCAGAATTGGACTGACCTAATTCAAGCACATCCTATTTTCCTCCTCTTCTTTGAATAAAATTAAATAAATTTCCCATACAGGACTGAAATAAATGAATAAATACCTTTGGAATGCGTAATGGATTTTTGGCTGCATATTCACATAATTTGACAATTTTCCTTTCGTTTGGAAGCTCATCTTGAGAAGTATTGTATAACATGAATACCAGGGTTCAACGGCATTAACAAATCAATGGTAAAGCGAAAAGATATGGCCATATATAATTTCGTAAAATGATTCACCAACAAGCATGCTCAATTGATTAGAATGACAATACAGGTTAGGTTACTTTACAACATGTGACAATTGAAAATAATTTGTAATAATTGGCAAGAGGCGTGACTGCTTTTATTAAATTAGTAAAGGTAGGGGGATACAAAATAGTAATAAAGCTATATCAGTGAAGAACAAGCTTCAATTTTTCTTTGAGGATAGAAAAACAATTTTCACCTTGCAATTAGAATAAGACAGCATTATGAATACTACATTGCCTACTAACATTTTGTTTTTCTATTGGATCATAATGGTTTTGAAAAAGAGCATCAGCACAAACATTTCAAATCGAATGCATGTCCAATGTGCGACACACGTGGTTACATTCAATTACTCCTATTTTCAAATTTAAATCATTCGCTAAAACTCATTAAAAAAAGGTATGATAACACATGAACCGGGGATTTTGGAAAAATATCAGCAAGAAGTTTTCTGTAACATTTGACTGGCTGTCTTGATCTTGACCTCAAAGCAGGACAAGTAAACACACATGCTCTCACAAGCTGGGAAGATATTCCTTGAGACTTATGTATTGGGTTCACTGTGGTTCTCATTCTCTTTTTCACTATTTTGTATATGTATATGTATTGTGTTCTTTGTTTTTTATCGGTTCTTCCGATTGAAGCTTGGTACTTATTTCGGTTTGTTCACTTTCTGCAAGTGATCAACTTATCAGTGCTTTTTTGGGTTTAGTTATTCAGTTTTACGGCTCTGCATCTAGAATGGATTGTGAATGTAACTTCGTTGTTTTTATTGGATTGTCGTTATTTTTGGATCAACAATTAAAGGAAACGTGTTTCTGTAAACGACACAATTTTGATCTGGAATTGAAAGTTATATTGGTTGTCAATCTTTGTAGATTTCTCTTTAATTATGTGATTTGTATCCTTCAAAAGTTGGTGAGGAGCAAATATAAATAGAAATGTTCATACCATCAAATCAGTAAAATCAGAAGTTTTCACAATATAGTTTTTTGTAAAGATCAATTGCACCAACTATTATCAATTCGAAATACTGAATTTCTTTATGTGAACATGATGTCTGCTACTTAGTAAAGTTTTGTTTTTCCATAATTACAATAATTTGGGTTTCTTTGAGGAAGAAGGCAAAAATTGATGTAATACGATTTTATTTTATTTTATTTTGAGATCATTTAAGTTCATTTGTACCTTAAGCATTCTCATATTTTTCCAAGTAAATCATAATATAGCTAAATATCCACATTCCTTTAGAAAGGATGAATGAGCAAGTGTTTTAAATTTGGAATAACTAACTGTATTAAACAAAAGGAAAAATAATTATACTTTTGGAACTCAGTTACCACGGATGTATCTATCTAAGTTGTTAAAAGTGACTGTGGGATTATGTGGCAACAGGATTTGTGAACTCTCAACTTCAACTCTGGGATGCTAAGACTTCCAAGCCAGGTAGAAATCTTGAAGGTCATAGTCAAAAGATAGCAACTCTGGCTTGGAATAGACAGACACTCAGGTTTGTGGTTTACAATGGAATAGATGCCATAAAGAGATATTAAGTGGTCATGACTTTAGTACAAATCCAAAACATTACCAACTGTGTTTGTGGCAATATCCATCATCTATGACCAAACTCTTGGAGGTTTGAACTTGAATTTTCAAAGCATGTAGTAATGTGAGTCAATAGCATATAACATAAGTGAATAAAAAGGAAAAGAAAATTCCATCAAATGAAGCAGCATACGAGAAACATAACAATTAGTTTAGTTGAATAGAAAAACAAACACACTCCAGAATGTAGCCATCATCAGTAGCCAACCATCAAGCAAATAACTAGCAGAAGAAATATCTACGAAAGTTGTGTTGTTATCTAAAAAAGTTGTGTTGGTACTAACTATAAGAACATTCCAATCACCACCAAAACCAACCCCTGCTGTTGTATACTTGGAATTATTCAAATACTCTGTAAAGTGACTATCTCTAGTGTAATTAGAAAACAAATCATCTTCGTCCAATCCAGGCACACAAACTCGCATAAGGACCCAATCTTTTGTGGTGTTGATGGTGATGTTACATTTCCAAACACTCTTTTGGAAGTTTGGAATGCTAGGGTTTCTGCTGGGTAAAGGATGAAAATCATGAAAGTCTTCACAATGTTTATCTTTTAAATCATATGCAAATTTGATGGCTAAACAAGATGCGTCGTAGTTTTCCTCGAGGATAGGGAGGTTCTGAACTTTTCTGTAAATGTTGATGTCATGAAGTAAATCATTCTCCTTATCCCCCCATCTCCACCAAGGTATCCACCAGAAGCCTAAAATTAAATTCAGGCATTTCATATAAGAAAAGTAACACAAAAATAATATTTTCTAAAAACAAACTATTTTTTTTTTGTTGTAAAGAAATAGAAAATATATTAAAAATATAAAAATACTACTCTAAAAAATCAATTAGCAAAACAACAAACATATTTCTGTCTCATTGTATACATATTTTATGTATACGGTTCGTTTCAATTTGATTCTGTTTTTTCATCTTCATAATATCTATATTATATATACACACTAATTCTAAATTTCAATTTTGAGAAATAAATTGACAAAGTATTCAATAGATAGTTTATATCTTTGGTATCTTAAAATGTGTTTTAAAGGCACCAATCCTAAAGAAAAAAACTAATTCATTGTTGTTTTGTCCAAAGGAAATTGAAAAGAACCATAGGCTTCACAATATTTGGTAATTACACTTGAATACCAATAACTTAGCTGTTAACAAAATAAATATTTGGCTCGAGTTACAATGAAAGTTTGGGATTAGAATTTACGTCCAGAAAGTCATTAGCTGGTTGCATAGAAGATGTTATTATACTTTTATTTTTGAGCAAGATGTTATTATACTAATTATGAACTCTAGAATTTGAAAGAAATCATTGGAGCCTAATCGGAAGGGAGAATAAATTATAACTTCTAAAATCAAATAATCTAAAAATCAACTTTCCATCAATGCTAAGTACATTAGACTAAGTTATCTTTAAAATAAATTCAATAAGTTTGACAGTACTATAAACCAGATGCACGCAACATGATAGCAAATCAAATGCAACATGACACAAATAAATTTGTATTTACCTCGACGGCCAAACCAGGCATAGGCAACTGGACTTGTAAGCAGGCTGTGGGAAAAGACAAGTAGAAGAAGGTAGAGACCAAGACCATGTTTGAAGGATGACATGGTTGAATTAGTGAATAGAATGCAATTATCTGCAACAAAAAAATAAGTTATTCAATAGAGTCTAAAAAGAAACAAGGAATTAAGTTACTCAATTATCTATTTACACATTGATCATGAAGAGTTAGCAATAAGAGTGCACTGCATGTGCCCTGACAGTGTAACGCATGCTTTAGATCTCACATTCTCCCTCTAGATCTCACATTTCAACAAAAATTTCAACGTAGATGCAATGCAGTATTAGTTTGTTAAACTTTTTGTTGTAAAAGAAAAATGCAGAAACTATGTTATACCAGGGAGTTATTGAGAACATAGAAACGGGAAGGGTTGAAAAACAATGGAAGTGGAGAAGGTTGGAGAAGAGGGATGCTTTGTGGGTAACAGAAGAACGCTGAAAAAACAACTGTAAGGGGAGAGAGGAAATTTAGCAAAAACCATGCTGAATGTGGCTATAATACAATTTAATTGGATCACTGTGTAAAAAAAGACTAAATTGCATATTTGGGTCTGTTTGGGAAACCCAAAAAAAGAGCTTTTAGCTTTTAGCTTATAGCTTATAAGCTCGTTTGACAAAAAAAGTTCTGTTTGGTAACACTTTTTCTCCATGAGCTTATAGCTTATTTCACGAGCTTATAAGCTATTTTTCAGAAGCTATTCCAAGTAGCGTTTGAGCTTATAGCTTATAGCTTCTCACTTTTTCTTCCAATTTTACCCTTATTATTTCATTTAAATTGTATTTTTATCTATTACAATTTTTATAATAAGCTACGTAATAAAGACTATTATCCCTTTATTCTAATTTTTGTATATATATCAGCTGACTTTTTTTTTTTTTTTTGAAAAAATATATACCTTCGTTTTTTTTTTTACGAAACAAAATACTATTATTCTATTAGTGTTACTTTATTTTTTATTTTTTTGAGGTAAGTGTTATTTTCTTTATTCTCTTTATTAGTATTACTCTATTAGTGCTACCTTTTTTTTTTTGTTTTTGAGGTAAATGTTATTTTCTTTATAAAGTAGAAACACTTAAATGATAATAAATATAATATAAAATTTTAGTGAATAAAATTTAATTTAATTTATAATACATAGGATATATTAAATTAATAAATTTAAAGTATTTTTTAAAGAAAAATTAGTTTACAAAATTACAAATACTTAAATTAATGATATAATTTTTATTATGAATTAAGAATACCCTTTATGTCATTTTTTGAACCGCTATTTTTACCAAACACTTCAGTTAGCTTATCAGCTAAAAGCTATCAGCTAAAAGCTATCAGCTAAAAGCTACCAGCTAGCTTATCAGCTATCCGCTATTTTTACCAAACAGAGCCTTGATCCTCTAAATAATATTTTAGTTTTGTTTTGGTCCCCTGGTTAATAAAATGTCTGTTTTGATCCTTAAATATGTCTCTATCAGTTAATTTGGACATATTTTGTTAATTTTAATTAAAAATGTCTAACATAGACCAATATTGTAAATGATCCACCGTATACCTTATTAATTTAAGCAAAACTCGACCCAACCCGTCTTATTCCCATCATGTTGAGGATCAAGGCTTTCTGAATATTTGCTTTCCTCTTTTAAAATTTTATCAAACAAGGAACAAAATGCAACTAAACGTTTAATAGCTTCAGCTTAATTGCCAAACATTAGAAAGAAATTAAAAGATAATTTTTATTCTCCTCAAATTAGTCTGTTTTTGGATCGGATACCATGTTTAAAAATGAAAATTATATTGAAAATACAACTTTAAACTTTTAAGATACCGAATGCGCGATTTTAAAAATAAAAAAAAACTTCTATATTAGTTTTTAAATTTGTGCTAAAAAAAAAACTTTTAAGATATTGATTGATTTTATTAATTCCTCTATCTTTATTAAAAGTGAAAAAAAAATAAAACCCTTCACCTATTTCATTTGACATTTGCTATATAAATGACAATTAGTATGAGAGAAGTAACTAGGGACAAGAAACTGAAACAATAACAATTCGATTTGTGTACAGATGGGATTTATATTAGTGAAGTTTGACTGTAGTCAACAAATTTAGACAGATAATTCTTAGTTAATCTCAAATTTGAGTATAGAAATTGGACTGTTCAATCAAGATCAAACCGTCCTGATGTGTTTTATTGAAGTGATCATAATCCCCTAATCACAATCCTTAAAAATAGGCAACACAAATGTATTCCACTAAGACTTTTTGACAAGATGTATTTCACTTAGATGTAAATTAAAAAATTCACAGATAATGAGGGCTGTGCTCGCAAAGGTGGTGGAGAAAATTCAGGGTGTAGTGGCCTTTTTCGCAGATCAGATGGAAGATGGTTAAAAGGCTACATTGGAAAGGTTGGAGTGTGTGATGCGCTTCATGCTGAATTGTGGGGCATGTACTTTGGTTTGGATATGACTTGGCGAGAACATCTTAATGTGGAAATCGACTCTAAAACTCTTATTGATATGGTTACTGGTAGCTGTAACTTTAGTGGAGTCATTCCCACGTTGGTGCGGCGTATTCGCAACTTTTTGGCTTTAGATTGGCATATCCAGTTTCGTCATACTTGGAGGGAGGATAATCATTGTACAGATTGGCTGGCGACCTTTAACCTTTCTTTAGACTCTTTTGTTGTTTCTTTACTAGATTGGAGTTTCCACCTAGTAAGCTTCATAGGTTTCTTTTTTATGATCTTTTGAGACTTATTTTTCTAGACATGTTCAATTAATTGTTTAGTTCTCTGTTGGGCCTTTGACCCTCTTTTGTAAAAAAAAAAAAAAAAAAAATCACAGATATACTTACATCATCAACCATGCGGTTACAATTTATAATTTTCTAATATCAGCAAACAAATCCCAATATCAATACGACCCCTTACAAGTACATTGATATTTGCGATAGCATATCATGAATCAACACATTTACAAAATGATTGAAATTGACAAATCCTTGCTCATAAAAAATAATAAAGAACACTCCAAATCCAATATACAAAGAAATACAAAATAGAAAAATCTTGATCCAATAACAAAGAAATATATGTGAATAAAAAGAGAAAATTCCATCAAATGTAGCACACAAGAAACAAAACAAAAAAGAAAAATCAATTTAGTTGAACATAAAAACAAACACACTCAAGAATGTAGTCATCAACAACCATTGACCCTTCCAAGCTCCAACAAGCAAAGAATTAGCAGAAGAAAAATCTCCAGAAGTTGTGTTAGTGCTAATAATAAGAACCATCCAATCATCTTCAGAACCAACCCCTGCTATAATATACTTTGAATTATTTAAATACTTTGTAAAGTGACTATTTTTAGTATAATTAGAAAACAAATCATCTTGGTCCAATTTAGGCACACACATTGGCATAATGACCCCATCTTTTGTGGTATTGATGTTGATCTTACACTTCTCAACACTCTTTTCGAAGTTAGGAATTTTGGGATTTTTACCGGGTATATTTGGGTAGTAGTTATGAAATTCTTCGCAGTGTTTATGTTCAAGATCATTTGCAATTTTGTTGGCTAAACAAGATGGCTTGTCAGTTTTCTCTAGGATAGGAAGGTTTAGAACTTTTCTGTATGTGTTGATGTCATGAAGTAGATCCTTCTCCTTCTCTGCATGGAAAATAGACAGAAAAAAACACACATATTAGACTTTATATTTTTTTGGAGCTTAAATTGCTATTTCGTAAATTTAAAGGACTAAACTAGTAATTAATTAAACAAGCATGACACTGTAGTGTATTACCTCCGCAGGCACAAGTCACTGGACTTGTAAGGAGGATGTGGGAAAAGACAAGTAGAAGAAGGTAGAGACCAAGACCATGTTTGAAAGAGGACATGGTAGTAGAATGCAACATGGAGTTAAATTGATAGAACTTGTTGGATTGGAGTGGAAAATACCCTCTAAATAAAGGCCTATATATGCAACTACAATATAATCATATATATGAATGTGGAAGACAATCATCACACATTATATATAAACCCATGGTGGAAAAAACGTTGGTCTGGAGAATGGAAAAAGAATAAAATGAGGACTCAGCAAAATATATTTTAGTGAAGTTATAAATTATTCATACGGAGAGGTATTGAGAAATATAGTAATTAAGTAAAGGTGTGGTGGGACTCTTCACTTTATGGCTACTTTGCTTGTAACTAGAGCCTAGAGGGGCTTTAATGCTGCTATTATTCTTCTTGCTCCTAGGAAATCTGGTGCCGACAAGATAAGGATCATGCATTTTAAAATTATTTCATTTACTAAACATATAATGAAGTATAATGAAATTCCAATGATTAATAATGAAGTCAATTTTTGAAGTAAAAATCCACATTCCTCTTTCTTGTGGCAGACTCTAACGTATAACATGTACTCCCTCCGGTCTCAAATGTAGAACAAAAAAAAAAAAAACACCAATTAAGAAAATGAATTGATTACATTGAAGTCATGTTAAAAAATATACAACTTTCCAATTTTACCCTTGTCATGTTTTAGTAATAATTAATGATGGAGTGGGTTTAAGTAATAATTACTGTGCACGTGTATGAAAAGAAAGTGACTTTTGAACTCATGAAGATAGGGTAACGTGAAACAGTATGGGAGCATGCAGCTTTGAATTATGAGAATGTGATTTTTAACAAGGGTAAAATTGGAATAGTAGCATTTATTAGGTTGCTTTTACTATACTTTTTCTTACATTTGAGACCATAATTTTTTTTGTTTTTTTTCCTACATTTGAGACCGAAGGGAGTAAAAAATTAGAGAAGTCTTCAGTATTAAAACAATTAAAACACAGATGTCCAAGGAAATAAAACATAAAACATACTTGAAACTACTACATTTAAAACATAAGACAGCATAAAATATCAAGACCAAAGAAATACATTAAAAATAGTCATCTTTATTTAATACACTTCTACATTTAAAAAATTTCATGAATACCTAAATTAATTACTCTTTATTCCACCAACTTACTTACTTTTAATATTCTCTTATAATAAATAAGGGTACAAATGAAATTTAGCTTCAAACATACTTGAAATTTAATCAATTTTCTTATAAAAAGAACAAAAATAATATTTCACTTTTGTTTCGAATAAAAGAGATCAGAAGGTATTTAAGCTAAATCTTATGAAAACTAACTTAATATACGTATATATAATATACCCACCTCTATCTTTTAAAATTGACAATTTAATACATTTATTAAATATGTTCATTCAAAATAGTTCATGTTCATCTTCTAACTCATGTCATCAGATGCTATATGACATTAAAATATGTGACAGTCTAATTTACAAATATATCACATGGGTTCTCTTCTAACTTATATCATTAGAGACTGTGACATGACAAACACATTACATTGTAAGTTTGTCAGGTGTATCAACTTACTAAGGACTAATTAGCTTATTCCTAAAACAAAGGGGGACTAATTAGCCTATAATATTTTGAAAATGTTATGGATAAATTAGTTTCTACACACATGTATATATAGTCCACTACATTCGAACCACACGACACGTCAACACCTCTTTGCCAATGTCTAACACGTGGCATATTCATATCCTTATAAGAACTTCTTTGATAATTAAGTGCCATGCTACACGTGCAATATGTTCAAGTGTCTCACTACGCACTATACGTTTAACCGCACACTTTGTTCATCATCAAGATCACTAATAACCATATCCACTTTGTGTAATTTTCCTTCCAAAAACAAGACTCAATTTCTTCCAATTATTCCATCAACTCAGAAAATTCCTTACATATCTTTTCCCAAAATCTTGTTTGTAAGAATGGCTTCCGGTGAACAGAAATTCCCCCCACAAAAACAAGACACACAACCTGGGAAGGAACATGTTATGGATCCACTACCTCAATTCACTTGCCCTGACTACAAGCCATCAAACAAACTTCAAGTATATATTCACCATTTTGAATCACCTTATTTACAAAATGTGAAAATTATTCTTAATTTGAAAGATTTCTTTTTCCATTTGAGGATTTTGTATTTGTTGCTTATAATTTTGAGTATCAAAATAATCATTTATTTGATTTACTATTATATGACCAGGTTCATAGACCTATTTTAATAGTAACTTTGAGGATCATCATTGGGTTGATTAATTTTATTTTATTTTTATAATATTTGGATTGGTAATTATTTGAGTTAAAATAAAATTATTTGAGAATGTTTATATAAACAACTTATGATATGTCCTGGACATCTTCTAATAAAAAAAATCCATAATTAATTAGAAAATTAAAAAATATCAAATTATTTTACAAAAAATAGTTTATACATAAATACATGTACATAAACACTTAATTAATTTGTTTATACATGTTATTTTTCTTGTGTTAAATTTCAGGGTAAGGTAGCTGTAATAACAGGAGGTGACTCTGGAATTGGACGAGCCGTATGCAATTTATTTTCCTTAGAAGGTGCTACGGTTGCATTCACATATGTAAAGGGTGATGAAGACAAGGACGCAAAGGACACACTAGAAATGTTAAGGAATGCAAAAAGTGCTGATGCTAAGGATCCAATGGCTGTAGCAGCTGACTTAGGGTTTGATGAGAATTGCAAGAAAGTGGTTGATGAGATTGTTAATGCTTATGGCCACATTGATATTCTTGTTAACAATGCTGCTGAGCAATATGAGTGCTCATCAGTTGAGGAGATTGATGAGTCAAGGCTAGAGAGGGTGTTCCGAACAAATATCTTCTCATATTTCTTCATGACCAGGTCTGTAACACCGACACTTCTGATAAAAGTTATGTTACGTGTCCAGCACATGTGGTTATATTTGATTAATTCATAGTATCTACGACGTTGCTTATTCATCGGTAAACATCAAGTATATATCAATTGTAGCAAATATATGCAGGCATGCACTGAAGCACATGAAAGAAGGGAGCAGTATTATTAACACAACGTCAGTGAATGCATACAAGGGCAATGCAAAACTACTAGACTATACATCTACTAAGGGTGCAATTGTGGCATTTACAAGGGGACTATCACTTCAGCTGGTGAGCAAGGGTATAAGGGTCAATGGAGTGGCACCTGGACCCATATGGACACCATTGATACCAGCATCTTTCAAGGAGGAAGAAACTGCTCAATTTGGTGGTCAAGTGCCTATGAAAAGAGCTGGTCAGCCTATTGAGGTTGCTCCATCCTATGTCTTTCTTGCCTCCAACCAATGTTCCTCTTATTTTACTGGACAAGTCCTTCACCCCAATGGTAATTAACATACTTAAATTCTTGTTTCTAATGTTTCTATATTAATTAATTGGAGAAGTTTACTGATTATGATTAACATGTTTTTTCAGGTGGAACTGTGGTGAATGGTTGAAGATTCAGTGATATTATTATATGAATGGAGAAACAGCAGTAGAATAGTAGTGTAGTATGGTACAAAATGTGTAACTCTCTTAACCCCTCTGAGCTGCTAGAGATGGGGTTTGGGAGGAGTATGTTTTTAATGTAGAAACCTATAATATGTATTTTTGGTGAAATGTATGTAAAAGTATATGCAGATCATTATGTATTAAGATCAAAATACTTCTTGAATTGACTCTTGTTATAGAATATATACACGGTTAACATTTTCAAAAGATTACTGATCTTGATACTACAGTAAATACTAACTGTAAGTCATGACTTTGGCGTATATGTTTTGGCTTTGCAATTCTTGACACTCACACTAAGAAGTCACAAAATTGATTGCTCAAACATGCACACAAAAAATGACTGACTAAAAGATGTCTTTTGCTCAAAAGTTTTTCAGACTTAAAAAAAATCTTCACTTCAAGTTGAGTATAAAAATTTGCTTACAATTACTTCCCTTGCAGTTGTAAACAAAGTAATTTAATTATCCTGTCAGCTTTGCTGGTTCCTATTTTTCAATGTTATCATAAATACTCTCCACAAGGTGAAGCAAGAATTCATCTGCACCATTCCTGGCCACCAGAGAAACTGATGCAGGGAGATCATTATACATCCCTAGTGGTATGCTTACCTGCAAAGTGTTGTGAGAAAAAAGGTCAATACTTAAATAATGAAGAAATAGGAGTCTGAAGTGTTTCACAAACAAACATAGGAACAACCTGACAAAATCCAGAAACTCCAACAATTGATAGAAGGCTAAAAGCCCTTGCGCGAAAAATTTCCAAGTCAGATGAATTTGTTTGTAGTTTAGGTGGAGGACCTGGAACCGTGGGGATCATGAGAACACCGAAATCCTGAAATTTTCACATAAACTGGAATGAGTTGAAGACAAAGAATAGTTGATTCAAATTCTTCATAAGTAGTATGAAGATAACTTTTTGAAGAAGGTATACTATGACTAACTTACTGATGACAAAACTACTATAATTTTTATCGTGAAAATGGTGCATAAAGGAGATTCATTGTGTGAAACTACAATCTTCATATGCAGAATTGTATGTTACAACCAAGCATATGTGCTAGATACCAAAAATTAAAGGTATGGTGTAATTTTTAATTTGACAAATGAATAGACTTATTGAAATAAATGTGTAAACTAAAAGTGACTCAAATATATACATCAAAAGTGAGATTGATCTATGAAAAATAACATGCATATTAGAAATTTATTTGAAGACTAAAAAGTGAATTTGTATCAGGAGCAGTGATTTGGTTACATCTAAAATGAATAACTAATATGATATGTTAAATCTTGTTAATCTGTTGTTTATCAGTATGTCTTGAGGATTCAAAAAATCTGCTTCTTTGCATGATTAAGGTGTGTGTGAGAGAAAAATACCCCAAGAAGAGAAGTAAGAGCGTCACGCAACTCCCTTATTATAGAACGACAGATATCAATATTCTCCTCTGTTGTGCGTAGGGCATCTGATACGCGTTCTGAAATTCCCGGACCTAACTCAGGTTTGACTGCATTTATCCATTCACCATGGTTATTCTTAAATTCATACCTACGTCACAAATAGTAAAAAAATTAAGGACTTAAATTTAAACCAAAGGAAACATCCACAATCACTAGAAGAATAAAAGTCATCTTTGCTGAAGGTAGGGATGGAGTAGTATGCTATACCTCTGAAGCAATCGCATGGCACTTGAAAGTGCAGCCAGTGATGGAATGTTGTATATTTGATCTGTTTTCTCTTGACTCATGAAATGCTTCAAACCCGGAACTTGGGCCTTCACATACTCACCAAGGAATTCATACCTTAATAAACCATCTGCAGTAGTGTATACAGCAACGAAAATTATCAGTAAAATAAATCGTTCCAAATACATATCAAACATCATTATGGAGATGAAACATTCAAATTTTGTTTTATAAATAACATATACTTACACTGAATTGATATTAATAGAAAAACATATGATCAAGCATTTACCTCCATATAACTTCTGTATTGCTTTGATGACAATTCGTGAAACTACATCGAAAGGAACACTTGAAAGCTGAAAACAATCCTCTGCAATGATAATTTGAGTAGGTCTAATGGGTGTGATGCGTGGCGATTGCAAAAGTACATGTCCAACTGCACTTAAAATCTTTGGATCCCTAGCAAACCATCCTAGATGTGAATATGAGAATAAGAATATCAATCTAGAGAATAAGGGCTCAACAACTTGAAAAGCTACATTTTCGAAGGAAAATGCATATATTTACTATATATGCATGTTTTAAAGCATCAGATTGAATAAAGAATCTCTCAAGCATTGTGAAGTTTAAGAGAAACAGAAAATTAAATTTTAAATTCCTCAAGAAAATATATAAAACTGATGCCATTAGGAACAATACTTCTATGTTTTAAAATAAAATTTATGAAAAGTACTATTATATAGCTGTCAATGTTACTGTGTTAGTGTGACTGTCATTCTCCATATCCTCTAGAACAATGAATTCACCCAAAAAAAAGAGATTTAATAGAGCCACCAAAATTGTGGATTATTACCAACAGTATCAAAACTCTGTGCCATTGGAACAACTCCTGATTTGGAGATTCTGCCATGAGAAGGACGAAAACCGAAAATCCCACAATACGATGCAGGAACTCTTACACTTCCTCCTGTATCAGTTCCTATGATTTTAACAAAAACTAAAGATTATTAATCCCATGGTGGAGAAGAGTCTCCTACATTTAAAGGAAAAACATAATACTTCTGATTATTAACCGAGTGGTGCTCAAAACAACTAATGAAATGGATGAATTGCTGACCTAGAGAGAAATCCACAAGCTTTGCACCAACTGCAACAGCAGAGCCACTAGAAGATCCTCCAGGTACTCGGTCTTCTGCACAAGGATTTCTAGGCGTGCCATAGTGTATATTTTCTCCATTTATACTGCCAGAGCAGAGTACCGTGTTATACAATTAACAGAAGTACCATTTTTAACATATGCACATTCCCGACGCCAAAAGATACAACTACTCTTCGGTTCATATTTTACCTAATAAAGAATACCTACAGATAAGCTTATAAGTAAAATGAGCAAGTATAGAGGTATCCACCACCCTTGTGATTAGATCCAAAGGTAATCATAGTTTTAACTTAGAAATTTAAAGATTAGATATACTTTTTAGTGGCATTATTCAGAGACAAATACATTTAGAAGAACCTGTCCTTTCAACATAACCTACTTCTTCAGTGAGAATTAGTTGTACAACTTCCAACTTGATTTAGACAAGCAAGTCGGAATTTATATAAGTATGACAGTGAGCATAAATCATCATTTGTTTTACATTAAATGTCATTTAGAGATAAAAGCTGTCCTTTACAACATGAAGATAATGCTCAGTAATAAAAATAAAAAATTATATAACAATGCTTAAAGAAAGACTATAAAACTTGACCATTCTTTAGGCTGAGTGAAAAAATTGACCAACAGAAAAAGAAAAAACCGAACCTGTAAGCCATTTCATCCATGACAGTTTTACCAACACAAGTGGCACCTGCACTCAGGATAGCCAAAACTGTTGGAGCAGTAGAAGTAGCAGCCTGATGAGTCCTTGCCCAATCAGGATTTCCAAATCCAGCTACATACCCTTTCACATCAAATCTGTTTGACAAAAGCAAACCAAAACTTTCATCAAGTTCAATATACATGGATTCAAATACACCGAGTTAATGAAGTAAAAGTAAACTTTGAGGTCAGGAAAATTTTGATGCCGAAAATCTTAAGAAACTTACATGTCTTTGACTGCAAAGGTGAGTGAATTCAGAGGAAAATCAGGGGAAGAAGAATTTGGTGGTAAAATGAATTTCTCCATGAATGCTCCATAGTCTGAGGCTGTTTCCATGTCTACTGTATTACGTTTTCAACCACTCACAGATGATAACAGCAGTGCCTCTTCACTTGTGTTGTGGGTTACAAACTTACAATGATTGATTAAGGAGCTTCTCTTCTCAGTACAAATTTCACTGCCCGTATGATTGAGTTTTGAGGATAGCCAAACATCTAATTTTTGATTGGCCAATCCAAAAGTCAGTGACACAGTCACCTTCCAATTGCTTTGTCCTTCTGTGTATCCAACAAAGATATTGCGTTTTTTTCCATATTATTCTTTATTTCATTCATTTTAACTTTTTACTCATTTACACTATTTTCATTTTCCAAACACTTACGTTTCTTTTTTCCTCCATATTATTATTCTTATTGCATTTTTTACATATAATTTATTCATTTAACGTTCCAACCGTTTTAAGTCAATTCTCATCTCATAAGCCAATTTTGTGAAGTTGAAATAAGTCCAAAGTCTAAATTGATGTATAAACAAATGTTGTTAGCTAGCTGGTAAAAGCTTAAAGAATCAGGCTTTTGATATTCAATAGCGGAAAATAAATCCTCCAGCAATCTTGTTAGAACTTAGAACTCCATAAGATCAAGACAGTAAAAATTGTTGCTACATAATACCAACCCATTAAAAGTTTATGTTCACAACTTCAGGCCCTTGGACAGGGAACTGTACTGTAACTAGAGAGGATCCTAACCCATAATATCGCTCTTTCATATATGTAAAATTTACCACCGCGCCTTTCGAGGATTACAACAAACAAATGAGAAAAATAGAACAAAAAGGAATCTACTCAGTTCCATCAGAGTCATCATCAAATATGTACAGGTATGGAATCACAGTAGTGCGATCAACCAACTCATTTTGAGAAACTTCAGTGTTTTCCCCGGGTGAGCTCCATCCTAATCGTTGAATATAAACCGCATCATAAGCTTCAATATTCAATCCCGAAGCAAGAAATAGTTGAATCTCATACACAAATCTGTCGGTTCTTGCTCCCAGGAAAGGCCTAGCTGCTTCAGAGACTGACATCATGAACTCCTCCTGTTTCTTTTCAGGTTCTTTTATGTGAGACTTCTGCTCTCTAATGGAGAATAAGAATTAACAGCAACAAGAACATCACTCTTTTTCATATTCAAATAATTTTATACTATTATATCAACTTAAAATGCATAAAGAAACTTACCCTGTCCATGATGTTTTGACCACACCAAATATATGGTGCACAATGATGTCAACATCCTCCTCCTAAAGATTAAGCAAAGTGAAGTACGAGTCAAGAAAAAGTAGTATTCATGGTTAACAAATCGAGATCCATATTGTGAATCGAATCTTATTATGAATTATAAGATACATTACTAATAAAAATATGATATTGTTCGTAAAAACAAGTGATAAGATAAATTATAAGCTTACATATCATATACGAATCTCAACAATTTAAGATTCAAGTCATAAATCAAATGACAAATAAAAAGTCGTTGACTATACAACGGCAACAACAACAAAAACAGTGGCAGATTACAGTAAACTAGTTTTTGGTAGTGATTCATTGTAAAGAATCGAGATTTATCAGGATTCAATATGAGATTCAAATCCAAAATATATATACGCTAGGAATTCACATCAATTGGATTCAATTTTGTATCAAAAGATAGTAATAACCTTGGTACTCAGTGTAGTCAAGGTCGAATGCTGGGTCATAGGATTGTATGATCTTACGTGCCATGGCTCCTCAACCGTGCTGCAATTTCACAAAAGTTTGTTTTTGCAGATTTTGTGGTCAGGATAGAGAGTTTGCTACCAGGATCGTGTAAAAGAAACGAGTTAGGCTGGCCATTGGAGTTGTTTCTATGGAATATGTCTTTTGAGCTGCTTATAAGTTATTTTGTTCATGTATTATAATTTTTATGTGCGTGTTACGACCCTGTCTTACAAATCGTGTTAAGACCCTCATGTTTATGATCTTTCAACAGCCTGCCACTCCTACTTAAAATCTTGTGTTTGACTACATTGGTGATACTAGTTATGAAGGACAATGCAATCACTAATAATTAGACACATGCAAACAGTAGGACCCAAGAAAATGCAACATGATGTGAATCCACATAGTATATAACTGGTTAGGATGTGAACAATTTACACCGACATGAAAGCGAATACACTAACAAGCCACTAATCTGACAAATTAACTAACCTGGGTAAGAGCTTGAATTTCCCGTCTTAACCAAGTTTGAAGCCAGTTGTTTTGCTGATTATACTTACGAGATTTCCAATATTGTAATACATTGAATATATCTTCCACGCAACCTACTCAAAAAAGGTAAAAATAAAGCATAGAGTTAAAAGTATATCAAATATTCTATACAAATCAAATGACACGGACAACAGTAAGAAATTAGTTAAATGAAAGGTGGTAGAGTAGAAAACCTTGTTGAGTATAATAGCATTGTAATCTATATCTGTGTGCTCTTGACAAAACAAAACTGCAAGGACAAATATAAGTGCAAATTATAAAATGATTGTAATAATTTGTACTAGATAGTTTAAAAATAAAAGCAAGTGATAGTGAAACAAACCAATCATCTTGAAGATTGGTATTTATATAATGGCGTTGAAAGCAAGTACCATCTACTCCATGTATGATAGAAAAATTATCTGTCTGCATAATCATAGAGATTAGTATGATAGATAAATGAAATTACTAATATAACTAAGGTGGAGAGAGAGAAATAAGCAAACCTTACAAAGGGGGCATTTAACAGAAGAAGAAGGTGGAGGAGTATGGTAGTGTTTTCCAGAAACAACTTTGATCCAGCGTAAAATGCAATTGAAGCAAAATTGGTGTAAACAGTGATCGAGGTAGGAAGGTTGAATGAAGGGTCCAAGGCAGATTGGGCAGATGGAATCATGCGAATTGGGAGCCGATGATTCATTTTCCATTGCTTTCTCCTTTAATCCTAACCTGTTTCTGCTGCAAACAATTATCTTGCCCTGTGTCAGTGGGGAATCGTCAATTATTCCACTTCAAATCATATATATCGCGCATTTTCTTTTCCTTTTAACATGAGGAAGATGATGTGGATTGAACCCCTTTACCCAAATTAATAAATTTGAGGGAAACTAGCATAACAATTAACATAATAATAATCTTTTAAAAAACAAATTAATTAATTAATTAAAAAATTTATTTATTTTTTGGTATTATTCTAAATGTTAGAGATTAAAAGTGCATTTTACTATGATTTAATATTTTATTTTAGGCATAGATTTCAATTTCAATTTAATTTTTTTTTTTTTAATTTGTTAAGTGTAATTTTGCCTAGAAAAATATACAATTAAAAAATAGTTAATTAGTAATTTACTTTTGTATTGTCGCTGTATAATGGTATAAATATATAGGGGCCACAATACCAAAAAAAATAAAATAGGGACCAAACAAGAAGATGACTACCGGTGAAAAAATGACTATTTAATTTTACTTTTTTTGTGAAGAGTATAGTGGCTAGAAATATACATGTCATTCTATCTTGTTGAGGTGAATAAACGGAGATTTTGAGTTTCGAACTCCAACCATTGCATATCGTAATATCCCTATCAACTAAGTCAAATTCAATGAAACTATATTTTTTTTTTATCAAGTAATATAATGACTAAAATTCACTTTTTAAGATGAATAAATGAGGTGTCTGAGGTTCGAACTTCAACTTCTACATATAACAATATATTATCCCTGCCAACTAAACTATGTTGACAGGGACAATATTCATTATACTTTATTTATCCAATTTATTTTATTTCAGTTCATTTTATGAAAATTATTTATAAATTGTTTCTTTTTAGTTTATAAATGTTTTTATATATGGGATAGAGTTAACATTGATGGCGTGGCTTAATCATGATTGGTTGTGGTGTCCTTCATGGAGCTAATGGTCATTGAATTTGAGTTAAGATCCTCTCAGTTTATATGGTTTCTCTAAATCAATGGGTTTTGCTTTTGCCTATGTTGCAGAGCTTTGGATGGAATGCTAACAAAGGGCACAAGTTAGCTAAGGAGATCGGTGGAGCTTCATTTGCACTCTAAGATTGTGGGAAACACAGATAGTTATTAAGGTTGGTTTAGTAAAAATGTCATCCCTGAATATTTTTTTGGTCATTTAAAAACTGTTTGTATTAAAAATAAAAAAATAAAAAATAAAAATATTAACGTAGTTATTTGACCGAGAGGAGTTCTACCTAGACCTCAAGAGTATATATTGTTGTCATTTCTTTTAACATTCACAGAAGGAGGAGAGGGCAGCCTAAGCTGGTTTTCATTTTGAACTAATCGATTTACTTTTAACATGAGGGTGATAAACTTATATAGCAATCAAATTTCTTAAGAGGCACAACAAAGTAGGCTATCAGAGAAAAAAAGGAATACAGTAGTACCCAATTCCTCACTACACCTAACCTAACATTAGTCTGCAAACTAGTAAACAGTAAACACTAACAAAACCAAAACCCACCACGCCACAATGCACGCGCCTCAGACACATGGGAAGCAATAGCAATAAAACCAAAAGTCCACAGAAATTGCTCCATCACCCAATGACCCCACATCCAATTGCAACCCAGCAACAAACATAACAAGATACTAACACAAGCCTGGTGCCGACAAATGACATGAGATGTGAATGACAAACTCGAACTCGATAAAAACTGCGATCACCTCCAAAAAACAATTCTAATGTGGTCCAAGTTTGTGACCGTAGCATTCGCTTACTCATACAAGTTATACTGATGTAACATAAATGTGGCCTTAAGTACAGCAAACAAATCAAACTAATATGATATTTTCTATTTAAAACCATGCCAAGTAGTTAGTTTATTAACTTGACATTTCCCCAAATAAACTGCTAAGCTCATCACAAACAGAATTTACACGGTCGATAGAGTGTTGAATTTTAACCAGTACCAGGGTCAAGAATAGGAAGCCTGCAATGATAGCTGATTGATTTATCAGTCTGACGGGTACCGGGGATGAAGAATTGGAATATCACTGTCAAACAACTGCCCTGGGGAGCAATCCCATAGAAAGCACAATCTGGTTTGGCCAAGTGACACTGCAGACTCTTTGCAAAGTGCTTCACACTCACCTGCACCGATTGAGCATCTCCTCTCAAAATTGACCTTGAGGACCGCGTCTGAGCACTGAGATTTTGATCCTCAGCAGGGGCATTTGCTTGCTCGCCGATCACCAACAGCTTTCGAAACTCAGCTCCAAGGCTGATCAATGTGGTTGAAACCTGCACTGTCAAATCCCCGTACTTACTTATGGACACATTCACTGCATCACCCACATGTTTCATCCGATCCACTAAGTTAAGCAACTGATTCAAATCAGGCACCTGTATTGGAAGTAAAAATTAACTGAGCAAAATAACTGAATAATTAAACTAACAACTATAGCTGACTGTAAAAACCTGAAACAATTTGCTACTAGTGGCTAACCCGTATATCCAAAAAATATCTAACCAGCAATCAATGCTCACTCAGAAAACAAACTAACTACTAGCTGTAACTACTAGCTAGCAACTTTTTCAGCCTAAAATCCCTTAGGCAGTTTTTAAACCTTTAGCCATCTGACCATATCCATAATCATTTCACTCTTCTTTCAGCTACTCTAGTCTGTTGAGGAGTGTATTTGGTATTCCGTTAGTATTGAATTCCATGCTAAAAAGAATCTGCAGGGGGAAAGATATTCTCTGTCTCGGTTTATTTATAGTGCTTCGATCTTTCAACTACTTTTCTTCTACAAATATCTCGAAACATCACATTCTTCCAATTTCTATTCCTTTTTTAAGTAACTTGGACTTTCAGACTCAGCAACACTGATTGAAGTTTTGATGATTATTTTTCTAAAAGCAACTTTAATGCAAAAATGAATGTAAATTTTTCAGTTCAAAATAAAATTGTATGTAAATTACTACTATTCCTAAAATCACATCTGATCTATGTAACACCAACATTTCTAATTGAAGGTGTTTATGAGTAACCGACACATGTCAGTGTTCGACAACCAATAGAGACACGTGTAATTACATAGGACCACTTTTCTGAAATTATTACTCGTGTCTACATATCAATGTTGGCATCGTATCTAACTTTCAGGTCTGTGTCACTGCTTCTTCATGGCATTAGATAGAGGCATAATCAGTTCTGACACTTTCTATCATGATAGCAAACACATAATTAGGGCATGTGCGGTGTCAAAACAACCTAAATTTGTCTCGATTGAACTCTATAGCTATGTATCACAGACACTTCAGATTTAAAGGCACGTTTGGCCTTAAACACGCGTCAGTATAGGACACCGATACGACACATATACATGAGATTGAGATTCCATTTAATGATTTCCTTTTTATCAAATTATCACTGGTGTCCGTATCAAACTATATCAGACTCTGTAGCACCGACACTTTGTGATGGAAGGCATGTCGCGGTGTCCAACAATGAAACAACACTGACAGTGTTCAATTAATTCATTTCTTAAACTTTTTACCAATGTCCGTGTCGTGTACGGTGTCTATGCTGGTGCTTCATAGCATTTGATAGCTAATTTCAAATACACTAATTTCAATGAAATATCATACATTAGTCACCATTGAACTCTATACTAAACTATGTAGTACCACCTCTGATCGAATGTGTGTCCGGTGTCTGACATGTGCCACTGTCTGACATCGACAATACACTGACAGGTGTGATTACATGCAAATGCAATCAATTCATTTTCTCATATTATCACTGGTGTCGACGTGCCAAAGTCATATCCAGTATCCATGTGTGTGTCGGTGCTTCATATATAGTGAACTTCAAATCCACTAATTTCAACTAACTAACATTTCAAAACCAAAATACAACATAAATCAGACCTAATTGAAAATCGAACTCCAAAAAACAATGACTTAATTATGATGATAACCTGAATAAGCGTTTGAGGAATATCCTGAGCCATATCAAGCGCATTCTGAAGTTCAACAACCTGAGCCCTAGACAAAGGTTTAGAAATAGGAATATCTTGAATAACAGCAGATTTAAAACCACGCGTTTCAAAAGTCAAAAACGGCATCGCAACAGTACAATTCTGATTAACTTTCTTAACAAGCTTAATCTGAAGACGATTAGGAACAACAGCAGAATAATCAGAACAAACCGCAACAGAACTACGAAGAGCGCGAAGAAGAAGAGAGAGATCAATAAGGAAAGCGATGCGGTCGTCGTTTTGAGAAGAGATTTTGAAATCGTCGAAGAGGAGTTGGTTGGTGAATTGTGCGATGGATTGGATTCCGTCGCCGTTGAGGAGGTTGTGGAGGAAGAGTGTGTGGGTTTTTGTGAAGTAGAGATGGCAGGTTTTTGCGGTTTTTTCTAGGGATGGGATGAAACGTTTCTCAAGTAGGTTTACGCCGGTTTCTGTCATGAACGCTTTGAACTTCATTGTGTGGTGGTGGAGATTGAGATTTTGTGAGAGGAAAATGTTGTGATTCGTTTGATTTGGGTTTTGAGAGAGGGAAACTCAATTTTTTGGCTCCCTTTTTTCTTCCCTTTACCTTGGTAGTTTGTTTTTGGCTTAATAACCGTTTTACCTCCTAACTTTTTCAAAGTTGTGATTCTGGCCCTCAAAAAAAAAAAAAAAAAAAACTACAATCTCTTAAGTTTTGTATATGTGGTAGTTTGGTCCAATGTCAATTTTGACTCGATCTATGCTGACGTGACATCTGTAACACCCCGTTTTCTCAATATAAAAAAAAATTCTAAACATTTATCAGAGCAAACAACATAAACGGGATATCACATTCAAACATAATCTAAATCAGTTAAATAACAATTTAACAAAATAACTTAAACATTGCAGCGGAAAATTATTTCGAAATCCATAAATCGTTTTGGCACGTAGGCCCCATTAAAATATCTAAATCAGTTAAATAACAATTTAACAAAATAACTTAAACATTGCAGCGGAAAATTATTTCAAAATCCATAAATCGTTTTGGCACGTAGGCCCCATCAAAATATCTCAACAGTTAATCAACATCATAAAAATAACGTAATTGTTCACGTAAGAGAATGAAGCATGCATATCATATAACCCCATCCCGTTACGTATCAGAGCGACCTAGACGACTCAGTGAGGCAAGGCCACTCACGACAGCAAACTGCACACTAAGCACGATCACCTGCAAGTTACTCATACGAAGAGCAACATTTTCAAGCAGAAAAGGTGAGATTTCATAACACAATAATATTAATCAATATAATTCGAAATCATAATTAACATCATAAACAGTCTTAATCATCATTGCATCTTTGATAAACAATTATCAAGTAATCACAGCATTCAATCATCATCTATAACATAACATCTTTAGACTCGACAAATGCGACAATGCAACTTAGACCTCTTATATGCATGTGGTATCAATCGTCATCATAGTATTAATATACTTTAATCGTGGGGAGGACAAAGCTCCAATCGTGGTGAGGACAAAGCTCAAATTGTGGTGAGGACAAAGTTCAATGTATGCTAATGCATGGACTCTATCAACAAAACATCTTAATCATTAAATCACTTATACATCCAATAATTTGGAGTTCATCATCAACTTATTCAGACTCATGCAACTTAGTTAATTAACAATAGCAGCATAATCAGATCACATCACCAGCTTAATATCAAATTCATTTTCAACAACTTCTTGATCATTCAATAATAATTCAAGAAATGCAATCAATAAATAAATCACAATATAATCACTTAACATTTCATAAAAGCTTCACAGTTCTCATTTAATATCTTAAATAGGTCTCATTAGTACCTAAAGTTCCTTTCCTAATCAATCCAAGCAACTCAGGTTTCAAACTTCTCAAATGCACTCAGTTCTGGAAGTGCTCGCGAGGCGAGAGCATCTGCTCGCCATGGCGAGTACAAGCCAGATTCCCAACTAAGGTTGTTCCAGGTTCAATCTTGTTCTAAATCATCCTCTAATCTTTAATAGGCACCTAAAGGTACTCAAAGGCATTTAAGGTTCAACTCAAAAGTCAAAAACTCAGAATTCGACATGCTCTCTGGTCAAGCTCGCTATGGCGAGTAGGGTTGCTCGATGTGGCGAGCTACGACATGTAACTCGCGAGGTGAGGGGTTTTGGCTCGCGTGGCGAGCGATGAACATAGGCTCGGGCAGAATGCAGTTTTTACAAAAATTTCATCTAATCTCATGGTTTAAATCCTAGTTTCGGTTCCATAACTCATCCTAAACATATTCTAAGGTTATAGGACAGTTTCTACATCAATCTAAACAATTCTTACCGTTTGATCATCAATTTTAGGGATTTGACCTAATTTCAAAACTTTTCTAATTCAATCCTAACTTTGTCAATTAATCATCAGAATCATAGCAATCAATATTACTGAATTATTAGTCTCACCCTTACCTTATAGTGTAGAAAATCGCAGCCCTCTCTTGGTCTCTCTTGCTCTTCTATTGGTTTTCCTTCTTTTTCCAAAACAGTCGTACGTGCAATTGTTTTTCTAAAACTAGGTCTTTCTCTTTTATATCTCCTCTTAATATCTTATCTTATCTCACTTTCTCCCCCAAAACTCTCTAAAATCTCAAAACAGCTCTCAACTAAATATTTTATTTTATTTTCAAGTTTTATTTTATTTAACAATAAAATAAGTCCCATAATCTCATCAAAATCATCCAAATCAACAAAATTCACACATATATTATATAAATATAATATAATTGCCTAAACTCGATTAAATAAATAATTAAACGAAAGTGGACGTTACAACACCTTAAGTGAGATGCCACTTATTATCTTTTATTTTATTTATTTTTACCAATTTCGGAGGAGGAAAGGGTAATTGTATGTGATAAAGTATTTCGTGATGTTTAGCATTGCTCATCCTTTTATTTAATGTGGTGGTAGTTTTCATGCTCATTAAAACTGGTTTGAAATTAGCGAAGCAATTTACTAAAGTACCGCCAATTGTATGAGGTTTGTCACATCGTAAAAGTATATCATCTTTTGCTATAATCAACTTTGTTAATGCGTGACCTTTTAATATATATATATATATATATATATATATATATATATATATATATATATATAGGGTTTGCTAGAACACACTCACTAGTTTTTATGTGAGAGTGTTTTAGCAAAGCTACACCTTAAGGTGAATTTAACCACTTTTTAGTTATTCACTTGCTAAAATACTCATTCTAAAAAATAAGTGTGTGTATTCTAGCAAATTCCTATAGGATTTGCTAGAACACACCCACTTGTTTTTTGTAGAAGGTGTGTTATAGCAACATACACCTTAAGGTGTATTTATTAATTTTTTAGTTATAACTTGCTAAAACACTCTCACATAAAAATTAGTGGGTGTGTTCTAGCAAATCCATATATATATATATATATATATATATATATATATATATATATATATATATATATATATATGTGTGTGTGTGTGTGTGTGTGCGCGCGCGCGCGCGCGCGCGCGTGCGCGTTCGTGTTGAAAATGATATTTAATGTAGACATTATTTACCGATTGTTAGAGATCTTAAAATAAAATAAAAAATATTGAATTGATACAAATGTAAATTAATTATTTACATTTACAAACTTTGATTACACACTACCCGTCTTAATATATTTAGAACAACCGACATTGAATTAGATTAATAGGAATTTGAATGCAAAAAGAAATTAATGTTCAAATAACCAATAAAATAGCTAGCATTCACAAAATTATGGTGCAAATTCTATCCAAACAAAGATTTGGAGATCAATGGCTGCAAATGTTAAAAAGAGTGCGTGGAAATGGAATGATATTGTCCCTATATTCACTTTTGCATCAAAATTATCATCCTGCCATGACATTGTATGTCTCATCTCCCTCACGTCGGAAGAGTATGTGGAAGAGTTAATTCACGTCGGTGAACGGAACGTGACTTAACTCACGCTGGGTTATATACATGCGTGAGTTAACTCACGCGGGAGTATTTTGGGAAGTTCAGTTGGGAGGGAGCATTTTTTTTATTGGGAGAAGAGCAATTTGTCGGATTAAGCCCTAATATTCAATCTATATTGATTGGGTTTGGCTTTGTATCTTGATATGATATAAATATATATTGTGAATATATAATAATAATAAGACATTTCTTTATTGATTTTGTTTTGTTTCAAAATAATGAAGTCCCTAGAATAGTTCGTCTGTTTAATGGAACATTAAGTATAAATTAATTGTGAGACTCCGTTAAACATAAGGACATTATTCTTAAAGTATCCATAGTCAAGCTTTATTGAGAAGTGGGATACCATTAAAGCATAGAGACTATTATGTGGATAGACTGATGATCACATCTCACAGATCATGGATAAAGAGTTATCAAGTCTACACATAGATATAAATATTAGGAGTAATATTTATATTGGATTGACCCACCATGAGAATACTACATAGTAAAAGTTATGAAAAGTGTCATAAAAATTATCATAGTGATGGTGGTGTATTCCACCCTTTGAACTGAAACCACTATGTACCCTAGATGTTGGAGTCGAGCGTTTTGTCACCATTCAAACGTTGTCTGTAACAAGATAACTATAAAGTTGGTTGATAGGTACTCCACAAATCATGCTGAGGGACATGAGTGACCTAGATGAAATTTTCCCCTCATACATAACATGAGCAATGTCTACGGACCCAATATTGAATTGGACAATGGTGACATTATATGCCTTGTGTTCAATATAGACATAAGGGCAAAAGGGTAATTATGCACACAAACATTATCACATAAAAGGTTTCGTCAGATCACATGACATTCTCGTCACTTGAGTAACATTGATGTGTTGCTAGATATTGCTCACTGTTTATAATATTAAATATGTGATTTAATATTATTGTCAATGTTACGGGAATCTATAGGGTCACACACAAAGGACAGATAGATGAGAGAAATAAATAAGTAAGACTTATTTATAAAATAATAAGTAAGACTTATTAGTAATTAAATAATTAAATATGACTTTATTATTTAATTTACGAAAAATAGAGAAATGCGGTCCACCATAAGGTACAATCTGTTTAAGTGAAATATGGTGCACTGTAAGGTACGGTGTACTAAAGTGCTTGGCTTGCTGACCACACAAGTGATTCTATAAATAGAACCCTTGTGTTGAAGCATGACAGACTTCTTGTGAGTGCTTAACCTAATTCACAAAAGTTGTGAAACCCTAGCCGCAACTTGATTTGGTCCATTGGACTAATCAAGTGTTAGGCCCAATTAACAAATAAGTGGTGTAGCCCATAGAAAGTTCTAGAGTGGTGTAGAGCTAGATTGGTAGGATGTATAAATAGTATTAAATGCATGTAGTTGAGAGAAGTGTGTAGAAAGTTTCCTATGATGTGTCTAGAACTCTCCCTTGCAACCTATAAAAAGGGGAGATCTTATCATTTGGAAACCAAGCAAGCAAACAAGAATCAAAGTATCATTTCAAGTAGCATATATAATTATTCTCTCAAATATTCTCTCCTCCTAAATTCCTCATAAAGTTCTCGCTATAACCTTATCCTTTTCCAACAAAACATGTGTAATGCAGAGGCAAAGCTAACCGCCCAAAGCACCATAAAGAACTTTGGACAATAGCACCCTCCAGCTTGGTTCTGGCGAGTGAGCCACTTTTGAATGTAACGAGTCATCATATAGCAAATCATTGAGATGAAAGACAAAGTGTCATTGATAAATGACACTTTCTCTTTTTAGTATTTGAAGAAGGGGGAATTGCTGAATGAATGCCTCCATAATAAGTGTTGCACCGATAATGATATGTCGTGTTTTCATCTGATGTTCCTAAGGCATGATATCAACTTACCCTTCATGCACAGTTAGGGCATCACCAACCATCAACCGATCTGTGATCGGTGCCAGAGCCGTAGAACGATCGATAATTACCGGAGCGGAGGTGGTGGTTGTGAGAATTGAGGCGACTTCTACCTGTAGAACCACCATTTCGGTCGACGCGGCTTTTGAAGACATGATGACGCGGTGGTGGAAATGTTTAACAAGAAGTGGCGAAGATTGGTGGTAGTGCGTGTTGAGAACAGTGAGAGAGACAAAAGAGTATTGAGTGGAATTTTGTATTCTGATGCTCAACCAAATCCTTTTGTTGAGTTGTATTTAAGGTAAAGAGAAAAGAACTTCAGTTATATTCATCACTTTAAAATTCGAAGTGATTAGTAAAAGAACTTCAATTATATATGACATTTTAAGATTCAAAGTGATTAGGAAAAGAACTTCAATTATATATGGCAATTTAAGGTTCGAAGTGATTAGGAAAAGAACTTCAATTATACATGGCATATTAAGATTCGAAGCAGGGCCGGACTAATGTATTTTTAGGCCTAAAATGAAACTTAAATAGAGACATTTTAAGTGTGTCAGAGAGAATAAGACAAACATAAGAAAAAAATTCCATAAGTTCCCTCAATCGAAAATAATTTTATACGACGTGGTCAGACAATATTTAAATATGAGTATTTTGTCAGCTATAAATCAAACTTTGGTTTGTCACATCGTAAGAGTATATCCTTTTTCGCTATAATCAACTTCGTATGTGTGTGTGTGTGTGTGCAAGTTAGTGCGCGCACGTGCGTGTTGAAAATAATATTTAATATAGACATTATTTACCAATTGTTAGAGATCTTAAAATAAAAAAATAATATTAAAATGATACAAATGTAAATTAGTATTTTACGTTTACAAACTTTGATTACACACTACTCGTCTGAATATATTTAGAACAACCGACATTGAATTAGATTAATAGGAATCTGAAGGCAAAAAGAATTTAAAGTTCAAATAACCAATAAAATAGCTAGCATTCACAAAGTTATGGTGCAAATTTTGTCCAAACAAAGTTTTGGAGATCAATGGCTACATATGTTAAAAAGAGTACGTGGAAGTGGAATGACATTGTCCCTATGTTCACTTTTGCATCAAAATTACCATCCTGCCATGACATTGTATGTCTCATCTTCCTCACGCCGTAAGAGTTAACTCACGTTGGTGTAAGGAACGTGATTTAACTCACGCTGACTTAAGTCATGTGCCGAGCGTGACTTAAGTCACGCTGGGTTATATACTTGCGTCAGTTAACTCACGCGGGGGTATTTTGCGTCAGTTAAAATAATGATATGTCATGTTTCCTAATGCATGATATCAACTTACCCTTCATGCACGATTAGGGCATCACCAACTGTCAACCGATCTGGGATCGGTGCCGGAGCCCTAGAACGGTCGATAATTATTGGGATGGAGGTGGTGATGGTGAGAATTGAGGCGGCTTCCATCTGCAAAACCATCATTTCGGTCACGGAGGCTTCTGAAGGCATGATGACAAAGAAGTGGTGGGAGATAGGTGGGAGTGTGTGTTGACAAAAAAGTGGTGGGAGATAGGTGGGAGTGTGTGTTGATAAACAAGTTTTGAGTTGTATTTAAGGTAGAGATCAGAGAGAGAGAGAGAGAATAACTTCAATTATGCATGCACTAGCTTTAAGATTCCAAGTGATTTCGATAATATATGGCCCTAGCTTTAAGATTAGGAAAAGAAAGGCACCTTACTATATTCACATGTTTCAAAAACATTAGTCTCTTTGTTGCACACTGATCGTTTAGACTTTTAAATGGCAAAATGTCAATTCATGAACAAGCTAGCTCTTAGTCTTTAAAGCATTTTCAAAAATAACCCGAGAAACCTGTCGTTGAATATTTTTCCACGACTCCATGTCATCGATCATTGTCGTTCAATCAGATCTAGCTAACAGTATTCATCTCAACAAGACAACGATACACTCACTATCTTAGTTGTAAGTATGAAAAAAATCTTGAGTTTTTATTTCTAAATAATATAGTCGATCGTCGTTGAAATTTCTGATTGATTTTAATTACTAGTCAACGGTGGATCACCTATGTTATCAACATATATGTTTTTCTCACCATATGTCCGAAGTAGCATGTCGATCCAAAAAAACGTACATTTCCTTACTTGGCTGAAAAAGTATCCAAAAACTAAGATATTTTACTAACAAAACGATCAATATAATTTTTGACGCGAGAGAAGTGCTAGCAAGACCAAAAGCGTATTTTATTGCCAATCCTCTTCAACATTCACAGAAGGATGAGAGGACACCCTATGCTAGTTTTCTTTCATTTTGAACTAACCGGTTTCAACGAGGCTGATAAATACATCCATCAAAGAAAAGCTCTATATGTTAAGGTGTTTGTACATAACTTCAACGAGTGGATAACTTCAAATGCTTTTGAAGCTTCATTTTGCAAGTATTTAGTTCCAGCAGTTGTGACTTCATCATCTCAACATCTTTTCTCATTACTTTTATCTCCTGATTCATCTGTCTCTTTTCAAAATCTTTGCTTATCCTGATGCTTGTCTTACTCCTATGGTAATTTGATCCTTTACTTGCCATTGTCCATGACATGTTCACTTGTTCTAAAAGGACAAATCCTGTTGATAATTTCATGGGCAACCTATCATTTTTCATCACATGCTGACGCGCTTCTTGTGACAATCTATGGTATTCCAATACATTACACACATTTTCTCCATCTTCTTCTGTCAAATATGGATGTGCCTGCAAAATTGAGTTAAGTTTTAAGTTTTCAGATTTCAACAACCATATAATCATAGAGACAAATGCAAGACAATATGGACCATTCAATTAAATAGTTAACTAAACATCCGCAGTCCACACAAATAGAACTTGAAGTACTCATATAGCAATGATATAATCAAAGTTTTATTAATGCATGTTTAGAAGACCATGAGTTTTGCAGAATCATGGTGTGCCACCACGGTGTCATTGAGATATTGCCAAACTAATTGTTGATCCAAACATGCACTTAAAAAAAGGTTTGCGACTTTTACTTGGGTCACAACATTATAGATTTTTATGTTGCCAAACTGCTGCACAACCACGATTGAGGTGGATCAGCCGCATTTGACTGTGATTGTACGCAATATCAAAGATCAAAACTCGAATATGACTGTGATTTAAAACTTCGGGAATAAATTATATAATATTAGTATATTACCTTAAGGTACATGTCAATAGCTCTATAGAGATTGTCATCACTATCTCTAGCATTTTGTGGCAATACTTCAACAAGCAATTTGAAACTTTCCACTGTGAGCTTCTGATCCCTTGCAACTTGTGATAGATAACCATCCACCAACCTTCCAACAATGTGAACTTTTGCAGCAGAATTACTTGAAATGCCAAGAACATAAGATTGTAACACTTTAACAACAACATCAACATCATACAAAGAATCTTTATCTCCTTGATTCTTAACCAAAAGATCTTGAACACAACACTGCTCCAAAATCAAAACCACTCTTGTCTCTAGCTCACACAACAACTCATGATTGATTTTCAACATCATACCTGCCTTCAACAGGTGAAGCAAAAAATTGCAAGAGACAGAATTTTCTTCAGTTGGAAGCATTTTAATCAAACACTCGGTTGAAACTTTATGTAACTGAATTGGCATGTGTTTCTGTGTCACATTTGGATCAATTCCAAGTGTGACTTTAGAGAACCATTTTTTAGTCCAATTTTCTATACATGAACCTACAAACTCTGATTTCATTCCACGTTTTTTGACAGATTGAATCGCTTCAATAAAATGATCTATACGTAGAAGTGATACATCTTCAAACCACCAACAAGCATCAACTTTGATTTCAAGTTTTGGAATTACACATGCTTTCCAAGCTATTGCTTCTGAGCAACGTTTCACTAATTGTAACTCCTTGGCCCAATGGGAAATTGATTCACAACTTTTGAGTATACGAAATGTGTCTTTCCATGAAGATAACATTAGAAATGTGAGAAAGGATTCTGTTTTGGAAATTAGATTTTCTTGTTCAATATCTTCACTCATTTCTAAGAAATTTGCAGCACAATATAATGAAGCTATGTTGGATGATGTCATGTCGAATTTCCAACCGTAACAGAATTTGACAACTAACTCAAATGTTTTTCTACCACCTGGAAGATTGTCTATTTGGATAGTATGATTATTGTCTTCTATGTTGTTACTTCTCCTTTTGAAGACAAGCCTATTCAAATATTCACTTCTTGAGACCATGGCAAGCTGGAAAATCAATGAATTAATCATTAATTTATAGTTAAAAATATGAACAATATTACATGTTATGATATGTTTGAAATTAGGAACATGAGGTACTTATTGGTGTGAATGAGTAATGTAAAAACAGAGAAAAGAGTAAATAAGTAGATTTAACATGTTATATAACTAAAAGCAATGGCCAATGGTGATATATAACTAAATTAAGATCAGATACATAGCACACATTTTGATACACATGTTATGATAAAAAAAATGATATATATCTTATAATAAAAGGTCCACCTTATGCAAGTGAAAGCTGGAATCACCAACTTGTATGATTAAATCATTAGTAGAACTTGCCCTGGCAATCCTGCATCAAGAAAATGAGACATCTAAGTATTTATCTTCCGCAAAAACGTATATATATTATTCAATTATGACATGTTTGGGAGGTTAAAAATGTTTACCAGTTTTGATTTTTCCGTTTTAAGGAATCAGCAACTATAGGAACATTAGCTGGTAGAACAACGCATCGGTTACGCTTTCCTCCACTCAAGACATTTTCACAGTCAAGAATTTTCATGGTTACTTTATCAACACCAGGAAACTCAAACTTGTTCATATAATAATATTTCTTAGAAAAGGTTTTAGTGGTGAATATTATTTAGATAGAAATTGAATTGAATACTATATATAGACAGAAAAAGTGGTCCATCTTTTAGATAGTATGATGAATATTAATGTAGTTGTGGCCTACTGAGTAACTTTGTACATAGCGTTTGTGGCATGGAAGAGGGTTTGTTGCCTATTTCCATTATGCGTCATGTCAGTGTAGTTATTGGAATTAATATGGAGAATTTGAGAGTAGACAGATGGATGCAAGAATACCCTAGCAGATAGTCAATATTACATTCTTTCTCATCCACATAGTGGTAGTACCACGCATTTCCAACCAGATCGCCTTCATCAATTAAGGTGTTTCCAAAGTTGTACCAAAGTAATAACTCATCCCACCTTGCTAATCAAAACTGATTCTAGCCATATGATTTTGTGGTCAGGAAACTTTCTGTTGCAATAAATTTTTTACTAAAAAAGATTCCATTATTTGCTTAAATGCATAATCTGTGTTTGGATGGTGAAAGAAATTGGAAAAGACACAAAGTGCCAACTATTTTGCCTTGTTATTTCTTAAGAGTAATCCTGGTTAGTGTTTTAGTTCAAGCATGAGTGATTAACTATGAATGACTTAAATGTTAGATTTAGAAGAGAAACAACTCATATTCATGCCTTAAAATTTTGGTTTGAGATATGTTCTAATCTCTTGTTGGTCTTGACATACTTGTTTCATTAGTGTCATATTATTTTGTTAGGATATTTGATATCCAAATGTCACAATCAATCAACAGAGATTGAGATCAAATGGTTGAGATTTCTCAGTTTAAATTAGCAAAATCAAAATATGCTGCATTTACTTCATCATTAATTTAAGATCAAACGGTTGAGATTACATAGTGAATTTTACACAATTAAATAATTTATACATTGATCCATATCGGACGGCCAAGAACCATGTATGTCATTGTCAACCAACAACAAGTAGAATCCAAATTCAAAAAAGTATATGGGATTAAATAATGAATGTGTAAAAGCAAACACCTTTCTTGATTTCTTCTTGCTCTAGCTAACGGTCACAAAGCACAACACAAGCAAACAATGGCGAAACTGAAACCCTGCATTTCCACAACCCAATCCCTTCATTCAATTCCAAATCACACTCTTCCAATTCCAATCTCCAAATTCAACATCAATTTTCATCTCCTCAAACCCAAATCCGTCGCCATTTCGCAATCCCATCAAACTCTAACAAACCTACAAATCGTCTGCGCTAGAAGACCACAATGGCCCCTATCGTCGAATCGAAAATTGCTTCAACTAGTTTCCACACTCGCATTCAATCTCAAGATCTTGCCAGAACCCTTTAATTCCCTCGTCCGCGAAATCGCACAAACCAATTCGAATGAACATCGGATTGTGAACCGTCTCATCAGTGGCTGGAGTAGGAAAACAAACAAATCGAGCAAGAGGAGGAATGAGCAGATGTTTTTGTTGCCATTGTTTGTGTTGATATGTGTTGCGGGTTTCTGGGCGTTTAGGGTTTCAGAATTGGACCTGTTTCTGAAGTCATTGTTCTTTTGTTTTGTTGGGGTTTCTTCAATTTCATTGTTAAGAAATAAAGTCATAAAGGATTGGTTTTTAGGGTTTTTCTTGGGGGCTGTTTTGATGATGAGTTTCAGATTGGGAAAAGAGGATGTGAAATTTTGGGTTGAGAAGTTTAGGACTTGTTCTCCTGTTGCACAAATTGCATTGAAGAATAGAAATAGAAAATGGAAAGTATCAAAATGAGAGCCATGGTTATTTTGTTTTTTTTACTACACCACTATTGTTTGATTCAATTCAATCACTCTTGAAAGATTGTTCTGTGTAATTGTTGATTCTTGTATACTCCATTGTGTATTACTGAATGATGGTGATTTAAAATTGATGCAACATTGTTCTCAATGTGTTAGCAAAGTGTAAAACTACAATGTTGCTAATGCTAGGCCTGTTTAGTGGTCACTATTAAGAATAAATCCTCCTTGAGCAACATTAGTGACCTGCTTGTAGATTTCATAGTAGCATTTTTTTCTGATCAATAGATTCAGAGTAATATCATCCTTATTAATTATTGCATCAGATACATTACTGACAAGTTTGCTTAATTAATGAGACGAAGTTTGATACTGTATGCTTGTGTATAAAGGAAAAAGCTCAAGTGGTTAATGAGTTTTACGAAGGACGTATCATTCGGTTTGATTTGATTAGGGGGCTCATTTCCGCTAGAAACCGGAGGGTTGATACACAACAAAACTTGGCATAAAGTTAAATTAAGGCTTAGATGTTAGTATCATGTTAACCTGTAGAAGAGAACAATGGTTGAGAAGAGAAAAACACGAGTTTGAACCTTTTTGAGAGAAGAAAATTGATGAGTTATGGGTGATTTCATCATCAAATGCAGATGAGAATAAATTGGGGTGATTTCCTACAAGAGGAATAAAATCGTTAGACCAACAATATACTACATTGTCAAATAGCTAAAGGTGTGATTCGGAGCAAATTGAGAAAGATGTTGGTGTGAGAAAATCTCCCCATGTTCCGGTATCCCACAAAATTGCTTTTACATTGTTATTTAGATTTAACTTTTGCTATTATTATCTCTGCATACCTGATTTTTTTAACGACAAATGTTGGTATGTAATAACTTAAAGACCTGGGAACATTTTTTTTTTTTGGGTTTCTCATATGTTTCATTCATTTGAGGCGTGTTTGATACTAAATATGGGTACCTCTCTCAACTGAGATTTGAACTTTGGCTTGCTATGTTGTCGGAGGTCTAGTCCATTCTGAAGGACCCAAACTCATTGCTAGTTATATATTGCATAAGTGTTCTGGACTGGACAAAGACCCAATCTGATTACTAATTAGGCCGAAATAGACGACCTCCGCTCAAGAGACCGCTCAAGCCTACACCAGCATTCCATGGCCAAATCAGGACCCTTTGATCTCCGTCATACGGTGATACATGGTTTGCATTGCTTTTGTTGCAACCGCCTAACCATTTTAGGTCTTTGAGCTCGGTCCACGCCGTCTTTTGTTGCTACCTCACTCATTTGAACCTTTTAAATTTCTCAAACCCTTACTCGATTGAGCATTAGAGTCCTTACAGATACATCACCCCCTCTGGTGAATCAAAGTCGTCTTTCACTGCATCTCAGCCGCTCCCTTTGTCGTCAACGAGTCTTCTCAAGATCAATAATAAAGAATATTTCATGATAAATAAGTTTATGCATGTTTTTTTAACAAACCATCAATTTAAGCCCTAAACTACCGCTCTCTCTTCAATGTAGTCTCTAAACTATAAAAATATACTAAATAGACCCTATATTATAAAATGTCAATGTAGTCCTTACATTCATATATATTTTCAGTTTAGAGATTAAATTGATTAGAGATATTTTTGGGTGTAAACCGGGTATCCTCCGCGTGCAACTGCAGAGACTAATCCCTCGAGCATTGTGGAACCCAAATGGGCGGCAGACACTCCCTAAGAGTTTTAACGCTACTGTATGCCCAAGGCTGAATTCGAATCAGGATCTTGGTTAGAGATTGATAGTTCGTAGACGAAATTGACAAAAATACTTGATTTAATTATCCCCTTTGGCAATTAAGAAATACCATTAACTAAGATGATGTATCACAAGTCTTACTCTTTTTCTATTTCAAAAGAAAAAAAGTCTTACTCTCTTTCTATGTAAATGTAACGCACGCTTTGTATCATAGCCCAATAGCTCCGAAGCCCAAGGTAAGCCTCATAGCATCACCAACATACCATTAACACTACCAGACGGTGCTCTATTTCACCTTCACAAATCCCCTGTTCGGAGCCAAACAGCTTCTCTAATTTCTCATTCTTAATTCTCACTGCATGCATGCGATTCATAATTCTTCAAACCTCACATCACATGTAAGTATCTCTCTCTCTACACTCTTCCGTTCCTATTTTTTCGCCACTCTTCAACAATGTCACTGTTACTTAATTTCTTCAACTCTAAACAAACACCATATACCTTCAATTTAATTCAATATTTCCATTTACATTACTATTTCATTCATTTTCATTATTTTTCTTGCAGAATCATGGTTTTAGTGTGACATGTCTAAGTCTCAAAATAGAATGGAACAACCTAACCAATATCAAACAACCTTAGCACTATTAGAACCCAAACCCAAAAACCTAAATTCCAATAACCTTAATGATGATCAATGTTTTCTCCTTTACTTCATTATGGGAACGTACTTTGGTCCTGATATCAATGGTGACAAAAAATCAGTGTTACAGATAGTAGCTGAAGGATTACCTTCATACACACGTGAGCAATTAACAAATTCTTATATGAAAGTATCTGAATTGGAACGAATTTACTATTATATACTTAGGAATGTTGATAAATCATTAACGGTAAAGTTAACCTTTTTGCGCCGGTTCATTCAAGGGCTGGAAGGTTCCTCCAATTGCAATTACCCTCAGTTTACTGATTTGTTCCCACTTGAATTACACCCTCAGTCTATGTTCAAAGGTAATAGGTTTAAGATCATTGAAAATATTGTGTTTATTGATAACCCGGAAGTGTTTTTCTTCAGTCAAGAGGATATTGAAAGGTTCAAGAGATTGAGTGGATTGGAGGATTTTGTTGTGGACAAAGATGTTGCTAGATTATATAATTGTATGGATGGTAGTGGTTTGCGTAATAAGTCAGTTGTGAAGGTTGAGCATAAAAAAATTATCCCATTGCCTTTGCCTGAGCTTCAATCTTCTAGTAGGAAAACTAGTTCTCGAAAAGTGACTGAAAGTGATGATTTTTCTGATCTTAAGTACCAACTGCCACATGCCCATGCTGTGACCCCTATTAGCTGTGTGCCGTTTAATGGTGGTATGGGTCTTGATGGTGAAGGTGATTCTGTTAAAGTTGGTGCTCCGGCTGCGTTATTCCTTCCTTCTCGTCCTACTAAGAAGGAATGGTCTAACATTGTGGCTGCTACCAACAGTGGTTTTGCATTGACAGGAAGTGCGGCTATGGGGCAGATTGGTCCCATTATGGGACTTGTGGACATTGGAGAGTGTGAAGACTCTTACCTATTTCGTATGTCTCTCCCTGGTGTGAAGAGGGATGATAGTAAGTTTCTTTTTAAATCTTATTAAGTCACTTGATTGCTATTTATTTAGTTCTATGTTCTAATCTTCTATGCTATAAGTGCCTCTATTTTAGGAATGTCTAGTTCATGTTTGGGTTCTACATTACACTGCTTTGAGAATTATGTTAATGAAATAAAATTATCTAAAGCTGAAAAGGTTTGTATATTCTATGTATACGATGATGTGGCCATATGACTTCAAATGACAACTATGTTGATTTGATATTTCTCCTTATGGCATGCCCTTACACTACAAAATTGGAAAAGGAGAAAAAGAATTAAAACTAACAAAGAAACAAGGAAAGAAGGCAATTGCATCTGTTGTTTGATGTTTTGGCAATGTACAATGGTTCTGAGTACTATAACCAGATCTTGATCATCGTTAAACATTATGTTGTTATGATGGGTTGGCAAGTCTTTCAATCACTTCTGCAGCAGCATAGTGTGTTAAAGAGATCTTAATATGTTAAATCAATGAACTTTGAATTTATGATTGCAGAGGAATTCAGCTGCGAGGTTGACACAGATGGCAAAGTATTTATTCAGGGAATAACCACAACAGGAGAGAAGACTGTATCAATGCGCACTCAGGTATTTGAAATGCAAACTCAAAACCTCTGCCCAGCAGGCCAATTCTCAATCACATTTCAGCTACCAGGCCCTGTAGATCCTCATCAATTCTCAGGTAATTTTGGTACTGATGGGATTCTTGAAGGAATAGTTGTGAAAAGAAAACCTAGGTGATGGCGAGGCTATATGCTATTAGAATCCCTCTATTAATTCCACTTGGTACTAAGTTGATGCAAATGTCAAAAAAAAATGTGGTTTTGATTAGCAGTATTATGTACAGTGTCTATCTTAATGTTAGTTATTTTTTGAGATTCAGTGTTATACATGCTCAGAACTCTCTCTGACATTCTCTTTATGTAGAAGAAAAGAAGTGGTCACGACATGGCTAATTAATCCATTTTGTGGACATGTAAGAATGCTTCACTGATGAATATAGTATATTATTTTGAGAGGAGTAATTTTAAGTCAATGTACAACTTGTCTCTATTTACTTTGGTTATTTTCAGTTAGAATATCTTTTTCATTTTTTGTGGTGGCTTATGAGTGCCACATAAATGCACAATTCTATGATCCGCCATTATTATCTGGGAGAGATTTCATACTGAAGTGTTTATAAGTTTGTTTAAGATGTAATATGCCAAAATAATTTCACATTTTATTTTCATCTCTATCAAGCTTTGGGTCAAAGTTGTACCCAACCTTCCTTAAGGGTGGAGTTTCCTTGGAGTCCCTATCAATCATCTGCAGCTAGAGGTCAGCTGTTGGATTCATACAAATGCTGACAGTCTATTGTTTATGACCTCTGTCTAAAGAAGCCGTGTTTACTGCAATGGATCCTGTCAGATTTTCTGAGATTAAGTTTACTTTGACATTTTCCAGATTTTATTTTTTTTACTTAAACCCATCATCACTCAACTAGTAAGATTCTGTTCCTACCCTTATGGACTTCCCTCACATTCCCTATCCTTGGATGGACAGAGACTGATAGGTCGTTAACAAATTACTGTCTTATATTATAGTTTTTAGTTGCTCTCAAGGGTCTCACAGCCTTATTCTTTAATGATGTTGTATGCCCCCTCATGCCCATATTAGTTAAAGTTCATTTTGTGGTTATGTTTCCCTTCTTGCACCAATGGCCTTTTAAAAATAAATAATTATCCTATGCGCAAATGCGAAGACTAATTCTTCAAAGCAAGTGAGATTCATTTAAGGGTTGATATTTCCTAACATATGTTTTTCCATATATATTGGCCAAAGATCGAACCTCCAACAAAATGGTTAACCATATTGGCAAATGGTGAGAAAAATGACCATTTTTTCCTCAAAATAATTTGAATATCTACCAAAATAGGAATAAAATGCGAGTAAAATAAAAGGTACGCCAAAGGAATAGTTTCATAATCTGCTCACCTCAAATTTTATTTTTATTACTCGTTAGTGAAATCGTGTATGAGTTGATTCCTTGGTAATATTTGAACATTTGTGATTTTCCGTTAATAATTTAAGTGTGGTGGTTGTGTTGAAATTAGGTACACCAATTTTCGATCATCTATGTGTATCCATGACCATGAGACTTAAGTGCCACGCTCAACTAAAAATGCTGGTTATTTTTTTCTTTACAAGAAAATGTAACCTACATTTGTTATTTTTTGAAGTAGGAAAGAAGGATATAATATTTTTTGAAGTAGTATAAAATGCCACAAGAATATTTTCATAATCAATCAAGAAGAGGATAGAAAGATAAAGAGGTCAACTATAAACATAAGCCCCAAGGAGAAGTGTGCATCTACTGGCCACCAATGTACCAGTCATTTTCAAGATTGCACCTTAATGTGGTCAACTGTTTGTGAGAAATCATGGCCCAAGTCGAGAACATCACCCTCTAACAACCCAAATTGTCAAATTAGAGCCAACTCCATCCATTTTTTCCCATTTTTTCCAATAAGTAACAAAAACCCAAAACAAATGGATATTCCCCTGCATATCAATCACCACCCCCAAACCATCTACAAACCTCATACCACACTAAGATCTTACACTTAATAATTAAGTGTAATTCACTTTCCTTAACTCAGAATTAGAGAACACATGGATATCGATATTATCATCAACTACCCTCCTTTAGAATAAATTTCTCCTAGTTTCCTTCCGACAACAAATCATTAACGGCAAATATATCTCTTCTCTGCAAAAGATAGAGCGACTGAAGATAGACTCTTCTCGCACAAATTCCCTCCACCGAGAGAGATTCCACTTCCACACACCCTAATCATGTTGGGACATTGCAAAAAAAAAAAAAACCTTGAAAATACCTTTTTGAGGGACAAGGTACCTTGCCATGCACCATCTAAAAAGAAAACTTATGTTAAGAAGTATAAGATCTTTCACCCATAATTCTCCCTCTATTTTAGGAGAAATTCTATCTTGAACACAAACTCAAATCAAATTTATTTGGACACACATTCACAAATGAAAAAATGTAAAAGAGAATAGATTTAAATGATGTGACTAAATACTTTCTCTTTAAATTTTTTACATTTGTGTGTGCGCCCAAATAAATTTGATTTGGGTTTGTGCCCATCTAAGAATTGCTCCTATTTTAGACCTACACACATGACCACTTAAGCAATTTTAGACCAACTCGAGGAACCACCCCAAAGCAAACATTCTTTGAAATTCAGCAACCATTTTCTACACCTTAATCAGCATTTTCAAATAAGATAGATAGAAAATAGGAATACTAGCAAGCGCCAAATTAATGAGGAGAATTCAATCACCAAGCATAACAAAGCCAAGTTGACATACTCATAGGATAGAATTTGCTTCTATTGGGAGGCCAAGATAAAATGAAATAGCCCCAACTCGATAGTGAAAGAACCACCGACATATTAAGGATTCATCAACATTCCTCGACATTATTTTCTTACTACCCTTGTAAAATAGAAAAACTAGATGGGAATAAATAAGTATAGCTCTCAATATTTGATATTTGACTGGTAAATTAAGCTTTTAGTTAACATCGGTAATTTGTTATTGTTTATTATTAAACGGAAAATGTTAGTATTGGTTGTATTTTGTTGAAGAGATCAAACCCTCAACTTCTAAATCACTTCACTCCTTTAACTCCCTCGCCTCAATCACCTAACCAATCTTATATCCCCCAATAATTCTATAATGTAATTGTTCATTAAAGAAGTGAACAAAATATGTTTTCATTGCATATAAGCTATTAGCTACACTCTATCATCACTAAGGATCATAACCAATCCCGACCGTTCAATATGACATCCTTAAGTCCGCAACTGATGATGGTTGTGAATCAGCAGTAGTCTGCATAGTGCATCTAAAAGCGTAGGCAATATCAGACAAACAATGAACTACGATAGATACCAGTACAAGAAAAGGCCTCAATCATTTCAGCTGGTCAAATAAAACACCCTTTGGATGAAACCCACCGGGGCTCATTTATAAAAGAGCAGAAAAGAAATGACAAAAGGGCATCTTGTGCATAATTATCGCACAGTAGCTTGATTAACTAGTAATAATCTGAAAAGAAAGTGATGAATTTGTGTATATATTAGAAAGTAATAAAGTGGAAAACTCAATGGATCTAGGATAAGCTTTTTTTTTTTTTTTTGGCGAAAAAGTATATACTAATTAGTCTATTTCACTGCATTGTCACAACCCATCTCAATGTGAAACAAAACAGTTCCATATTCAATCCACAAGAGGACACAAACGGGGAAAGGAAAGATATAAATACTCAATTATAATAACATAGACTTCCTCATGTTCAGTGTGTTCTCAACCATATTAGACACCTAATATAACAGCACATGCTTCCACACAACATAAAAAATTATTATATTACTTCTAATAATGCAAGATCAGATTGGAACCACTACTGCTATATCACAATACAGCATGCGATTGACACCTGTACTTAGAAACATCTTGTGCTAATAAGTGATGAATCATCATAAACCATACTTGGTTATTCATCTGTAAATTTCTAATACAGTAACATTAAGTTCCATTAGGAAAAATGACATTGAAATTTAAAAGCTGCAGAATTAAGTTTTACTATGATGTATGGAAATGGTCAGTAGTACAATATAAAACTTCAACTTTCAATCCTTGTAAAAACTAATTTATTGCACCAAAGTTCACCTTACTAACCATAACACTTCCATAATAAGAATCTAATGATCTGAAGGCGATTGTTGTTGCTCCGGTGGTTGGGGCCACATTTGAGGTGCCATGTACGGATGAGACTGTGGAGCATACATGTTTGGATTATGCATCATGAGACCAGGATTTCCAGCTTGCTGTGCATTTTGAGGTGGCATATAGCAATAAGGAATTCCATCAGCAGGCCCTCCAACAGGCATTGGTCCTCTTGGTATCGATGCAAGCACTTCATCTTTCAAGTCCTCCCGAGGCACAATGTCAACCAAGAAATCAAAGATATCAGTTCCTGTGATTGCTGCTGCAATGTCATTCTTTTGAAGGGTTCGCCTTTTGTTCTCTTCAGTGTGATTCCAAGAACGCAAGGTTAACTCCAATATGAACATTTCACACGCCCTTGCAAATACAACAGGCGCCTCAGCTGATATCATCTTCACATCCTCATCAGCCTTCATAATCTTCTTGATCCTTGCCAAGGGAAGGCTGTGGTTTTTGAAATCAGTTACCTTCTCGATTTCTTGATACTGATTTCCCCAAAAGGTCTGGAGTTGTTGTTGCTGCTGCTGCTGTTGCTGCTGATGAATGTGCTGATAAGCAAGCTGATGTTGTCCCAGCTGAGTTCCATCTGGTTGACCACCAGGTTGAATAGTCCCAACAGAGGGAACAACCATCCCAGGTGACCCAGTCATAGGGTTTGGCTGGTATGGATTAGAACCATATGGGGCCATTTGTCCACTACCAACAACACCCATATTTGGGTTTTGGCCATGACCTTGATGATCCATTCTGTTTCAAGTGAAATCAAATAAATCAATTCCTACACTTCACATGGGGCCAAAACAAAACAACAATATGCACATAGTAACAACAATTACACGTGAACAAAAGGGGAAATCACAAAAGCAGTTAGAACGCTATAGCATACCAGGACTTGAACAAAAACTTTATTGTTTCCAATACACTTTAGTACAAAGTTATGTCATAGTTTATTGCGTAGCGGAATTTGAACAAACATCTATTTTTGCAGTCCGCAATCGACACCAGTAGCGGAGCTGCGATTTGAACACTATAGCATACCAAACTCGAACAAATATTTATTGTTTCCATTTCCAATACAATTTAGTACAAAGTTATGTCAAATAGTGTTTATCGCGTAGCAGAATTTAAACAAACATCTATTTCTGCAATCCGCAAACGACACCAGTGGGGGAGCTAGTCATGGCCTACCCAAAATTAATTTTTCTCCTAAATAGCTATTGGCATTAAAATCTTTGCAACATATTGAACATTTCATTTGTACTTTTAGAGTAAACTTCAAAAATATGTGAGATTTCATTTGAACCTTGGTCTCGACAATTATAACAGTCAAGTTTGAACCAACAATTTACAGTATATATTATAACTATTTGGGCAACCCTAAACCCTAAAAAAGAAAAGAAAAAAATCCTAGCTTCGCCACTTCACAGCACCATTGAAAAACACAAAAAAGCTTGAATGGAATAAAAGAAATAAACCTCCAAAACTGTCTAGACTCTAGATTCCCAATCATGTATTTGAAAAAGAAATACAAGTGCTGGATGGAATGAAGAAAAAAGCATCTAGTTATCTCTATATACATCAAGCATAACAAGACCAAAAATAATTATGAAATTCATCAGAAAAATTTCAACTTTACCCAAATTCTCTACATATTCATAAATAAATCCGCTCACAAGTTTATATCTCCGCATAAGAACCATCAAGCAAATATATCACCTTTCATGGCCACAAACACTAATTTCTGGGGTTAATCGGCAGAGGAAAAAATTGAATTTTTAACCGTAACAAGAAAAACTAAACAATCGAATTAAGTATAGAGTATTCGAATTGCAAGAGTTGGTACCTTTTGTTGAGTGGGTGATGCTTGCGAGAGATGATTGCACGAGAGTGTTCAAGTTTGTCGAACGCCACAGAAGCACGTTTCGGAATGTTCTCGTACGGTGATGGATTGAAACAATTTCTTTTTTCCCAAATTTATATAGGGGAGAAAAGTTAGGGTTTCATTAAAGTTGGTAAAATGGTATTTTTATTGTTTTTAAGAAGGGTGAACAAGTAAAAGATCTGAATTCCAAGTGGGTGTGGGTAATGCGAGATAAAAATTATTATAGAGTATAAAAATTATTGTAATTGCGAGATAAAAAAGTATTCGATTCAATTTAGTTCGGTTAACTTGCAAAAGATTATCCAAATCATATCAATGCGGCTTGGATTAGCTTAATTGATGCGGTTTTTAAGACAATATCATTTTTTGTTTTTAACATTAAAATCAAGTTAACAAAGTTAAAACACAATATATTTTCAGCAATGTTTCCAACAATGTCTTATATTTCATCCAACATAGACCAAATTAACAACCTGGACAAAAAGCAATCATATTCTATAAGAAATATAAAAGACTAAAACTTTATCATTATCAAAAATTTTAAGTAGCACATAAATATATTTTTAAAATATGAGTACTCCCTCCGTTTCTAAATATAAGTAAAGTTGACTTTTTAGGTTCATTCATTTGTATTTGTGTCAAAGTAGGACTTGCTCTTCTCTTAAACTCAAGTGATAAATAAGCTTCACTTAAACATTAATCGTTTAAGAGAATAAGAATTCAATTCATATGTAAAATAATTCTTGATTGATTTTTATTTATCTTTATGTAGAATTATAAATTATGATATCTCTATTCTATGGAGCAAGAGGGTTAACTCAAAAAAGAATGCAGTTAAAATAAAATAAAATAAATGGTATTGAAAGGGTCCTAAACCCAAAAGAAGAAAATAACTACAACATAAATGTGTTGGGTTGTTGCTAGTTAACTCTATATCCATTCCTTTTAACAAAATTAAATTAAAAAACTGTTTTGTTTTTTATTAAATATATATTACAAAAATAGAAGATATATATTAAAAAGAAAATAAATAGAAATATGTGGGGTATATTGTAGGATCCTAAAAAGTAATATAAGAACATAAATATGGTTCTTGCATTGGAGTAAAAATAAGTGATAGTTCTTAAATCGTATGTGTCATCTATGAACCCACAAAAATTGATTGAAAAACAAATTTTTAGTTCTAGCATTATAGATGCTCTAATATTTTCATGCCTAAAACTTTTGACCAAATAGCAAAAAAAATCCATATGAAATTCGATTCGCGCTATACTCTGTTGTCTTGTTATATAAATCCATCTCAATTTTATGGTAATTTTGTACTTTTGACCTTCATAAATTTCCCATAATTCAGTAATATAAACAACAATAAATTACATAGGTATACTTACAAATAAATAAATATTCTTGTAGTATTTTTTTTATGATCTGGTCCTAGTAATCCAAACTTCAGTCGCGAGATAAGTACAGTCTTACCAAGAATTGTTCCAGCCAAAAGTTGAACTCAAATTCTCCTAAACGATTGTAGTATTATTTCCTTCTCTTTCTTTTATTTATATTCCTTTTAAACAAATCAAAAATATCTCACAACAAATATATCACGATTCATAAATTTGAGAGGTTCCCTCAAAAAAAAAAAAAAAATGAGAGGTAGTCCGGTCTAAGTTTTAAAAAAAAGGGTTAATTAAGTTTTTGGTCCCTATAAATATCTGCAGTTTTGTTTTTAGTCCCTATAAAAATAAATCACACTTTTTAGTCCCTACAAAATTTTCTGTTAATGTTTTTAGTCCCTGTTAAATTAAAATTTGTTTAATTATGCTTAAACTTCTAAATTTTTGAAAGATTTTTTACATACATGTTCATAACATCGTAAGACACTCTTTTATAAAATTTTTTAGTTTTTTAACATGTAATAAATTAAATATGAATTTTTCTAAAACCAAATTTTCAAGATTAAATTAATGAAAATTTGGACCTAATAATAAAATTTTAAGTTACTTTTTTTGCGGAGGAACTTTGTATAATATTCTAAGTAAGTATGTGAAAAATATGTTACAAATTTAAAAGTTTAAGCACAATTAAGCAAATTTTAATATTACAAGGACTAAAAGTATTTGTTGGTCCCTATTAAATTGAAATTTGTTTAATTATACTTAAACTTTTATATTTTTAAATGATTTTTAACAGACATGTTAAGAACATTATAATAATCTTTTTTATAAAAAAATAGAATTTTTTAACATGTAATGAATTAAATATAATTTTTTTAAAACGCCAAAAATTCAAGATAAAAGTAACGAAAATTTGGACCTAAAAATAAAATTTTGAGCTAATTTATTGTGACGGAACCTTTTATAATGTTTTAAACAAGTATGTAAAAAATCAATAAAAAATTTAAAATTTTAAGCATAATTAAACAAATTTTAATTTAATAGGGACTAAAAACACTAACGGAAAATTTTGTAGGGACTAAAAAGTGTGATTTATTTTTATAAGGACTAAAAACAAAACTGCAGATATTTATAAAGACCAAAAACTTAATTAACCCTAAAAAAAAATATTCACAACCAACAAGATGATTAGTTTCATAAGGACACAAATAGTCTAAATCGTCGGAATATCTTGGAGCACCTCTTGGGATCAAGGATCCTAGTTACAATAAATTAGAAAGAAAAAATATTCTTTTAATTATGACTTTTAAAAGAGGTGTACAATATAAGCCACAACCCTTTCAATGGTAACGAGTTATAAAAAGTGTGACTGTCTAAATTTAGAGCAAGACATTATAAAGATGCAGCGGCGGAGCCAAAAAATTTACATTGTGGGAGCTATATTCAGATTTCAAAGATTTCTGACTCCTACATAAATTATGCAATTGTCCCTAATATAATTTCTGGTTTCTACATATATTATGTAATGTCCCTATTTCCACTCATACTTAAGAATAGTGCAATTATTAGTGTACAGTTAGAAAAAGTAATTAAAACTGCATTAAAAATTGAAATGATCATTTAATTTAAAACAATTTTTTTTTACATATGAATCACTCATAACACAAAAAATATATATTACGATTTCTTTTTTGGGTCAAGTAGGTTGGTGATTTGAGCTCACACATTTTAAATATGGAGAAGTTGAGTGTTCAGAATTCGAAACATGACTCCTACATATATTATGCAATGTCCTTAATAATTGAGTTAAACTGACGGAAAATATATATTATGATTAATATGGATCAATTTATCAATAATTGAGATATTAAATAATTTCACTAATTTTACTTTGATAATATAAATTTTTTTTTTACTAACTAATGGGGGTATGAAGTAGGCTTAACACCATTTACTAGTACTAGAATTAGAATATTTGTGGAGGCACATGCCCACACAAGGGCATATGTAGCTCCGCCCCTGGAAAGATGGTCTCATATTATAAGAGACTGATTTGTTAGGTAATATCTTCTCTTATTATAAAAGCTTATTAGATATAGCTAAAGTTTAACCTTACCCTAGCCATTTCCCCTCCCTTTTGTTTCCTTAGATTTTCGCCTCTTATCTTCAAGGGCAGTGATATTTGTACAATTTTTTTGAAACAATTTTTGGAACAACTTTGTTATTCTCTCTTTTCGTTGGTCAAAAACAATAGAGAGAGAAAAATGAAGAAAGAGAATAAGAATATAATCTGAGTATGAAAGAGAAATTTATCCAAAAATTATACCAAAATAATTGTACAAATATCATTTCTCTATCTTTAATTACACAACAATTCCCCATGATATCACTTTCATTTAATATCGATCGTTACTGATAAACGCATTTTCAAATGTCATTTCTATTGCCCTCTTCCCTAAAGTTTAAGTCCTAACTGGCTAACTCCCATTTAACGTTGATGACACCCAATTTCTCCATCAACTATGTGTGGGACCTACAACCCCATTACCTCTTCAATAATCATCCCTCTTGCTCCAATAAATACTCCCTCTTTTGATTCATTTTGGTAACATAATACAGACCCCCAAGTCATTAAACTCACACACTAATTACCGGTGAATATTTATCCTACCACCACTTTATAAATCGCAACGATTCTTCATCTCAATCATCGTTCTATATCTATATCAAGATAGTTTTGTACTGGTTATTGTGACACTCTAAATCTCAAAATAATATATCTAATATTTATTAGTACTTAAGTTCCTAAGACTGTTAAAATATGGGAATTTTAAATACTTTTTTGGACAATGATATAACAACTCGTATATATGGTTCATATTTTGTTATTTGAAAAAATCATAATAATAAAATAAGGCTTTTGATTAATATTTAAAAATCACAAAGGTTTACAAACTTTGAGGACAAAAAAAAAAGTGGAGAGCTAAATTATAATTCATTTATCCCAATTCGATGTCAACTATCATAGCTGACCATTTTCTCAAAACAAGAGACGGACACAAAACGGTGTCTATACATAAGGCTAAAAAAAATTTGATTTCACAAACGTAGAGTCAAACCACACAAACACAAAAGAACGAAAGGACAAGTTTCAAAAATACGTAATAGTACTAGTAGTATCACATTAGATCACACTTAATAAAGAGTCATAATGGTAAAACATCGGTACATGCCACAAAATCAAGGTAAGACAATACAATCCAGTACACCCACCAAAGTCAGTACAATTTGTGATTCAAGTAAGGGTTAAATATGTTTTTAGTCCCTATATTTTGCGTGACTTTGAAGAATAGTCTCTACATTTTAATAAATGTTTTTAAAATCCCTACATTTTTATTCCGTTAGTACAATTGGTTCTTACCGATGACTAGGCTAACAGAATGTTGATGTGGCATATTGTGGACCCCGTATTTTTTGAGTGGCATCTTGTGTGGACACAGGTGTCATCGGTATAAATATTATAATTAAATTAATTAAAATTTCAGTTATTATTAATAAAAAAACATTTTTCCTTAAATTTTTTTTTTCTATATCATGTTGCATACTCGCAAGCCTAATTTCAGAATTTCATTCTACCAAAAATAACTTAATTCCCACCACCATCTTCATCATTATAGATTGAAACCTTCCCCTCAAATATCAACAAAACATAGCATCAACAAGAGAACCAGCAGTACACCAACAAAACAAACCATGTCTAAAAACAGAATCCAATTTAACTGTAAAAGAAATCAACCACAAGTTTTAAGCACGGAATCCCAATGTAACGCAAATGATTCCTAAGACTCATAGCTAAAGCCTCACAATTTTTACTGGATAAAATTTGTTGATTGAACAATGTCTGAAGGCATCATTCAATGCAATTTACAACAATAGTAAGATCTTACAAAAAACTTCAAACGTAGTACCAACAGATTCCTTAAATCTAATCTAAATCAACTGCAACATGTAAGAATCTCCATTGTAGCCGTCGTAACCTCAACAAACAAAATCAGACAAAGCTAGATTTGAAAAATCATCAACTTTGTTTTGGGTGTTTGCTATAGCAATGGTGTCGGATCTGACCATCAACGACGACGACGGTATGGTGAAGTCGTGATAGCCGCGACATCGACATCGTAAGGGTTGAAGACGCAGAGGATGGGAGTTTCGATCACGCTTACAGTGACGAGAGTGAAAAAGGGAATGAAGTCAAGAGGTTGTTCCGTGATGAAGAAGGAATTTCAAATCTCTAATTTTTGAAAAACTGAAGAAAAAAAATAATGGAAGAGAGATGAAGATGACGATGATGCTGGGTGGTGTGGTCTTGGTAGAGAAATCCTGGAACAAGAACGAGAAGAAAAGGGATTGTTTTTATTTTTGATTGTTTAAGTGTGGTTGATGAATAAAAAATATTAAGATTTTAATTGTTAATTTAAATTAGGATTTTCTTTTTTTGACAAGTTAAATTGGGATTTTAACATGTGGCATGACACATCATTAATGAGGCCATGTGGCATCCTAGTGGCGTCTAGGTGGCATCTTCCGTTAGCCTAGTCATCGAAAATAGACGGTAAGGACCAATTGTACTAACGGAGTAAAAATGTAGGGATTTTAAAACATTTATTGAAATATAGGGATTATTCTTGAAAATCACGCAAAATGTAGGAACTTAAAACATATTTAACCCTTCAAGTAATGGTATGCAATATGCATGCCTATAGACTCTAAACTTATTCTTCTTCTTTGATATCAGTCTACTCCACTACGAATCCAGGAATCAAATAAAGGTGTGTTTCTCTCAAATGATATTACATCATGTGGTCACTTTTCTCGAGTGATATACTACACCGTATTCGGTATAACACTTTTCTATAGTGATGTTGCATGATATCAACCCTATGAATCAAATACTTCTCAATTGCGGATGTGCTTATCTCTAAGTAATACTGCACCATATAGTCGCTTCTATCTAATAAGATCATAAATGTAAACATTGCATTCAGACACAATGTTATCATTGAGAGATCGAATCCAGAGCCACCTATCTAATGTTGCCTACATTTATAATTAACAGAAATTATGCTAATAGAGAGGTCTTTGAAACCATAGATGCAACATTTAATTATGCTAATAGAAATTGATAAATATGTGTATTTTATTTAAATTAGAGAAATGAGAGAGAACAGTTAAAAGTGAAAGCTGTACTTATATGAGAATTTTGAACGGTTATGGAGGTGAAAATACTAAGAGTGAAATCTATAAATTTCTTTCTAATTGAACTCATACTTACTACAATAACATAAGTAAAGGAAAATTGCTCTTCTGACTTCAAAAACGTCATATTGACACAAGAAAATTACCTTATAGTCCCCAGCCGTAGTTAACTACCGTTGGGCTAACCGGCAGCAGTTAACTGCCGCTGGTGCCAATGGTAGTTAACTGCCATTGGTTTTTTTCCCGAAATCCAGTAAATCCCTATATCCTATTCACTCATCACTTTACCTCATAATACCACTCCTCAAAAAATCCCTAATTCAAAAATATTTTGTCAAAATCTTGGTTCCAAATCATTGCGATTGATTGCTAGGATGTTTTTACACACAATATGCATCAAAAAACAGGTATTGCAAGTTTTAACTCGTTTACATTTGATTGGTATTGCTTTTTTTTTTTGTTCTGACACGAACTTCAGCGGCAATTAACTACCGACAATTACTTGAGCGGCAATTAACTGCTGCTGGAGGCTTTTAGGTAATTTTCATGTCTTATTATGAATATTTGTATGTAAAAAAAAAAAAAAAGCAATTTTCTAAGTAAAGCTTCCCTAAAAAAAAAAAAATAACATAAGTAAAGCTGGTCATAAAAGGCCAAGTTCATCAATCGTTTTATCAAGCATAGCAGTTGTTATTTGCACTTCCTTTATATTTTATTTTCTAAAACTTCTACAAAAACTATACAATTTTTTTTTTTCTTATAAGAAGAACGGTGAAAATTTTGCAGGCAAAATAGAGACGACAAAATAATCAGTTCCACACTACTTTATTAACATCCATGTTCTTTCTTTCGGTCCTCATCGCTTTTTTGTATAACTCATTTGCTTATTGTCCTTTTCTTTTATGTTTACTCTTTATTTTTCGTTTATTTTTCTTACTTTGTTCTCCTAGTTTAACGAGAAAGCCGATACTTTTTCAATATGAATGAACTTTATATGTGATTGGTATTTCAAAATATCTAGCATTGAAATGTTTTTTTCCAACTGATTCAAGTTTATGCTTTTCTTCGATCATATCAGAGGTCATTGGGATCATAGACAAGAATTGGTGTTGTCAATTCAGGCAGGTTCCTATGTGGATGAGTAAAAGTAACACTAGTGTGTCGGACTGAAAAACAAATGTGTTAAATGTTTTTTAACGATAAAATTTATTAATAATTAAGTTTTTAACAAATAAGATAAAGTAAAGATATCATATATAGATGGATCACTAAAAACATCATAAAATACTGATACAAACACTACGTCAAAGTCGAACTGAGGGTTAACACCAATATTAATAAGAAAACTAATTGCCAAAACCAAAGTAAATACTCAAATGTTTGATGTTAACACCAATATTAATAAGAAAATTAATCGCCAAAACCAAAGTATATACTCAAATCAAAGTCAAACCCTCATACTTCCTGACAAAGGACAACAAAAACACAATTTAATCACCTATCATATGTTGTTCATCATAACTCCTCCAAAAAATCACTCAACCAATCAAAACCCTGGAAGCAGACCATCATCTTCCCATCAATATAGCTGAGTCCAATTAAACACGTGAAAATCACATATTCAAACACTCCTTCAAATTCCACCACCACTTGACCTCTAGTTTGTCAGAAAAGACACCATAACAGACCTAAAAACTTGAGTCGCGAAAACAGAGTCCCGATCTCAAATCAAAAGTGATCGATTAACTAGATCCTAGAAACAAATCTCTAAGGCACGTCTAAACTCCAAAAACAATGTGCTAAATGTGTTTTTTCATAAAAATACAAGTGGATACGATATTACAAATTCGGGGAACCAAGATATTAGAACTATGTTCTCTTAAAAGAAATAGAACTACACATAGCCTATACATGTGCAGGGCCGGATCTTGGGGGTGCAAGCAGCTCTACAGAACCGGGTCTCCAAAACTTAGGGGCCCAAATATTTTTTTATTTTATTTTTATAATGCAGGTTGGAGTAAGTATATAGTATTAATGCTTAATGATTTCTAAGCTTGTAGATATACTCTAGCGGTTGCAATTTGTGTTGATACTCCACGGTTTCGAGGTTCAACCCTCATCCAGGATTAATGTTTTCTTTTTTTTTTTAATTCTTTTTTTTTCATCTATTTTATTAACAAACACATTAGAATTTTTTTTTGTTCTTTTCATTTATTCATATTATTTTTTTCCCAAACTTATAGTATAAAATAACAAAGATCTAACAACAAAATTATAATTATTTTTCGTAAAAAATAAAACAACACTAACGTTATAAACATTTTTTTCTCTTTAAAAATAATTGACATTTTTTTTCTTAGGAGCCTCTCTTTATTTTGAGAACGGACCACAAATTTCATAGGAATGCCCTGCAATAAATTATTTTTGACCATGCATCTTCGGGTTTTATATATGCTTTCTCTATCTCATTATAAGTGTCATACTAAACTATTTCACACAAATGCAAGAGAAATTATAAATGAAGGAAATAAACAATGATTTTATCAAATTAACCTTATTAATAATTAGTGTATTCACTATAATTGCAAATGTAGTATAGAGAATAATGACTTGAGAATGATATTTAAAGTACTAATTAAATTATACAAGCATACGTAGTAAAATAATTAACTTACAATGAAGATATAAAAACTTTACAAATATAACACTTACTCCATGTAAAAGTGAGCTTATTTGATCCATGGCAATTTCAATGGTTTGTATGATTTACACTGTATAATAACAAGTCCATTTTTTCTGATCAGAAAATGTCCTTTTTAAAATAAAAAATATAATAGTCTAAAACTAAGCATTGTCATTGTTAATTTTTGGACATCTTATGCATAAAATTAAACATCAATAAACAAATGTGTTTTTTCATAAAGAAGAAAGTAAAAGAAAGAAAAGTGAGGAAATTATTACATCAAAGGGAATCTGAAAGAAAAAAAGAAGGAAAGAAAGAAAACTACTACTATATGATATAAAGTTACCCATGGCCATAATTAATAAGGTAAAACGTATTTCTTGGTTTTTGTCTGGATGTAAAATATATTTCAAAGAATGTTAAGGAATCTTTTCAACCTTAGGGCTGTAGACCCACCATTCCATTGGCTATGTACGTAAATGGAACAGAGGAATATTATCTTAAGAAGTGTTGTTTACACTTAGCACACTTGTGTCTAAAATGTGAAAATATTTGATAAGTTTGAAATTTTTGTATGGATAAATGTAATAGTTAGTTTATCAGAGAAGAAGAATTTCGTCAATAACATAACATGGATTTTTTACTCAAAAAAAAAAAAAAAAAAAAAAAAAACATAACATAACATGGATTTAATCTTATAAAGACATGACACGTAAGGCTTTAGGTAAATGACATGTGTGCAACTGGATTTTTAAGGAAGGTTTAGTGAGTGAAATGGAAAGATTGTGTGCAAAGTGGAGTAAATAGTAAATACCCATCAATTTTTTCTCCCTTTCAAATGATTTGACACTAGCTTGTGATTGTTAGTGCATTGAATTTTAGAGCACAAAAACAGATGGAAATGGATAATGTATTCCATTATAAATGAGCTAGCTCCACTAGTGAGTAAGTATAGAAACAATTGGTTGGTTGTAAAATATATTTGGACTATACTAGTATTACGAAGTTAGATAAGATTATTGTTTATTTTTGAACAGCTAATTTAGAGTTTGGGATGTTTTTTAATTCTAAATATTTGTGTAGTTAGTTCCTATCAAATTATATGCAACAATGGGGATGATCTTTTAAAATGTAAAGTGAAAAAATCTAAGAGTTGTTATTATGATTTGTTATGTAGTACCTACAATATCTACCTTTAGTTTATTAACTATTGGTCCATATTGTTCACTTTACATTCTAAGGAGCGGAATCCCTGCAACAATCGAAACTCTGAGGTTAACTTTTCTTCACCTAAGTCGTTGTCCACCCCCTTTTGGTTGTGTTTACTAGGTTCCTCCAGAGAGGTATATGAAAGAATCGGAATGTTCATAGATTCGGAGAAAACCAAATGAACCCACAATTTGAATCATTCATAGTTGTTTGGGTTGAACAGTGATTTTGGTTGGGTCCAATACGGACCAAACCTTACAAATCTTATCGTTTACCAAACGATTATTACAAATTGAACCCGTGAATTTGTATGTCCGGCATGTACAGTAAAATTTTAGCAATTCGTGCTGTCAAGTGCATAGTCACATGATTCGCAATTCCCTTCAATACGTGGTACAAGTTCAAGTAAGCAAGGAAATCACAACTCAAAACAAGGTGAAAGGAAGATACTAATTTATCAAGCTAAAATTAATAATTAGTTAGAAGAACTCATACAATTTAATGGGTTAAGATAAGTTCTGAGGAGTGATTTAGTCACCACAGGTCATGTGATATACTGTCATTGACTGGCATTGGCACCATGTCCTGCTCATAAGGTTGTCGTTACACAGGACACACAACAAAATAAAACAAACATCATATGATATAATCAGATAAATCCTTAAATCTTGCACATTTTCCTACCATTGCAACAAAATTTAATGGACCCCCCAAAAAAAAAAGACAATAATAGAACCTGAAAACAAACTAGCACTACTAGTAATTAATTACTTTACATGATGCTACAGCTCTCAGTGTTCTCATCACTGAAAACATGAGTGATAGGATCTGCCATAGGGTGTGATGGCATTGGTGGCGGTCCCATATAGTTCATTGATGGATGTGGCCTTCCACCTCCATACATCATATGTTGTGGATACATGTTGTTCATGTTTCCTTGCTGCATTTGTTGCTGCTGCAGTTGTTGCTGCATTTGTTGCTGTTGTTGTTGCTGCATCATCATAGCCATGTATTGCTGCTGCTGCTGTTGTTGTTGATGCTGCTGCTGCTGCTGATGATAAGGATTTGGTTGCATCTGCTGCATTCCTTGATAATAGCCACCATTCATCGCCGCGGCTGCTGCCCCGGCCGGTAATCCTTGCACTGCCGGCATGCTCCTCATTTGGTCCATTGAACCCATCTGCCCCATTGGACCCATCCTATTCATTGCTGCCATCTGATTCATTGCACCCATCTGCCCCATTGGACCCATATGGCCCCCATTACCATTATTATTGCTACCATGACCATTATTGGCATTACCCTTGGCAGGAGCACCTTTCCCATTTCCATTTCCATTTCCACCCTTGCCACTTTTACCATGAGGAGTGATATCAAAGTCTTGGAAATCAAATTCAACTTTATCCAATTTTTCACCTTTCTTACCATCTTTCCCTTTGCTGTTGTTGCTATTTCCACCTCCTCCATTGTTTTTTTTCTTGTTTGTTGTGTCGGCTGCACCTCCTCCCTTTTTGCTCTTTTTTCCAAGCCCTAGAAACTTAACTAGAAAACCACCACCACCGTTTTTACCTTTACCATTTTTCTTCTTGCTACTATTTTTTTCATCTCCCCAATCTCCCCCACCACCCTTTTGCTTTTCCCCTTTATTCTTCTTACCTCCATCATCACCCCCTTTCTTACCACCTCCATTACCATTTTTTACCTCACCGTAATTTCCACTTTTACCCTTCATATGCATTTGCATAGGTAGATCCATAATATCTCCTTTTTTAGCTTTAGCATAATTACCACCCCCTCCCTTTGGGATGTTCATGGCAGCAGGCCCATTCATCATCATACCACCACCAGGCCCTAGCTGTGGCCCACGACCATTCTGATTCTGCATCATAGCCATCATCATCTTGTTATTATGCATAGGATGCTGCCCAAATCCATTGCCTTGAGGCCCTTGACCATGGCCATGTCCATGACCAAACTCCTCTTCTTCATCCTCATCAAAATCATCTTCATCATCATAGTCATCAAAATCAGCGTCACTCTCATCAAATTCCTCCTCAGACAAATCAAAATTAACATGTTTCTGAGATTTGTTGGGCACTTTCATATCTTTTCCTCCTTTAGGATTTTGAAACTGTGCTACTTGAACACCACCTTTTTGACCCTTTTGATTTTGAGGCTTGTTGTTCTTACCCCCTTTGTTGTTATCAATTTGCATGTTCTTAAACTGAGGCTGTTGTTGTTGAAAGTTTTGATTTTGATTAATCATCATAGCTTTCTGTCCACCCCATAGTTCAGCATGTTTCCCTGAACTTTTCAGCTTTTTTAGGAGCTTTGCTGGATCTACATCACCTGTCACCAACACCTTCCCTTGTTCTGCATCTATATTCACAGAATACACCCCTGCATCACAACAACAACAACACAAACGTGTAAAAATACAATTTTAACTTCAAAACTTAACATTTAATCAAACTTCAAAACTAAAACATCATAAAGTTTGAAACTTTGGATGAATGAAGCAACAAAACATGAAATTAAGAAGGGTTTAGAAACATGAGAAAATGTTAAACCGACATAGTAAAGTTTTTGTTTTTGTGTTTTTGACAGAAACCGACATAGTAAAGTTAACATGTGAACTAAATTCTAAGAATTTGAAAAGAAAAAAAAAAAAAAAAAAAAAAAACAAGAAAAGATGAAAGAAACATGGTCTAAATGTACCTTCAATTTTCTGAAGCAGTTTCTTCACTTTCTGCTCACACCCTTCACAATGGATATTAACCTTGAGAAGACAATTCTACATAAGAAACAAACAAACCAAAAACCAGTTAAACATAAGTACAGATTTAACTTCAACAAGTACTTTAATTAACTAGTGAACACAAGACTAAAAAAAACAAGTAAGAAGAACAAGGGTGTACCTGAATTTTCATCATATCTTGTTTACTCATGTTTGCAAGTTGAGTTCACACAAGTACAAGTACAAGAAAGAAACTTGTGAGTGAAGAAGTAGAAGAGAAGAAATAGTTGTTGGAGAGAGAGTAGAAAGATAATTTTTTTTCTCTATAGAACCAAAAGGGTATTGTTGGAATGCATTGGATAGTTCTATATTTGTTATTTTGCTCAAAAATATATCCGTACTACTTAAGCACATTCAGAGTACAGAGAGAAATTGATTGCCGGTGCTGCAAGATAATAAACAGCTACAAACTAGGTTAAGCTTCTCTTTTCTGAGTTGGCTTTATCACTAGTGCTTTATTTATGTATAAAAAAAAAATACACTAGTGGCTTTTTTTTTATAATTTATAGATACAAAATAATACTCCCTCCGTTCCAAATTAGTCGAGTCTTTTTTCTTTTCCACATATTAAGGTAAATATATAAATGAAGTAGAATGAAATATGATTTTAGGTGCTCTTGTTAAGTATTTGTGCATTTTCCACTATCATAAATGCAAAGTGAAATATATTGAATTTGAAGTTGTGAAAATAATATTAATTATAGTTATAAATGAAAAAAAGTAATTAATATTGTATTGAAAAGTGAAATGACTCAGTTATTTTGAAACATTATTTTTATAAATGACCCAATTATTATGGTACGGTGAGAGTAATATTTCAAATATTTAAAATAAGATCTTGAATAAAAATAAGTACTTGAATTGAATCACTTGAAAAAGTAGTCTCACTGACAGCTTAATACTGCCATGGTTGCTTCTAAATAATTCAAAGCAAGTGCTATCTTTTTATATATTTGTTTCACTTTTAAATTACAAAAGACAGTACTGTTTGACTCAAAAAATATATTGTAAACTTTTGAGCTAGCCATCTTCATTTGTGCCTAGCCACCAAAACCATATATATTTTAAACCTTTTCTAAAAATAAATAACCAAAATAGACATTTTTATTCTCAAAAATACAATATTTAACTTTACCAAAAAAAGAAGCCTAAGAAATCTATGGAATTCTACGACGAGCGATCATGGTTGTTCATATCTTACCGAAGGCGACATGTTTTTTGGATAATCAACCATATTATATATTAGTGATATTAGTTACGCTTGTTTTATTAAAAAAAAAGTTATGATTTTCGGTATGTTTTTAAGATTTCTCATATTTGTTTTGAACAATTATAGATTAATAATATTAGTTAAACTTTTTTAGCAAAAAAAAAAAAAAAAAGAAATCAACGGTATGTTTGATGGTCAAAATAAGATAGAAAAGAAAATAGTTTTTGATAAAGATATGATATGGATGACATAAGTATGTAACATATAATTTGTTTGATACACACTTTAATATAAGATAACAACACGATAATATTATTTTAGAGTTAATTGTATGTTTGGTCTCTTATGTTCATTTTAGATTTTAAGTTGGTCTTTTATGTTTTAAAAATTTCAAGTTGACCTTTATGTTTTAAAATTAAGTTTTAATTTGGTTCAAAACGTTGCTCACATTGTAATAAGTTAGTCCCTCCATCACTTAACCGTTTAAAGATTCAGTTGAGAATATGGGTGATGGAATTTAATTTATTTAGATAATCAGTTTTAAAATATATTTTATTTATTTTTTTCTTTATTAAACTCAATATCATGTCGCCAAAAATATAAAAATTTATATTTAATTCATGTTTTGGTAAAAAATTCTAATTTTTTTTTGAGTGATCCTTATAATATTATACATTTTTCTGCAAAATTTTATCTAAAAATATGAATTCTACATATGAGTTTACTTTAAACGAGGGACTAAAATTGAAGATTGAAAATTTTATAGGGACTAAATGTTGAACGAAAATTTTAGAGAGACGAAAACGAAAAATTTGTATATTTATAGGGACCAAAAATATATTTAATTCTAAAAATTATGTAATCATTACTTCAAAGCATATCTTATATTTAATCATAAATCTCTTAAACAAGTAAGTTCTCTTAAGATGCTTGTGTTGTTACGTGGCCTTGCGTGGAAGCATAGCACAACCATCGTACGTTCAGCACAACCATCATTCGTGATTAATCATTATTGGGTTTTTTGTGGGCACACTTGGAACGTGAGTTAAGTGATTACTTGAGAAGTTCAATTAAATTCTTGCAAGATATAATAACCTGAGCTGTTTTACGTTTAATATTCCTGCCATTCACGTTAACAATCGAATTCTTTATAACTTGTGTTTTGTTTTATCATTCAATTTTCACGTGAATCCTGGGACTTACTGGCATGCTTCATAACCGCCTTGTCTTCTCTTTGGAATTGTTTTGTATTTTCTTAACCTTGCTCTTATCCGGCCTAAACAATTAAAGAATAATTCCTTGCATTCAAAAGACTTGTTTTTATTTTTTATTTTTTTAAGTACAAACAAGTAGGGGTGGTTGTGATGCGGTTTGATTTGGTTCAATTGACTTTTAAAATAAATTGCGAATCAAATCAAACCAAACTAATACGGTTTGGATTGGATAAGTTGGTGCGGTTTTTTAGACAATAATTTATTTTTGTTTCGAATATTAAAATCAAATTAAAAAGTTAAAACAGAGCATATTTTCAGCAATGTTTAAATTTCATCCAACATTACAATTTTATTTTTATTCAACAATGTTCCCAACTACATAGACCAAATTTAAACGCAGACGAAAAGTAATCCTACTTTGTAAGAAATATAAAAGACTAAATTTGTTATCATTCTCTAAGAGTTCAAGTAATACATAAATACATTTTTTAAAGAAAAAGGAAAAAAGAAACTTAACAAGAGAGAAAAAATATGTAATTTTATTAAAGTTTCCATTGAGTTTCTATAAGTATTGATCAAAGTGATATATATTTAAAGGGAAATGTTAACCAGCACCGGTTAAGAAAACAAATACAGTAGCTTTTGTATTGGAAATTGTGTAATCAACTTTTCAAAAGCCAAAAAAGTTTTATTTTTAATTCAAATTTTCCTTTTTTGGTTTCCTTAACTAGTGCCTCGGGGGCACCGGTTAACAGGACCCATATTTAATTAGTGTTTTTCTGATATTGCGGTTCGATTGGTTAAATCAAAACCGCAAACCGAACCAAACCATGCGGTTGAGTAAAAATTGATCTGAATACATCCAAACCAAATACCGTATTTTACGGTTTCGATTTGGTTTAGTTCGGTTTACAATTTTTCTATTTGATTGGTTCGATTTTATACACCCTACAAATAAATGGAGTTGAGTCAAACTAGTGTGAGTTCAACCATTTTTAGTTTATCATCAACCATTTTTAACTTGTGACCAACTCATTTAAATTTTACCAGCAATTGATTCAGCTAATTAAGTTCAACTTGTAATCACATCACATCATTCAAAAAGGCAAAGATTGAGTTAAAATAAATGTTAGGTTAAATGTGTCTAAATGTCCTTTAAGTTTTTCGTTTTTTTTAAAGTGGTCCTTTAAGTTTCAAAAGTCCCAAACAAGTCCTTTTAATTTTTGAATCGTTTCAAACAAGTCCTTTTAGAGGATGATGGTGATGATTCAGATGATAGCAACAAAAAGCATTATCCACCATTTGCCATGCCCAAAAAGACGACTAATTTTAAGTGGGTGTTAGGAACCAGATTTGGTACCAAAGATGAGTTCAAGGAAGCAATTACCAACTATGATATCTACAATAAGACTTGTTTGAAACGATTCAAAAACTAAAAGGACTTGTTTGAGACTTTTGAAACTTAAAGGACCACTTTCAAAAAAACGAAAAACTTAAAAGACCTTTAGATGCATTTGACCTAAATCTTATCACAAACCTATATTGTCTTGTTTAAAGGGTAGACGCAAACCTAAAGTTCATGCCCGCCTAAATATAGAAAAATAAATATAAGCAATCTACAAACAACAAAAAATAATCATACATCCTTAAAAAAAAAAAAACATACAAAAAAGCACACTAAAACATGCATATATAATAGAGACAGAACTGAACATAATTCTACAATTTCAATTTAGACTATCTTTAAAACATCTTCTATTTTTAAACACACACTTATGTACATGTAAATATAATCGAGTCGATTCATGAACAAAACAATGTGAGCTATATAGTTTAAATTCAACTTATTGAGTTAACGAATTTAATTTCAACTCTGGTTCAATTGATTTGGTTCATGAAACAATATTACACAAGATTGTTTTTAGGAAAACAAATTTACACATCCAAAATTTACTCTGTTGGATAAATGGTATTGAAAGACGCTCGTGGAGCAGATAAGTTTGTGTTTTAAGGTTTTAGTTGCTCGGTATGGAAGGAAGGCAGGCATGTGAAGGATGGAGGAAGGATGGAGTCAAGCCCGTGGAAAGAATTAGTGGATAAAGTGAGATTATTGTCTAAGTTATATTAGAAGTTAGCTGTTTCTGATTAGTTGTTGGTTGTTATATTAGTTACATCAGGATCACTATATACAATGATCCTACATTAACTCGTAATCAACAACGACAAACTATCAATTTTAAAATAGTTTTTCTATCACATTTTCCGCCTTTGTTGAACTCTATACAATGTATATGTTTGATTTTACTTTTAGAGGGACCATAATTGATTATGGAGGTGTAGAATTGATTTTGATATGTTTGGTTGTTGTCGAGTTGTATTAATTTTATCTTCAAAATGAATTCTACTTGAAGTTAGGATTTTGTAGCTTTTGATTATAGAATTGATTTTCGCACGTAATTAAATTACTTTTAACAAAAATCGATTATAAAAAACAATTGTATCAAAATCAATTTTTTTCAAAGCAGAACCAAACACACGCTATTATTCTCAATAAAATTTACATGTGTATATTTGCATATATACATATATATATATATATATATATATATATATATATATATATTATATATGTGTGTGTGTGTGGATATCACAAAATCCGCTAAGTAACTATAAGGCAAACATTACTCAAAAAAAAAAAAAAATTATAAGGCAAGCATAAATAATGGTTTTGTTATTCAACTGAAGCATGATAAATTCTTTTTTGGTCTTAGATGCACACATAATTGAACAAAATTAAAGAAAAAATAATTAAATGATATGACTAAATTCTTTTTTATTTATTTTCTCTACTTATGTGAGTGTGTCAAAACCCTTTTTATTTATATTTGTGCTCAAGCAAATTTTTCTCCGCCGAGTAAATAACACATTACTGCTATTTGTTGTAGATCCTCGTGTCATTCCAATTAGATTGTGTCAACGTGGTAATGTACCATGGGAACTTGAGCGCAATGTGTCATTTGGTAGGAACTTGACCATACTATCTTTCAGAGTAAATAGTTGTTGAAGAACATTTTTAGATGGTTATGTAGAATTAATCATAAGTTTTTAATGGTCGCAAGATCTCAGCAAAGGAAAATACTACTCCTCAGCAAAACATAAATAAGTTTACTTGACATTGCAGAACCTTTTAAGCTTTTTTTAACTTTATGAATAGAAGGATTAGTGTCTATTCTTGGCTGTAGAATTTGTTAGGAATGAATATAAACATGATGAGAAATGATATTTGATAATTTTTGCAACAACTTTTTTTCTCATACTTACATTACTTTTTACTTTATCTCTCTATTGCTATGATTTCCGTGTCAATATCACTTTTTTCTTTGTAAAATATGATTGTCAAATAAATTATCACCAAATTGATTGTTCAAATAACACTCCTCAAATACGAAGTTATTATGAATTGATGGAGTACAATGATTCTTAAATTATTATTACTTTTTAGTGTAACGTTTATAAATTCCTTGGGCTTATAAGTTAGGAGTGTTTATCGATTAATGTTCTGTTATGAAACTGTGGAATGAGAACATGTCTTGGACTTTCACAAAGGAAGCAAGACAGCATGAAACAGAAGAGTTGTCAGTCAAGGCTAAATAGTTATATTCTGAAACTTGGTTTTGTGTGTAATTAAAAAAGCAAGGAAACACAAAGGGACCTCTCAAAAACCCATCCCAATGGTGCTACTGACAAACTAATACATCCAATCACTAGACTCTAAAACAATACTGTACACACTTACTAGTAAAAGTATATGAAAACACTTGTAGAAACTCGAATACGTAGTACGGATGCAAATACAATACGAATATGTGGATGTGTGAAATTTGTGAAAGAGAAAAATGGGCAACTCATTCACCAAATCTCCCGCATATGTAGAGTCCGGAAAAAGGTCATATTATTATTGGATCAACAATCAAAAGAAATAACTTTTATATTTTTACTTTATGTGTTTAAATTACATTTTTAAGATGAATTTTCCTATTAAAGGATCTTTAAATAATATTTTTAAGACAATTGTGAATATAACCTTTAAAATTTTAAGTGAAAATTGTCTCCTCTCTTATCAGTCCTGAATCATTTTTTCTTTTCTTTTTAACTCATTCAAAATTAAAAATTTACGTAAAAGATATCTGTATAATCTTGAAAAGAAGAACCCCACCACCACAATGGGAAACACATTCCATAAAAATCCAAAGTTAATCAAAATGCTTTTAATTTTATATGATACAGGTTTGGTATTATATCATTTCTTTCACTTTTCTCAGCTCTCCTTTCTTTTTCTAACACACCTTTACTTGACTGACTATTCAGCTACTGTATAAGCTAATCAATCTTCGTTTTTGTAGCGCAACAAATGTATTATATGAATTGTAGTTTGTCTTTTTTCCTTTCATGTGGACAACTCCTTTTCATTGTTTGAACATGAACAAATTGTATGAAAGGAATAGAAGATTCGGGGATCAAAAGCAATCTATTTCCGTGGGTAGCTATACAATTTGCCTCTTGATCATCCTTTAATTAGGGCTGCTGCCACTCCACCAAGACATACAAACTTCTTTTTGAGTTTTTTATTTAACTCATGTCTTTGGATAGCCAATGATTGAACTTAGTATATATTTATTTTCATCGGTATGTATCATGAAAATTAGGATCAAGCTAACTTTTGTACTTGTGCTTGTTCTTTAGTTGTTAGGACACAAGTTAAGGATCTAAAAGAGGAATTAGAACATAATTTTCATATAAAATTGCATCAAGTAAAATAGTCCAACATAAGAACAACTCTAAATTTTGACAATCAACATGATTTTATATCATTTGTACTTGACACTTTTGACTTTCTAGCACCTGACGACCTTGTCTTTCTTCATAAAGTTCAAACAATCATGCAAAACAATATTAACTATTAAGTCCCCTAAACTTATGAATGTTGTACTTACAAAGATTTATGTTGTTATTCAAAAAGACTTAACGACGCAACATGTTGTTAGTTTGTCTTCCGCTTTTTGTAATTTTTTCTACATATATAAATTAATACATCTAAAAAATTAAGCTTGTTAATATGTCCTTAAAACAGAAGTTATCATCTTCCTTAAAATTATTAAGCTTGTTAATGGAGGAGGAAATTGAAATTGTCCCACATCCGCATCACCAATCCCCAAATTCAGATATTCCAGCTCAAATATCACTTCAGGCCGCATCTTTGGAGACTACCTTGGAGATGGATGCAGCGTCCCAATTCCAAGGGGACGATATTATTGACCACACAAATGACATCCCGGTTGTAACACCGACAATTATGGTAACTCCTATTTCTCATAGCCCTGCTATTACTTATAATACTTTTAGCATACAACTTGAGAATGTATCTGATGAGATAGCTAGAAATGATTTGGAGGAGAACCAAGAACATATTTTATCCCCAATCAAGGAAAAAACATTAGATGTCAGTAGTATTATGGCGTCGGATGGTGCTACTATAGACCCGGTGTTGCACAAAGACTTAGATTTTATGAAAACTTGGCTAGCAAAGGCTGCTGTGAATGAGGTGCCATTTAAAGAGGTAGTTTCTCAGAAGAAGAAAAAAAGAACCTCGCTCTCAGGGTCCTCTTCCTCTGTTTAAATGAATATTATTTTTTGGAACATTCGGGGGATTGGTAATAATGGTTCCCAGCTTGATACTACGTGGTTCACTACGTTGCCTTCTTCTTTGTTGGCGGATTTTACTAGGGAAAGGAATGGTATGCCTAATTATCGATTTCCTTAGCTATTTTGGTCCCTTGCTTTTCCTGTTTTTTTTTTTTTTTTTTTTTTGAGGGTTTTGGCCTAGTCCCCCTTATTGTAAATATTTTTTTTTTTTTTTTAATAATATTACGTATTGAAAAGGCGGTAGAGGATGGGGGCTTCTGTTGGGTGCCAACGTAGTTGGGATGCTTCTGATTCTCCCGGATGCTTAAGATAATATATCTATATATAATTTATGTTACATGATATTAAATAAAAATAGTTTTTTATGTTTAAGATAATATATCTATATATAATTTAAGATACGTCGTTGATCAATTCACCCACTTGAGTTCGTGAGATATTGGTTATTTGCCCACTTAACACTTTATTTGGTTTATAAAAGAAGACATGTCAAAGTAAAAGAAAAAAAATGGGAAGAGGGAAAAGAAATAAAAAGTTAGATGATAGTTTAATGAAAGTGAAAAAAAAAATAGAAGAGAGAAATAACATTAATGTATTTTCGCGAGAAAAAAAAAAAAACCAAGGCATTTGATTTGAGTAGAAAGGTAAACATACATTATCTATCAAGATTAGCGCAAACTTGTCCGTCTTTTTTGCTTTTTATTTTATTTTATTTTATTGTGCCAATGCTTGTAAATTATTAACGATATTTTTTATGAAATGTTGACTTTTATTACAAGAATAAAGACAATATGTTTCTAAATTTCAAACTATAACAAACTCGATAAATCATAGCATGTTTATTTACTAAACAACGTTAATTGCTTTCAAGGAAATTACATGCTGATATAAGATTTTCTTTTTGGTGAGAGAAACTCTGTCTTCTAAATTTTCTTCCTCTTTCACTCATCGAGGATCTAGAATCACCCCTCTGCATCTTTTTTCCCTTTCTTTCAATCTAAATAAATGATTTTCACATACATCAAGTTTTTCTTTCGTGTTTTTTCGTGATTTCTTCATTTTAGTGCGACGTTGTGTTGTTCGTCGTCTTGTGCAGTGTTGTTTGATTTCGCATCTTTTGTTGTGCGGTATTCGTTTGGTTCGTATTGAAAGATCGGCTTCAGACAATCACAAATTCAATCAATGATTTGGGCGTCAACGTTGCAGATCCAGAAACATGGGTATCCCGGTGATTTAGATTTCATCATATTATTTGTAGGCATTTTGCCGTTGTATGCTATTAACTTGGATGTTGTGAGTTTGTTCGCAGATTCACCCTATACGTTTTTAGCGATATTGATCATGTTATTGTCTCTGATGTATTCAATCAATTTGAATGAATGAATATCCTTTATTTTTGTCAAAAAAAAAAAAAAAACTCGATAAATCATGTTTATCTTTTTAAAAAACATCAATGATCTAACAAATATAATTTAAATTTTTATCTGTTTTAACGAAAGGAACAATATAACATTTTTCTAAGAAAGTTTGTTCAAAGAGCATAATTTGAATAATGAAAAAAAAATAAAATCCAAAGTCCTCTTATTTTTTTTTATATGTATATGAGTAATAATATTTTGACAACCAATTTCCAACAACTTTGGGTGACAACCTTTTTTCTCTTTTTTTATTGGACAATAACAATAGAAAGAGAAAAAGGAAGAGAGAGAATAAAAGTACAATAAGAGATGAGAGAGAGGGTTGTCACAAAAGTTGTTAAAAAATGGATGTTCAAATATCACAAAAGTTGTTAAAAAATGGATGTTCAAATATCATTACTCTATATATGTATGATAGAAAACGAGATGATAAAAATTATGAACCAACACTTCTAAAACATGTCATGTTAGATGGGAAAACACTTGGGTAATACTGGAGTGTCAATGTCATGTGATATTGACCAACCACAATGTTACAAGTGAAAAAAAAATAAAAAATTATGATTTTCTTCTCTCTCACTTACAAGGATTTTTTGTCTTTTTATACACTTGTGACATTGTGATTGATCAATGTCACCCAAGTGCTACCCCGTTAGATTTGACATTGTGGGATGACAATAAAGGTTGACACAACTTGTAGTTATTGTCAGCTATTTTATTTTAATTGAGTTAAATATGTTTTTGATCTCTATAAATATATAAACTGCTTGTTTTTTATCTCTAGCATAATTTTCAATCATCATTTTTTATCCTAACTTTTAATCTAATTGTTATGTAACTTTCAAATTTTTGAATGAAAATTTTCAAGAATGTATTGAATATTATGAGAATCTCTAAAAAAAAGAGTTTTTTTTTTTAACAAAACATGAATTAAATACAAATTTTTAAATTCGAAATGTTAAAAAAAAAATATTTAATTCATGTTTTGTTAAAAATGTATAATTTTTTAAGAGAGATTCTTATAAGACACTAAGGTATAGTGTGTTATATGAGGCTGAGTATGACCAAAATGGTCCCTCTTAAACGGAGGGGCTCTATGGCATGGTCATCTATATCAGTTCATGGTCCATTAAGCGTCAAGTTTTTTAAGATGTAGATGTTTTGTTCTTCATCAACCAATCCACATGTATAAGTCCTTAATGTAAAACTTGATTTGAAATTAATATTTTACTTACAAATTTGTCATTTATTTTTAATTTAGAAAGTATATTCATATTTTTTTCCATTATTTTTTCCACACTTGACAAATCCAAGCACATAAATGTATATAGTACTATGTTTGCAAGTTTGGACAGTGATCTTTGGAGGAAGGTTGTAAAGAGAAAAATAGAAAAAATAAACCATTAAAGCCTCACAAAGTCCTCTAATTTTTCCATTTGTTCCTTTTTTAAGGCAAATGCTAACATGTATTATTAAGGATACATGTTAAAAAATTCAATATAAAAAAATATATTTTAACAATTGTGCGTTCAATTTTTTAACAAGATGTAAAGTTGTTACATTTATATTCTTTAACGTGTGCTTTATGGAATAAGTTAATATACATTTTTTTTTAGTAAAGTCCGCCCATTTTAAGAGCATCTCTAATGTGGCGTCTTTTATTTAACGAGGACCTCAATCCATTAAAGATCCTTATTAGAGGAAGAAAAAAGTGGATTCCTATTAATTATCGGCAATTATATAAGGATTTTGATATTTCTCTTCAGCAACTAACGGGTTCACTGATTAAAGAATTAAAGTATATAAAAGTTGGTCCCATGATCTAAATGGAGGCCAAAATACTGCACCTAATTGATAGAGAAAAGCCAACGGGGATTTGATTTGTTGTTGAGTTGATGAACCCATGGTAGATGTAAGTTAGGCCGGAATTATGAGTTGCGATATAGACCAGACATTTCATGTGATAGCATATGTGTAACTAACACTACTGAAGCTCCAAAATAGTACAGTGCAAAATCTGACTTCTATTGGACGGAAAGCCTAAAGGGTGTAGCTAAATCTGCCACGCAACGCAACATTAGATATAATATAAACTCAAGATAACCGACTTTGAAAATATCGTGCATGTAACACTCGTTACCAAACTTAGGCACTACTACAGCATATTTAATCAAGATATAATCATTAATTTTCACACACCAAAATTGATTGTAACTCCTTTTAATCCGAAGATATTGATGTTATAGTGATTGGTTGTCGTTAGTACGTAGGATTTCACATAATTAAACTAAGAGTCAAATATAACAACAGTGTGAAGAAATGTGAATAACATCATATAATATATTTTTTATTTGACTAAGATATTATGTCATATAGGGAAATAGTGATGGGTGTTGAGTGGTGGTGGGCATAGAAAGTAAAGTGATGTCCATATCAAAAGGAATGAGGCACCTCTCATAGAGGAACATGTGTACTTGGGAGGCAAGCAAGGACTTGTTAGTGAAATCGGAAGGGTAGGGGGACGGGGACCCTAAGCAGAAAAGGTCAGGTTAGTACAGTGGAGTTGTTGGGTAATCACTTCACAGTTACAACAAAGTGCTTAATAATAATTTTATGAGAGGGAATTGATATTGAAGGGTCAAAGTGAGAAGGACCACAATACACTACACATAGCCGAAGCTAGCGGAATTGAATTATTGTACTCTACTGCTAACTGATAACCTCATGATACTGACACTATTTACATCATCAGGAGCGGTTTAAAGATTTTATTGGAGAGACTTTTCACTAGTAGAGAGAATAAACTCCCCTTAATATTGTACACAATATTTTTTAGGGTTAATTAAGTAAATGGTCTCTAAAAATATTCAGAATTTTATTTTTAATCCTTACAAAATAAAATCACACTTTTTAGTTTCTATAAAATTTTCTATCAGCATTTTTAGTCCTTATAAAATTTTTCCATCAGCATTTTTAGTTCCTATAAAAAAAATTCATCAACATTTTTGGTCCCTAAAATACTTAAAGAAATTGTCACGGAGACTAAAAAGTGTGATTTTATTTTGTAGGGACTAAAAACAAAACTGTGAATATTCATAGGGACTAAAAACTTAAATAACCCTATTTTTTATAATAGAAAAGAAACAATATTATATAATTTGAATTATAGATTAAGAAAAGGATATATGTAATTTTTAAATTATGTTTTGAAAAATCATTTTTATCAGAATGAACTCAAAACTTCGAATTCATTTGTTATAAAAGAATGATTTTAACATTTAACAATCAAGTTATTTATTGTTCAAAATTTAACATAATAGAAATCACATTTTCTTTAAGCATGTAAATACAAGGCACAACATAAATGTTATTTAACGGTGTTGTCTAGACTCCAAGAATATTCTAAAATCGAAGATGAAAATACATTATTAAAGTTAGAATAAGAATGAATAAAGAAGAAATACCTCCCAAGTATTTTCGTTTATGGTTCTTATTTATTGACTTAATAGGTCAATAAATAAGGGTTGAGAGCAAGCTTAATATGGTTGAGGCGGTATAGATCTGACTTGAATATTTAAATAAGGGTTGAGATAAGACCTAATTGGACGACGAGGTGAGCAGATATATTTTAAACAATCAAGTTAGTGTAGAGATATGACCTAGTCGGATGAAGTGAGCTGACATAACTCGAAAAGTCAAACAAATGATGAAATGACATTAGGTTGGGCCATTAAAGTCCATATTGTTACGATATTTAATTATTTTTTAATTGATTTGATTTAAATAATTATAGAACTATACTTACACATCAATTGTTCCATTAAAATGGATTAGCCCATAAGCCAGTCTAGCAAAGCCTGATAAAATGAAGCAAGTCTGTCAGTGCCGATATAGTACACATAATTGATAGCACTTGTGTAATATAATGGTATATACCATTGCCCACTATAATTGATCAATAGACACTTTAATGGTACACAAATGGAATCCGCATAACTATAACTATAATCCCTAAATAATGCAAGTAACATAAATAAGTTACATAACCTCTTGTAAAAAAAAAAAACATACGTTTCATAACCTCGTCATGTAACCAAAAAAACAAGTTACATTAACCTCACCTCTCACTCTCAGTACCTCACTGCACAGACAATATCGAAATTCTTGAGGTGAAGGAAAGATATTTACTGACTGAGTGAGTGGTTTTGAAGTCTCCAATGGAGAGTTTCAGACATTGATATTTGAGACAATGGATTTGACTAATCTGCTTTCCTTACCTTTATTTACTTTGAGACTGAGGGAGGTTCGGATCCAAAGGCAACTTTAAAGTTAAAGTGAAAATGGCAAACAAAGATACACTTGCTTGCTTGTAGCGGCTGGCTAATATTCTCAATTCTCACTTTTCTTTATTCTTTTGGGAGTGTGTGTGGTATGGGGAACATAGCTACCTAGCTACATACATTTTGTTTATTTCATGTAAGATTGCATATATGTGAAGTACTATCACAAAATTAAAGAAAAAAAAAGCTTAAAACATTCACCTTGCTTGCTTTTCACGATCACTACGTTGCAATGCAACATAAAATAATAACTTACTATAGGTGACCAACGTTTTTTAAATAAATAAATATATTAATTTTTTATTTTAGTAGATTACTCTAGATTCTTGAAAATATTCCCCAGGAACACAGTTGATATTCAAGTTCTATTCTTGTGAATATTTTATACAAGAAGCATACAAATGTTCCTTTTCAAGAAAATTTGGGAAAAGGAATCTAGTTTTATCAATGAAGGAAAAATTCCCCTTGCCAAATGCAATTGTAAAAGTTCTGTAGCAATTAATTACTACTCGCACCGACTGCTACAGAAATCTAAAACTTCTTGCAGTACTACTGCATTCCTTTGGGACGCATCCGAATGAAACTATTTTCTTGTTGATAGTTACATTTCCAAACTTTCTTGTCATTTTCTCACCATTAAGAAGTAGGAGTAACACGATTTGCCAACGTGAGGGTATCTGTAAAAATGTAACAATAAATAAATGGATCATAAAATAAAAAGTTTTTTTTTTTTGAAAGAAAAAAAAAACCATAAACTAAGAAAAAATTATGTTTGGATTTTTTCTTTCCAATATGTTTTTACAAAGTTAGCAGTGTGGTAGGGGATATTTTCATTATTTTACTACTATCCCTAGAGAGATTATTGTATATTGTGTGTATATTTGACTGTTATTGTATATTAATTAACGTGCGATTTCAGTGAGTGAATCCATTTTCGAAATCAAGACACGATAAACATAATAGTTCTAATTGTCAACATTAGTAAAAAAAGAAGTCAAATTGTGAACAAGAGAATATGTTGGAAACACACATGACTATATTATAAAATTAAAGTAAGAGTCTCAATTGGATAATTAGAGAAGGGAGAAGTATATTTTGTAAGTTTGGTTGAAGCTGCATCCTGCATGTGTCAAATTTGTTCGAATCTAAGCATGATGAGTCTATATTTGAACCTCGAGATCCATTAAAATATTCTGTCTCAACATTTTTGTCACATTCATTGGTCTTCTATTGTTTTATGGGAGATTCCTGTTTCTTATTAATTTATACAGGTGCATGTGATGTACATTTGGCAATGGAGCTTCATGCAGTTTGACATCTCCAATATGTCCGACAATTGAGTTGGTTCCCATAAAGGTCAACTGCTGAAGTGCTGGGTCCTTTTTTTTTTTTTTTTTTTTTTTTTTAATAAAACAGAAATTTATTTAAAAAGTTTATGTTTTTAAACATATGTTTTTCATACGCACACGCATTAGCCATGTATCGAACTCTGAATAGAAGAATTAAAAAATTTAAACATCCATGTTGAGCCTAATGTTCAACTCTTGTAATGGTGACTAATGACTATACACTTTCATGTTAGGCCTAGTCTATACAAATTTCAATTTCAAACAGACAAAGAGCTTTTTTTTTTTTACAAAGACTAAGATCATATTTGGATTTAGTATTAATAGGGAAAAACCTCATTTTGGATTTTCAAATCTGAAAAGTGAAAATTCAAGGGCCCTTTTGAAATTTAAGAAGGCATGTGAAAAACATGAAGGGTGGGAAAAGAAATTCCCTTTTATTTTCCAACATTGTGATATTGCATTAGCAATGGGCAAGGCCTAGGCTAAAAGCTATTATAACATAATGCATGATGGGTCTACTTTTTACCCCCTCTAAATTGCTTAAACAATGCAGATGTGTCTGAAACCCAAAATTTGAGGGTAGGAAATGTTGTTTTACATATCGCTGTTGTATGAGCAATAAGTTTACATGGCTATGCTCAACGTATATGTAGCATTATTCATGTAGTAACGTCTACATAGTGGAGTTGTATACTCAAAGTTTTCTTGTGATAATGTAGATCTTATTAGATGAGCATATGTTGTGATCAATCAAGCTCATTTTTTTTAAAGAAAATAATCAAGCTCATGTGATGTCAGAAAATATTCTATTACATTTTCAAGAAAATATTGGATTATATAATGATTAAAACGTGGATTAGTATACATTTGTAACTTAATTCATTAATTGCATTTAGTGTAGGAATTTTCGTAAAACAATATGCTTACTTCCCATGCACCTGCCAAATAAAAGGGAAATGATTAGAAAACTATTCATAACACTGTATTCACAGGTTCACAAACTCACAAGCTCAACTAACTAAAATGTTGAAATAGATAGGTCGGACATTTTGACCAGAATATGAATTTCGAATACTTTATTTGCATAAATATCTAATGATCACTGCCGTTTCAAAAAAAAAAATATTTTTTATTCATAATAATGTGATTGGATGTGTTGCTGCTAAGTTTTTCTGCATCAAGTCTATCCACTAAAAACTCAAGGTCGATGTAAGGTTAAGATCACCACCAAAACAATAGCCTTAAACCTAATTTTTTTGCAACGGTGAACTGATAGATGGACCAATAACAAATTATTTATAAGGTGCAGGGACCTAAACAAATAAAATAAATGCAAGGATCAATGTAAAAAAACTAATGAAAGTGCAAGGACTAATTGCATATTTAAGCCTAAAATAAAAATCAAGGCATCAACACTTCACTATTGCTCACTTGTGAGATTATTGGTTTTCAATACTATCTAGGCAAATTTGATCACAATAAAAAAAACTACAGTGTTTCAAATGGTAAAAATACTAAAATTGTTAGGTAATACATTATGACTGAGATTCGAACCCCAACACCTCCACATATATGTGTGTTTATAATAGCTCTGTCATTTTGTTTAACTACAAAAAAAAAAAAAAAAACTATCGTGTGTCTCTGTTGTTACAAACTAGTGATTTGATTGGAAAGAATTTTTGTGTGAAATTATAGATTTGAATCCCGGGAGGGGAGATGCAGTGAACCAGGAGCCATCTACATGTCTCTGTTGTTCAAGCTCTTGGCATGTCCGAAGATTCTCAAAATCATCCTAGACATCATGACCATGATTCAATTAACAACAACAGAGAAACCATAAGACCTGTTAATAACCACAATCGAGCTTCCATACTCCAAAGTTCATCTAGAAGGAGAAACGAGAGTTTTGAGGGACTCTCCCATACACAAAACACCTTCACAAGAGGGTAACTCTGATGAAGGCTCGAAACGATGAGATGGTACACCTTCTCGACGTCAAAACAACATAAGTCACACACCACTTCAGCGGTGTAAAATTCGAAGACCTACACCATATTGCGTAATCAAGATGGAGACACAAATAAGAAAACTCAAAGAAAGAGTAGTAGAGGCCCATAAAAATAAGAGGAATCAACCTCGTATGCCTAACAAAGAAAACAACTATGAAAGCTATGATGACACTTCCAACTCGGAAGCATAAAGTTGTTTATGCTATCAATTGATTTGGTTTATTTTTAGGGATAGATTTCTAACAAGCTTAAAACTTCGTAATTTTTAGTTTGAGGGGCAGTGTTTTGAGTTTATACCATGATATGTTTTTCGTTTTTTTGTTTGAGTTTATACCATGATATGTTTTTCGTTTTTTGTTTGAAAAACTCTCGATGTTCCCGTTGTTGTGTATTATTGGGTCTTTTAAACTTAAGTTTAGTCTAACCCTTTTTTATTATTTCATATGTAAAGCCATTGTCATTCTAAAAAAAAAAAACTAACCGTCTTTATTGTGTTATTTTCTCTTTTCCTCTAGAATCTATATTGTTAACAATGATTTCATGCAATGAGATATGTATATTGAATAAGATGGCATTGATTTGAGGTATAATATATTGAGGATTCTTTTTTTTTTTTTACAGGAATATATTAGGGATGCTTGATATTTATGTTTGCTTGTGTTTGACATTTTTTTTTTGGTACAAACTTGTGTTTGAAATACTATTTATGTATTTTAAAATCTTTTTTTTTTTTTTTTGAAAAAATGTATTTTAAAATCTTATATCCCGCTTATGTTGTAAATATAATTTTAGCCCCTATGTGTTTTTGTCTTTTATTTTAGCATGTTTTTTTATCCCATCATTAATAATTTTGATTACGGAATGCAGTGGTGGTTAGGATTCTTCGAATTCTCTCTATTCCCTTGTTGGATTAAAGATAAATATGAGATAAGAGTTCTATTTAAGTGACGAGTTCGTGGGATTTTTATGTCCCTCAAGTTGCACACATATTGATCACAATAAGGTTATACATGCAAATACAATGTACATGGTCGTCATTCCTACAAGGTTTGTATGCCTTCGTAAGGTTATTAAAGTAAGGTCTTAGTCTCTCAAAGCTAATTAAAACATAAACAAAGTTGGTACTCCTAAATTGTCATTTAAATGATCCACCTACGTCTATGAATCTTAGAAGTACATCAAATATCATGAATGATACTTAATAGATTAAATAGATAGGTATAACCCTATCTTACCAAGGGGTTAAAGTAATGTTTGTAATGCAACATTTGAAAAAGTTGACCAAAAATATCTTCTACAGCCCCCTGTTTCTATGTTCAGTTAAGAGCCTCTAGGTATGTCACACTCCCTAAAATTCGTAAAAGCATTAAGATCTTTGCATATGAAATTAAATAAATCTCAAAACATAACTGAATAAAAGACTTGAATTAAATTGATTCATAAGACAAATAGAGGTTTGTCTTAGAATCCTACCCAATTAGGGTAAAGTTACTCATAGTAACTAAAAAAATTACAAAAGAAATAAAACATACTCTAAGGATAAAAGTTGAGGAGAGACTCCTCCCTTGACCCTCCTAGTGCATGCCTTTCTCTTGAACCGCTTCATTCTGAATGAGAATGCAAGTAAATGATTTTGATTACGGAATGCAGTGGTGGTTAGGATTCTTCGAATTCTCTCTATTCCCTTGTTGGATTAAAGATAAATATGAGATAAGAGTTCTATTTAAGTGACGAGTTCGTGGGATTTTTATGTCCCTCAAGTTGCACACATATTGATCACAATAAGGTTATACATGCAAATACAATGTATATGGTCGTCATTCCTACAAGGTTTGTATGCCTTCGTAAGGTTATTAAAGTAAGGTCTTAGTCTCTCAAAGCTAATTAAAACATAAACAAAGTTGGTACTCCTAAATTGTCATTTAAATGATCCACCTACGTCTATGAATCTTAGAAGTACATCAAATATCATGAATGATACTTAATAGATTAAATAGATAGGTATAACCCTATCTTACCAAGGGGTTAAAGTAATGTTTGTAATGCAACATTTGAAAAAGTTGACCAAAAATATCTTCTACAGCCCCCTGTTTCTATGTTCAGTTAAGAGCCTCTAGGTATGTCACACTCCCTAGAATTCGTAAAAGCATTAAGATCTTTGCATATGAAATTAAATAAATCTCAAAACATAACTGAATAAAAGACTTGAATTAAATTGATTCATAAGACAAATAGAGGTTTGTCTTAGAATCCTACCCAATTAGGGTAAAGTTACTCATAGTAACTAAAAAAATTACAAAAGAAATAAAACATACTCTAAGGATAAAAGTTGAGGAGAGACTCCTCCCTTGACCCTCCTAGTGCATGCCTTTCTCTTGAACCGCTTCATTCTGAATGAGAATGCAAGTAAATGATTTTGATTACGGAATGCAGTGGTGGTTAGGATTCTTCGAATTCTCTCTATTCCCTTGTTGGATTAAAGATAAATATGAGATAAGAGTTCTATTTAAGTGACGAGTTCGTGGGATTTTTATGTCCCTCAAGTTGCACACATATTGATCACAATAAGGTTATACATGCAAATACAATGTATATGGTCGTCATTCCTACAAGGTTTGTATGCCTTCGTAAGGTTATTAAAGTAAGGTCTTAGTCTCTCAAAGCTAATTAAAACATAAACAAAGTTGGTACTCCTAAATTGTCATTTAAATGATCCACCTACGTCTATGAATCTTAGAAGTACATCAAATATCATGAATGATACTTAATAGATTAAATAGATAGGTATAACCCTATCTTACCAAGGGGTTAAAGTAATGTTTGTAATGCAACATTTGAAAAAGTTGACCAAAAATATCTTCTACAGCCCCCTGTTTCTATGTTCAGTTAAGAGCCTCTAGGTATGTCACACTCCCTAGAATTCGTAAAAGCATTAAGATCTTTGCATATGAAATTAAATAAATCTCAAAACATAACTGAATAAAAGACTTGAATTAAATTGATTCATAAGACAAATAGAGGTTTGTCTTAGAATCCTACCCAATTAGGGTAAAGTTACTCATAGTAACTAAAAAAATTACAAAAGAAATAAAACATACTCTAAGGATAAAAGTTGAGGAGAGACTCCTCCCTTGACCCTCCTAGTGCATGCCTTTCTCTTGAACCGCTTCATTCTGAATGAGAATGCAAGTAAATGATTTTGATTACGGAATGCAGTGGTGGTTAGGATTCTTCGAATTCTCTCTATTCCCTTGTTGGATTAAAGATAAATATGAGATAAGAGTTCTATTTAAGTGACGAGTTCGTGGGATTTTTATGTCCCTCAAGTTGCACACATATTGATCACAATAAGGTTATACATGCAAATACAATGTATATGGTCGTCATTCCTACAAGGTTTGTATGCCTTCGTAAGGTTATTAAAGTAAGGTCTTAGTCTCTCAAAGCTAATTAAAACATAAACAAAGTTGGTACTCCTAAATTGTCATTTAAATGATCCACCTACGTCTATGAATCTTAGAAGTACATCAAATATCATGAATGATACTTAATAGATTAAATAGATAGGTATAACCCTATCTTACCAAGGGGTTAAAGTAATGTTTGTAATGCAACATTTGAAAAAGTTGACCAAAAATATCTTCTACAGCCCCCTGTTTCTATGTTCAGTTAAGAGCCTCTAGGTATGTCACACTCCCTAAAATTCGTAAAAGCATTAAGATCTTTGCATATGAAATTAAATAAATCTCAAAACATAACTGAATAAAAGACTTGAATTAAATTGATTCATAAGACAAATAGAGGTTTGTCTTAGAATCCTACCCAATTAGGGTAAAGTTACTCATAGTAACTAAAAAAATTACAAAAGAAATAAAACATACTCTAAGGATAAAAGTTGAGGAGAGACTCCTCCCTTGACCCTCCTAGTGCATGCCTTTCTCTTGAACCGCTTCATTCTGAATGAGAATGCAAGTAAATGATTTTGATTACGGAATGCAGTGGTGGTTAGGATTCTTCGAATTCTCTCTATTCCCTTGTTGGATTAAAGATAAATATGAGATAAGAGTTCTATTTAAGTGACGAGTTCGTGGGATTTTTATGTCCCTCAAGTTGCACACATATTGATCACAATAAGGTTATACATGCAAATACAATGTATATGGTCGTCATTCCTACAAGGTTTGTATGCCTTCGTAAGGTTATTAAAGTAAGGTCTTAGTCTCTCAAAGCTAATTAAAACATAAACAAAGTTGGTACTCCTAAATTGTCATTTAAATGATCCACCTACGTCTATGAATCTTAGAAGTACATCAAATATCATGAATGATACTTAATAGATTAAATAGATAGGTATAACCCTATCTTACCAAGGGGTTAAAGTAATGTTTGTAATGCAACATTTGAAAAAGTTGACCAAAAATATCTTCTTTTCTATGTTCAGTTAAGAGCCTCTAGGTATGTCACACTCCCTAGAATTCGTAAAAGCATTAAGATCTTTGCATATGAAATTAAATAAATCTCAAAACATAACTGAATAAAAGACTTGAATTAAATTGATTCATAAGACAAATAGAGGTTTGTCTTAGAATCCTACCCAATTAGGGTAAAGTTACTCATAGTAACTAAAAAAATTACAAAAGAAATAAAACATACTCTAAGGATAAAAGTTGAGGAGAGACTCCTCCCTTGACCCTCCTAGTGCATGCCTTTCTCTTGAACCGCTTCATTCTGAATGAGAATGCAAGTAAATGATTTTGATTACGGAATGCAGTGGTGGTTAGGATTCTTCGAATTCTCTCTATTCCCTTGTTGGATTAAAGATAAATATGAGATAAGAGTTCTATTTAAGTGACGAGTTCGTGGGATTTTTATGTCCCTCAAGTTGCACACATATTGATCACAATAAGGTTATACATGCAAATACAATGTATATGGTCGTCATTCCTACAAGGTTTGTATGCCTTCGTAAGGTTATTAAAGTAAGGTCTTAGTCTCTCAAAGCTAATTAAAACATAAACAAAGTTGGTACTCCTAAATTGTCATTTAAATGATCCACCTACGTCTATGAATCTTAGAAGTACATCAAATATCATGAATGATACTTAATAGATTAAATAGATAGGTATAACCCTATCTTACCAAGGGGTTAAAGTAATGTTTGTAATGCAACATTTGAAAAAGTTGACCAAAAATATCTTCTACAGCCCCCTGTTTCTATGTTCAGTTAAGAGCCTCTAGGTATGTCACACTCCCTAAAATTCGTAAAAGCATTAAGATCTTTGCATATGAAATTAAATAAATCTCAAAACATAACTGAATAAAAGACTTGAATTAAATTGATTCATAAGACAAATAGAGGTTTGTCTTAGAATCCTACCCAATTAGGGTAAAGTTACTCATAGTAACTAAAAAAATTACAAAAGAAATAAAACATACTCTAAGGATAAAAGTTGAGGAGAGACTCCTCCCTTGACCCTCCTAGTGCATGCCTTTCTCTTGAACCGCTTCATTCTGAATGAGAATGCAAGTAAATGATTTTGATTACGGAATGCAGTGGTGGTTAGGATTCTTCGAATTCTCTCTATTCCCTTGTTGGATTAAAGATAAATATGAGATAAGAGTTCTATTTAAGTGACGAGTTCGTGGGATTTTTATGTCCCTCAAGTTGCACACATATTGATCACAATAAGGTTATACATGCAAATACAATGTATATGGTCGTCATTCCTACAAGGTTTGTATGCCTTCGTAAGGTTATTAAAGTAAGGTCTTAGTCTCTCAAAGCTAATTAAAACATAAACAAAGTTGGTACTCCTAAATTGTCATTTAAATGATCCACCTACGTCTATGAATCTTAGAAGTACATCAAATATCATGAATGATACTTAATAGATTAAATAGATAGGTATAACCCTATCTTACCAAGGGGTTAAAGTAATGTTTGTAATGCAACATTTGAAAAAGTTGACCAAAAATATCTTCTACAGCCCCCTGTTTCTATGTTCAGTTAAGAGCCTCTAGGTATGTCACACTCCCTAGAATTCGTAAAAGCATTAAGATCTTTGCATATGAAATTAAATAAATCTCAAAACATAACTGAATAAAAGACTTGAATTAAATTGATTCATAAGACAAATAGAGGTTTGTCTTAGAATCCTACCCAATTAGGGTAAAGTTACTCATAGTAACTAAAAAATTACAAAAGAAATAAAACATACTCTAAGGATAAAAGTTGAGGAGAGACTCCTCCCTTGACCCTCCTAGTGCATGCCTTTCTCTTGAACCGCTTCATTCTGAATGAGAATGCAAGTAAATGATTTTGATTACGGAATGCAGTGGTGGTTAGGATTCTTCGAATTCTCTCTATTCCCTTGTTGGATTAAAGATAAATATGAGATAAGAGTTCTATTTAAGTGACGAGTTCGTGGAATTTTTATGTCCCTCAAGTTGCACACATATTGATCACAATAAGGTTATACATGCAAATACAATGTATATGGTCGTCATTCCTACAAGGTTTGTATGCCTTCGTAAGGTTATTAAAGTAAGGTCTTAGTCTCTCAAAGCTAATTAAAACATAAACAAAGTTGGTACTCCTAAATTGTCATTTAAATGATCCACCTACGTCTATGAATCTTAGAAGTACATCAAATATCATGAATGATACTTAATAGATTAAATAGATAGGTATAACCCTATCTTACCAAGGGGTTAAAGTAATGTTTGTAATGCAACATTTGAAAAAGTTGACCAAAAATATCTTCTTTTCTATGTTCAGTTAAGAGCCTCTAGGTATGTCACACTCCCTAGAATTCGTAAAAGCATTAAGATCTTTGCATATGAAATTAAATAAATCTCAAAACATAACTGAATAAAAGACTTGAATTAAATTGATTCATAAGACAAATAGAGGTTTGTCTTAGAATCCTACCCAATTAGGGTAAAGTTACTCATAGTAACTAAAAAAATTACAAAAGAAATAAAACATACTCTAAGGATAAAAGTTGAGGAGAGACTCCTCCCTTGACCCTCCTAGTGCATGCCTTTCTCTTGAACCGCTTCATTCTGAATGAGAATGCAAGTAAATGATTTTGATCACGGAATGCGGTGGTGGTTAGGATTCTTCGAATTCTCTCTATTCCCTTGTTGGATTAAAGATAAATATGAGATAAGAGTTCTATTTAAGTGACGAGTTCGTGGGATTTTTATGTCCCTCAAGTTGCACACATATTGATCACAATAAGGTTATACATGCAAATACAATGTATATGGTCGTCATTCCTACAAGGTTTGTATGCCTTCGTAAGGTTATTAAAGTAAGGTCTTAGTCTCTCAAAGCTAATTAAAACATAAACAAAGTTGGTACTCCTAAATTGTCATTTAAATGATCCACCTACGTCTATGAATCTTAGAAGTACATCAAATATCATGAATGATACTTAATAGATTAAATAGATAGGTATAACCCTATCTTACCAAGGGGTTAAAGTAATGTTTGTAATGCAACATTTGAAAAAGTTGACCAAAAATATCTTCTACAGCCCCCTGTTTCTATGTTCAGTTAAGAGCCTCTAGGTATGTCACACTCCCTAAAATTCGTAAAAGCATTAAGATCTTTGCATATGAAATTAAATAAATCTCAAAACATAACTGAATAAAAGACTTGAATTAAATTGATTCATAAGACAAATAGAGGTTTGTCTTAGAATCCTACCCAATTAGGGTAAAGTTACTCATAGTAACTAAAAAAATTACAAAAGAAATAAAACATACTCTAAGGATAAAAGTTGAGGAGAGACTCCTCCCTTGACCCTCCTAGTGCATGCCTTTCTCTTGAACCGCTTCATTCTGAATGAGAATGCAAGTAAATGATTTTGATTACGGAATGCAGTGGTGGTTAGGATTCTTCGAATTCTCTCTATTCCCTTGTTGGATTAAAGATAAATATGAGATAAGAGTTCTATTTAAGTGACGAGTTCGTGGGATTTTTATGTCCCTCAAGTTGCACACATATTGATCACAATAAGGTTATACATGCAAATACAATGTATATGGTCGTCATTCCTACAAGGTTTGTATGCCTTCGTAAGGTTATTAAAGTAAGGTCTTAGTCTCTCAAAGCTAATTAAAACATAAACAAAGTTGGTACTCCTAAGTTGTCATTTAAATGATCCACCTACGTTGTTATACCCTGTTTTTGGACCTAAAAATACTGGGCCCAATTTCATTTCAAACTTTGTCAATTATCAAATTTCAACTGCACAGTTCAAATTGTCTCTGCCTCGCAGTATTTTCAATCACAATTTTACCTATGTTTTTCTTGCATAAAACTTTTCGAAATGTCTTTACTTGTCTTGTAAGTCATTCAAAAGTGTCTTTGAATCATTACATTGCTTTTTCTACAGTTTATTTCAAAATTTGCAAAAAGTCGTACAGAAGGGTATTTTGGTCATTTCCTGCAGTGGGACCCATTTTCATCCTTGTGACTGTCTCTGAGTCTTTTCAGATTGTTTTTTAACATTTCATCAGTAAACCTTATCAAATTCATTTCAAACTTGCATCCGAGTCAGTGTCAAGTCAATTTGATTCTGTTTAGGTCATTTTTAGCCCTAGGGGCATTTTGGTCATTTCACACAAAATTTTGGCATAGAGAGGTTACTTTGAAGTACCTCATTTAGGCCATTGGTTCGTTTTAGTCCGTTTTGTCAATTTTATTTTAGTTTCACTTTACGTTTTGTCAGGTTACCAATTTTATTCCAATTTTATTTTTTTTATTATTTTACATTTTGGTCCCCAAAGAGGTCCAAAATTGCATTCCAGTCCAATTTTCTTTCCAATTTACATTTCAGTCCTTTTTGGTTAATTACAGTTTAGTCCTTAAAGTTCTTATTTTTGCAGAAAGGTCCAAGTTTCATTTTTTTTTTGTCCAAGGCCGTGCCATTTTTTTTTCAGGTCCAGGTGTCACTTTCTCATTTGTTCAGAAGCACACATGTCAAGCTATAAAAGGTGTACAGTGCCACGCAAAGCCATAACCACACGCCAACTCAACAAACACTTTCCAACTTTCTCTTTCTACTCTCAAAGATCAAAGCTCAAAAAATTCCAGAAACAACAAAGAACACCAAGAACGTTCAACCCTAACCGTTTCCAAATTCCACCAGAACCATTACAAATCAACAAAAAGAATCACAAATCAGTGCAGAATCAACAAGATTTCTCACAATTCTCAGAGATTCTGCATCGAATCTTCATCACCGAATTGATTTCCTTCGCAATTCAAAGTGAGAATTCGCCATTGACGAACTCCAGCACCGATCACGAAGGATTTGAGAGTTTGAGAAGAAGAAGAAAAGAAGCAGAATCTGGACCGGTGAGGAAGAAGACGGAACAGCGCCAATCTATTTTCGGTTTAAAGCAAGAGATCAACGTGCAGTACCAGAGATTCAAGTGTCTCAAAGATCTCCAGTTCGAAACCTCCAACTAAACCAGAGGTAAACACGCAACTTTCACCTTTCTTTCTCACAAAAAAAGCATCAACGCAAGCAAATCGTTACAGATCAAGAAAGATAAACAAAGATTTGAGCCAAGAAGGTTTCAAATCTAAAAAGATTTTCAAAACCGTAACACAAAACTCTAGATCTACAACGATTCAGATCTTGCATGCAAAATCTAATGCCATATTCTTGCTTAGAACGAAAAAGGATGTTTTAATCTGCAAAAAAATTTGAAAACGGAGAGTTTCTCATCTCCGGCGCGGCGGCGCCGCCCTGTTGGGCCGGCGGACCACCACACCGGGGCGGTGAAGCTCACCGGAGAAGATGACCGGAAGAGAGGAGAGAGGTGAGAGCCTCTCTCACTAGGTTTAGGTTAGAGAGAGAGAGGAGAAGGAAGAATGAGCTGGACCGGTCCCCTAACCCTTTTATAACCAGCTGAACCGGACCGGTCCAGCTCTGGTTCACTTTCCCTCAATCTAGACCGTTGGATCTAGGGTTCCATCTCCTGGATCAATCCAACGGTCCCTGCGCTTTCCTGTGTTTTGAATATGGGCTTTGGGTTTGGGCTTAGGTTTCTTTCACGTTTTTGCTTATTTTCCTGCTATTTGCACCATATTTCTTTGCTGTTTGAACCCCTGCATGCTTAAAATTTTCTCTAAAAAATCTCCAAAAATTATCACATGTTTCTTGATGTATTTTCATGACTTTTTTGTATTTCTCAATGGTTTTAAAATGATAAAAAAGGGCATGTGATATTTTTTTTTGGTTAATTAGTGTGTTTAGACATAAACTTGTGCATTTTTTAGTAGCATATCCCTCATGAATTGTTGACATGTGATTTGAACTTTTGGAATGCAATCTTGTGATAAATTTGTTGCTGATTATATGTTTGATTTGCTGCTTGTATGTCTCAATTTCATCTCCCCTCTTGGCTTGCAATTAGTATGCATTTTTGCTAGTAAATAAAGTGCCACAATATTTTGAAAGTGTGCTATAAACTTTAGCATCAAATATGTTCCATTTTTTCACATTATGGCACAAAACAAGACTTCTAAAAAATGCCATGATGAAGGGATTATGGGTCATATCTATGCTAGAGCCTTATGACCATTCTCATGCACATTTTGTCACTTTACTAGTTTCTTTTATGTCTTTCCTCTTAATAATTTTTTGTGCACTCCTTTTATTCTATGCTTTATTTTACTAACTATTTCATCTCATGTGCCATACATTTCATAGCATTTCACTACCTCCTCCACTTTCTTTAGCCTAGCATTTATTTTTGCAAGTTTTAATTCATTTAGTGGTGTAATTTGTTATCATTGGTTTGTAGCTTGGCAAAGGGGCCATAGAATGTATTTAGGCAATTTTTGTAATATGGACTATGGACACTATGACGCACCGGCACGCACACACTCACCCTAGATGTATGCCTAGGATTGTATGGTTAGATGAATGCTTAGGTTTAAACACTTAGAGAAAATCCAACTCTTTCCAAAACATGCAAATAACCTCACTTAAAAAACCTTTTTTTAAAAAAATAAAATAGGAGTCAAAACTCCTTATTTCCCTTTTATTTTCTTAAGTAAAATTTCTAACAAATCTTAACTATACTTGGACTTCATTTTGAAAAAGCTAATTCCACCTCACTTTTTTTTTCAAATCTCATGCCCTTGAGGCCTCTCATCTCTATTCTTCAAAATCTCTTTTCAAACTTAAAATCAACCAACAAAAACAAAAACCATTTTTTGAGAATGAACTACGAACGGTTTTGATCCCTTAAAAGGGTACGTAGGCAATGAGTCAAAACTCCTCCAAGCCGAAATAAAATCAAATTCTACTTCTTCTCACCCCCATTCTTCACTAATCACACCTTCTTTTCTACAAGTAGACAATAAAAATAAAGCGTAGAAATCAACTTAGGAGAACGGCTCTTATGGAATACCATAATCGTTCCGGGTGCCTAATACCTTCCCGTAGCGAAAATGACCCCCGAATCTAGAACTTTTTAAGGGTTTTTCTCCTTTTACCCTTCCCAAGAAAAAAGAGAGATATCAACGGTCAAAAGGTTCAAGTCCAATTAATGGCTTGGCACCCAAAAACCATGATAACATACGTCTATGAATCTTAGAAGTACATCAAATATCATGAATGATACTTAATAGATTAAATAGATAGGTATAACCCTATCTTACCAAGAGGTTAAAGTAATGTTTGTAATGCAACATTTGAAAAAGTTGACCAAAAATATCTTCTTCAGCCCCCTGTTTCTATGTTCAGTTAAGAGCCTCTAGGTATGTCACACTCCCTAGAATTCGTAAAAGCATTAAGATCTTTGCATATGAAATTAAATAAATCTCAAAACATAACTGAATAAAAGACTTGAATTAAATTGATTCATAAGACAAATAGAGGTTTGTCTTAGAATCCTACCCAATTAGGGTAAAGTTACTCATAGTAACTAAAAAAATTACAAAAGAAATAAAACATACTCTAAGGATAAAAGTTGAGGAGAGACTCCTCCCTTGACCCTCCTAGTGCATGCCTTTCTCTTGAACCGCTTCATTCTGAATGAGAATGCAAGTAAATGATTTTGATTACGGAATGCAGTGGTGGTTAGGATTCTTCGAATTCTCTCCATTCCCTTGTTGGATTAAAGATAAATATGAGATAAGAGTTCTATTTAAGTGACGAGTTCGTGGGATTTTTATGTCCCTCAAGTTGCACACATATTGATCACAATAAGGTTATACATGCAAATACAATGTATATGGTCGTCATTCCTACAAGGTTTGTATGCCTTCGTAAGGTTATTAAAGTAAGGTCTTAGTCTCTCAAAGCTAATTAAAACATAAACAAAGTTGGTACTCCTAAATTGTCATTTAAATGATCCACCTACGTCTATGAATCTTAGAAGTACATCAAATATCATGAATGATACTTAATAGATTAAATAGATAGGTATAACCCTATCTTACCAAGGGGTTAAAGTAATGTTTGTAATGCAACATTTGAAAAAGTTGACCAAAAATATCTTCTACAGCCCCCTGTTTCTATGTTCAGTTAAGAGCCTCTAGGTATGTCACACTCCCTAGAATTCGTAAAAGCATTAAGATCTTTGCATATGAAATTAAATAAATCTCAAAACATAACTGAATAAAAGACTTGAATTAAATTGATTCATAAGACAAATAGAGGTTTGTCTTAGAATCCTACCCAATTAGGGTAAAGTTACTCATAGTAACTAAAAAAATTACAAAAGAAATAAAACATACTCTAAGGATAAAAGTTGAGGAGAGACTCCTCCCTTGACCCTCCTAGTGCATGCCTTTCTCTTGAACCGCTTCATTCTGAATGAGAATGCAAGTAAATGATTTTGATTACGGAATGCAGTGGTGGTTAGGATTCTTCGAATTCTCTCTATTCCCTTGTTGGATTAAAGATAAATATGAGATAAGAGTTCTATTTAAGTGACGAGTTCGTGGGATTTTTATGTCCCTCAAGTTGCACACATATTGATCACAATAAGGTTATACATGCAAATACAATGTATATGGTCGTCATTCCTACAAGGTTTGTATGCCTTCGTAAGGTTATTAAAGTAAGGTCTTACTCTCTCAAAGCTAATTAAAACATAAACAAAGTTGGTACTCCTAAATTGTCATTTAAAAGATCCACCTACGTCTATGAATCTTAGAAGTACATCAAATATCATGAATGATACTTAATAGATTAAATAGATAGGTATAACCCTATCTTACCAAGGGGTTAAAGTAATGTTTGTAATGCAACATTTGAAAAAGTTGACCAAAAATATCTTCTACAGCCCCCTGTTTCTATGTTCAGTTAAGAGCCTCTAGGTATGTCACACTCCCTAGAATTCGTAAAAGCATTAAGATCTTTGCATATGAAATTAAATAAATCTCAAAACATAACTGAATAAAAGACTTGAATTAAATTGATTCATAAGACAAATAGAGGTTTGTCTTAGAATCCTACCCAATTAGGGTAAAGTTACTCATAGTAACTAAAAAAATTACAAAAGAAATAAAACATACTCTAAGGATAAAAGTTGAGGAGAGACTCCTCCCTTGACCCTCCTAGTGCATGCCTTTCTCTTGAACCGCTTCATTCTGAATGAGAATGCAAGTAAATGATTTTGATTACGGAATGCAGTGGTGGTTAGGATTCTTCGAATTCTCTCCATTCCCTTGTTGGATTAAAGATAAATATGAGATAAGAGTTCTATTTAAGTGACGAGTTCGTGGGATTTTTATGTCCCTCAAGTTGCACACATATTGATCACAATAAGGTTATACATGCAAATACAATGTATATGGTCGTCATTCCTACAAGGTTTGTATGCCTTCGTAAGGTTATTAAAGTAAGGTCTTAGTCTCTCAAAGCTAATTAAAACATAAACAAAGTTGGTACTCCTAAATTGTCATTTAAATGATCCACCTACGTCTATGAATCTTAGAAGTACATCAAATATCATGAATGATACTTAATAGATTAAATAGATAGGTATAACCCTATCTTACCAAGGGGTTAAAGTAATGTTTGTAATGCAACATTTGAAAAAGTTGACCAAAAATATCTTCTACAGCCCCCTGTTTCTATGTTCAGTTAAGAGCCTCTAGGTATGTCACACTCCCTAGAATTCGTAAAAGCATTAAGATCTTTGCATATGAAATTAAATAAATCTCAAAACATAACTGAATAAAAGACTTGAATTAAATTGATTCATAAGACAAATAGAGGTTTGTCTTAGAATCCTACCCAATTAGGGTAAAGTTACTCATAGTAACTAAAAAAATTACAAAAGAAATAAAACATACTCTAAGGATAAAAGTTGAGGAGAGACTCCTCCCTTGACCCTCCTAGTGCATGCCTTTCTCTTGAACCGCTTCATTCTGAATGAGAATGCAAGTAAATGATTTTGATTACGGAATGCAGTGGTGGTTAGGATTCTTCGAATTCTCTCTATTCCCTTGTTGGATTAAAGATAAATATGAGATAAGAGTTCTATTTAAGTGACGAGTTCGTGGGATTTTTATGTCCCTCAAGTTGCACACATATTGATCACAATAAGGTTATACATGCAAATACAATGTATATGGTCGTCATTCCTACAAGGTTTGTATGCCTTCGTAAGGTTATTAAAGTAAGGTCTTACTCTCTCAAAGCTAATTAAAACATAAACAAAGTTGGTACTCCTAAATTGTCATTTAAAAGATCCACCTACGTCTATGAATCTTAGAAGTACATCAAATATCATGAATGATACTTAATAGATTAAATAGATAGGTATAACCCTATCTTACCAAGGGGTTAAAGTAATGTTTGTAATGCAACATTTGAAAAAGTTGACCAAAAATATCTTCTACAGCCCCCTGTTTCTATGTTCAGTTAAGAGCCTCTAGGTATGTCACACTCCCTAGAATTCGTAAAAGCATTAAGATCTTTGCATATGAAATTAAATAAATCTCAAAACATAACTGAATAAAAGACTTGAATTAAATTGATTCATAAGACAAATAGAGGTTTGTCTTAGAATCCTACCCAATTAGGGTAAAGTTACTCATAGTAACTAAAAAAATTACAAAAGAAATAAAACATACTCTAAGGATAAAAGTTGAGGAGAGACTCCTCCCTTGACCCTCCTAGTGCATGCCTTTCTCTTGAACCGCTTCATTCTGAATGAGAATGCAAGTAAATGATTTTGATTACGGAATGCAGTGGTGGTTAGGATTCTTCGAATTCTCTCCATTCCCTTGTTGGATTAAAGATAAATATGAGATAAGAGTTCTATTTAAGTGACGAGTTCGTGGGATTTTTATGTCCCTCAAGTTGCACACATATTGATCACAATAAGGTTATACATGCAAATACAATGTATATGGTCGTCATTCCTACAAGGTTTGTATGCCTTCGTAAGGTTATTAAAGTAAGGTCTTAGTCTCTCAAAGCTAATTAAAACATAAACAAAGTTGGTACTCCTAAATTGTCATTTAAATGATCCACCTACGTCTATGAATCTTAGAAGTACATCAAATATCATGAATGATACTTAATAGATTAAATAGATAGGTATAACCCTATCTTACCAAGGGGTTAAAGTAATGTTTGTAATGCAACATTTGAAAAAGTTGACCAAAAATATCTTCTACAGCCCCCTGTTTCTATGTTCAGTTAAGAGCCTCTAGGTATGTCACACTCCCTAGAATTCGTAAAAGCATTAAGATCTTTGCATATGAAATTAAATAAATCTCAAAACATAACTGAATAAAAGACTTGAATTAAATTGATTCATAAGACAAATAGAGGTTTGTCTTAGAATCCTACCCAATTAGGGTAAAGTTACTCATAGTAACTAAAAAAATTACAAAAGAAATAAAACATACTCTAAGGATAAAAGTTGAGGAGAGACTCCTCCCTTGACCCTCCTAGTGCATGCCTTTCTCTTGAACCGCTTCATTCTGAATGAGAATGCAAGTAAATGATTTTGATTACGGAATGCAGTGGTGGTTAGGATTCTTCGAATTCTCTCTATTCCCTTGTTGGATTAAAGATAAATATGAGATAAGAGTTCTATTTAAGTGACGAGTTCGTGGGATTTTTATGTCCCTCAAGTTGCACACATATTGATCACAATAAGGTTATACATGCAAATACAATGTATATGGTCGTCATTCCTACAAGGTTTGTATGCCTTCGTAAGGTTATTAAAGTAAGGTCTTACTCTCTCAAAGCTAATTAAAACATAAACAAAGTTGGTACTCCTAAATTGTCATTTAAAAGATCCACCTACGTCTATGAATCTTAGAAGTACATCAAATATCATGAATGATACTTAATAGATTAAATAGATAGGTATAACCCTATCTTACCAAGGGGTTAAAGTAATGTTTGTAATGCAACATTTGAAAAAGTTGACCAAAAATATCTTCTACAGCCCCCTGTTTCTATGTTCAGTTAAGAGCCTCTAGGTATGTCACACTCCCTAGAATTCGTAAAAGCATTAAGATCTTTGCATATGAAATTAAATAAATCTCAAAACATAACTGAATAAAAGACTTGAATTAAATTGATTCATAAGACAAATAGAGGTTTGTCTTAGAATCCTACCCAATTAGGGTAAAGTTACTCATAGTAACTAAAAAAATTACAAAAGAAATAAAACATACTCTAAGGATAAAAGTTGAGGAGAGACTCCTCCCTTGACCCTCCTAGTGCATGCCTTTCTCTTGAACCGCTTCATTCTGAATGAGAATGCAAGTAAATGATTTTGATTACGGAATGCAGTGGTGGTTAGGATTCTTCGAATTCTCTCCATTCCCTTGTTGGATTAAAGATAAATATGAGATAAGAGTTCTATTTAAGTGACGAGTTCGTGGGATTTTTATGTCCCTCAAGTTGCACACATATTGATCACAATAAGGTTATACATGCAAATACAATGTATATGGTCGTCATTCCTACAAGGTTTGTATGCCTTCGTAAGGTTATTAAAGTAAGGTCTTAGTCTCTCAAAGCTAATTAAAACATAAACAAAGTTGGTACTCCTAAATTGTCATTTAAATGATCCACCTACGTCTATGAATCTTAGAAGTACATCAAATATCATGAATGATACTTAATAGATTAAATAGATAGGTATAACCCTATCTTACCAAGGGGTTAAAGTAATGTTTGTAATGCAACATTTGAAAAAGTTGACCAAAAATATCTTCTACAGCCCCCTGTTTCTATGTTCAGTTAAGAGCCTCTAGGTATGTCACACTCCCTAGAATTCGTAAAAGCATTAAGATCTTTGCATATGAAATTAAATAAATCTCAAAACATAACTGAATAAAAGACTTGAATTAAATTGATTCATAAGACAAATAGAGGTTTGTCTTAGAATCCTACCCAATTAGGGTAAAGTTACTCATAGTAACTAAAAAAATTACAAAAGAAATAAAACATACTCTAAGGATAAAAGTTGAGGAGAGACTCCTCCCTTGACCCTCCTAGTGCATGCCTTTCTCTTGAACCGCTTCATTCTGAATGAGAATGCAAGTAAATGATTTTGATTACGGAATGCAGTGGTGGTTAGGATTCTTCGAATTCTCTCTATTCCCTTGTTGGATTAAAGATAAATATGAGATAAGAGTTCTATTTAAGTGACGAGTTCGTGGGATTTTTATGTCCCTCAAGTTGCACACATATTGATCACAATAAGGTTATACATGCAAATACAATGTATATGGTCGTCATTCCTACAAGGTTTGTATGCCTTCGTAAGGTTATTAAAGTAAGGTCTTACTCTCTCAAAGCTAATTAAAACATAAACAAAGTTGGTACTCCTAAATTGTCATTTAAAAGATCCACCTACGTCTATGAATCTTAGAAGTACATCAAATATCATGAATGATACTTAATAGATTAAATAGATAGGTATAACCCTATCTTACCAAGGGGTTAAAGTAATGTTTGTAATGCAACATTTGAAAAAGTTGACCAAAAATATCTTCTACAGCCCCCTGTTTCTATGTTCAGTTAAGAGCCTCTAGGTATGTCACACTCCCTAGAATTCGTAAAAGCATTAAGATCTTTGCATATGAAATTAAATAAATCTCAAAACATAACTGAATAAAAGACTTGAATTAAATTGATTCATAAGACAAATAGAGGTTTGTCTTAGAATCCTACCCAATTAGGGTAAAGTTACTCATAGTAACTAAAAAAATTACAAAAGAAATAAAACATACTCTAAGGATAAAAGTTGAGGAGAGACTCCTCCCTTGACCCTCCTAGTGCATGCCTTTCTCTTGAACCGCTTCATTCTGAATGAGAATGCAAGTAAATGATTTTGATTACGGAATGCAGTGGTGGTTAGGATTCTTCGAATTCTCTCCATTCCCTTGTTGGATTAAAGATAAATATGAGATAAGAGTTCTATTTAAGTGACGAGTTCGTGGGATTTTTATGTCCCTCAAGTTGCACACATATTGATCACAATAAGGTTATACATGCAAATACAATGTATATGGTCGTCATTCCTACAAGGTTTGTATGCCTTCGTAAGGTTATTAAAGTAAGGTCTTAGTCTCTCAAAGCTAATTAAAACATAAACAAAGTTGGTACTCCTAAATTGTCATTTAAATGATCCACCTACGTCTATGAATCTTAGAAGTACATCAAATATCATGAATGATACTTAATAGATTAAATAGATAGGTATAACCCTATCTTACCAAGGGGTTAAAGTAATGTTTGTAATGCAACATTTGAAAAAGTTGACCAAAAATATCTTCTACAGCCCCCTGTTTCTATGTTCAGTTAAGAGCCTCTAGGTATGTCACACTCCCTAGAATTCGTAAAAGCATTAAGATCTTTGCATATGAAATTAAATAAATCTCAAAACATAACTGAATAAAAGACTTGAATTAAATTGATTCATAAGACAAATAGAGGTTTGTCTTAGAATCCTACCCAATTAGGGTAAAGTTACTCATAGTAACTAAAAAAATTACAAAAGAAATAAAACATACTCTAAGGATAAAAGTTGAGGAGAGACTCCTCCCTTGACCCTCCTAGTGCATGCCTTTCTCTTGAACCGCTTCATTCTGAATGAGAATGCAAGTAAATGATTTTGATTACGGAATGCAGTGGTGGTTAGGATTCTTCGAATTCTCTCTATTCCCTTGTTGGATTAAAGATAAATATGAGATAAGAGTTCTATTTAAGTGACGAGTTCGTGGGATTTTTATGTCCCTCAAGTTGCACACATATTGATCACAATAAGGTTATACATGCAAATACAATGTATATGGTCGTCATTCCTACAAGGTTTGTATGCCTTCGTAAGGTTATTAAAGTAAGGTCTTACTCTCTCAAAGCTAATTAAAACATAAACAAAGTTGGTACTCCTAAATTGTCATTTAAAAGATCCACCTACGTCTATGAATCTTAGAAGTACATCAAATATCATGAATGATACTTAATAGATTAAATAGATAGGTATAACCCTATCTTACCAAGGGGTTAAAGTAATGTTTGTAATGCAACATTTGAAAAAGTTGACCAAAAATATCTTCTACAGCCCCCTGTTTCTATGTTCAGTTAAGAGCCTCTAGGTATGTCACACTCCCTAGAATTCGTAAAAGCATTAAGATCTTTGCATATGAAATTAAATAAATCTCAAAACATAACTGAATAAAAGACTTGAATTAAATTGATTCATAAGACAAATAGAGGTTTGTCTTAGAATCCTACCCAATTAGGGTAAAGTTACTCATAGTAACTAAAAAAATTACAAAAGAAATAAAACATACTCTAAGGATAAAAGTTGAGGAGAGACTCCTCCCTTGACCCTCCTAGTGCATGCCTTTCTCTTGAACCGCTTCATTCTGAATGAGAATGCAAGTAAATGATTTTGATTACGGAATGCAGTGGTGGTTAGGATTCTTCGAATTCTCTCCATTCCCTTGTTGGATTAAAGATAAATATGAGATAAGAGTTCTATTTAAGTGACGAGTTCGTGGGATTTTTATGTCCCTCAAGTTGCACACATATTGATCACAATAAGGTTATACATGCAAATACAATGTATATGGTCGTCATTCCTACAAGGTTTGTATGCCTTCGTAAGGTTATTAAAGTAAGGTCTTAGTCTCTCAAAGCTAATTAAAACATAAACAAAGTTGGTACTCCTAAATTGTCATTTAAATGATCCACCTACGTCTATGAATCTTAGAAGTACATCAAATATCATGAATGATACTTAATAGATTAAATAGATAGGTATAACCCTATCTTACCAAGGGGTTAAAGTAATGTTTGTAATGCAACATTTGAAAAAGTTGACCAAAAATATCTTCTACAGCCCCCTGTTTCTATGTTCAGTTAAGAGCCTCTAGGTATGTCACACTCCCTAGAATTCGTAAAAGCATTAAGATCTTTGCATATGAAATTAAATAAATCTCAAAACATAACTGAATAAAAGACTTGAATTAAATTGATTCATAAGACAAATAGAGGTTTGTCTTAGAATCCTACCCAATTAGGGTAAAGTTACTCATAGTAACTAAAAAAATTACAAAAGAAATAAAACATACTCTAAGGATAAAAGTTGAGGAGAGACTCCTCCCTTGACCCTCCTAGTGCATGCCTTTCTCTTGAACCGCTTCATTCTGAATGAGAATGCAAGTAAATGATTTTGATTACGGAATGCAGTGGTGGTTAGGATTCTTCGAATTCTCTCTATTCCCTTGTTGGATTAAAGATAAATATGAGATAAGAGTTCTATTTAAGTGACGAGTTCGTGGGATTTTTATGTCCCTCAAGTTGCACACATATTGATCACAATAAGGTTATACATGCAAATACAATGTATATGGTCGTCATTCCTACAAGGTTTGTATGCCTTCGTAAGGTTATTAAAGTAAGGTCTTACTCTCTCAAAGCTAATTAAAACATAAACAAAGTTGGTACTCCTAAATTGTCATTTAAAAGATCCACCTACGTCTATGAATCTTAGAAGTACATCAAATATCATGAATGATACTTAATAGATTAAATAGATAGGTATAACCCTATCTTACCAAGGGGTTAAAGTAATGTTTGTAATGCAACATTTGAAAAAGTTGACCAAAAATATCTTCTACAGCCCCCTGTTTCTATGTTCAGTTAAGAGCCTCTAGGTATGTCACACTCCCTAGAATTCGTAAAAGCATTAAGATCTTTGCATATGAAATTAAATAAATCTCAAAACATAACTGAATAAAAGACTTGAATTAAATTGATTCATAAGACAAATAGAGGTTTGTCTTAGAATCCTACCCAATTAGGGTAAAGTTACTCATAGTAACTAAAAAAATTACAAAAGAAATAAAACATACTCTAAGGATAAAAGTTGAGGAGAGACTCCTCCCTTGACCCTCCTAGTGCATGCCTTTCTCTTGAACCGCTTCATTCTGAATGAGAATTTGTGAATGAAGGCTCTTGTATTTATAGATTGATTTCCAAGTGGGTATGGGTTGATAAACTATTATCCCCCCAACCTGTATGAGAAAAACAACAAAATGTTGTTATTTCCCAGTACTGCATGCGCCTCGCACATGTGCGTTAAAATAGTGCTTTTTAGCACAATTTTGCACACCCATGATGCGTGGCAGCACACCCGAGACGCATAACACTTTCTTTCAATGCGTATTTTCCTTTTTTTTTCTTCTTCATCTTTTTGAGTGTTTCTTCCTTCAAACTTGTCTTCGGAATTGAGATAGAATTTCCTCAACTTGTAATATCTTCATATGCCTCTTGAAACATCATTCCATGACTTCCCAATTCTGCATGACGTGTCTTACTTTGCCGAATTACATGATTTTCAATGAAATACATCAAAAATACCTAAGAATTTCTTGGTTTTGGGAAGAACCAGGATTACATGACTCGATATGAAAACATAACAAAATGTCCCTTAAACCATTAACAAATGATTTAAACTCCTCTTATTTGAGTCAAAACATGTCTAAAATGACTAAAAAATATGCTAAAAATAACGAAATATGACTTGTCATCACTACCCCCAAACTAAAGTTGTTGTTTATTCTCAAGTAACAAAAAGAATTTGAATTATAAATTTGCATATTTTTCAGAGAAAATACCTTTTCAAATAGGTTGCTTTGATAATTATTTATTCCACTTCTAGGCTTGACTAACTTACCACTTCTATGCAAGCGGGACACTCTTAGATATGATAGTTAATGCTTTCAAGCATACTCTTTTCCAAGATACATGTATGTACCTTCTAAAATCAGTGGGGCTGGTCACGATATTTGTCCACTCTAGTCTTCATGTAAATGCATCTTGCCATAGCCTTGAAACAATTCTAAACATACATTCAAGATTATACTATGTATACACTTTAAGGTTTTACAGGTTATAACATGGCTTAAATTAAGGTGAGATATGTTTGGGAAAGTACGAGGTTTTCCCTTGTCTTCCATGCAATGCTAAAAGAGAAATAAACAAAATATAATTAAGTTATACTCCATCCATTTCAAAATACATGTCCAATTTTTGCAATGTGCACTATTCACTTGACTTACTTTGACCATACTTTTTAACTAATATATAAATACAAATATTAGCATGTAAGATGTTGTTTGATTTGTCTCGACAAATATTTTCAAAATATTAAATTTTTATAATTTTTTACTTTAGAAAATTAAAGATATTAACAGTCAAAATTATGCATTGGCATATGTGAAGTGGTTGACTTGGACATGTATTTTGAAACGGAGGGAGTATATACTAATAAATAATGATATGCGATCATCACCAATATTTTATGCGAATTCTTTACTATGGTTAAAGTGGTCGACTCGGTGAGTTTAAGAGTGAACATGACAATTTGACATATCTTAGAGGCATTTAACAAACAATTTAATTTTATTATTGGCTTCTTGCATCACCAAAGTGCTACGAACTATTTAATTTTATTTTACAAACTATATAATTTTTATATATAAAGTGAATAAACAATTTTCAAATTATTACATGCAAAAGGTTGATAATATGGCTGAAATTCCTAAATTTAGTTATACTTTGATAATCTTTATTTCTTTGTTTGTTGTTATAACTTGTTTTCGCAAGCCATTTAGTAAGTCACTTCTTCATAATTAGTATGCACCAATAATGTAAAGGTATTTTACAAACGCATTTAATGATGTATTGCCACATCATTTATTGCGTTTAAAAATATGTGAGGTGTCATATTTATTTATTGATGTGGCAACACATCATTTGATGCATGTGAAAAATGATTTTGTATTATAAATGTATACTAACTAAACTCTTCAAATTTTCTTTTATATCATACACACACTATTTTTAATAACAATTTTTAATTTTTTTTAGGGGGATAATCTTTATTTTTTATTTCTCATGCAGATCCAATCGATTGTGAAATTATTGCTGATTGTAAATATAAAGCATGTCATCGTCCTTTAACAGCAAAGTGCGTTAATTATAAATGTGAGTGTGTGAAGAGGGGGACTATTGTGGAAAATAATTATAGATTAATGCCAAACGTATAATTTTATGTGTCATTATAATATTGATACTATTATAATTTTCTTCACAATTTCATTTATGTTTCTATGATCTTTCCATTTCTTCGACAATCATAAAAATGTCTTATTATATGATTAAAGTATTTTTACATTCCTTGGCTCATAGAAGATAATGTAAACAATATTGTCACTATAGAATTATTATATAGCTACTTTTTCTAATAAAGTTTTGCCAATTTTTTTTTTTTTTTTTTTTACTAATAAAGCCATTACTTCGTTACATTGACAAATTATTTATTAACATTTTGAATTAAACATAAGATTGTCGAGTGATATAAACTATAAATATTGTATGTATTTAACATTCATTGATTGTAGACAAAATTGGATGACTGAAATCGAGACTTATGTTAATGTTAGCATCCATACGGCAAAATCACACTTAAGGGCATGTATGTGACACCATTCACTTTTTTATTTATTTTTTTTATAAAGCAATAGAGTGTTAAGACATCGTGCGATAGCAATGACATCCCTATGTTTTCATCTCATAACTAACACCTTTTATCTGCCCTCACTCTTAAAAAAATTATTAATAAAAAGAAATAAAAGTACAAATTTAGGGGGGTTAATAATTCAATTCCCAAGACAACACACAATATAAAAATTTATGCTACATTAGAAACCTTACTACGAAAAATTCAATGAGATAAAACTTTGATGAAGGAAAAAAGAATGCAAAGTTAACAAACATAGATTCCAAAATTAAAACAACAAAATTTCGAAGGTGAAAAAAGCATTGAAAATGGAAGATTGAATTGTGTTGGATTTTTCTGAAATTTTTTTCTAAGTTATAAAACAAAACAGAGCAAGTAAAGATAAACAAAGAAAAAGGATAAATCAACAAAAGTAATTATCCTGATTCACCCTATAATTAAAGGCTAGCTCAGTCTCCTTCATGTTCCAACCAAATTTCTATTATAATCACACAAGATTACAATTACCTAGACACACAAGTCTAAGATTTCTTGCCTCTCCTAGAGGACTTCTTGAAATCAGAGTTTACAACTAAAATTGTTTTATGTTTAGACCTAGAGAGTGGTAAACTAACTTAAAGCTCAATAGATTTGAAAACACTTAAGAAATCTTAACATAGAAAATTTATAAGAATTGTCTAAGTGTGTGCGCTATATAATTTATCAAAGTTTTGGCACTGTTTTTAAACGTGAAGTCTCTCTCTTTTTTAAACTGCTCATGGTTCTTTTTATAAGTGAAAATAATAGAATCGTTGTTGAAAAATTGCCAGCGCATAAGTCTTCCTTGAGAAGTTTTGAATAGATTTGAAAGCTTTGCTTCTAATGGATGACTATGTTGAATAGTACTAGAGGTTTCTTTTGCTTCTTTTGGAATAATCTGTTGCATTCTATTTGCCTTTGAAAAGCTTTGTTTTGCACGTGGTCAGAAGAAGACAAACAATATTGCAGAACTTGAAAAGCGACATTTCTTTAGAAGAGGACAAAACTGATCAGCGTCCATCAAAGTGTTGACCAATGACATGTCCATTAGAGTCTGCTTTCATCATAATCTTCAAGGCTTGATGCATCTTCTAATTAGAGCTTTGAATTTTGTTGAACTTTCTTCATATCATAGTTTTAGTCATCATAGCTTCTTCTTGAGTACCAAATGCATTCAAAGCTTGGTGTTTTAGAACCAACAAGTTGAATTCAGAGTCAGAATATAATTTTATGATCCTGCACACTTGAACACGCGTTAGAGTATCCAATTGTTCTTTCATACATTGTTATCATCAAAACTTTAGAGATATTGTTCTAAAACCCACTTTGGTTAAAAAATCCCCCCCTTTTCGATGGTTACAAACTTATGTATTTTAAAAAAGTTGATGAATGTTGTCTAGCATGGAATTCATTTCAGCTCGATTCTCTGACTGTTCTTGGGTTTGGGGTTGCATCTGAACTTGAGTAACTCTCTCATAAGCTAAGTCAACCATAACTTCAGTCTTTAAGTTCTTGAACTCAGAAGGATACACATATTCAAAGGATGCAAGAGCAGTAATCGACATATCTTCTACTCTGAGAGGGGTCAATGAAACATCAGGTGCCACAACTGGAAAATCATATACTTCATGAATTTCATCAACTTGTGGAGGTTATTTAAATGTATAGGTTTTTTTTCTTCTAAATGTATAAGTTATTAATTATTATAGATTGGTGGGAAAAAAAAGTTTTTTTTGTCAAGTAGCCTAATGGTTAGAACTCACACATATTAAATGTGTAGAAGTGAGGTGTCCAGAATTTAAACATCGACCCCTGCATATAATATGCAGTATCTATGTCAACTGAGCTAAGCTCACAGGATGGAAAAAGAAGTTATTTATTTTAGATGGATATAGATTATTTTTTCTTAATCAATTATTACGGATATACCATAAGCGTGATAGAGGTGCATGTGGATATAATTTAAGTAGCATAACTGTTTATTTATCATGCTTGTCTTGTCCGTACTTGAGTGAAGAGAAGAGTAATCTCGTGACATGAGAATGGATACTAGTTATGTATTATGGCTTAGAAAGTGAGTGTGGTAGATGAAAAAGACACCCCAATTCACCACTAATTTTTGCAGCGGGTTTTGATGGGAAAATCCATTTTCTCTCCTCTTACTTCTATAATTTTCTTATTTACATAATTGTGATGCCCAAATGGATGATAAAAAGAAATCATGAGGTCCAAATTTGTGGAAACGAGTCATAATAACTCATGCTACTAGTAACAACAAATTTGCAATGCTTTAAAACTTTGAAAGAGAATATGTTGTCTCTTGTGGTCTTTTGACAAACTTAAGTTTTGGGACGATAGAAAGACATGTGATTTCGAGACATATGATTGGCAGTCTTTCGTGAAAGTCAGGGATGTGTCACTTTTCTTCTTGTTGGCACTGGTAGTAGTAGTAGTAAATAATTCCCTCATTTTCACGTAGCTATGCTTTAACACAACCAAGGACAAACATTGATGTGTATAGTGATTCATTAATTGGAGTTGGCAGACTTAGATATTTATATATCGATACGAAAATCGGCATCAGAAAGAATCGGATATGAAACTCTGAGGAGTAGAACACTTCAAGATCTCAAACGAACACCAATATAGAAGAGATGTTAACCTAAGACTTTTTTGTTGAAGGGATGTTAACCTAAGACATATGATATGAGGGGCATTTGAGCTGTGTTTATGGTGATGGCTTAAGGTGCAAAACGGTAAATAAATAGAGCAAGCTATCTTAAGAATCATGGTGTCAACATCGATGCTGAAATGGTAACGTGGCCGTGACAATTGACCGTTTGTATAGTGATACCCTACCTTTTGATAATGTAGCTTATATTAGGCCCTAGGTGACCTTAATTCAATTCCATATATACCAATTTACTCCTTACTAGGAAGTTACAAAACCTATCAAATTCACTATGAGGTGAATATATGCAAGAGTTGTTATAGGCTTACAACATTAATAAATTACATATATACAAATTTTTTCTATTTATCGGTTCTAATTCATTCATGTGTGAATACCATTATATATATTTTGAGCAATCCAATCAAATCACGCTGAAATAAAAACGAGCAAGACAAAAAGATTAGTTATAATATATTACTTTGTTTAAGTTTCTTAATGAGTTCAATTATAGTTGATTTCACTATCCAAATGCAAGTACTTATTTTTGTCCCTTCTTTATCTAACCTTCAGAACCAAATGAAAAATATTAAAAACAAACCAAAACTAATGGTACACATAATAGAAAATTACTACGTAAAAAAACATGCACACGTTTAAGAATTGACTTCTGCCAATTTGAGTTATGCATGTGACTTCAGGGCATTATTATTGGAAGTGTCTGGTGGAAATGCTGAATTCCTAGTAGATGCATGGAAGTGTCTGTGGAAATACCAAATTGCTAGTAGATGCAAGGCACAGTTACCTAGTAAACTCATCTCATCCCCTTACTTCACTCTCACAAGTTAAATTGGTCCAACAGGGTTGACCCCTCCAAGCACTATATATAGAATATATAAATTGACTTATCTTCACCCTACCAAAAGCACAATTACCTTTTTGTTTTCTTTCTCCAAACAAAGAATAAGAAAAGACATGCTCCAAATCCAATTCTACTTTCACCAAAGCATACTTATGAAAATGTTATACTTGTACAACCCGTGTAACATGAGACATTAACGGCGGTATAAGGCAGCGTGGCTTAACTCATGTTGATATAAGGCGAACGTGACTTAAATCATTTGGGAATATTTTTGTCAGTTTGTAAGGGAATGATCATTTTTGGTTGTGAGAAGAGCGATTTTCTTATTTATATTCCTTGTATACATTTTGATACCTAAAGTCTTAAGCGACTCAGTAAACTATTATTGGCCTCAGCGCCCATATAACATGAGACATTTTGGAGTATCCGAACAATAGCCGTTAGTCTAGGCTAAGAAACTAAAGGTCTTCCGGCCTTTGTGTATGGCTAAGACACTCCTAGTGCTAAGATTCCGATTTAAAGCCAACTACATTGCTTTTCTGAGGTATTGTCTAATTTGGATCTTGTGCAAGTCCTCGCAATTTTGTCCTTAGTTAAAAAAAAGTAAGACTTTTCAGTGTACTAAAATCGAAATAAAATTACACGCCGTGAAACTTTGCATGAAATTAGGGGAATAATTGAAGGGAGGGCATGATTGAAAAACCCGTGCAAATGCTTCCAGGATTTTCTAATACAGAGAAAGAGACAATTCTATAGAAAATAACAACAAAAGAATGGACGAATGAAGTACACACCAAAAAGTCTAAAACCACAGATTAAATATTCACGAGAAAGATAGAAACAAATGCCATGTCCTCTTAGGCTCAAAACTAGCAATTACTTCCTTGCGATCCTCATTGTTTTGTTTACTACTATAAACAAAACCTCTCTCCCTTACTCTTTCCTCTGTGCCTTCCAATATCTCAACCTTCTTTGTGGTCACCAATGGAAGTTAATTCAAGTACCACTGTACCTGCAGGGCCACCAACTATTTCTACAAAGAACCATACTTTCATACACCATTACCATCACTTACATTCAGAAAAAGATTACCATAACCATGTTGGACATTTTCCCTTCAAAACCATTATTATAATCATCACAATGGTTGCCTTAATTATGCTCCTATTTACCATTTTTTTGGTCGTATGCTTGATCCGTCGCCAAAAGTCTTCTAGCAAAAATGGAGTTTGCAAAGATGATTGTGAGAGTAGAGTGCTTCATGATACAAGCAGAAGACACATTGCTCCAACAATTCTGTCCTTTGATTCTAGCCCAGGTAACTCCATGTTATTATCAATTAATTGCAACCATGTTCTTACTTGGCCAAACAGATACAATATATGCAAATTTTATGAGCTTCTATCTAAATTATAAGTGAGTATGGAGGTATGGTCAGAAGAGTGTCTTTACAATATATAGATAGTATCATTAGATGTATTCCATATCAAAAAGAGACCAGGAAATTTGAAATTCATGTCCATTAAATATTTAGCAAAGTTTAAAAAATTTCTTTAAATTTTCGTCGTCAATTAAAATTTTATAGTAAGTTAGATGACTGAGGCTTTTGAAGCTAATAAATAGTTGGTATGAAACAATGATTTCAGATGTTAAAGGTGGGTGTCTTTATGGGGGAAATTTGAGCAGGACACCACCAACACCTAAATTTCGAGGAGTGCAAGTTTTCACTTATAGGGAGCTAGAAGTTGCTACTAATGGTTTCAATGAAGCAAATGAGATTGGTAATGGAGGAATTAATGGTTTGATGTATAAAGGAGTCTTAAGTGATGGAACTTTGGCAGCCATTAAGTTGCTTCAGAGTGAGGGTAAGCAAGGAGAGCGTGCATTCAGAATAGAGGTGAGTGAGATATTATTAATATATCACTTTTTGTTATTGGTATGCAATGATTTAACATCTCTTGTTTGTTACCTGCTCTCTCTCAATATCTCCCTTTCTTGTTAACTCACTGTTTGTACAGAGAACAATGTTTTTGTCTTTTATCAAAGCTGAAACTTCTATATGTTGCCAAAGAAAATAGAAAACAAATGACAAGTCGTTACTAACAAATTTATTTTAAAGAGAAATGATATTTGTACAACTATTTCCTAATAACTTTTGAAACAACATTCTCTCTCATACTCGCATTATATTTTTACCTTCTATCTATTGCTTTGTTTTTTGTGCCAACACATACTTTTCTTTGTAAAAATATGGTTGTCAACCAAATTAATGTTCAAATAACATTGTTCTCAGATGGACTTACGCAACTTATCATATGACAGCCTTAATGTACACTCTTGCTCTTATCTTAATTTATGGCATCCCGTGTGACTAGAGCAATGTATTTGTTAGGGTGTACTATGAATTAGATTTTAATATATCTACAGTAACATTAAATGAAAATCATAATAATTTTATTCCTATAACTTTGAAATACTGACAGTAATATAGTATTTTCTATTAACTCTTGCACAGAATTCTCTGGCGTTTTGCAATCAAAATTGGGACCATGAGAATTGAAATGCAAATTATTTTATCTTCACATTACATTAGTCCTTCCTAGTTGCCAACTCATACTGTGATCTTTATTAAAATCTAGCACATGGGTGTGAAGACTAAATGACATTTATGGCAGGTCGATCTCCTAAGCCAATTGCGGTCTCCTTATTTGGTGGAGTTACTTGGCTATTGTGCTGATCAACACCACAGGTTATTGATTTTTGAATACATGCCAAATGGTACACTCCAACACCATCTTCATTCCCTCAACGATAAAACTCAGCCATTGGATTGGTGGTCCCGGATGAGGATAGCCCTTGATTGTGCCAGGGCCTTGGAGTTCCTGCATGAACATGCTGTTTCACCCGTGATACATAGAGACTTCAAGACTTATAATGTTTTACTGGATCAGAATTTCCGTGCAAAGGTGGCAGATTTTGGATTGGCTAATATGGGATCAGAGAAGAGAAATGGCCAGGTTTCTACCCGTGTGTTGGGGACCACTGGATATTTGGCACCAGAGTGAGTAATATGAGTACCCCATTACATCTATCGTTACCCACTCCCATTTCATAACTTGCAATCTCAAACAAAGAACTCATGCACATGGTCACACACCAGTCTCTATCAAGCAGCAGGCTGTTATTTTTTAAATACTAGCTAGCTAGGAAATTTGGATGGTCTGGCATCCGTAATCCCCGCATTCACGCAGTCAACGCATATCGGGGTCATTTAATCAAAATCGGACGGTTCAAATTTCAAATGACCACCAATGTTCCTATTGTATGAATGCAGAGGATTGCCGGCTGGAGACAATTTGAATTCCTAGCTAGTCTTTTATGATGTCACAAAGAAACCTAGTAATAATTTTAAAAAAATCATTGACTTCATAAATTATTCCATAAATTTAATTTGTCTGTTTAACTTGGATATGATAATGTAGGTATGCCTCCACGGGTAAGCTTACTACAAAGTCGGATGTTTACAGCTACGGTGTAGTTCTTCTCGAATTACTAACAGGACGTGTACCAGTTGATATTAAGCGGCCCACCGGAGAACATGTCCTCGTCTCTTGGGTAAGAAAACAGTACTTTGAAACTATTCAAGACTAGTTTGTTTAAAACCAAAGGGAAAAAAATAGTCATCCTTAAGGACCTAATTGAGCTTGTAATACTGACATTTCATTTTGTGACATCCTCCGACACTTGTTATTCATCAGGCTCTTCCAAGATTGACAAACAGAGAAAAAGTTGTGGAAATGGTTGACCCAGTTCTACATGGGCAGTACTCAAAGAAGGCTTTAGTTCAGGTCAGACCTGATTTCGTTTAGTCACTGTTATTCTCTTATTATCCTCATAATTATGACTTATAATTTGGATTGATAATATTTTTACCATCAATTAACTTACCATTTTACTTTATGTTGCTACGGGGTTTTACAGGTAGCTGCCATCGCCGCAATGTGCATACAGCCAGAAGCTGATTACAGGCCACTCATGACAGACGTTGTACAATCATTGATACCACTTGTGAGAGCCCATTCTCTTTCCAGTTCCCTAAGATTTCAGAAACAAATACCAAGTTATTAGGTGTGCATTATCTTCGAAGTCCTGTTTGAGAAAAGCACAAGCAGCCTAGAGAAAACTACTTTAACTTATTGGACTCAAATGGTTCATGGACAAATGTGGTGCAAAATTGCAATATCAGACTTGATGGGACATCCTCAATTGGTAACTTAGATATGCAGCATTCCTTCAGCTCTACTGAATGGCGAAGAGGTGAAAAAAGAGAAAAACAAAGACGATTCAAATAAGCCTAAAGGGCCAATAAGGATAGAAACATTTGCATTAGTTATAGATGCACTTTGTTCTAGATGTTTATGGTATTTTAATTGACGGAAAGATGGGCACTAACATGCTTGTCTATCCGCTTTTCTATTGTGTTTGGTTGTATATATATTTTATTGTATAATATGTATAATATTCATGACTAGTAGTTTGTTTCCGAGTTCCCTTAAACTACAGTGTAAATTTCAATTTGGAAAAAAACTGTTATTGAGGGTAAATTTGTCCAGGAAAAGGTTTGACCAAAATTAGTAGCTATTAGTAGTTAACTCGGAATGGAGTTCCCTTTATATAATGGTATAAATATCCATATAGAATATTAACATCTTTCTTAGATTGGTTTTGTTATGATAAACTTGCTAAGATATGGTACAAAATTAAGAGGAATGTGAACTTTCTAAAATTAAGGAGAACATTATATTTCTTATGTATTATAATGAAATTAATATCCAATCATTAAGAGTTTCGATTACCGACAAATTTTGTAATCCAAGAAATCACTGCCTGAAACCAAACTCAATAACATACTTCAAATTAAACTGAATATCTTTTGGTTAACGAAAAAATGACCTACAACATAAAGCATCAACTTAAAGGCAACGAAGGTGATCAATTGATCCCGCTTCTTTCTTTCTGGCTGTAGGAGAAGTGCTAAATTTTAGGCTCTAGCATAGGGTGAAATTGGACAGCTATATTGAAAGCTCCTTCATATTTCTATGAAGATAAATACTAATATAACATACAGACAAATAGATGTAAGGAGTTTAATGGAATAATGCTGACCTGTTTGGACTTGTTGTATACCGCTGAAGACGAGAGATTCCCAAAACGCATGTAAGCACAACAGAAATCACAGCAGGTCATATCAGCGGATACTTCTATCATAAAAATATGCAAGAAAATTTTATGCATCCTACCACACAAACCAAAACTCTGAGGGGAATTTTTACCTACAGTCTATTTGTAGTGAAATGCCCTACATATCAATCTCTGTGATATTTCTTGATGCAAAGGAGAAACTACTTTTCTAATAGCATCTTGATATTGTGTAAAGATGTAATATACACGAAACGTGAGCAGTAAATTCCTAGGAGATAGATCATAAGGAGATACATTTTTTTTATAATTTTTTTGCTTAGTTGAATATTATGTAGTAAGATTATAACTTCCAGAACCCTTACTGAAATCTGGGTCTAACTGTCTTTTTAAGCAAATGTCCTCTTGTAAACCTGCACAACCCAAAATTACCCTAGATATATATAGGGGCTGGGCAAGGAGTTCGTAACTGGTTCAGAAAATTGCTTAAAACTGATAGAAACAAACAAACAACTGAAATATTTTTTTGTTTGATATACAACAACAGAAACTATTATTGATGAAGCTCTTCCCCTCAATTCTGAATCAATGTGATTTTGGAATCAAGGAGACGACTGGGTAAACAGTGTACAGAAGATGAGAATATCTCTTGACCTAAGAACTTTGATAGGCCCTCCCTCTAAGTAACCATAAATTAAATCCAATCTTCATCATAGCGTTAAATCCTATAAGCCACCTTCTCTTCATTCCCATTCAGTTTAAACTTGTCCCAGCCAACTAAAAGTCCAGTTGTCAAATTACAACCAACCAACTAACTACTCCTTCAATTAGTAAGTGCAGCTGTTTCCCTTATAACACTCCTCGCAGAATACCGTTGGTGTAAAATCATGGTGATTATCCCTCTAGAACTCATGAAATTATCTTGCTTGAGGAAAAATTGTTAAACAACCACTGATAATATAAGCTGTAATTTTATGTCTCCGCATCTGATTCTCTGACAACAACTGTTTCTTCTTTCTCCTTCAATTTTGATGAGATGTTCCTCTTTCCAGCTCTTTCAGATAATTTGGCAAAAGCTACGGAGAGGGCAGATCTGACAGTAAACTCGGGTTCTTTCTTCTTACGTTTGCTTGCACTGTCTGCATCCTTATGTATGTCTTCAAGAGAAGAGGAAGATTCGGTATTGTTTATAACAGATGTATCTTGACTAGTTGGCTGATTCTGGACAGAAGTCTCTGGAATGGCTTGCCGGCTGGATTCCACACGCTTGAACGGTTCATGAAACGTGTCAAACAAGCGCTTGACCTGTTATCGGGAAACATATTAATATTTAGAATTCTTTTGGTCTATATCAATGGGCTGTGGTACCCTACCAAATTAAGCAACAGCCTCAAAAATATAACTATGAATCGTTGTCCTATTCCACTGGTAATATACCTTGCGCTCTCCTATGCCAGGGCAACGAGCTAGATCCTCCATGGATGCACCCATTATGTTAGATAGAGACTGAAAGGACAAGAATCCAGTTTGATCAAAATCTTTTGCGAACAAATCAATCAATATATGTATGTGAGCGAAAAAAACAAAACACATACCCCAAAGTTGGTACCAAGGGTAACTACATCAGTCTTGTTGACATGCCGAACTGTTGTTAGGGCATGTGTTAGCTACAGTTAAAAGTAAAATAGCATCAGTGCCTTTGATGATTATGCTTAGAAAATAATCAACTTAACAATTGCAACTTTAATACTTTTCTGGAAGTACCAAAATCCATAGTAAACTAATGTGTAGGAAGAATAAAACACAAGCATACCCGCGATAGATAGTCCGTATCCATTTGGCCTTGAATAATATCTGCAGGTTTGTTTTCGTAGACTTTTATGGTTTCCAAGTAACGTCCGCATTCCTCCAGGCTATAAAACAATAGAAAGAAATGATACAAAATAAATTAGACAGGTTAGAGGAATGCCAGATGCTACTGAAGACATTGAAATTCACACCCATACTACTTTAAATGGTATGAGTTATATGCTAAATATACAAAAGTTCCGAAGAAGCCACAATAAGCTTTTCTTCTCCTTGGTCCTTTCAAGATGTACATAGAAAAAAGTCTAAAAAATATCTATCGACATTAACGTTCTTCATTATGTCATAACAAAAACTTTCATCTTTAACAAAATATTTGATTTGTAGTCATTTAATACTTTCAAATAGGAATTAAGCAAGACCTTTTAAAAAAAGAATAAGAATCAAGTAAGAAGTAAGAAGTCCGTTAAGAGTATAGACAGCAGTGCTCTCATGCTCCTACAAGTTAAGGAAAAAAAATGCAAACACACAGTTAAAGGGAGTGTCAATCACACCTCCATCCACATAAGAGGGTACAATCATGAAGCAAAGCTGTTTTTGTAACTTCAAGTAAAGGCTTCACTACATCCTCCTGCAATCATTAATAAGAAAACACAGAAAATGTCACTTCATTATATAATATAATAACCGCTATATTTAAATTACAAATTTCTATATAGATCATAGGGAACGGTAAACTAAAATAGACAATATAAATTGAGTACATAGCAGGGTGCCTCACCACATCAACATGGCACAAAACTACACGAAGTTTGAAATTCTTCTGCAGCTCCCTTATTCTGTGATATAAGTAGTCTGGATGAAGCAGATGATACCGAAGACTGCATCAAAATCATCCACTTTAGTCAAGTTGTTACATAAAAATAACTATATTAAAACCATCTAGCAGCAATGACGTCTTCTCAGATGTCCAACTAAAAAACCACAAAAAGGAGACAGATAATGTAGAAAACAAGAAGCTCTACGATAAACCAGAAAGTTCCACATGAGTACCTAACATAGTAGATCCACTTAATTGAGAGACTTAATATGAATTAGAAGATGCTTATTGTTACGAGAGAAGTTTGACAAGAAACTTAAGAATCCATTGTGGCAGCATGTAACACTTACAAATAATAATTGCCCGCCCATTATCTCTCTCATGTATGGTCAGCCAAAATTTAATCGGTCAAATATCCTATTTTTATGCATTCTTCTATAAAATTTTCCTAACAAATCGAAATGCTGATATGAATATTATCATGCAATCATATCATATATCTAATTATGGCACATATAGACAGTAATGGAGGAAGAGAATGCACTGGGAGATCCGCCAATTACTCGCAATTTGATATGAAGGTAGTTTTTGCCGCACAAAGAGAACGGAAAGGGAGAGCTTTTTCTATTTTGTTTTTTTTATTCTATTATTTTTAGTGGAACCAAAATGTACTCCTATCTAACCTTTTATCCTGTTCTATTCTACTATTTATATGTTTATTGCACATTAGATCAAAACTTATATATCCTGTTTTCCCCTTTCTTTTCCTGTTTTCCCGTTTCTTTATATGTCTACCAAATGCTATAAAAAATTCAAGCATCCCAATATTTTTGCCATCTACATAATAACTAACAAATCATGCTTAGATAATAGAAAGCGTTTCACTTAAACAAGTTACTTGTCTGCAGAAACTAGCCAAAAAATGTCTTAAGATAAATGACAGTAACAAACCAAAATCAACCCACAAATTGCAAAACAATACCAGTTTGTTAAAATTCCGCTACGACTATAGTGCCACTAGAAAACCAAACATGGTGCAACAACTGGAAGTAGATTTGTAAAGAAAAAAATAACCTGAGATAGAGAGCACATGAGCTTTGTCCAAGCAAGAAATCACAAACAACATCGGCAAATGTCCATCTCACGTTCCTAATATGTTTCAGCAACGGATTCCCTTTCTGATAAAAATAAAAATAAAATAAAAAAATCACTTTCACACAAAGCACAAGATCATAAAAACCCTAATAAACTAATATGCATAAGATTAAGAAGCGTATACAATATTATTATAAAATGAAATTGACCTGTCTATTGCTGACAAGAATTGCATTACGATTTTGAGTAGGTTGAGAATTTGAATTTGGTAAATTTGGTGAAGCTGCAGGAGCATTATTTGTTGCAGATGATGTTGACGGTGTTGAAGATGAAGCGTTCGATGGAGCATTTTCCCTAATCAAAATTAAGAATACGAAAATGAAGAATATGATAAAAAAAAATATATATATATATATATACGAATTAGAAGAAGAAATGAGAAGTGCGAATACTTTGGAAGTGAAGGAGGTGGAGAGTAGAATTCTGAGGATTTGACGAACGCAAAAGCTTGAGAAAAAGTTTGAGACGGAACGAATAGAGATGGTGGAGTTGATTTTGTTTGTGAAGATTCAATTACTTCTTGATATGAAGGGATTCGTATCACAGTGGAACTTTTCTTGTTTATTGAATTGTTTTGCTTTTCTGCTTCATTCTCCATTTTTCTATTCTTCGCGCGAACAATGTAAACGTAGGAGGGTTGAGTTGTTGATGCAAGTGTGATTGGTTCAAGTTTGGGCTTTCTTGAATGAAGAACAAAACTCAATGTTGAGGAAATTACTTATTAGGCCCCTTTAATTGCTCATAAGCCCCTCAAAATCCAGATGCAAAACGTATAACACAAAATAGAAGGAGAATGTGACACAATGCATTTCCATAACACACTCAAACACACATGAAAACATTCAAACAAAACACATTCAAATTCAACATTCTACACTCAAAATTCATTTAACATTTAAATGACATAAAATTTGTTCGTATTTCATTCAACATTTCATAATGACATTTATTGTGGACTTACGATATACATCATTCATGAGAAATAAAATAAAAGAATATATAAAGTCATCAGAACGCCTCCTTCTACGTGCGACTTGATGTTGAGTGGCCAACTCTGTTTCTTCAACAATCTACTGAAGAGAACCCCACATATCATCGTACGCGATACCCATTTTCATCCTATCGAAGCAAATGATCCTAACCCTCCTGATTAGCTGCAAAGCATCCAAAGTATAATTGGCATTCTCCTCCTCTATTAGAACCTCCATATTTGCTGGCATAGAAGGATCTCCCTCGATTGGAGCCACTAATATGAGATGGGATATCATATAAAACCAAACAATGTAACTCAATGCAGATTGCCCATGTGACTCCATGAATAGATCCTGCATTTCCTCAGGTATAACATGCAACAAAAAAAATCTTGGAATGCATAGTCAATTTGAAAGACATTCATATCTGGTACGACGGATGGATGCTAATAACGGTTTGAATATGTCCATACTACCTCATCACACGCTTTGGCCAATGACGATAAATCATCTCGTGACCACGCTTTATCCATCTAGAATTTCAACATATGTCATCGAACAGGACGCGTCTAACTATGGTTGTCATAGGCGCTGAAGGTAATGTTAACGATAAATCACATAATGATGTGATGGTTTTTTCATCACATGTTAGGCATAGGTGTGGTGCGCTAGGTGCACATGCCAATACAATATGGATTGTACTAGCTGCTGAGTACTACGACAAGTACGTAGAGGTTTGCACTTTGCACTAGGCGTACAGACAATCACGTGGTCATTTTTTCCGGCTTTTGAAGTGTATATATAAAAGATCAAAATTTGTTCTTTTTGAACTAAAAGAGGAGACTATTTTATAGTAGATTGGGGAGATGCTCCATCTCTCAAATGTTGATTATTGTTCGACAAAACTAGGTAAGCAAATTCTTAGTTTGTTGCTTGAGGCTATTTAATTATTGGTTGTCATTGATACTTGCTCCATACTATTAAGTTATTCGTGTGATTTGAGTCTAGATTCACAATATAATTAACAAAAAAAAATAATTGTTTAATGATTAATGTTTTACAATAGTTAAAAAGTAATGTATCTGATATCAAGAGATTGAGATGCCATATTTCATCTAAAATATTATAATATTGAGAATATGAATCATCTATCTTATAAATGCAACATTTTGCTTGTTCATAATCGATGTTAAACTAACCACTTACACTTAAATGCAACAATCCTTCTCTCAAATGTCATTCTCTTGTATCAAATACTTGCACCGCTATTACAATCAAGAATATAAGATAAAAGAAGAAAGTTTAATACAAACTTGTTTTCGACAGATTTATAACGAAGAATTAAGTCAACATATATTACATTGACTTCCCTCTTCCTTTACTACATTAGATGATGTCAAACTAATAATCTCAAAATGTTTAATGATACCATATCTTCATTATAAAGTCTTATGATATTGAGAATATGAATTATCTCTCTTATAAATACAACATTTTGCTTGTTTATAATCTATGTTAAACTAACCCCTTACACTTAAATCCAATAATTTTTCTCTCAGGTGTTTGTCTCTTGTATCAAATATTTGCACGCCATTACAATCAAAATATAAGACAAAATAAGAAAATTTAATACAAACTTATTTTCGATGGATTTACAAGGAAGAGTTAAGTCAATATATATAACATTGATTTCCCACTTCCTTTATTATATTGAACGATGTCGAACTAATAATCCCAAAATGTTTAATTATCTTGAATATATATTATGCATAATGCTGAGCCATATAATCTAATTGGTTGGTGACTAAGAAAGATACATGAAACGGATAGCAAATGCAATAGGTGGATGGCTAAATGGCCGAAATTAATAATTTAATTGGGGATCTACGTGGTGTACAAATGCACATCAAATCACTACTGAATTTAGGTATGTGCAAAGAAAAAAACAGCCCAAACAAAACTTTAAACTAAACCATCCGTACACCTAAATGGTTTTGTTCAAGTTTATGTCCTGTTATTCATGAATACCTAATAAAAAGGGCGGAAAGTATTAGTTGGAAACTTTGAATTAAAAGGACCCCTTGTCCTTGACGGCTTGCATCATTTTGGAAAACAAATTGATATAATCAACACAACATAAATCAAGCATCAAGAACAAAGAAAGTCCATAATAATATAGATTTTCAAGTTCTTTGGCATATGTCCACAACGAAACCTGCTGGCCAATTAATTAAAAGTAACCATCACCCTTCACCAGGCCAACTAATTTGCATATTTTAAGCATTACAGTATACTATTACTAATGCATGCTTATGTTACAAAAAAACAAAAATATATAGGCTCTGTTTGATAAAAATAAGCTATAAGTTAGCTGATAGCTGATAAGTTCGCTGATAGCTGAAAAGCTAGCTAGCTAATGACTGATAGCTTATAGCTGAAAAACTTGCTTATTAAAAATAATGTGTTTGATAAAATTAGCTGTTGAAGTGGCTGATAAGTATAAAATGACATAAAAGGACATGTTTTTCTTTTTTAATATACATATAGACACACACATTTTTTTGTAATGTATTTATTTTTTAATATTTTTAATTATAGTTAAATATGTTTTTGGTCTCTATAAATATTCAAACTTTTGGTCTTAGTCTCCATAAAAAAATTCTTCGACCTTTAATCCTAAAAAAAATTCACCGACAATTTTGATCTCTGCTTTATGAATCCCAAAAAATAAGAGAAAGGTGAAAACAAAATGTAAGCTAGAATATATAAAATTTTACAACGTACAATAGACTAGTTATTTTTTCCTTTAAAAAAGAATAGGCTAGTTATTTTTTTGTGGTGTACAACAGATTAGTTATAGCAAAATATAAAGCGCTCCTTAAAAAAAACGTGGCATTTTTTTTAAGGGAAAAAATGGGGCGGTTATAAAGATGAACATGGATAGTTGTTTGATTAAAAAAATAATTAATTTAAATTAATAGGGTTAAAGTTGGAAGAAAATATAAAAAGCTACCAGCTATAAGCTAAAAAACTACTTAAAATAGCTTTTCGAAAAATGCTATAAGCTCATGAAAAAAGCTCGTTACCAAACACGTCACGTTTTCATCTAACGAGCTTATAAGTTAATCCAACAAACTATAAACTAACTTTTTTGTATTACCAAACACAGCGATAGTGTTTGCTTATGTTAGAATTGGTTCCCATCCCAAAATATCTACCGAACAAATGAGAGACTTTAAAGTCCAAAAAAAAAAGTATATTTTGTCTTGCAGCGTCTCACTTGGTTGGGACCTATAACAACCATTGTTGAATGTTTATCCACTTTAGGTTGCTGGCCTGGGCTAGTTGAGATGTTGGGACTGAAATATTTGAAAAGTTTCAAAGTGGAACTAAAAGAGCCGTATAATATATTCTTAATTAAAAGCAGCCATATGTCATGATGTCATCACCAATAATTATGAGTATATTTTGCTATTGACATGCTATTCTAGAAACAGAATTAGCTTTTGAGAAAGGGTCAAGAAAGTTTATAATTAATGAGTTGCTCTACATGACCGTCAATATATTCTGCTGCAAAATTCTAGTAGCGTTTTGCGTAAGGTATGAGGTGAGTGGGGTGACCCAAAAATTTCTTAGTATATATTAATTAATTTAATAGTTTAAAAGTCTAAAAAATTGCTTGTTAAATTTAACTATTTTATGGGTCCTCGTTAACTTAACTCAATTGATTTAAATTTAAATTCAGCCAAAAAAAACTATTATGTGGTGGAGTCTTGCTTACTTGTCTCCTTTGCAATAGCGTTATTGCACAAAGCACCTGATTCCTATTCTAACAAACATGCAAATTTCGGTCCACATAATAATAAAAAAGGGGACACACAAAAGGCACAGGATCAACACAGTCGAGGTAGATTCTAGGTGGGGACTGGGGAGGAAAAAAGACAATGAAAATAAATATTCTAAGCACTATTGATTCTTACAAGTTTGTTTTGAACCAACAATTTTGCATGATACTATTTTTTTTCATTTTCGTTGGGAAATAAACATTCATGCCCAAGGCATACAACTTCATGGTGTGTGAGAAGGGAATCAGAAAAAAAATATCATAAAAAATATAGATAAACAAATATTGAAACATAAAGAAACAACGTAACTGATTTAATGGTCTCAAACACATACATATGAAGAGCAGCATGGAATAAAAATTATTTTTGTTGTACTTTTTTCTTTTTGAAGAATTTTGTTGTACATTAATAAAGTCAATTGTACCTAACTTCTGATTTAGTCTAATAGTAAAAAGATAAATTTTGAATGTAAGTTATTTTCATTAAAGAAAAAGAGACAAACTTTACCTCAAGTGATTTGCTTAGATAGAAAGCATTATCCCACACCCAAAAAATGAAATAACTCCCCAATATTTTTGTTTGTATTTTAAGGTAAAGATGGGTTCTCCTTTTAAACACAAGTTTAGGTCACTCTCTAGTCTATTTAGTACAAAATATATGTTTCTCTCTATGTTCTTAATCATTTTATGGCATCGTATCCTAATGTTTGAGCTCTCACATTTTTGTTAGGCTAACACTAATTTGGTTATTTACATGAACCCACTAGATACTCCCTCCCTCATGATTAACAACCATTAGGTGAGATTTGTTGTTATGATCCTAATTGAAGAAAAGTCATGTTATCAAGATGTGATCACTAAAATGGTTAGGGATATAAAACTTGTTTAACCTGATTCAACATTAACGAAATAAAGCGAACTAGAAATATTTTCAAACTTTTTATAAAAGAGAACAATGATTGGAACGAAAAGGGTGTAGACGAAATTTGATGAAGTTACTCTTCACTCACGCTTATTTTATTTTGTCATGACTCTAAGTCGATGAATGTTGTGTTTAAAAGGATTGATTGTCCGTTTACATTCTATTCATTTGTAACTAACCATTGATATATATAAAAAAATATATAGAAATTTAACTCCTAATTAATAGGATATCTTTGTCTAACCTAAACTTGCATCAATATCCCATTTCTGATTTCTATATGGATCCAGCAAGGATAATATTAGTATTGTACTATATGGATGGATGGAAGCACCAATAAACACATACTGTATAGTTTTAAGTTTTTTAATTGAATGTTCGTAATTTCCACGGCATTCTAGTTTTCATTTCTAAGATACTATCAACTAAAATACTAATAATCATCATGAAATTGTCCAGTATATCATGACTATATTTATCTTAAATTAAAACAACAATGTGCTGGATTATACACTTTACAAAATTTGACACTAAAAACTAATTCGTGAAAAATAAACACTAATTCGTGATATAAAAAAATTTAAATAAATACAATGAAATTGTAAAAGGGAATGGCCGAAACAGACAATTAAACCGGTGGCCGTGGCGACTCAACAACCGCCGCCGTAGCTGCTGAAGCAGATGTACCTTCACCGGCGCTACTAGCCACCCTTGGTGACCTCATCGACGAGGCTCTTACAAGGAAAGGTGGCGCCATTGTAAAAACCCACCGGTCTGATAATAAACCCCGGTCCAACCGCCTTACAGACTTCCCTCTACTACTTCCCTCACCACCACCGGTTCGATAACCCCTACGTGAACTAGTTTCTCTTGGCAACACAACTAAGCTTCTAGCCCTATGCAATTCCGGGTTCTGTAGTATTTGTTTCCTCACTTCAACTGGTAGCCTCAAAGTGAACCGTTCAGTATTCTCACCCGGTTGAACCAATGAATGACCGGTTGAATGAGACCGTTGAAACCAACGTGGCCGACCAGACTGTGAACCTCTCGTACGGTTCCGGTTCAGCGTCTGGCTTACAGTCAGCACTTCTGGTTCGGTTGGGTCGACTTTTACAGAACCGTCTGCGTTTTGATGTTCATGAACCGATTCAACAGCGTCGTTTTGAGCTTCAATATCTTGTGGTTCGGTATTAATCGATGGGATACCGTGAACCGATTCACCCGGTTGAGGAACCAAATTAGCTCTGCAAACCGGACAAGTGGTATGTGAACCAAGCCATTCATCAATACACTCAGGATGAAAAACATGATCACACTTTGGAATCAAACGCAGCGTTTCACTCTCTTCAAACTCGTTCAAACAAACAGCACATTCCAACGCGCCTTTTCCGATTTTATGAATCTTCACAGTCGAGTATTCAAAGATCGGGAAAGTCGCAATCACCGAAGCGTCGAGACCACGCGCCGCCCGTCTTGAACGTCCGGCTAAACCTCCTGCCATGTTTCGGATGCTGTTGGAAGGTGAGTCGCCGCATCGACGGATGTAGATTGAGAAGAAACCCATGAGAAAAAGAGCAGCTACGAGGATTACGATTATTATAGCCATGGAAGGGCTTACACGGTTGTAATATGAGTTATCATTTGTGTTGTCGTTGGTTTGTGCTCCGGCGAAGGGGACGCCGGAGAAAAATATGAAGATGAAGAAAAAACATAGAGGGGTAGTTTTGTCATTTTGATATGAGTTATCCATAGTGAGTGAACTCTCTCTCTCTCTGTTATGGGAAGGTGAATGAGTTTGAATTAGTGAAAGGTTGGAGTTTATAAATGAAACGAGGTTTGTGTCTGAATCTGAAATAGAAAGAGAGGAGATGAAAGATGCTGTGTCGTGTGTTTGTTTAGGATAGTTGAATAAGGAAGGTACTGTCGTGTAACAGGGGTAAGCTCATAAAGTCAAGTGGAAGTGGGGTCTACATTACATTAACATTGATCTCTTGTGTTGTTTGGTCAGAGACGGTGTACAACGTGGACCAACATAATGTTGCGGAAACTTCTGAATAAGATTGACCAATCTCGTTACAAAAAGAATGCTTTATGTGTTTGTAATATTGATTAAATGAGTTATTTTTTTGAAGAAATCTATCATCTATAATTATAAAAATTAAATCTTATTTATCAAAATCGTCGACGAAATAAAATTTAATTTTTTTGAATTTTTATTACTCATAATGAAGATTATTGATTATTTTTTTATGAGTAATGTTAAAAATTTAATATGATTCTTATAAACAATGAAATTATGTTTTTCTTCTTATGAAATGATGTTTTCTAAAGGATAATCTTGACAAATAGCTCTTTACTTCCTAAAATAATCATAAATTTATCAATTTATAAAGCAAGGAGTACCGGTACACTCCAATTTATGAGGTGTACCGTAGAAGTTCCCGTGTGTAGATGTGCATTAGCATTAACTGTAAAAACAATACAAGATGTTCCATAGAAATAACTCCAAAATATTTTCAAGAGATTTTTTAATGTATTTTATGGTCGTTAAATAAAAATACTACTACTACTACTTATTATGTTTAATTTAACGTTTTTAAATATTCAATCCAACATGTTATTTTCATTTTTGCCATATATATCACTACTATAGAATCTATAAAATGGAAAACATGTGAGTACAAGGAGATAAAATAATGTCCTTAAAAATAAAAATAAAAATAATGAGAAATACGTGAATGAATAAATATCATAAAAAAAAAAAAAAAGAAACAAGATAGAGAGAGATGTGTAGCATAGAATCTATTCATACCTAATTAGAAGATGACTACCAATGCAGTTTAATACGGTGGTTGAGTGGTGGTAGAATGTGTCAGTTGATAACTGAAACGACGAGGTATGTACCTGCAGATACTCTGACCCTTAAGTCAGTATGAGATCAGAACGAAGGTTTAGAGGGAAAGTAGATTCTAACCTTGAGGACTACTGAGAGTCCCCTTTATATAGAAGTGAGTGTTTGTAGAGCCGTTGGAAGGTATACAAGTGCTCAGCAGTTACGAATTCGTAGGAAGTGTAACTACCAAGGAGAGATTCGATGGAGCCATGATAGTGATCGTTACTGTTCGTTTGAACATGTCTCCTTTGCTCCGAGTACCACCCTCACGGGGAGGGTGTGTGTTGCGACTAATATTGCCGAATGTGAAATTTGAGCTTTGAATGCAGCATTGTTTTCTTCGTCATTTTAGGACGACATTTTTTTTACTTTGTTGCTTGCGGTGTTGGTTTGATTTGTATTGACAAATCAATTTTGTTTCATTAATGAATGATTTATACATTAACATTACATATGAAAATATGAATATTTTGACAGTTTGATTTTATGACATTTGTATGCATTTTACCGTTTTATATTATTAACCTAAATATTGTGATTTAGTTCATAAATTCATCATTTTTAGTTCTTAAGATTTTGTGTTTTTGAAATGCTACACCAATTTGAATGAATGATTTTTTTTTTTTTTTTTTATTTTTATAAACATTTTAGCTAAGTGCTCGCAATTTACTTTCTTTCTCCATCATGTGTGGTTGTACTTTGAACTTTCATTTTCTATCGTTGTAAATTTAAATTTTTGTTGTAAACAATATATTGTAATATTTTTCTGGGGGTTGTATTATACCCAAAACCATAAATTCTACGATGATATCATAATATATTTAAGATTTATTGATCCATTTGCTATCATGTCACTCTGACATGCTCCAAATGTCTAGTTGTGAGGGTATGTGTGTTAATAATAGTCTCATATTAAAAGTGATATGATCTCAATTGGTGTTTCTAAATCAGGATCATACTCATTTTAAAAGTCGGTTTTTGGAGAGTTTTTTTTTTTTTTTTTTTAGCAAAATAAAGTTAACTATTATCATTAATCAACCAATATTCAATACAAGAAGGATAAGAATTAAAAATACGATGACTAGCCCAAGAACAGGCCGCCCTAGCTAAAGTATGCATGTTCGCTTGTCTCGTAACAAACTTCACCTCGAAGTTGGAATGTAAAGATAACTGATAAATAATACTAGAAACAATAACATAGAATTATGAATCATCATGGCCCGGAGACGATATAGCTTGCACTAGAGTTATAGAGTCAGACTCGAAGACAACCCGGTCCCATTTGTTCACATCAGCAAAGTGAATAACATTGAGTAAGACTACTGCCTCCCCCTCCAAAACTGCCATATTTACCCGTTGTCATTTTGTTTGAGCCCGAATAAATTGTCCACGAGAGTCTCTAACACAACACACAAAAGGTGTAAGATGGTTATAGTCATGAAACGCGGCATCCACATATTGCACTTCAACCATGTCTCGCTCGGTTTCTCCGAAACTCAGTTATTACCTTGCATTCTATTTTGGCCTTGTTGCACAACCGGTAGTGAGGGGATGTTTATGAACCTCTTGCCATTGCTGCCATGCATCTAGTGTTGTCCTTCCGATGTTTGTTGAAGTATGATGAACGTCATTCCAAATGACATCATTACGTGCAGCCCAAATTTGCCAAAGAAGTAAAGCCACCCGACCAGCAATGTCTCAACTTTCTGAACAACATATGTCAAAAACAAAATCTGTCAAACTGCTCTCAGTTCCAATTCGCGTTTGCAGCACAGTCGAAAGTTCTGCCCAATACCAACTTTCACACGCCACCGTACAACTCTCAAAAGCATGTCAATCGTCCTCAACAACTGTATCACACCAGGGGCAGATCACCTCACATTGTACATATCGTGATCGAAGTTGGAGACGAGTCGAAACACATCTCCTGCAAATCCTCCATAACAAATTACGTGTTTTATGAGGGGAGAGTTGTATTAGATTAACCATAAATTCTAAGATTTATCTTAATTAATATAGTTACTTTTCGTAAAGAATATTAATCAAGAGATGATTATTTTTTTTTATTTTTTTTTTGACAAAATGAGATGTACTACTTTGTTGTCGCCGTATAAGAGTTTGATTGCATATCAACAATAATATATCTAATACTTTTTTATGGAATCAAGAATGTATATTTGAAAAGTAATTAAAGACATGCTATAATAGTTGTAAAGTCAAACAAAATTCCATGTTTAAAGTAGCACCAAAAATATTAATTATAGGTCACAAATGAGACAAATATTGTACCTTATACCTTATTCCGTAAAATATTATATCTTACTCTTTTTTTTTTATTGGATTAATGAATTTTATTATTTAATCGAATTTGATATGCTACGACTTATTAATTTAATAAAATATATATATATATATATATATATATATATATTTACATAATACAAAACTTTTTCTTTTTTAGCAAAGCAAAATTAATTTTCTTATGTACATTAACACTATTAACAGAGCCTAAAAAATGGTTTTTTCTAGATTACCCTCGCTTATTTAGAGGGTATTTACCCTTTCATGATATCAACCAATTAAAATGTAAATATACATTGACAACATTAAATGTCATAAATGAGTCAATTTTTTCTAAAAAAAAATCAATTATAATCATAAGGTAACTTTTAATTTTTATTTAATTATAGACATGATTACATTAGAGGTCCTTTATCTTATTTATTTGTAAAACTTTGGTCCTTTATCTTTATTTTTTTAAAATATATTTTTATTAAAAATGAAAAAATCTATAAATATGATGAAGATGTTCATCATCTTCATCTTCTTCCTTTGAATCTTCATCATCTTCATTGAATCAAAAAAATTTCTACACAAATATCATGAATTAATGTTATATTCACCTCAAATCTTCTTTTAAACACAAAAATCAAAACTCTGTAAAGCAAGAGATTTAGTTTCATCGTAAAAAAAAAAAAGATTGTCACACCGTATATTATTATTATTTTCTAACTCAATATTCAAACCCAGCATAAAAATAACTCCAAAATTGAGAGCAACTTTGCACATCAATTTTGTTGTTTCCAGAACAATCTTAACTTTTGTAAAGCCTAACCCTTCAGCCAGTGACCAAGCCTCCACCATCCGCCTTGCAACATTTGTGAATTTAAGGTTTTAGTTTTTGTGTTTAAAAGAAAATTTAAGGTGAATATAACATTAATTTATGATTTTGGAGATATAGTTTAGTAGAATTTTTTATTTATTTAAAGAAGATGATGAAGATTCAAAGGAAGAAGATAAAGATGATGAACATCTTCATCATATTTCTGGATTTTTTTTCATTTTTTATAAAAAATGAGAAAAAAAGATGTATATGTGCTTCTAAGAGAGATAAAGGACCTAAACGGGAAAAAAATAAAATTAAAGGACCAAAGTGTTACAAATAAATAAGATAAAAGACCCATAATGTAATCTTGCCTTAATTATATTTAGGTGTTCAATCTTAATTAATTTAGACTACAGGACTGGCTTAGAACAATTAAATTTCACATCAAATTTCTTTCATCTGAATGTCCTTAAATTTATCAGTTATATTCATAAAATTTCTTCTTCCCATTTTGATTGTTCAATTTTGTCGTTCCCAACTGCCGCATTTTTCAATTTTCGTGAGAATCCTCGTCGTTCGTTTGATTCCAAATATCGTGAGAATTGTCGTTATTTCCAGTACCACGTCAGGTATGGTGACTTGATTTTTCTTTTTGATTTGATTTTTCTTGGTTGTGAAGTAGTTAATTATAACAATTGAGTAAGTCATCTGTTGTACTTTGAGGGCTGCTAGCAGCTGTTGCCGCTGTGATGTTGTGGGAGTCTGCTAGCATTTTTTTGGTTGCTGCTGAAATGGTTATCTGATGAGGTTTTTGTTCTTTTGTTTGGACTTAAAGGTCTTGGCTGATAGTGAGGCAGATCTATGTGTGTTATCAGATTTTATTAGGTTGGCTGCTTAAATAAAAAAAATAAGTCACGATACCTGACACAGTTCTAGAAACAACGACAATTCTCACTATAATTGAAAACTGTGGCAGTTTAGAACGACAAAATTGAACAATCAAAATGGAAAGAAGAATGAAAAAGAAACAAGAATTGATCAATAGGAAAGAATAAAGAAGAAGAAATTTGAATGAAAGAGATGTTTTTGTTCTCACGTTCGGGATTCTGGAATGGAAGAAATTTTATGAATGTAAGTGATGAATTTAAGGACATCCAGATGAAAGAAATTTGATGTAAAATTTTATTTATTATAAGTCTTGTGGTGTAAATTAATTAAGATTGAACACGTTAATATATAAAAGAAAATCAATTGCTGTTTCAAAAAAAAAATTAAATAAATTTTTTTTTGAACAAGAAAATTAAATAAAAATTAAAAGTATTATTAAAAGTTACCTTATGATTAAGATTAACTCTCCTTAAAAAAAAAAAGATCAATATTAACTCTTTTTATTTTTAGAAAAAATTTATTCATTTATTTGATATTTAATGTTACTTATATATATATATTATATTTTGATTAGTTTATATCATGAAAGGGTAACTTAGGCCTCACGCTAAAAAATAGTCGGAAAAGTTATAAAGATTTAATTGTTGCGAAGCTGAGAGCATACAATATCTTATTGACTTTTTGAATATGATTGATCTAGCCATTCAAAATATATACCTTTATGTCCTTGGCACTCATGGAAAATATATAATTTATATAGTTGAATAGGTCTAAATATGACCATGACCATACTTATTTCGTCTTTGTCAACTTTTTCTTCGAGAAGCAATGGATATTTGAGGTGAAATTAGCAACTTCGCTACTTACAGCAGCCACTCATATTTCTACAATTTTTATTTTGGTTGTGTTTACATCGATTTTTGGTAATGTAAACTTCATTATTCATTAATGGCTTAGGACTGGATAATGTCTTTTTAAAGAGTTCGTTCAAATCTCGCGGTTTATGATATCACTTCATGCATTCTTTAAGAACAAAGTTATTGTTCATTTTTATGTTAGAATTGCATCCAACATCTTTTAATAATAAGTTGTCTCATGAAAACATAATAGAAAATACTCAAATGAGCATTCAAAAAAAGAAGAAAGAAAAGAAAGATAAGAAATGCAAATTGCAAAAGAAAAAGGAAAGTAAAGTAAGAACAAAGCAATATTAAATTGCACATGGAATGTAAAGGGTGGCTGGAATCTGTCAATCTGTCCAATCCTGAACCCGTTGGCTCCCATGGTGTGGGTGTTACTAAGTTTTCAAAAATCAAGAAACCAACATTTTGTTCTTATTACAAACTCATATATATAGACCTTGTAGGAAAAACTACAATTAAATCCTACGGTTTAAATTAAAAGTAGAAATAACTTCCTATAACTTCCTAAAACACTAGAAAATAACTTCTATGCACTTCAACCTTGTTTCTGCCATGCTCCACTTTGCCTTATTGCACTCCAATTATAACTTCAGATTATTTCTCCTTATCTTTGGTCGAAAACCATATGCATGCAACACATTAAGTTACTTGGTTGAAGTTGCGGTATGTCGAAGCCATGTGAAAATCTCTTTGCAGCATGTAGAAATAACCCATCTAACTTATCGAAAATATAATCATGATTTCGACCAAATATTTTATTTTTGGTATTAACATATAAATACCTATTTTTCTACAAATTAACACAAGAACTTTTTGGTAGACACCCATTTCCTTGGCGCGATCTAATAGTCAGGCATGCTAGAAATGAACTGTATTAGTTAAAAAGTTAAATTACATAGTCTCATAATTCATAATTCAACTAGTAAAAATATCAAAATTGTTAAGTCGAACGTCATGATCAGGTTACGGACCCCCAGTACCTTCAATTTGCGTGTGTGAGTTATTGATGACTTTACCATTAGGGATGTAAATGGATATAGATGCGGATAGTGTGATATCCGTGTCCGATCCGTTGGATAAATATGAAATTCGTACCCTATCAATATCCGTGCGGATATCCGTTTAGCGGGTAGTCCGCGGATTTTGACATATCCGCAGGTTCATACAAATATTCATGGATAACATTTATAAAAATAAAATAAAAAAATTTGTTTAATTTTTTTTAACTGAAATTTAGAAACAAATGTTCTTCACATGCATTTTCTTTTCTTTTTAGCAAAACATAATATCCACACATTACAATAACAACAAAGATCATTGACTCAACAAAAACATAAATAAAGTCTCTTACATTTAAGAAAAATAAAGTTATTTGATTTAACAAAAACACATGTAAAGTTCATCATATTCAACAAAAACAAAGCTCTTGCTTCAACAATCCCAACCACTTTCACTTCCTTCACAATACCTAGGTTTTTTCTTAGGAAGTTAAATGATATTAAGATTATTTATGTAATTTACTCCGTTTATTTTATCCATGTATGTCCATGAAGATATCCGCTCCGTGTCTGTGGCGGATTTTATCCGCGGATATCCACGGATGCGGGTTTTTTTGCCATGCCTGTTTACCATCTTGTTTATGTACAAAAAAAAAAGTTAACCTGCAGTAAAATTTAGCCTAGTTAAAATTATCCCGGTAGGTAGTTGGAGTGCAAGGAATGTGGCAGATAACATGTTTCTATGGTTACCAAGAAGGACGTGATTCTTGGAATTTGTTGCATCAGCTAGAAAATGAATCAAGCCTACCATGATGTATTATTGGTGGTTTCAATGATATTCTTTCTTTTGATGAAAAAAGGGGCAGGGCGGATAGATCAAATAAGCTCATCAATATTGGTTTCCGTGAGGCATTAACAAATGTGGGTTTGATTGATTATTTGAATATGGAGGGGTAACTCGACCATACAATGACTATAAACAACTGGTGTAGTATGTTTTCAGAGTGCTTAACTATTACTGCTTCCTATCATTATCCTTTATTGCTCTCTTGTGAGCCGAAGAATGTTCCATATTTTTAGGAAAAATATTTCATGTTTGAAAACTCTTGGTCAGTAGAACCTGAATTCCACCATTTAGTGGAAGGATGGGGATCTTAACACCAAATTCCTCCATGTTGCTACTTCTAGGCGGGGTGTTAATAAGATTACAAACTTGGAAGATGCCAATAGTGGGAATGTGTGTAGATCATCAAAAGCTATTGCTCATGACTACTCTAGCAACCATTCCAATGACAATGTCAATTAGTGGTGGGGATAATGCAATGTTGGCTTTGCCATTCAATATAGGTCAGTTTAAAGAAGCCAATTTTTCAATGAAATCAGATAAGTGATCTGGCCCATATATATGGTTTCAATCTGGAAGTGATTGGCTACTTTCTGTAAGTTTCCCTGCTAAGCTAAACACAACAAATATTGCTCTGATTCCAAAAGGTGACACTAAAAACTCAATGAAAGACTGACATCCTATTGATTTGTGTAATGTTTTGTATAAAATAGTGGCGAGCGTCCTAGCAAACCAGTTAAGAAGGTCCTTCATCAGTGCATCTAAAAAAATCAACCCACTTTTGTAATTGATAGATCTATTCCTGTATGATGCGATTAATGTAGTCCATTTCATGGAATCCAAAACAATGAGAGAAAAGGGATAAGATTATCTGAAACTTGATATTAGCAAAGATTTGATAGAATTAATTAGGCTTATTTACGTGATGATATGGTAAATACGAGTTTCTTATAGCAATGGATAAGTTGGATCATGCTCTGTGTTGAGAATGAGGATTATTCAGTTATTGTAAATGGGGATAAAGCAGGTCCAATTATATATATATGGGCGAGGGCCGAGGCAAGGAAGTATGCTATCTCGATACTTGTTCATCTCGTGCGCTGAAGGATTATGTTTCAGTAAGAATGATGGGGGTATCAAAAACCATTATGCTTTCAATTATGCTATGCTCTAAAAATAAAAAACTTGGAAATTACTGTCAAACCAAAGTAGTCTTATCACCAAATCGTTCAAAGATAAATACTATCCAAAGGGTATTTTTCTAAGTTCTCGTCTTGGGCATAATCCAAGCTAAGCTATGTGTGATGAAGCACCTGGAGTTTGAAGTTTGTTGTTGAAGATAATTATAGATGCTTTAAAGCGAAATTACTATCTTAAAGCATGCATAGTTTCCAACACAATACCACACTTAAGAATTGAACTCGGGACCTTTATAAAATAATTAGGAGTATCGGATACAATTGAAATTTGAAGGAGATCTTACGAAAGGAACAATGAAGTTTGTCAATAATAACATCCTATACTTAGTATGGGGACAATATGAAAGGATTAAATATAATTTAACTTGCACTATTATGAATGGATTGAAGCTATTACTTACTTTTTTTTTTTTTTTTGTCAAGTTAGTCTAGTGGTTAGAGCTCACACAATTTAATTGTGGAGAAGTGGAGTATCCGAGATTCGAACCTTGGCTCCTGCATATAATATACAATATTCCTATCAACTGAGCTAAACTCACGGGAATGAAACTATTACTTACTTATTTACAAACTGTTGGAACACATGGAGTGTTATGGTGTGAATTAAAAAAAGGTTTAAATGTGTGTTTGGTCCCTGCATTTTCATCTAATTTTGGCTTTGGTCCCTGCACTTTTTTTATTTGGTATTGGTCCCTGCACTTTATAAAACTTTTGGCATTAGTCCTTCTGTTAAAAAAAAAAACCAAAACTAACGGTGTGCACTTTGGTATTGATCCCTGATTTTTTATTTTTTGTTTTAAAAAACATTCAATGAAATTATTATGTTTTATTATTGTTTTGTTCATTATTTTTATTGGAATAATCATAAAAAAAATAAAATCAAAAAAATCTTTTTTAAAAAATTGATTAAAGCTTAATAAAAGATCAATAATTTTTTTTTTTATTTTAAAAAAGTTTTTTTTTAAAAAATGGTTTTAAAGAGCAAAATATCTTACTTATACGATGGTTGTCAATGTCTTACGCACCTCTCTCATTTGTTTATGTTGGTTATTCTACTTTTTTAAGTAAAATATATTATTGGAGTACAAATTGTGTTAACAACATTTATATTTATTAAACTTACTTATTACAAGTAAAATCGTGACTTGTAAGCAAAATATAATGTTATACAATTGTTATTTTTCAAGTTAAGTTTTACTAAATTTTCTTATTTTTTAAAAAAGATTTTTTTGATTTTTCTTTTTATGATTATTCTCAATAAAAATAATGAACAAAAATAAAACATAATAATTTCATTGAATTTTTTAAAAAATAAAAAATCAGGGACCAATACCAAAGTGCAGGGACTAATATAAAAAAATGTTGAAAGTGCAAGAACTAATGATATTTTTTTGTTAAAAAGTTGATTTATTTTTTTAATTTTTTTTTATTCTTTTTGTCTTTTAGCGTGCCACGTGGCGTGTCATGATTGGTCCATGTGGCACACCGTTAGTTTTGGTTTTTTTTTTTAACAGATACTTAACAGAAGGACTATTGCCAAAAGTTTTATAAAGTGCAGGGACCAATGTCAAAAAAAAAAAAGTACAGGGACCAAAGGCAAAATTGAGTAAAAATGTAGGGATTAAACACACATTTAAACTTCTCTTGTCAACTTTCTCAATTAGTGCTCATTTATGATGCGAGATCAAGCCATTGATTTTCTAACGGTCAATTAATCCTAGCCATTGGATTTGTAACTTATCTTTGGCTCTTCACCTATAAATTGAGCTCCCCTCCCTCACTTCTACTCACACCAAAAGTTCTTTTGAGTTGTCAAATAACTTTTCTCTCTTCTCCCTCCTTTAGCTTGTGTTGACGAGCTATTCTTTTCTTCTCCCTCTTTTTCTGTCCCTTCGGATTTAAAGAGTGTTCTTAAGGCCATAGTCCTTTTGGTTTATAATGTCCCTTCGAAATTAAGAATGGTCTTAAGAATAAAGTCCTTACGGTAAATTTTGTCCCTTCGAAAATAAGAGTATTCTTAAGATCAAAGTTCCTTTCGAAATAAAGTGTCCCTTCGAAAAATAAGAATGATCTTAAGAATATAATCACTATTTTATGTTTTATGCCCTGGGAGAAGTTAGAGGTTAGAGTGGTGGAAACACCATATTAAAGTGGTCTTAGTACCATATAAGAATGGTCTTAGTGCCATAATAGAGTGGTATCAATACCATATTAGAGTGGTCTTAGCACCATATTTGAAGGTGTATTTCTAGAACATATCCTATAATGCAATAGGACTTTGATACAATTATAGCTGGGCTGTTTTATCTTGGGGGCGTCGTGGTTGATTGTCTGCTTGCACAATTTTGGGTAGTGCCATAAAACGTCTTAAAGAGAGCGACCTAGTCCATGACTCAGCCTAGTAATCTCTTCGGTGACAAAAATATTTTTTTAACTAATTTTGACTATTGTTCATCTCACTTTTCAAATTGCTCTTTTCGTCAACTGTCGTTGACCTAGTGACAGTTAAATACCGTTCGGCTTTTCAACGTCAATTAACTGTCGTTGAGCACTTTTAAGATTGGTTAAACCGACTTGAAAAGTTATTAACGTCATCAATACCATATTAGAAGTGAAATTACAGTTAACTGTCGTTAGCTATCGCTGTAAAGACAAACGAGAGTTAACTGTCGTTGGGGTGTTTTTTTTTAGCAATAGTAGAAGTGAGATGAGCAATTTCCCTTGATAAACGTCATAAATGGGCCACGAACTTTTGCCAGATCAAGCCCATGGTCACAACAATAAATGAGTGTTGCTGTTTTCACATCCATTGCTTCCTAGAAATATATGGAAATAACCAAAAAAAACCCAACGGTAGTTAACTACCACTGGGATGTTTTTGGTCATTTCCATACGCTTCTAGAAAACAACAAATGTAAAAAAAGGAATTCTCCCAATAAATACGTTCATTTCATTATTGAGTAAATAGTCAATTTCCCCCCTAAAATTGTAGGTTTCGTCAATTACCCCCCTGAAATTAACAAAACTTCAATTACCCCCCTGAAATTGCATAACGTTAATCAATTTACCCCCTCCGTCAAATTTTTCTGTTAACTGTTTACGGTTATGATCAAATACCCCCCTGAAATTTTGCACTTATGTGCAAAATGCCCCCTAAACTTGAAAATTTATATTTTTTTTTATGCTTGACTCAAAAGATATTAAAGGCAAACAAATTAACAATTATTGAACATATAAATATGTATGGAATGCATGTTTATGCAGCTATTGGTCATATAAATCTTTATGGAAGGTATGTTACTCTCATGTGTTTTAAATATATACATATATATGACTTTTTTTACACAAGTTGGTAATTATGTTAGAGCATGCAGTCATAAAGTACACAAGTCTTTGATAATTGTGTGTCCATAGGTTAATATCTGCAGAAGGAAGAAGAAACAAGACTTGTTGATAAATATGAAATATGAATGAAAAGGCTGCACATGACAAAACCATGATTTCTTTGGCATATATTCATTCATTTTCTTGTGAATAGAATTTTTATGACAATAGGTACAATATACTACTTGAAGAACTAAATGTATGATTTTGGTAAGAAAAAAAATCTAAATTTTTAAGTTTAGGGGGCATTTTGCACATAAGTGCAAAATTTCAGGGGGGTATTTGATCATAACCGTAAACAGTTAACAGAAAAATTTGACGGAGGGGTAAATTGATTAACGTTATGCAATTTCATGGGGGTAATTGAAATTTTGTTAATTTCAAGGGGTAATTGACGAAACTTACAATTTCAGGAGGGAAATTGATTATTTACACCTTCGTTATTTTCTTGATCTTGAACTTTTTTTCTTACAAGTTCTTGATCTTTAACTTTTTTTTCTTTGAAAGACATAATCGTTAATCGTTACACTATTTGATTATTGATGAAGTGGAAGACATAATGTTTGCTGAATGCTCGATAACTTGTGATCTAACAATTGATTCTTGCATTTCCAATGTAACTTGGGCTTTGTTCAAGTGGTTCTTTGCCTATCACTGCGTGAAAAGCTGGTTTCTTTCGACCAAAAAAAAAGGAAGCTGGTTTCAATTATTAAAAAGTTAAAAGACAAAAAGAAAAAAAATACTAGTCTGCACAAATTAAATCCTAAGGGTTACCCTTACTCCTATTTGTAATCACGAAATGCCTTTTCACTTTAATGAACAATATGCATGCAGCTGAATGAAAGTGTGGAGTTTTGAAAGAAAAGTAAAAATATAAGGTTATTATTTTTCCCATTCTATGAGTTTCTCGCGCACACATATTCTAAAATTTAAGATATTTTGACATGTTTTGTAGGTTTTTGAGATGTTTATGCCATTTGAATTCTTTTGTCTAAACTATATAGGACGCGTGAGAAATCAATAAAGTGGAAAAAAAAAACGTAAAATATAATTGCAATGTCAACTTCAGTATGGACCCCTTAGTTAGCAGTAAAGGTGCAACATGAAATGGACATGTGTATCGCAAAATGCTTCCTCTAGGCCTTTTCTTTTTCTAGCCTCACGCACGTAGTTTGGAATTTTGTTTAGGTTCAAAGTAACAATTATTATCCGCATAATTGTGATGATAAGCTAGTAACTAAGGACGAAGCTGGGAGTATAATTTAACTTGCACTATAATGGATGGATTGGAGCTATTAGTTACTTCATTTACAACCCTTTAAAAAATTAAGTAGAATAATTCGATATTCCATTAATCATGACAATTGATGTACGTATTCAAAGCCAAAATATGATAACAATAGTCATTTAGATAGAAGGTGTCTAGTTTTTTTTTACAAGAAGAGGGCAGAGCTCAAGAAAAGAAAAAAAAACTAAGCGATTAAACGAACATTTTGAGGCATGTAAGTACCAGAAATATCATAAAAAAGGAGACATTGAAACTCTCTAGGAGGAGTCTCAATAACATGTAAATCAAAAGAGTCCAAAGATTGACTAAAATTTGCTAGCCATTCCGCCGATTTGTTTCTTTCACGCCATGTATGGTTGATTTGAACTTGACAACTCATGTTTTTTAGATCACAAATGTGCCAAATCAAGGTAGGAACATTTCCCGTTGATGTTGCATTTCTTAGTTACCATGTCGACCAAGACTTTGGAGTCGCTCTCCACTTGTAGGTGTGTGATCCTCTGTCTTCGAGCCATATCCATACCAATATACATGCCCCAGATCTTTTAATTTCAAGCTGGAAAGTGTCTAGTTATTCCATGAAAAATATGATTTCTACTATTCATGTTATTTAATTTCAAATCAATCATTTAAGCCTAATGTTACATTTTTTTAATTAATAAAAAATATTATCAATTTCATATTTTTTGAAAAATCTACATAACAATGAATCCTTTTATTGACTTTCACGTGTAGTGATCGCTTGTAGAGATAGTTAGATTAAAGAGAAATCACACTTTAATAGTGTGTTTGGATTTGCGTTTGATATATATTTCTTGCATTTTAAGGAGCTATGACCGTGGTTTTATGAAGCTATATATTTTGTAGCTTCTATACAATCATGTGTTTTCTTGCAAAATGGACGTGGTTCTATACATATTTAAAATCAATAGTGTACATGTATAGCTATTGATTTTTGTTTTTTAAAATTATACACGTAATATCTATCTTTCTATAAATTCAACGACATCTCAATAAACTTTCTGAAACATCCTTGTCAATGTCAATGTCAAAATTGAAAGAAAAGGAGAGAACGTGTTTGTTTGTCTTGATTAATGTTGTTCCATATCCGTAGTCTAAACTGCTTTCCACATGCACAAAGTAGTTTTTGTTCTTCCTTTCTTTCTTGGCAGCCCATTGTTTTGATGGTTGTTCCTCTGCAGTGCCCTTGCTGATCAGTTAATAAGGGAATCGTAACGTAATTTAGTAGGGTGGTGCAGCTGCATTCTAAAGAGGGAATTGTAAGGTCTAGATGGATCCAGGATCCATTATGTTGCTATTCACTATCCAATCATCCATGATGCCAAATTAGTTCTAGCTATCTTTATGTCCAATCCAACACAAGGTAATAGCTAGCATATCAGATATGATACATATATGGCCTAAAAATTCAATAATGTGTGAAGCTGTCACACTTATATAGTGGAACATATATGTTGGCTTGGGGTATATAACTATAAATTTCTTAGTTGGAGGGTAATTTCATTAATAATCTCATAATTAATTTGTTTCATTGCTAAATTTTGATAGTAACACAAATATAGCTAGCTAGTTCCTTAGTTATAGAACACAATTTATTAGTAATGTTAGGTGCGGCCAGTAAGTGAAAACTAATAAAGATAAATTACCAAGTTACCAACCATGTTTTTTGTTTTGTGCTACGTGTGCTAATAGTAATGTGAGTGATATGTGCATATAATTTATTAAGAACCTTATTATACTGTGTGTGTAATCATCAATCATGCATGTCTTAGAAACTTTGGAAGGGTAAGCTTCCTATTACCTGGAGACATGCACCAAAAGCCTTGAGAAGAATTTGATTGGATGCAAATGAACTTGTCACTAGAATCATGATAATTATTTAAAGGTATTTTGGATGGAGACGTAAAGAAGGTAGGTAAGCATTTTGGGCGGTCCAAAGAATTTGAGTAAAGTTTTTTGACGAAAATGATCGAAATGGATTTTGCCTATACTGAATTAATTAACAGGGTTAATAATAGATTTAGACGAGAGACAGAATTTGCTAGAATTAAGTCTCGTCTCATAGAGAAAATCAAGGTCTAAATCGTGTTTGTATTATGTCAAGGATTCATGATATAATGAGATAAAATTTTATTTTGATATATTTTTTTAAGGAATTTTGATATATTTAACAACGATATTTTTAGTGAATCTAAATTTTTAAGATATTATATTTTAATTTTAGTTTATAAAAATAGGTGTAAATATGCGAAAAATGAAATTAATAAACTTAAATTATCGAAAAATATTAACAAATTTATAATTTAATCTAAAAAAGTTTAGGTTTTGCCGACTTGCCAACTGTGTTGGAAAGGAAAGATGATCGGATCTTCCAAAGGTCTGGGTTGAAATGGCTCAAGGAAGGGACACAAACATGAGGTATTTTCATTCTTGCATGAAGATGGATGGAGGAAAAATTCGTTTTTGGCGCTTCGAGTCAAGGACATGTGGGTCGAAGATGTTGCAAAAGTTTGTCAGGAGATTGTTAGCAACTTTTCAAACCACTTACCTGATATTACTTAGGACCGATCGATGTTGAATGAAATCAATCTAAGTGACATTTCACTAGATGATACAGTGGTAGCCGACAACAAAGGAACAAGAGCCAAGACCGTAATGGTTTCAATCTTTCTTTCCTTAAGCAGTTTTGGAATTTTGTTAGGGGAAAATATGGGTTCTTTTTGATAAATTGTTTTCTCTCACCAACTTATCGTAGAGTTTTTCGTCATATTTTGTAACCCTTATTCCACGGGTAGACTCTCATTCCATCTCGAGGGACTTTAGACTATTTCACTCATGAGATCCTTTTATAAGATGGTGAAGGTTATTGTAGGTAGGTTGATAACTTTCACATATATGATCATATAGGCTGACCAATCGATCTTTATCAAGGGTAGGAACTTGGTGGATGAGGTAATGATGGTGAATGAGAATATTGACTTTGACAAGAAATCTAAGAAGTCATCTTCAAATTGGATTATGAGAAATCTTATGACCACATTATTTGGATTTTTTGGAATATGAAATGAGGATACTTGGGTTTGAGGTTAGGTAGCGATTCTGAATCCAGGTGTGTGTCTTTTTTGGTAGTCTATTTGTTTTGGTTAATGAGTGTCAAACTCAAGAGATTAATATTAAAATATATCTTAAATAAGGGGATCCGTTATCCCCGTTTCTTTTTCTTCTGGTTGTTGAGGGTTTGAGTGTTTCGATCAAGTGTGCAGAGGCGCATAACTTGTATTCTGATTTTAAGGTTGGCAACTTGGGCTTGGTGGTATCCCACCTTCAGTATACCGACTGCACCATCTTCCTAGGTGAAGATTTTGTGGGGAACATATGGACTCTTAATCCGATTCTACAAAGCTTTGAGCTGTTTTCATAGCTTTATGTTCATTTACGAAGAATTGTGCCAGGGGGTTAATGTTGGTAGTCAGTTTCTGAGGTTAGGCGAGAGCTTTGTGAACTATTGAGTGGGGACTTTCCCCATCAAGTATCTTGTTCTATGAGTGGAGGATGATCCTCGTAGTTTGTGGAGTGATAGGTTTATTAGCCTCAATGGGAGGGCGGGTGGTCCTCATCAATTTGGTCATTAACTCTATACATATGCTCTCTCTCTCTCTCTCTCTCTCTCTCTCTCTCTCTCTCTCTCTCTCTCTCTCTCTCTCTCTCTCTCTCTCTCTCTCTCTCTCTCTCTCTCTCTCTAAGATGTATAGTGATTTTTTTTGGTTGTTGAGAGTGCTTTCATTTTAAGTGTTTTGGCTTATTTTAGAGATTTTGTACGGTCTTCGATGGCCTCTAGGAGGCTTGACTTTTTGTTTTCTTTCCAGTTTTGTTAATTTTTCGCCTACTCGCCTTTTTCCAATTTTTATGTATTGTCGCTTTCGTATTATTCTCGAGTACTTCTTGCACTCTTCATTCTTTTTTCTTATATATATATATATATATATATATATATATATATATATATTAAAATTAAACAATGTTTGGTGGATACCTGTTATATTGATTGTATACATCTTGAGGGAAAAGGAGATAAGAAAGAATGATGTGATAGATGTCATAAGTCGATGATGTGATCAAAATAAAGATAGGAAAAATATGAGATGTTAAATGAGTGTAGACAAATATATGGTGTATACATATCATTGTTTAGGCAACCTTTAGCTAACATTTTCACTTTCAATATACTCTATCTGTCTCAAAATAATAGTCTTAAGGTTTTTGCGAACTTTTTAAGGAAATGATTAATTATGTTGATTTCAATGGTAAAATTAGTATCATTTACTAAAATGCCCTTATTAATTGTAGTTAGTGGAATCGTTAAGTTTGATGAAATTCAATAAATAAGAGTATAATAATGGAAAAATAACAAGTGATGCATTGATATTCTACAGTGACAATTATTATGAGACAAAGAAAAATTACCAAAGAGATAATTATTTTGAGATGGAGGGAGTATTTGATTTCAGGGCATTGAAATTATCAAGAATTATATTTGGACATCCCAAATTTTTCAACTCATATTCAACATTTCATTTTCTCCCTTCGTATCACATCACTAACATATCACATATATCATATTATTATCTTCGTTTGTTTCTCTCACAAGACGTTAATTGAGTGTATGAGTGTTCTCTAATCTTTTTTAAGATTATATTTACTATAAATTTACAATAATGATATTTGGACACCCACATTCTCTAACACTCATTCAACACCTCATTTTTCTCTACCATTCTCATCACATCACATCATCGATTTATCATCTCTTTCTTAAATCTTTTTCTCTCAAGGTGTATACACCTATTAAGATGTCTACCAAACATTGTTAAAAAATTTATAGTAACTGAAATGTAAAAATTGAAAATTCAAGTGTTGTAGCCTTGTAGGATATATACTTTAGTAATGTACAATCTAAACCAATACGTTATTACTGATGATGTATTTGGCATGAGGGAAACATAAGTGCTGATTGACTTGTTGGTTATAGGTTTTCTTCGAGTTCCTTAGCTTGTTCTATTATGGAGTCTCCGATTAGAGAGCTTTATTAATGCTTGTTGTTTGATGATGTTTATGTGGACTTATATGCCTAAGAGTGTCCGTTAGTTTTACAAAATAAAATGTACTCATTTGCTGAGTCATAATTTTTTGAAAAATCTTAGGGCACTAATTAAGAAAACAAATATATAAGAAGAATTTTTTGAAACTTTTCTAATCAAATATTTAAAAGTGTATAAAATATTGTTTTCAAGACAAAACTCATCTTTTTGTTTCTCTAACTAGTGTCTTGGAGACACTGGTTAACATCCTCTCCATTTAACCTCTTCTCAATTTCTTTTATTTGGAGAGATACAGACACAAAAAATTTTGAAAATAATTAATGATGGTGAAATCTATTTAATGATAGAATCCACCATCAATTTTTTATGTCTCTCTTTCGTAATTGCAATCAACCCAGTTAACATGACCATAATTTTTTTTTCTTAACTTTTTCACTCTCGCTACACTATTCTTTTTCCCTTGGTTCTCTTTCCAAAACAAATGTACTATCGTGTCAAATTAATATTACATATATCCCTCTTGGACCTCTCTTTCAATGGTGCATAAGGACTGCTGCAGAACGCCAGATTTTAGGACCCACAAAGGTGTGATATAACATGATGAAAGCGATAATAAGTTATTGTCCTGTATAATCAACTCTATCAAATTTTAGCTTTTCTGCTTCCACACTTCACAGTACTGGTTCACACTTCATACCGACACAGTAACTAGTTAGTGAAATTAGAATAAAGCCCTAATGACTTTCAATAATAAGTTGTTATTTTGGAGGCACTCCTCACTTTATTCTATGCAATAATATTGACAGCTATATTGGACAAATTAAGGGGAATTCACTTCGATATCGGTTGAGAAAAGCATGGTACAATCCCACAAGAGGAAATAAAACGAGAGAAATATTGATTTCAGGATTGGTAGATAGAAATTGATGATCGCAATATGTATGGAATATACTTTGGGCCCGTTTGTTATACTTTTTTTTAAAATAGATTTTATTAGTGTAATGTATTTTTGTTATAATTTATTAAAGAAATTTTTAAGGAAAAATTCAAATGAAAAATCCGTTTAAATAGTTTATCTTAAAATGTCATTCTAAGTATTTCATCATTTGGTTATAATTATTTTTAGATACTAAAATTTTGAAAAAATCTCTAAAAAAAAAATTATTTTAAATAGTTTTTCATGAAAATTATTTTTGAAAGATTGAAAAAATATGTGATTTTTACTATGTAAAATCTCGAACAATGAATATTTAAATTAGTGAATGTCAAAATCTCTTTTTTAACTTATATCAAATGAGTTTGAAATAACTTTTACTATTTTTGAGTAAATTTAAAAAAAAAATCCATTTTAAAAAATATAAAGAAAAATCCATTCTTTTTAAATCTAGAAAATCCATTTATATAGTGATGATTCTAAAGTAATTAATGCTCCGTCTTTTTTTTTCTTGATGGAACTAATGCTCCGATTATAAACTAAATTTATTAGACCCAACATTATAATATGTCATTTAAATAGGAAGTTGGTCTCTAATAGACAGGTTAGACAATTTGTGTTTAAATTTCAATCTAAATTATGATTTACAACACACTTAAAATCACAATCATCCAATCTTTTAGAACTCTAGAAAATTAAGTATGAAGTGCATTAATATTGGAATTTATTTCTTAAATACCTCCTCCGATCTCAAATATATGAAAAGATTTATTTTTAAGATTCATACAATCTTTCTTCAATGAATGAAAAATATAAATCTTTTCTTATATTCAATACCAGAGGAAGTAAACCTGATCGGTTATACTTTTTAATTAGTACTCCCTCTCATAGAGGCTCTAGCCAGCTGGGCGCATCTTGTACTTTTTAATTAATGTGGTAATATATATGCGAAGATTGTACATAAAAAAAAATAAAAATATATGTGAAGTTATCCCCACAAGAAATGTTAGAGGCAGAGTAATTGTCACACTAATTATTCAGAGAGAAGATTGTACCGACTAGATCCCAAAATCCTGGAAAACAATTCAATCATAAGCTTGATTTTCTTTAAAAAAATCATAAGTTTGATTTAAATACTGATTGATAAAAAAAAAAACTTAGATCAATGTATCTCAAAGCTCAAATATAATTAATACAAGTTGTGTTTTGGTTTAATCTACATCCTTTTTTTCTGGCAATGTTCAATTTTTTTAATACATATATGCGGCATTGTTTTTTTTTTTTTTTTTGAAATAATATATGCTGTATTGATGAAAACCTTAATAAGTAATAGTATTAATTTTCTAAAAAAAAAAAAAGTAATAGTATTAATTATATCATAGCAAAATGTTTAGTGTACACCACATGCGAGTGCAGTGGCGGATCTCTTCAGAGACCGACGGGGGCCACGGCATCCCTAAAGTTTTGCTTATATACTATATTAGATGTATTTTATTGATCAAATTCTGACTGTTGCAGTGGATAGGGGGTGCTACAATATGCTAAAGGTCGTGGGTTTGACACCCCCATGACTTCTTCTTTTTTTACATATTTATCTTTTACTCTTACAATCTGTATTAAAAATAACGTTTTTGATGGGATTCGAACTCATTTTCAAACAATTCATACCACTGTGCGAGTGTATAGACCTTGAATGAAGAGAAAAAAAGACTAATATGATAAATGAGATAAATTGATGATGAGATAAGAAGAGATATATATTTGTCAAAAAAATAAAATAAGAAGAGATATATAGAAATAAAATGAGACTCTTTAAAAGAAAAAGAAATAAAATAAGGTGTTAGATGAATGTATAAAAAAAAATCCAGTGTTCAAATATCATGGTCCTATCTTCTTTCAAAAAAAAAAAAAAATTATCATGGTCCTATCTCATAAGCCATGACATAAAGTGATAAAGATGAGTAGGTATTATTCTATGGTTACAAACATAAATGAATAGTAGTGTTTTCTCACACACATAAAAAAAGGTTTTTTCTTCAAAATACTAAATTATTTTGTTATAAATTTCTTTTTATTATTAGTAAAACTCTTTTATTGTATGTGTGTCCAAACACTACTAATTTATATTTGTGACCATGATAAAATTTCTCAAGGATGAGCTGTTATACTAACAGATAAATGGTAACAGTGAGATTAAATATATGAGATTTGCCATTAATTTATTTATATATAGACGACCATGCATGCAACTTTAGAATATGCATATATAATTAATACTATATATACATATATATAGGAAACAACAAAATCTCAAACCTTGAAATTAAACCTTTGTTTGTTTCCGTTCAATATATAACCTGATACAGACAAATTTTCCGGTAAGTTCAGCTAGATACAACTAATATTGAGCCAATTCCAAACATTTCATTGATTCTTCTTCAGTCTATATATCTAGGTGGGTAATCAAGAGTGAGATTTAATTTGAATTAACCGAGCCGAAATTTGATATATCTTACCCACTCCATCGTGTAGACTCAGCAGCATGCATGCATTTGTTCGAAATTAATCTTATAGTACATCATATCATATCGTGTATATATATAAATAATATCCCAACAGAACCCTAGCTAGTGAACCAAACCAAGACTTCAGCATCTGTGCGAGGTAACTGCCCAACATATGCGTACGCATGACAGCTTAATTGTTGTCTTGCTTGAGAATGCAATTTTTTCTCTAATGATATAAAGATTAAATTAAACAAAATGATACACGTGTCAAATAATGTTTATGAGTGGGTTAGCAGAAAAATGAGAGACCGAACAACTCTTTTTTTTTTTTTCTAGGTTGGGGTTTGAATCATATGATAAAATGGGGAGCAATTAGAGACTAAACAAAAGTTTAGATATTTGTTCCTTAAACATTCTCTCTCCTCTATAAATTTTGAGATTTATAAAGGGTGTTGTAGTAAATTTCATTTTATTTTCTTTATGCAGTCCATCGTCCTTTAAACATCGTACATGAAAAGAGATTGAGTCCTGATGGCTATACACACATAGCTGGCAACATACCCTTGTACACCCCCAAATGATATGGCAATTTTGATATTTCAACACTTAATTGAGGGCAGTTTTGTCAAAGCTCATATAAATCTTGTAAAAAAAAATAAAAACAGATCAAACAAAATCAACATTTTCTCTTCCTCTCCCTTCACCTCAGAGTCGTCTCACTCTCCTCCACCGCCACCGTCACCGTTCGCCGCTCCTTCATCCTTCTCTTCACCGTCGTTAACACCACTCTTCCATCTCTCTCCTTATCTCTTTCTCTCTCTGCCGTTTCTGTCTTTCTCTCGCCACTCTTTTTAGACGACGACGGTGGGGCTCTCACCACTTCATTTAAGTGACGGCGGTGGGGCTGCAAATATATGTTATGTCCTTGTCAACGACGACGTGTGGTCGCCGGCAACATGATTTTTTTTGCTACGGCGGTAGGGTGGTACACAAGTGTTGCAGAGAAGACATAGAAGGTTTGAGGTAAGAACGGCAGCGGCGACGGTGGTGATGGTGGTCATAGGGTTTGGATGAGAGAGTTGTTGGAGGTGGGAAAGAGGTTGGAGCATCATACCTTCTTCTTTCTTCTGGATATGATATTTTTTCTTTTTCTTTTGTTTTATTATTTTTTAATAATTTGTTTGTCATGTCACAATGTGTATGGGTACACCCTTTAAAGGGTGTTTGAGTATCTTTTCTCATAGAGAGAGTTATCCCTTACTTTAAACTTTGCCTTGTATTATATCCGGTGACCAATACTTATCTTATTACAAATCAAATGGATTCTATATATGTTTATATATTAATGAGTAGTGTAAGAAAAACTCATATTAACACTTTTTTCATTACACATTAATTCTTTTTCACACCGGTCTCACCGGTCACCACAGTATGTAGAACCCATTTTCAAAATGACGGGACCCATTTGAATGTAGCTCAATAAAATGGTGAATGTTGACAAAAAAAAATTAAAGTTAGTATTTCTATCGGTCTTCTAAATTAATTAACCACACAAGTTTATGAGGTCAATCCTTACATGGATCTCATTACTCCGAAGAGATTAATCTCTATAGTTGAATAGAGAGGATTAATTAATAACACACCACCATTTGCTAGAAAAGGATCGTCTCCCGTGAAAAACTCATGTAGTTTACTGCCGTGCTTGTATCCAAACCATTAATTAGACTCCCTCTTCTTTCTTAACATTAAAAACACATTCTCTCACTTTTATAATGGACGGCGAAGATCACACTTGAGAAGAAAAATGGGAGACAACTCCTCCCCCATTTGCTTCCATAAGGTTATTGCTAATCGTAATTACTAGCAATCATGCCTTCTGTAAACCAAGTCGTCGACTCTAAAATCAACCGGCCTATTAATACATAACGTCCAATCTTTATTAGCCCTTATGAACGTCCACTTTTAATTAATAATGATTGTAATCTAGTGTGTGGATTTTACCAATCGATATCATTTCAGCGATCATTGGGTTGAATTTCTGTTAGACGGCTCTTTCATGTAGGGACGTACGTAAAAAACCCAGATTTCCTCCTAATCTAACAAGGCTGCAACAATACAATTGCTACGTAGGTTAATTATGTACAACTATGGATTCCATTATCCCAAAAAATATTGCCACTTCTTTTCATTTTAAAACATGAATGAATTTAATCCTGAGCACCTTTCTACAAAACAAGTACTATGATTACTAGCTAGACTGACCCACTAATTTTTTGTATGTTTACTTGATCAAAAAGAGTATTATCATGTGATCAATGATATATGAATTTAATTCGTTTGGAGATTTCGTACGGTTGTGAGAAGGATGGAAATGCAGTATGTAGGGTTATATGTCTTTAATTTGTTGACATTGTGTATTGTGTATCCGCTTTCGCGGTACAAACAATTTGTACTTTTTTCTTGTTGAAGGAAACAATTTGTAAGTTTGAAAGGGTCCATTGTATTATAGAACCAATAAAAATCTAGAGGTAAACTCTTGTCATTTTTAATAAAACAGTAGTGAATATCATTATAAAAAATAGAAAGATGTGTAATATTTTATTGAAAAGGTATTACTCCCTCTGTCCCTAATTATAAGACCCTTTTGAAAAAATAACGGGAATTAAGATAGTGGATATTTGTATTAAATATGTTTGTAATTACTATTGTTTTTACAATTTTATCCTTTAAGAGAGAGAGGTGGTTTATGTTTTCAACATGTTATTTATTGCTGATTGAAGAAAAAGATGTATAATAAATAGGGGCATGTATGTAAAGAAATAATTAATATAGTTGGAAATAACAAAGGGGTCTTATAAAAAGGGACAAAAAAAATTCTCAAAAGGGTCTTATAATTAGGGACGGAGGGAGTAGTTATTAATAAATTTATGATGTCGGAGGGTTTTCATTTATTTCAGCCTAATTTTATTATTTATTTGTTTTGTTTTTGGTTTGTTATTTTCGGCCCATTAAGGTTTTGTTATTTCCCTATTTAAGTTTAATAGTTGTAGCCTAAGAGACAACTTTTATTAATTCAATAATATTTTATAGGCTTAAATATGTATTTCATCCTTGCAATTAGGTGTTGTTTAAAAATTGGTCTCTGTAATCGCTAATCCTGACAATTTACCCTTGCATTGTTTAATCATTTAAAATTTCGTCTCTCTCCCCACTTAATCACTGCCATACATGAAATTTCAATTTTACCCCTGGGTTTCCAATTCTTTCTTCAATATTTTGTCCTCTTCTTAAAGGCAAAATTGGAATTTCATGTGTGGTAGTGATTGCTACGTCATCGAATTAGTGACTTGACAGTGATTAAGTTGGTCAAAGGGCGAAATTTTAAATGATTAATGATTGCAAGACTAGTTTGCAAGGATTAGCGAATACATAGACCAATTTTTAAACGACCCCTAATTGCAAGGATGAAATACATATTTAAGCCTATTTTATATAAGTTTTCTCAATTTCTGATGGATTCCGCAACCCTATTTTCATAAATTCACCGTTTACGAATTTGTCTCTTTCAATCTAAGTTTAGCGCTTGCTAGTCTACAATTCCGTACTGCGTCAATTTAATACTATAATAAATTTATTAATTCCCTTGATTTCGTCAACGAGTTCATATATTTATACATAAATGTAGTTTAAAGTATAATCTTAATTAAATATTTGTCCTATTCATAATTGATTAAAGAGTGATATAAGATTTAATGGGAGAAATTAACTTAGGAGTTGGAAACATGAACACTTCTAAGGTGCTACCCCATTAATTATTAGTAGTTTAAGTGGACTTTACAGTGTCAAATTATTTCAAAGAAACATATTCTTGTTTTACTTAAAAGATGCAACTTTTAAGACCCACCATTAATTTACTCAAAATATTGCAATTTAAACGAGTTGATTCATCAAGCAATTGCCTTGAAAGTTTCTGCCACAACAATCTCTTATTCTCTTCCAATAATGGTGAAACTTGTTAAGGACACAGTTTTTGAACATATAAGAACTATCTAAGAAATGTTGTCGGAGATCCTAAGGTGATGTCAATTCAAATGTGATGTGAGACAAACATATTGTTAACATAATTAATCTTTACCGTCAAAAATAATATTTGGTTTATTTATTATGATTTCACATTAATAAAATTAAGTATAGTTCTTTGTATCTAGTCACTGGCCTCTAAAGTAGATTTCGATCGACATCGCAGCTTTATTTATTTATTTACATTTTCTAATATGATGAAGATATAATACTTGTTCACATACACATGCAGAAGAAGACACACTACTTATTGTGTATATAAACATATAATATGCTTTAATTATATTATTTACGCATAAAAACAACCACAACAAGCCACACACGTACTGTACTGCATGTCTACTAATAGTTTACTAGTATGAATTATTTTTCAACAACAATATATAAATCCACACTGAATTAACATGGCCCCACTAAAATGACAAAAATATTGTCTAATTTCTTGTCTGCTACAGCCTACAGTACCGTTTGTTAGGCTTAGGAGCATCTTAATTAGTCTAATAACCACATGATATTAATCTATTTGTGATCTATAACAACTGACAAGATGCTCATGTATAATATAATATAAACTAATTAATGTAACAACAATGATAAATATACATATTTTATTTTGCTACACACGTTCAACAACGTCTCATTTTCTCTTTATCTCTATTCTTTTATCATATTATCAAATTATCACGTCTATTATATCACTTTTTTTCTTTTTCTCTCTCTTTATTTTAAAATATATACACCCTCAAGATATGTGCACAAAATATTTTCTTAATGAATGCGTAGAATAGTAGTATACATCAACAAATTAAGAATAATTAATCCCAATGCGTGGAATGGAATTGATTGTTAAGTAGCACTCTTCATTTTCAACGTATCTATAGTTAATTTGAAGCATTATTCTAGCGAGTGCCAGTGGTGTCTAACGTTCCTTAATTATTATTATTATTTTTGATTGGAAGTTTCTTTTAAATTAATGGTTCTATTGATAGGATAATAACAGTGCTAATCAATTATTAATCAACTTGGTCAACATGTGTGTATTTTATAATTGCATCTATGTGTGTAGTGTGTTATGCTTATAAAAAATAGTTTATGTACAAATAAAAATATTACCTTGTTTTTACCTTCATATCCACTCACTTATGTAATAAATTTATTTAACAACAATACATAATTATTTTTCCCTTTTGGTGTTTATCGTTAGACTTAGACATATACACTTGAGCCTGGCATGCATGCACTTTCAGTTTGAGTCTTGAATTCCAACTTTGACTAAAATATAACAAATAAAAATTAGACAACACATAACGAAATTTAATTACGTGTAGCCTATAGTAGGCTAATCAAATTAAGCTTATTTATTTAATATAAAAAATAAAAATATAAAAGGAAATAAATAGCCTGACGATATAATATAGATTATAGGGTTGCCTTCCCTATTTTGGAATATTTGGTTGTTTCTGTTTGTTTTGAAGCACATGTTTTTTTCTACGAATTTCTGACATTATTGGAAGCATGCTGCTCCCTCTCTTGGAACAAAATTCTTACTCTAATCTTTTCTGTTACTAGCTTTGAAAAAAATGCATGAGTGTATATGTAGTGTTAATCAATAGAGCAAAAGTTACTATATAAAATATTGAGGTTATAATGACTTTATTACTTTAAAGATTTTTATAACTTTATCTAGCTTAAAAGGCTTCACTTGTTTCAGTTCAGCCTCCAGAACCGCAACTTTTGGAGGAAGGAAAAGAGTTTTTATTTTATAAGCAACATTATCAAGGAACTACAAACGGTAAAAAACAAAGTAGAAAAGTCTACTTCATTTTTTTTAAGGCTAAATATATATATAACGATTAAGAAAGGAAAAAAATAAACAAAAACAAGTGATTAAAAGCTGGAAACAAGCCAGTAATAAGACATGAAAACTAAGGTGAGAGAGACGACTCAACAAAAGAAACTTTACAAGAGATGTGATCGTACCTTATCAAATAGACAGTTTCATACAAATCACTCTCCACATGATGCATTAATCAATCTCTGTCAAAAAAAATAAAAATCAATACTCTTTCATTTCTATGCTAACGAATTCTCTCCCCAACAAATTAACCACGTACATTTGTCTATAAAAAAATACTCATGTAATCTCATATATTAAGTTTCACATTATTTGAAATTTTTAGCTATCTAATTATATCTTATTTTAAATATCAATGAAGCATTATATTTTTATCTAATTAAAATATCAATAAAACATTATATATAGTTTGATTATGATCTCAGTCATATTGATAATGCCAAGTTTACTTAAAAAAACAAAAAAACAAAAAAAAGTCAATTTACGTCAATTTTAACTAGTTGTGCAATATGAGTCCCTACGCGAAAGAAATTTAAGGTGACAAATACAGGCTAAATATTTTTTTAGATTAGGCTAAACATATTAAAAATAATAACAAATTGAATTTAACTAAAATTGAACTAACGACAAAAATTAGGAGGAAAATATAGAATCAATCTCAACACGTCTATAGGTGACAAGAGAACAAAATATTTTTTATTTCTTTTTTGAAAAAAGTACCATTTTTTAAGAAAATATTATTTACCAAATCTATATTTTTTAGGTTTATAAAACAGTATATATATATATATATTGATGGTGTTCGGGGTTCGTACCCTAGACCTTGGATATATGCATTGTCCTTACCAACTGAGCTAAGCTCACGGGAACAATAAATATATTCTTTTATTAACATGTATGTATCGTAACATCAAATTGTAAAAAAAAAAAAATATAGTTTTTTCTTTTTAACAACATATAACATCAATTAAAATGCACCAAACAGTAAATAGTTTCTGTGATTGTGAATATACATGTGATCTTTTAAATTGTCAACTTTCTCTCGGAGTTAGTAACACACAGTGGTTACTAGATTAAGAATCTTCTAGCTCTTCAATAATAGATCCTGGATAACCCAACCGACATTGTCAACGATTTGTAAACTTTTGGTTTACAATAATATGTGATTTCATTGCACCAATAATATAGAGAAATGATATTTGTACAACCAATTTCTCACAATTTTTTGACAACTTTCTCTCTCATACTCACATTATCCTCTTATTATCCCTCTTCTTTTTTCTCTCTCCATTGTTTTTGACCAATGAAAATAGAGAGAAAATAAGTTGTCACAAAAGTTGTCTCATATGGTTGTTCAAATAACACTACTCAATAATATAATATGTAAACTTCAAGTATACAATAATATATGCTTCCATTTCACTAATATAAGTGTAGTATAAATCAGAGATAATTTTTTTTCACTGCACTTACTTTTTCAGAGTATATCTCATAATATGGAGATATTTAACATTTTCTTCTTTTTCTTCTTCAATATTATATCAAATTAGAATGATATCTTTGAAACGTAATAAATTTTTATGAAATTAGTTTCATATAATGCTCTTCTGGCTATCATATAATGCATTTTCGATGTGTAATTCTATTACTCCATATAACAATATATTTGCTCTTCTGGAGCCTTCAATATTTTTTATTTATTTTTTACCATCAAATAAAATTAGTTTATTTTTACTCAAAAATAAATTAGTTTCTTTGTATCACTCATCTAAACATTTTTATAGTCTTTTGCATAAGAAATCTATCATTTACAAACAATATCCAACAAAAAATACATAAATTATTGTGCTCTTTAGTGAATTCAAGTTCTAGGAGCAATACTTGCTCAAAACCTCGAAATAGTTTATGCATACTTTTTAAAAGGAATCTATAATATAAATCTAATTTATAGTTATTCTGTAAACTAAGAAGATTCCCATTTCAAAACAATATAGTACGTAAATCTTAATCGTTTCAAAAGTAGGAATAATATCAAATCCATAAACACAATACATACTATTTTATTAGAAAAGCAATTATGTGGAGCATTCTACCCAATAATAATAATATGCACAACACAAATTATATACGAAACAAATAGTATGCATGATTCGATAATTTATCATGCGAGACTTCATCTTTTCAATCAATGACTACTCTTATGTTCAATCACAAATGTGATTTATCTTTCAAAGTTTTCTTGATATTATTTTCTCAATGTTGCTACTTCAGGAGAACATTCAAGAGACATAAATAATTTTTTTTAATTATTTTGATAGACCTTATGCTAAGATCAAATAGATCTCGTATATTTGAATTGTGTTTAAGAACTCCACAAACCTCCATGAGCAATGAGCAAGTAAAATCACAATTTTCCATTCCTTCAAGGATGATTTAATATTAAATTTTAGTTCTTCTAGAACTATATTTAAATATTCATAAACAATGATCAAGAAACTTCTTTATTTGAGCAAATTAATTCTTCGAGAAATACATTACATTCTTAACGTGCAACTCTTCAATACTTTTCTTTTTTAAAGATAAAATATATCTTATTTCAACCATAAATCCATCAACACCAAGTGATCATGATTTTTTCCATCCTTCGAGGATGCTTGATATTAAATATTTAGTTCTTCAAGAACTATATATATATATATATATATATATAGTCAGGATTCATTGACACCAGGTGTTAACGAATCCGTTGACACAAAATATTAACCGTTGATTTCGTTTGATCTAAAGGTTTATATTTGTTCAATTAAAAGTATCACATGATCATATCTTTTGGAGATTTCCATGCCATAAATATTTTTAATTTCTTTTTGGAATAATAAATATTCCTAATTTGATCTACATGTTTTCCTTTGTTCTCCAGATGATCCTCTTGTTATGAAAATGGAAAACAACAACTAAGTAAATTTTTTCAAAAATTGTTCATCGTCCATTTTATTATATTGTAATGGTGGTATTTTTTTTTATTTTTTTTGGATTAGCATAACATAGATCAAATATAGCTACTTGTTTTTAATTAAAAGATAAGCTTTCGTTTTGAAAAGTTATCTTGGCTAATCGTTAGCTTTCGTTTTTAATAAAATATAACTACTTGTTTTGAAAAGATAAGTTTTCGTTTTTGATTAGAAGAAGATGAACACAATGAAAATAGTTTTGAAAAGTCAAAGCATGGAAAATGATCAATCGGAGAAGATAGGGAAATTGATAGAACTAATTAATTCCCAAAAAAAAAATTATGAATATTTATGTCATGGAAATCTCAAAGGTATGGTCACACGATACTTTTATTTCAACAAATATAAGCCTTCAGATGAAACGAAATCAACGGTTAATAATTTGGTGTCAACGGATCCTAACTCATATATATATATATATATATATATATATATATATATATATATATATATATATATATATATATATATATCTCAAACCATCAAAATTGATTGTTTGCAATCCTTCAGGGACAATTCTTTTGATCTTCATATATATCTAGTTCTTCATAAATTATATATATTACACATGATCTTCAAACAATGATAAATATAATTTATTTTTGTATGTTTCTAATCCTTGAGGGATGTTTGTTTGTAATCCTTTAGGGATGCTTCAATGCAAAAATTTTTTTGGTTGTTTGCAATCCTTCAAGGATGCCTTAATTCAATTTCTTCCAAAATTTGAGAAGAATAAACAAAGAAATATATACTTGTAAAAAAAAAAACAAAGAAATATATGATAACCATATAAGTTATAGAAATTTCTCAACAAAAATTATATGCAAGAATATAAATACAGATCAATCAAGTTAACCATAATTATGAAGAAAGAAAAATTGGTTAAACAAATACAATCAAGTTAAACTTGAAAAATAATTTCACATATGATTCAAGACTAAATAAAAAATTGTGATAAAATGCATAATTGTGACAGAGATAAACACAATAATAATAAAAAAAACAAATAAACACAAAAGTACAACAAGTAGCATCAAATTGTCCCGTTGATGGAGCGATTGAAACAACAACAATGAAAAATAATAAAGTTACAATGCGTTGATGTTATTATCAAATAACAAAAGAAAATTATGCATTAATCTACAACTCTTTCATAATGCCTTTCACTATACATAAGCAATATATGTGATTATACCTTATATACATGGTAGTGTGTAGTTAAATAAACAAATCTAATCAGGCAAAAAGAAAATGGTTACAGGAATCCGAGATTTATCATGGCAATGTGATTTTTTTTTTTTCTAACCCAACAATATACAAAAAAAAAATTCAAGTCTGACCCCCTATAATTTTTTTTATCCATAATTATGTCCATAATGAATAAATAATCGGTAGTTAATAACGTTATGTATTATGTGTTCAAATAAATTAATATGTTTTTATTTATCATTATTATTTGTTGTGTTTTAATGTAAACAAATGGTGCAAAAAAAAACAAAAAACGAAAAAAAAATTAAAAAAATCAGTCCCGCCATTTGAAATGGCGGTAATGAAATTAAAAAATAAAAAAAAAGGTGGCCAATCCTGATGGGACATGTGTCAGACGGCAGCTCATTCCCGCCGTTTCAAATGGCGGGAATGGAGGAAAAGGACAAAAAAAAAAAAAGTGGATCATTTTAGAAATTTTTTTTCATAGGGGGTCAGACTTGAATTTTTTTTTGTATATTGGGTCAGAATTTTTTTTTTCTGGCAATGTATATTGTATATAGTTAGACACTCATCAAAATGAAAATGAACACAGTAACCGATACTTATCAATACAAGCAAGATATTACAAATCAATATTAGGAACACATATAAGCATACAAGGATCAATATTACCTCTGATTGTTAGAGCTTTCGTGATTATAACGTGTTATGAAATTGATTCTTAATATTGCAAGATATTATAAAGTATATAAAAATAGAGAGAAAGGAATAAAAAGAGAATAAGAGAGTATAGTGTATTGCTTCTCAAGAGTGTCTTTACATTACAATATATGTCATATTTTTAGGACACAAATAGGTATATGAATAACCACTTTACAATCCACTTAGTATCTGTTTGGTATAGAGTTTACAATCCCAAAAGCATGGTTGGCGTGATTATCAAAGCAAAACTACAATGACTTTATGAAGCTAACCTTTAGAGCTTTTGTACCAACGTGATTTTCCACTGGAGTTTTGAAAAAATTAAGCCATGCCATACACACACTTAGTAGTGGAGTTACAAGAATGTGGAAGGTTAATAGATAAACATCTGCTAATACAGGATATTCCTAACGAGTTTCACATTATTTGAAATTTTTAGTTATCTAATTATATCTTATTTTAAATACCAATGAATCATTCTATATATATATATAGTTTGATTATGATCTCAGTCCATAATGATAATGCCAAGTATACTTACGTCAATTTTTTTTTTTTGTTCAAGTACTTACGTCAATTTTAACTAGTTGTGGAACATTTTCTCAAAAAAAAAAAAAAAACTAGTTGTAAAACATGAATCCCGACGCGAAAGAAATTTTAGGTGACAAATACAGGCTAAATATTTTTTTAGATTAGGCTAAACATATTAAAAAAATAACAAATTGAATTTAACTAAAATTGAACTAACAACAAAAATTAGGAGGAAAATATAGAATCAATCTCAACACGTCTATTATTTTACTTGGAGACAGGGGAATGTATTATTTTACTTGGTCATGTTTCTTTGCAGAGTAATGTAAAAGACACTTGGAGATGTCATCTGGATCCTTATGTTACACAGTTCGTAGTGCTTATCATTTTTTGACTTCTTCGGACATTCCTCAGTGTATGGTGCAGATGCTCTAATTTGGCATAAACATGTTCCACTTAAGGTCTTAATTTTTGCTTGGATGTTGGTAAAGGATCGGTTGCCTACCAGGTCAAACCTGATGCATCGCGGAATTCTCTTAGATGCGGATGCGAGTTGTTTGTTAGGGTGCGGCCAACTTGAGACGTCTCAACATTTATTTATTTCTTGTGGTTTTTATGGCACTTTGTGGTGTCAGGTGCGGTCTTGACTTGGTGTTTCAGGCCCAGACCCCATTACTGTATCAGATCATTTCCTTCAGTTCTCTCATTCCGCAGGTGGAGCTCGAGCACGGTGCTCATTTTTGCAGCTTCTTTGGTTGATTAGTGTGTGGATCATTTGGAATGACTGTAATCAAAGGTTGTTCAACAATACAGGTAGATCCATTGATCAGTTGCTGGACACAGTCAAGCGGTATTCCCTTTGGTGGCTAAAAGCTAATAATGTTGTTTTTGTTTTTGGTTCCCAACTGTGGTGGTCAAGTCCTTTGATTTGTTTGGGACTTGGCTAATTTTTGTCTTGATTGACTTTGTATATTTGTAAATACTTTAGGCTTCCTTGGTACATCTTATACTTGGAGGTGTCCGTGTTTTGTTAATATAAGTTCCATTTTTTATTGTTCAAAAAAAAAATCTCAACACGTCTATAGATGACAAGAGAACAAAATATATTTTATTTATTTTCTGAAAGTTTTTCTTTTTAACAACATATAACATCAATTAAAAGGCACCAAAAAAAACTTTTCTCAGACAGAAGCGCCCTGACCAAGGTTGGAAGGACTCTCTCTCGTTCCAACAATTGTTGACGACATATACTAAGGCTTTTTGATTGCATCGTTTAATGAAGGCAAAGTCAAGGAAGCAATTTGATGTTGTGATGAAGATAAGAGCCCCCCCCCCCCCCCCCCCCCCCCCCCGACTCTGATGACTTTATAATTTTGATAATTTTGATTAGGGCTTATATGACCCTTAACCATTGTACCAAGAAAGCTGGTAGGCTACTATTTTGGAGTACTTCAAGCCTCCTCACATGGAACACTTCAACTTGCAGATGACTATCATCAGAGTTACAAAACCTTTTGTTGATTTTTGTAATTTGAAAATATACGATGAAGCTTTTGAAACTATTACCGGGATGAGTCACGACCAGGTCGCTCTCTTTAAGACGTTTCGCGGCACTACCTGAATTGTGCAAGGTAGACTAGCAACCGCGCCGTCTCCAGGATAAAACAGCCCAGATTCTTACTGTACGATTAAAGGCTGCACTGCCAGAAATCGCTCGAGAATGACACCTCGATATGGTACTTAGACCACTCTTCCGAAACCCACAATATGGTTCTTAGACCACTCTTCCGAATCCCACAATATGGTTCTTAGACCACTCTTCCGAAGCCCACAATTTTCCGAAGCCCACAGAAAGAGGAGGAGGAAAAGAACGATTCGTCAACACAAATCGCGGGAGATGAGAAGGGGAGAAAACCAGAGAAGAGTATTCGATTCTCAGTTTTGGAGTCAAGAATACTATTCCCGAGCTCTCAATTTATAAGGAGGATTTCTACTAGAGTGTGTGATCTACCCGATGTGGGACATAAAATTTTCAATTCACACTTTACACTAGTTTCTCCATCCTTGTGTTTACATTCCAAAGGCTCCACAAACTCACTAGTATACTCCAAGTTTTTCCAATATACACTAGTGTTCCAACACCTTTAAAGTCAAAACGTTTATAATAAGGTAACTACAACAAGTTGTTAAACCAGATCAATGTTTATGGGAGTGTTTGAGAATGGCTTGAAGGTACGTAGGGAATTTCAATGAATCATTGCCACAAAAACTACCCACCAACAAGAATGAAGACACTGCAACTTCCTAGACATCATGTAGTGAGATCACCAAGTGTACAAAATGCTACATCAACAGGAAGAAAGCAATGTTCAAAGTGGATACGAGATGCCAAAAAGTGATATCCAGGATTAGAAGGAAACCAGTGCAATAACCAATAAAAACAAACATGTGTGGAGCAAAGGAAAGTGGTAACCAATATCAAAGTAAAAACAAGCAAAAGATAAAGAGAGAAGACAAACAAACACACCAAGAGATGTTTACTCAGTTCGGTCTAACTTGACCTACTCTGGGGGAGAGATTGATTTCTACAATCCACTATCAATGAGTTCTTACAAATGAGTTACAAGAAATTAGCTTCAACAAACTCACAAAGAATAAACCTAATTTCTACCTATTTTCCCAATCTCATTTGAGCTGACACGCATGGAGACAATAGTGGCGGAGCACCCCCCTAACCCCCCAATTTTTTATTTTATTTTTTATATGTGTAAGTACATATATACCATTAAATTTAAATACAAACTTCAAGTGCTCCACCCAATTATCTTCACCTTCATGTGTATGCCTTGTGATTTGTTTACTTTAAGAACAAATATACTTTTGGATCTCATCAAATGATTGATATTTCATTTATTTGAGAAGTGTATAATACGTTAATTTTGAGACATTAATTCTAAATATAGCATGACAATCTATATTGACAAAGAAGTTAGTGTAAGTATTAGTTTTGATTCTATTTTATATGGTTTGAAGTTTTTTTTTTTTTTTAAGGAACGATTTGAAGTATTTTGAAATGTGTAGAGAATTAATTTAAATTTTTAATATATGTTTAAATTTTTGATTTTCAACTTTTATGTTTAATGCACACTACAACATAAATTTTATTTTATATATCATAGTTCATTTTAGTGCCCACTCGAAATTTTTTTTTTGCTCGGCCACTGGAGGCAACCAAAGATGACTAAAGCTTGTCAAAAGCATTGTCTCATTTCAACAGTCTCGGACTCCCTATTGCACAAAAAACATTTGGACATTTATGTTTTTTTTTTTTTCCTTTGAATTGATCCTTTAAATTTTTCCTTCAAACTAGTTATAAACCCATGCTTCGCACGGGTTCAATAATGTATTCGATAAAAAATTCTTTGAAAGAAGAGATGTTAAAACGACGGAGCATTGTGATTCATCATAAAATATGTATGGGCTGATTAAGAAAACATATAATTAGTTTATGAGATTAGGAATTGACATAATATTTAGGATGAAAACAATTGGATCCAATAAAGAAATAAGGATGTGTGAATTATGATTACATATTATCCAAAATTATAAAAAAAGAGTGTTGTTGTTATAGAGTTACCAAAAAAGAATTGATACTCATATTTAAAACAGATGAAATCAAGCAAAGAAGTAGCATCAGTGAGGAAGATAATCTAGTATAGGATTAGAATTAAAGTAATATGTTGAAAGTGCGAATCATGAACACCAAATATTTATTTGGGAATGACTTGAACGTGCATATTTTTAGGTGGCTTCTCTAGGTCAAAAATTAGCTTATCACCTACCTCTAACATATGTTCTCGGCAAAAGTTGAACCATTGGCCGCCTAAGTATTTTTCGTAACTTGCTCTCTTTGCCGACACTTATACCTTTTTTGAGCTTGTTTGTCGATGAGTGTGATTGTTTTCCGTGTTCCTTTTAGCAATGTCCTTGATATCTCATTTGGAAAGTGCTAGGTACAAAACAAATTGCAGTGTTAATTAGATGTTATATATATATATATATATATAGGGCATATCAAATGAGAGGAGTTGTTATAGTGAGAGATGAGAGGAGTAATTAACAACCATCCGATTAAATCCAACGGCTAAGATGCTTTCAACTTTAAAATATACTAAAACCATATGATTAATTTCCCCTTCTTCTCAAGCGTGGCTTCTCTTTCTTGTCCAGTTGCAAAACAAAAACTGCATCTTTCCTTCTCCCTTCTTCTCAAACGTGACTTCCCCTTGTACCATTTATGCAGCTATATGAATCGTTGTTTTTTTAGAGGAATAAGAATCGTTGTTGTTGTTGTCAATCTCTTCCCAAACAAAAATCAAATTAAAGACATAAACTTTTTTTTAAAAAAATCAACACAAAGCTTAGATATTCAACAATGGAGGCTTGCTATTCATGCTTTAATTTCAATCGAACAGTTCTCTTATTTGAAATAAAATTAAATACTCTCCTTCCATAATTTTTTTTTCTTTGTAATTTCATAAATTAATTTAATTCCTTAAAAAGTAGGTTGAAAAATTAGAATCCAAAGGTAGAATCAAAAAGTTTCCAATCTGAAAATCTGAAGAAGAAGAGGAGGAGGAAATTTGTGGACATCCAAGTAATGGGTTTGAAGAGGAAATTCATAGGAACCAGCAAAAGAATTCCAAACAGTACGAAGAAGAAAAATAAGGGAATTAATCACATGGTTTTATTATATTTTAAAGCTGAAAGCATCTTAACCGTTGGATTTAATCGAATGGTTATTAATTACTCCTCTCATCTCTCACTATAACAACTCCTCTCACTTGATATGTCCTCTATATATATATTTAAAACATTTATCAAAGCATTATAAAGATTTGTTGTAGGAAAAGAACATGTTCTATTTTGTTCAAGAGATTGAGAAAACAACATTATAATTAACATGATACTAATTGAAACCAATGAAGGAACCAACAATGTGCAGATTAACGTTACATAATAGTTAGGTTTATAAAAGAGACTGCAAGTGTCATAGACTAACCAAAAATGGATTTTGTCAATATTTACATTAGACAAAATGAAAAGAACAAATGACATTCCAAAGTCAATATAGTTTACGATTACAGTCCAAAGAGATACATCAAAATAGTAGAAGTTAAAATAGTTCAGCAGCAAAGATCTACTTTGGAACAACTTGAACGTGCAAGTTCTTCGGTGACTTTTCGAGATCAAAGATGAACTTACCACCTTCTTCCATCACACGTTCTCCGTAGAAATTGAACCATTGCCCACCCAACTATTTTTCATAGCTTGCTCTTTCGGTGGTAATGAGTATATTACATGAACTTGATCCCCATAAATTCGAGAAAGAAACCAAAAAATATAAATAAATCAAAATGAACACTAATAAGTAACATTGATAAATCATAAAGGAAATTACAACAAATCTTAACTAACTCATCTAACCTTTGCATCACAAATAATGAGCTTCATATGTTGATTCTCATTACTACCAGTCACAATCCAAGAATCCAGCACTCCAAATCCTATTTTCCAAATGTCCAAATCATTTTTGAGATCCTTAATGTAGTCATAATCCCTTGACATTGAAAGTCCTATATAGAAATACAATATACATCATTTCATTTTATTTACTTTGTTCATTCTGATATCGAAAGAAGCTAACATATTTCCATGTGATCAATTTTGTATCATCAAATCAACCTGATCTTAAATGCAGAAATTTAGGTATCACTAACTTTCTGGACCTAACTGATAGGACCAAAACAAATTTACACCAATCAACTTTCGTACAGCTCAATGATATAGGAAAGAATAAACCAAATATAAAAATTGTTACAACATTAGGATTACTCACAAAAACTAAAATAACCCACATGCATCAAAAAAATATTCAACTACAGTACCAAAACCTAAATAAGAATTGTGTCAAAACCTTACCATAACAAATGAATATTTTTCTACAGTCATGCAACATAATAATTTCTGGTACATAATTCACTAACAATTGAAAGAAGAAAAAAAAACTTAAAATGGAGAATCTTGAAGAAAAAAAAAAGGAAAAAAACCACATATGATGAAGCAAAAACTAAAACAGTGTCGAAAAATAAACCCCTCAAGCCATAAAAATCAGTCAACTCAAGTCATGTATGGTCTCAGAACCATGAAAAAAGGAAGAAAATGACCTCTTATGAAGAAGAAAGTGAAACAATGTTTCCAGCTGAACTTAGATACTGTTTGACAAAGATTTTTTACGGTCTAAAAGTTAATTCAAAACAAAGTTAAAATAAAGGTCTTTAAGAGAGAAGTTAAAGTTGTTTGTTTTCTTTATTTTTTTAGTTTTAAATCTACTTTTAAGTAAAATGTTGTTTGGCAAAATATTGTACAAACTTTGAATTTTTTTTTTATGGTGTCCGGGGTTCGAACCCCGGACTTGGCATATTTTATGAATTGTTCCTATCATCTGAGTTAAACTCACGAGGAAAAAACTTTGAATTTATTATGAATTAAAATAATAAATAAAAGAATGTTTAAAATATTTTCTGAAGGCTAAAAATGTTAAAAAATAAAAGATATTTTTTTTACAAAGTATATTTACGCAATAACGTTTATTTTGTGTAACATGAATACAAATCTGTATCATCATATAAATGACTTGTTAATTTTTTTTTTTTTTTTGTGGTTGCAAGAGTTTGAACCCCGGACCTTGCATATATTATCCATTGTCCCGATCAACTGAGCCAAGCTCACGAGGACACTTGTTAAATATTTGAATAGGAGAAACAATTTAAGGAGTCTAAAATAATGACATAAATAATATCAAAATAGTTGATTTTTTCTATTTCAATTATACTCTATAACTAATTTCGTTATAAGAATACCATATATTTGGTGTCTATCAAAAAGATAAGAATTTATATTATATGATATTATATTTGTTACATTGTTGGTGCCGTGGAAACATATATGTTTGTTTTTTTTAATAAGAAAAAGATATGCATAGTTTGTCAATTACAATATAAAGGTGCAATATATATATATATATATATATATATATATATATATATATATATATATATATATATATGTATGTATAATTTTTTTAGGCATCTAGACCTTTTTTGAAGAAAAGACATCTACAATTTTACATTTAATTAAAATAAAAATTTTATAAAAATAATCATAAGCATTATGCAACACCAAAAAAAAATTATACGCATTAGCGTAACAAAAAAACAGACACACATAAAATATTACTCTAAACACTAATGTGTGTGTATATTTGCGAGGTTGAAAAAATAAAATAAAAATATTTGGTATCAACAAATGACAGCGTGAATAAAAATATTTGTGAGGTTGTAATGATTAAACTATATTGAAATTAAATATATAAGTGATAAAAAGATAATAAAATTAAATGGAACCTCCTTAAAAAAAATTAAATGGAACGGTTCCAAAAAAATTAAACGGAAGTAACAAACATATTGTAATATAATATTAAAAAAATAAAAGAAAAGGTTCCCAACGTGAATTGAAGAGAGATGCTTGCGAAATAAATTGTCGAGAAATAGTTTTTTGAAGTAGCATTCAACAACTTTTGGCCAAAGCTCATTCCATTCAATTTTATGCATTAAAAAAAAGTACATTTTTTAGTAAGTACTTAATTAATATTGTATTTGGCCTAACTTCTCCTTAAAAATATAGAGAAGTTGAAAAAAAACCCGGGTCAAATGGTATCTTAATCTCCCACAACGGCAGTGTAGAAGCAACTTAATTTGGGAGAAAAAATTGAAAAAGAGTTAAAAATAAAAAAATTGGAAAATAGTTAAAACTTTTTAAAAATATAAAAATTGGAAAATAGTTAAAAAAATCATATGCATTAGCGTAACAAAAAAAGAGACAGACGGACATCAAATATTACACTAAACGTTAATGTGTGTATGTATATTTGTGAGGTTGAAGAAAGAAAATAAAAATATTTGGTATCATTAAATGACAACGTGAATAAAAATATTTGTAAGGTTGTGATGATTAAACGATATTGAAATTAAATATATAAGTGATAAAAAGATAATAAAATTCCTTTGAAAAAAGATAATAAAATTAAATGGAACCTCTTTAAAAAAATTAAATGGAACGGTTCAAAAAAATAAAATAAAATAAAGTTAAATGGAAGAAAAAAAACATATTGAAATACAATATTAAAAAATAAAAGAAAAGGTTCCAACATGAGTTGAAAAGAGGTGCTTGTGAAATAAATTGTTGAGAAGTAGTTTTTTAAAGTATCATTCAACAACTTTTGGCCAAAGCTCATTCCATTCACTTTTATGCATTCAAAAAAATTAATTTTTTTTAGTAAATACTTAATTGATATTGTGTTTGGCCTAACTTCTCCTTTAAAATGTAGAGAAGTTGGAAAAAAAAAACCGGGTCAAACGATACCTTAATCTTCCACAACGACAATGTAGAAGCAACTGAATTTGGGAGAAAAAATTGAAAAATAGTTAAAAAACATAAAAATGGGAAAATAGTTAAAAGTTATTAAAAATATAAAAATTATAAAATAATTAAAAAAATTGGTGAGGGGTAAAATGGTAAAATGCACCCATAAAAAGGTGAGGTGGCAACAACCACATCCCACCAAATATGAAATTACAAAAATACCCCTCTTAGGGGCAAAATGGTAAAATCATAGGGAATTAAATTTTAAATATAGTAAGTAGATAGATTGACCCTTTATGCTATATTAAGTTTGCACCATTTGCCTTTAGTTTATATTAAATTACGCATGCTTGTCCTTTAGTTCGAGCTTTTTCTCGAATTATTGTCATAAAATATTAAAATCTAATCCAAACTGTGAAGTGAGTTGCGTCCAAGCTACTTTGCAATCGGAGGAAGTTAAAAGACATTGATTGTGCAGTGCAGATAGACTTTTATCACCAAGTTTTTAGAGGCTATACATGTCCCAAAATGGTTGTTGAAAAAAATCAGAGAAGATAGATTGTTTATAAGTTTTATGAAGAATTAGTATGAGGGACATATTGTTGCAACATTTGGTAACTTTTAATTGCAATAGTCGTTGTTGAAAGTGTGACAAAGGACTTACAATACAAATATAATGTAATTTAAAGGTCCATATCGAAAAAAAATAACTTAAAAGATCAATCGAGGAAATGAATCAAACTTAAAGGACCGCATATGCTAAAATAAAATAATAGAGTGATATTGACTAAAATTGCTTTGATTTTATCTAACAACCATCATTCAATTAACCGTGTAAAGTTAATGATCTATATACATTTAATGGAATTTCACGTGCAAAAATCACTGTCCATTGTTATATCCTTGAACAAGGCCTTTATAAGCCCAAAAATACTTAACATTTTATTCATCATCATCTTCCACTTTCCCTCGAAGGATAGAAATAAAATTGATTGATTGTTATGTGTTTACCTGAAGAGGAAAGAGATAGAGTGAAAGACATGGCACTAGAAGCAGTGGTTTATCCACAAACACAAGATCCTTTTAGTTATGGAATCAAAGATTTTTACAACTTCAACTTCAACACTCTTGTTGCAAAAGAACAAGAACAAGAACATAGATCTTTCAGTTTTGTAGAAAACCAAACAGAAAATAATTGTCCTCCTTATGTAGATTGGAATAACAACAATAGTTCCACTTTTTCACCACCCCATTTGAATGAAGTTCAAGAAACCACTACTGACCCAAGTAGTAATACTAATAACACTCAAAACTTTCATGCTTCACCTTCTGTGAACACAGTTATTCGTCCAAAAAGGCGAAGAGCTAGAAGCAGGAAAAACAAAGAAGAAATTGAGAATCAGAGAATGACTCACATTGCTGTTGAGCGTAATAGAAGAAAGCAGATGAATGAGTATCTTTCTATTCTTCGCTCTCTAATGCCAGATTCTCACATCCAAAGGGTACTTACTACTTACTACTTACATAACATCACTTACAATATATGTTTAGATTAACGATGAGTTTCGTAGAATCACGGTGTGTCACTTTGATTTTAAACTCATCGTGATTATAACATGCAGTTACATGTTCTTGGTCGAACTTTAGATTACCAGAGCTCCCTTCTTCTAGAAACTAGAGGGCTAAGACAAAAACAAAAAACTGAGTGTGTTTGTTTATTTGTTGTTGGTGAATGCAGGGTGATCAAGCTTCTATAATTGGAGGAGCTATTAACTTTGTTAAAGAGCTTGAGCACAAGTTTCATTTTCTTGGTGCTAAGAAAGAAAGAGTGGTGAAATCTGATGAAGCTGGTGGATCAAACAACATGCCATTTTCTGAGTTCTTTACATTTCCACAGTATTCAACAAGTGGTAGTGTGTGTGATAATTCTAATTCTGTAGCTACTATTGGTGAAAAAGTTGGTGAGATTCAATCTTGCATTGCTGACATAGAAGTGACAATGGTGGAAAACCATGCAAATCTTAAAATAAGATCAAGAAAGAGGCCAAAGCAGCTCTTGAAAATTGTATCTGGTTTGCAAAACATGCGTCTCACAATCTTGCATTTAAATGTTACTACTATTGGTGAAATTGTTCTTTACTCTCTCAGTGTTAAGGTTTGTGTTTGTTATTTCTTTTCACTTTTTCTTGTTGCTTTAGATTTCTTTGAACAATTTTGGAAGTGCTTAATTAAAGTGAAAATGCATTGATTTTTTTTTTTTTTTTTTAGGTTGAAGATGATTGCAAGTTGGGATCGGTGGATGATATAGCTTCAGCTGTATACCAGACGGTCACTAGGATTCAACAAGAGGCAATGTTGAATTAAGATTCATTAGTTTTTTAACCTTATAAATTAAATCTATCTCTCTCTCTCTCAAGATATGTGCCTAGCTATTGTAATGTTTATTTATCTTCTATTACTCTATAAATTATGGGCTCCTTGAAGGAATTTTTTGGTTTATTCCTTCTTATGTTCTTATAACTAGATCCTATTGATCTCTATCTCTCTTTTGTTTGGGGTTGATGTGGAGAAAGTTATGCTATATTGTGCTTGAGACAAACCTAATATAGTTCTTAGTCAATTCTACCTACCTTGGTTGGAAATTGGTAGGACTTTGTCTTCTTCACAACCATAAGCCAAATTGTCATAATAGAAATTGACAATTTCTCAAAACAACATTGAATGAAAATGAGAGCTGAAGTGTTTAGGCTGTTGTTTTGTTGCATAGATATAATAATAGTCCTTTTTGTTTTCTTTTATTTGGCTGTCATGGTTTAATGAAAAATACTAAAAAAATCATAAAACTAAAAATTCTCACTTAGATTGGTCTTGACTCTTGATACATATATGTCTTGGTAACATCTGAAACACAAGTGGTTAGTTTGGTAGAATTATGGTTTGCCGTCAAAATTTTGGTAAAATCTCCGCTTAAAATTTTAACAAAATCACAATGTCAACGTAATATTTGCTTACTCGTCATCTTTAGGAACATGCATTAAAATGTGTAACATTTGATTAAAAGAAAATATAAAAAAAAAGTCGTGTTATTTATTATGTTGTGGACTTGCAGAAGAATGGTTTAACTGTCAAAAGAGACACACCTAGTCTGTAGTTTGTACTAAGTAGTAGGATTGAATTGCAGGAGAAAGCTGCGGAGCACAGTTTCAAAAGAAATAAAGCTTTCTCATTGAATTATTTTTTCCACATTTCAAAAAAAGAGAGTACACTCTTATTATCATTATCAAATTTACTAAGTTGAATCCAGGAATCTTTTGATGCATGTGTTTGAGTGTACATGTATTTTGTATTCATATAGAAGGAATTCTCACTTTTTTGTGTGTGTCTATAATTACTTTATAACTATTTAAAATATGCAAAACATTAGCACATTGGAAAATTATGGACTCATAAAGTACTACTCTATAGTAAGCTCGGATCCCTATGTAAAAAAAAGGTTACTTGGATAATGATGGTGGGGTTATTGAGCATCTCCAAGATCAGAATGAAAAGCATAAAGTTATACTATCTTAGTCCTTAATTATAAGACTTTTTGAAAAAAAAATTTGTCCCTTTTTATAAGATCCTTTTGCTATTTTTAACTACATTAATTATTTTTTTACATGCATGTCCCTATTTATTATACATCTTTTTCTTCAATCAGCAATAAATAACATGTTGAAAACATAAACCAATTCTCTCTCTTAAAGGATAAAATTGTAAAAACAATAGTAATTACAAACATATTTAATACAAATATTCACTATCTTAATTCGCGTTATTTTTTCAAAAAGGTCCTATAATTAGAGACGGAGATGTATATGCAAACTATTAGTACTAAATTTTGTATTAAACTTATAAAATAGAGAAGAATAAATGATTGTTTGAGTACCCAATTTGACTAACTTAGTGTGTTTGATTAAATTAATTTTAAAAAATATTTATATTTGAATACATTTACATTAGAGTAAGTTTAAAAAATTAAATTAAATGTAAAAATCACATTTAAAGGCCAAAAGTACAAATCTTTGCTTCAAGTTTTTTTTTTTTACTCTATTTTGTCTATGAGAAATGATATTTAAAACATCCATTTGGTGACAACTTTCTCTCTCATACTCATGTTATTTTTTACTTTATCTCTCTATTGCTATGGTTTCCGTGTCAATACTACTTTTTCTTTGTAAATTATGGTTGTCAAATAAGTTATCACCAAATTGATTGTTCAAATAACCACTTTTATCTAAATTATAAGCAACTTTTTATGATGTATGTAGTCGAACTATATACGATTTTAAAAGTGATTATCATAAAAGTCAAACTAATTTTATAATTTGGCGATTATTATTGATTGGTGATTAGACCTGAGTACATTAGAAGTAGGTTGAGATTACCTAACTTTAAGTTTGTCACTTTTTGAAGAGGTTTTGGCATGGTCTTTATTTTCTTTCATGTACTTTTTTTGGTTTATATATTGATTATTAGTGGTGTTCTTGCATCAGTTTTTCTTATAAAAAAAAAGATTGGTGATTTTATCATAATCACAATGAGTTATCCTATCCTAATTTTGCAAAAGTTACAAAGTATAGTTTCAAGAAATTACGGTGACTCAAAGTAATTCGGACAAGCACAATGCGATACCAAACATGCATTTGGCCTTTTGTTTTTTCACCATCTCATTTCCCTATTATAAATGTCAGATTTCACATGAATCGGTCTACAGAACCCTACAAGGGTCATAGCGTCCTCTTATACAGCTTAGCAAAATATGATATGATATAATATAAATAGTAGAGATTCATCGATTGTTGAAGAAGCTCCTGAATTGTAGTTCAGAAGATTCCAACTCTCAATACACCTCTTTTGTTTTCACCTTCTTGTTCTCTTGCGCGGGACTTGTCGTTCATATAGATTCCAACCCTCTCTCTCTTGCATTATTCCAAAGTTTGCTTGATAGTTCCCATTGATAAAAAAAAAAAAAAAAAAAGTTTGCTTGACAGTCCATTTAATCCTAATTTAAAGAAGAAAAACTTAAAAATATAGAAAATCAATGAGTGTTATGAAACTCATTGAATAATAGTCCTCATGAGTTTAACTCAGTTGATAGAGACAATCCATAATATATGTAAGGTCCAAATTTAAACCTCGCTACCAAAAAAAAATCATAACAAGAATAGAGAAGGAGAGAGAAAGATAGAGAAGAGAGATATTCTATTATTCTCTTCTGATGGACAAGTAGATTAGAGAAATATAATGACTTAAGAAACAAACTCAATAATATATGCATGAACTAATAGTATGATTCATTAACTCAATGGTTAATCCTTCAAAAAAAAAAAATTAACTCAATGGTTAAATAAACATCCACTTATAATATTCATAACAATAAAAATGATTTAGGTTATAATAAAATTTTGGCACCCAAAAATTTACAATCTAGCGATTATGGTCCCAAATAAAAAAAAGGGTTTTGGCCTTTTTTTTTTTTTTTTTTTTTTGTATTATGATAGCTATAATTATTTTAAGGGAGTTTCTACGTTACACCCTTCAATTAAGGTGTACCAGTACATCTATTTCATAAATCTATAAGTTAACGATAATTTTTATGTGATAAAGAGATATTTATCGACTTTTATATTTTAGAAAATATTATCTCATAAGAAAAAACATCATTTCATTTTTTATAAGAATTATACTAAATTTTTTAACATTTTATTGAAAAAAATAATCAATATTCACTATTATGAGTAATAAAAATTAAAAAAAATTGAATTTTGCTTTGCCGACACTTTTGAAAAATAAAATATAATTATTATAATTATAAATGATAGAAAATATTTTTTTCTAAAGAAAATAAATCATTAAACTATTCATTTAAATACACGGGTGTACCGGTACACTCAAAATTATCGAGTGTACCATAGAAATTGCCTTATTTTAATCCATTAGAATTTAAAAAATTTAACATTATTAACCCTAAGGGTTGGTTTGGCGGTCAAAAATTAAGACCTACGGATGCGCTCCTCTCTAGGTCTTATTTCGAATCTTCATTGTGCCAACAATACTATGTTCGGTCAGTCCATGCAGAGTTTTGATATGCATTGTCAACGAAGGTTGACCTAGTTGATAAGGAGTTGACTCACCCACAAGGTAGTGGGTTCAACTCCCGCTGTCAATGTGAGAACCTCTTTGATGGATGAACTGTAAGTTCCTCTCTAAGCGCTCTTAGAGCCTTGAGGTCTGCCCTACCCGTGGCGAGCCTCTGGAGCCCAACTCGCCTAAAATTTTGTTTTCCAAAAAAAAAAAAAAAAAGAATTTTGATATGTCTTTAATTGGACCACCCATTAATGGACGATGTGGTTGGTCCAAGGATTAGTCGATCCTTGAGTCAGATATCGAATTTCCAAAAAAAAAAAATATATCTTGGTAGGTGTTCTTTGAACCCTTAAAGTTTTATTTGTTTGGACCGAAATATCATCCCCTCAGCCGTAAATTTAAGTTTACTCCCCCTATCGAAATTAGACAGCAGTCCTTCAACATGTGGCAACATCAGCGTGTGAATAGACATATATAACACGCGTGACATCAGCCCACTGTGGGAGAGATTAAGTGCAATGTTGATGTTGGTTTCTTTGAAGTTGAAGGAGTACCAACTGCTGCAAGTTGTTTTCGGGATCATCATGGGAAACTCATACCCTTGCGAGAACGTTATTGTTGTTGTGTACTTGACTTGCCTAACTCATAACGTTAATGAAGAAGATCCGAACTCATACTCAATTCAGCACTAAGAGTTATGAGTTCTAGCAATGTAATGAAGTCTATTTTACCATTTAAAAAAGATTAGGCTTAGATTGCAGCACTAAGAGATGCAAAAAGAACATATGCAAAAAGAGCTGTTCTAGATAGCAGCATGCCAGCATGTACATACGTGACTAGCTAGTTATAGTAATAAATAGTGTGCAACAATAAAAATAGTCACTAGAAGATGCTGAAGAATAATAAAAGAGCAAGAGAGGCTAATAATTGATGAAGGGGAACCAAATTCATACTCAATGATATGGCTGTGCTGATTAATGGAATATTATTTAAATTGTCATAATTAAGATTGATTGATATCACCATACACTTGTTCTCAACATAAAGAAATGAGAGGACCCTTAGTTATATGTGCCAATTAATATTACAGAATAGTAAAGTAGAGCAAGACGACAGCAGATTGAGTCAAAGAATGTTTTATTGCTTTCTTGAATTATGAGGAACACAGACAGTACCAGATGTAGTTCTCATCTATGTACTTGGACCTGAAGGTGAAGCTGACCCAAAATATTCTTTTCCACACTGCAATAATATGGACTTGAGAAAACATTTTTTTATTATTTGGTTTGTGATTGTATATAATGCTAACATTCGAGTTATTCGTTTGTATTTTTCACATGTATATCTAGAGTAAGAAAAATACTAACAGATTAAGATACTAAAGCATACTATAGGAAGATATGGTGCTTTTGTATTAGTGGTCAGGTACACAAACTGATAAAAAAGCAATATGTGTTTCAAATTGCATTTATAAACTAATAATTTTATGTATTACTTCTCTTGAACAGGAAGGTAGAATATGTGTACATTTTTAAACTAATAATTTTATGGTATTGTTACACCAAACTGTTCAGTCAGCCTTTTATATGCAGCTTGCAAATTGATTTATGTTTCCATACATTAAAATTATACGTTTTTGCCATTATAATTATCAAAATGGGTTTTAATATATCTATTTAAACTAGGGGTGACACAACGGATGAATTTGATGAATATGGATTTAGATAAGAATGGATGGATAAAAAAAATCATTAGTCCATTATAATTCATTATATTTCTTTTGTTGAAAAAACCATTTAATCCATCCATTAACTATAATGTCCATCCAATCCATTCTTATTAGATTTTAATGGACAAATATCCATCCGATCCATATATTTTTTAAAATTTCTTTGACAAAAAAAAAATTATTATTATTTTTTTAGCAAAATAAATCTCTCTCTCTCAAGAGATGTGCCTAGCTATTGCATTGTTTATTCATATTTTATTATTCTATAAATCATGGGCTCCTTAAAGGAATTTTTTGGTTTATTCCTTCTTATGTTATTTACGTTCTTATAACTAGATCCTTTTGATCTCTATCTCTCTTTTGCTTGGGGTTGATGTGGAGAAAGTTATGCTGTATTGTGCAGCTTGAGACAAACTAATAGTTCTTGGTCAGTTCTACCTACCTTGGTTGGAAATTGGTACTTGGTATGAATTGTCTTCTTCACAACCATAAGCCAAATTGTCATAATAGAAATTGACAATTCCTCAAAAGAACATTGAATGAAAACGAGAGCTGAAGATTTTTGGCTGTTGTTTTGTTGCATAGATATAATAAGAGAAATGATATTTGTACAATCAATTTGTGATAATTTTTGTACAACTTTTTCTCTCATACTCACATGATGTTTTTATCCTCTCTCTTCCTTTTTCTCTCTCCATTATTTTTGACCAATAAGAAGAGAGAAAAACAAGGTTGTCACTAAAGTTGTCATGGAATGGATTTACAAATAGTCGTTGATGTTTTCTTTTATTTGGCTGTCATAGTTTGAAACAATGTTTTGGTAACATTTGAAACAAGCGGTTAATTTGGTAGAATTACGGTGTGTCATCAAAATTTTGGTAAAAACTACACTTTAAAATTTTCAACAAAGGCACGATGTCAACATGATTTTGCTGTACTTGTCATCTTTGCAAACATGCATTAAAATGGATGTTATGCCGTACTCGTCTCTCTCTCTCCAACTCACAAAAATGCCACCCTAATTTTAACCAAATAGCATAAAATAATTGGCTAATAGAAAAAGCATAAAACCAATTACTCTACCCCTAATAGAAAATAGTGGGAATCATTTGTAGTTAATCGCAGTAGCTTCGAATAGTAGCGTTAAGTTTTTATTTTTATTTTTAAGAAGCTAAATTAACTCGCCAAATTGATATGGGGATAATCAAACTTGAGACCTTGAGGAGAATCACACTCTCAATTTCAAGTTAATACCAACCTAAGTGGATTTAGTAGCGTCAAGATAAATTGCTCTCAAGGCTTGAAATGATTTGTGTCAATTGAAACCAAACATAATGCTTTTGTTTCATAGTTTGGGGGGTTTCGAAGGATTTATATGAATTTTTTAAATTCAATCTATATTGTTATAATATTCTTAAAATTAAAAATATATTAATCATAAGCATTAGTTTATCATTTTCAATAAAATTGTTCTTTCAAAAAATGTGAAAATTTTCTCCATTTCTCTGTATATTTTCCACTCCCAAAACTCTCCCCTCCCCTTCCTTCCAAACTTCCAAACCAAGGCTAAATGTAAACCATGTTTCACTACTGTCTATGTGCGTTTGTGGAGCACCAACGTGTATCCCCAGACAACTACTATATCTTGCTATCATATTTTCTAAATTTCCTTATCCACTTAATTAATCAATAGATATGGGGAACAGATTGAACCAGAAACAATTAATATTAGTTCATTGCTGCGTTTGCAATAACATCACAACCAATAAACAGTTTGATAGAAAGGATTCAACGTATCTTTGAACAAGTCATCGATAAGTCAACAATATTAAACAACAGACAAAAGTTAAGACTCTTCACGTTAATACTTGTTGAAATTTAGACTTATGCCCTATGAACATTTGTTAGCATAACCTTTTTCTTAATTAGTTTACACGATATTACAATCAATGGAGACATTGTGGCCCTTGGACGCTAGCGATTCCATTATTGACAGAGACATCTTTCCACCAAATGAAGGCAGCAATGTTGTGGGTTCATGGTCAGCGCAGGTTAACACATGAGTTGGGGCGCTCATGGTTGCGCTTCAGGAAGCAGAGGTCAAATCCAATCAGTGGTGTTACTAGAGTTTGCCATAATTGTGTAGGAAAAATTGAAATCAAAAGAAGTTTGTAACTTTGACTCCTCAACCTACTACTTTTATTACTCATGCTCAAAGTGTAATCAAAATCAAATACTATGTACATTTTTTACATGTATATCTACAGGAGAAAATACAAACAGATAAAGATACCATTTCTCATATCTAGAAGATACACAGCATTCTGTATTAGACTGCAGGAACAAAAACTCATAACAATGGAAGTTGTGTTTCAAATTGCATATATAAACTAATTTATAAACTAATAATTCTATTTGGGACTGAAAGGTAGAGTAAATGAAGTAGTACATTTTTATTCTCGATTGAAAAACTGATGAGCTAGGCTAGGAATGGTAGCAGTGGCACACCAGCCACTTTCGCTTCTTTCCAAGTCCCAACTGCACGATTGAAGAATTTTATTTAAAAACGATATACATTAGGATTATGGAAATTAAGTCAAAATATTCGGTATTGGAAAGTATAAAAAACACAAGAAAATATTGCATACCTTTCAAGTCTTGAGCTAGTTCTGAATTGGTACGCCTGACTCTTCAGTCAACTTCTTATAAATAGCCTGCAATTTTCTAGTTACTGGCCCTACTTTTCCATCACCAATTGTGCGCCCATCAACCTTCACTACCTGCAGGTGGTAAACAAAAGAATTGCACATCATATGAGAAAATAAACATCTACTAAATGGTTGCAAGAAGCTAGCCAAGTTTATTGAACATCAAATTTATGCGGTATTATTGTGCTAATAACAAGTGTAAGAACTCGCAAGGTATAAGGCACTTACTGGGCTTAGTTCTCCCATTGTTCCTGTAGTCCATACCTGCAAGGCAGTCTTCTAGTTATTACGTTGACATAAATTTGAATATTCAAACCAATAGAGAGAGGGAGGATTGGAAGTATGGAACATATAGAATATAAGGCTATTCAGTGCAAATAGCAGAAGTTCGCAGATTATTAATACTATATCTGTAATATGATCATTTAATGGAAATAAAACTACAGAATCCCAAATTGGAGTAAAATTAAATTTTGCTACAATTCCTAGATACAACATAAAAATCAGAAAGCAGTTAATTACGTCGATATGATAGGAGTAATATATTTACACATTGCGTTTTTTTAATGAACCAACTTCAATTCCAATTCCACAATAAATGCAATCTTGTGTCATGAACCGTGATCTCAGTGTGGTTCAAAAAACTCTAGAAATCAAGGAGTAACATTTGGCTACATAGCCCCCGTGAGCTTAGCTCAGTTGGTAGGGACATTGCATAATTTATGCAGGGGCCGGGGTTCGAACCCCGGACACCCCACTTCTCCACAATTAATTGTGTGAGCTCTAGCCATTAGGCTACCAGACCAAAAAAAAAAAAAAACATTTGGCTACATATTCCTCATTTCCATAAGTCAGCAACAAATACGTAATCAACTGAAAGAAGAAACAGTTTTCTAAAATTAACAGATTTCTGGAAAAGAATATATTATTGGTGAACCTCATCTGCGGTATGCACTTCTGACAGGCTGATTCTCCGCTCTTCTAAAATAAAATGCTCCTTCACCACAAGATCCATGACCTTAAATTTTGAGACACCTTAGTTCCGTAAATACCAAAATATAATAATAATTTCCAGATAATAAAATGCACTCATAAACAAATTTCCACATAATAAAATGCACTAATCAACAAATCTCATTGAGAGAAAAGGAATTTCGCACTTACAGTTGCTCGAGTAATGCCAGGAAGACAGTAATCAGCATGTGGCGTCAAAACACGACCTTTCTTAACTATGAACTACACAAAGTAAAGCAATGTGTCGGTCAAAATGTACATGCAGTCTACCATTGTCAGTTGCTAGCGAAACTTTGTGCAAAAATAAACACAAGGAAAATCTCTTAATTCAGCACAATTCTCAAATAACAAGATTTAACGAGATTTTATTACCATTTGGGTAGCAAGCTTAGAGGGAAAATAATCTTTTGCAACAAGATGGTTTTGCATAAGCTATATTAAATTGACCGAGTATGTAATCAATATAAATCATCAATACTGTGTAAATCAATAGTCTAGGAGTTGAACTCCAAGAATCAACTCCTTGCTATCTGGCAACCCTAGTGTATAATTATCAAAATAGAGAACAAAGACATTTAAAACAGTTAAATCAAAGTTCAAGACATACGATGTTCGTTGCATTCGTTTCAGATACAAAACCATCCTTGTCAAGCATTATTGCATCGTCTGCATTTGCATTATTGCCTTCAACCTGCACCAGACCAAATAACGACATTTGTGATAAACATCATACTGACATAAAAAATATGTTAAAACTAAGGTTTTTCCATAGTTGCACTTGTTAAATTACATATTTTCATATTAATTATTGCCCACAATATATATGGATATTGATCTAAGGATTAACCTATCCAAATTCAGGATTAGCTTAAAACAAACTCCCTTGTTTTTAGTATAAAATCTACCAGCAATAGTACTACTCATAACTTATTCCATTTTGCATTAATAAATGTAAAATTTCACGAGGTGAATAGCAAATTACCTTGGCCAGTATGTTATTGAGGAGATTATTATGATGTATCTTTGAGTCCAAACTCTGGTATAACAAACAAATAAAAAGGAGAACAAACAATCAACTAGACAGACCAAAAAAGAGTATGTTACTAGAACAAGGATGTTGTTGGTTTTGAATTAATCTCACTGATTAAAAGCTACTCCAACCGGTTTAATATATAAGCAAAAATAACTACTTTCCCATCCATTAAAAAAAGTAGCTATTCTCATTTAATGTTCTAAGAGTGATAAAAAAAAGTAATTATATTTCCCAAATTACCCCTGGTGAGAACTTGTTCGACAAAAATGAAAGGGTTAAATCTAAATTCATTAAAGGGTAATTAGGGAATAATAGCATTAAATATGACAGAAGTAGCTAACTTTTTCTTATATTTAAGACAACCGAACATAACATTTTTTTTCTTATATTTGAGACCGGAGGAAGTATGTTATAACACATTTACAACAATTATGAGATATAATAATATCAATTCAATTGTTTGGGAGTATATCCCAAACAATCCCATGCCAATTTCAATTATCATTATGAACAAAATCAGAGAGTTCCATACGTAAAAGAATGAAAATTATGACAAGAATTCCAGAGCATGGATTATTAAAATAAAACCCTTCAAATTAACAATTATACAAACAAGAAACTTACGTATGGTGAGTTCCTGCGCGTGGTGGCAGTTACAAGAACTATACCACGCTCGTTATCATAAACAGGGGGCTTCCATTCGGCAAGCACTGCATAATTCATTAAGGACCAATTTCAGTATAACATATCCCACCCATTAGAAAAGCAAGTTGTTGACAAATGAAATAATTAAGGTTTTAAACTTACCAGCTTAACTTGTTAATCTTATTAGCATGCCAAGTTCATTAAATGACTCGATTAACCATCATAAAAAAATTACGTAAAACCCTAAAAGAACCCGATGGAACTTTTTTTTTGACAAAAAGATGGAGATTAGATTGCCTTGCAAGAGTTAAATTAGATCGTCCATCATGTCAAATCACATAAGACGGTTGTTTTGCAACCAAAACATTAATTTCAAAGTTTCCAATATTGAAGTTCTTCTCTAGGATATTTCTTCCTATGATCTTCTTGAATGCTAAGTTATGCATTCAATCAATATATCAACAACAACAAAAGTTGTTTTTCCCACTCATTGGACTCTGGCAGATGGATCAAATTTTTCCATTAGACATTTTCTCACAAACACCATTCCCTTGAAAAAAAGTGGAAATGATAGAATAGATTTTGTTATATCGATCCATAAAATTTTCTAATTAATTCCAACATTGACATGCATATATTCTGTAAAGAACATAAATATATTGGTACCAGTATCATTATTACTTATTGAAGGATAGGTTGTTGTTACCAATTAATGTGCATCCATACAGATTCAATGCTGGGCTCATCCCAGAGGTAACCTAGAAAAGAAGATAACATAAAATTGGTAAGTGGTCGGTTTCGCAACCGAATTAAATATGCTTGATGGTTTCACAACTTCGGTTTGCAAGGTTTCATTGATCAGCCATACAAGAAGAAAAAGATAACTCAAGCGACCGGGTTTAAGTTTCACAGTCTTATAAGAAAATAATATCCGGTATGAACACAATTCCCATTGAATAATTTTCTAATTCCCCTAAATAGGTTCCTAAACTAAAAAAAAATTATAATCAGGCACTAAACTAATATATTTGTAATTACTCCCTTGTAAATTATGCAAATAAAGAATTACTATATAATGTCAGCCATTTCCATGTCAAATGAAGAATCAAACCGAAATTTAGAATTATTAGCAAACAAACAATTTACATAAATTAAACAAAGAGTCCAAGAGAATAAAACCTTCTTTCCTCGTGTTAGAGAAAGTCGGATGTGGGCATTGTCAAACATTCCATTCCTAATCAGGGTTTTGAAAATAGCTTCCTTAATCTGCAATATATGTTACAAAAACATTCATCACTACGAATTATGAAGAAGTAAACAAGAGCGAGGGTAACTGAATTAGCACTTGGTTTCCGGTAAGATCCAGAAACATCAAACACAAAGCCAATCAGGATATAAAATGAGGTAACGGTCTAAGAGACATGTGATGGATGACCAGAAGCCATCTTCAGACTCACCTCATCTCGCGATGGAACATTTTCAAAAGCCAAAGCTTTAGCTGAATCCGATATCCTGGTGAGATATATGAAAATCAATTACATTAATGAAGAGCAGATGTTTTTACAAATAAAATCATCTAATCAGTACAGAATCAATAACCAATCTACAAGGTTAATCAAATTGTTAGGAAATGAAACCAAAATACATAACTGAACGGAATTGAATCTATGCTTGTTTAGTTAATCAGCTATTTACATTATCGATTAAATGACAGCTCCAGATATCAACTTTCAATTTCTCAAGTTTGTAACACTACATACCTATCTAGATGTTCCTCAAGTTTAAATATCTTTTTTTTATACACTCGAAGACCCTCCCAAACCGAGTCACCACCTTGGACAACTGAATCAAACACCGAAACCTGATATATAACAGAACAAAAATTTAAAATCACCAGAATGCGTGCTCAATCACATAAATCAAGCGCCTTATTCTGGTTAGTAGAAACTTCAAATGTTGTAAACCAAGTACCTTAGCACTCTCACGTGTCACAATCTCATCACCGACCCAAGCGAGCAATTTCTCATTTGCAGGAACTGGAAGGTCAGGATGAGGCAAAGGAGAGCTCAGAAGGGATGACTTCTTCTTTACATGACGCCGAAGCATGTTGTAAAGAGGTAGACTTTGCTCCAACAAATCATAGAGAGAAAAGGGGAATGGCTGAAAAGGAAATAACAACACATCATAACTCACCAGGATTTCCCCCAGGCCCCAACCAATCATAAGGAAATATATGGGTTTTAATAAAGTACATGGAAAGAACGCACATGGATAGCTATAAAACATCAACCTTGTGTTCAATTGCGATAAGATTAAGCTATACTATTTATGCACAAATGTGGAAACATTGAAAAAGATTTCGGTTGTTGCTGCAAATGATATAATGACCTGGACTTCTTTTAACAGGAACTAAACAGAAGGCATTCACAAAGCAACTGCATACCTCAGTATCCTTTCTTTGTTCCTTAAAACCAGTAGATTTATGTACACCATTATACCACCAAGGGGCCCACAAGCCATCTATTGGTTTTGGACCTGCTTCCCAACTGACAAGTTTAAAATTGAGTTGTCAATTCCCATATAGGTATGCATTAACATTGTTGGTTGAAAAGGATGCTTTGACAAAATTTAGCATCGCAAGGCCATGACTTGCAAAATGAACACTCTATACCTGAGCATTGCTGGTTGAAAAGGAATCTCCAAATCATCACAGAGACCCCGTATAGTAGCCTGCAAATTAACAAGATAAAAAATTGAAGTAAGATTAAAAGCGGAATTCAGGTTTGCATAAAAGTCAATCTAATGTATCAAGAAAAGCATAAAACTTACATAAATTAGGACATATAGAAAATTTTCAAGACATGTTGAAAGAATAAGGTGAACTTCTTTGATAGAGTTTCATAAAAAATTTGGTGATCTTTCAAAAAATGTATTCTGGTCTAGAATTTGTTATGTGGTTTTGGTGAAAAAAACTTCCATGCTAACAGTACAAATTAGAGATTTCATATCCTTAGTCAAACAAGGGTCTAGAGAGCCGCTAATAGACAATATAAATTGCCATTCTCTTCCCGCAGGGCAAATAGATGCATATATTCCGCCTATTCTGATTCCTCTGAATTTATTTTCATCTCATTAAATGAACAGAATGTGATCTTGTATTTCATACTTAATTAAGGAATCAAAATCAAGCATGTTCAAAAACTGAAATACCTCGGGATCTTTTTGAAGTTCTGCAGCATCAATAACAGGCGGTCTTTTTCCATTCTCGCAGAGTTCATTATAAATAGAAACAAGCTCCGCCAAACCCAACTCAAAGAATGATGGAGGGACAACCTTGTCAAAGGATGGCTGGAGGAAAGACAATGACATCATCAGCCATTGAACAAGCATATGGGAAACAAAAATAAATGGAAGTTGTTTTCCTTTTTTTTATTCATAAATAAGAAATAAGAGTGTTACCAATATGTCAAGAGGATTTCTTATAAGAATGAAGTGCTTTCCTTTTTTCACTAGATCCTCCGGCAAACCAAGCACCCTTTGTTTTGATATATGCTGAAGACAACCAAGTAATGATAAGTGGTATAGTTATAGATATTACAAATCGAATAACTACCAACAAGGTATTCAAATTTGATTGGATTATTTCTTCAAAGATTTGTCTTCAATGCAGTCAATCATGGAAAATAGCGGTTTGTTTGAATTCCACTATTGTATGGTGCTACAGCGCCGCTAATTGACAACACTTTGTACCAAGGACAAATAGTGTATCATGGAACATTAGCGGTTTGTTCAGATTCCGCTATAACCGCTATTAGACAACAACACTTATCTCTTTTAACAAGCAGTACTGAGAACTCGCAATTTAAGCAACAAAAGAAAACCAAATAGTATCTAAAAAGTTCAAATAAGATTTTAGTCTCTGTCATCTGTTGCTTTCAGTCCTGACGTCATACGTAACTCAATATAATCACACCATGTGCTGCCATGTGGCTGAATAAGCTAACATTAGGACTAGGGTGTTTGGTTTCAAGTGCCAAAAGCAATTCTTTCTTTTTTTAGAAATAAATTGTGGGGACTAAAAGCTACTATTTCTAGCTTTTGATTCTAAAATTGAATCTAACACACAAATTTAAATCAGCTCACTTTTAAAGGAATGTATCTAAACACATAAATAATTTTAGTAGGAATGAATATTACAAAATCAACTCTTGTCAACGCAGAACCAAAGATACACTAAAAACCAACAGATTCTGAATTTCCAGGGACTGAACCCAAACAAGTTAAAGGAGAATGCAATTTACCTTACAGAATCTAAACTTTTTGTTTCCTGAACCGTAAATTAAGTCTTTAACAACCTTATTTCCATCAGATTCCTGTTGCATACAATTGAAAGAGTAACAGAAATGAGGGAGGATTTTAGGTATTTGAATTAAAAGAGAGATAGATGAGAGAGAGAGAAAGTAACCATATTGGAGAGTAATTGATCTCTATAAGGTCGATCAAAACCACTAACACGGAGGAAATGAGAATAGAGAGGTTCATCAAGGACATCAATATCATCCCTTTGAGAAAAAGAGTACATGAGACTTGTGCTTAGGGATCTTGGTGCAGACCATGAGTGAATCACTTCCACCTCCATCTTCGCTTTCAGCAATGTATTCCAATTTTTGGATTATAAGAGTGTCCAATGCCTCAGGATCATGTAATAAATTATAATCAATGCAAATCAATGCTAGTAGGAGTCAACTACAATAATGTATATACTTGGAACGCACTTCCACACCGGTCCACTCAAATTTATATGGAGACCACATCTATGTAAAAAAAATAATTCAAGAGATTTATCTAAATTTTAAGTCAAATGATTTTTTTTTAGGAGAGATAGAAGAAAAACTATCATTTTATTGAATCAAACAGTTATTTATCGACATTTGCATTTTAATAAAGATCATTTTATAAAAAAATACTATCATTTGGAAAAACTATCATTTTATTGTTTATAAATATTATACTTTTTTTTTTACATTTTATCGTAACAAATAAGAGTAATAAAATTTTAAAATAAAAACTAAAATTTTATTTTGCTGACACTTTTGATAAATAAAAATTAATTATTCAAAATTTAAATAAACTAAAATTCAAAATTCAAAATTTAATTACACTTTTGATAAACTAAAATTCAAAATTTACGAGTCTAGAAGTCAAAAACAAGTAGACTCGAACATAGGATGGTTTTTGTGGTAGGCTCGTATAAACTCGCATAGAATCGCATGTCTAGAATGTTTAAAAAGCAATCTTTTTATATTATTTGTGAAAAGCCAAAATTACGGTCTAAATTCCAAATCAAACAATAAATATGAATAGAAAAAACCTAGAATCTTATAAACCTGGAAACGAAAAGTTACTTCATTTGAAGATATATTAATTCTTATGAATGAGTGGATAACTGAAGATGCTAATGAAGAGAATGTTGTGCAAATGCAAAATCACGACATGTTGAGCAAGCTGATGTTAATGTTAACAATGTTGTTGGAGCTGATGTTGTTACTAATGTTGTTGAAAGTGGTGGTCATGGTGGCAATGTTGATTTAAATGAAATCTCCATGAATCCAAGTTCAGTTAATGATGAAGGTGTTTCTTCTGGGACAGAATTTGATGATGATGATGATGCTGACGATGATGGCCAAGATGATGGTGACGATTTTGATGATGATGGTGGTAATTTTGACGATGTGCAAGATTTTATTTGAGCTTTGGATGTTTGAAGACATTGTCATATATGTTTTATGTTTTATGTTTTTTTTCTTTCTTTCTTTATGTAGTAGTCAATTGAAAAGGAACTAGAACCTTATCTACTTACTTTTGAAAATTTACTAGCTTTATTATGGATTTTCTTTTGTTAACAGGTTGGTTATGGAGTTTGAATTTTTATATTAATTGGTATTTTGTTATATATATATATATATATATATATATATATATATATATATATATATATATATATATATATGTGTGTGTGTGTGTGTGTGTGTCATTCATGTGTCACTTACATATTTTTAAAGTCGTTTTTAATTTTCCATAAACTCGTACGAGTTTATGAGTTGAGTCAATGAATCGAGTCTACCGATCCTTTTTGAGTCTGTTTAGACTCACAATTCTGACAACCTTAGATACCGGTACTCTAACGCCCAGTTCGCACCTAACCCGCACATATATAATTTATATTTATATATCATTAAAGTTGATTAAGTGTAAACATTTTTACTATTATTTAAACCTAAACTTTTTTTTCACATAACTACCGATTGACTTCTCTTCTTCTTTTGTGCATCCTTTTTTTTTTTTTTTGTCTTCTTTTTATCGCATATGGTTCCAAATACAATTGTTGAATCATCTTTAAATTATTTGTTAATTGTTAAAAAAAAATTGTTGTCTTTTTAGTTTTAAAATGTGCGTACAAGCATTATTTACAAATGTTGGTATGGAGATGGACACTATATATAGTACCCTACTCATTGGGGGCCATTACCACCCCTGAAACAACAATAGCAAGAAACATTTTTTTTTTAGCTGCCTTGTTTTTGGGTCGTTGATGCAATAAACTCACATAAACGCAAATCCAATACTTTTTGTTTTAAAAAAAAAATCAGCTACGTCTCATACAACACTCATAGCCTCTTATGATTATTCAGCAGACCTCATCGTTATTTTTCCTTGTTCACCATACATTTTAATTTTTACAGGCAAAATTGTATTTTTGGTCCCTTAACTATTTATGCAGTATCGCTTTGGTCCCTTAATTAAAATTCGATTTATTTTGGTTCCTTAACTTCTGTCTATTACACATTTTGGTCATTTCCATTAGTTTTAATTCAAAAACGTTAGATTTTCTTCATTTTCTTCCAGAATTTTTATGGAATTTTTGTTGTTGAAGGTTGATGGAGATGATATGAAGATGAAAAAGATGAGAAGAAAATGAAGAAAACCTAACGTTTTTGAATTAAAACTAACGGAAAGGACAAAATATGTAACGGAGAGAGGAGTTAAGGGATCAAAATAAATCAAATTTTAATTAAGGGACCCAAGAGATGCAAACTAAATAGTTAGGGGACGAAAAATGCAATTTAGCTTTTTTTTATATTACGGCTTCTCATCGTTTTTGTTAACGTTTCAGTTAAGAAAAAGGTTGTTCTTTTATATTATTATTACATTTCACTATTCCTCACTGGTTTTACTTGGGTTCAAAAACTTAAAAAGAAAGGAAAAAACCAGTTTTGTTTGGGAAAGATCAATGCCTCCAGCCGAATCAACATCATAAAGTAAAGAAACCAAAAGATATAGAGATAGCCTGACTCTTCAGTCAACTTCTTATAAATAGCTTGCAATTTTCTAGTTACTGGCCCTACTTTTCCATCACCAATTGTGCGCCCATCAACCTTCACTACCTGCAACTGCAAGTGGTAAACAAAAGTATTGCATATCATATGAGAAAATAAACATTTACTAAATGGTAGTTCTACTTTCTCCCTAATACATTAACTTATGATCTCATGTTTATAGTGTGTTCAACCATTCAGAGTAACATTCTCATTTTCATAGAACTTAAGCCTTTGTTAGCCCTATGCATGCTACCTAGCATTCCATTTAATAAACCATTTCTAATATTATGTCCATGTGGTTAAAGTTTTCCCTTTTATAGTCTTTTGTTATGAGTCTTATTCAACTAGTTTAATATGCATATACTGCAACACGTCTATGTCCTATGAAGCAAGTGACATTTCCTTTTCCCTGTTATAAGGTTTAATTCTTTTTAGTCTTTAAATTATTTATGGTTAAATATGATTTTGACCCTATAAATTTATCAATTTTTTTCATTTTAGTCTCTCTAAAACAAAAAATATCAGATAAACGAATACTTTTATACTGTGTTATGTACCAAAATTAATTTTAATTTTACAGTAAAATATAGAAACCTTAATATGATTCTTATAAACTGAAATGTTATTTTTTCTTTTAAAATTATATTTAAAAAAAATATAAAAGTTGATGATACAATGGATTTATGGAGATTTATAAAAATTGGTTGGAATTAGAAATGCTTTGTTGAATATAAAGACAAGTTTAGAATGCAATACCACTCTTTTAAAAATGAAGATTTGTTGATTTCAATTTCTTCTTCTAGTGAGGTAGCAAAGTGATTTGTGGAGTTTAGTAACTAAGGAGGGTGTACTTAAAGAGTTTTTTTTATGTTCAGTTGCTCTCACTCTTTGTACTTGTAGTACAGTACAGTACCTACCTCCTTTCCTATTTTATTTGCTCTCTCCCATCCTATTGGTTTCTTTTCTCCCAATGTTTTCCTATTTTGAACTTTGCTGAGTCACCTCCACCTCCCACTCTTTACTTGCATTATTGCTTTGGAAGGGAGAAAGTATAGATAGACAAGGAAAATGTGATATTTGATGGAAATGGCAAAGAAGAATCAATTCAATCCACTACAATTGTTGCATGTAATTCCTCCATTAATTCTTTAGTGTTTTAAGGTGTGATTAATGTTATTTGACTCTATCAACAATAAAATGCAAATTAGCTTAAGTGTTATTTATTTATATTGGTGAATAACCTTGAGGTATTAGTTGAAGATATTAGTATGCATGCCAAGGTGCATAAAACAAATTGAAAATAAATGAAAGACTTTAAATTTCATTTTTAAACTTTCCCTTCATTACAACTATAGGAAGAAAAAAATAGTATTCTGTGAACAAGCTTTATCCAAATATAGAAAATCTATTGGTCACAGTCACAGAGATTTGGAAGAATTAAATATTGAGTTTACAAACTTGTTTTCAATTTATTTTCTGTAGAGAACTTTGAAAAAAAACTGGAAAATATTTAAAACTACAAACAGAAAATGAAAATGAACAATTGGAGGATGTTGTTTGTGTTTCAAGAAATCTCCTCTTCTGTGAGTGGTGTACCAGGGACAACTGGAACAAAACCCCAGCCACCAAATATGGGTCTCATAAAGTTATCATCAAATTGCCTCCAAAAGTAGTGAACTGTAGTAGCAGGATAACGCATCATCCACCTCAGGAATGGCTGATTGTTGCTTTGTTCTATGGAATCATTACTTTCAAGAAATAATAATCCCAGCTCCTCATGATAATCGGCGGAATCAGAAGTTGTTTGTTTTGAATGCTTTAGTAGCACGGCCTCAATTAGAGGTTTTGTTATGGAACCAAATACCTGTTTGCAATGGAAGCTGCCTTATCAGTATTTGCAATTCATATTAGAGATTAATTTTGATGCAGTGTCAATGTAAAAAATTGACACTGTCAGCCAATTATAAATCATCATTTGTATGACTTTTAAGGGAGATATGATTGAAGTTAAATATTTGTGTTGATTGATTGACAGTGTATAAAATCTGTACACGGTCAATGCATATCAATTAAATCCTTATTTATATTTACAGGCATATGAAACCTACCATAGTACTAAATAAGACGAGGGTTATTGTTGAAGTGATCATTAATGCAGAGTCTTCTTGTGATGTTGTCTCGGAATGTGAAAACTGCATTTGAGAGAAGAACAGATCAAATTTCTAACTTACAATAAAGATTTCAGAAAAAGAATGAAGTTACAGCATGTACTTGCCTGGTTGCAAGACAATGCAATAGTCACTGCACCTCTCATTAGTCCTGCCCACCATATTATGAACTGACATTTTGAACAGTTTTAGCAGGAATTTCAGTGAGAACAACTTAAAATCTTAAGGCTTAAGGGAATCAGAATCCTGCAGTTATCACCTGAGATCGAAACTCAATTTTGGCACTCTCTCTTGTCACGAAGTAATTTGAAATGTTTGCAATAGGGAACACAAAAGCTGCTCTTCCAATCAAAACCAATGCAAGAAACGTTGAGCTGACCGCAATTGAAGTTCCTATGCTGCACCAACATGATAACGTGTTACAAAAATAGTATAGTAAACTATTGGTTTTCTTCTTTGTTTGACGGTGCTTTATGAACTGAACATGGTTGCATCAGCGGTGATGAATATCCTGTATGAGGCAATGGCGGACTTGTTATTAGGTAAGTTTTCAGATACCTGGCTTTGCTTGCTTTCCAATTGTCAATGTCTAAAGCATCCATGCCAACATATAGAAAAATGAAGGTTTCAGAAATGAAGGACATGGTTGCAAAGGAGTGCCTGAAATTGCGAAAATAACTTGTAAATTAAGATTCTATGCAGTTTCTTTTGTTTTGTTTAATCAACTTTTTCGTATTTCTGTACAAATTTATTTGTTTAAATAAGATTCAAAGAAGGAAGCATCAAAAGAGATTGTAGTTGGTATTGCATTACCATCTTAAGAGATTGATCAACATCGTACACCAATTTTTTTTTTCCAGATAATAAAGTTAAAGATTTGTCGAAAAAAATAAAGCTAAAGATAATGTCCTTACTTTGTTGTTGTCCTTGAGTTTCCTGTAACATTGTGCCATGTGTAGTGTGACATAACAATGCCACAGAAGAAAATAGTCAAAATACCACTGAGTTCCAAAAGCTGCAAAATTCACACAAATGTATTTTCTTGAAATTGTTAAGTAATAATGTTTATGATGCTTTGTTATTCAGGATTTTTTTGCCTTTGAGGGAACTATCCCTGTAACCCTCTTATACCAAAAAATATATTTTGAAATCAACTCATTTCATTGTTTTTGTCCTTTTGTCTTAATTATATCTATCGACATAAAATTAACTAAAAATGCGTTTGTAGATGACGTTTTATACCTCAGCGATCATATATGAAAAATATGCCATCAACATCATAAGTGCAACTTCACGATCAGTAGAGTGCCTGCAAATTACTATGTCAGGTTGAACAACAATAAGAGAAAGATTAGAGATCCCTACAGTTTCACATATTTTCAAATAGATTCTTGTAATTTACAAGTTTGTAACAGATTCAATAGACTTTTAATTTTATTCAAATAATAAGTCTTCATTCACCGACGACATTGAGAATTTGAGACTTTGCTAAACAAGTTAAACTATAGGGACTTATTGAAGAATTCAAATAAACTACAGGGACCTATAAAACTGTGTATTCTATCAGAAAAGGTTTAAGGTACATTCATAAGAACTTATACCATCAAAGGAAAATCATACCTTCCAAAGTAAAATGTTTTAATAAGATAAGCACTTAAAAGGCCAACCTGAAAAGTTGTCATATAGCAAGTCAGAGTAGACCTGTGATAAGCGTTTATGCTATAATTACTTAATTAAGTTGTTTATCCAAACACTTACTGCTACGCCAAGGATAGTACTAGTACAAAAGAGGTAAAGGAAGGTCCCCAACAATTCCAAGGCCTTAACAGCATTGATGCTGCTGAAGTTAAGTGATTGGACTGAATTGAAAATAACAATAGACATAGCGTCATTTACTACTCCCTCGCCAAAGACAATGCTGTAAAGCAAAGGTGTTTCATCTTGACTCAGAACCTTCACCACAAAAGGAAAACGAATGCATTAAATAATCAATATATAAATTTTGTATTACAAATTTATTTTTGTTTGAGCCAAGCTTAGAATACACCTGCAATGTACAAACTGAGTCAGTTGCTGACAATATGGCGCCAATAGCTTCACATGTATGTGCACAAACAATTAGACTATTGACAAAGTGATTATTATATTGAGAGAGAGAGAGAGAGAGAGCTTTAAAAAAAACTGTTTTACCTAGGATATCTTGTATGTCCAGGTTAACTTCGCCAATCCTATTAATGAGCAGGAAGGCACCTAGAGTGAAGTTTCAGAAATAGGAAACTAGATTGAGTATTTATCGCGTTCATTCATAAAGATTGAGTAATTGACAGCGTGAAAGAAACAGTTTATAATCGGCTTTGGTCATGAGATTCAGAATGATATTAAAACAATTTGAAACTTGAAAGGGTTGCAAGACAATGATATTACCAAGAGATATGAGACAGAATGAAATAACTGTCCCAAGAACTCCAAACAGAAGAATATGATTGAAATTCCTAAAGAACCGTTTCTTCTTGACTTGGAAACTGACATGGAATTTTGAAATGATTATACAAAAGAGAAAAAAAATGAAGTAAATTAAGATATAGAAAAAATGATTAACATACTTACCCGGCATTGAAGATGATTGGTGGAAGCAAGTAAAGGAAGAACAAGTCTTCATTGAACACTAGAATATCGTGACTTTGGAAATTGGTCACCAGCAGCACCACAAGACCAGAACACAAACCCTACATTCGTTTAACCAAGCCAAGAAAAATATGAAACAATTTGAGATAGAAAGACACATAATTGTAAGTGAAGAGCATAAGAAGAATGAGTTAAGTCTTGGTTAATACCAGAAAGAGGGCAGTGATAGACTCATTGGCCCAACGACTATCTTCCAGAAGATGGCCAATGATGATGCAAGCGCAAAGGAGTGCGAAGAATACACAGAGCGCAACAATGGTGCTTGCGGTTGCGCTGCTCAGAAATGAAGTTGAAAAATGAAGTGGTGAGGGTAACACAACCATCTTGACTCACTCAAGTTGAGAATGACTAACTGAATGAGTGAGTTCCTTTTGATCCTCAATAGTTATTAAATAAAAAGGAAATGTGTGGTTTTTGAATGACAAATATGTCGGGCGTTATTAACAACTTTGGTTTGGTTGGTTTTTTTTATATCAACTAAAATAACTACTCTTTCAGGCATGTTTATGATTTAGTACAAATGATATGTCATGGAAACATGTATTGTTGTTTCTTTTATAGCAGACATTGACAGATATTGTTGACCTTAAGAACCAACTACTAGTCATTGTTTTTTGTGTTGAAGTATTAAGAGTAACCTTCAGATGGTATAAACTAACTTGGTATTTGTATCTCTTTTTTGTAGTACTGAATCTAACCCCCGGAAGCTGTGCTGAAACATGGTATTAATTGAGCCATCCATTGTAGATGTATTTCCATTGTAATATTTAAGTCTAATGATTAAAGTATACCACTATCTCCCCCAAGCTTTTTTAACTATTCTAATACTAGTATGCTATTATACTTTTTGGTCTCTATATTTGGTTTCTGTGAACTTTTAAAACTTGAATTTTTAGGCTTAATTACACTAATTCTTAGCTAGAATCCTTAACAGTGAAAAAGAAAGTGAAGTTTAGCCTGTGATTATGTTTTTGCACTCTCAGCCACCACCCAACAATTCACTGCTCACAATTTCATCGTCAACTCATTCTCATATGTTTGGATTTTTTTGTTTAATATTTCCTTTCTCCACTATTTAAAAATCATTTTAGTCTCGTCGTTCTCTATAAAGCCTCAAAGTCCTCATCTTTCTTATATATCTTTGAAATTTCTTAAAACTTTGTATATATATTAACTTCAATTTTATCTTATAATTTCTTGTAAATGTTATGCATTTGAAAATTTATTTTTCTTTACTAAATTATACTTTAAAACCTGGTTCCCCCTAAGCTTAATTTCTGACTCCATCCCTGCTTGTGATATTTGAAAATACATATTAGCACTTTTGGCTGAGATTACTGTGTAGACGAAAAACTGGACCATAGCTCACATTTCTAATAAATGACAATGAAAGTAGAGAGAGAATACAATATTTTCCTCGGATAGTCATAAAATATAGTTTATGCTGAATAAAATATTTTGTTTGGTTTTCATTTTTTTGTTGAGTTTTAGATGCAAATATACCACCTGGTTTCGAATGCTTCATGGAAAAATAATTTTATTTTAAAACAAGTGGTATCTTTATATTTAAAACTAAACCCAAAATATGAAAACATAACAGGTACTAATTGCTTGTGTTTCAAGAAATATCCTCTTCAACATGCGGTGAACCAGGAACAACTGGAACAAAACCTCTACCACCAAATACAGGTCTCATAAACTTATCATCGAATTTCCTCCAAAAGTAGTGAACGGTAGTAGTAGGATAACGCATCATCAAACTCAGGTTACTTCGTCTTCGATTTGACTGATTGATGCTTTGGTTGATGGAACTATTGCTTTCAAGTAATAGCAGTCTTAGATCCTCTTGATTATCGGTGGAATCAGAAATGGCTGGTTTTGAATGCTTTAAGTTCACAGCCTCAATCAAAGGCTTTGTTATGGAACCAAATACCTGTTTGCATTTTGATTTTTTATGCAATATAAGCCACCAAATTAGTATTTATAAGATCCTTTCCATTTATATTATTCAGATCTATAGAAATATGAAACCCACCACAGTACTGAATACGACAAGGATTATAGTTGAGGTGATCATTAATGCAGAGTCTTCAGCTGATGCTATATCAGATTTTGAAAACTGCATTTCAAAGCAACCCAGATCAAATGCCTATCTTAAAACAGAATTTTCATCAAAGAATGAAGTTAAAGCGCGTGCTTGCCTGATTATAAGACAAGGCAATGGTCACTGCACCTCTCATTAGGCCTGCCCACCATATTATAAACTGACATTTTGAACAGTTTAACAGAAATTAAGTGAGGCTAAATGAAAAAGTTAAGAATTGAGAGAACTATGAAGCACGAACACGGACACAATGCTGACACTTCGACACTGGCAATAGTTTAAGAAGATAGAAGTAATTGAATGTAATCACATAAGTCGGTTCGGATACTCCTTCAATGTGAAGTTTCGGTACTAGTAAGACAGTAATCACCTGCGATCGAAACTCAATTTTAGTGCTCTCTCTTGTTTTGGTGCAATTTGCAATGTTTGCAATAGGGAAAACAAAAGCTGCTCTTCCGATCAAAACTAATGCAATCAATGTTGAGCTGACAGCAACTGAAGTTCCTATGCTGTTCCAACATAATAATGTGTTAAGAAAATGATTGTAGCTAAAAATAGAATAACTAACTATTAGTTTATGATTTTGTGGTTTACTTGATGAAAATAATGGGAACTTTATAAACTAAATATATAGTTGCATCGCTGGTGATGAAGATCCTGTCATATCAATGGTATGGAGTGCTAAAAGCTAATTAACTAATTCTTTATACGATGTACTAGTGGACTTGAGAAGTTTTCAGCTACCTGGCCTTGCTTCTTTTCCATTTGTCAATGTCTAAAGCCTCCATGCCGACATATACAAATATAAAGGTTTCCGCTATGAATGAGATAGTTGCAAATGCGTGCCTGAAATTGTGAGAGTATTGTGTAAACTAAGATGTAATTTATATGTTTAATGTTTTCTACTTCCGTACAAATTTATTTTTATTTTATTTTTTTTGAGAGAGAGAGGAAAAATTTACGTGCATAATGAAATGATTTTACTAAATTCGATAAATATGTTCATGGTTGGCATTACACTCACATCTTAACAGATTGATCAATCAGATAAAAAGTTAAAGATCATGTCCTTACTTGGTTGTTATCCTTGAGCTTCCTGTAACGTTATGCCATGTGTAGTGTGACATAACAATACCACAGAAGAAAATCGTCAAAATTCCACTGAGATTCAAAAGCTGCAAAAGCCACACAAACGTATGTAGTAAACTGAATCACTGCATTTATGATGCTCTTTGCCAGGTATGATTTTTTTTCCTCTAATCCTCTTTTTAGAAAATAAAATAATATAATGAAGTATAATTATCAATTAAAATGTCTTTGTTGATAGTGATTTTGTACCTCAGCGATCATATATGACAGATATGCCATTAACATCATAAGTGCAACTTCACGATCTGTAGAGTGCCTGAAAATGAAAGGAGCTATGTCAGGTTGAGCAACATTCAGACGTTGTTAAGCATTTGTTACACTATAAGACCTATTTATGAAATCTAGTAAACTGTAAGGACCTATACAACTGTGTATTTTATCAAAAAGGTCTTTGCAATTTATCCAACCTCTCAAATAGGTCCTTATAGTTGCCTGCTTTTCAGAGATACAAGTTAATTTTTGTCACAAAATAATTGAAACAGCAAGAGCATAACAGGTGAAACCAGTATTCTTTTTGTGTTTTTCATATCTTTCTTGTTAATCGGCCTGTTGATTATTTAGATTTCAATATTATTCAGTGGACCGTAGTTTCAAGTGTAGTCATATGAACTTATACAAGCAAAGGAAACTCATACCTTCCAAAGTAAAGTGTTTTAATAATATAAGCACTTAAGAGGCCAACCTGAGAAGCCATCATATAGCAAGTCAGTATAGAACTGGAGCAACACTCCCAACAGTCAGAAATTCAAATTTTGGTTTGCAAGCAGGTCATAGATGTATTAATTGGATAGTGATTCTGAATATCAATCCATTGAATGCTTTAATGGAGAAAATTTTATGTTCAGATTGTGTGTTAAAACAAAATGATGAAGATTTCATTTAGCATGAGAAAATAATAAAACCCAAAAGAGAAGCACTTTTTGAAGGTGCTGCCCTAACATGAACTTACTACTACGCCAAGGGCAGTACTAGTGCAAAAGAGGTAAAGGAAGGTCCCCAACAATTTTAAAGCTGTAATAGCATTAATGCTGTCGAAGTTAAGTGATTGGACTGAATTGAAAAGAACGATAGATGTGGCATCATTTACTACTCCTTCGCCAAATACAATGCTGTAAAGAAAAGGTGTTTCATCTTGACTCAGAACCTTCATCACAAAAGGAAAAGCAAGGCAATATTAAATGATCAAATATAAATTTTGTTATGTAAATTTTTGTTCGAGCCGAGGTTAGAATATTATATACCTGTAATGTACAAACTGAGTCAGTTGCTGACAAGATAGCCCCAATGGCTTCACATGTAATGTGCACGAATAATCAGAATAGGGGAACACAATGATTAAATCGAAAGAGATAGTTCGACATAAATTTCTTTTTAAATGAAGACTGTCTCACCTAGGTGATCTTTTATGCTCAAGTTAGTTATGCCAATCCTATTGAAGAGCAAAAAGGCACCTAAAGAAGTTGCGTAAATAACTGTATTTAGTATTTATTCTAGCAATTGTTTATCATCAGCTTTTTCCTTTTGGCATAAGGTTTGGAATGATATTGAAACAATTTGAAACTCAAGAGGATTGGTAGATAATTATCTTACCAACAGATATGACACAGAAAGAAATAACTGTCCCAAGGACTCCAAACAGAAGTATAGTAGTGAAATTCCTGAAGAACTGTTTCTTCTTGACTTGGAAACTGACATGGAATTGGATATTATTATACAAAAGAAATAAAATATGAATTAAATGAAGAGATAGAGAAGGATGATAATAATCACAGTTACCCGGCATTGAAAATGATTGGTGGAAGCAAGTAAAGAAAGAACAAGTCTTCGTTGAATATTAGAATCTCTGTACTACGGAACTTGGTCACCAACAATACCACCACTCCAGAGCACAAACCCTACACTCATTTAACAAATCCAAGAAAACCATGAGATAGAATTAGAAAGCTACACAATTTTAAGTGGAGAGAAGATGAAGAATATGTTGAGTGTGTACAAGAAGTAGGGCAATAATGGATTCACTGGCCCATCGATATTCTTCGAGAAGGTGGCCAACGATGATGCAAGCGCAGAGGAGTGCGAAGAATACACAAAGTGAAACAATGGTGCTTGTGCTCAGATATGAAGTTGAAGAATCAAGTGGTGAGGGTAACATAGCTACCTTAAGCATTCATTCACTCACTCAAGTTGACAATAAGTGCCTTTTCATTTCCCAGTTGAATCTGTTGATGATTATTACCAAATGGATTGAGTTTTTAAGTTGGTTCACATGGTTCTATGTTAGTTGTGTTATTTGAACATCAAAATACAGATATAGTATGTGTTTATCTCTATCTCTCTTTTACTTTTTACCTTATACAACTTACTTAGATTTTTAAAAAATACACAAAAATCAAAGGACACCATATATTCGACGTTAAAATTTTGATGCAAAAAAAAATCATTTCGATTTCTGTATACATTAACTAAAAAAACTGTCAAATGTTTAAGAATTTCAATTTCAATGTAGTGGTGTAAATTTGGTAATTGAGCATGACAACGAACTACCAGTCTTATGTTTTTGGTTGAAATGAAATGTCATTCAATGTTAAGAGCTACCTAACATTCAGATATTTGACCACTGTGGTGTAAACAAACTTGGTGTTTTGTATATCCTTTTCTTATACACGTTGCTACTAGTCACTCGTACAACTTGATGTCATTGACATTGAAGTGATCATACCATAAATCTGTAATTTTCTGCCTCGAGCTCATTATTATCAGAACATTGGAAGGATTAAGCAGTTTTACAATCTTAATTTTATTTAGATGATGTGAATATGAGATGAGGGTGGTTTAAGAGTAACCAATTATTCTATATTAAAAAGTGGACCAAGCTCGTGTTCATTCATTGGATAGTAGTATATAATACAAATACACTACTATTTTATTTTATTTTATTTGATTGGTTAATTATTCTCAAATCTCAAATGTTGAGTATTCATGTGATATAACCTATTACAATTGCTGATACAAATACGAGAGAATTATGCCTCAGTAACTCGTTTAAGAATTTTTGTGGGTGTATCCTGATATTCAGCAGAATAATATTAGTAATTTGAAGTCCAACACATTACCAACTACTTTTCATCTTTCACTGGTAGAGAACAGCTACAAATTGGAAAGAATCATCAATATGGTAGCTAGAAGCAGTAATACTACTTGCTACACATGCGATTAGAAGTAGTGCAAAAAGTTACTGTTCTTGGCATATCTGAAAATGATTATTTGTATATCACATTAATGGTTACAGATATACTACACCATTCCCAACTCTCATCAGCTGGTTCAGACATTGTTCAAACTCAAGTGTAGAGTATGAAGCAGTGGAACAAATCTCCAACTGACTTCGGCTCTTCACACTAAGAAACATTTTGAATATATAATGTAATATTTTAAAATACACACACTACAAAATATATATAATCTCATTACAAAGAAATTGATGATCTTCTATACTCCATCCAGTTTGTATATAAATAAATCTCGGCTTAAAATAGCGAACAATCTTACAAGATACAAAAATGTTGGCATACCCGGTTACAATATTTCAAGAAATGGCTACACAATTGTCAATGATATAGCAGCAGAACGAAGTGTTACACCATCAGTGTCCCACTTGGACTGTGGTGCAGTTGCGCCAGCAATAATAACCTATAGAATAAAATGACACGATAATTTATTTTTTGTAGTGTTATGTTCTTGAAAATACAGAAATTATAGGCATGTATCACCGGTTTGGATCACCTTGTGTGGGGATTTCACATGATGGGTCAAGTAGAGAGGATCCACCATCAAAATTCACATGGGACAGATTCAGCGAATTTTAATGGCCAAATCCTCCAGTTGACCCCCTCATGTGAAACACTCACCCGAGGAGGGGGTTCAAATCATGTATCGACACAAAAATGTTAGACTTTGCTTTATTGGTAACTAGGTCAACTACCAAAAGTTGGTGACCTATGATATAACCCTGGCACTGCATAATCAATTTGATATGGATGTGTTAGTAAAATGCATAGTAACAAACCTTTCCACCTCGTACGCCTGCCATCAATGCTAAGTGCAGATCATCTTTACCAAATTCATAGAAATAGTATGTCCTGAAATTAGAAAAATAGACACTGCTGTGGAATTTGGGGCAACAGAAAAACTCGAAGTAGCAGGTCCAGATGGCATAAAAATTGCTTAAAAGATTAATACATGTAGAGTTTTCTATACTGGCATTTTGAGTGTAAAATAGGAGAACGTATATCCTGAAATGCTGTTTATTTATAGACCAGACCTTCTTTTCTTGGATAACTTGTTTCATTTTCTTAAAATAAAATACTAATAATAATAATTAAAAGAAAAAGAAAACTACTTTATGTATTTCGTTTTCATAATTACTTCAAGTCATTTGAAAACGAGCTTACCTAAAACCACCTGGTTCCTTAATTTTTATTGATCTTGCTGAGTAAACTTTTGACCCTCCTGCATGTACATTTTGTGCAAAATGAGACACTGAAACCAAGAACTAGAAGGAAAGAGAAAGAGCAATGAAGTAATCATATCACTTACATAACGAAATGTTGGGAAATAACAATCTATACCATAAAGATAAACTTAAAACAAAACTAACTTCATTGAGAATTTACAAATTGCACCTGGAATAAATAATTTTGCAGCATCCTTCAAGGAGGCTAAACCAGTTATATCCTGAGCCTACTACAATGAAGAATATGTAAGTTCCTTGAGCATATATCAAGAAAAAAATATAGGACTACTGGATCTAATCTATGCTAGAGTGACTAGAGGCATAAAAACCCAATGGCGCTGACACACACACACACGTGTTCTCCTTAGAGAATAACATTATTAAAGCTTTTGAAAAGAAAAAAAAACTAAAATTGCGCAAATCAAGACATAAGCAAGGAATTTATCATAATAAGCAAAAAGTTTGTAATCCCAGCCCAAGTTCTTGAAAACCAATAAAAGGAAAAGTTTGCAATAAGGAGCCAAATGATAACTCAATATTAAATAATAAAGAAATGAAATGGCAAACAATGAACAAAGGCAGAAAAGATACATTACAATACAATACAAAATCTAAGGCCAAACCTATGCAGACACATTACATGGATTTGGTATAGTAAAATGCCTTACTTATCTGCTACCAAACAGTAAGCCATGGTGGAAAAATTATGCCTAATGGAGGGTGAATATATTTGTGTGTAAGTAAAATAAAATGTCCTTGACTGTCTGATTACCTCTAAGAAGGTGAGTTTAAGCTGACTGGTCACCCGAGTGATAACATTCAGAACAGCTAATCTGTTACAATCATGGACAAGATGCTTATGTTTCCTTCTGAACATATATGTCAGTGCATAATAAGAAAGTAGGAAGTTAGGAGTTTGATAGTACAAATTACCCGTCTGAAGATACAAAGCGTGCTACGACTTCCTTCTCTTTTGCTCTGTCCCCATAAAGATTCATTCCGGCACTAAAATCCTACAAGGAAATGGAAGATAAGCTCACTAAAATGAAAATTTCATAATGCGTCAATGTGATTATTAATAAGATGCAAGTTCTGAAAAATGGATTCCAAAGGTTCATTAGACAGATCAATCCGCAATGTATAGCTTTCACACTATGAGTCAGTTGCTATCGTTATCTATAATTAGTTTGTAAACTTAGTTTACAGATAGTTGCCGATGTCAGTTTTCTGTTAATTGAGGTTGGCTAATAAATTTTGTTGCTATTAGCTGATGGGCGTATCTATATAAGCCTTCATTACTCTTAATTATCACAATTTGTTTTTTCCTTCTCCCTCGATTTGTCCTCAGTCTGCATTCCAATACAACATCTCTATAGCTTCTATTCGCACACTATATGATCTTTTCAATTTCAATCTTGTAAACCTTTGTTCATTATGAGCAATGGGGGATCAAACACAGCCTTCAACATGATAAGCGCTTATGACTGTATAAGCTATTTGTATAGCAAAAGATAAAATAAAGATAAGGTGTTATGGTAACTTCATAAGTTCTCCCAAAAACCCTCACAAACTTATGTCACTAGATAAGGTGAAATAAGTCAATTGAAACAGGCACTTAGAAAAGCTGGTATAATTACTTGTGAATGAATGAATGTAGTACCTCAGGTTCCATGACATCTTGAAACTCAGGTGGGACTCGAATAGCAAACCCGTCACCATAGAAACGGTACCAAGAACTAGTATTTTCGATGGTAGAAAGAAGAGAATTGGGTTCCGAAGATAGAGCAGGTGGGAGTTGAAGAGTTAGAGAAGAAATGCCAAAGCAGCAGAGTAGAGAAGTTTGGAGAATGAGGTTGCGGCGTTTCAAGGTGCTGGGGTTGAGGCTGCTACAAATGATGATGGGTACTTTTGAGATGATGAAGGATTTGGTATTGGTATTGGCAATGCCAAGTTTGGGAAATAATGTGGATAAAAGAATGGCCATCGAATAGATAGCATAGCATAGAGACCATTATCATTCAACTAGAATAGAATAATAAGGGAGGTAAAAGGTAGTACAAAAAAAAAAAGGGAGATTTATTTATTTTTATCAATAAGAAAAGAAAGAGTGGAAAATTGAAAATGTGTTGTTATGTAGACACGTGGCTAATAGACGTTATCCACTTCGAAACACAATCAACAAATTGAGACCACTCAAAATCTAAACACAAAATCAAAGACAAAACATGATGAGAACAATGTTGTGCAACAGAGGAACAAGAACAACTTCACCTTTCCTCACTCCAACCCTCCCTCCCTCATCTTCCTCATGACAACCCTTTTTCCTCCCAACTCTCTCTCACCACTCCTCAACCTCAAATCTTCACCTTCCCTCCAACCCAAATCAACTTCTCTCATTTCCTACAAACCCATTGTTTCTAATCTCAAAAAGACTCAAACTTTATCACTAAAACCACCAACCCTTCCTTCATGCACAACCTTACTCACTCATGCTCAACAGGGTCTTGCAGCTTTAGCTATCACTTTAGCACTCAACTTCAGCCCACTTTTGCTTAGTGGTAATGCATTCGCTTCTGAGTTTGATGTCATTAATGAGCGTCCACCTAAAGAGGCTTATGTGGTTGATGATGCTGGTGTTCTTAGTAGAGTCACTAAGTCTGATTTGAAACGGTTGTTGGCTGATTTGGAATCAAGGAAGAATTTTCATATCAATTTTATTACACTTAGAAAACTCACGGTTAGTTACATAACCATATGATACACGGTTATAATTTGACTTTATTTTATCTTTTGTTATAGAAATAACTTATATATAAGTAATTATATGATACACGGTTATACCAAAAGAGGTTAATTTAGTTGTTTATCGAAACATAGCCTGAATAAAGGAAAAAATTTCAGTGTTAGTTCTGTAGTAGTATTGTTTATTATGCTGCTGTTCACCAATAATAACATGCTAAATAGATTAAGCTTTTTAGTTGGATGACAATTTAAAATAGTTCTGTTAATATTTACTGTTAAATAGACAATCCTTATGTGTTGTATTGTAATAGGAAAACGGTAGAAACAGCACATAAGTAACTGCACTTAAGTTTTGTTGATCAATAATCTGATAAAATGGTGCAAAACAAAAATGTTGGGTATTTGGATTATGTGATTGGTTGTGGTTGCAGAGTAAAGCTGATGCTTTTGAGTTTGCTGACCAAATTTTGGAGCGTTGGTATCCTTCTGTGGAAGAAGGCAACGATAAGGGTGTCGTGGTTCTTGTAACAAGTCAGAAAGAAGGAGCAGTTACTGGTGGACCTGCTTTTGTTCAAGCCGTAGGAGAAAATATCCTTGATGCTACCGTTTCAGAGAACCTTCCAGGTACTTCCTAATGGCTAGTGGATTTGGATTCTTTATTGTTTTTCTGTAGCATATTGGGGAGAGAATTACACTATTTGTATCACATAAGAACTTAATTATCATGATTATGTCTTTCAAAGGATTTACAAGACTGGCTTGGAGTTTTTTTTTCTTCACTAACAAATATGGCAAGTGTTGGTTGCTGATTGCTATCTGTTCACAAACTATGAAGGAATCATCATTGATATGAATATGGTCATAACATGTCATGCACTGAATATATGGTAAAGGACGGATGATAATTTGGATTCAAATATTTTTTCTTGAAAACAAATACAAGGTCAAGGACATATGAATCGCTTTGTCAGCATGTGGGTGAATCACTTGTCATGACACCTTTTTATTTTTTATTTGGTTAAGAGTTGATGTTGTGCTTTATCAGGGGCACTTTCAACATGAAAGGTTGCAGACACTACAACGCTCAATGACCATAAAGATAATGATGGATATGTTTTCACTTTTAGAAATCAATACATGATAATCCCTTTTTAGCTATCACAAAAAACATATGATCCCTATCCATTTAATTTCAGTGTATGTTGTCAAGGCTTATGCGCCTACATACTTCGGTTTAAACAGGGCAACACGTTTTCGGCGTGGTGATAAACTAGGGTACAAGTTTGTATTATTTATAAACCATGTCTGTCTTCTGATGTTGCATTCATTAAGTAGCAGTTGTGATCATTTTTAGGGGCACAATACTACCATTATCTGGTTTTTGCATGCAGTATTGGCTACGGATGAGAAGTACAATGAAGCAATTTATAGCACCGCTAAACGACTAGTTGCTGCCATTGACGGACTTCCAGATCCTGGCGGTCCCTCGGTTAAAGATGACAAACGTGAGTCTAACTTCAAAACAAAGGAAGAGACAGAAGAAAAGCGTGGACAATTCTCTCTTGTAGTTGGAGGTTTGTTGGTTATTGCATTTGTTGTTCCTATGGTACAATACTATGCTTATGTAGCCAAAAAATAAGATAATGGATATACCTAGATCAATCTCTTCCAAATTATCACTCTTTAAATTCAGATGTATAATGCACAGTTGTAACCAAGCTCATGTTATAATTGAGTTTGAGAAAAATAACAAATAAGATCAGAGTTTTTTTGGCTTGTAAATGTATTTCCCAAATATGTTTGTTGGAATATTTTTACATTCCAGTTTTTATCAATTGTCAAATCATAAAAGCATTTGCAAAAGAAACAGGTTTATGTTATTATTTATACTGTGTCATACAACTCTAATCAAACTTTGATAAATAGAAGAAAATAGTCTGGATTAGAATGACATATTTTCTGGCAAATGAGTGTTGATGTAATTTCCAGTGAGAATTTGTGATGCAACATATCGATTTTTGGCCTCGGTAAAATGAGCTCCGTCCCAGCTTCATACACACTACTATTATTGCAACCTTTGGCTGTAACTATGGTGCCATTTAAGACCTTTGTTTCTCCACAAAAAACGCGACTGTCATAGTTCAATGGCGGGCCTCCATATCCACAACAAGCCATAATCGGCTGTTCAATTCAAACCCTGCAAACAAATAGCCATACAAATTTAATGACTCGTGAGTTTTGCTGAGGCAATGATATTGAGCTTTTGCTAGATATACTTACCATGTTGTGAGTAGTTTGCAATGAGGTCTAATTTTATGGTAAAGATATCAACATATGTAACATTTACATCTGGATACTGGCCCTGCAATTTACTGCAGAAATCTTGAAGATATTGATTAAAAGCTTTAGCAGCTAAGTTATGTTAACGAAGACATCCTAGTTCATCAAGTTTCGATGGATCAGTGCCAAATAGGGAAATAAAATGAGCCAAGCATCCAAGTGGACTCGCGTTATGTATCCGAAAATTCCTGACCCCGATGTCATACAGTCTCTGTCACACAAATAAGAGAGTGGAATGTCAATTTCTGCATAACTATTTTTACATTCTTGAGTTCAAGAAATTTTTAGGATAAAAAATGTACCAATTCATTACTATTTTCTTAGGCACTGTCACCAACCTTTATTCCAGTTTCAAATTCCAATAGAATTGTTGGAATTGAGCAATTATTTGGTCCAAGTCTTGTGAATAAAATGCAATAGTGAGATCGTTCCGACCTATTTCAGAAATGTATAACCCCTTCTCAAAATAATCTTCGGCTGGGACATACTCATCAAATTTCTTGCGTAGAATATGATTGTGATCATTTTCCTTTCACATGAATGAATTAGAAAACCAACACACTTGATTTTGACACTGAAGTGATGTGAAGATATTTGAATTTACTTATCATATACCTGCAAGTAATTCAAGAACCCGAGCTTTGAATAGCAGAAACTGAGATACTTGAACCCCAAAGCTGAACGGACTGAACCGTGCTTCAGGCTGGAAGGATAGTTGAACCTGATGCTGCAAAGTTGCATCCTTGATGGAAATTTGGCAAGCCAAAGAAATCCATATAGGCATTCAAGAATGGCAAGTCCGTTGCATTCACTGCATCAAAAAACCAGAATTGGATTGGGATAGAACTATCATATGACAGCGTAACCTTTCTTTCTTATTTCCAAACACTAGTTATATATATATATATATATGCTTGATTTGAATTTGATGCAATCAGCAATCTACGCATTCACGTAGTTAGGGACGTCGGTGACCGTTGAATCAAGATCAGACTGTCTAGATTTTAAGCACGTAAATTTGTTTTTTCTTTTTTAAAATCAAAATACGCATTGAAATATGGACCGTCCGGTCTTGATCCAGCAATCTTCAACTTCTCTGGATGCGTGATGGAGTGGATTGCTGGATGCAGCAAATCCCTATGTAGTAAAATAAGATGTTTCGTTTGTTGGCTCATACTTGTTGGTATGGAAATAACTCATTTATATTCTATCAATTATTAAACTATACTGTTCTTTACATTTAAAGTTGATGAGAAAAATGAGTGTCAAACCCCTATTCATGCAACCGAAGTATGTAAGCCCTCACAATGTTTTCCGTAGCTAAGAGATATTTAACAGAGTTGAGAAGCGTTGATGTTTATAAACTACATTTAGTCACAATTCTCAAACTACGTGAGACGACATATTTTCTTGTTCATATAAATAACATATAACAACTACGAAAGTTTCACGAAAGGATTTAAAACTTACTTAAAAAGTCAAGTATGAGACGGCCATATCACAGAATCTCCCAGACGGAGTTTTGAAGTGATTCTGTCCGTAAGGTGTGGGGGGAGTGGAAGGCCAAACGCTGCAACACGTCCACCTGTATCTGAGGTTGAATCACCAAAGTTGAAAGCTGCTGGATAACTGAAGTCAACAGAATTTGCTACAGCCAAAGACATGCAAAAGAATACAGCATGCAAAGCAACAACGTACTTAGAACCCATGTCACTGAACTTTCACTTGTTATGTGGAACACAGCCAAATAACATTAAAGAAATTAGGATGGTTATGTCGTGTATGAAAAGAAAAAGAAAAAAACTTATTTATCTTGCATTTGGATGCACGATCTGCTAAGATTCTTCCTCGTTTTTATTTACTACTAATTCTGTACAGCACATGAGCCACATTACATTAAATAATTGTAACCATGTCATATTTAAAAGACGTATGAAGGCTATAACACGAGCCTATTGTTTTTATTTACTTATTAATATTAATTTATGTTACTCGTGACTTCGTGATTTGTTGATGATATTCTTGATCATGATATTGTTGACACCTAGGGTTTAAGATAAGCAATTCAATTTCCTCTAGATATGTGGGTTTTTCAAGTGATGGTTGAAGGAGATTCGTTTAATCTGGTCCGGGGTTTTAATGATGTTACTAATAATCAAATTCTGCTTTGGTTGAGTCATGTTAAATGTAGTGCTAATGCAGTAGCTCATCATTTTGATACTATTTTGGATTCATCATTGTCCTTCTTATATGCTTCCTTTGTTGCACCTGATTTCGTTTCTTAATGAATTCAATTGTTTCCTAAATAAAACTTTGGCTGAGGTTTCGTAAAATATATTTGTTTAACTCACCGACTTTATAATGTCGAACTTGAAAGTTAGTGCGCCCAAGATTTGAGTAACGCTCTCAATAGTGAATCTTTTTTCTTCAAAAGATTATGCCAAGGAAAGAACTTTGTTCCTTCTCGGTTGTAAGTTTCATAACTATTCTAAAGAGTCTTAAGTGAGGCAAAAGAATTATCATGAAAAATAAAATTCTGAGAAGAACATAAGTATCAGCTGAAGGCATACCAACATTGGTAAAAATAGGAGTAAAATAAGTTGATTGATTGAGTAGGTGTATTTTATGTTTAGAATATATGTTAATATCCTAATTCCTAATGAAATTGGAGGCCTAACTCATCCTCAAAAACCGGTTCATAAAAACTTGATAATATAAGTAGAAGAAAATAGACCGAATTAAAACTTGAGCTTGAGAAAGGAATGACATTTTCTGACAAATGAGTGTTGGAGTAATTTTCGGTGAAAATTTATGATGCAACATATCGATTTGCAGCCTCAAGAATGTATGATACATTAAAAAAACAAGAGATAAATATTTAACTATGATAAATATAATTAATTGAGATCACTAGATTAAAAGCAAATGGAGGGCCGTGGTTTGGAGTAACTCAAGAGAATTACTCTTTTGAAATATAACATGATGGCTGTTAGAGAAGAGTCAACAATACAACATGGAAAAAAATTAGAGACCAAAAGTTTAAAGAATATTTTAGGAGGGCTATAACTAAAAGTTTGCATGAAACCATTTATTTATTTAACTTTTTTAGGTGTTAGCTCTCGAGCACTCTAAGTACGGTTAAAATGTAAGTAAAGTCGAGCAAAAAGTAACACTGCTCTTAATTTAATTGTTGTTTTCCATTTTAAAGTTTTTTTTTTGTAAGTTATGAAGTACAATTTGAAACTATGAGATAATTTGGATTGAATTGAAGGTTAATATTGATTAGTATTTTTACAACACCATAAAATTCCATTTTTAGTAAATAATTTGTTTTATTCATTAATCCCCTTTCATTCAAACTACTACCATTTATTTCTACATCTTTCTCTCCTATTTTTTTTCTTCATCTCCGTTCTTCTCTCGTTTTCTTCACTGCCACGCAATGGCAAGAACCGCCTCTCAATCATCTCAATCTGCATCTTCCGGTGCCACGACACGACCAGGTGTCATGGCACCACGCGGCTCCGCTGCCGCTACAGCCGGTATGCGTCGTCGCCGTCCAACAGGTGGAAACACTACCAGCTCCACCTCTGCCGCAGGAAGCTCCAGCGGAGGGAACAACATGCTGCGATTCTACACCGACGATGCACCTGGTTTGAAGATTTCTCCGACGGTGGTTCTCGTGATGAGTCTCGGCTTCATTGGTTTCGTCACCATGCTCCATGTTTTTGGCAAACTCTACCGTTATCAATCTGGTCCTGGTGCTGGTGCAGGCGCCGGTGCTTGATTCGATCTCAATCTGAATCTGATTAACCGGTTTTTGGATCTGATGCATTGTTTTCTGAAACATGCATTTTCTTTTTGTTTCATTCTAAATTTTTATAAGCTTTATTTCTTTGTAATTTTTTTAGCTTGATTAGGCTTTCTATTTTCTAGCTCTGAAATGATTGTATCTCCTTGATGTTAATGCAAGTCAATTTTGACCTTCTTTATGTTTATAATAATTTTATGTGTTAACTAATCAAATCATGAAACTAAACAACTCTTGTAAACTATGATTTCAAAATAAAAAATGTAAACCATGAATTCAAAACAATCAATTTGACGTATAATCTAGCATTGAAATCATAAATGAAGAATAAAATTTTCCAGTCTTAAATCACATTTGTTTATAAGAGCTTCAATGTCATTCAAGTTTACTATAACAATCATCTATTGGTTGCACGCCGGCATATATGTGAAGAATAAAATTACTATGACAACAAATAGACTGGATTAGAACTTGATCTAGAGAAGGAAAGACATCTTTTATGACAAATCAGTGTTGGAGTAGTTTCTGGTGAGAATTTGTGATGCAACATATTGATTTGAAGCCTCAGTGTAATGAGTCCCGTCCCAGCTTACATACACACCGCTATCATTGCAACCTTTTGCTGTAATTGTGGTCCCATTCAAGATCGTTGTTGTTAGTCCACAAGAAACGCGACTGTCATAGTTAAATGGCGGACCTCCATATCCACAGCAAGCCATAAAAGGTTGTTCAAACCCTGCAAACAAATAATGATACAAATTTAACATTGTTTAACCCATCAAGTAGTGACATGTTAGAAAGGAAAATGACTTGAACAGCAATAATAGGTTTTACTGTAACGGAAATATAAGCTGAATTTAGATGAAGCAACAATGAAATTTTTCTAGTTATACTTACCATGTTTTGAGTAGTTTGCAATGAGGTCCAATTTTATGGTAAAGATATCAACATATGTAACATTTAGATCTAGATACTGGCCCTGCAATTTTGCCCACAAAGCTTGCAACTGTAGATTAAAGGCCTTAGCAGCTTGGTTGTGTGCACCAAGACATCCTAGTTCATCAATCTTTGATTTATCATGGCCAAATGTGGCAACATTTTGACCCAAGCATCCAAGTGGACCTGTGTTATGTACCCAAAAATTCCTAGCCCCGTGGTCATATAGTCTCTATCACAAATAAGAGAGTGAATGTTAATTTCAGCAAAACAATTTTTCTACTGTGGAGTTCAAGTCAAGAATGTTTTCAATAAAAAACGTAACAAATTCATTGTTATTTTGTTAGACATATAGTGTCACCAACCTTTATACCAGTTTCAAATTCCAGTAGAATTGTTGGAATAGAGGAAAGTATTTGGTCCAAGTCTTTTGAATAAAATGCGCCAGCAAGATCATTTTGGCCTATGTCAAACATGTATAACCCCTTCTGGAAATAGTCTTCAGCTGGGACATATTTATCAAATTTCTTGCCTGAAACATTATTGTGATAATTTTATTTCTTTGGCATGAATGAAGTAGATCATAATCATCAAACTTGGAAATATTTGAATTAACTTTTCATATACCTGCAAGCACTTCAAGAACCTTGGCTTTGAATAGCAGAAACTGATTTACCTGAGTGCCAAATCCAAATGGACTGATTGATGCTGCATTTGCTGGAAGGATAGTTGAACCTGCTGCTGCAAAGTTGCATCCGTGATGGAAATTTGGCGAGCCCACTGAATCCAGATAGGCATTTAAGAATGGCAAGTCCATTGCATCCACTGCAATAATAAACCAAAATCACATCGAATGGAACTATCCTAAGAATGCAACCCTTTCTTATATTCTATCAATCGTTAAATAATATCATTCTCTACATTTCAAAATTGATGAGAAAAATGAGTGTTAATCAAGTGTTCATGCAATAGAAGCATGTAAGCATTCACGGTTTTGTTCTTCATTAAAAGACGCCTCAGCAGAAATGAGGATATTGTGTTTATAAAATACTCAAGCAATGTGAGACTTTTTTGTGTCCGGAACATATAATAATTAGAATACTATAAGAAATTTCAAGAAAGGATTAGAAATTTACTTAAGAAGTCAACAATGAGACGGCCATCGCTGAATCTCCCGGCTGGAGCTTTGAAGTAATTTTGTCCGTTGGGTGGGGCGGGTTGAAAGCCCTTGGCTGCACAAAGTTCACCTGTGTCTGAATTTGAATCACCAAAGTTGAAAACTGCTGGGTAACTGAAGTGAACAGAATTTGCCACAACCAAACATATGCAAAATAACACAACTTGTAAAGCAACAACGTACTTAGTAGAAGCCATGCCACTTAACTTTCACTTGTTATGTGCAAGAGCAAGATAGCCAAATAGTAGTGTTAGTGTAATACGTATCATATCATATACTACCTCCGTCCCAAATTATATGTCAATTTAAAAAAAAAATATTTGTCTCAAATTATATGTTGCTTTACAATACCAATGAAAAATTATGTTACTTTTCATATTATATCCTTAACCATTTATTACTCTCTCTTCTTTCAATTCCTTCATTTATCTTTCCCATATCATTTATTTCAATTCCTTCATTTATCTTTCTCATATCATTTATTGAGGACAATTTTGTAAAACAACTCATAATATCTTTTTCCCACACAATATGAATTACATTTCTTAATATGTGTGAAATGCTCAAAACGTCATATAATTTGGGACGGAGAGAGTAATAACAATAAGAGTAATGCTAACCAAAAGAGGAAGCATTTAATGCATTGATTACACAACTTTGAATGCAAATATTACCCTTATTAGAAGTCAAGAAAGGTAATATTTGCATTCAAAGTTGTGTAATCAATGCATTAAATGATTCATCTTTTTGCTTAAAATTTCTTTTTTTTCTTCCTTAATCGATGAAAGGACACTAAGCAGAGAGTGATGTCTTTTATGCATGCATGCTTATTGCACACCAAGTTGGTTGCTAATCTGAAGTCTAAACATGAAAGAAAGAAATAAAAAAAAGGTTGGTTCTGTCCTATAAGAAAAAAAACATGATATGATGCACGATTTGCGTGCATTTTGTCTTAACTTGCAAATCCACGAGATTGCATATTGCTTGCTTCACCGTCCTTAATTGTCTGTCTCCCCCGTGAACCATTCGAATTTAGGCAATTATATAAACTACTCTTCTGCTAAGATTCTTCCTCGTTTATCTTCTATTTTATTATTAATTTTGTTAACACATGAGCCACAATGCATAGATAATAATTAATGTCAAACGAAAAGACGCATTAAGATATTTAGTTTTATTTGTATGGGCTTCTCGTGAGTTTGTTTGAGTAGCAAAAAATTTCAAATGGAGACAATGCAAAAATGGATTCATGAATTGTTAATAGGTTCTTTTGAAGCGAGTGAAACAGACAAGTATTATATTACAAATAAGGGTTAATATGTCTTTACCCTGTAATTTGGGCGAGTTCCGGTTTACTCCCTATAAAAATAAAAGTTTAGATTCCAACCATATAACATGAAGATTCTTCACAAAACACCCCTATAATATTAAGATTTTCCACAAAACACTTCTGACCCCATCCAGACTCTGATGTGGCACGCCACTGTGTAATTATTTTAATTTTAATTTTTCTTAAAACCTGACACATGTGTAATGGACGCTGACTGTATAATTATTTTTATTTTTTATTTTTTTAAAGGGTACACGTGGTATTTGTGATTTAAAAAAAAACGAAAAAAACATAAAAAATTAAATAAATTCTGAAAAAGAAAAAAAATAACGAAAAAATTAATTAAAATAAAAAATATGATTAAACAAATTTAAAAAATTCTGGAAAATATAATAAAATAAAAAATAATCTGAAAATTTTAATAAAAATGAAAAAGAATCTGGTAAAATGAAAAAAATTTGGAAAAACTAATAAAAATTTAAAAAGTTCTAGAAAATTTTAAAAAATAAGAAAAAAATCTAGAAAAAGTTAAAAATATGAGAAAAAAAAAATTTCAAAAAATTTATATTTCTGGAAATTCAGGAACTTAATATATTTCGAAATTCATGAATATAATAAGAAAATACATTTTATTTTTTAAAAAAAAAAAGTTCAGATTTTTCTTTCGAAATTAAAAAGTTTGTTTTTTTTTTATTTTTTATACAAAAAATAAAAATATTGGAAAATATTTCAATAATTAAAAAAACATAACATTAGATCATGAAGAATAGAATTAAGGGCTTGTTATTCAATAGTATAACATGACTTATATACCGGTGTCAATCAAAATTCATTGTATCTTGTTATTTATCTAGATTATATTTTCGAATAAAATAAAATTCTAGAAATAAATTTTCATAATCAAAATAACTATATAATATTATATTTTCAATTTTTTATATTTTTTGAAAATTTTGATATATATAATTTTTTTCTAGAATTTTTTATTTTCGTGATTTTTTTCTTAAATTTTCTATATTTTTTCATAATTGTTTTTTCATTTTAATTATTATTTTTTATTTTTAATAATTTTTCCAGAATTTATTTTTATTTTAAAAAAAAATACAAATGCCACGTGCACCCTTTAAAAAAATAATACAGTCATCACGCCACATAACCAGATATGCACAGTCAGCATGCCACGTCAGCAATTCTGCACGGTCACATAGGTCAGGGGCTAAAATCAAAGAATCTTATTTTACAGGGTTGGAATCTAAACTTTTTTTTGTGAAACTCGGCTAAATTACAGGGGGTAAATACATATTAACCCTACAAATAATAATAATAATAATAATAATAATAATAATAATAATAATAATAGGTAGTATATTATATTGCAAATAGCTGCTCATTGAACTCGAATTTGACATCACATTAGAAGTAAATCCAGGTACCTGTTTCTCCTAGTAGATTTGTAATCTCTTGTGCCAAAAGTTAACTTTACGACAGATTCTCTTGAGAGGGATAATAGTAAAGATGAATTAGGCGTAATTCCTCACTTCCACCTTCGATGTACAAAAGACGGGTTAGGCCAAGTTAAGTGTGTCTCTCACCCGATCTTAGCATTACGCCGGGCCAAATATTTAGATCCAAACTCAACTTTATCTTAATAAATTACGGGTTCAATAAGGACAAATCACACAAAGTCGGGCGTTCTCAAGACAAGCAACTAATAGTAATATATAAAAAAATTGTTTGGAGTTATAATACTATTAAAGAAAAGGGTTTTGCTACAAGACACCTTTATAGGTGTTTTTTAGCAAGTCATATCTCAAGATGTGATTATCCACTTTTTAATTATAACTTGCTAAAAAAAATTAGTTGGTGTCTTTTAGTAAATGTCAATAGGATAACTTTTTAAAAGACACCTTTAGTCAACAAGTCGCCAAAATTTTATTACAGGACAGCAACAATATAATTTTGAATATGGTTGTAAGCAGTAGTGTAGTACAGAATAAGGAAGAGACTTGTGTTATGAAAATGAAAATTTGTTTTTTGAAGGGACTTGTCATTATAGTGGTCAATAAACTAGTGAAATTAAAAACTTGAAATGAAATGACTATGGAAGTGACAAAATGAGTGTAGTAGTGTAACACTCAATTAAAAAATCAACGTGTCCACTCTACTTAATTGTAAAGAACGGGTTGCTTGAGGGTCAACTTATATCTAGTCTCTCCTAATGAGGTCAAGAACTTGATCAATTTCTTATCCTCAATTTTTTCAGGTTAGAGTCACATTTAAGAATACAGTTTGCTTAAAAAAAACATGTGTTTACAACATTTAATAAAAACACATTTAAGAAATACAATTTTTTATTTGTATTTGGAAAGTTAGCTTTCAGAATGCAGCAAAACATTTCAAGACTTCAAAAATATAAAATAAATAAATATAAAAATAAAATAAAAAGGTTTGTATATCGTGTGTGTGTAAACTCTATATCTAACCTAAGTACCGATTAATTTGAATACCAATCTCACTATTTACTGACGAATACAGATTGAAGTCTCAATCAGAACAAAATTTTGTATGAACTAATTGACCCAACATAAAAAGTTTTAACATTCAATCCCAAACCTACAAATGAGCATATCCCGAGGTCCTAAACCGATGGAAGTTAATTGGGGTGTTTTCTCTAAAGAAACAGGAGTGCAAATAGTAACTTGTAGGAGAAATACACATTTCCTTAACGAGCCCAATTGAAGATAAATGAATATACAATTTTACAGCCCGACGTTGAATGCTTAAACCCTTGAAAACCAGAAACCTGCAATTGTTCTTTGATTGAACTGAATCAATCAATAATCTTTCATCAATTGATCAATAACTGTAACTGTAACTGTAATGCTTCTACATCGAAGTTGAAGACGAAGAAGATGTCATTGAAACGCTTACAATCAGCTCGCAATCTCTATCATTCATCTCAGATTCGACCATCGCATCTTCTTGGTAGCTTCAGAAACTATTCCAATGCTTTATCAAACGCTTCTGATTTGTTTAAACCCAACGATGGATTTTCATTCGCTAATGTTAAAACTTTGACATTTCGATCTACAATGGTAATTCATTTTACTGCAAATGTTGTATCAAAATTCAAGATTGTGATTTTTTGCTTCTGGGGTTTTGGGTTTATGTTTTTTTTGTGTTTGTTGTTGTCAATGTCTTTCTTAGGCTGCGGAGTTTTCCATTTTCATGAATGATAGAAAGATGTCAACTAGTGCAGTGAAAGTCAGACCTAATGCACAAGTCCGCCCTATGGTAGGTTCTCTTAAATCTCTTCTCTTTCTTTTATTATAATCATCAAACTGTTTTCTGTTATCCTTCGTCGGCTATACGGCCTTATTGGATTGACTTATTTGAGCTTATTTACTGGCACAACCTTTAAGAGAATTTATGAAAACAACGGGGACTTTGGTATCTTATGTTATGGAAATAGCTTATTCATAAGAGCTTGTGTGATAAGTGATTATTGTATAACCTGCAACATAAGTTGTTTATCCAAACAGGGGCATGGTAGATTATGTATGTTACACCCAATTTGTAGTGAAATTTACAAGGATGACTTTTGTTGTGTGGAGGATGGTACTTATTTCTCTTACGAGCCTTGCTCATCATGTTTTAGGTTTACGTAAGTTCTTACTAGTTATGGTTTAATGATATATTGATGGAAAAGTTGTGATGTTTTCAATTAATTTATTACTACTAATTGTTGGAAAATTAGCAGAGATAGATAAAATATATGACATATTATTTAGTATTTAGTAATGTGTACCTGTCATGTTTGTTAGTGTTCGTAGTCATCTTGGAGAAGAAAGAGTGCGAAAGGATTACTGCCCTCTATCTGGCAAAGGTGGTGGCTAGAGTTTCTCTGACCTGATGGGATAGTCGGAATATAAATTCGAAGGGTAGAGACCTCTCAACAGGCTTACCAATTGAATATTGAACAACCCAACACATCACGAGCCATTCAAATAACACAATTTACACAACCCAATTTAACAATATTCATTTATTTATAATTTAGTGCATTATTTTAATTAGAATTTTATAGTTGATATTATGATTTATTATTTTAATCATTGATTAAGGTTATACAAGTGGAAGAATTGCTCGATTTATATCTCATTATCTTATGCCCTTCTTGTATTCTATACTCATACCAATTATTTTGTTTGTATATTTGAATTGATTTACTGGATTTATCATCTCATGTTTCCTTTCTGTTCAAAATTCGCAATTGAAGTGAAGGGTTTCTAAAAACAACAAGGAGTTTATTTTACTCTTCAATTAGAGGAAGAGTGGAACCTAAGACACACAGTTCATAGCTACAATTAAGGCATCAAAAAGATTTTTGAACATTCTAATATTCTCAAAACTTTTTTAAAATATTAATAGCATACTAGCATTTTAAATGACAGACCACATGAGCAGCCTTTGTCTTTTCAATGGATGGTAAAGTGGATATGCTAGATGTAAGTACATGCACGATATGTGTGTGTGTTGTGCTCTAAAGTTGAAAACAGTTTTCCAGAGTTAATGATTTAGATGGACTTTAGGTAACCCTCTTGTGTAACAATTGTTTTTCCATTATAATATTCTTTAATAGATTTCCAAAGTTAATGATTTAGATGGACTTTAGGTAACCCTCTTGTGTAACAATTGTTTCAGGGAGCACAGATTTGCCTGTCAAGTCCAGGAATTATCTATGAACCTTACGAACCTCGTGAGAAAATCCCATTTTGGAAAAGGTTAGGTCGCAATGGTTTTTTATCTCCATTGTTTTAGCTTCTTATATCTATTATACTTTTCTTCTTCTAAGTAGCCTAAAAAGAAATAAAAAATACTCCCATATATTGTTTTACATGATTCTTTTCTCTGAAATTTAAGTTTTCATATCTTTTTGTGGGATTTATTTTAACATGAAAGCAGTTTCTGTGATGTTGCATCTACTTAGAATTATTTACATATTTTCTAAGTATTTTCACCGATTTGATGTGTCTTCAAGGCTTGTATAGCATTGCAGCTACATATATTATAACTTTATAAGTATGCATCCTGGTCTTCTCTATAATTTCTATGATGTTTCATGTATCAGGATGTTCACTAGAAGTGGTTGGGAAAGAACGAAAAGCGACTTAATGATGGAGGTAATGATGCATATAACTTCTGCTACTTTCTGTTTGCACTATCTCCCAATTTTGAAACCTAACTATGTCTATGTAGTAATTTCTATTAATCCAATATTTTATTTCCCACTCCCTTTTTATTTTGCCCCCAATCTTGGAGAATTGCAGTATAGTGTATTTCTAAATAGTATTCTTTTATTATAGAAAATAAAATAAAAATGAAATTAAAGTCGTGCAGAAAGTACTGAATACTGGACAATAGGCAGTGGCCCTTTCTTCTATAGACGTTATCCGTTACCTGAATCAAATTTTGCTTTTTGCTCTGCTACAGGTCAAAAATGCCTATACCATTGCAAGGTTAAGAAAAACAGGATATTCAAAGAAACAGTTCTATCTAGAGGCTATCAGTATGTACAAGCAGGTATATAACCGTTATATTCTGTATTCCATACCAAGCTTTATTTTTTGACTCATTATGCCAACAACAAACAACAACTAAAGCCTCTTTTCACTAGATGAGGTGTGTTGCACAAATCAAACAGTGTCATTGTGTCCTGTCTACAACTCATTCTTCCATATATTAATAATATTTTACTGATTTCCTGTTACTAATTTACGCTATTAATTAGAAAATCAACAAGGACAACATTATTGAAATCAAAACTAGGGAACCAAAATCAAACTTGTTTAAAACCAGAAGGATACATCAAATCAAACTTTATAAGTATGCACCCATTAGGTGAGGTCAGCTACAATCAATCAACTACATGGTGTTGTCATGTTTTTTGTCCCAAAAGATAGACCATTTATTTACCTCTAGATTTGAAATTAGAGGAATCAAAATTTTATTAATTTAATTCGGGCTCAAATGCACTTTTGGTCTCCCCTATTTTCAAAAAAATTATGTTTTGGTCCCCCTATTTTAAAAATCGGTTTTTTTGGTCCCCTTATTTTACTTTTTTTTTATTTTGGTCCCCCGTCTCATTTTTGGGTCATTTTTTATGACGTGACCTATTCATTTATGATGTGACAATGCTTATTAAGCCACACTAATATCCATGTTAGCAAAAATATGTCTAATAAGCGGTGTCACGTCATAAATGAATAGGTCACATGAGAAAAAATGATCCAAAAATGAGACGAGGGACCAAAATAAAGTAAAATAGGGGGACCAAAAAACCTGATTTTTAAAATAGGGGACCAAAACAACATTTTTATGAAAATAGGGGGGCCAAAAGTGCATTAAGCCTTTAATTTTCTATTAAATATAATTTTTTTCCTAAAAGATGCAGTTTTGAAACATTCAAACTCCTTTGTGATCTGTTTATTGCTATATAGTGATGAATTCAAATCCTTAGCCATTTGAACATATTATCAGCCTGATGAAGCAGATACATAAATGGCATTTCATTGTTTGTTCAGTAAACAAATTTACTTGATAAATTTTGTGGCTCTGCCACACCTTTTGAGTAGAGATTTGCTGCATTTTGTTTCTTTGGCAGAAGAGCTGTATTTTAATTCTTTATAGGTTCATGTATTTTTAACCGCTAGGACAATTTATCATGATTGGTTCTTGCTGGTTTCCTTCGTTTGCCTCTTTTGTTGGCTCCATGCTAAAATTTCCTTTCCTTTTCTGCAGATAAACACACTTATAGCTAATGGTGACAAACACTCATTAAGGAAAGCAGTTACTGAGAAGATGTTTTCCGTATGGTTCACTTCCTTTTTGTGATTTTATCTAATGTGTATTATTTTTGCAAAGTCACGGCTATGTACATTTTTCATCAATAATTATCAGAGTTTTGTTTAATTTACAGACACTTAAGAATGAAATTAAAGTAAGAGAAACTACATGGAGCAGGGTTTATTGGGAAATGGTTGAGCCTGTTGTTTTGATACGAACTCTGCGTGCTCGTATGGTTAGTATTCTTGGCTTTACTGTGTTTTATTTGATATTTTAGTCAAGATGATGTTGAAATTCCAAATGTCTATATGAAATACGAGAAAGAAGACCTGCTTACGCTGCATTGTCTCAACTTGCTAACCGTGAGACACCATCAAAATCTGGTCCGATTGGATTGAGTAGTATCATTACCTTTGCTGGGGCCATAGGGTCTATTTTTGGAGGTTTTTACAACTAAATTTTTTGAAGTTAATCTCTTAGGTTTACTTGACATTTTTCTAATGTGCTCTCTGGACATCTTCCCTGGTTTATGTCTCATAGTAGCAAAAAATTATTTCTAAGATTCTTTTTCAAAGTTTCTGCTGCGCAGAACCTTTCTGGGATACATATTTAAAATAATTGTGATTCGATGTAATTTTTATTTTCCTGTTTGAATCATGATGATGATCCTATATAATATGAATTGGCTAGATCTTGTTGGTATGCATGCCTACGTAACCTGTTAGGCCTATCCAGAAGAGCAGATACACATATGACACTGAGTTGTACTCATGTATGTAACATACAAACATGCACACATGCCACATTATATAATTTGAAAATATTATATATTTTTCTATATTATTGTTTTATGGAGATTTCTTTGTCTTTGCAGCTTGGAGTTGACAAAAGTGACACGAATAAAGTATTTTATCAGATTACCCTTGAGATTTTGGCTAAACAAGTATGCTTTACACATTAAAATTGGTCTCATTACCGAAAATATATATCCTTGGTGTCATGAGTACCGGGACTTCAACAACTTAGGACTGTGAATTGATGTTTTATTCCTTGCAGAAATTTGAAGCATATGACTCAAAAGGTTCTGTTGTTGCTGGAGATAAAAACAAGGAGGTAAATTGCTTTGCTTACATCCTTGTAGTGTGTGTCTCTGGATATTCATTCTCTCTCTTCTTCTTTTTTTCTTCTGCCAATTAGCATAATGCATTAGATGATCAAGGCAACGATAATCTGTTCTTTCTTTGTCTCATATAGTAGACGGGATAGAATTAGGAATGACACCATTAGAGAGAGAGTTGGGGTAGTACTTGCAGTAGAAAAGATTGTAGAAAATAGGCTTAGGTGGTTTGGCATGTCGAGAGAAGACTGGTATGTAGTATGAAGAGTAGATCAGATGGAGGAGAGTCGGATCAGAAGAGGTAGAGGAAGACCTAGAGAAACTATTAGAAAAGATTTAGAGGCTAATGAGTTGGATCCAAATATGGTTTAGGATCGAACATTATGGCTGTAATGATCCATGTAGTCGACCCTACTTAGTGGGATAAGGCTTTGTTGTCGTTGTTTGTCCAATATTTTCTTCCACAATTATTCTATGAAATAGAACATGGCATGAATTATGTGGGAGCATGGGGCCATAGCAAAGGGAACTTGATAGTTGATACAGTGGGTGCATGCATAAGTTTCCATTTCTTTACCGCCAATATAAATTGTTTTCTTAACCTCAGTGTCCTACCCTTTATTTAAGTACTGGTTTCCTATATTTTCCAGGTTCTTGTTCGTGATATATGGATATTTGAGAAGCCTTCGTTTCTTCCTAGATCATACTGGCGTCTTTGTGGACGGATATCTCCAAAAGCATCGTAGTTATCTCCATGAAAGAAGAGACCAAAATTTATGGTAGTTATATATGTTCATAAATTGTAACTTATTATTGTTGAGTTGATTTGCCACAGCAATCTTTTACTTGGTTCCTTTGGAGACAAGTTCATCTTAGAGAGGAGTTTTGTTTTGGAATAAAATCGAATATAGGTTTAAACCTATCCAAATTTTGTTTTTGAATGAAATTAATTTAGAGATTTTCCTCCTTTCGATTATTCTCCTTACAAATCTCTTTTATATATGTCAATCAAATGAAACCTTGTGGGAAAGGAATTTGCTAACATCAGCATAATAATAATAATTGAATAGTAAACGTGGAAGAATGGTCAAAGTGATGCTATTCTTCCAAACCCACTATTCGTTTCACAAATAAATTAATAATTCCTTGGTCAACAAAAAAATTAATAACTCTGTAACAACACGACAACCTTGCTAATGATTTAGAAGGATCAGCTAAATCAAGCTTAAAACTTTTTGTTGATGTATTAGTGTTGATTAATTGCATTGCTGTGTTCTTGCCACGCTATAAACATAGAGTATGAAAGATGCAACATTCATTGGCTATGTCTTTTTATATTCTTGCTTTCTACTATCAGATTCAATAACAACTTGGTAAAGGCTGAAGACTTCTTTATTAACTTCCCTTCCAAGAAAAGCAAAGGATATCTTCCAAAGATTTTTAATATCTATTTCCTTACTTAGTCATCTATATTCTTACCACTTTGGGTAATCTGTATTTTTTCCACATTAAAACAACACCCTTTTCACATCTTCATCTCTGGATAAAAAAATTTAGCAGATGGACCAAAGAGAACTCCATCTTCAACATCTGGGCATTTGTTACAAGCTCTATTATTTCATCACTAAAACTCTGGCTTCGCAAGCGTTGAAGACAGTGACTTTAGGGTGTTCTGCACGTTACAGTTCAACCTCAACTGCACCAAGAGGTTCTGATTGTGAAGCGGACAAGGTCTTAAGGTTAGGGATACCATGTAATAAGGATTCTCCATGCACGAAAGTTGATGAGATGGTTAAAGAAGGAACAACAAGATTGCCAAAAAGGATATCTCTAAAGAAATCTGTGAGCATATGTGACAATGTGGAACAGATTCTGCCAAATAAAAAGATCAAAAAGAGGAGCAAGTCCTTCCAAAAGTCAAGCTCCTTGGATCAAGAAGAAGAAGAAGAACCAAAGCCTTTGCGATCAATTCTGAAAGTGGGTTCTGATCTCAATGACCAATCCAATTCAATTTGTTGATTATATATCTAGGCTGTAATAATATGAGCAGCAATAATATATGTCATGAAACACAGAGTAGCTGTTATGAATGTGGTGCTTGGCCTTGCAATCTCTTCATGCATTGAGAATTCAATAGTAGCTTCTTTCTTTTTTATTTTTAAATAAATAAACGTATACACGTAGTATTATTTAGTGCACAGGTATTTGCTCACGTGATTTTAACAAATGTAATATGATTCGTAATAAATTTAAGGGAAATGTTAGCGAGTGTCTCCGGAGCACTCTTTAAGACCCATAAGTAATAAGTATTTTTAAAAATGCATGTAATCATTGTTTTGGAAATCAAAATATTTAACTTTTTTAAAGAATAATTGCTTATTTTGAAATGTTTAAAGAGTGTCGGAGACATTCGTTAACAATATCCTAAATTTAAATAATCGTCTCATTTGATAACAAATAATTTTCTCGTACTAAAGAATTACAAAAATATTTTGATCAATCACATGATAAGTAATTGAAACGTGTGAAACCATTTAAAATATATTCATTCATTCAAATTGACAGAGTACATCGATATAATGCAAATTCGCTAAAAATAAAAAGAATGAATATGTGAACAAGCTCACAACATCCATGTTAATAGCATAAAATGGCAAAGTACAAATGCCTACACATATGATTATATTTAAATCTCTGGAATAACATGTCTCCGGATCTGCAACGTGGATGATGCCAAAGTCATTGATTGGATTTGCACTGGATCAAAGTTGATGTGACAATCTGAACCGATCAAATACCTGAAAGAAACAAGAAAAACAAACTATGTCGCACAAAGACGACAAACAAACCAACGCCGCACGAAGACGACAAAATCACAAAACAAAAAACGAAATAGATGTGAAAGTCACTTATTTCAATAAAAGAGAAAGAGAAAAATCATCCATTTGATGTAAAGGAGAATAAACTGGGGGTTTTGGTGACGGCTCACACGAGAGAGAAAGGGAAAAGAGAAAATCATGTTTTAATTTTTCAAAATCTAAATTTTACATGTTATAAAAAAAAATTCGTAAATTATGATTATTACACAGAACTAATGAATACTAACACAAAAGCATAAAATTGCCTTGTACACCTACACTGAATCAAAGGCTATCATCAATTTGAACCTCTAAATTCTCAAATTCTATTTCTTCTTTATGCGTATGCTGAAAGAGTTGGTTACTTATTAGCTTCAACTTTCATTTCAGTTTCACCTTCATTTTGGATTGCTTCAGTGTCATCATCAGATTCAGATGCATCAAAACGATCAAAAAAACCATCAAGATACCAAGGACATTGATCATTCCAAGCACCTCTAGGCGCATCTGCACGCCATTTCTGATCAGCAATCATATCAGGAGACATTCCCCATTCGAGCATCTCTTCCTCCGTATGATTAATCGCCAAACTGTATTCTCCACCACTCCCTTGCTCCATCACACGAAACTCGCAGTTTCCGAAATTGTTTAGATGCTCAAATTGCTCCACCGTCCACTTGAACCACTTCATCAAGAAAATTCGTGATGTCAATCCGTGTGATACTATCACCAGATTTAAATCGTTTGTTGGATCGTGATGAAGACGATTCAAATCAATGTCTCTCCATAAAGATTCAAAAAAACCTTAAAAAATAAAAATAAATTCAAATTGATATCAATATGATGTATCTGAATAATTTAAAGAGAAGGGAAAAGCAGTTAGCAGTTACCGGAAATGCGATCGAAAACATCGGCGGCGGATTCACCTTCAGGAAAGCGATAAAAGAATCTCCCAAACCGTTCACGAGTTTCTTTAACAATCTTCATACGCTCTTGAACTTGGAAGTTACCAAAATCCTGTTCCCTTACACGCGACTCTTCTCGGACGCCGATCACGCGCTTCTTGGAGAAAGATCTACCGACTTCACGGAGTGTGGATCGGGTACGGGCGTAAGGAGAGACGTAGAAGTAGAGACGCCAGTCAGGGGAGCAGCCTTGGCCGGAAACGAGACGGTGGAGATTGGCGCCGGCGTGGCGGGCTTGGGCGATGCCGGATGGAGTTAACTGAATGCTGTGGTCTGGTGTGGTGGTGTATGCTGACGTGTCAAGGTTTCCTTGGGACTCGCCGTGACGCATTAGTATTATCCTCTTTGGAAGGACACCCATATTGATTCTGATTCTAAATTCTAATTTCTAATTTCTAATCAGCTTCTTGTTATGTTGGTATTGCTAATTTGCTTTCATTTTTGAATTGTTGTTTTGCTTTACTCGATTTATAGTTTTTTGTTATGTTGGTAACAGTTTGTAGAATCCAGTTTCTGATGTATGGGAAAAGATTTTGAGAAATGATTCTGGTCAAGCCGCGGCGGCAGCTGTAATGTGTAAGCGAGCAGAAATAATGTATTCCATCTTGAATATTATTATCTTAATCCGGTTCCACTATTATGTATGCTGCTTTTCAAATTCAAACAACCTACCCTTCCAATAAAGTGTGCATTACATTACATTGTCCTATGACGCATGCACATGATAAAACGCATACTCTTTCATCTTCTATTAAAAAAAAAAAAAGATGTATTTAATTTAAAATTTAAATAGTTATATTTTTGTTATATTTATGTATAAATGTGATGAAATATTTGTTTCCTTTTAATGAACAAATCTAAAGAAGACAACATGCATCACAGTGAATTACGTGTAATCAGGGGCGGTTTTACCACCCAGCTAGCCTGGGCACACGCCCCGGATCTCGTAGGAGATCCATAGGTGTCACAACAGTCCTCAACGTGCCTATAATTATCATATTATCCATAACATATCATATGTTATGTTACATTGTGTTGTAGTGGTTAAGCGCGCTACCTGATCCCGCTATGGCTTGGGTTCGATCCGTGGTAACACTCCTTTTTTATTTTCTATTGTATTAAAAATATTTTTATTATTCAAAAAAAGAGGTCCCCATAACATATCATATGTTATGTTACATTGTGTTGTAGTGGTTAAGCGCGCTACCTGATCCCTCTATGGCTTGGGTTCGATCCGTGGTAACACTCCTTTTTTATTTTCTATTGTATTAAAAATATTTTTATTATTCAAAAAAAGAGGTCCTGTAGGGATTTTAACCGGCTCTGCAAAATTTCTAGCTCCGCCACTGCGTGTAATGCATCCATAGATCTATGATTTGTATGTGAACGGAACGAATTCCATATTTCCTTGGTTGCTTACCAATTAAGCAAACCACAAAGACTATTTTAGTATCAATTCTTTTTCAACTAATTGAATAAGACTTTTGAAATTTAAAAGGCCAAACATATAGTGTCAAAGCCAACTATCTTCTTTATTCATTGTTATTAGCGTACTTCCTCCGGTCATATTTATAAGTAAAAAACAATTTTTTAACTACATTGAATAATTAATGTATTCAATCACATTTATAAGTCAGATACGTTAATTGTAAATAAAAAGTTGTTTTTTGCTTATAAATATGACGGAAGGGAGTACATCTCATCTCTTCAGTCATCATGCTAGCTTGAAAGGTTATATTCTTTGCAAGATGATATTTTAACACTAACCTTTGAGTTCTATCAAAAAGTTCTAGAGAGTTATTTTTCCTTATTAGATAATAACCTTTTGGTACGAGTTGTTCGACATTTATAGTGTGTTTGTTAGATCGGTGGGGATGAGAAAAAAGCGCTTTTGCAGTGATGCTACTTTTTGTAGCTTCTCAATTTTCACGGTGAAAACATCTCGTAACGCGAGAATTTTCAACTAGTCGGGATTCCAAACATATACTTAATAGACTGCATTGCATTCCAAGCACATACAACACGTCTTCTATCACAACTATCTTGCAATTTTATAATTTAATTACAAACTTTCCCATTGTTTTGTTGTTAGCGTTCTATGATCAACTAGCTGCACTTTTGTGGTTTTAATGGTATCAATTTCTTTCATTCATTTTCTATTTCCTGTCATGAGATTAGAACAATCAAAAACCTAAAAACCATCTTTCTGAATTGAAACTTTTAGTATTGGTTGTTGTCATTATTAAGAGTACATGATTATAGTCTAAGTCTTCTTGTGCCATTTTAGCCTCCTCGTCATCTTTCTTGACTTGTATACCTTTTCCATACCATCGTCATATGAATAGTGACCATATTTTTCACAGTTATAACATTGCAGCTTCCTTTTATCAAAATATTTCTTCTTTCCTTGATTGTTGCCCAAACCTCATCTCCTTTAAGATTCAACTTTATTGTCAATCTTGCTATTTCCTTTGAAGTTTGACAAGTTCCCCCTTTGAAGTTATATTTGCCATTCTTCTTGTCATTATTATCCTTCTCGATAGTTTGAGCTTGAAGGCTTGTTTAACTGGCCTTTCGTTCATCTTTCAATCACCATAAGCTCATTTGCTTAAAAATAAATTTGCAATTCTTCAATCTTCATAGTTTTCACATCCTTTGATTCTTGAATGACAACAACTATGAAATCAAATCTTAGAGACAAGGTCCTCATTACCTTTCAACAACTTATTGCTCAGCAATTGCTTCACCATAAATTTTCATTTGATTCACCACAGTGATTAATCTTGAGAAGTAGTCAGCTACTTTATGATTTTCCTCCATAAGCATCAATTCATACTTTTTTATGAGAAATTGAAGCTTTATTTGTTTAACTTTGTTCCCTCCTTCATGATAGTTCTCAAGTTTATCACAACCTTCCTTGGATCTTGTTACTTTTGAGATTTTCTCAAAATTGTTTGAATCAACTAGGCACTGAAGCAAAACCCGTACTCGCATATATCCACTCGAACCAAACCCGATTTAAGGGTTTTCCCTGCTTTTGATTGGGTTTAGATATGAGTTTGAGTTTTCCACGATTTCAAAAACATGGGTACGGGACGAATAACGAGAATATAGGTACCCACCCTGATATATAAATAGAAAACCCAAACCCAAAACTACTTCCCTTATGCAGTTAGTCTTAGTCTATCAAACGACACTCATTCACTTATTTGAGTTCTCTCTCAACTCCTTCCACATCTCACACCCTCAATCTCTCTATTCTCCATCACCATAGTCATTGATCAACATATCATATCTTCTTAATCGATCTCACTCTCACAGATTTACAACGTGAATCGCTCTCGCTCTCACCCTCATATTCACTCTCTCTGTCAGCATCATGTCCGAGTGTTTTTATTATTATTTATTTTGATTTTGGTTTGGGATATGTTTGATTTTGTCTTGGTTTATCCGAAATTAAAAACCTTCATTGCCCTAATTATTATTATTATTATTATTATTTATCCATTCTATAATGAAAACATGTAATTTGGTTTGACAATTTGAAGTATCAGTTTAGTTTGTCATGTGCTTTGTATTTGGTTATATTGTTTTGATAATTTAGATTATCTGTTAATTTATAATATTGATATTTTGACTATATGTTGTTATGTCATGTTATTTGGTTTGATAATTGTCAAGTTATAAAAATTGTCGTTGATATTTAAAGTAAGTATATGTTGTATGTTTGAAGTTATTTCAAAAGTTATTATTGTTATTTATTAAAAATGTGCTCCTACTTTGTCAAGTTACAGGTACTATTATTTAAGTTATTCAGCAAAATTGGTTTGTTACCTATTTACTTGCTATTAACTAGATTAATTTCAAAAGCTTTGAACAAGCATTGAGATATTATTCAGAGTTTTGCCATTATTTTAGCAACTGGTTTTGGTCAATCTTCATTTACCTAATTAATAGCATCCACTTGCATTGAGTGGAAAAAGAAAAAACGTGTGTAATGTCTCTCAGCATATTACCTTTATAAAACCAAATTTTTATTACCTGAAAAAGAAGAGAGTTATTACCATTATTCAAATTACTTCTCGTGTCTTGATAGCTTCAGTACGCTTACCGCCAAGAAGAACATGTTGTATACGAGAATCAATAACTTGCAGGATATAAAACAAAGCATCATAAGCCTTCAAAACTCGAGTATCTAATGAAATTGCATCAAGTTCTTCATACCCATTCTACATGTAACGCCCTAGTCGATATATTTATTTATTTTAATTCATTTAGAGTCTTATATGTGATTTTAAATAATATTTGTGATGTTATGTGGTGTGATATATTTTATTATATGGTTGGTTTTGATATTAATTTAATTAGGTGAGAAATAATTATTATTTTGGGGGTTGGGGAGTTAATTAGAATTTATTAGAATTAATAGGGAGTTAAGTGAAAATAGAGGGAGTTAAGTACAGGGGAGTTAGGAAAAGAGAAGTCAGAAAGCAGTTTACGTGAAAACAGTCAAGTTGGGAGAAAAAGGGAGAGAAGAGCAAGTAGAACCAAGGGAATCCGAATTGCTGTGCATTTGTGCTTCTGAATTAAGGTAAGGGTGAGGTTTGCTTCAGTAGTATAGATTCTAAGTTCTGATTTTGATTTAACAGAGTTATGGTAGAATTGGGAATTTTGGGTTATGATGAAATTGTTGAGTTTAGAGTGTGAAATTGATATTCTAATGTTAGAATTAGGTTCTGGTTGTAGACAGCACTTAGTTTTGCATCTGTAAATTAATTTGGGGAGTGAATTGAAGAAAAATGGGATTTTTGGGAAAAACCTGCATTCTGCCCGTACAGAAGTTCATCGCTCGCCTCGCGAGTAGCCTTATTCGCCAAGGCGAGTGAGAAACTTCATGGCTCGCCTCGCGAGCAGAACAACTCGCCGTGGCGAGTAACCCAGTATAAAACATGATTTTTTTTTTTGAATTGTTGTTATAAGGTATTAGGAGGATAGTTTTGGGTACCTATATGATTTTAGAGAGGTCTGGAGCAAGTTTTAGATTAAAAAGATGAATAGAGAGCTTAGAATTGAAGTTTTAGTGAGAAAAATGTCAAAACTCCCGAGAGCAACCTTTCCCAGCTCACCTTGAGTTCGCCTCAGCGAGTGACGTTTTTTGTGTACTCGCCATGGCGAGTAGGAGTGCTCGCGAGGCGAGTAGCCCAGAATCAGAGATGTTTATTCTGTGTTGACTATTGTTGAATGATGTTGATGTTTGGGCCTAATTGTGATTAATTGTGCATCTTCCTGGATTGCTGGATTACTGATTGATGATATTGTTGATGGCTGTAATGTATGTTGTATTTACTAAATCATACATGTTGTATAAACTCAGAGTCATATGAAAATGTATGCATGGTCAAGTTGTATGTAGATATACACAAGGGGGTCCATTGCATATGCATAAACAGCGGGAGGACTCATGTCCTGGAGCACTTGTTGTTCACAGCGGTGAGGACTTATGTCCTGATGAATGCTTTAACCATTCAAAAGCGGTGAGGGTTTCGGCCCTGTTTTGGTACCACATGCATAATTGCATTTATTGAGGGGTCTTAGTGGTGTCTTCATGTCATGCATGAGTCTTTGTTGTTGGTTGCATTGCCATATTGAAGATGATGTTGTTGCTTTGTGAAACATATATTTATATTTACAAGATGATGTATTGATGTTTAATAGGGTGTTAGATTCAATTGATGAATTTATTATCTATAATTATTGTTGTGAATCTCACCACTTGCAGGTGATCCTGAGTAGTAGGTGGTGGCTCAAGTGTTTAGGGCTCTGATACGTACGGGATGGGATTTCTTATTGTTTTCATTTCTTATGTATCACATTTTTGGATTATGCTGATGTAGCCCTTTGTTTGATTGTTGGATTTAATGTTGAGGCTTTTTATGCCAAGATTTCTATAGGAGAATTATTATGTTGAATGTTGTGGTTATTAATGTTGAAAATGGATTTTAATGTTGAAAATATTCCGCTGCAAATTAATGTTGGCTTATGAATAAGTTTTATTAAATAGTATTATTTTCTATTTAAGAAATTTTGAAAATGTAGTGTAGCATGCCCGTTTGGTGAATTACTCTGATGAATATTTTATATTTAATTACTTTTGGGATAACGGGGTGTTACACTCCACAACTTCTTGCACTTTTTATGCTCCAAACAATGTCTTCATCAATGCTCTACATTTTTCCTAATTACCTCCATCAAGAATTAATTGGAAGATTCACATTGAATTGTTGTTTCTATTCATGATTGCTTACAATAAATTATTCTTGTTCACTCAACTTGATTGTGTTACTCAGATACGTTTGTCCTCTCACATTCTCTCGTGTTCCCCTTGATCAAAACCAGCGGTTATAGATGCCAATTTGTTAACGCAACACTTTCTTATTACGCAAGCAATGAAAGATTTAGAGAGAAAAGAGATAGATGCAATGGATTGTAATTCTATATTGGCTAAAGTGCATTTTTCCTCCCCTAACTTTTAAAAACTTGTAATTTTGGCCCCCTAAGTACAAAAACTACAATTTTGACCCCCTAAGATTTAGCCTCTTTGCAACTTTAGTCCTTTTGATCAATTTTGACTTATTCAACGCCTACGTGGCAGGCCACGTGTGTAATTAATTAATTAAAAAATAAAAAAACTAAAAAATCAATTTATGAAAAAAATAATAATGGAACTCTAGCTTGTTTCCATTATTTTCTAGATTTATGAAAAACAGATTCAGCGATACTAGCTTGTTTCCACAACACCTACAACATTCCTACCTTAATCAATCTAATAGAATCATCAAGAGGAACACGAAAGCGAGGAAAGTTGTGTATATATGCAATGCACTTAATGGAACTCTCAGAAAGACCTTCAGCCATAACAATGGTTCATAAGGCAAGAAATAATGGCATGCCCTTTTGGAACAAAAAACAACATGACAACAAAGACCAAATGGTAATTGCATTTGAAGCTTATGGACATTTAAGTAGTGTCAATGTTCGTCCTGTGACAACAATTTCATCTCTCAATTTCTTCGGAGGGTGTGATGATCGCGAAGCACATGCGTATGAAATGAATGAATTATTGTTTAGAGAGGAAGAGATAGTCTTTAACGTGAGTTTGTGGTGGTTTAAGAAATTTTCATGGTGAAAAGGAGATTTGAGAATGAAAATGAAATTAGGCTCTTGAGTTGGTGAATCTGGAATGGGTTGTTGAAGTTACGAAAGGAAGAAGAAGTGAAAAGAATAGATCTGAAATGAATGGATTTAGGGATTGAAATCAAGAGGAAGAAGAAGAAGCCATTGGAAGGTGGTGTTGGTGGCTGGGGTTAGTAGAGAGAAAGAAGGGAAGATTGAATGGGGTTGTTAAATAAATATTTTTTTCTTATTTTTTTAATTTTTTTTCATTTATTTAATTTAAAAATGGATTTTTTAGTTTTTTAATTAATTAATTACACACGTGGCCTGCCACGTAAGCGTTGAATAAGTTAAAATTGACCAAAATGACCAAAGATGCAAAGGGACTAAATCTTAGGGGGTTAAAATTGTAGTTTTTGTACTTAAGATCCAAAATTGCAAATTTTTGAAAGTTAAGGGGGGAAAAATGCACTTTAGCCTTCTATATTTTCATTAGCAAACTGAAAAGTGAACACTATAATCATTTATACCAAGCATGTGTAACTAACTGTAAAGCAAGCAACCGCTCTCTAACCAACTTCTAAAACAGTTGACAACAAACCTAACTGTTTTAACTAACTTAAATTAAAATACAACAAAATCAAAGACAAATGAAATCTTATTAAACATAAGTCGAATAATGACAAAAGTTCAAAGTTTCAACTATTAAAGATTTGACGTGCCAAAAACGTTATAGTAACACTGTGGAGAAGAAAAATATTGACTTTGATTATCATCTAGATAGGATGACTTAATTTGGCTATATTTTTAATTTATTATTTTTATTAAGCCCAGCATGCTTATTTGCCTAGACAAAGTCAGTATACCTGAGTTTCATGAACTTAATAAGAACAATATGTCAATGTTTTATAAAATACGACGGCACCCTCTTGTTGTAGTCAAGGCTCAAACGAGAGAATCATGATCATATAATACATTATAACCTCATTTTCAATATAATTTTATCTATCACAATTTCCCTACGTTACTCAATTAAAATATGGCACCATCAATAATATTTTTTGTTGAAGGAATGTCAAATATCAACCTGAACGGTGAACACCGTATTTTGTATTACAACTGTCTTACTTTATATCTTTACTCATTCGAATATTCAATAAACAAGTCGATATGTCCGAGTGGTTAAGGAGACAGACTTGAAATCTGTTGGGCTTCGCCCGCGCAGGTTCGAACCCTGCTGTCGACGTTTTTGTTATTTAAGTTTCTTTTCTGAAAACGGTGAATGCATTCAACAAAATGATGTAACTTTTTAGTTTTTGCTTTCTTTCTAAACATAGATATATAGATAGATAGACTCATTTTCAATAAAAAAAATATTTGATAAGCCATTTTCAATAATATTGATTGCTCACAATTCATAGTTGCATAAAATATAGGTTTACTCACTTCTTCCACAGCTAGCTTTTTAGCTTATGTTGAGAGTCTAATATTTTCTTTTGGGTTCTTTAGCCTACTTTAATTGATCAAAGGACAAATTTTGGGTTCACTCACTTCTTATGAGAAAAACAATTTACATATTTTCCATACAAGAATGATATAAAAGGACATCAAATGATCAAAGTATCAGTATAGGTCATGAACACACTTCCTAATTAGAGCAACAACTAGACCATTGAGGAAAACAGATGAGATCACGGCATCCGTGACCAACTTTAGAATCACATTCAATAATAAGTTCATAAGTCCTAATATAGTCTTTTTTTCGGACAAAAAAAAGGTTATGCTAAGTGTAGGTACCGATCCCAATGCCTCGACCATTAGAGTGTTAGAAGGTCCAAAATTCTTTGCGAAACCAAAAATTCAGGAACCTTGATCATCTTGAAAAATTCCAATCCAAGTCGACTTTAAACCTCTATTACACACACTTTCATCCACATTGTACTCAACCTTCATAAATAAAACTATTCATTTACTAAAAATAAATTAGTGGAAGCATCCACCTCAATTTGATGAACCTAGTTAATGCGTCACTTCATAGTCTTTAAAATATGACCATTTTAAACAGGATTTTATAATATAAATATGTATTAACCGACTCTTAAAAAGTATGGGCTGTTTTTTTGATCGATGGTTACAATTTTGAGAACTAATTTTTCTATCTACCCCGTCTATCAAAGTGTTGAAAGCTGTGGTGGGTTGATTAGAGGAACATATGGTGATTGTCTATGTCGTTTTTCAAAATTGTTGGAAATATGCATTATGATGTGCCCATGTCACTTGAGTTATTGGTGGGTGTTGGAGGGTTTGAGGAGGATTTTGCCCAATCCCGTGTTTTTTAATGGAGATGTTGATTCAAAAGCTGTAGTTCAAAATTCAACTAGTACGAAGATGGATAGTGTTTTTGGTTGGAGATTGATTCAAAAGATTATGTGTTTGTTGAATATGGATAGAGAGAATTGGACGTGCCACTCATATCGTGAATCAAACTCTTGTGTAAATGTCTTAATCAATATAAGTTGTGAGCATTCTTAAAAAAAAAAAATATTAAGTTGTGAGCATCAGCTGAATTTGATTGTGTGCAAGCATTGTCACGCTTGAATAATACCTTTGTTTGTTATTGATGTTTTGAATGTCTTTGTTTTAGAGCTTCAACTATCTTTGTTTCCAAAAAAAAAAAAATTACCATTACTTTTTTCTAGCAAGGAGATCATCTAAAAACGCTCGTTATTTTGTAATGTACATCTCGAGTGCAACATAGAACCTCTATTTATTGTCATGTTTTGACAACAACAACAAAAAAAAGTGGAAAACTTGAAGCACAACACAAATGTGAAGGAGGAAATATCAATACTTTCATAATCACAAATAGAGTTATTAACTTTCATAATTGACGAAATTGAAAGTTCAAACAAAAAAACAAAATTATGTGGCCACTCCATACATGACTAAGTTGTTATGGCTACCATGAATATAATTCACCAATTGCTGGTGACACCTCCTTCTATACCTTTCATTATTCTTATTATTACTCCACTCTCTAGCCCTATCATCTTCCTCACACCTACTCTCTTCACCCATTATTTCCTCTTCTGATTCCGATTCTACTATTGTAATTTCTTCCTCTTCCAAATATTCTTCCTCTTCTTCATCATCTTCATAATATTCTTCTTGTTCCACATCATTTGCGTTGCATTCATCTGGAACAAGATACAATCTCAACCGTCCATCTTGTCGATTAGCATATAGAATGTCTGGTCTATCTACTCTCATTTTGTTGAGTTGTAATCTTCCATCCTTCCTCACCGGTAATAAAATATAACTTGGTTGACAGTTATTGTCTAACGAAGAAAGTGGTGGAGGAAATGTGTTATTACTATTTACACCTCCCTCCACCGCCCTCGTATTCCTCAAACAATATTCATCCCCTTGATACTCATTAATGCTCTCTGTGCAAGTCATCAATTGTTTCATCTCGTGGATCGTCCGCGGAGGTGGAAGAGATATCTTAGGCTTTGATTTGGATGAGAATGGATGATTTGTGCATTTTAGATCAAGCTTATTATTATTTTTATCGGTGGTGGTGAGAAGAGTCAAGAAAGAGTGGAGGTGTTTCTTGAAGTTGAAGGCATGTAGAAGAAAAGATAGAGAAAGTGAAAGAATGATCTGAAAATACAAAGAGAAAATCATAACGATGGATCATTACATTACATGTATTTAATTTGATTTTGATCTTGAGAAGATGTTATAGGTCGGATAGGAAGAGATGGGAAGAGGGTGAGGGTATTAATAATATCCTCAGCCCCAAAGATAGATAGAGAGAGAGAGAGGGTTATATATATGGTTATGGTAATTGTCAATAATATAATAATGAAAATGGTGAAAACATATGAAGAGAGTTAAAAGAGGATGATAATTATGAGAAAAACAAAAAACAATTGGAATGATTAGAAGTATGAGGTGTAGTGATGGAGCAAAGTTAGCAATTAGGAAACGTTGCCGGGTCCAACTGAGATGGCCTATGAATCCTCCTAAAATGGCACATTGCCATTTTTCTTCCACATTTTTTTTAAAGATTATCCTCATCCTCACTTTCTTTTATTGGTTCTACTCCCAGTTGGCTTGTCTTCGATTAAAGGGTGTGTGTGCGAGGGACAAAGTACATGTTTATACGTTCTAAATCATCTAAACCGTTAATTTGAGATCACAAAATTAATTTTAAACGATCTTGATCACAGATCAAAAAGGTCGAACGTGGTAATTAGAGATGTGTTTGGATAAACTTTTCAATTAGACCTATTTATAGATTGATCAGTGGTGTGTTTTTATTTATTTATTATGTTTGCGGCTAGCTTTTCATTTTATACTTGGTTTTTTTGGCCAATTTCTCAAAAATATCTACTATTTGCTTCATTTCCAAAGAGATATCATAAAAAAATAGAAATTTGAATACTTTGTATTTTTAATCATCTTCATCTCTTCCTTCAAAAAAATCATCTTCATCTCTATCCAAAACGGCTTCCAATTTTAAAGGAATATATGATCATTCTTGCAAGTTTATTAATCGTTTATCCAAAACAAAACAAAAAATCATAAATAATGCTAAAAATAAGCTTTATAGAAAAAATAAAACCAAATATTTAACTATATATAAATAGAGTATCCCTAAATAATATACTATAAAAAAAATAAAAAAATAAAAAGAGTGCGTTGTGTTCCTTTTGGGGAACAGCAAGCTAAAATAGTAAAGAAAACAAAAACACAGAACAAGAAAACAAATCACTCTCTGGGGACTAGGAAGGATGAGCCATTTTCACGATGCCAAGTCCTAACATCAATGCAATGGAAGCAACAAAACCAAGGAGTGTCCATAACTGAAAAGAAAGAGGGCATGCACTGAAGGAAGGTTTCTTCAAAAGAGTTGCATCTTCGGCATAGAGGAAATTATGTCATTGTTTTTAGGGTTTATATGAATTTTTTAAATTTAATATTATTTTTTTATGATAGTTTGAAAATTAAAAATATATCAATCATGAACATTAACTTATCTTTTAAAAAATTTCTTCATTTCCCTTTATATTTCCCACCCCCAAAGCCCTACTTTCCCCTCCCTTCCAAACTCCGAAACGAATAAGGGTGTTCAATTAGCGCAATCAATCTCAAAGGATCAAAATCAAACAATTGAAATATCTTCTTTTCTAAGAAATCAAATTAGTCCACCGAACTTGAGACAAGAGAGAATCGAGTTTGAGACTTTAGGAGCAGCACACTCCAAAGTCTCAAGCCAACACCACCATATTGATCCAAATTAGTTAACAATTGCAATATCTAAGAGACAAGTTTAATTAAGTCAACCATTTTAATAACTTCACCTACAAACTTTACTAACTATGTAACTGGATCAATTTTATTAAACCAATATCTTTCAAATAGTAATGATTATAAAATGTTCACCCAAACACAGAGTTCAAGTTAATGCTTGTTTTTGCAGACTTGGTGTTAAAAACTGGTACTCTTGTCTGGTATCGCAAGAGCCAAAAGAAGACAAACCTAATATGCACAAAACTTTTACGAAACTATTAAAATGTTAAATATGTACTAAAAAAATGTATAAAATGTATAAGTGGCAAAGAAAAACATCTAACTGTGAATTAAATGAAACCACAATTTAATTTAATATATAAATGATACAATTTTATAACTTGTCATGTCCGGTGCAGAATAGAGTGTAGCTGAGGGTGGTTATGCGGTAGAGGAGGTTTCGACGCAGTGGATATCAAGCTTTAACGGTAGAGATTGCTTCATAAAGTGCTTCTGTGTGGTAAGCCGCACAGAGCTTCTCATGCAACTCCCCTTGGTACGCCTTTCAGATAAATGAGCTTTATACTTGTTGGACCGTTTTTGCGGGCGGAGGTCCAGTTCAAAAACATAACCATAACCAGTTTTATGATACGAGTTGTAATGGGTTTATGATAATAAATTTGGATGGATTTAAAATCCAGTCTATATTTTGGGTTTTATTTGGATATAGTTTTGGTTATGTTAGGATTCAAACCATGAGATCCCCCTACATGTGATTTTTTTATTGAGGTATTCCTAGTCCGATGTTAGAGAGTCAGAGGTTAATCATTTAAAATTGAAGAATTATTTAAGAGTTTGATCTCTTTTAAAATGTGTTAATTCATATGAGAGGAAACCTGTAGCGAGGCATACCACAACAATCTAAATAAAACTCCACCTGCAAATTAGGAGGCAAAACTGATAGCCAAACCGCACCAAGCATCGAGTGACCCATATTAGTTAACTTATCAACACATCAATTACCTTCACGGAAAATATGAGAGGAAATAGCTTGAATTCCGATAGTACAAGCCTTTTGCCAACGATTTGTAAGCAATACCGGCACATCATAGGTTCAGCCAAAAAAATAATCACAGGCTTACGTTTACCAAAATCGTGAACATTCCAATACTAAACAATCATTGATCAGCCGGAGAGGGCTCACCCCTAGAGCAGGTTCTCTACGGCAGCTTACCAATATTCATTTTCTTTAGGTGCTGCTTCTGTTTCTTAGTTAAAACCAACATGAATGACATTTCAGCTGACGCTTTATCATATTCACAAATACGGCGCCATAATTTCATATCATGTTGAATTCTCGAATTGTTGTAAATGTCTTCCTATGTTGCTGAAACCAAAATATTTGCATTTGCAGCTTGCGTCACAGTGGTCGTAGCCACCTCTTTAGACTGCCCCTCAACATCTGTTATCGTAACTGACTCATCATTAATGGACCAAACTATGAAAGGGCAAGTAGGGGAACTTGAATGCACGTCATCGTGCGCTACGACATGTTGATTTGTTTGAACCGGTGACACCTCCCTACCAAAAGCGGAGGAAACCAACTCAACATAAATCTCGTGCATGTCCTCATGCTCTATAGATGATGAAAGTGTAGCAGTCACATCTGAAACCTTGGGAATCTTCTGCATCTCCCGTGATTCCGGATGCTTATGCTCCACGACATCAGAATGCACGTCAACGGGTGCTACTTGGGAATCCAACACCAATTGGGATGAAAGTGCAACCGTAGCATCGGAAATCTTGGGAATCTCCACCATCTCCTGCAATTCCGGATGCTCCTGCTCCACAACATTTGAATGCACGTCATCGTGCACTACTTGGGAAACCAAATTCAACACAGGGATAGTAGGGTGAGGCAGCCCCCTGAGAAATGTGATCGTATACATTTTGCAAAGTAAAACTGAAGGAATTTGAGGACAAACTATTACTGAGTACGACAACAACAATCTGAGTTTGAGTAGCCATTGTAGTAGAGGCAACATCAACTGGTACCTAAGTCATGGTACCTCCATTATTATAATGGAAGCACCTCCATTATAATAATAATAATAATAATAATAATAATAATAATAATAATAATAATAATAATAATAATAATAAAAACAACAATAGCAATAATAATAATTTATACTATATATAAAGAAAATAGCATATTTTGACATTTCTGACTGATTTTTTTCTTTTTCAAAATTATCATCAACATTCAATACAAATAACACATATAACAAATAGATAAGAGGAAATGCAAATATTAAAATAAAAGTGTAACAAACACGATATAAATATATATATATATATATATATATATATATATATATATATGTTCAGTTTTTTTCTTTATCCTTAAAAATTGTAACCGATTAGATGAGTATATTTATACTTACTTTTTCATTATCCCAATTATACTCTTAGACATTTTTTTCTATAATAAAGATTGTTGTTGGTGTCATTAAAAAAATAAAAATTTAGATTATATTTTTTTGTTATAGAGTAAATTACACTCTCCTCCCCTCAAAGATGTTTGAATTACACTCCCCTCCCCTCTTATGTTAAAATATACACTCATTTTCCCTCTTATTCAAAACATATTAGAAAATATTTCATTCCCCTTCCTTGAGAGAAGCTTGAATTACATTTCCCTCCCCTCTTAAGTTAAAATCTACGCTTTAGTCCCTCAATAGTTTTTTTTTTTTTTTATTTCTAAAAATCTAGCAAAAAAATAATCTAACACACTTCAAAGAAATATAGCATTACGGGTTCATTTTAATATAATCAAATTTTGAATACATATCTTTCTCTATTTTTTATTCACAATTTCATTAACATATAGTTTTAAAGTCTATTATAAAATATGAAACAACCCAAAATAAAATTAAAATATTTATAAAATTACTAAAGTCGATTAAGTATTGTTATTTAAAAGTGAATTTTATACTCTAAATTATAAAATTAATAACAAAAGATTTAAATTTAATTGTCGTTGACATTTAGATTATAAATAAACGAATTTATATTTTTTAAATGGTATTTCAAAATTAAAATATATTATAACAATATTTATTTATTTTAAAATAGATTAAAGTGTAGTCCATATTTAATTATTAAGGGAGGGCAATATAATTCAAGCATCTTATAGGGGAGGAGAGTATAAATTTTACTTTTCAAAGGAGGGAAGTGTATATTTTAACATAAGAGGGAAGAGGAGTGTAATTCAAGCATCTTTGAGGGGAGGGGAGTGTAATTTACTCTTTGTTATATTGTTGGTGTCATTAAAATATATAAGCATGGTTAGTTTTGTTTGTTATAATTTGAAAGCAAAAAACATTTATATTTTTAGTTTTAATCAAAATTAAAATTTCATAAAAAAAATAAAAAAAAAAAAAAAAAAAAAAAACTGTTCATAATTTGCAAAAGTCAGAACAATAAAAAGTGCGAAAAGACGGACACGTGAGTGCTTGTCTTTTCGCTAGTAATAATAATAATAATAATAATAATGTGAGCTGCTTCTTAAAAAAATGTGAACTAAGATTACCATTTCACATGGTTAACTGGACAAGTAAATAGAATCCAAACAAAGTTCTAACATTGGCCAACAATTGATTGTGTTGGGCAGGCCACATTATTCTATATGAGTTATTTATTTAATCATAATTATAAAATAAAATACTCACATTTTGTAAAAATACAATAAAATAATACAATATTCACATGATATAAGTAATAATGATACTTTTTGTATTTGGTCAAAATTGTAAAAAGGCTAAAATTGAGAACTTAACTTGTGAGCCACACATTATACCAAATAGATAATACAAAAGATTGACCCAAACAAACCCAACGTGTCTCCATCCAAAAACTGTATCAATTCATCATCGTCATTCATCATGTCAGAAAATGAATTCATGTCAATTTTCTGTATTCAATTTCATGATTATAGATCACGATATTTTGCATCACTTAAATTTTTAACTCATAGCAACATATAACAAAAGAAAAATACAATATTTCTTAGTTTTCTGTAGCTTTCATGGCAATTGAGGGTGACTTTTGCCCGATAAATCAAGGTTTATGGTATGCATGCATGTATATTCCTTCATGTTATTACTATCTATATAATTCTATTCATTATGTTAACGAATATATAATAATATGTGCTTGTATATGATATGATCATTCTTCTTGAGTTTAATATTTTTGAGCCATTGCCAATTTGCTATGTTGTCTATTTACGGTTTCTAATATATTTGATTGTGTAAAATGTAGGAAACATAAGAGAAGTTTTGCTAGTAAATCAAAGAAGATAGGATCTCTCTTTGCTTGTTCTGCTTCTGCTCAAGGTTTTTTCTCATTGCATATTTTTCAAACGCATTTGAAAAGCCTTTCATTGTGTTATTGTATTTCTGATTTTCATTTTATCAAATAGACTTAAGAAATATGGACCTTGAGAAAGAGAAAGATGACGAGGCATCTCCAAGAGGAGTTTTAGAGGCTTGTGTTAAAGGCTTTGATGCTCAACAACTACCTGAGCCAGAAACCAGTTGTTCCAATTCGAGGGCGCGATCCCATTGGGGAAAATTTTTTAAATTGTGGAAGAGAAAATCAGTTAAACGCCTAACTTCTATTCATTCAATTGGTGTGCCAAAGATACCAAAATGGAAAAGTAGAAGCACTAGGGAAAATTTTGTTACGAGTAATCTATACAATTTTAGATCTTCTTTGGTGACTTTCAGCCTCTCTGACCTAAGAAATGCAACCAACCATTTCAGCCATGGTATGTAATATGATGATGGAAGTATTTACTTTAGTCAATTATATCATAGACTGTTAATAATACACATTATGAATTATTTCTATACCTGCTTAGATACATGAGATGCCTTGAATTATGTTAATGTGAGCTGACTCGAATTGTATCATAACTCGATATTTTAATGCTCAATATATTAAGGAGAAACAATGGATCATAACTGTGTTTTATGTACTCATGGTAATTAGAACTGTTCATTGTATCATTGAAAGTTAGAGTCCGTTTGGATTATTTGAGCTTATCTACTAACATAAGAACTTGTGAATTGTGAGAATTTGTGCTTGGAAAATGGAAGCGACTTATGACATGTTCATAAGTTGTTTTTCAGCTTATTTAAGCTTTCTATGATTGCTTATGAGAACAAGTTATAACTTAGATGAAAATGATTTGACTTTATTTTATCTATTGTTGTAGATATAGCTTATACATAATCACTTATATGATAAAAATTTATGATATAAGTGCTTAATTAAACTATTTAACCAAATAATGCCTTACTTTGATTCAAGCTGTCTATATATGTTCTTTCCAAAGAAACTAAACATTCTCATATGAACTAGTTAGACCACATAAAAATTTGTTTTTGTTCTCTTTTGCTTGTAGAAAATTGATCTGTTAGGATTTTGATCAATCAGACTTTGTATTGAATTCATTGTTCCTTTAATTTGTAGAAAATTTGATTGGAAGAGGTGGTTTTTCTGAGGTTTACAAGGGTTGTCTCCAAGATGGACAACTAATAGCTGTAAAGAAAATGACTACAGGGAGCACAGATGAAAAGACAGCTGGCTTTCTATCTGAGTTAGGAGTTATTGCTCATGTTGATCATCCTAATACCGCAAAGCTTGTTGGATGTTGTGTAGAGGGAGAAATGCATCTTGTCTTCGAATTGTCTACACTGGGAAGTTTAGGATACGTTCTTCATGGTTTGTAGATACTTTGAACTCTCTCATGATGACAATCACTTTTAAACTTATTTTGTTTTCATATCAAATGGAATCAAACTCAATACTCGAGGGTTTACAACCCTCGCACACATATTGCACATCAACAACTTGCGTTAGACCTTAACGGTCAACATACTTTCAACTTTAAATGTACTTATAGCTTATTCCCTCATGATGTATTTCAGGTTCAGATAAAACCAAATTGGATTGGAGTAAAAGGTATAAAGTTGCTCTCGGAATTGCTGATGGTCTTCTCTATTTGCATGAGAATTGTCAAAGGCGAATAATTCATAGAGATATTAAGGCAGAAAATATACTACTCACAGAGAATTTTGATCCACAGGTTTTTATTTAACTTGTTCGTCGGATATAATGAGGAAATAATTTATCTGTAGTATTACTTAACACATGAAATATTTTATGTTGTTGTGTGTTATATGTTAAACATTCTTTGTTTTGTTAATACATGTTCTTACCGTAAGTTAGACCAGTAGCTAGCAATATATTTTGAGAATCTTTTGTATTATTGTATACAATCTTATTGGTGCACACAAAATTTTTCTTCTATTTTCGGGCTTTTATTAATCAAGAATTTGTACAGATTTGTGATTTTGGACTTGCAAAGTGGTTACCAGAACAATTGACTCACCATAATATGTCCACATTTGAAGGCACATTCGGGTATGCAAACATGAAATACTAATGCCATAGTTTTTTTTTTTTTTTTTTCCGATTCTCTTGATTTAATATTCCACAAATGACTTGTTTCACAGATATTTATCTCCTGAATATTGCATGCATGGCATAGTGGATGAGAAAACTGATGTTTACTCTTTCGGCGTTCTACTTTTGGAGATCATAACTGGGCGTAAGGCTTTGGATCGTATGCAGACAAGTGTCGTGACATGGGTAAATCATTTTCCTAAATAATGTATATCTTATATGATTTAGGCAAAAGATATCATACATACTTGTAAGTTGTTTAATCG